>NC_092588.1:18443333-19865000 GCF_047663525.1 Anas platyrhynchos | reverse complement strand
TAGGAAAGGGAGATCCCATCCTCAATTTGCACACTGTAATACTATTGACTAACAAGTCTAATTTCATTCTAATGATTGTTACTGCTGTGAAATATGTCTAGTTTCTTTGCTAACAGACAGATAGTTTTGTTATATCTACAAAATTTATGGAGGATATTAAACCAGTAAATGTGAGCTCTAAGATTTTACATCAGTGGTCTCTGAAGACATTGTAGTAAATACAAGAACAAATTCAAGTGGTTTGTGTTGGCATGCTAAGTCTGAGATATGTATGTAAATTTGTTCATATTTTCTGTTCATATATAAAATGCTTTAGGATTTTAGTTTTGGCATTAATTTAATGGCTTTGTTTTTTTTTTTTCTGGGAATAAAAGAAATCTAAGATTTACATAAGATGTCCCACACTGATTTATATTTATAATATTTTATTAATAATTTTAAAAATATATGTTTTTATTTCCATTTCATTAAATGTTACATAATATTGGTTAAGAATTTAAATCAGAGACATCTGCAAAGCAGCTTAATGCTGGATGTTGGGATTCTGACATCATGAAAACTGCACCTTGAGGGTATAACATTGTCAATCTCTATTTCAGGATCTTTTCTTCTTTCTAAAATGTCAGTTTTTAGAGATATGATGTCTTCAGAGGGATCAGAACATTTTTGTTAGCATAGGTTGAATTTGCTCCAGTTCCTATTAAGATAAAATATTTATTCCATGTGCTTTTGAATAAAATGCAAAAATTATTATAGTGTTTATTTGTATCAAAAATAGTAAACCTTTTTATCTGTTGTATTAAATTATCATTATGATGACATGATAATTCAAAGACTACATTAAGTTATAACATAATTTGATACATTATATAGAACAATAAATCAGTGCATCCTACACCTTGTGTGACCTTCTGTTTTAAACTGCAAATGAAAACAGTTAATTTGCCGCTCCACTGTTTCAAAACTACCATTCTTACAGACAAAAATATACCAAAATTATAATGCATATTTTCAAAGTTACTTTTTCTTTCCCCAAATTTAAAGACCTACATTTCTGTCATGAAAACACCAGAAGCAATCACAGTGTGATGTCAGTTCTGTACCTCACTCTTGTTACTTTACCATGACTTTTACGGAATTTTTATCAAGGCAAATTTTTTTGGCCCTTTCGGGTTAATTTGTTTTACCAACCTATTTCTCACTTCACGTCTTAATTCTGTCTGTAGGGCAGATCATGCCTACCCTCTTCCATGGGCACATGTGATCCAATAGACTTTTATACAAGTTTGCACAGAAGAGTGCAATGATTTTCACATTTCTGCATTTGAATCTCATGTACATAAAGCAGCTCTTCCACAGATATTTATGTCAGCAGCTCTTGAGGTATGTAGAGAGCAGACAGAGCAAACAAGTTGATTAAGAATATGAAGGTCCACTGATTAACTTGTAGTGCCCAGTATCTCTGTTGTTGAAGAAAGAATCTCATTGTAGTTTCAGTCACAATCCTTTGCAGTGATCAGTGTGACTTGGGACCAACTAAACATTTGGAACTTTGTGATATCCTATGTAGATGTGTTTATGATACTACACATGGTGAAAAATAAGAAGGTGTAGCACATGAACAAGCAATTGTTACTGGTTCATATTAGGGACTTTGGCAGAAAATGGAGGGAAGGAGCACCTACCTTCTGTGTTGTTTTTGTTTGTTTGTTTGTTTCAGGATTCTCTGAGACTCTTCATGTGGTTCTCAAGGGGTTTCTAGTAATGTAATCACTAATATGACTAACATCTGCTTCCATACTTCCTTTTCAGTATTTCCTTCCTACTATTTCTGCAGTGCTGTATGTGGTTTTGATACATTTTTTTATTATTTTTTTTGGTGGGAGGAGGAATAATTTAAAATGTCAATAGCACCTCATATTTATCCTGAAGCTTACCCTGTGCTTCTAACAGGATGGGGGGAGGATGGTAGTCATCCTTTTCACCTGTGGGAGTTTCTTGGGGGTCTCAGACTGACCTCTGAAAAAGGTTTAACCCACTTAAATCATACGTGCCTGGGGAGCAGAGCTGTTGGCTGCAGTCTTCAGTCTGAATCCTGTGTGATATTCAGATATCCTGTACTCCTGAGATGCTTGAAGAAAAGGAGTGAGAGAATCAACTTCCCCCAGCACTGTGTGAAAAGTCCATGTTCAGTATGGAAGTAAAATTGGTCAGGTTGCAGCAGGATGCTGCTGTTTGCTGCAGCGCTCAGTGCTGAGTGGGGCATGGGGGGTCTGGTGGCCCTTTGCCACCAGACTGCACATCTCTGGAAGACTGGAGAGAGACAACACGGCCTCAACCACCGAGAAAGACAGTTATCCAGAGGGGCAGAATGAGTTCTCCTGATCAACCAGAGATGGCTGAACACTCATCATTGGCAAGTACATGTAGTGCTTAGTAGAAACAAGTAAAATTACAGACCTTTTGCATGGGTTTTTGACATAGATTTTTCCCCCTTTTTATTTTTCTCTATGAAACACATTTTTCATAGTGAAATTTGTGATATGAAAGACTTGCTCATATCTAGCATGTCGATGTACATCTGTGGAACAGTTAAGTTATAACTGTGGCTCGTGTCAGTTTGGAATTGCTGATGCCTGAGCAATCCTTACCCAGACATGGAAATTTAAACTCACTGAGACTTGTGACTGGAGAAACAAGCAGAATTTGTCCTTTACAGATAAATTAGTTCAAAGTTAAACAAAGCAACTTTTATTTATGTTCTAGATAGTAAATGGGAGGCTAACAATTGTCGAAAATAAGATAATTCACGTGTTTTAGTGCATATACATAAACCATTCAAATGTGTTAGTTAATGCTTTTTAAATTAAAAACATAAAGATCTGTGAAGAAGATGAATTCTTAGCAATGAAAAAGAGTACCTCACAAAACCTTGTCAGTTTGAATCCAGGTTGATGATTGCTATTAGAAAGAATCATTATCAGATGTGCTAAAACGATGACAGTGCCGAATAAGTCAGCAAATGTGAGAAGCGGTAGAAGCTGGATCATCTATTAATGGATGATTTGATTTCATTGAGTTTTAGTAGATATATGGCATGGCTGTTTTTTGCTTGGCTGTTTTAATTTTTTTTTATTTTTGAGAGAGTCAGAAATAGAGTTTCAATTTTATAATTTGAGGAATGTGTGTTGCCCCTTCCCCCACCCCAAAATGCCTAGAAAATGCAGAAAACTGGAGGTGGGGGGGAGGAACAGCCTTAATGTCTGTCCATGCAAAAGTGAGTGTTAGTCTTTATAAAGCAACTTCTGTTATGATTTTGCAATCATTTGAACGCTAGATAAAAGTAAGGGTAATAATAATTACTTTTATTTTATTTTAATGCAACTGAAAGTTGAATTTTTTTGCCATAGAAGGCAAGGCCCACATCAAAACAAACTGTAGCCTCAGAGTTTGCAAGTGGAGTGTGGTATGTGTCTGGGTTTGTGTACTTTATTTATCATCCCTGTTGTCTTGTGAGGGCAGGTTTGTCATAACTCACTGCTTCACTTTTTATGAGTTACAGTGGTGCTTTCTTTCATGAACAATAAGAGTAGTATAATTTCTCTCTTTTTGTTTTTCTTTAAACATACATTCAAAATCACACAGTATATATCTGTACCTCTTATTCCAGTAAAAATGCCTGTGAAGCAAAAATGCAGTGCATGTAAATGCTTGTGCACATTAGAAAAATATAAATACAAAGGACAGGCCCATCGAATGTTGAACAGCGTTTAATGCCAGGATTACCTATTAAAATCAGTGCATTAGGTTTATGGTAGTTGCATGTATGTTAGTTTAGCATAATGCTGCTAAAATTGCCAATCTAAAGCCCAGTTGCCACAGCCATTAACAAAGCAAATGCTCTTTCCCCTTCATTTATAGCAGTATTTGGTCAGTGTGCATTATGATTAGGATGATATTCCATCACACCAGACTTTCATTAATCAACAGATAACCCTCTCAGATGAATAAATTCAGTTTCTCTCCTATTTTAGGATTAAAAAAACAAAGTATGAAACCTACCACTCGGGCAAGTAAAGTCAGCAAAACAGGCAACAGACTATAGAAATAAGGTTATTGTCTCCCTGCCTTCTAGACAACATCTCAGCTTTTGTGCAATGCATGTGGTGAATCTAACTTCACCCTGGATACTCTTCTGCACTGGTGGTCCTGCCATGCTCCTTCCAGTATGAGAGTCCTGTAATCGCTTGTTGCAGATTTTCCCTCTCTCCATTAGGCCTCTTTTAAAGACTTTCTTAAATGAAGGAGACCACGGTGAAAAGTCATCATTCTTGCCAGTGGGCACTGGGTATGACATCTGATGGCTGCCAAAAAAAGAGACTTCTTTTTCCAAAGTGGAGCAGGTGGCAGTAGCTTACTGGAACACCAAGCTGGCATTCATTATATTATAGCACTGACAGCAGAGCTGGAAGCTAACAGGTTCACAGTTGCCTAATGTCATCATGCTGAAGACATTTTTAGAAAAGTTATGCAATTGATTAGCTGGCTGTATATGCCTTTTTTTTTTTTTTTTTTTTTTTTTTTTTTTCAAGCTGAGTTGGTAATTTTATTCTAACGCAGCTAATAGCAATAAAATAGATTTAGAGACCTAGTGCTACAACTGAAGCTTTTAGCAGGTTTCAGCAGCACATCTTCCAAGAGCTATCATGCCATCCTGCAAGAGCTCCTTCAAAGTTACATGAAATGCACAGGATAGTGACCACACTAATATGGTTCCTAAATCTAACAGTAATCATTGATGATTTCTTCTAACAAAGGGCATTTTCCACGTCTATCCTGTGCCCCTGTTAGACTGTTCCTCCTCTCCTGTGCAGACAATGCCATCTGAAGGGACAGTGAAGAAAAATGTTCTGTGAGCTCTTCTGAATGGCAATTCTGCTGTGTGCCATTGCCCAGAACTCCCCTAATTTTAGGCATGTATATGAGGCACCTAAATTGGGATCAGTGTCAGCCTGACTCAGTTGATAATCCCTGTGGGGAGAAAGGCATTTTGAGAGGGATTCAGTTTACCTAAGATCTGAGTACGAACAGAAACCCAGGACAACTACCTTCCTTGTTTCAGTGCCATAGCTACATATCTCTGAGTGTTTAAAAGATTAAGCCAGGACTGTGTTGTCTCTCAAAACTGATCTGACAGATGCAGTGAAGTGATTTGCTTCAGCTTAAATTGTGGTTTAGTTGTGAATTAGCTGGCACCTACTTAAAAAAGACAAATTCTGGTAACATTGATATGTGGTTGGATACAAGTGGAAGAACTGGCAATTACTTTTCCTCCAGTAGTGATGACAGAAGATACGTGACTCACTTATCAATCTCAGAATATTTATTAACGCATTATGCCATAGTGAGGAAAGTTTTTTTTTTATTATTATTATTATTTAATGTGCTTATGCTTCATTAAGTTTGCCTCATGAAATTAGTGTAACTTTTTTGGTTTTGGATGAGGACTTCACTAGAGCTACTTCTGCCTCTAAACCTGAAAAAATTATAGCATGGTAGCATACATGGCGCTTCATTGTGAGGCTTCAGAACTGTCAGCTGATTCAGAGTTCAGCTGGCCTTTTATTGAGCAAAACTCACCGTTATTAGTAGAGCTTAGAGGAATCCAATAGGCTCTGAAAAGACATTGAACATGTTTTATAAAGCTTATACTTTCTTTTTATTATTTTTTTCAAAATACTGCTTAATTTTGCAGTGGAAGAAAAGAAAGAGAGAAAGAGACAGTTTGCATTTCAGCAATAGAAATTTGACTTTTTTTTTTTCTTTAGCTAGAAAAAGTGATATAAACTGCACTTTTAAATGTTTGATTTTTCCCATGGTTTTCATTTCTTTCCTGCCTTTCCCCTTTTCCTTTATCTATTATCAGTAGCATAATACTTGAAGAATGGGGAAAAACACAGGTATATTAAGGAAGGTATATTAAATCCAAAGTTTGGGGGGGTAGTGGGAAGGAGAATTGAAAATCAATAGCCAAATGAGCAAGAAAACAATTACTTTCTGGTGTCAATGTTTTCATTTTCCTAGTAGGACTTTTGACCCTGAAATGTTCCACCTGCAGTAACTCCCCATATTTGTTAATTACCAACCCACACTTCAAAGCTGATCAGTTTTCAGTGGCTTTTGTTGAGTTTAGCTCAGGAAAATGAGTATTCAGTACTGCAGAAATAGGTTTAATTTGAGGAGAATTCATTTTGGTAGGGCTTGGGTTTGCATGAATGCATTGTACCTCTCAGATGTCCTTAAAGTGTCTTGGGGATAGGCCCTTCAAAGAAGGAAAATAAATGTATGCAATATAAAAGTCACAGGGATATTTCTGACACAGTGTCATATGATTTTGCATTGCAAGATAGCATCTCTTGGAAAACGATAGCTAAATGGAATGCTTTAAAAATATATATGGTGTAGTAGTTGCTGTACTGACTGATAAGGACATGTAGAAGGCTTCCTATTTTGTTTCACTTTGTTATATCTTTTAATAATTTATCCTAGATACTATTTTTTGTGCTGGTAGTGTCATTTCCGATCTCACTTGTCTTCTGCCCCCCCAAATACCTTTAAAACTAATATGTAAAACAAAGTACCCAATTCTGCCCTCTTTATTTACAGAAGATTAAAGCTCAGTTTTGCCCAAGGAGGAGTGTATGGTCAGCCCAGTGATCTGGAAAATAGAAAAAACATATAAAATTCTCAAAAGTCATTTTTAAGATTTTTTTTTTTCTTTTCATATCTTATTAATTCCAAAGGAAGACTGGGATAATTTGATGGCTGTAAGTAATTCTGGATGCAGCCTAGGACACACATTTTATATTACTAATACAAACTTTGTTATCATCGTCTGTTGAAGGAAACATTTCTTTAGCATGCTTCATTACTGCCCCATTGCTGACTTCATTGAACCAAAATTTTGATATTAACATTTCCATATTATATATTTTTTAAAAATTGATTAAAGAGAAACTTCAGAAATCAGTTAACCTGAAGGTTAAGTGCAGAACACCATTTCATCCCAGTGTAACTTAACCCTTCTTTAAAAAGACCTAAGAGTAAAGAATAAAGACAGTATTTTTCCTTTTCCTTTTTTTTAAAGAAGCCACATGAAATGTTCTTCGAGTTAAGTTTTACCATTCATAATGAATGCAGTCTCGCCATTCAAATGCGACCATAAGTACACAGAAGATAAGAATTTAATTAAATGTAGATTAAAACCAAACAGGAAAACACACTCGCTGATAATTTTATCCCATCCTCTGGCCATATTTTTTATACTTCCTTCTTGTTCTTCTTTGGGCTATAGCTTATCAACATGCCGATAGTACCATAACTCATTACATCTGATGGTGCTGCTGAAATGTGCAGGCTTGGTGCTTGAATTTCAGAGGCACTTAAAATGCAAAGCATGTAAATGTCTATGTTAAATATATTAGTGTGGTAATGTTAGTGAAAAGAAAGTGATTTCTTACAAATCCTCGTACCTCACATCATACATTATCATTGCCCAGTCACAAACTGGTTTAAAAAAATCTATTGAAGCTTTATCTTTAAAATATTTTTTTGCTTAAAATGTATTAATTTTGTTTTCATATCTTACCTGTCTATTTTCATCTTAATTTCAGTTACTGAAATAGATCACAGAACATGGAAATTGTATTCCTAGCGTTTAGTTAAATAAGCATGTGGTAACCTGGTGACTGTGAGAGGTTTGACCTGCCATCATAGTGTCATGGTTCAAGACCAAATGACAACGTGGAAGCTAAATGGACAAGATACTAAAACACTTTTAATTGCAGATATATTCAATTTTGCAAATTATGTGATTCCCTTGTTCCACAGAGGGAGACCACACGATCCAGAAGAAAAGAGGTGTAGCTGTGCTCTGCATAGTCCTGGGTCTGGGCTGGGAGGGCCCCAGGGGTCTGTCCTGAAGGGTGGGCAGGGTGGGTAGAATATCTCTTTCTTAATTGGCTCATCAGGCTTTCACTGCAATTAACAGCTTAATATGATGAAGTTATTCCTTTATTCTTATAACTGAGATACTCCTTTATCCTATAGGGTTAACCAAAGTTCATCTACTTACGCTGGTTGTCAATAAGGCCTAACTGCTACACATAGCTAAATTTTGGTGCATCGGTATTAATAATCCATTTAGAAATATGTTTTTTTTAATGCACTATCAGAATAAAATATTTATGTTTTAAATAAAAACAGTTTGTGTAGATTGAATTTATGGATTCCAAAACGGCCTCATAACAGCCTTGCTGTCTTTGCCTGACCAGTAGGCTCTAAGCAGATCTGCAACAAGTTCTTTAGCTAAGATTAAGTATTGCAAGATAAAAGAAAAATGTGATCCATGAATAATTTAGACTGAATTTGTCTGCTATTATTTATTGCCTCCGTATTTTGCTCATGACATATACTAAGTTTCAGAGAAAGAAACTAAACAATTCAGGTCTGTGAGGGTTTCACTCATGGTAGAACAGACATTGGACCCAGATCAGTAATATGGAGATCAAAGTAGTAGTTTGCTTAATTAAATATTATGCTAAGGTTTGGAATGTCAATGTATTCTTTAATATGCAATCTTGATTTATTAAACACTATTAAAGCATAACTGAAATCATTTATATGCTCACGCTATCTTATGACCAAGGCCTATAAAAACTGGAACATCCTTTAGTTTTGCAGTTAGGAAAAAAAAAATGATTTCTTTCTGTTATTTTATCAGCAAATAAATTATTTAGTTATATTTTGCTTTTAAGTGATTTAGAGTGGTCTGAGAGTTGCAATGTGAACTTTGCTTCAGTTCTTGACCAAAAGGTATTTTCAAATGAAGAAGATGGATCTACAACTTTTTATAATTAGATGGCCTCTGACCTGAGCTTTGTGGATCAATCAGAAGAGAAATTACTTCATGTAAAAAGTTTAATAATATTAGAAAGTAATTACTGAGGTAATCAGAGCAAACTCTACACCTCATCAAGAACCATACCTGACCTTCCATTGCTCAAATTTAGGACAGGAATTGAAAGCAAGATTTCTAGTGCCAGATCAGACAGTGTAAGAAGCATAGAACACCTGTGAGTTAGCATTGCCCCACCATTCTCGTAGGCATATTTTCAGGGAAGAACCTAGCTTCCATTAATTTATTCCGCTTGACACAAAAATTAGGCAAGGTCCTTGAAACTTTGAAAGTAAATGTATTTTTTTTCAAATTATTAATTAAGGTTTGTATCAGGTGAAACTAAATTTAAGCGTGAAAGTCAGAAAGTTGTAAAACTCCAAGTCTCTTAAATGCTGAAGCCACGTGATGCATTTAAAGTGATATACCACAGTACTAAATTTTTGTACATACTTAAATAGTCTTAAAAACAAGACGTGCTTAAATAGACTTAGATTTTTTTTTATTTATTTTTTAAGTATAAGATAGAATGCTGCCTTGTTACACATGCAGAGAAAAGTCAGCCCAAAGGTTTGTGGAGAAAAATGAAGTTTCAAGCAAGGGTGTTTCTGGTCACTGTAATACCATTATTATTCATTTTGTTTTATAACATTTTGGGGGTAGTTTCAAATGCTGCATGCTTCCCACTAACAGATATTGCTGTACTTTACACCACACTGTTGAAAAAACCTGAAACAGTGAAAGCTGAGTTTTTAGAGTCATTGCTCCAAGAGAACTGGGTGTAGTATTTCATGTGTTAATAATTCAGAATGTTTAGATAAGGACTCTATTAGCATGGAGATCTTCATCCAGTTCCACAAAGGCCTGGTGCACCAAATGTAGTTTATATTAGGAGCAATGAGACAGAGGAGAGAAAGGCTGTATTAATACCTAAATGTCTGAGAGGTTTTCGGAGCACATTGTTCGGGCTTGCCGCTTTCTGGGAGCAGCCAAATGCCGCACTGAAGAGTGATGGCCGCTTTCCACATCTGCAGGTGTAAGGACTGATATGCAGAAGAATTGATTCTTTTGTACACTTCCTGAGGAAAGCAGAAAAGGCTTCAGGAAAGCTGTAAAATGTATTTTTCATTCACTGTTTCTTCTCAGTAAGTTCAGGAGACATCAGTTTTTGCCTTCCTGCTAGTGCCAGGGGATGTGCAGTTCAGCAAAATGGGAGTGCAGCAGTGAGCGCCCTCTCCTGCGGAGCCAGGTGGGTCCCACCTTTTGATCCTTCACCAGCCCTATATCTCCAAAAGTGTCTAAGGACCACAGCGCATGATACCAGTAATGTTTCCGGACAGGGAGTCAGGGAAAGGGCTTTATTTTTGAAAGGAGAGCACTCAATTTTATTTTTCTTCTGACAAGTTCACTGCTTTTGAGCTTATCCAATTTTGGTGGAAAGCTGAAACCCATCCCTGTGGATTTCACCATCTGGTGAAGGCTCCACAGCGGAGCAGAGCCTGCGGCTCTGAGACCCCCCAGGTTCTCTCAGATGAGCCAGGGATACCCGATTCCTGCTGCAATGCAGCCGCTCGCTCACCATGGCTCCCACCAGGACCCAGCAGCTCTGCTTTGTGCCAGCACCGCTGGGGCGGTGCTGCCAGCAGCTTTGCAGAGGCGAGCGAAGTGTGGCCAGCTTCCAGCCACGAGGCTGCCTCAGGGACACCACCCATCCTCCGAGAGGCAGAGGCCAGGACAGAGAAGTGCAGCACAACTGAGCCGCCCTCGGAGATGTACAGGGTGAGGCACGAGGCTTGTCCTGAATATACTGCAACACTGCACCACTGGCAGGGCTTCATAATCCCAGTGGTGTTTGATCCCATTTACTTTTTAGAAATAGCTGGTACCAATGCATCAAGAGAGCCTTCAGCTTCCAGCATCTAATAAAGTCTGCCTCCTCTATCTGGTAATTGTGCAGTGAAATGATCAACGCTGTCTCAGGGATTTCTGTATAGTTCTCACAGTTGTAGCATGTGTATACAAATCTATTTGTGGCAAGAAAGTACTTACGTTTTTGCATTTTATGTTTCACAAGTTATCTATTAATACATATTTGCTTGCAAGGTACAGTGAACACCCACTAAATATCCCACATTCTGGTATGTAGAAGCACATCCTGTCCTACTTGCATAAAAAATGAGTGTTGCTTGGACACCTGTAGTCTTTCTAGTGCAAGAGTGAAACTGTCTGGCAATTTTGTCATTTATTCCATAAAATAAAACATACAGGGCTTTGCATACAAATACATGATGACTAGTTGGGGTTAAATTCAACAAAAGGCCTTTTCACAGAGAAATGATTCCCCAGTATGCAGTGGCAGTTACCTTTGTTGATTTCTGCTTCCCTTAAAAAATTAACGTTATTTTTTGTGCAAAGGTGCTTACATCCTCATCAAACACTGTAATGATTGAATCATCAGTTCAGCATGAGTAGTTTTAAGTGAGCTACAGGGTAGAGATTTCATTAGATTAAGTAGCTTTCTGCAAAATATTTGTGAAAATAAGCCAGGAGAAGTAAACAGTTGTAAAAGCCGAAAGGAGAAAATGACCCCTGCTAATAACATGAGAATGCAGCCAGTAATCTCTTCTGCTATTTTGGCTGGATGATGAGTTCCTTAATACTTATCTCCCTTCTCAATTCATTTTTCTGTATTTTTGTTTTACAAACAGAGTCTCACAGGAGAACCTAAACCAGTACTCACAGCTCCAAGTAGAAACGAGCTTATATACATCATATATACGTTAATGGAATGTCTCCATCAGGCATTGCAGGAAACACCCTCCCCAGTCACTGATGGTAATTTTTTAATTGACTGAGTTTCCAAGTTCAGCGCTCATCCTCAAAGTCAGATTGTGGCGGATGCCTGGCACAATGTTAACAATAATGTATTCTTCCCGGAAAAACTAAAATGACAGGTGTAGCTATTGATGCTTCAAGCACATACCCTGACCTAAAGACTTGCAATCTGCTGCACTCAGTACAGCACATACTGAGGCAGTAGAGCTGTGCAGGAATTATGCTGGAGAAAGCCTGACAAATGCTGTGTGTGAACTTTAACTTTGTCCCCCCAAAATGTGTTTTTTGCTTGCTTCTTGAGCTGATTGGTGCTGAAAATGAGCATCTCCCTATGCATCATCGAGACATTAATTTTTTTTTTTCCAGTGTACAGCACAGTACACTGTACAAAATATGTATGTAATAAAGTCTCTTTTCATATGTTACAATACTTGAGCATACACCACAGTTAAAAGGCTTGTGAAAATGCTTCTTGTGAATTGTGTATCCTTCAGTTAATTTTTGCAGCTAGAATCTTGATGCATTATAATTGCAAGTAGTATTGCCCTTCTGATTATTTCTCCTGACTTCCCTATTTCTGCAAAAGAAGCAATTACAAAGAGCCAAAGCGATAATACAGCAAACATAACTTTAATTCTGCTTTCTGTGATTTATCAGTTATTATATTTTGAATTTCTCTGCAGATCATTGATTCCAGTTTGATTTTGTTCATACATCAATTTTGTCTAATTCTAGGTAAATACAAGTCACATTTTTTACATTATACCCCTCGGAGGGCTTTATTTTTTCATTTCAGTAACCATTATTTGAATCGTAAAAAAACACATTACAGTATTCATAATGCACTGCTTATGTGACAGTTTTTGAACTTTAATATTCTTTTCTGTAGTGTGCTGGCTTAGCAGCCTATAAAAGAGACATATTGTTTATAATGTTTCTTCGCCACAACAAATGATGCACTTCTAGGGTTTATGAAATGGCAGTAGTTTTCTAAATTTGCGATTCTTCTGTGTTCAGCAGTCAAGAACAGTTGTACATCTGCTCAGCACAGACTTTAGGAGACTATGAACTTTAATTGAGGAAAAATAATGAGGGTTCAGGGACCACTGATACATAGTCGGTCGGTAAGGCAGGTGCCCTGCTGCCAGATCAATGGATTATTTACTCCTTTGTCATAAACAAGAAACAGTTGGGTCTGTGTGGAGATTACATTCATATTGCAAAGACAGGCTGCCTTTTTCTCTTTCCTTGTAAACATGCAGTACATTGGATACTTTTAAAACTTGTTCTTAAAAACACACTAACTTTGCTTCTGCACTTAATGATGCACTGTTATCCGTAATAGTTTGATTTAAAGGAACAATTTTAAATTCAATGATACTCATTTCACCAAAATCCTAGTGAGTATATTAATTAATAATGTGTGCATAGAAAGGATTTTGTGGGGCTTGGAGGGTGTTTGCATGTGTGTACAAAGGCATATTTGTAATGCATAAAGCTAGATAAAAATATAGTGTGAGAAAGACAATTATATGGAGGTATTTGGAAAGGAAGAAAAAAGATGAGAAATGAGCACATTTAAACCAATCTTTTACAGTCTGACTACCATAATGATAATGTTGTTTCTGAACAGAGTTTATAAAAATTTTACACACCACTGAAGTGGAATTTCCTGATGCTTTAATCAGAAAAAAATACAGTCTGCTTTTCCATGTGAGTCAAGCAAGTAATCTGGAGTTTCAGTAAGCATCCCTAATCCTGGCTGTGCTAGTGGCTATCTTTTACACACCTGTGTAACCCAGCAGGTCAAGGTCAGCCAAACAGGGCATGTTCTGATCTAATAGGCATTTGTTAGAAAAGCAAACAAAGGCTACTGTGTAAAACTGCATGGAATGAGCCTTAATTTCCATTTTAACAAGTTACTTAGTCTTACATTACTCTGTGCCATTCAAGAAAATATGGGTACTGAAATCACTAGTGTCAGAGGTCATGGGATTAAGTTCCTGGTAATGGGCTGATGGCCAAGGAGATGTGACTTCAGAAAGTAGGGCATTAATGCACTTTAGAAGCTCTGTCTTACCAACATCTCATCTGATCTCTTCACAGTTGTGAAATGAAAGTTGTTTTCAATATTTTTTTTTTATTTTTTTTATCTAATATCATATGTGGAAACATTTTGTCCCAGGAATAATTGTTTTTCACACTCCACTTCCTTATTTTTAATCAATAATTCTGAGTTGATTCTTTGGGGAATCTCAGTTCCTAATGCTAAATAAGAATTACATTGTTTTATGTGAAGTATCTACAACAAAACAAACAAACAAACAAAACCTGTTCCTAAAATGAAGACATGGTTTTTTGTTTTTTGTTTTTTGTTTTTCAAAAAAATTACTAATTAAGCTGCTAAAGTTTTCTGTACTATGTCCATTTAATAAATTTAATAAATACAAGAAAGAAAAAAATTATGTTGTCAAAAGTACAAAGCTTACCAGCTCTATGCCCTTGTTTCATTTAAGATATTTTCCATCCCACCTTTCTGCTGTTTTGAGTAACAGAGGATGGATAATGCTTTCTGTTCTTGGGCCTATATTTTATTCTACCTATTCCACTCACTTTTTTTCAGAAGCAATTTCCATTTCTTCACTTATTACCATTTCTGCACCAATTCCCTTTTGCAGTGTTTGCTTCATAGCCATTCTGATGGAGTGACCACAGTCATGAAAAACACGGCTTTGGACTGAGTGTGCCAACACATGCATACTGTAAGGGGTGAGAAACAGACTGACAATGAAAAGTGCCCACATTTGGCACTATTGCCACAAGGTGCTGCTTATTGGACTAGCTCAGTTATAGCCTTCATTTTGCACATATGCAAAACCAATACGCTACTAATATTTTCTATGCTCAGATGCACTTAAGCTATTCAGTTACTCCAGATTTCTTCCAGAGCACTTGAAAATAGAATTTGGTCTGTAATTTTATCTCTCTAGTGATGATCTAATCCACAAATGAAGCAGCAACTAATTGCATTTATGAAATTTTCATATTACATTCATTCCATAACAAAAGCCAAAGACTGTAAAATGTATACATTAAAATTGAGAGAAGAATTGTAATTTATTCATAACCAGGTTATCTGTTTATTACCTGTTCTACTTTGGAATTTTGAAACCAAAAGCTCAGTCTTTGCATATGTAAAAGGCTGAGAATTTTAAAGGAAGTAAATTTACATTATCTGCTTCCTTATATAAGAATTAACAATCTGGAGAGCAGCTAGCCTATGTTTCTTATAGAACATGATAACTAATGGTCAGCTAATATTTTAATAAGCTAGTACATCCACCAGTAACTGAAATGATCATAACATTTGTATAGCTAACACATATTACTTATATATTACATTTGGTAATTTTTATTTGTTATGTACCTATGATCCAAAGAGATACATAGTGCTTTAGTATTGAAGGGTTTGCTCAAAAAATAAAGAGCTTGTCTGGCATGTCATGATCTGAAGCTACAAGTAAAAGAAATACAAGATTTGTTAATCTTTAAAGCTGTGCACAGAATGTTGATATTTTATCTGCTGTCCTGCATCCTCAGGAAAAAACCCTACATGTTTCTGAAGTGTGTTGCTTTTAGTTTGACCACCATGAGCTTCATCTGCACTTGTAAAAGCTAATGTAATAGCTATTTGTATTTCATACAGTCATCTCCCAAGTGAGCCATAGGGGTTAATCTGAAGATTAGTAGCTCAAATCCCAGCATTTTCTGTGGCATAGTTTTCAATTTTAAATTGTATGCTGTTATTGACTGAGTCTCCTTTCCTTTCACTTCTTGTTAATTTTGATATTTGGAAGCCTACAACAGTATTTGAATGATAGTAAGGGTATGTGCACAGAAATTCTATAAATGATTCTTGCTGTTTTTATACATATATTGTTGTGTAAACATGTATTTTTGCAAAAGTTTACTCTGAACAAGGTTAGCATTTGTGATCCTTTATAGCTTTTTCTTTATGCTCACTATCTCACAAGCTTATCTACATTTTGGACCTTGTAGAACATTGAGCATCTGACTAACTAAATAGCTGTTACTGATGAATTTCAGGAAACAAATTATTTATTGTAAAATGGTATTTCATACTGGAATTTCAGGTTAAGGAGAAAATGAAAGCTAAGAACATGAGTAATTCCCCCAAATACTTTGCAGAACTGCAAAAAATGCATACATGCTTTCAGTCCTGGCTCCATGTGCAATTTTCTACCTGTCACTGGGCTGGAGAGAGACCAGCTAGTTGTGTATATGATACTCCTTATAATCTGAAGTTTTCTTACAGGATTAAAGCTTTTCTTTCCAAATAAACAGAATCCTCCTGAAGACTATTTAGTCATTTTGAAATGAAAACAATAATTTTGTTAAATATTTTTACTGCAGAACAACTAAAACTCTAGTCTTTTATCTAACTTCAAAAATCTCCAGCTTATATTGGCATTTTCCAAATAGCATCTGTTTTCATCCCCATATCTATTGCTGTCTCCTCCTTTTCCTTTTACAATGGTTCTCTAACCCAGGAGTAAAGTTGCAGCAGTATCCAAAGGCTGGATAGCAAAAAGAGCTCTTACTGAAAACAAATGCCCTTTTTCATCACTCAGTTTAATTAGTCCTTGGAACAGTTTAAATGTGATATATTGTCTATCATTTTGTTTATGTTAATAGAGACAGCATACTTTTTGAAAAGAAAAAATTGACTAGAGATTGTGAAGCATAAGCAGTTCCCAGAATTACTGGGCAAATTCTAAGATGTGCACCATGCAGGAAGCCAGACTTGATAACCAAAACAGTTCTTTCCATCTCTAAAATCCCTGTAAATGCACTTATTATTTTGTCACTCTCTCCTCTGTTCTGCTGTTACGTGCCACCATGTTTTCAGTACTTCTTGCCATGCCTTTGGATCTCAGGTGAGAAGAAATCACATCAGCATTTTACGAGCAGAGTATGAGTCTCTTGAGAGATTAAAGCATGATTGCACTAAAGCAGAGACAGTGTAAAATTTCTTGCAATCTCACCTGATTCCCAGTGTATGAGTTTTATATGCTAATGGCATGTGAGATGCCTAAGATTAGGGGGTAGTTTGCCAGGTTATCAGAGATACTGTGCTTAGGACATACTTTAAGCTGTATATCTTTTAAAGAGGATTGATGAATCCCTACAGTGTGTTTGTTTGTTTGTTCATGTAGATATTAAGATCAGATTCTGGTCTAAGCTAATAAGACCCTTCTTTAAGCCAGCAAAGGATAGGATATGATTTATGACCACAGTCATGGGGTAGGCAGACTGGAGGACATACGCAGACTTTCTCTAGGCATGGAATTACGCAGCCAAGTTACCAAAGCATGTTATATCAGTCTGTAAGGGACTGGATGGTGCTGCTGAGGAGAAAGAGGAGAAAACTTCCCCCAGGAGCGATGAGGAAAAAAATGAATGGGACTTTCTGCTAAGGGTACTTGGAACTGCACCTAAGTTTGTCTATTAATAATTATCAATACAGACAAATGTCATTGTTTTAGGAAATATTTTTCCAACCAAAAGGGAACCCAGGCAAGTGCAGGGTTCTGCACCTAGGGTGGGATAACCCCATGCACCAGTACAGGCTGGGAGATGACCTGCTGGAAAGCTGCCTGCAGAGGAGGACCTGGGAGTCCTGGTGGACAGCAGGCTGACCATGAGCCAGCAGTGTGCCCTTGTGGCCAAGGCCAGTGGTATCCTGGAGTACATTAGGAAAAGCTTTGGCAGCAGATAATCCTCTCCATCTGCTCAGCCCTGGTGAGATCTCACCTGGAGTACTGTGTCCATTTCTGTTCTGGGCTCCCCAGCACAAGAGGGACATGGACCTCCAGGAGCAAGGCAAGTGGAGGGCTGCGAAGATGATTAGGGAACTGGAGCATCTCTCATATGAGGAGTGGCTGAGAGAGCTGGGCCTGTGTAGCTTGGAGAAGGGGACTGAGAGGGGATCTTACCAACATATACCAACCTGAAGGGAAAGTGTCAAGAGGGTGGGGACGGACTCTTTTCAGTGGTGCCCAGTGACAGGACAAGATGCAATGTGCACAAGCTAAAAACCAGGAAGTTCCACCTGGATTTGAGAAAACATTTCTTTCCTATAAGGGTCACAGAGCACTGGAACAGGTTGCCCAGAGAGGTTGTGGAGTCTCCTTCTCTGGAGATATTCAAAACTGCCTGGATGCCATCTTGTGCAATGTGCTGTAGGTGACCTTACTTGGCAGGGGGGTTGGACCAGATGATCTCCAGAAGTCCCTTCCAACCTAAGCCATTCTGTTCTTCTGTGATTCTGTGAAAAACTAGTTTTTACCTTTTCTTCCTAATGTAAGTCTACACGGTAGTCGCCAAAGCTGAAGTCGATGTAGGGACAGAAACTTGGAACTCTCTGCTTCGGTTCGGCACAGCTGCAGCAGGCAGGAGGGCAATACCGGCTGTACATCCAGCTGCAGCTCCCACTAAAATATGGGTGCCACTTTCTTGTTACCATGGTTAAGCTTTTACCTATTAAAATTAAAATGAACATGTGTAGATTCACTTCAGTTAGGATGAGACGTTTTCCTGAAGTACAGATACATCTTCTGGATGAAGCACCACAGCTGTAGGACTAAGAGTACAAATACAAATTCCCATTCATGGAAGACTTGTAATATAGCCTGTATCAAAATGTTAATCCCACAAATAATAAAAATGAAGAGGAGATCTAAGGAAGAAAAAAAAAGGTGCCTCACAGGCCTTCTAAAAAATGCACACTTACCATAATCAGTCCATAAACTGTACCTGGAGAGGTCTATCAAAACCAGACTCATGGCACAGAAAAGGATATTATATTGATTAACAGTTAGTAAAAGAAAAAAAATCAATGTTTGTGCTTGCACTATTGTATTTATATAGAGACTGTAATTTCAGCAAATTTAAAGGGACTAAATAATTCGGTCTGTTTTTTTTTTTTTTTTGTTTGTTTGTTTTTTGCTTTGTTTATTTTTTAGTACATAAAAATTACTGCACTAGATCAGACTGAAGATCTTTCTAACCCTCCACATCTTATCCTCAGAAAATGCTTCATCCACCTTCTTAACATCCACATCCCTGAAATTCATATTAAAAAAAAATAGAGGAAAAAAAAGAGAGAGAGAGAGAGAGAGAGAGAGAGAGAGAGAGAGAGAAGTCAGTGGATAAGGGGGACTGATGCCTTATGTGACAAAAGGACAAAAGGCTGACCAAATGCAGTCTAATTGTCACTTGCTAACTCCACAAGCTTGACTATAATAGCTTCCACAGTCTAACTATATTTCAGCATGAAATGGCAGCATCTCATGAAAGTCCTTCCTCTGGGGTAATGTTGAGATATCAAGAGAATGTCATCCTTTGCCATATTTATTTCTCCTTCACTGAATCAGTAAAAGTACAATAGAGGAAAGAATGGTTAAGTTATCTTAAGAAGATTCAACTTTTGTGTTGTAAAACTTAGGTTGCCGGACATAAAAAGAAGTAAATGTTTCAGAGATTTTGGTAAGGAAAGAGACAGATCTGAATAATTTGGAAGGTGAGCTTGTTGTGATGAAGTGGGATTTTGACCTTGTTCGGATTCAATTACTAGTAATTCTCTTATCTACATAATTTTGTGAGTTAATATTCTTATAAAATTGAAAAGTTGAATCGAAGTTTTGTCTTGATTATGATTTTTTTTAAAAAAGTTGATTTTGAGAAAGGTATCTAAATTCTGTTTCATATAAACAAACCACAACACTCTAAAATTATCTCTTGAACAAACCAGAAATAGGTTATCACTGAGAATGTTGGGAATGAAGTAAGGTACTTTGTAATTGAAGTATTCATGCCATCTTCTTAAGCCTTTATTCCAAAATGTATCTTCATGCAAATAGAATAAATCATATTGCAAGCCTTTCAGAAATGCCATTTTCAGACTCTACCTTCTGATGATTACTGTTCTCTTTTTTCTGTAAAGTTCTATAGAGAATATATTTTAATTAGCTTCCACTTGATACCACTTCATACACACTGCCCAGCTTTGACCCAGTGTCTGATCGTATAGAATGCATTACAAAAGAACTGGTCATTTGAGTGCTTTAATATAGCTTTGCATTAATGTGAGACATCATTTAGACAAGGCATTAAAAGTGTTATTTTAATGACTGAAGTGTGTAGGGTGGGAAGAAGCTTAATCTTTATAGGAAGAACAATTTCAATTAGCTCTAAAATATTAATTTGTTGGTATAACTATATACTCTAATGTATTTGGCTACAAAAAAAATCTAATGAATAATACATTGCTAGATGCTGGTCTAATTCCTGTGTTGTAACTAATACTGCCAGTTGAAACAGGGAAAATAGTCTTTTAACATTCATGATTATTTTTTTTTAAGTCTGATTGCTCATAACAATATAATTTTTTTCACCATAATTTTAAAGGTAGTATAAATAAGAAAAACAGATATGACTATTGGGTTACTGAATAGTTTGAAAGTAGAAACTCACCATTTGTTTTTAGAACATGCACGCCTTTCTGTATACCCAGTGAATTTAAAATACTTTACAGCGTACAGAGGTACGGTATCCACACCTGTGGAAAGCACAAAGACATTATCATAAGATTCCTCTTATGCTTTTAATCCATAACAGTGGATTGTCCTTGTGACTTCTGTAGACCATAATTTAATTTTTAAGCCTTATGTGCCTCATTTCTTATGGTACCCTCTGGTACCCTCTCAAATACTTTGTGTGAGAAGAGAACTTCTTATAAAATCAATGGCAATAACAAACACTAATTACTGAGAACACCTTGTTTGCCATTTTTATATCTAAGGCCTTGGTAACTAGACATATTTTAAGAATTCCACATTTTTTCTTAATAATTTGGAGTTGTTCTGCAAAGATGCAGAGTCCCAGTGCAGCTTGTTAATTGCATGATACTTTGATGATGGTTTCTCCAAGACAGTTGATCCACAATGCCTATGTTGGTGATTTTGCTGATGAAAAAATTTTATGAAGTTCCAAGTGATCTGATTTCCTGTCAGTGTCTGAAATGGTCACAGTCATTTTCTTTTGTGAAAGAATACTGTGAGCCTGGTACTGCAGGTGTGGTTTTGTTGTTGTTGTTTTGATTTCATCCCTTGAAAGAAGCCAAATGCTCTGCTTGTATAACTAGTATAGCTGTATAGCCTGTGAAGTTACCATCTTGGATTAATGTACATTCTCATATCACTCTCAGTTAGAATTCATATGCAAAATGTAGGGCTTTACTATCTTTAAGGTGTTTAAAGTGCTTATTTAAGTGCTCAGAAACTCCTTGGTGCTGCTCAGAAAAAATGAGGCACCTCCTTTGGTGCACAGACCTTGTTATGGGTATCTGATTTACAGAAGGAGATGTGATTTCAAACATAGTCCAGTGCCAAGAATTTCCTGTTGTCTCTTCTCCAGGTCAGCATGCCAGCCTCAGATACACTAATATTTTTTTTTACACTGATTGAGCAATGAGTTGTTACATACCTTTCTTGGGTCCCCAAGTCACTTGCTGGGGTCAGCCATCTATACTCGAGACAGCTAAGGCTCTCCAGACACCATGTTTGAATCTCCAAGGTTCTTGTTTAGTACTTTCTGGTGTAGTCTGTTTTGTACAATCATTTCCCAGCAAAATGAAAAATTTATGTTTATTACCAAACTCTGAATTAATGTAGTCATCTCTATCAATAAATAATCTAAATCCAGGTAGCCTAATTTCTTAGTTTGCAAACTCTGTGAAGAAAAAAAAAAAAAAAAGAAAAAAAGAAAAAAAAAGCTTCATTCCTCATTTTTGTCAGCTTATTGTTTTCTCTTCTCTGCAATAGATGATGGAAAATTAAAGAAAAAAAAACTTCAGATTTTTAAAAGAGTAGAAACCTATTTGCAGTTTCAGAAACTAGGTAAAAGAATGCTTTTGTAATAGATTTCATGCAGCAGTTGGCATTGGCAGTACTGCAAAAAGAGATGTATTCTGTCGTGCTCTGTTTGATCAAGTGCTAAACCCGTGTGATCAATAGAGAGACAGATGTCGGGTGCAGATGGCGATGCCGTGATACCTGGGGCAGAGTGGGCCTGCCAGAATGACAGAATGGGAACAAGGAAGAGCAGCAATGCAACAGAATGTGACAAATGAAATTAGGGTTTATACTAGTCGATAATTTACAGCTAATAGAAAGTGACAGAATTTTTCAGCATACAGCACATTTACTCTCGTAATACTATAGTCAATGCATTTTTCATGCAAAACAATACGAGCCACAGTGAAGACTAGGCTCTAGCTATATGTATTTTGTTACATTGCAACTTGTACAATTGATTTTTAAGCAAAGCTAGTCACATCAAATTTCAAGTAAGTGCCAAGCATATGAAACAAGATTGTATTTTCAACTTTGAGGTGAATCTATCTGATACTCAGATTGTGTAGGAGATTTCCAAGAAGAAAATGAAGACATTATTTCCTATTTATATGAATATAATGTAGAGATCCACCATAGTCACATAAATAAGCATTGTTGTTTGGACACCGAGTTCGTAATCTATTTCATTCTTTATATTAATTAAAATCATGGAGTGAGCACAATGAGAATTATTCTCTCCCCCTCTCCCAATTCCAATCAAAAATCCATAGTTAATGCACTTGGCAGCTTATTGTGCTTTGTGTTATGCTGATATTCAGGGTAGAATGATCGCTAAGTGAGGGTCATACCCTTTATTTTAAAGGTTAAAATCACTTTTATTTCCTTTTCTTGCTTTTCTGAGTTTCATGAACTATGCACATATATAGGTGTGTATAAATGTCTATATATACATGGAAAATCTGTGTGTGTACTACCCATACATATATAAATATAAATAAATATTGCATGGAATATGAACATACTCAAAACTAATCACACACTTTCCCATTACACTCCTCAAGTTTACCCTGATGGCAACAGTAATAAAACAGAGCTTACATCCTATTTATTTATGGCTGAAAATGTAATGTAGCAGTACAATATTTTATTGTGCAATTTAACATTTTCTATTTATGAGACAAATAGAATGGACATTTTTATAATAAAAGAGCAGTTAGGCCATATTCTGCAGGCTTGGTTTTCATCAGTTCTGGGAGTGAAGGGTCTTCCTTTAACAGTCTGTGATATGGCATTCAGCAAGCCAAACTCTGAATCAGTCAGGAAAAAAAAAAATCCTTCTTGCTCTTTTTTCTTACTATGTACTGCTGCTCGGCTTTATGAATTTTCATACAGAAAGGTAAATATCTCCTAATGCTGATATCACTTGATTTTTTAGGTACAATCTAAACTGAGTATGAACATAGTAAACACAGAAAATCACCATTATGAACACCAATGCCTTTCCTTCAGGCCTCTGACAATCTTCTCAGCTATCTATCACACTCATTTCTATGGTGTGTTAGTTCCAGTGGACAGTCATTTTGACTTGATGTCATGATATTCACACCTAGGTGAGAGAAGACCTTTTGATGTAATTTTTCTTCCTGAAGCTGTGCAACTGTCAGTCTTTGTTATAGTTACATACAGCATAGCTAAAGTTTCCATCAATAATTCCTTGGATAATGATAGATTAGTTTGACAAAAACAGCATTGTAGGCTGTTGATATGTTTATCTATTAGCAAAACAATACATTTTCCCATTCCTTGATGTGCTTTTTGGCATCATGGATTTGTTGCTTTTTCCATGCCAGCAGACAGCTTATATCTTTTCTCCTTAGGAATGTGGAAAACTGGGTTTATGCATCAATAAATGCCCTCTTTCTCTGCAAATTCTGGGCCTCAAATAGATTCATTTAGTAAAAATAGGTTCTCATATTTTTCTTCATCCTATTTTTCCCACACTAGCTATGGTATGAAAAGTTGAAATTTCACAGGTATGACAGGGAAGAGTAGCTAGCTGCAGTCGGCATTTGTAATATTTGCCACAGGTGACAGATATTGAGAATGTATTGTACAATTTTTCATATTTTGATTGATTGTTTCACTGTCACAAACTCTAAGCAGTAAGCCAGTAACTTTCAGTTACTATCAATCCAGTGTCTAGCTGACAACCATAATGAAGGTTTACTCCCCCAAATTTTTATATACACACCTGTATAAGCTTTGGTTTTATATAACACACTATGTTTGCATTTAGTAAACTTTACTGCATTCATCACTGATTCTGCTTAACAAAAAGGAGGTTTTTTTTGTTTGTTTGTTTATTTTGTTTTGTTTTGTTTTGTTTTGTCTTGTTTTTTCTTTTCTTGAATTGTCATGGTGTTTGGAAAATCAGATGGTCAAACCTCTCGTGGAGATAGAATTGATAAGACTCAGAGAACCCTGGAAACAGAAAGTATGCTATTAACCTTGAAACTCCAATATCTTACCAAGGTGGGTGTAAGGCTTAAAAGAGAACATAATTTTATTGGTAATATATTCTTCCCATCTCCAAAATTGTAGCCAAGCAAAACAGAGTAGACAGCAGGTCTTCTCCTCTGAGCACTGGCACAGTGGTATCATCTTGGAAAGCCAAGCTGGGAGAAGAACAATCATCTGTGATACTGAGAGTCTGGCATGTTTCAGGTGCCATTAATCCACACTCATGTGCCCCAGCTGCTATTCTGGCTGAAAGGGGCTTACCTGTTGCAAAGAGATTGTCTATCTAGTAACTTAGCAAGCTGAAAAAAAGAATGAGCAGATGTGTCAGCAGGAGCTGGCACCAGATTAAGAAACAAATCAGAACCAGAGGTTTCTTATGACTGTTGGCTACAGATTCAGTCCTATAGGAAGGGTTGACACTTTACACAGCCATAAGCATTCTCAGAGATTTATTTTGATTGACACAGAAATTCTGCTAGTAGACTAGCAGATTGTTCAAATGGAAATTGTGTGAAGAATTTCTGGTAGACAACTTTGATGAGCAAAATAGTATTAAACATTCATTATCCAATTTTTATGGTTACCTAAAAAATTGCTGAGCATTTGCAAGTAGGTTCTCAAGTAGAGCAAATGTTTACTGGGTATATGGCTGACTGGAAGTCTTAGCATCTCTTCAGCTGTATGTATCACATGCTGTCTGATATTACAAATTATGTCTATGCTCGTATTGTAGAGCCTTTCATTATTATTATGACCATATGCCTTAATACAAAGCTGCATTATCACAGGTATGACATGCCATGTCCCTTTGTGTACTGTGAAACTCAGAAGTGCCAAACAGCCCTATTTTGGTGATAACATAGAGCTTTATCTGAGCCCCAAAGGCAACCATTCAATTGTATCAGACTAGGTTCCTGGTTTTAGCACATCTAAAGATCTTTTTCTATAGATCACAAAAGTCTATATGTTTTTTAGACCAAGACAGAGGCTTCCAGTTTGCCATATACGAAACCTCACTGTACCCAGATCTTGGATACTCTGTGCAGTGCTGATCTGCACAGGTGAAGAAAGGGAACTAATGTGGTTGAGTTTTCTGACATTAGACAAGAATATTTTGAGGCTAGGACTCCTCCACTTGGTGAAGAGAATGCCGAGGGTTAAGTATTATACAGGCTGACAAAATCTTGAAGTGGGTGGATAAAGTGAGTAAAGAAGTGTTATTCCTCAAATCCTGCAATACTGGAGGAAACTGGGAGAAGAACAGTTTAAAACATTAACATTGCAGACTGAAGTTCTTGATCTTAATGCCATAGGATCCTGTAAATGCAGACATCATCAGCAGGTTCAGAAAGAGATTGGACAAATTCATGAACAACAGATCTGCAAATGGTACTGAGATGATGTACTTGCTAATATTCCTAATCCACGTGCATGCTTGGGAGCTGTGAGAGGAATGAATTGCAGAAGGTGGCCAGGTTCTCTTATTCTTACTAATTAACATCTCCTGTTTCCACTCTAGAGGCAGAGTCTGAACTAGACAGACCACCCTCTGTTCCAGCAGGGTATTTTTTTATTTTTCTAAAGATGATGCAGTAGCACAAAGAGAAATCATTCTGCTATCAACAAAAGGAAGTAGGAGTGCTCCTGAGTCATGTTGTTTTTTACCAGAAATATTAGTAAAGGATACCCTTCAAAGACATTTCTAAGGGTAATAAGTATGATTGTTTGTTTGTTTGTTTTTGTTGGTTGGTTGATTTTTTTTTAAATGAAAGTATTAGTATCAATTCAGGTTTTAAGAGATGTAAAGTCAATTTTTGTATTAATGTAATTTGACCTTCAAATTAGGCTATTTAATGTGATTGGGCTTTGATGGTAAATGAGAAAAATGGATATATTTGTGTATGTATTGGATGTATTTGTGGATGTATTCCACAAGTACAGAATGTCAAACACTGATGCTGTTGCATGAAGATAGGCACTCAGACAGGGTGGACAGAGAGAGAAAAGTCAACCAAAGATTTTAATGATCATAGATATCAATATAATATTATTAACAGTTAGGTTGCTACCCAGAGGATCTTTCTGCAAAAGACTGATTGCTGCCATATTCTAGAGCCTTTTCTTTGTCACTTGCATTTTGATGGCACCTATATCATGTTAAAACTGGCATATCTCCTTGTTAGTAGGCACAATTCCACCCTAACAGATGGCCATGATGACAGACATGCCAAAGAACCAGTATGTGTATCAAGTGTGATTATTAGGGATGATATTCCTATCCAAGAACGTTTGAGTGGCATTCTGTACTGATCGTCTGAACCTATTGGTATGGGTTGCAACAAATGCTGTTTCACTGAAGTCAAGGAATGTGTTAACTACAAAACAGGGAGATGAGGACTATGTAGTTTAAGGTCTTGGTGAAATGGAAATAAAGACCACTACCTCTAGATCACTCACTCTAATCAAGCAAGAATCAGTCAGGAGACAAAACCATTAACTTTTACTGGCTATCTAATAGCATAATTTAATGTTTCTGGTGTCTTTCCTTGTAAATAGTTGTTCTTTTTCAAATGACATTGTAGCTGGCCAGCATAGATCCTACTGCACTACAGACAGTGCAAAAATATTCTGAAAGGAGAGCAGAATCAATAGAAAGTTGGAGAAATAGCGGAAGGTTTATGAAATCTGAATTATCCATCTCCTAACAGTGATTCCTGTTGTCACAAGCTTTTTTTACTGTACCTGTTTTTTGCTGCAGTACAAAACTTTCAAATCCAACATTTTTCATAACAAATAACTAATTTTAAAATTGAAGACTGTTTAATGACACCAGATATATTTTAGCTGGTTTAAATTGAAATTAGTATGTTGTGAAAAAATTATATTATCAAGGTCTCCACTCTTATTTTGTGCCAGAGGCAAATACTGAATCACAGGTTTCAAAAAAGACATCTAGGATTCACATATTTTCCCTCTGAAAGAAATCACCGTGATGCATAAAAAAAATAAATCTGAGAAGGTGAAATCTGGATAAACTACAATGTCTATTAAATATTTACTTACATTTAGTACATTTAGTGGCACTATTTTTTTTTTCTTTTTGTGTGTGTGTGTGGTAATGACTAAGATTTTTTTTTTTTTCCCTATGATAGACATTTTTACCAAAGCACTGCTGAGGCATCAGTTGATTTCTTTCATATTTCTTTACATTTTTGTAGTTGGGTTTTGCATTTAAAACATAGAAGTAAAGGTATCAAAGGCTCCAACTAGGTGGATTTCAAAGAGTTTGTAAAGTGGGAGTTTGCCATTTATTTTCCATTTGAACTCAAAACATGTGATCTTGCCTACAGATGTCCATCCATTATTTCCATTGGTTTAACAGGAATTACAGTAGTATGGCAGAACCAGATGTGTATTTGAATGGTCTAGTCAAGGTAAAAGTGCATTTTTTTTTGGTGAGACAATAAATTCTCATGTTCAAAATCAATGCACTTCATAAGTGTGGATTCATTAAGCTACAAATTACATCTGGTGGGTCTACATGGTTTGTTGATTGAGATTAGTAGATAAAGGGAATTCAAAGTTCCCTTAAGTTTTCACTCACTGGCAGGTTTGCAGAGGCACCAGGTAACCTTACTACTGCTGTCCTTTTTAAGCTAGTAGTCTAAACCCATGATCTGTGCTGAACATGCTTGAGAAGTGTCATTTGCGAATCATATATATTTTTTTTTAGCTAAAATCTTTTTTCTAGTTCTTATAAACACAAGACTTCCAGAATTCTTCAGAATTAAGATATGTTCAGGGGATTTTATGTCTTTTGAGTTTTTCTTCCTCAGAATAATTTCTATTAATATTTTTTTTCTTGATTAGTAATAGGGACACAGTTCAATAAGAGGATTGAAATAACTTAAAGATTGAGTTACTTTGGTAATGGCAGATTGAAATTGAACTGCTGTAGCCTGTGCCTTTGCAGGAGGGAAATAAAACCTGCAGGAGTACTTTTAAAACCATTTTACTCTGGAGAAAATGAGGATGTAGTTAGAACACCCTGAAGTGCACAGAGGGCTCATTCATTGCCCACAGCTGCCCTGGTCTCCTGGCAAGCACTATCTGTTCTGGGGGTTGTCCAGTGTCCTATGGGAATTCTTTAGTAGAGAGGAGCTTGCATCCCTAATTCTCTTGCCTGGGACATGATCTTTTTTTATAGGAGCTTTTTTTTTAAATATATATATATTTTTTTTCAGAAGCTTTGCACTTAGATTTTTTAGCATGGCTGTTTCTGGTAGGTATTTTCTTCAGTGATAACCTCCTAATTGCTCAGTGGTTAAATGTGTGTGCACTGATTTGACTATAACATCAAGGGAAACAAATGCTGAAGATAGGTTCCATTGCTGGAAGAGATGCTGTTCCATTTTTCAGTACCACATCTTAAACAGTGAAATCCAGCTTTAGGAATAACATTAGCTATTACATGACAGATTTTAGAAGAGGCACAAGTCTGTTGCAAGATTTAAAGAATGGTTGTTGATAATGGATGGATTTTTAACATATTTACTTTTCAAATACAAGCTCAGTTACATAGAAGCTAGACCAATCAGACAATTTATCTGATAAGCCATTAAATGTTTCCCGTTTAATGGTCACTCTTTAAGACCAGTACTCTTAGTCAGGCATTATTTTTATCTGTTGGAAATGCTATACTTAGAAATGCCACTGATGGATAAATATTCAATGTCTGTGCACATTTTTTAAGATCAACACTTTACATGTCTTTACAAAGTTAATTTTGTGCTGTGTGTCTTCTTTGTGAAATTACAATTTACATTTTGATTCACCATAAAATTCAGTTCCAACTTTTCCTACTATTCCATTCTAGAGATCCGGCTGCTTTTATTTGACAGATTGTCCTTTGATCTCAAGGAGACAATTGCTGTTTTACTCCTTTAATGAAGCTTGTATTATTACAGGCAAAATGAATATTAGACCAAATGGTAAAAGAAATCCCAGAGGGAAACATGCTTCTCTGTCTGGATCTTGGAAAAGCAGAATAATGCACTTCAGTCAATGATTATACTGAATAAACCCGTAGTCCCTGTACTTATTTACTGATTTCCTCTTTTTTCTTTTTTTCTTTTCTTTTTTTTTTTTTTTTTTTTTTTTTTTTTTAATGGCTATTTTGGGACAACATTTCTGTTTGTGAGATTCCACATACTGCTGAGAATTTCTCTGTCACCAGTGACATGTTAGGCAGCTGTTAAGTGTTACTGAGATCATCTGGTAAAGGAAGAGGAAGTAAAACAAGATACCTTATTTATACGTTTAAGCAGTTAATATCCATTTCTCACCTGGCCTCTCAACAGACACCAGTCTGGATCATGTTTCTTTTCCTTTTGGACCCTTATTTCCTAGAGGCGAGGTAGGATCTGATTTGAAAATGACAGTCCAGAGAGGAACTGGAGGCAGGATGGACACACATGAATAGGAATAGAAGAATAGAAAGGAATAGAAGATAAAGGTTCTTGATGTCAAAAATATCTTAAACATTTGAGAAAGGAGGTGTAAGGTGGGGAGAACCCAAGCAACATGATTCCTAGCAGCACACGTATAGTCTCTTGCCTAATATGACCACACTAAGTAACCACAAACCAGCAGATTTATTAACATCTTTGATAAACTTTTTGTTCTCTTGATTATTTTTCCACCTGTTATGCCTTTTGTAAACACAGAGTCAGCTTTGGGAATGGTATTTTATTAGTTTGTGGCTGAGTTACATTTCAAAAATGCATATGCTACAAGTGAAGGCTTTTTAAGAACACTCTGAGGTCTGTTACTGTGTGCTTCTAGGTGCCATCACACACACAGAAAAGGCTGCTCAAAAAGAGGATGCAATTTGACTAGAGTAATGCTAATTATCTTAACACAAATCGATTTGATGACCAGAAAGATACTCATACTCTGGCAGATGTGCAAACACAATGAGCTTCACCTGCCCACATTGATTTCTGACCCTGCTGTATATCTGAATCCTGAAACAACAGTAAAAACAGGGAAAGGACGAACTCATGAATCAGCACTAACAAGAGGAAGGAGCATAACATTTGTTGTGTTTAACATTAGTCAAAACTGAACAATCTCAGAATAAGCAACAGTTCTGAGAGTTAAGTCCTACTTTAAGAGAAATTTTAACTCCAGGGATCAAAATTTGGGCGTGACTAATGATAATGTGTGACACCCAAACTATTTGTCTTATGGATTCAATGTGGAATTCTTTCTAATATAGGTAAAATAGCATATAAGCATTTGACACCTGAGAGCAGAAGAGACAAATGTTTTGCCAGTTCTTACTACACAGCATATTTTCATTTTTGGTAGGATAAAAAAAGAATTTGATTTCTTTTTCTGCTGTTTTTCTTGTGAAGTTATGTTAGAGAGAATTTGATTTCTTTTTCTGCTATTTTTCTTGTAAAGTTATGTTAGAGAGCAAATAGGAGCAATGAACAGAGATTTAAAGTGATGAGCTGTCCCATGGCTGTTTACAAGTCAGGATTTCATTTTACATAGAGTTCTCTATAGTGACTTTTTAAAATTTAAATTAGAAACATGGCCAGCAATGCATGCAAAATGTTCATTCATTGTAGTAAACTACAAAAATATTGCTTTTATGCAATGAGAATGCCATTGTAGAATTTTAAAAGGCACAGAAATAAAAGGCTCTGGATTGGAGTGATTTAAACAAACTCACTAGGATATAGTAGATGATTAAAATACAATCTATAATTACATTACACTGGTATCAGGTAAGGATAAAAGCCTATAAATACACTGGGGTCAGGGTAAGCATAAAAAATGAAACAGTTATTTGAATAATCTGAGATCAAGTTGCAGTAATTAAAAATGAATGTATTATTCAAATGAAGGAATTAGGTTACAACACTCCTTATATGAAAATATTATTGTGACAGACTGAAATAAGTTGGAAGTGATTTTGATAAAAAATTGGGGCAAGAAATATAATGATTTACATTGGGGAAAAAGTAGACAATCTGTGCGGATGAATTTTTGCAGCCCCTCCTTCAAATCCCTCATCAAAACTCGTACCTTTCAGCTGGCCTTCAAGAATCATCCCCTAACCCTTGCCTCATCCTGGACTTCACTCTCTCAGATATATAGATCAATCCATTAAAAATTAAAAGTGCTGTAGCTAAGGATTGTACATACACTCACAAAGGAATTAATGGGATCGGCACCCACTAGCAGGCATATTGTTTAATCTACCCTACACATTGCTGTTTATCCATTTTTATTGCCATTACCCAGGTCATTTCTGTCATTTGTCTCCTATTCTTTCTTTGTCATCTCCTGTCACTTTGGAGGCCAAAGTCTACACATAAGACTAACAGGAAACACTGTTATTCATGTAAATAGTTGATGGTTACTTGCAGATTAAGCACTTGTTACTACAAATAAAGGTTTTTAAATCTGACCTTTCCAAGGCTGACTCCTTGGGGCAGGAACCTCTCTGGAGATGTCTTGAATATGTAAACCAAGGTTCTTTAATTATTGATAATAATTAATAATTAAAGAAACTTGGTACTTTTTCAGGTAATAATTTTCATATCCCTCGTATTAATTAACTTTTATAAATGTGCTTTGAGAGCCAGCTCTGAGTGTCTCTTTGCCATTGCCTATAGCAGAAGAGTAGAGAGCTGCTCTGCAGGTGCAAGTATGCCCACCAGCAGATCCATTTGAAATTCTCCCAGAAAAGTGAATGAGAACACATCAGAAGTCAGAGCAAGATCTGGATTAGCCTTCTTCACTTCTGTCCATTGACTGCAGTCTCAGTGTCTCTGCTGTGACTGAAATTCTCCTCAAATCTTTCTAGCCTCTGCAAAACTCTGTTGAGAAATCATTTAGTTCATTTAAAATATGCCCAGCTATGCCCTCTTAAATCCTCTCTTGATCTGTCTATCATCTCACAGTACATTTAAGCCTCTAATTCTTACCTGTAAAATCCTTCATATTTCTCTTTTGTAGTCTCTTTTGTCTTCCCCTCAAAATGTTGGGTTTGCTATGTCCAAGAAAGTTGTTTTTCCATTTTTTATCTTTTTGTCTTACAATGACTTACACATTTGTCAAAAGGTTGCTCATGCCAGAACTTTCTTCTGGTATTGCCAGCCCTTTTCTTTTAATTCCTTCTCAAATATCATGTTATCTTGGCACTCTTCCATTTCCAGAGAACTGGATGTATCTATTAGATATAGATTAGATATCTGAGCTAACATTTAAAAAGCATTCAATTGTACATAGGGGACTTAAGGTCAAGAAGCTGAATAGTCTTGAATGACCTGTCAAAACCAGCCAACAAAAGACTTTTTTTTAAAAAAAGTTACAACTACAGCTTGCTATTTCCATTTCTCAATCTTTATTCACTCTTCAGCTGTCTGTGCAGTTAATTCAGCTAATAATACCATGCATAAGGTAAATGAGCAATGAGATAAAATGTTAATTCAGATTCACAGAGATGATTTGTGTAGAACTTCCCTGAATTGATAACTGAAGGATACAAGGTACAATATCTTGTATATAGTTTGCTCATCTCTGGTAGAGCCATTAAGTAATTTATCCTGACTAGCTACTACTACCTCTATAACAAACTCTTCAACTTTAAAAATAACTCTCTTTTAGCTGAATATCATCTCAGTAGGCAGATCACAGTAAAGACTTGAGAGAATTCTTGTAATGGCCAGTAAGTATGATACTTGCACATGTATATGTATGTTACAATGTATGTGTTACCTGACCAGCATATAGATTAACAATAATCAGTTAATATTTTATCAGTTTGTATTTAATGAAAACTGAGAATGAGGAGTGGAGTACAGGGCTGAAAGCAGAGAGGAAAGAAAATGAGAAAAGAGAATTAATCAGGAGGAAGATACCAAATGAGAACCCCCTAGCTAAAAAGACTTAAACATACAATAAGAAGCTATACTGAAAGGCATTTTATAGTGCTTTGTCGAGCAGCATCTCCCAGGACTGGGGAAATAGGTCTAAACTGCCTCTTCCACACATGGGCAATATTTTCCATTATGAAGATAGACTCTAAATCCCATTTCCACTTCCAGGGTATAGAGAGCATTGATTTTTCCGGTGTCTTAATAAAGAAGTAAGAGGACACATTTTTTTGAGATAGGATAGGATGGGATGATCTTCTCAGGACCAGGAAGGCACACTCTTAACTGAAAGAGTAATGGGGCATATTAGTGATTCTGAGTTGTAGATGCAGATGGTTGTCCACATGAGTGCTAACTTTTAGCAGAACAAAAAAATAAGAGACAGTGAAGTATCTCCAGCAGGTTGTGGATACTGTGAGGTTCACTGCTTGTAAACTGGCTAGCATTCAAGCAACTGTGTTTTGGTCTGAGTTATACGTAGGTTAGGCAATGATGAACTGTGTTTTTCCATTGTGCCAGATTGCATTCAGTTTCTATACCCCAGAGAGATTCCAAGTTGTTCATTATACTTTGCCCTGGTTAAAAAGGAGGAGCAGTAGTAGATAACATTTAGTATCCAGTAGGACTGGTCAGGAAAGTGTAGAGATGAGTCTGTTAGTGGGGAGGGGGTGTGATCATGAGAAAAGCCTTAATAGCAGGGTAGATTGTCAGGCGGCCTGGAAGCCTTGATAGGTAATTGCTGCCAGTTCTTTCATTCTGCTTCGTAAAAATCTTCTATTCCCAGGGGCATCCCAAACATTTAATGGAACTTCTCTTTAATCTCTGTGACCTCCTTGCTTAGAGTAGCCTCATACCATTCCTCTTAAGATTTTGCGCTGTTCTAAGTAGGGGCCAGCAGGGACAGAGGGGTTCATGCCAGTACTCTGAGGCTAGCTGAATTTTACCTCAGTGTGTAATCCCTGCTACTCCAAAAAACAGATCATTCTTCTGCAATCCTTGACTTTGAATTTCTTCATCATTCTCATGAGACAGAGATAAGCGTTCAAAGGTTTCCACAAAGTTTTAACATCATGATTCCCATTTGTTTCAGTGGGAACCGCACTGCCAGGAATGCTGTTTTGCTCAGCAACAGAAATATGATGAAATGGCCCGTGTTGAATAATTTCCAGTCTTAGTTGCAGCTTTTAGCTCTCCAGTTTCGTACTAGAATGCTTTAAGCAGAAGTAAGTGCCTACTTGGTCTTAAGTAAGCAAAGGAGATTTGGTGAAAATATTCTGATAGCTGAGCATGGACAAACTTCACCGCACACTGCCTTTGCATGGCTCGGTGTGCTGTTTGGGTTAAGGAGTGTTTCGGCCATGGATTTGAGGAGGCAGGCTGGAGGACAGTGGTCACACTCTGACTGTCACCATGCTGGCCCAGTCTGATAGTCTGTGTGGCAGCGTGTGATGGATGTGTACCAGTCTGATCGTCTCTGCTCAAAAATGCACTTTCAGCATCCATCATAGTCTGCTCATCAGCAGTCGTGACAAGAAACGCATTCTTGCAGATGCTTTATTTACAGCAGGGTATCATTTTTCTGAAAGTTTTTATATAACTACAGAGAACCAAAAAGGTGATTCAGGTTTGTAGTTTTCCAGGGGTGCCAATTCACCCGCCAGCGAGCCTCAGAGCAGAGGAATGCCCTCTTAGGGCTTTTTATAGAATCGTATTGCATGGATCTAATGCCGTTTTAAAAGCATAGAGGTAAAGGTAAAGGAGAAGGTAAATATCTCCTAAATTTCTCCTTAAATGAGCTATTCAGATTTTTAAACGGTTTGCATGCTTTGCACATCTGAGAGATGTCAGTAATCTGCATTACCCTGGGTGGGTGGGCATGTGGCTCGGTGCCCCCCAAACACAGACCCCCAAACCTCTCCTGTGGGACCAGCGCTGTCGCCCTCACAGCCCCTTCGCTCTCTGTCACAGGCATGAAACCTTCCGGCTCTGTCATGACAGAGGGGACACGGGCCGATTGTCGGGAACGTGCCAGGCATGAGGGGAGGGGGGGGGGGAGTGAAGATGCAGAGAGGGCAGCGAGAGCGTTTAATCAAACTTCCCGAAACCTCCCCGCCTTATCAGGCTCGTTGGCGCGATGCGCAGTGCTCAGTGTTGTGTAAAATTAAATAAATAACGGCCCCCTCCCTCCCCTCGCCTCCCCCGGCGGGGCGGCGGCGCCATCTGCTGGCGGCGGGCGGGGCGGCGCGGGCGGGCGGCGCCGCCAGGGGCGCTGCGGGGCGGGGCGGGGCGGGGTGGGCGCTCTGCCCTCAGGGCCCCGGGAAGGTTCTGGAAGGGGTCTGAGGGGAAGAGGGAGGCCTGCCGCGCCCTCTGGAGGCGCCGCCCGGGGTTTCGGTGCAAAAAATAAAATAGCGTGTGGCAAAAGCACTTTGTGGTGTGGCTCACTGGGCATTAAAAACAACAAAAGCACCAAAAATGGCATATAACTGACATGAATTAATTAATTCTGTGTTTGGGGGTTGCTTGGGTGGTTGGTCTGATGGCTGGTAAATTCATATCACACGTAAAGTGATGCGACAGATAGGATAAAACGTGTATTTGAGTACCACTCCTGTGGCACTAAATCTGCCGTATTTTCTCATAAAACACCTTACAGTTTCAGTCATGTTCAGATACGCTGACATAAATAATGAGTAAGTGTTGGTTTTATTTACGGTTACTGAGAAATGCAAAATACAGTTCCGAATATAATAGATGATATTTCAATGGTAAAAGTTCTTTTAACTTTTTGTTTGTTTGTTTGTTTCAACTTTATTTATTTATTTATTTTCATGTGGCAAACACTAGGAATTAAAAATTCCAGATTAGTCTTGCTTGAGCTTCAGATTTTTATTTCAATTTATTAATTTATTTGTTGTATGACCATTAAAAAAAAATAAAAAAATATTTTTCAACGTGGATTTTTCTCTTTAAAACAGTGATTCATTCCACTTCATAACACAGTTCATGCTGTGAGTACTGTGTGTCATCCTACCATATTTTTAAAGTTTGTACTTATTAAATAATTGATATGATGAGTTGTAATTAGAGTTTTGGAAGATACTTTTCGTTATAATATGATAGTTTTTAACAAATTTCTTTACAGTAATTTAAAAATGGAAATTTTCGTGTTCAGTATTTAATCCTCCATGTGTTTTCTTTACCATTTACACTGTTTTTCACTTTTCCTTCAATTTCACCCATGCCTGTACTGTGTCCAGGTACTGGCTGATACAAACTAGAGACCTAGTTTAGCAAATATAGTCATAATACATGTAATTATTTAAAGGTAAAATTGCCTTACTTTATAAGGACAGTTGTCTTGAATGGAATGTTGGTTAAGTCCATAGATCCCAAACTGTCTTGATTTTTTTTTTTTTCCCTATTTTCTTTTTCCAAATTCCTGAGAATGTGCTGGTATTTGCCAACAATACTAATATTAACAAAGGATCAGACAAAAGCTCTATGAGGCAGAGGAATATTGTCATTGAAGGAAATTAAATATTCTGTGAACATGGGTGACAGGATCATCCTTTAATTTCTTGTATTTCCATACAATTAACAGGTCAAAAACCTATTCATTGGGAGGAATTTTCCTCTTTTTCTTTTGGATCCCCATTTTGCTTCCATTGACAACATGTTTTCCATATATGTGAAAAGTTTCATTGCAGCTAAATAGGCCATTTTAGTCTGGCAATGGAAAGTCAGTGAAAAATCAAGCTGCATTTGAAGCATCTGTGCATTTTGTACAGAAATTTCTGAAGAAGTAAACTGATTGTAAGGCTCTGGTCACAGCCTTGCATTTAGAACAGTGGGTGGCTGAGTGCAGATTGCAGAAATATTTGGTCGAGTGCATTGCACTAAGTCATAGAGCGATTGTCTGTTAAATTCAATTTTTAATGCAGACACATCTCGAGGGGCTGCCGTTCTCTGCACGGTATCAATTCTCCTGCTTTCTCCTCTTCTCACACTTTAATATTTTAGGCACTTAGCAAAGTGATTCTTCCTTCGAGGTGTACTGACTTTAGAGCATTTGAATTAGTTGTGTTTGAATTCTGTCTAAACTCTAAAGCCTTTTGCAGGACCATGTGTGTCAATACCTAGAAAATAAGAGCATGTAAATTCAGTTAATTTTCAGAAATTTTCTGAACGAGATAGACAAAATGGGTGACCCTGCAGAGGTCCATGGAGTCTGCAGAGTCCTGCAGACTCTGGCAGGCTCCCCCCTAGGGTGCCAGCATGCTTTAACTGGCTTCCCATTGAAGCAACTGTAAGAAGTGAATGCATAAGAAAGAAAGGTAATGAAAACTGACAAGTTGAAAAGAAATTGAGAGTTTAATCTGCAAAGTTGTGCTTCAGGGGGCTTCCATCATGATATTCCCATGGAGTAGCAAAAAGAGAAAAAATTAAGAAACTGCAGAGTATGATGAACTTACATAATTTTTTCTTGCACCAGGCGGTATTTATTAATTTCTTTTCTGCCACTTTACAGCACCTCTTTGCCTCTCAAAAAAGAAAATGAAGTATACAAAACCTGGCAATCATAATGAAAGTGTGAAATGCTCACAGATTATTTATAAGCATGCAAGTTATGTAGTTGTTGGAGATTTTCTCCCTTCTGCTCCTGCTTGGTGATGAAGAATGGTATTTTAATAGGCAGATGGTAAAGACAATTACAGTTTGGGGCTCAGCTGGGAGTTACATCAGTTTATTGCAAATTATTAGTTGATAAATGCTTTTGTTTACAAGCAAAGTCTTAAGCAGCTTTGTAATCAGTTTATCAGCTGCAGCCTGAATTTTGACAGCTTGCCTTTGGGTATACAGTCACTTCTTTCGTGGCCATTTAGAAATCATGCTGACCAGGCAGGCAGGCAGAATGGCAGCTCCTATGCACCTGTATGATGCTTGGTAAACTGATATTTCTTATTAAGCCTTATTTGAAAGTACAGAATCCTCTTTAATTGCTAATCCATGTTACTGTGTACAGCAAGAGTCTTTACTATTTGCTAACTCATAATCTTTTTTTGGTTGTTTGTTTCAATTTTGACCACAAGTAGCTTGGTCTTGCTGTTACCATTACAAGATTTGTTAATGGTGTCTCTTACTAGCTGAACAAAACCATATACTGTGGTTTAAAATGCTTATTTACTCTGGACTTTGTATATAGCTAGCTCGGATGGTGGAAATGCATTTGATTGTCACAAGTTTTCAGTCATTTTTACTTACAGCTTTTACTGTAATAAGCAGAATTATAGTACTAATTTTTAACACAACTGGAGGAAATCTGTGGGGTTTTTATTTATTTATTTGTTTGTTTGTTTGTTTAAATAAGGTCCTTTTTAAATAGAAGAGACTAAAGGAGGTAGATTCTTATTGTAGCCTCTCTGACATTTACATTTTGGAATGTATTTAATGTAGAGATCTACTTTTAATGCCTTTTCATCATCTGCTTGTTTAGTAAGACATCCACTGATTTGTCACACAGCCTTGATTCCAGTGCAGTCAATATAAAATGGTCTAATGGTTTGAGTGGGAGCAAGATTTTTTTAAAATCAATGAAATGTTACTTGGCTTCCAACTGAGGTAAACTAGTTCCTGGACCTCAATATGTGAGCTGAACGCTGACAAGAGGAAAGAAGGTCCAAGATGATGTGCTATAATTGCAACTGTTTTCTCAGGGTTACAGTACACACAGCTAAATACTCCTTTTTCTGTTTGTTATAAAAGTTGGCTTTTGTTTCTGTATCACCCATGGTCTTGAGCTTTTTCTGGAGTGGGGTCGCTGTATTGAATAAGTAACTGGGTGTCACAGCTGGTATTTATTTTTTATTTTGATTTCACCATTCTATAATAACTTCCCCATTTGTTCTTCTATTTAATGTGTTTATTTCCCTTACAAACACAACCTATCAATCCAGCTCCCTCTATATAATCCTTCCTTCCGCTCAGGTACCTTTGCCATTCACTCTACATTTGCCCAAGGGGAAGAAATGAGCCCGACAGTAGCAGGTACATTGATAAGATGTAGCGTACTGTTTTCTCTGCAAGAAAGAGGTGCCATTAAAATATATCTATTGTCTCATTTAATCACCTCATTTTTTCATACACTCCACTCTTACAAAATAACTCTGAAAAGACAATCCACAGGCTTGATTGCATTTGTAAGGCTACAAAAAGGTCACCTTACAGCTGTGCTGTTAGGGAAGCAGGGACTGTAGGAATGTGTGTATCTAAAGCATGGCTTCACTGTGGTCAGTTGGTTTCAGCAGGCAGTTTCCTCTCTCTCTGAAACCTGGTGCATCCCCAAAAGCTGGAGGGGCAGTGGTGATCGTCTGGGAATGTCTCCTGGGAAGCTCTTTGGAGAGTGCCCGTTCACTGATCCTATAAAAAAGTGAAAAGGTAGATGAGCTTGCTGCCACAATAAATCCCAACACCTTCACTGTGGTGATGGGAGTGCAATATGAGCAATATCAGCAAGGGTTTACTGGTTTTGTTTGTTTGTTTGTTTCAAGCTGTTTTTTTTTTTTTTTTTTTTTTTTGTTGTTGTTGTTTTTGTTTTGTTTTGTTTTTCTGAACAATAAGTAAATTCTGAAGTAACACTCAAGTGAGGTCCCAGTTAAAATGTAAAAAAGTTGTAACACTGAATTAAAAACAGAGGAATTTGGAAAAAAAAAAAAAAAAGAAAGAAAGAAATTGCTAAACTTGTGAAAGAACTCCTTTTAACTTCCTTGTTTGAGTTTATGCTGAATTAAGGAAATATAACAGGTTTAGTATTTGTGGCAGGCTTTAATTTCAACCTCTGAGCAGCAGACTTAACTTCTTGTGATGTGGGAGGATATTACAGTTTCCAGTTTCGTTCTGTAAGTATTGCCAGTTGTGCCAAACATTTAATAGTTTTACACTGTGGACTGTCGTCCACCAGGAACTGATATCACCTAAGACTTTTTAGAGCCATCTAATAGAAAGATATGTATTCACTCTGATTAGCCCAGGATTTGAACGAGGGTCCCAGAAGAGATATATAAGCCTCTTAAATGCATAGAACTTCTAAGGATATGGGTTTAGCTGTCTCCCCCTGTGGTAAATAAGCTGTGACAGCTCTATCAGGGGGGAAAATGGCAAATAAAATTACCACATTATTTTCCTGTGAATATTTTCAGAAGACTAATCTATTTTTCTTCTTTACCTAATAGAACTCTGTTGAGTGTTACACACAGACATTTAATTGGAGGAAACAAATAGAAATCCTCAAACTAACAAAAAGCTAGCAGACAACAGGGGAAAAATAAGGGGTCAAATCTCAGTGTTTGTTGTACTGCCTGCTCTTCAGAAAGAGTGCTCTTCATTTGGGGTTCAGCTGATTGCAAGCTTTTTGCAATATTAATTAGCTACTGAAATGCATTTTGTGATGGTAGCCATAGCCATACTGCAGCAAGGGAAAATCTACACCTTATAGTGACACACAACAGGCCGGGTTAGGGAGTTCACTCCCCTAGAGCACTCTTTTGTCCCCTAGGAAAAGTTCCTTTTATATTTTCCTTTGTATCCTTACTCTGCCACCTATCTGGTAGATTTAACTGTAAGAGAAACAGACTAGATCTAAATCTACCTGACAGATTTAACTATAAAACGATCTATTTTGAGAAAAACAGTACAACTATCCCATATGACTGAGCCAATGTCAGGCCCAAAGCTCAGGCTGACTCAGGTTCAGGAGTAAGAGCTATATTCTTAGGGAGTACTTTTCTCCTCTCTTTCTGGTCAGACATTTTATATCTCAAAATGCAGGGATTTAAAAGCAGCCTTCAGTTTGGCAAGTGCCTTTAAGCTGAGTGTTCTTCTGTTGTTCTGAAAAATATCACTCTTACAGTTCCTTTATTTTGCAGTTTGTTCAGTGAGTTAAAAATGAAGCAGGCTCCGTATTTTATGCTGAACAAAAAGAAATAGCAAAAGTGGTGTCTGAACTGGTTTGTCCACTGTATTAGTTTAATTTTACACAGTATGATAGATTTTATTCTTTTTTTTTTTTTTTTTCTTTTCCCAGGCAGTATGCTTATAATATGTAGTGGTAGTTAAAATTAAAGGTCAAGTATCTTTTGGCAATCTGTTTAATTGGTAAACAAGGAGAAATGGTAGAAGACGCTGGCAAGTAATCTCATTAATCTCAATATGGCACTAAAACTATTATTTTAAGAGTTTGAGAAGTCTGAATTAGTAGGGATGATTTTTGAGATACTTCACGGAGACTTATTTGGAACCTTGGCATTAAAATACATGAACAGAAAAAATGTGCAAAGTATATATTTTTTGTACACAAGTGAAAAATGTGAAGAATTATTTAGCAACTGGAAAGACTGTTCACAAAATGCTTTTGATTTATTGCGGTATATACTACAGATCTATATCACTTATTCTTACATTATTTTATTCAAAAACTTGTATGAACCATGAGTTGGCATGTTGTAGAATCCTGAAAAGGCATTAATCAACCTAAATAAACAAGTACATAGATCGGTGTAGCAACTATGAAGTAGTTAATAAATTTTTAGCAAATTTATTATAGAAAAAAGGTCTAAAAGAGTAGTGCTTAATTATCTGGACTCCTCTGTGCTGGGCTCTCTTTTGATTGTATTAATGAAGCAGCTGGCCCATTGTTTCTCTTTAATTCCTCTATTGTTTTAAGAATATGTCACAGCTCTTTATTCTTTTATCAGGTGCTGTGCAGGAGGATCCACACAATACCTCATATTCCTACTGTATTTGCCAATGCACAAAGAAACCTCCAAAGCATTTTTCAAAGAAGGGGCACACATAATTTATAAGTTCTCTTCCTTGTACCACTCTACTGTCAAAAATTTCAACAGTATTGGATTTGAATTAATTATATTTTTTTTATTAAACAATGTGTCTACATATAGATATATGTACTTTGTTCATGTCAAAAATGAGATCTACCCAGTTACTTGTGCTGCACTGAAATGGCATTCATTATGCTGGGTACTCACAACCCTATGGGTGAGAAGTGAGAGGAACCCAAATATGAAGATCCCATCCCATTGTGGTGTGCAAATTCTCCTTAAATGCTTAGCGTGGGCAACAAAGGAGGGAATATAAATAAACTCCAACCCCCATTGCCACTACTAAAAAGCATCATTTTTTACAAATTGAAATATTTCATTGGGAGAGGAAAGTTTAATTCAGTTGATGATGCCTGGAAGTCACTAAGAGTAACACAGTCTGTTGTTTAAATAAATTCTGATAGTCTTTTGACCCTTCTTGCAAAAAGATGTGTATACAGGAAACGGGCTATTATGTTGTCGCAGCAACACAATCAAATCTAGTAAGCACAAATTTTACTATACCAAAGTAGTACTTCCGAATTAACTGGCACTGAACATTGTTTTCAATAGAAATTGCCATTGGTTTCCTAAACCTCTGTGAAAGACATATGCTATTTCTGGGTCAAGAAACAAACAAACAAAAAAGCCTTAATGGTTCAGCAACGAAAACAGACTAATACCTGAGACTGGAAAACTGGGATTGCATTTGAATATAGGTTTATATCAACAATATTCTTCTTAATTTGTGAAAAAGTACCTGCACTGCCTTCCATGAAACAGCTGTACTCAATGAAAACGTTGCTTTTAGTAACTTGCAAAGTCACCTTTCCCAAAAACAGCAGTATGAATCAAGAGGCTTTATGGTTCCATTCATTTTGAAAATGATTCCTCCCTATGGAGTTAATGGGGGAGTCTGTCCTAATTTTTTTTTTTTTTTTGATTGTGACCCATTGACACCAAATGATAACTCCTTAAGATCTACAAAAAGCAACTGGGAAAAAAAAAAAAAGCCCACTGTCTGAAGGATGACTGTGCTGGGGTCTCTGTCTTCACTGGAAGTGTTGTAGGGTTCTGAGAATCAAAAAGAGTGAAGGTCCATTGCTTTAGTTTAATCTTCAGAGTAAATTGCTGATCCCAGGTTGCTTTAAGAAAAAAAAAAATAATCCCCAATGTTGGAGGAAAAATGAAGGTCTGTTTAGGAAAAATAAATAAATAAATTAAATATTGTATTTTTGATGTTTGTCTTAAATAAAGTTTAGTATTAGTATGTGCATCTCTCACCACAGTAGTCCTTATTCTGAATATACAAGATAGAGTATTACTGCATCTAAGTATGATTTAATTGGTTCAATTTACTATATATTTTTTATACTGTGTGGTTCCATATCTTGATGAGCCCAGATGTAGTTGCGTTTCTGGTTTACAGCATCCCATTGCTTGCATTTTATTATTTTTACAAAGCAAATGTCTATCAATCATAGAGATAAATTAGAAAAAATTGTGCAAACATGACACATCGCCAAGATTTTTCCAGCATGCTATGTAATTATTAACCTGATTTTTGCCATTGAAAGAAGCCATGAATTACAGATAGCATGGATGAAGTTAAATGCTTTTATATTAGATACATTTTGCTTATACAGTATTCTATAGGTATGGCCATACAATATAATTGAAGCTTTGTCAGCTCTGTAGCCTAGCAACAGATAATACTGTTAGGTTACTGAATTGCTCCTGGTTGACAAGTAGGGAGTATTTTTGTGTTTATCATGTTTGCTAATGATGGGATCCTTTCCAAAAGGCTTGTCTTAATCTTAATTAGAGTTTATCAGCAAAGGTCTGTATGACATTGTGCAGACACTGATTTCATAAATAATAAAAAGTGCAAGTGAAAAATTTGGCAGGAGAAGAAGATATTTAAGACCACTGATTCTTGTAAGAGCAGCATGAATTTCCAAAATGTAATCAAGTTTGAACTGTGACTCTATTCTTTATTATCGAAACTTGCAGTACACTCCAGTGCAGTTTTGACAGCAATTATGAGTATGATTTATAAGCTTCCTGTTAGGAACCAGATCTGTTTGCACAAGAATCTTGATCATAAACATTACAAAGAACAGTAAGTCCACAGTTTTTCAGGGACATCAGACCTTACTTTTTCTTTTGCATATAAAGTGTTTTTTTGTTGTTGTTTTGTTTGTTTAATTTATTTAAGGGCGGTTTTTGTTGTTGTTTTTGGTTTGGTTTGGTTTGGTTTGGTTGTTGTTTTGTTTTGTTTTTTCAAGCAGCAAAAATGTTTGCCGTGAAAGATGCAGACAAAGAATCCTGAAATAACCTTTCTGTTTGGTGGAAACTCTGGAGGTATCAGTTAGCTGCTTCAGTGCCTGATGTCATTTGATAAAGAACTTATGCCAATGCAAATGGAATGTAATTTTTTGCTCTAGCTTGCACAGTAAGATATTCTCTAACTTTCCCAACTTTCTGTGATTAAATAAGCATTTCTAATTCCTTGCAATGTGAGCTAGCTAAAGAATTGAAATACATACATAAACGGTGTTTATGGACATTTTTATTTTCTTCTGCTGCTGACATGTATGTGTTACAAAGCAGGTGCGTTTCTTGTTAAACATAGACATAAAACAATATTGCAGGCTCGAGAAATTTTTATTTCAATTCCAGGCAGAACTAGACCATAGAAATAGTATTGAAAATAGTTTTTCAGTGTCACAAAGCCTTCTAATATTTCAAAAACTTCCCTCCTACACTGGAATACGAATAAGACTTGTGTAGAACCAGTAAGACCCTCTTCACTATAAATAGATGACGAGCACACTCATTAGGGGCAAGAAGAGGGCCATGTCATCAGTCTACTATTGCCTTGCCTTCTAACCAAGTAGTATAACTGCTATTTCATTTCTGGGGCCCAGTCACTCTTCCTTATTAGAGCTTATCTGGAGGTTTCCTTCTTTTGATGACTGAGTCTATCCTAGGACAGAGCAACTTGGTCTGGTAATGCTTTGTCAGAACTATTTCACCTCCATAAGTTTTTTCTGACAGAAGAACAAGTGGTTAAAATTTTTTAAGCCAGCTTAGCCATAATGTCATCTCATGCAAATGACAGGCTTTTACATTTCCTTATGGAATCTTCATGTTCTGTAAATATTTCAAGCAAACATCTTCCTATCTCCTTCTCCATTGCCACCTGTACTTAGCAAAGACTATTTATAGCCATCCTTATTATCCTTTTAAAATCCCTCATTAACACTGCCCTTTGCTTTATGAAAAGATGTTGTGCTCTTGAGATATCACTGTGTACGTACGTGCCTGTTGTGTTTTAGCTTGTAGAAATGTTTGTGGGAAGTAAAACTTCTTTCCTGTTTTGTAACCATCACCTGTAAGGAAGCTGTGATCCCTAACAAGGATCAAGGATGTCTACCATAATTCATATGATAATCATAATTGGAACTTCCTATTAAATTTAGAAGCCTCTGTTAGGATCTCTGCACTCCATTTTCCTGACTATGCAATACAAAGCTCAAGAAGACTTCCCTTCCAACATGCACATGATGTCCATGAAGACCACGATATTTTTATGTGCTGCATTAAGGGGAATGAAGTCATTTCTGTCTTCTAAAACCCCGGGTATTTCCTTACACCAAGCATAGAAGGGGACAAGAGAGGATTGTGCTGTGTCCTGTCCCAGTGGATGAAAATTGCTGCAGAGGCGATACCCTTTATTTCCAACAGCTGGAGGCATGCATCATTTGGGAGTTCATCTAAGGATTTAACTTAACAAGATATCACAGACTCTTGAAATCATAGATATATATGCCATGATCACTTAAATGCCTCATTTTCTCTAGAGTAGAAAATGTGAAAATCACTCTGTACTTCATGGGTCTGAATTATCCTGGGCTGAAGGTTTGTATTCAAATGCAGGAGTGGATTAAAATTCTGTAGTTCTGGTTTACCATGCTAGAAATTGCTTTGCTCCCAAAGCTGTTGCACATCCCATTCAGCTGTGCCTGCCGTAGGTGTGACAGCCTCCAGGAGCTGGGTGGAGTAGGCAGCCGAGGTCACTACCCTCCTCAGCTGTCCTGGCGTAATCTCCTGCTGGACATGAGTCAACACCCTAAGGAGCTCTAACACGAGGAGACTGAGTCAGCCTTTTAGCCTGATTACAGCTGGAGACCCAGTAATCAACTTCACTTGCTTTTTTTTTTTTTTTTTTTCCTTTTTTTTCTTCCCCAAGGGTACAGCATGTCAAGATGTTTGCTGGGATAAAGTCTCAGTTGGTTCTTCTGCATTGACTCATTTTTATTTCATTAAGGAATTCAGTGAATAATGCAGCGTAGGAAGAGCTTTTATTCTACGTTAGATAGACTCAAACACGTTGATTATTACTTTTTCCATATGTAAATAAAATAGGAGCGCATACTAATAATAGAAATCGTATTTCCTCCCAGAAAATAAAATGTGTGTTGTTTACAGTGAGAGTACCCAGTTTCAGGTTGAGAAATTGCAGTGTGTATCGTGTATTTTATCTATGAGACTAATTAATTATGCTTTAGGAATTTAGCCTGGTTCTCCCTTGAACAGGTTTTGTACTTGTCTAACTCCAAAGGCTTCTGTACTCTTTGCTTATATGAGACAATAAGTCCAACTGTGCTCTTCAAATGTTTGATTTCCTGCTTGGTCATTAGACATTCCTGCATTTGTAGACATTTATCTTCACGTTTCATCTTCTTATTCTGTAGAGGAAATTACTCAGATTTACACCATTTAATGCTGTGATTTTTGGACAGTTGTAAACAGCATGCTTTGGTCCCATTACAGTAAATTTCATATAAACTTTGGAGCCACCTTCAACTGCTGTGTTACCAAAGGGTGAATACAAAGACACTTTTCTGCTTTGAAACTTTTACACCACTTTGAGGTCTGGAAGCTTAGCTTTATTTTTCCACTGAAACACATTGTCACTGATGCTGTTTTGTTTGCTCATCTTTGAAAGCTAATAGACTGGTTTAATTAATTGTCCAAGATTTCTCTAAAACAATGTCCTAATTCTTCCATTTAGCTGTGGCATATCATACACTGTTGTTATCTCCTCTACCAGATTTTTGCAACAAGTTGTTTTAAAACTATAATCTCTTTGAGGGGAAAAAAATGAAGTGCAGTTGAAAAGGCAGTTATGCCGAAAGATAAACACAGCAATATTACTTATCAAAACGAGTACAGTTTTTGCTTGCCTAATGAATACAACATATAGCTTTTTCTATATATACAAAACCTGAGGAAAAAAAAGCTTTATAACATATAAAGTATGCAACATTATTTCAGGCATAACTGTATTGGATATGTATCTAGGCCTGAGAGTGTAGATAACACAATATAAGTGCTTTGCCTGTCTAAACATGTTAAATAAATGAGCATTCACTATCGCATTCAAATACATTAGTAGATGTACTCGCATAGTTAATTTTCTTTTTAATGCACTACACGTGACATTTGCAGCACAGAGCTATAGTGTATCTTACTGTTTGATGAAAGTTCTTCCACCTCCCCCCACCTTTTAAACAAACCTTTATTTGAATAAGCCTTTATGAAACAGATCTTTGGCATATCTTCTTTTCAGGAAGTTCAGTCAGTGTAAGCAGAGATAAAGCAGTCATGTTACAAAGAATATTACATAAGGGAAGATTTTTTAGAGAAAGATGGTGGCAAACATAAGGGAGGGGAAAAATGTCCTTAAGAGGAAATCTGATGTCTTTTTTTTTTTTTTTCAGCTGTTTGGTTTTATCTTGCTGTGATTTGGTATTCAAAATAAAACAGAATTACAAAAAATACACAGGAAGTTTAGTGGAAATGTTTTCACCTTGTTTTTTATAATGCTGACCTTTTAGGGTAGAAAATGAAAAACTAAATGCATATTAGTGCTGCAAATAATTGGGAATAATATCCCCAAATTGTTTTCCATGTACATTGACAATTCTTATGTTGATAGAAGGAATATGGTAGATGTGAAATTTATTTGCATCTTCCCCTTGAACAAACCGTCAAAACTAAAAAAAAAAAAAAAGAGTATAAAGACATGGTACTGATGTTTAAGTTCTGGAATATGATATCTTCAATTAAATTTTCTTTTTTATTACTTTTCCTGTAGGAGGGCAGCTTTGGTGTACCACGACCAAGGCCATCTCAGAGGGTGAAGAGCTAATTGCCTTTGTTGTGGATTTTGACTCAAGGCTGCAAGCTGCTAGTCAGATGACTCTTACAGAAGGGATGTATCCTGCACGCCTGCTGGACTCAATACAATTGCTCCCTCAACAAGCTGCAATGGCATCTATTTTGCCTACAGCTATTGTGAACAGTAAGTGGTGAATGCTATTCTCTGGCTTTGTTTTAAAACAGCAGTATTCTAAAGAACATATAGATATTTATATGAATTTATATATTATGAACATATTCATAAAGAACATAAAGATCTTACAGTGAACTCAAGACCACAGAAATTGTATGACCTAAAACACACAGCTCAAAGTCTGGGTTGGTTTCCCCATCATCTCACATGAACTCACAGACAAGAGGAGGAAGAAAAATATTCTGGCAGCTGAGCTCACCCAGAGCATCAGACCTGCCCTCATGTCACAGTCCTGTCATCTGCTCACAGAGGTGATAGAAACTGTTAAAAAAAGCAGATGAGATAGGCCTGTTAAGTCAGAAAGTCCAGCCTTTGCTGCTCAAGTCAGCTTGTTGCTTCTAGTTGCAGCTTCTGGCAATAATTCACAATAGTCAATGGAAAGATAGAACACATCTCTCCAGTGGCTGTTTCAAAATGCAGCAGTGATCATTACTTATAGCATCCCTGATTTATTGTAGTATTTACTGTTCAGTGTTGCTATCCAAGAATGTTTTTAAGTCCTCTAGACATCAATAGACCCTATCATGGACAAAATATACTATCTAATTAAGTGTTGTCCTTAGAGAGGAGGGACATTAGCACATAAGTGAGTTACTGAGCTGGGACAGTTCAACTTGAATTATTTCCTAATTAGATTTCATTTCTTCAACTTTTTTTTTTTTTTGTGTTACTGCTTTTTACCTTTATACAGCCCTAGTTTCTCACCCTCCTCACCAAGTACTTTCCAAACTTTAAATGTTACCATAGTCCTTACCACTTATCATTTAGGCCTACTACACATAGTTATCTCTTTCAGTGTTGTTTTTCTTCTTTTTTTTTTTTTTTCTGTAAGACTGGCCATTAAGACTTTGCATCATAACACCTCCCCATGCTTCCTGTGGTTTGTAAGTAGTGTGGTTAGATACAGTGAGCTACTGAACACAATATGTCAGGTGTGAACGCACCTAAATCACACGGACGCATGATCTGCCACTCAGATTCATGTGGAATAATATTGTCATGAACGGTCACACCTTGAAGCTTTTCAGACAGGACTAATTAAAATATCTGTGGTAACACCTTTCATTCAGATTCAGTCTTTTTTTTTTTTTTTTTTTTTTTTTTTCATTGCTGGTGTTCTGGGTAAACAACTGTAATAGCTATATATTTACTGTTAGCCTGTTTTAAAAGATAAACCTTAAATTGTCCGAGTCATCTGAGTCCTTCCTCTCAGAGAGTTGACAGCAATCTCAAGCACTTTAGATAATGACATGCATTTTTACCCTAGCACTGGGGCTGCTGTGAGGTGATATCTCTGTTGGCAGAACCAACAATTAACATCATACAGTATCTTTCCAAAAGATACTGGGCTGGAAGCCCCTTAAATGGACCAGCAAATTGCCACAGTTAAGGCAGACCGTTGTTCATAGCCAACAGCTACAAGGAAGCCACCAGGGAAGGAGTTACCTAGTGTAAAGGGTAAAGACTCATTTGCAACTTGTTTCAGCTGAAGATATAGTTTTGTGCAAAACCATGCAAGGCCAGCTCTGGGCTTTGGCAAAGTAGCCAGATTTCTACAGCACCAAATTGCTGGAAGCATGTCTGTTACTTTCCTGCCTTTCGGAGACAAAGCTGCGCTGATCATTGCCAGTTCTGCTGCCAAGAAGAATCAAAGTTTGTAGTGTATCTGATCTTACTCTATAGGCTTAGCAGCAGCTCATAGTAACCTTAACTTCCAGAGGCTGCTAAAGCAGCATGTCTCACTGTCCAGAACCTTCTACCTTTGCCTCAGACCAGACTGGGAAGTCTCTACCTTTCATTACTGGGTTGAGGAAATTCAGTTTCTTCAGTAAAGTCTCAAGTCAAATGTCAGTCCAGTAGTATGTTGAATGCACATCTAGCTCTGTAATGAGACATCTTATATTCAGATCTCTAAAACAATTTCGATTTCTAGAAAAAATAAAAGTTGTAGGGTTGGTTTTTATAATGTTTCCTATTCAAAAATCAAAATCAGAATATTACCCTTGGCTTATTCAGCTTGAACTTCAATATTTTGTTTTCTGAAGTAATCTACTGAAATATTTTGAAACTATCTGTTGAAACAAATTGAAATATTTTAAACATTAACTCAGAGTGACCTTTATCTATTTTGCATTGCTTTAGGGGAGTAATAGTTTCAGATCCTATTTCTATACATTATTCTCTGTGGAACTCCATCCTCCCACCATGTAAAAATCTTCAAATGTATTTCTTCTGCATGGCACATACGGAGAGTCACATATTCATCGTGCTGCAGTCTGTCCAGGCTATCTAGCCCACAGGAAGTAAAGGTGGTTGGAGTCAAATTCATTAAGATAATCAGAAAGTTAAATTCTGTGATGGAATGTTGTCAAATGAATTCAAATGGGACACGCTTACCCACAATCAAAATTTTGTATTACTGTCCTTTGGACTTTCTCTTCTAAGAAAACCTCAGTGGTTCAACTTTTTGAAATTATTTAAAGCCAAAAACAAATGTTGAAATGTCAGGTTTCACATGAGATAGACATTTCAAATGCTGTGATCCATATCAGTAATGTCTTAATAGTGGTATATTGAATACTAACGGCTCCATTAAATGTTTGTGTCATGCACAATTTTTTAGTGGGGAAGGAAGAATAAACACTGGCAGTAGTGAAAATATTTTATATAAATTCATTAGCAGAGAAGTAGACAAGCATTAGCATGCAATCTGCGAAGCAAAGTGTAAATTTTGTCTGCATTTGCTGAGATTTAGCAAATAAAAGATTCATCCATTTTAGTGGGCTGTTACCTTCAACTTTGCCCTTTTTTTTTGTTCTGCAGTCAGTGGGAGTTTTGGTGTTAACCAAGATCAACATTTTAACATTAACTACAATTGCCTGATCTCTGATCCTGCAATCAGCTGGCACACTGTGGCTGCACTCATACTTTTATCCTCTCCGAGTCTCAAAAACAAGTGAGAAGCATCCAGACCAATTACAGGGAATGATACATGGCCTATAGTAACTCCCAAACTGAATCCAGAAATGGGTAAAATGTTAACTGATTTAAGCCAAAAGTGTGGAAAGGACCATCCTTATGTTTTAATAATATAAAAAAGAAGTTCCAGTGCTCCAGTCTAGACCCTGTCACTGTTTTAGTTTACTAGTATATATGTACCCTAGAGGGCTAGGATTTCGTCCTTGTTCTTACTGATAGGATAACAAGTTCGGCTTTCAGAAAGATCAAACAGGTCTTTTATCCTTCTGAGACAGATACAGAAAATGCACTGTGTAAGGTATCCTTCTGACAGGATATTAACAACCATATATCTGTCTGCTTTGTGTAAATATACAGTGTTCATTATTAGTCTTCATGTGAGTAAAGTATGTAGCCTCCAGTACATGTTCAACATATCTACTCCCTCTGCTGCTGGGAAGCACTCTGTGCAACCTCTCCATTGTCTTCCCCTCAGAGAGGATGCTGACGCTTCAGGATAAAAGACAATGAGATATTCCATTATTCTTAGCAAATATCCCTTTTGAATTGTGAAAAGTGGAACAGTAACAATTTATCAACAATACGAGGACAAAGTACACTGGAAATTTTAACTTCTAGTATTGATAGCAAGAACCCAGGAAATAAACATGCTGCTTAGTATAATACTACATTCAATGCTACATGATCTAAAAGAAACATAATCTAGTTTGGCCTCCAGGATATCAGAGCAACAGGATTTTACAGTGATAACTGCATAAACATTCATTCTTCAGAATGATCTCCAATTAGCACTCACAAATTGCAAGGCCTGGTGCTGAAAAGACTTGTGCATGCGCACAAAAAAAAGCATGACTGAAAGGTGTCTCCTATTGTGTGATGATGTGTTGGAAATACAGCTTAGTTTTTGAATTGGCACTGCATACTCTCATCAAACAAGTAACTTTATTTCATTTTTAAATATTTACGTGCCAAAAAAATCCAGCTATTTTTATATCAACTATTTTAAAAAATTAATTTTAAAAGAAACTGCTGTCTCCCATGTTCAGCAAGTGACATTTTAATAAACCTGTGGCTCTGCTTTCAATATTTTTTTAAATAAACATGTTTTTAATGGGGAAGGGAAGGGAATTAATCCTGCTGTGTTAATTGGTTGGCGCTGAATGCACTGTGGCTAACCTGCACCTGGTTATATTTGCTTGTAGAGGACATATTCCCTTGCAAATCCTGTGGCATTTGGTATCGAAGCGAGCGGAATCTGCAGGCCCACCTCATGTACTACTGCAGTGGGAGGCAAAGAGAGGGGCCTCAGCTGTCAGAGGAGAATGAAGACAGTGCTCAACAGATATCCAGTGTCTGCCCCTTTCCGCAGTGCACCAAAAGTTTTTCTAATGCAAGAGCTCTGGAAATGCACCTGAATTCTCACAGTGGTAAGTGCCATATATTTTCCTGCATCCCCTTCTAAATTTACCTATCTGAAGAATTATTCGCTATAAATATTCAGTGGAACAGTTTGTCTCCACCTTTATTCTACACCAAGCATCTCTCTTGTAACCAGAGTCATTTCTCTAATCAATAAAATCTCATTTAAATGCTGTCTCTTAATTCGTCTATGTGTGCATACAGGCAGCATTTCTTTACCAGTGAAGGTAAAATTCAGGAATCCAAACACAATTAGAATTCTGCTTCTTAGTTTCTCAGAGATTTATGTACTTTCTAAGAGACTACTTCATGATTCCTTTCATCAAATGTGAGTCTCGTAGATTTCCATATATACGTACCCTCTTTTGACATTCAGCGGAGAGAGACATACCACCTATTCCTTCTGAAACAGCATCTTGGAGTCCTGGAGTAGGCTTCTGATTTAAAGGCAGGAGGCTTTCAGGAGCAGGGTTAAGAACCCTTAGTTTGTTTTTCCAGGGCATGTGTTTCATAAAAACTTATTGTCTTGTTTCATAAAAATAATATTTTCCTCCTTATAAATATAGAATTGGGATAGTGTTTTCTTTGTCCATGTTGTTAAAATGATAATACTGGCTTTATGGAAAGTGGGATTAAAAAATTCCTGAGATTAAAAATCCAAAACTCAGCAGGAATCTTATCTCCCTCTCTGAAGGTCTTCTGAGTGTGCTGTTTGAATTTGTTTTGAATTAGGTCTGGGATTGCAGGTTTTGAATTTGCAGAACATTCTGCATTAGAGTTTCCATTAGCACTCAAAATCTGCAAATAAAACTGCAGTGTCAGGTGTGGGTATGTTGGTTGTGTCGTGTACAGAGGTGTGTCTGGACAGAGACAAGGGTCCCGCAGGGGCCCTGATTCTCCTGTTAAATGGCTGAAGTGTAAAGGATGATAATTTGTGCTTTATTCACAGAAGAAAGCCTGATTTGACTTTTTGACTCATAGGGAAGAGGAAGTCTGCTCTGTGCACTTAGTGAAGTGAAAAACATTTCTCTGATACTTGGGCAGCAATTACAATCCTAGGAAGCATCATGCTGCCTTTTTTCTTTTTTTGTCCCGTCTGCCCGTCTGTGAAGATGTGACAAAGTTTCTTCTGATGCTTTTCAAATTATATTTTCCTTATTCAAAAAGAAAAGAAATACACTGTGGAAGCTGCCTGAACCAGGATGTTGGAAGACATTTTAAAATACACAAAAGTTAGACAAATTTCTATACCACCTCACCTCTGTCCCAGTATATATACTTTATTATCTAATCAGAAAGGTTTAGTGCAGGAGACAAAAAAAGATCCTCAGGCATTGCTAATCAGTGCATTATCCCATAGAAGTCACGGTCTCAGATCATATGTTTTGGCTTTTTCTTCAGAGTTTGTTACCTCACTGAATAGGACTAGAAGAGTGGGAAACTTCCTAACAGCACAGATAATACTTAGCCATTCATTTAGAGGTCAGATATTTTTGTGTTTCAATATCTTGACTTTGAGTATCAGGCTATTGCCATTTTCTGTCTCTCTTGCCTAGCAAAGATTTCAGTGTTCAGTGATTAGTGGAACAGCTTCAGTAAGGGTGAACGAATGCAGCTCAGAATGTCTTACAGTCTAGTAACTAAAACCAGGTAGTCTTGGAAGACAACTTCATTTCTCTCTGAAATTGTAGCCATTGTCTGAGACAGTTGCTTCGACTCTTTGCATTTGGTGTCATATCATTGACTTAGGTGTAGCGAGAGTTTGCCGCTATGAGCTATGAGTGACTGCTTCTTCTTGCAACCTAGAGATAAGCGACTGTGTTTCTTGAAAGGCATAGGTTCATCTGGCTGAACTTCCAGTAAGAATTTTTTGGTACTTATTAGATCAGAGACTAAAACTCAAGCCGTCTCCTCTATTTTAGCCACAAAGTAGTTCCATCAGTCTCTCTCTAAGATCCTGCCAACCTTTAATTCTTCTGTACAGATTATCACAAGTTATTCTGCTGCTTCTGCAGTAAGAATGAGACATTCCTCTTCCAAATACCCTGTAACCTAATGCTGGTTTTCCTTCAGCTTCTGTGGAAGGGCCCACTGGGGGCTGTAGCAGACCTACGCCACTGGAGCACGGAGCCCCAACTGAAACAGAAATTCTGTAGAGATTCTTCACTATGACTGCACTATGTAATGTGAAAGCACCATCTCACAGCAGTGGAGGAGCTAAAGCTTCTTGTGTCCTCCTGGCAAAAAAGTGCCTGACAGGGAACAAGCAGTAATTAAAGTTCTGTGTGTCTCCTCTGCTCAGTTCTGTCCTCTGAGGCCCAGAGTAGTTCAAATTCTAAATGTATCTCACAAATGTGAGAAATAGTGATGCTCAAAGTGAAGTAAGGACCTCCAGATCAACAGAATGGCTTCACACAGATTGAAACACAATATTCTTACAGCTTTATATTGTTCCACTGCCACAAATGTAGTTTATCTGACCAAGGCACATGCATGTGTGTGTTCACGGAACCAATATCCATGTTTCATTTAGATTTCCAATACAATCCCTACCAATTGTTTTCCAGCTTTTGTTGTCTACAAGTATTCAGAATCTGTGTTGTTTCTGTGTTGTTGCAAGACAGAAATTTGGTCTTATCTCTTTTTAAGCATTTCTACTTTCAAAATATTGTGAAATATTTTTGTGTTTCAGCAATGATTATAAGATGGCTTTGAATGTATTGTTCTTGATAGGGAAAGCTGTTGTTGTATTACAGCAGTAGCTTATATGTGGGAGATAAAATGCTCATGAAACCATGTCTTATTTCTCATCCTCCTTTCACAGTTAATACAACTCATGAGTCCTTTCTGATGAGGATAGTTCTGTATGTTGTTACCACACTACAGCCAACTTGTGGAATCAAAAAGTTGATCATCAGTAATGTGCAAAGTGCTACTTGTACTCTTTCAGGCACCCTAAGTTTGAGGGCTGTACCTTAAAGAAACCACATAATAATCTTGCATTTTTTGACCTTGATGTGCTTTCTGTGCATTCAAAATATCTAGTAATTGTGTGTGGAGAACATTATGTCTCCTCAGTTAAAACTATAATTTTTAAGGCCTTTCCATTTAGAATAAGTCCTGTCTATTTTTATCCTTTCCCTTTTTCTTTCATTCCCTTCATCTCTGCTGAGTGCACGTAGATACTAAGGCTCTCCACAGCAGAGCAGAAGTCTGGGAATCTCCTCTAGAAATTTGAGGAAAGAAATTCAGAACCAATTCAAGTATTTTCTGAGTGACTAAAACCTATGCAAGATTCCCATCAGGAGAAAATTAGTTGTTCTTACTGTGTTTGTACCTTCTGTGCAACTGATTTTCCTGTATATTTTCTGAAGGGGAAAACGGTCACTTTAACTTGTATTTTATTTGTCTTTTCTATAGGAGTGAAAATGGAAGAATTTCTCCCACCTGGTGCTAGTCTGAAATGCACAGTTTGTACTTATACTGCAGACTCGGTGATTAACTTTCATCAGCACCTGTTCTCGCATCTTACTCAAGCTGCCTTTAGATGCAATCACTGCCATTTTGGCTTCCAAACTCAGAGGGAGCTACTGCAACACCAAGAATTACATGTCTCTGGCAACAAGATTCAGAGAGAAAGTGACATTGAACATTCTCCAAGTGGAAATGAGGAAGGTTTACAGCCAGCAACAGACCTGCTGAGTAGAAATGAAGTTCCCCAGGGCCAAAAGTCCATGCAGACTAAAGACGCAAGTTCTGATACAGAGCTTGATAAATGTGAAAAAAAGGCTCCGCTTTTTCTTCCAAACCAGAGGCCAGAAACACAGCCTGCAACAAACAAGCAAAGTTTATCATACACTAAAATAAAATCTGAACCATCTAGTCCAAGACTTGCCTCATCGCCAGTTCAGCCTAATATTGGTCCTTCTTTCCCAATGGGACCCTTTCTTTCACAGTTTGCTTTTCCCCAGGACATCACTGTGGTTCCTCAGGCTTCAGAGATATTAGCCAAAATGTCTGAACTGGTCCACCGGCGGCTGAGGCATGGAAGCAGCAATTATCCTCCAGTAATTTACAGTCCTTTGATGCCAAAAGGAGCTACGTGTTTTGAGTGCAACATAACATTCAATAATTTGGACAACTACTTGGTGCACAAAAAGCACTACTGCAGCAGCCGATGGCAGCAGATGGCAAAGTCACCAGATTTTTCTAGTGTTCCAGAGAAAATGCCAGAAGCTGTAAGTCCCAGTAATGGTCAAAGCTCTATAAGCATTCTGAATACAGCTCCTCACACATCAGATCCAGAGAATCAGCTTTTGCAGACATCTTGCATTAACTCTTCCAATGTTTTAGATTTGATTGGGCCAAACAATAAAGGTCATGAAAAAGACTTCACAGCACAAGCTAAGAAGTTATCAACTGCAAGCAACGGTGATGACAAGATAAATGGAAAACCTTCTGACGTGAAGAATCCCAATGCTTCTTTAGTAGAAGGGGAGAGTGATCCTAATAAGACCACATGTGAAGCTTGTAATATTACTTTCAGCAGACATGAAACATACATGGTCCACAAGCAGTATTACTGTGCCACGCGCCACGATCCCCCACTGAAGAGGTCTGCTTCCAACAAAGTGCCTGCCATGCAGAGAACAATGCGTACACGGAAGCGGAGAAAGATGTATGAGATGTGCCTACCAGAGCAAGAGCAAAGGCCACCACTAGTACAACAGCGATTTCTGGATGTGGCTAATCTTGGCAATCCATGTACATCTACTCAAGAGTCAACAGAAAGCCTTGGAGAATGTTACCATCCACGATGTGATATATTTCCAGGAATAGTGTCAAAGCATCTTGAAACATCACTGTCTATTAACAAGTGTGTTCCAGTTTCAAAGTGTGATACTCCCCACTCCACTGTGTCTTGCCTGGAGATGGATGTGCCAATAGATCTCAGTAAAAAATGCTTACCCCAGTCAGAGAGGACGTCCACCTCTCCCAAAAGGCTGCTGGACTATCATGAGTGCACAGTATGCAAGATAAGTTTTAACAAGGTAGAGAACTACCTGGCTCATAAGCAGAATTTTTGCCCTGTCACTGCCCATCAGCGTAATGACCTGGGACAGCTTGACAGTAAGGTGTTTCAAAACCCAGAAAGTGAAAGAAACAGCCCAGATGTCAGCTATGAAAGAAGCATAATTAAATGTGAGAAAAATGGAAACTCGAAACAGTCCTCTCCTAATGGAAACTTATTTTCCACACACTTAGCGACACTTCAAGGACTAAAAGTCTTTAGTGAAGCAGCCCAGCTTATTGCTACAAAAGAAGAAAACAAACATTTGTTTCTTCCACAATGCCTTTACCCTGGAGCAATAAAGAAAGCTAAAGGAGCAGATCAGCTTTCTCCATATTATGGAATAAAGCCAAGTGATTACATTTCTGGTTCTCTCGTCATTCATAATACTGATTTAGATCAAAGCACAAATACAGAAAGTGAATCTCCTAAAGGCCAGGCTCCTTCAAATGGATGTGCTGTGCAGAAGAAAGAGTCTCTTCCACTATTGCCAAAAAACCGAGGCATGGTAATAGTTAATGGGGGACTAAAACAGGAGGAAAGACCTGCAGCAAACCCACAACAGGAGAACATTTCCCAGAATCCTCCGCATGAAGATGGGCACAAGTCTCCTTCCTGGATCTCTGAGAATCCCTTAACTGCAAATGAAAACGTCTCTCCAGCAATTCCTACAGCAGAGGAACAGTTGTCTAGTATAGCTAAAGGAGTGAATGGTTCTACCCAGGCCCCAACCAGTGGAAAGTATTGCCGACTGTGTGACATCCAGTTCAACAATCTTTCAAACTTTATAACTCATAAGAAGTTTTATTGCTCGTCACATGCAGCAGAACATGTCAAATGAAACAATTGGTCACCTTTGGTACCTGTGTTTAGCATATTGTTCCATACAGTCTAAAGAAAGCTGTTTGAATTACATCTGGACAATCAGGAGATTTCACTATTGCCAAGTTGAAGACTTAAAGGTGTAATTTCATTACAGTCCATTAGTAAAGTGTATTATTGGTGCCATTTTCAAAAATATTAATTTATTTTACCAGCAGTATTCATAGCTGTAGTTATGTTATTTTTTATTTAAAAACTTTATATTAAAGTCATTTGTAATGTTATTGTATAGTTATTGTGTAGCACATATGGTTTGCACTGTATAGTAGATTTTAATGAAAATAGTCACAAACAATACAGAAAAGCATTTTAGAAATAGCTTCAAAAGCACTTGTGTATCCTGATTTTTTTTTTCTTATATGCTGTTGCAAATATATGTATATGCTAAAATATAACTTGCAAAGAAGTTTCAACTATGCTGTAAAGTTCGCCTTAAAATTTCAATTTTTTGAACAATTGGGCTCAGTTTGCACTTTATATTTTAGCAGATACAGTACCTTAGTCATTAGGCTTTGCATTTGTATGTAGCAGTATGTTTCTGTCCACTTTCTTAACCTGAAACGTACGTTAAATGAAGATGGCAATTTTTTTCTTGTATAGTACTTGTATTTTCTTTCGCTGATGCATCTCTGTCTCAATTTTTAAACCTTTGCTGTTAAATGCAATACTTTATAAAGAATGAACAAAATTACTGGAAGCAGTATTGTAAGTAATGAGGTCATATCAATCAGTTTTATCTTTTGAAAGGCACAGTCTAAAACAAAACCCTAAACTCAATGCTGCAATTATGAATCTAATTCATATATAAGATATATTTAAATATAAGAGTAGCAATACTGCAACTGGTGATCACAAAGATAATGTTCTACTTCTGATAGAAATAATTTCTCAACAAATGTTGTTACTATGCATGTATATGGATGGAATAAAATTCCAGATCATTGGAGATGTTTGGCAGTAATTTCTTTAAATTTGTTTTATTATTTATTTTATTATAATCCAAAAGGGAGGATTTAGCATTCACAAACTGTAAAGAAACTCTTAGAAACAGGTTAACGTTGCCCCCTCTTCAATGGGAGCAAAGTGACCAAAGACAAAATAAATATAAAGGATGCCTCCACTTTGAGGGAGTCCTTGCTGACAGGTCACTAGCACAACCAAACCTAATACAAGGTAGTGAACTAAAATTTGAAATATGAAGGTCTGAAACCAAGAAGGCTGTTCCCTTTATTGAAGCTAAGAAAGACATATTTCCCTGGCAGTACTTCCATATGTCAAAATCAGTGAAACAATCTGCTTCATAATATCTCTAGTATGATTCTTTTTGTTTTCAGTAGTCTTAAGAAAAACAACTAATAACAGTTGCTTAAATTGAACAGCAGTTTGCTCCACTAATTCAATATATAAATTACTATTCAATAATTTATACTGAAGTCTGAACAAATGCACAATTAATATCCTTCACTTGCAATTGTTCAGTCTCCTGTACACTGTTTTCATTAAAAAATTGACATTATAAAAGTGAACTATTGATGCATTTTTCATCCTATGAATTTGAAAGCAAAGCCATAACCTGAATATATCACATAAACATTTGTAGTTAATTTAATTCCTGTACAAGCCAAAGAAACAACTTAGAATCAAAAACATAAAAGGATGATATTTCAACCAAGCAGCTAGGGTCTAGCATAAGAATATGCAATACCACCAACCTTCAGCAACCCTGCCCTGTATTCTTTGAAACTGAATTTGTCCTTTTATATTTGCAAGTACAGATGAACAGGTACATGTTGATTCTATGATTCTGTGTGATCCGGTAGCAAAAATATAAAAAGCATTTTAAGAGGTATTATTTGCAACTCTGTCGTTTAGCTGGGCCTAAAATATAAAATAAAGATGCATAAAATTGTGCCAGTTCTCACTCCCAACAAAGACAAGTGTATACATTAATTTCAGTAGGACCAAAATTGTTCCTATAACAAATACTTTGGGTAATAAATCTCACGAAGGAGGACATGTGTCACACACACCAGGAGGGTAAAACAAACAAATCATTCATGATTATCAATTGAACATTTATTAGAAAATATAATACAAGTATATCCATGAATCCACAATATTTAAGGTATCCACAATATTTAAGGTAGATGGTACATTTTGGTCTTTTTGGTGGCAAACATTATGTTGAAAATCATCCATTGTACAAAATTGGTTTAAAGAACCAAGTGATTACATCTGGACTGAATTAAAGAGATTCTGAAAGTTCCACGTGTATAGGCAAAACTTTTAGGTGAAGTTGTTTGGAACGGCACAGGTAGTGTAAATGACAGTGCTAAGCTCCAGGGAAGTGTTTATGCCATGAGAAAGTGAGAGAAAATATTAAGGTTAAAGGGAGTACCCAGCTGAAAAGTGGTGCCAAAAGGGAAAAGCCTTATCACAGAACATTTCTGATCTGGAAATGTTTAGGGTACCTGATATATTGCAGAAATAATTTAAAGCCTGACATGCTGTATTATGTTCTTCCTATGGCTCATCCAATTGCTTTCACAGCACAGAATATACCTGGTGGCATTTTCTCTCTATAACTATTTGGTTGACTGGTCTCTTTTTTATACATTCAAAACAAGCAGAGTCTGATCATCTGTGGATATAGTTTTACTGAATTTTACACACATTTTGCACATTTTGCTCACTTCACTGGAGCATCTAACAACTCTGATGTATGCTAAACCCCAAGGTTACATCCTCACACTCTCTGAAGTAAAACTTCACATTAGCTAGGTGAATAGCAACTACAGATTACTGACATTTGTTTTCTTATACACTTGTTAGAAAATAGAAAGCAGATATCTGCTCACCTGTCTCAGGAACCATATTTTCCTATAACTTTACATACTATTTCTGATTTTTTTTTTTTCAATTTCTTTATTGCACATTTTTTATTTGCTCATCTGAATTAAGAGCATAAATTCTTTGGTCAGAAAGATCTCTCATGTCTCTTAAACCACTTTGCACAATGCTGTCCTAATCCCAGCAGAGGGTTTTAAACGTGTTTATATTTTAAGTCATAAATAATATTTACATCAATTAGCTTAGTAATTCTGCTTCCTGACCAAATTATTATTTCAAGTCTCTTCAGATTAAATTTATGAATTACTTCAAAGTTATACTAGAACAGGTAAACTGTCTATTACTAAGAACTCCTGTTGAATATAAACTGTGAGATTTTGTAGGTTTTTTAATTATATATCAAATTGCCTATGTGAAGAGCAGGAAGTAGATCACCTCTGTTGAATACTTTGGATTAATTATTCTCCGTCAGCTGGAGTCAGTGAATAAATCTTTGGGGCTAGTAAGTGGAAATGAATAGCTCAACAAAAGGCATTAAAAATTTCCTGTTTTTATGATAAAACAAGTAAATCTGCTTTATATGAAGGCCTAATATCTAGAAGAGCTGAATCCTGCCAGACACCTGATGCACTGAATGCCCACTGGGTTTTAAATTAAACCTTTTGTCTTTTTAAGGAAGATCTTATTCACAAAACATCCCACCTACTTGCTGTTCTAAGAACAAATGTTCTGGCCATGTCCATGTCTGCCTCATTTATTTGTCTGTATCCTCAAATTTAGGCTTTGAAGACTCTGGTGAATCCCCATTAGTATCACAATTTTCACACATTTGTCATGTAGTGTCTCACATCTCTATTTGAATGCTTTACACTATAGTGATTTTTTCATTGTAACCATAAATGAGGTGGACACGTCTAATGCAAGGAGAAAAGGGTAAAAACTGATGTCTATGTCTCTTGAATTAATTGCAATAGCATTAGGATGACATTTTCTCAATGCTACAAATGGTACTACACTCATTGCCAGGCACTGTCCACAGGAATGTGATAAGCAGAAGGGAGGGGAAAAAAATAATAAAAAAATAAACCCAGAACCATCATCAAGGTGAGGTAAAGGAGGGCTAATCTATTCTTCTGAGTGGACGTGGGCTGTAAACCAGAACCACTTTAAAAACTGGGCTGAGGAGGAGCTCTGAACAACCTGGAAAACCTGTCTTAAAATTATGCAATGAGTACAAAAGAATGGTGATGGGGGATAAACTGATTGATGGGCAAAGAAGGTAAAGAAAATGGGAATCAGAATTTTGTTAATCTGAAGAATGTAGTATGGGTACTCTGATGGCTACAGAAGGCAGCAATTACAAGGCACTAGCACTACAAAAATGCAGTGTACCCCATGAGGCCTACTGAGAGTGTCAAACATACCAATGAGACACAATCCTTGGAAGATCATTCCAAAATGCTGAATATTGCCAGTACAAAGATTTTGGCACTTGTTGTCTCCTTCTCCTGGAGGATGACAATAAGGAAGGGAATGACAGTTCTTCCCACCTGCAGATCATCTTCACAGGTGGGACACTGGGCTGCCAGGAACTGTCAGGAAAGACACAGCTCAGAACAGATCAATGCAACCCCATTGCAAATAAGAGAGACATCAGATATCCAAGCTTCAGCTGTGTTAGCCTGCAGACATGCCTGGTCCTCTTCTCTGAAGTCACCCATATAGGTCACCAACACGGCTTTGAATCCAGACCCATTTTTCCCATAGCAAAATCAACTAAAATAATTATGGTGGCATTTGTGTATGGAGTGAAACAGAATATGGAGCAGGGAGGTGGGCAGAAAATCTACACTCACATAATTAAGGTTTCTTCATAATATGAAGGCACAAGATGAATGAGTTGTGACTGCAAGCATGGAACAAGAACTTTTGTGCTGGGGTGAACAGGAAACCTTATTTCTGATGTTTGCGACTTCTTTCTCTCACTCCATCCACAGATGCACATAAATGTATGTATAAAACATATACAAAGAGATCAACTTGTCCAAAAGAGGAAAAGAAGATAAACTACATTAAGAAGTTAGATCAAGCAGATGAATGAGTTGGTTAGAAATATTCACATAGTTGTTCCTCATCTCCAGTTAAGTCTCTTATATCCTGCCCCACATCTTGAAACTCACTCCTCACTAAATTCTAGTCACCTTCCTCAGAACCTTAGTGGTTCTTTGTTGGTGAATTCCATGAAAGAATGGGTTGGACACACACTTTGAATTACACTGCTGATAATTTTAATGCTCACTTTTTGTAAATAGCCTAGTCACCAAGTGGGAGTGGTAATTTCATTGTGTTCCTCAGCAGCTGAGTTTTAATCAGCTCCCATGGCTATCAGGACAATCCACCTGTAGCTGTGAGGACAGTTACAGGGATAGAGAGCAGCAAATATTTACTGCTTCTCCCCTCCAGACCATGTTCTGCAAAACAAAGTGAAAGTCATTGGACCACAAAGAGGGAAAGAGACTAGGGATTTTAAGAGTTGCAGCATTGTGAGAAAGGATTTGGGTGTTCTGCCCTCATAGTAGTTTCTGTCTTTTTACATTGAGAAAATATTGGTCAATGTTGGTCAAAATATTGGTCAATCAGCAACTGAGGCTTATGTGTTACAAAATTTGACATGCAGTATGCTTTCATAAATTATTTCAGAAATCCCTTTCCTTTTACGAGAAGTGTCTGGGTGGGTTTAAAAAAAATGTTTACAGTTTTTAATATATTAGCATACTATAATGCTATTGAAATGTGTAGCAACACTAAAATACATTCAAAGTTCGCACCTGATGGAACTAAATGTTATAAGTAGCTGAGAGATGTTGACATGATGTCATTTTTTTGAACTTCGGTGTGCTAGAGGTTGCCAGTGTCTCTTTGTGACAGCCACTTCACAAACAGAGGAAACTGCCTGCACTCTGCAGGAACCTCCCCCAGGAATAACATTGTGTTCCTTTTTCCACAAACTTCAAAACATCATAGATTATATCTGCTATATTAGATCTGATAATGGTATTCACAATACAAAAATGATATTAATATAAAACATTTCTCAGCAGATATCCATTATACCTTTCTGATACAAAACTGCTGTGTATACTTGCCAGCTGTTTATTATAACAAATTATAACACTAGTTTTTGCATTTGCTTTACGATCATAACAAACATAATTAAGACCTGTAAACAGCAAAGTTAAAATAGGATTCAGTCTCAGGTGATGGAAGTGCCAGTTTTCTTTGCCAAAGAAAACTGAAGAATTCCAAACTTTTCTTATCACCTGAAAGGACTAAAAATAAATAATAATAGAAAAAAAAATGTTATGAAAGCTTTTCCAGTGACATTCATGAGCCATTACTCTGGGCTCTGGAAGATCCTGTTGTGAATGCATTGCTGGTGTGGAGGAGCACAGTTCAAGCACCTTCTATCGATGTTCAGAAGCAGCAGTAGAATGAGAGATGTGATGCCGTTTCAGATAAAAATAAATGACTTGTTTCATTACAGTAAACAGTTTGATGCAAAATGCAGCATTCTGAAAACATGAATTATCCTCCTATCTAAACTTCTTCTAGGAATAGAGATGAGGTAAAGTTAGTACTCTGCGAAGTACCAAAACCTCTTCTCCCTGGAGGATTACCCACCGCTGCTAACAAATCACTCATAAAAATGCAGGTCAGGCATTTGGAACCTACAGCTAATACTAACAAAAGTCCCATTGAAATGAATTATGGAATTGCTCACTCCACTTGCAGTGTCTAGGAGTAGATAAAAGAGAATATGTCTTTGTGACCTTTATACAGGTTCTGCTGCACGTATACACTAAACAAACAGTTTCTGCTATTTGTGATACCAGCGGCGGCAGAGTAGGAGCCACTAGCTCCTCAAAATTACAAAAAGATCAAGGGGTGGAGCCACGTCCCAGCAAAGTTAATGTCATGGAATGACTGAGGCTGGGAGGCACCTAGTTCAACTCCCACTGCTCAAGCAGGGGCAGATACAAGAGTGTACTCAGGGCTGTGTCCACTTAGGCTTTTAATATGTCCCAGAATGGAGACTCCATAGCCTGTCTGGGCAACTGGGTGACAAAAGTGCTGCTTGAGAGAAGGACAGTATTCTCTTTGAATGTTTAGTGAGGATTAGGTGATTTATTTATTTTTTGTATTTTTATTTTTTTTTGTTCATCAAAAAGCAAATTACATTCTGAATATGCATAAATTTACTCTGGAGCAGTTAGTCCAAAGTCATACTTACCTAACAGAAATGCAACAAAACCAAAACCAATATAACCACCATAAAAATCATCAGGATACATACATTGATATATTTTTTTTTAATAAATTATCTGCAACTTTTTAAAAAGCCAATTACGTAAACAATTCATTAAAGAAATCAGGTCATTCTCTGACTCCTTTCTTCTCTGAAGCATATATGACAGCTGTAATTCCTGTCCAGACTATGGATAGTGTCCTCTACCAGGAGAATGACTACTGAGTTGTGTGTAAGAACATGACTAGGGTTTGTTCTACATAGGATTTAAGTTTTCCCTCTGCTGTTGGCAATGGAGGTATGGGATCACACACAGCAAAGGGACAATGTGTGTTCCTTGGCACTAGTACTGACATACCTGACAGCAATTTTCATGATATATATTAAAAATTCACTGTTTGAGAACCAATGTCAATCTATAGAAACCTATCTCAGTGTCTGCTCAGGCCTGTATCCACAGCTGGTTATGCCTTGTCTGTCTAATGGACTTTTAGATAAGCAGAAAGTATACACAGTAAAGTGACATCTCCCATCACTAGTTCAATAGTCTGCAACTTCCAGTGGTTTAAGTCTCTCTCAGACAATGTAAGATGTACCCCCTTTTTATGTTTTTTGAGGGTAACTGCTCCTCATTCTAAGCAACATCTCTGGGGGACATGAATGTGACTGCTGATCCAGCTGCAAGCAGTAAAGTCTTCCTCAGGTTTCAAGAACATTGCCTTCCCATTTTGAAGGGCAGATGAACCACTTTTTATACATCCATGATTATGCTCTTCTCAATAAAAATTGTGTTCCAGGAAAGTTTGGGGATACTTTCTAGTTTAATAGCTGTGTGAACATTCATATACAGTTTTAGTCAGCTGCTGGTCTCTGGTTCTTTAAAGGCACATTTGGAAACTTTCTCTTAAGAGCTACCGTAAGTATTTTTTCAACCTCTTTTCTGAAGCATCAGTGAGGAACCACGTAATTGAGGGAAAAGTGAGTTGTAACATTTATCTTGGCCTCTGTTTAGAAGAAGCCACAAGAAGTAATGCATGCTTTGAAGATTCCTAGGTAATGCCCCTGTACATGGTGGGAATTCATAAGAAAAATTAGTTCCTCTCTGCAGTACTGTGAGACATAACAAATGTTTCTGAATACCCTTTGAGTGTCACCTCACAAAAACAGTTCATTCAGGAAGTTAAAGTTCAGATTCAGTGGGTCAGCTTAACTACATGATTGTACTGGATGTCAGAGGAAGCTGACTAATCAGGGGAGGTCCCAGTTGACTGGCAGCTAGCAAATGTGATGCCCATTTACAAGAAAGGCTGTAAGAAGGACCCGGTGAACTATAGGACTGTCAATCTGAATTAAGTGCCAAGGAAGGTTATGAAGCAGATCGTTATGAGTGCCATCAATGTGGCACGTAGAGGAAGGACAACCAGGTGATCAGGCCCAGTCAGCATGGGTTTATGAAAGGTAGGTCCTGCTTGATGAACCTGATCTCCTTCTATGATAAGGTGACATGCTTAGTGGATGAGGGATAGGCTGTGGATGTTGTCTACACATAATTAAGTAAATCTTTTGACTGTTACCCATGTCATTATTCTGGAGAAACTGGTTGCTTATGGCTTGGACATGCTTATGTTTTACTAGGTAAAAAAATGGCTAGGTGGCTGTGCCCAGAGAGTAGTGGTGAATCCAGTTGGAGGCTGATCACTACTGGCATCCCCCAGCACTCAGTACTGGGTCCAGTTCTCTTTAATATCTTTATCAGTGATCTGGACAAGGGGATCAAGTGCACCAGCAGTAAGTTTGCAGCTGACACTAAGAAGGGCAGGAGTATTTATCTGCTCAAGGGTAGGAGGGCTCTACAGAGGGATCTGGATAATCTGGAATGATGGACAGAGACCAACTGTATGAAGTGCAATGAGGCTAAGTACTGGGTCCTGCACTTGGGGAACAACAATCCCATGTAATGCTACATGCTGGGGGAAGAGTGGCTGGAAAGCTGCCTGGTGGAAAGGGACCAGGGGGTATTCGTCAGTAGCCAGCTGAACATGAGCCAGCAGTGTGCTCAGGTAGCTAAGAAGGCCAGCAGCATCCTGACTTGTATCAGAAATAGTGTGGCCAGCAGGCCAGCAGGACTAGGGAGTGACTGTCCCCTTGTACTCTCTTGGGGCTGCACCTTGGATACTGTGTTCAGTTTTGGGCCCCTCACTACAAGAAGGACTTGCAGGTGCTGGAGAAGGGCAAAGAAGCTGGTGAAGGGTCTAGAAAACAAGTCTTATGGGGAGAGATTGAGGGACGTGGGGTTACTTTGCCTAGAGAAAAGGAGGCTTAAGGGAGACCTTATCACTCTCTACAACTATCTAAAAGAAAATTGTAGCAAGGTGAAGGTCAGTCTCTTCTCCCAAGCAATAAGCAATAGGACAAGAGTAAATGGCCTCAAGTTGCATCAGGGGAGGTTTAGGTTGGATATTAGGAAAAAATTCTTCACTGAAAGGGTTGTGAAGCATTGGAACAGGCTGCCCAGGGAAATAGTTGAGTCGCCATCCTTGGAGGTATTCAAATGATGTGTGGATGTGGTGCTTAGGGACATGGTTTTGAGGTAGGCTTGGCAGGGTAATGGTTGGACTTGATCTTAAGAGGTCTTTTCCAACCTGAATGATTATATGATTCTATTGTGGAGATGTAGATATGGGACGTAGAAAATAGAGAAATTTGGCTTAAATGGATATAATCACTGGCACACTGATGAAATCTTACTGGTTCAGCCATGAGCAGTTCAGATCCTGAACAGTGGACATGTTTAAAAAAATATATTCTTCCTCAGGCATAAAGTATTATATGAATGCAAAGTATTGCTATTTTCCAGATATAATGGTGGTAAATGTTTTCTTCCTAAGCAAATAATCTATTTTAAACATGAAGCATAAAAGTTCTTTATCTCTGATGAACAATATTTTCATTTTATTTCAGTGCAAAGTATTTAAAGATAATCATTAAAAACCAACACACAAACTTCAGACTTGAATAGATGGTAATTCTATCTTCTCTGTAACAGTTTTCAGAAGCTTGAAATACTTTCAATATAAAAAGCACAAGTATGCCATACCACCATGCTATTCCATGATGTCTGTTCAGCTTTTTGAATAACAAGAGGTCAATTTAATCAAGACATCGTGGCAGACAAATGTAATGATATACCTGCACTGCAAGTGTTTATTATGTTTGGCAGCTGCTTATGTAGTGGTCAGGCAAAGAACAGCTCTGCATAAAGTAGGATATATACTTTATTGTTGGGGTTCAGAGAAAGGATTACATTTGAATTGCTTGCATGTGATTGCTTAAGAAAAAGCAATAATGTTGTTGTAAAGGTGAAATGAAAGGCCTTACTTACCAAGATTGACTGTTTCTCAATAGCTCATCTCCTAAACTTTTCCTAACAGTCTGAATACCAGCTGGAATGTTGAGCTGGGTAAATGAGTTGTGAAGAAAACAATGAGGACTGTCTGGAATTTGAAAGTGAATTTCAATTTAGCTATGCTCCTGTTTTGTTTTTGTTTGTTTGTTTGATTGTGTTTGTTTTTTTCTTCTCTTTTTTGTTTGGTTTGATTTCTTTCTTTTTTTTTTTTTTTAATTTTATTTTATTTTTTTTTTTTTCATTTTTGTTTTGTTTTGTTTTGTTTTGTTTTGTTGTTGCTGGCAGATCCCCGAATATTTTACAGTAGAACATAAAGTTTATGTGTCACACTTATGTTCACTTTTAACATTTTCCAGACCTGCGCTGCAGAGTCCATTTTATAACTTCCCTTTGGAGAAGGGAAGCTGCTTCAACACTGGTAAGCTCAGGAGATATTTCTACTTGTGACCACCAAGCCACCCATGACCTACTTAAACATCAAGAAAATTTCTGGGTTTGGATGGTATTTATTTCCCTAGTCATAGAATCATAGTGTCATCTACTTTGGAGAAGACCTTGATCACCAAATCCAACCATCAACCTGACCAACCAAATATCATCACTAAACTATGTCCCTTCATGCCATGTCCGCATATCTCTTTACTGCCTCCAGGGAACTGTGACTCCACCACATCCCCAGGCAACCTGTTCCAATTCTTGACCATCCTTTCTGTTAATAAATTCTTCCTAATATTCAATCTAAACCTCCCCGGAAGAACCTTGAGACTGTTTCTTCATGTCCTATCACTTGTCACGTGAGAAAAGAGGCTGACACCCTCCTCAATCTAATCTCCTTTTAGGTAGTTGTAGAGACCAATGAAATCTGCCCTCATCTTCCTTTTCAGTATCCAAACTCTTCTTGAATCCCAGCAGGCTTGGTGCTGTGACTGCTTCGCTGGGGAACCTTTTCCAAAAGGCACCTGGGCTACTCTCTCAGTGATGAACCTTATCTTAACATCCAACCAAAACATCCCCTGACGCAGCTTCGTGCTGTTCCCTCAGGTCCTATTGCTGTCACCAAAGAGACAAGATCAACAGTGCCTCCTTAGTTTTAGGACACATCTCTGTGGGGAAAAAAAGGAAGGAGGAATTATGGAAAAATACTTATGGGAAGTGAGAATATCCTTTCTGGATATTTCTTAGAGTGACTGTTATTTGCAGTACCTCCTCTGTAAAGCTTCAATCAGATCAGTTATTTATAAGACATTTAAAGAGTAAAACACATTCATAAAATAAAGTTTAAGTAATTTTGTTTAAGAAGGTGATTCACGGCTGTTGAGAAACAGGCAAAATTAATTGAAAAAGTCACTTAAAAATACCCAAAGTTGTGCTCACAGCTTTCCATGACTATAGCTATTTTTGGGGTTTTCTGGGTGCATTTAAAATATGGTTTAACAACTTAGGAAATGTAACTATAACTTCCAAGTAATTGGATGCAGTTCCTTATTCGTATGTGAAACACAGAACATAGAAATTGCTAATCTAAATTGTTCTGGTCATGTATATTATCTCTGTAATTCTCATTCATTAGTTAATGGGCAAAAGAAGGTGCAAAGTACCATATTTGTATTGGGAAAATCTCATAAACACCTGAAAAACAATTGGGAACTTTGTAGGTAATCTACCAAAGAAAAGCTATGCAGAGGCAACTAAAGTTACATTGCTGGACATTATATTTTCAAGTATGAAAATCATTCCGGAGTTTTGGCCTTCTGTTTCACAAAGCCAATTGCCTTTCACAGTTTTAAGTGATTGAGGAAAATTGGTATTTTCCTCAATTTCCCTTTACAAAGAAACCATTTTACATTACACAATGTAAGAATATGATGAGGAAGGTTGTAGTAATCTCCATTATTTATTTTTATCATGGTGAATTGGATATGCTCATCTAGACTGCCTGTCTCCACCAGAGTTTCAGTAAAACTCACAAATAAATTTTACTTTCTGCAATCCAGTTCTCATTTGGAGGCTACGTCAGTCATTAAAAACTGCCATTTGAGTTCTTCTCAGAGCATGATTTAGACCTTTTCTTGGAAGTACATAAGGAAGCCATGACTATTTCTTAACTCTGGTAATATCAAGGAGATTAGGAATGAAAATAAAAATGTAAATTATTACTATAATGTGTCCTAGCATAGACCATACTGATTAGCTTTTTTTCTGTCATGTCCAGAGTGACTGCAAAATTGGTTCAGGTACAGGCAAATGCTTCTAATCAGTGTGTGTCATACGGGAAGGGAGGGGTTAATTTTTATTCTTTACAAATTGTCATGAAGATATTTTATTTTTTAAGTAAATAACAAAAAAGAAAAAAAAAAAAGAAAAGTAAAGTATATTGTGGGTTTGATCAGAAGGCCTATCAATCAGGTAATTCAGTTTCCAGTTAAGAGATAAACTAATACTGTTAAATTTACATTTTCCCCCTCATTCTCTAATCTGACTTTTATCTTTTGTGAATGACATTGGACATATATAGTTATCCAAAATGAATATTTTGTTTATGTATATGGATTCTTCAGATTGCCCACTTTAATGACTCTTAACCTTTAAACTGATTTATAAACATGTAAGAATAAAATGTCAGCATTCATTTTTCATCTCACAGTAAACTGTCAGCATTCGTTTCTCAGCTAAAATAGAATATCTGTCTAAGAATTTACATTAGGCTTTGTAATCAAACTAGATTAACACCAGTGCAGCTCAGCATGAAAACTTGATATCAGGCATACACACTCCATTAATACCTTAATGTGCATTCCAGGCTACATCTCACCATGATCTAGTGAATTCAGTAGAACTTGTTGCTGAAAAATGTGACTGGCTCATGCAATCTTTTCGTCTAACACATCAGCATAATGCTGTGCCAGTCCATAAAAGGGAAGGGAAGAAGTTTTAAAGGATAAATACTGGACACTGGCAAGCAATGGTGTATGTTCATAAGGAGTGAGAGAGAAAACTGAGATGAATGGATCTTGGCTTGGAAACCCATACTTCTGTTGGTCAAAATATGAGTGATAACACAGTTATATGTATTCCTAGTTCAAACAGGACATTTCCCAAGGAGAATCCCAGGCAAATGTTCTAATTATCAGTTAGTCTGATTTACTGCTATTTTCGACCTGTATTTCTGGAAGAGACCTAGAATGTTTACCAAAACATTTGAAGAAGTCCCTTATTGCATGGAAAGGAATGAAGACACCATCAAAGTTTGCTTATATCCTTTGTTCTGACTTTCTTGAATGCAAAGAAAAAATCAAGATCGGTGAGGAGAAGACATGTTTTTCAGTGGTGAGACCTTGTATTTCTGTACAGGAAATCACATAGGAGGACCCAACACCAATCCAAAATGGGTGTGACAAGTCTGCTTGTGCTAACCAGAAGCAGTTCCTGAAGGTGCAGAGATGTGTTTCCCAGTGTGCTGCTTCCTTGCAGTTTGCATCCATTCATTCTAAGATAAGGCAGCATGCAATGTGGAAGAGTTCCAGATTTAGATGTCAAAAGGAGTCTGTGCATCCCCTCTCTAGCAAAGACTTGACCAAAGGAGGAAGCAGTCACAACCCAGCACCTTTTCTGCTCTCCATGGATCCTGCAACAGATTCAGAGATGCTTCTTGCTGGGTGCTGGGAGGGCTCAGTGCTGGCTGTGGAGGTTTTCTGAAGGGCTTGGAGAGACCCCATGGGCCACATTACACTGAAAAGATGGAAAAATCATCTCTGAGCAAGGATCAGAGGAGGATGTGCTTCTACAAATGTATTAAAGTAGAATTCTTAATGCTATGCCTTGTCTTTAAATTTAAATATTCAATAGCTACAAATACAGGGAAGCCTGTATGAGGAAAGCCCGGCTATTTAATGTCTAACAGCTTTTGTTTAAAGTTATTCAGAGTATTGTAAGTACATTTCAGAAAGTCTTTTATTATTTATGATGTTTTCTGTGTGTATTTAGTGTTTGCTTACTCAGAAACTGTACAGAAATTTCTCTTTGAAGAAGATGAGGAGTCATTAACATTTATTTATCAGTGTTTTACATACCACCATTCCTGATTTTTAACTGTGCAATATTTTCTGGAAAGTCATAAAAAAGCCTGGCTTATAATTGAACACAGAGTTAAGTTTTGTTGCCGGAAAGTTAGGTCTACAAAACAAAGTATAATATTATCTCAGTTCCCCTACTGTGTAGCATAAATATATCCAAGTATTTAGTCTCAAGCCAAAATAAATATATTTGGGGTACTCTAAATACCATTTTTCAAATTAGTCAGAACTTCAGCCACATGGTGAGAGACCTGATTGTTTCACTGTTACTTCGAGGGGCAGGTGGTCTAGCTTTGAGGTGGTCCTTTCCCAGAGCAGGGTGAGTGGACATGCTGGTTCGCCGTGGATGTCTGCTGTGCTGCTGCTGTGGATCTTATAAGAAAGAGCCTTGCCTTGTGCATGGCCAGTGCTACTACATGCATGATTTTATCCCTGAATCTGCTAAATACAGAGCAGACCAAAACTTTATTGGTTAATTTCAGGAGATTTACGTTTTTTCTTAAGCAATAACCCAGATTTTAATAATAAAAATAACAATGGCAATAATAAATAAATAAATAAAATCAGTATGAACACCGTAGATGGAACAAGCTGTATGTATTACATCCATACTAATTTGTCCAAAATGCCTGGCGTCATTCTGCTTCAGCAAAGTTTGCTTAAAAAGGGTAGTATTCTGTAGGGTTTTCATACTCCTAATGTTGTTTCGTGTTTTATCTGAAGAAGGAACTTCTGATCCTGGACTTCCCTCTTCTGGCAGTTCAGTATATTCTTCAGTCTTGACTTATGTGACTCAAATGCCATGTGACTTGGGTGGTCAAACATAAGTAAGCAGTGTAATCTAAATGAATATTGAACATTCATTAAACAAACCTGAAGTGGAAAAAAGAAAACTTATTTCAAATTTGGTGAACAAATTAAAATAATATCAAGAAACATGATGTTTTCCCAGGCACAGATATTTTTCATCATTTGTTATTGATTTAGTATTGATAAAGATAGAGGTAGCTCTCCAGGATATATTTGCTATATTCACAGATCATTGTCATAGAGCAAAATATTCTTTTTACAATTAGCTGAATCCTCCTCACTCCTAATGTAGCACTCCTGACCATGGGCAGATTAGTGTGAAATTTAATTTGTGCTAATCTGTCCAAGACCGGGGAAGCACAAAATACATTTTATGCAGTGTTTACCCACTTCACCATATATAGATAAATGCATGAGTGACAAATCATGCAGCTTCAGGTTTACTGGAGTGAATATCTATAGCACCATTAGGCCTGGATTTCATTATTCCTTTTTTGTTGCCACGGAACAACAAGGACTGGACTCATGTGCTTAAGCAAATATGTAAACATACATCTGTAAAATTTAAAAATAGGTTTAAACGTATTACCTTACGTCTACAGAGCAGCTGTAACTTTTCTGCTACTTTCATAAGGTTTATGCAGAAAAGATTCACTTTTTTTTCTTTGCATAGTATTGCCAGATAATATAGAATAGTATTTAAGAAAACTTATCTAAGTAGGTCTCTTTGGAAGGAAACCATGAAATGATGCAGATTTTGTGACTGAAACCAAGAGTTTAATTTGTTTTGTGAACTTCTGAAAACAGTTGCTCCTCTTGTTTCGACTGCAGAAGGAGAGCTGCTGGATTTGCAGGCTCTTGTTGCAGGAATTGGTACTGATTGCTTTAGCATGATAAAAACAATCATGCAGAGTGAACCTGCTTGATCAACAGCAGTTGTGTCCCCAAGGAATGCTGGAAAAACATTATTACTGCTCAGAAATTTCAAAGCTTTCAATAATTCTCACAGAACTTGAAAAAACACACTTGGTTCCCCCAGAAAAAGCCTGCAAAACAGTGGAATGCATACTGAAATGTGGCATGGTTTGATAGTTATTTATAAACAATATTTGGGAACATAGTTACTGTAAAAGTGAGGGTCATCTAATAACTTCCAAGAGTTGTTTGGTAGTTATTGCTATTCTTTCTTTCTTTCTTTCTTTCTTTCTTTCTTTCTTTCTTTCTTTCTTTCTTTCTTTCTTTCTTTCTTTCTTTTTCTTTCTTTCTTTCTTTTTCTTTCTTTCTTTCTTTCTTTCTTTCTTTCTTTCTTTCTTTCTTTCTTTCTTTCTTTCTTTCTTTCTTTCTTTCTTTCTTTCTTTCTTTCTTTCTTTCTTTCTTTCTTTCTTTCTTTCTTTCTTTTTCTTTTCTCTCTTTCTCTCTCTTTCTCTCTCTTTCTCTCTCTTTCTCTCTTTCTTTCCATGATTTATGTTTATGGTTATTTTGAGTATCTTTCCATTAGGAGTCTGGCAGGGTTCAGCCTGTGTTTTGCTATCCATAGACAATTCTGTCCCTTATTTATTGATGCAATACAATAAAGCAAGGCAAGTAAGCAGTGGCAGGGATGCTTAGGCTGGATAAACAGGTGCGTGGTATTTCTGCAATTTTGGACATATTTCTTTAGGGTTAGATCCAAATTGGACAACCAATATATTGTGAGAATTTACCCATTGTGTGATTGCAATCTGCTATGGACTTGCTTGTGAAAGGCTGCACTACAACGTCCCATGTGGAGCAGCTTTACTTTGCATAAGTGACTCAGGCTGATCAATGTGTGCTTCCCAGTAGATGGGAAGCAAAATCCTTATTTTGTGCAAGTAGCCAAAAGCAAAGGCAAAAGATCTTCACATTTGTAAGTATTTTCACTGCTGGGTGGTGGCTTGAGGAGATGATTTTGACAGGATAAGAGCAATTTGCATTCAGTCTGTTAAAAAGGCAGATTTTGATGGGCGTTTATGCAGCAAATGTCCTTTCCTGGTATTTGCCGCTCTCCTTTTATGACTCCCAGTGTCCACATTTGCTTGCTAATCATGCATAGCCAATAGTCAGGTGGCAATGTCATGGTTTGGCAGACAGCAGCTCTGGATTCTGTTTGTTTTTTGTAACCAAATATAAACAACATACCAGTTCATGTTGAAACCCTTTGCTGCTATGGCTCAGCAGCTGACCTACAAAATTCAAGGGCTGGAGTACTAATGTGTTGCAAGGTCAAATGAGAAAGTAGTGCATTGTGTAAAACATTCATATAGTTCAAAGAAAAGACCGGTACATTTTGTCGTTTTGCAGAACCCTCATAGTTAATTAGTCTTTATTATATATTATTTATTGTTCACATAAAACCACAGAAGCATGCTGTATTTTTATAACAGGTCTCTACCTCTTACTGTGCTAGCCAGCTGAGTCTGTTTGTGAACCTCTCCAACTCAAATATCAATTTGAATTTCAAGCATGCAGAGAGGAAACATTTTGTCTTCTCAAACCCAACCTATCTGAGGGCCAACAGACTTCTGGCCTGATTCAGAGCTCGATGTGCTTCTGCCTTCCCTGCTGAGATCCCCAATACCTGCATGTTTCTGGTCTGAGTTTTCTCTCTTGGGGGTGCAGCACTTCCAAGGTTGTGAGCAATTCCAAGATTTAGCTCGAAACTTCTGTGATTGCCCTAGTGAAGACTTTCCTCCTTAAAGTGAGTCACAAGGTCAATCCACACCTTTAAACTGGAGAAGTCAGCATAATAACTGGAAAAATTTAAAAACGGGCATTATGCGATTGCATTTTGCCTTAGGATAATCCCAACCCGTCCATTGTCCAATTATGGATTTTTGCATGCCAGACTGCTCTCCAAGTGCTTTCCAAAAAGATCTTGTAACCCCAAATCCTTCTTACCACCTCAACTCATTCTGCTACTCTTGGAGAAATCTGGTATGCCAGAAGCCAAGAAAGACTTTTGGAGTGAAATGTTCCGTATATTTACCCAGTGTTTTCAGAGGGACTCATCAGGATACTTCTTCCTCTTTGGGATATATTTCCTGACATTGCTGCTGTTGACCTCAGCTTAAAAGAACATGAATGGTATAATAACACAATCAAGAAAGGGTATTCATAATGTTATTACAAGCACCTCCTAGTCTATCACAACTAGTTCTGTCATTAAAAAAAAAAATAAAAAAATTCAAACCATTCTGGAAAGAGTTCACAGAGGTTGGCTGGCTTCTAAAATAGATGTTAACTGCCTCTGCTTAACTTGGTTACTAATACACAACATTACTTTTGTTCCAGCTCTTTCAGCAATACTTTTGACAATGAAAGAGATTCAAATACATCTTTCGTAATGTGGGGGAAAGGGCACTGCACATTCAAGTGAAAAAGTAAATTCCTAAACTCTCATGCATGGAACTGCACAAAGGAAGAACAAAAGGCCATGCAAATATGGCCTTCTAATGGATCTTCTGACAATGTTATATTCTGTTCAAAGTTTAGCAACAGTTGAACCAAAGTATTTTGTGTACTATTTTCTGTCTCACTAATGAAAAAAAGACCAGAAATGTAAACTAGATCAAAATCCTTCCCTGTGGATTGTCAGGTAATTTACATTACTTTGTTACTTTTTTTTTTTTTTCAAATAAATGTGAAAAATGTCTTGATAAGACCTCTCTGTGAAAAGGTCCTCAATTACATTTTAAGACTGCATTGCTCCTCACCTTTCAAAACTATTTTAACCTCTTTCTCAAGTACATTCAAGAACTGGGCCCTAAAATTATTTACAATAACTCACTGTTTGTGAAATTTGAAATTACAGTTCAAATCACTTTTTTACTCCCTTTCACAGAAAATATATGATACTTTTTTGTGCCTACACATTGCAGACCCAAACTCCCAGTTGTAGCTGGCATTATAGATTATAGATTATTATCTGTGCCTTTTTACAAGGTCATCCATTCCTTTCTTCTTGCCTTACGAGTTTTTCTGCCCTTGTCATTTAAAATGGTGTCATGTCTACTGATCATCATCTTCATGTCTTCAGTTTTCAGCTTCGTGCTGTCTCAAATTGAAGCTTTAAAAATTCTTATCCTGTGCAGGCATTGTAACTGGAATCACACCTAACCTATTACTACTGCTGTAATATCTTCCACATGATTAGTGTAAATACAGTACATCTGATGGAATCTGTAAAGGGAAGTACAGACTCCATAGTTGATAGTGACCATTGGAAAGTATTCCTATCTTCCCAAGAACTATTATCATCAAGGGAATCTAAACACCTCAAAAATAGAATAACTATGTACATACAAACTAAAACGGGTCCACCTTCTGTTTCTACCCATCTCACCTCTCAATTTAAGTAGAAAATATGCATATTTCCTACTGAAAAACATTGATACATTTAAAAGATTAGATTTAATAATGAGAGAAACATGAAAACACCAGAGCTGCATAGAGCAATAACCATAAAATCATACCATTGGTGTTTTACATATTTTGCCATTGGTGTTTTACATATTTTGATTTACTCCATGAGTTACATGGACTTGAGCTAAAGGAAAACCAACCTTCTAGCAGTTCTGTGTCTAATTTGTAGAACCGCATAAGAAACTGCAAGCATAAGAAACTGCAAGCTCTTCTCATTAGCAACCCCTGAATTTCATTTAAAGGCAACAGAGTTATCAATAAAATGTTGCAGAAAGGCAAATAAAGGCTTAGATTAGTATAACGGCCTTAAAGGTATTAAAAAGAGATGCCCATTAATATTATCCATATTAGTGCATATTTACTGTACTGATAAATTGTTCTGTCAAGGCTGAGTTCAGGGATGAATTGAAAAGCTTGAAAGTTTAAGGTGCAACTGAGCATTAACACATCAGTAAAGCAGAAACTATGATAGTTGAGGTTACAAACTGAAAAGATTAAATGTTTTAAATTTATAGAGAAATATTAATCATACAGTATTGTTATTTACAATTACTATAAATACACTTTTACTTTATTTATTGCTAGTGACTATCAAGAACATTAAAAACAATGTAAAGAATTATTTATATATTTGTATGTATAAATATATTTAATAATGTCAAATTCTGTCTTTCTATATATTTTTTTCTATAGAGCAAAATATTTTGAGCAGGTTTGTGCATACTGTATTATCAATATTATATATATAGTAAGCATAAATGCCACAACAAGTACTAATCACTTTAAATATATGCAAAATAACCCCACAGGTTACTGCTTTACTTCTAAACTAAGCAGAACCAGTTTAATTTAAGGTCGAGCAGTGTCCCATGACTGCACATTTTGCTCAGCTACCAGCATGTTTTTGGTAATTTTAGCCCATGCTAACTAGCTTTCTCATATACAAACCTGAGAATAATTTGATATTAATGACATTTACTGAGCAAGTTGTATGATCAGCCTCCCACAGAATGCTTTTCCACACAGGATTCTTTATGGATCCTAAAATAATAAGAAAATGCTAGAAATACAAAGTAAAATGTTTATGGAAGTCCTCTGAGACTGAGATCTAAAACCCTCTGCTTGTGTTGCAAAAGGATCCGAACAGGTTGATAAATGGTTTTAAGTGCTGACATGGGCAGAGCAACAGCTCTGCTTTAAGTCCTGGCAAGGGGAAGGTAAGCTAGCTTCCAGCCCTGAACTGAAAAACTTGACTGACTCACAAGACAAGGGAGACTGGACCCTCATCTTTGCTCAGAGCAGGAGGAGAGGTCTTCCCCTTGTTCCTGAAGTGCCCCTACACAACAGATACAATGCTGGATAAAGGGCTGGGTAAAGGAGAGTTTGTGAGTAATGGTAAAGACCTAGGAAAGGGTAACCATACCAAAGTGGCCTAGTCAACCACCTGCATCAGAAACAGTGCCAGAAAAAAAGGCACAAAAGGTGCTAGTAACTGGAGACTCCTCTCTAAGACACGCTTAGGCAACAATTTGTCATCCAGATAATCTCTCCAGAGAGGTTTGATGCCTGGGGTCTGCATTCTTGATATTACAAAGAGGCTTCCAAGACTGGTGGAGCCAGAAGACTACCACCCATCCCTACTCTTTCATGTAGGGTTAAATGAAGCTGCAACAAAGAGACTCTGAAATAAGAAAAGGGACTTTATGTCCTCTGGAAAGATGTTGAAGGGATTGGGAGCACAAGTTGTGTGCTCCCAATGTATGTCACATGTGACATCCTGGTCTCCAAATTGGAGAGAGATGGCTTTGAAGAACGGACCATTCAGTGGATAAGGAATTGGCTTAAGGGCCTCACTGAGAGAGCAGTAGTCAATGTCTCTATGTCCAGGTGGAGGCCTGTGATGGAGTGGTGTTTCTTGGGGGTCTGTCTTGGGACCAGTGCTGTTTAATATATTTATCAATGTCATAGACAGTGGAATCAAGAGTTCTCTCAGCAAGTTTGCAGATGACACCAAGTTGAGTGGTGCGCTCAGCACACCAGAAGGAACAATAGCATCCAAAGGGACCTGGGCAAGCCAGACAAGTGGGTCCATGTGAACCTAATGAGGTTCAACAAGTCCATGTTCAAGGTGCGGTGCCTGGGTCGGGGCAATCCCACGCATGAGCGTAGACAGGGAGAAGAACACATTGAGGGCTGCCATGCAAAGAGGGGCTCCAAGGTTCTGGTGGATGAAAAGCTGATATGAGACAACTGTACACACTTGCAGCCCAGAATGCCAACTTTATCCTGGGCTGCATCCACAGAGGAGTGGCCAACATGTGGAGGGAGGCAATGCTCTGCTCTGCTCTGCTCTGCTCTGCTCCTCTCTGCTCTGCCCTTGTGAGGCCCCACTTGGAGTGCTGCATCCAGGTCTAGGGTACCTAGCACAAAAAGCATGTGAATTTGTTAGGTGAGGTCCAGAGGAGGGCCATGAAGATGCTCAGAGGGCTGGAGCACCTCTCCTATGAAGAAAAGCTGAGAGAGCTGGGGTGTTCAGCCTGGAGAAGAGAAGGCTCCAGGAAGACCTCATTGCAGCCTTTCAATACTTAAAGGGAACTTATAAAAAATATGATGAAGTTTTTTTTTTTTTTTTTTTTTTTTTTTTTACATGGGCAGGTAATGATAGGACAAAGGGGAGTGGTTTTAAACTGAAAGGGGAGATTTAGATTTAGATTAGATGTTAGGAGTAAATTCTTCACTTAGAGGGCAGTGAGGCACTGGAACAGGTTTCCCAGAGAAGCTGTGGATGTCCCATCCCTGGAGGTGTTCAAGATCAGGTTAGACAAGGCCTTTGGCAACTCAGTCAAGTGGTTGCACCCCTGTCCATGGCAGGGGGGTTGGAACATGATCTTTAAGGTTTCTTCCAACCTAAATCATTCCATTACATAATCCTATGATAACGTGGAGCATGTTGCATGCCTGTTTTGATAACTTTTCCCCTTCTCTGCCAGATGAAAACTAACATATCCAGAATTTCATATTCAAATCCTTACGTGTTGACAATACACTTAGCTTTCTTAAATTACAGACAAACGAAGCAGCTATGCCTGATTGTAACAGCAAGATGCATAAAACTATGAAAGATTTGGCAGGAGGAAGAGAATTGTATTTCTTCAGTTCTGTCTGTGTATAACATCTCTATGTGACTGCATATCTAATGATTATGTCCTTTACAAATTAGGTCTCTAATGCCACACCTTCTTGGTCTGTTGCAAAAAATGCTTTTGTGTCCTCAAGTACCTTAATAGAACTGGTCTCCAGCACGTTGCCAAAAATGAGCTGATTACCTGGCTTGGGAATATTTTCTTAACTCCATCTATCAACCCATAAATTTTTCTCCCTTGTTAATAATGTTAACACATCTTGCCTCAGAAGTTTGATAGTTCATAAATAAAATGGTGGGGTATTTTTGTTTGTTTGTTTTTTCACTAACTGGATAGATTAATGAAGAATTATATGTCTACATAAAACCGCAAATTAAATCACAAACATTAAGCAGCTACTAACACACTTAAAAGTCTAGCACACATTTATACTCACAATTGAGAAGTCCATAAAATACACTCACACTAAAAAAGTGCTTTCATATGTTTGGATGGAATTCCCTGTGTTTCAGTTGTGCTGATTGACTCTTGTCCTGTCTCTGAACAGCCCAAGCTCTCAACCTGTCTTCACATGCCCAATGCTCCTGTCCCTTTGTGGCCTGTTTGAGGCCCTTTGCTGAATATATCCAAATCTCTCTTACAGTGGGAAGATGAGCACTAGATGCAGTATCCAGATGTGTCTCAGCAGGGTTGAACAGAGGTAAAGGATCAAACTTATTGGCTGCAAAGCCTCACTGATGTCATCTAGTCCATCAGGACACCCAGGTCCTTCTCTGCCAAGTTGATTTCTTGCTGATTGCCCCTCAGCATGTCCATGGAGTTGTTATTCCTCTCCAGGAGCAGGACTTCGCACTTCCTTTTGTTGAAATTCATGAGGTTCTTCTTGGTTCATTTCTCTAGCTTGTCCAGGTGCCTCTGAACAGCAGCACAGACATCTGGTCTGTCAACCACTCCTCCCAGTTTTTGCAAACTTTCTGAAGGTGCACACTGACCCAGCATCCAGGTCATTAATGACGATGATAGACAATATTGCTTCCACTATTAACCCCTGGACACCATTAGTGACTGGCCACCAGCTGGGCTTCATGCTGCTGGTCACAATGGCTTGACCCCAGCAGTTCAGCTGTTTTTTAGTTCACCTCCCTATCCATTTATCTAGCTTGTACACATCAGTATGTCTATGAGGACATCAAAGGAGACAGTGTCAGAAACCTTGCTAAGGTTAAAATAAACAATATCAGCCCATCTCCCATCATCCACTGAGGAAATCATGTCATCGTAGAAGGCTTTCAGATTGTTTGTGCATAGTTTCCCATTTCAATCCATGTGGACTAATCCCAGTTACTTTCTTATCCTTCATATGTTTAGAAATGGCTTCCAGAACAATTTGCTGCATCACTTACCCAGGGATCAAGGTGAAGCTGATCAGCCTGCACTTCTCTGTATCCCCTATCTCAAGTCTTCTTGAATATAGGAATAAATTTGCTTTCCCTCAGTCCTGAGGAGCCCCCCTTAATCACCACGATCTTTCAACAATAATCCCAAGAGGCCTTCCAGTGGCACTGACAGTTCCCTCAGCAGCCATGATTGCATTCCATCAGGTCCCAGGGATGTGTAATTATGTCTAGTTTGTTCCATTGTTCCCTGACCTGATCTTCCTCTAACAAGGTTGTCTTCCATGCTCCAAACTTTCTCTCTGGTCTCAAGACTAGTGTGGCTGTCTGCACAGCTTTTGTGTGTGTCACAATCCCTTTCAAAGGCATCATCAGATAAAAAAAAGCAAATGGGGGCCCCTCCCTGGGGTTCCTGGATTTTGCAGGGAGGTGAGCTGTGTCAGCAGCCTGGGCTGAGGCTGGATATGGGATAGCAAAAGAGTATGTGATGCACTGGGTCTCTGGAGCAGTCCTGGATTCAGATGACTCCAGGAGCGGCCTGTCAGATACACATCTGAAATCCAGCCCATGGGAACTTAAAGGAGTTCTTCAAACTAATGACAGCTGTAGCATTGGAGAAACCAAGATCAGTCTGACAGGTACACAAACAATTCTTTATTCAGGACTCTGACACTAGCTGACTGCAGGGCTTAGACTCAAGTATGAAGTTTCACCTGCAGTGACATATCATACAAAATGTAGAAGTCAGCACGGATAGAGCAGTCACAGTCTACATGGCAAACGTAGACTAGAATGGCCCAATTTACATGTAGTCACACCCTGACAAATAGATTTCTCCTTCATGTACAGTTCTCCACATTTGCTTTCTTTTATGTCTTGGAAATTAGGAAGGCATCATATCTACATAAAGAAAGAAAAAAAATCGTTTCATTTCAGAAGCTCTGAAACAGCTTGATGCTGAATTTGATGAGCAACTTGGGCATGAGTTATTAATGAAGCTGGCATAAAGTAGATAGGAGGTCAATAGGATAAACATAGTAATTAAAATGCAAAGTTTGCATTGTTTTTAAGTAATGCCATTGGGACACAAGATGCTGGTGGTGAGTACGGTTTAAGAAACAACCCAATAACATCTACAAACAGCAGATAAAAGGATTTTTGGCCATTATAGATAGTGACGGAAACCTTCTGGAAAAAGAGAGATGAATATTTTTTGATTTAACATTGCTATTTCTTTTTATGGGAGTTTTTCCTGAAAGTGCAATTGATCAGATTGGTAGCTAATCAAAACTGAAATCAATGATTACAAGTATTTTCAATATGCAAGTGTGTGTGTGCCTTTTTGTGTATCTAACTTGCATGATGCAATTTAGCTTCTTGTCAAAGTCACTGGGGCCATGATAACCTCCTTTCCTTCTACGCTGACAGTCAAATCTTTCTAACATAGCATATAATGAAAGCTAATTATCTTCTATTACTAATTTCAATCATTTATCATTTGTTAGCCTCTCCATCAAGTACATAACTGTTACTGTTAGATTTTACTATTTTAATACACATGATATTTAAAACTAAAATCTACTGAATATTTTTTGAGACGGCAAGTTTTCTGAATTGCAAATGCCACCATGGCAAAGGTGAATGGCTGCAAGAAGAAGCTTTCAGTGTGTCTTCAAGGAAATCCCCAGCATGACTACTTATTTGCATGAATATGCACAACACTTGCCTTGAACCTTTTTGCAAAGCAAATGTTTTCTAACACAGATGTTAGTGTAGAATTAATGAAAAAGTTGTTTAATATTAAGAAGGAAGAGAGTTTCCATTCCGATGGCAGCTCACAAAACCTGTTGCAATCTTATCATTGATTCACTCCTTTCAATAACAACCTCCAACATATGAAAGACCATGATAGCTTCCCCAAGATGATGGATTGTCTTGCAACCCTTCATTGGGGGGAAGAGGTCTAATGGACCCATGGGATGCAGCAAGCATTTCCAGTTTCTGTTCCTTCTCTGGTGTGTTCCTGGGAAACCAAAACTTCCAGATGTTCCGTGCTGTGAGTTGGAAATAAACTCTCAGCTTAACCTTGAAGAAATAAAGTAGCATATGAAAGAAGTTACAAAGATCCAAAGACCTAATAAAAAAGTTTCCAAGCAGCATCTGATTATAAAGCTAGGAAGCACTTTCATTGCCAGTTCATTGCATCGCTAGGATCACGAGAAAATATTGCAGGCTCTGCTCTGGTTTCAGGCAAAATCATTACAATTCTCATCATTTCCTACCCAAATTACCCATAGGGGAGGGCTCCTTTAAACAGTCAGCAGCAATCCAACTTGTGCTCACTGTACAGTGGTTGCTGTTGCTAGGGCTGTGTCTGCACAGCAGAATACATAATGAACTTGCAGGCTGTAGCACACAGGAGTGCTCAGGGTGAGTGCCTGCCAGTGCCTCCACAGTGCGCGAGTGTGACCGTGGCGAGCAGTTTCTGGCTCACTCATGGATTCCAATGCACTGTTGCAGTCCATGCATCTGTCTACACAGTGGAGGAGATTAATAAAAAGCACTGCAGGGAAAATAAAAGGTTGTCTTTTGCCGTGGGAGCCTCATGAACTCTCTTTTTACATAGGTGTATGGGACAGACAAAGGAGAAAGACAGAAGGCAGAGGGACAGTAGCAGGTTAGTTTTACATAGGTAAGTGCATGTTCAGGTGTCCTGTAGAAAACATAACACACCAGAACTTTATCCCCTACCTTAAAGTCTTCAGACTGAAATTACAGGTGATACTTAGATGCAAGAGGGGAATAAATGTAACTGCATCCTTGTAAAAGTGCAAAATACATTGGTGAGTAGGAGCAGGGAAGGACTGCAGGCAGTGATTGTGAGAGACCCAGTAAGGTATGGTGTTATATGTTACAAAAGGTAGCCAACCTATATAAATAGGGCTTCCCTTCACTTTATGTAAGAGATCAGCCTTGGGGTTTTTATTTGTTTGTGTGCTTTTTATCCTGGACCCTGGGCAACCAAACCTAGACTTAAAAAGAAACAGATGATTCAATCACAAAAGTTGGATAGGTAGAAACCACACCAGAAGTGGCAATTTTCAGTTTCTAACAGTCCATGTCCAATCCCTCAAACTGAGGCTTTATCAATCCTCTATTTTTTTTTTATTTTATTTTATATTTTTTTTCCCAGACAGCATAGACAGCAGAAAATCCTCAGTAGCAGAAGCTATTTAAAGTCCCTGGCCCAATATCGAATCCTCAGATTTGGCAGTAGCAGGTTTCAGCTGGATTTTCTGGGCAGTAAGTAACTCAGCAGCAAATTTACTCTTTTTAATACAATGGCAACAGTCCTTGGAAGTAACAGGAATGACTTCAGAGGGTGCCAAAATTTAAATGAAAAATCTAACCGTGGCTGGCCTTGCAGCCTGCTGGCAGTATGCTCTGCACCTCTCTGTTGGAGAACAAGGTTGAGGATTGAGCTCTAGAGTCCTCCCATGACCAAGGTCCGGCCTTACACTGCCATTGGGTGATATGCTGACCTGACACACAATTGGAAAGCACTGGGGGGTGCAAAGGTCCATGAGAGAGCATGGCTGAGTGTGTATCTCATTGGAGATGAAAGCCTGAAGCCTGAGGACACAGACTAAGCTGCTTTTCACTCTGCTGTTGTCATTTATTATTTTATTTTATTTTATTTTATTTTATTTTATTTTATTTTATTTTATTTTATTTTATTTTATTTCATTTCATTTCATTTCATTTCATTCCTTTACAATAACAAAGTTGCACAGAAGGGATATAAAGATGACAAAAGTACCGCTCTTCAAGAACAACATTTATCCTTTGGAAACTACAAAGACTGGGTGCATAGTTTGTAAGATTTCTATTTTATTTTATTTTTTTTTAAATAATGATTTCTTTTATGCCTAAATTTTCCTTGTCAGGTTTTCTCTCGACACCACAAGTGCACACAGTCATCAGTTTCTGTGAAAAACTAATGCAAAAATGACAGTGGAGAAGAAATCCTTACAGCAGCAGGTAAGCTGGCTTTTTCAGGTGCCCAATAGAAAAATCCACATCTTCTCTCCAGGCTAGTCCAGACTGGTAGCTGACTGGGATAAGCCTCAGCTCTCCCCTGGGACATGCAGTGGGTATGTGAATGCCTGCAACATGTACGCAGGCTGTGAGAGCAGTTCTGGGAGTTGGGAACCCACCTCAGGACTGCTAATATGCACATAGCCTGTGAGGCTCTTCTTGCAATGAAATCCCCAGCAGAGTTAGCGGAGAAAGGCAGTGTTTTCTCCTGTGTGGAAAAGGCTGAGGGGTCAGCACATCAACCCCACTGTCCCCTCGCCTGTCAGGACCAGCAGTGTGAAAGCTGCACATTTTTCCAACACTTCTCTCTAATTGGTACAAATATTAAATGTTGCTTCAGTCAAAGTCAGCCATCGATAAGAAATAAAATATAGGCTGGGCAGTACTTAAATAAGTCCAGGAAGATAATAATTGCCCAAATGCTTAAGTTAAGCACTCGCCTCAGAGCTTTGCTGTAATGTGCCTTGAATGGAAGGAATGAGACATGGAAAATTGTATTAACACAGCTGCTTGGATTCAAGTGCACTATACTCACCTGCTCGTTACTTTTGAGACCATATTATCAACAGACTCCTATATTTACTCTCTGTGATGCTGGGAATTTTTTTTTTATCTACTTCTGGGAAAAAAAGTCAGTTTTCAATTCAAAGTTGTAAACCCTTGAGAAAGGGATTTTGAATAGATCCCCCACTGTGACAGGAATAAAAATGTACCAGAAAAAGCATGTGTTGGGATGGATGTCTGCCTCACAAGAAACATTGCTCTCTCCTTCTCAATCACATTGTGATTGCTATTCTTTTAGTATATACCTCAGCCACCTAGCTAGACATCTTGCTTCATTTCCCTGTGAGGTATTGCAAGTTTTGAAATATATCCTTGGAAAGAAAAAATACAACAGCAAAAATGCCTAATAAAAGAGAAAAGAATCACTTATTTTGTTTTAATAAATACAGAAACAAAAGTACAAAGTGAATACAGATAGCAGTGTAAGAAAACACACGCACACAAAAAAAGCTTTTGAGAATCAGGAATTTGTCTCCATGCAGTGCAGGTCTTGAAACATTTGTGCTGAGCATACCTTGCCAATAAACTCCTACTACAGATGTTCATATGCACTCTTTGCCTCTTATTTCTCACCCCCACTCTAGTTCTCATGCAGAATACCTTTCCTTCCATAACAAACACTGAAATGTTTGAGTGTACAAACCAAACTTCTATACGTTTTCTGCTCTTGTAAGTTCTCCATTCAGGAGGTTTTCCACTTGCATATACAAACCTAACTTCACCTATTCCATCTCCTGTGTATGCATTTTTTTAAGCTTTCGATTTATTTGAATGCAAATTCATTTATTTGTTTAAAAACGGGAAAAGAAGAAAGAAATAGTCTGAGGTATTTTTTCCTATAAGTGTATGTGATATGTATCCACATAGTAGACATTGGCTCATGCAATATACATTGCAGGAAATACATTGAGAGATAGCTTTCAGAGAACAGCTCACAGTAGGGTTCTGTCACTCATATATCTTTGAGCTGAGCTAGGAGATAAGAGAATTAGTCAGATTTTATGGGAAGGATCTATTATTCAAACCTGTAACATAACATGATATTACTATCCATTAGTTGTTCATTTACTACAGAGAGCATAAGGACAAAAGCTCTTGAAAAGCATTTTCATTAGGATGAAGACAACTTACAGATTTATTTGGGCAACTTGTTCTCTATACCTTTACAACGTGACAGTCAACAAATAACAAATTCAACAAATATCAATAAACAAACAAACTAATATTTATTTATGTATTATTTATTTATTTATTTATTTGTTTGTTTGTTTATTTATTGTCCAAGTTTTCCTTGTCATTTCAGGGCAATAATAATGGCAATTTGTTACTACACTCTATAGAATATTTCATTTGGGTACTTGAGAAACAGGCTTAATAATCCCACAATGTGATCAGCAGGCATTTTACTGACTGCTTGAAAAGTCAAGATGTTATTTAAATCAATGCAAATACATAAAGAATAAACAAAGGCAGTTACAGTTCACAGGCTACAGGATCCAGTCAAGAACTTTACTGTTAATACGTGTTCTACATTCATGTGTTATAGAGAATGAGGTATAATGGAAGAAGTATGTTCATCCCCTGTCAAAGTAAAATCATTTAATATTTTGTTGGTTTAACATTTTCTTTAGTAAGCATTTATGTTTTATCTAAGCAGTGTTAACTCTAGATAAATCTGAAAAATCATTTTTAATAATTTGTGTCATGTTTCAGTCTGTAAAAACATGTCTTCCTCTGGATTTAGCTGATGGAACTAGTCACCAGCCCAACTCCCCTGACTGTTCATTATCAGCTACAGGACTGAAGTTATCATCTCCTCAGACCTGCTAGTGGAACTGATTGTATGACTGCTCCCTAACCCATTTCACTCAAAATAAGCTAAGTTTGCAAAATCCTGCTGTGTAGAATGGTGCACAGTTGACATTCTGAGAAGTGCAGCAATGATATGCACAGTTTTAATCACTTTTCACATGCATGCATAGAAAGATTAAGCAAATTGTTAATCTTACTTGCGTTAGTAGAACATCCAGGAAAGAAAGTTGCAAATGCTTTTTCAGGAAACTGAAAACAGGGTAAGAGGGAAATGCAGAGAAGAAAAATGAGTCATCATGGGGCTAGTATTTGCATTAACATATTAGATCTCTTTTTCAATCACTTACTAGAACTTCAAAGAACTTTGCATGACCCAAAGTGACTTGGTATATGAAATAATCAAAAAGGGAGCATACGTGTTCCCAGAAAAAAAAAAAAAGATTTAATGGAAGTTTTATGATAGTATGATCTATGTGGTTACCACATTGCCTTTTCAATTCTTATCTTTCATTTTCTTATTATCATCTTGATAATAGCAAATCCAGGACTGGATTGCTATATTCTTACAGGAATAGGAGATTATTTGTTTGCTTGTTTTTGTTTGTTTGTTTGTTTTCGGGTCATGTATAGTGATGGACAATGTATTTGTTTAGGAAAGTATTGCCAGTATTCAGTTGTTACTGCCTGTGGCTCTACTGAATTTCTTGAAGGTTCTCATAGCTCCTATGTATAACCACAATAAATAGGGACTCTTCCTAAAAATCTGTTATCTAGTTTTCTCCCAGGAAGGCACAGACACAAGGATTTTCCCTCTAAGTGCTCTGGACTGAGGCAGCACAGGAGTCCAAGAGAAAGACTATATATTTTTTATTCTTGACATGCCTTCTACATCCTGTCTCTAACATCCTTGTCCTCTACAAGCCTGGAAAGGAGAAAGAGTTTGTTCACAAGGTGGACCAAAGCTAATCTCAGGATGAAAGCTATTAAACTGGGACATGAATTCTGTGAGAGGGGAAATGGAGAGGGAAACTGCCTTCAGGAGTTGTGGGGTTAGGCAGAAGGCTGTGGGAGTTCCCTTATAGTGACTGGGAAAAATTACATGTTAAATATTGCTCATATAGTACTTTTTGTAATTGACTTAAGCTCATTATCTTAATTTATTTTGACTTGTTTAAATATTGTTTCTTGAGTAAATTCCCATGGTCAAGGCCTCTGATACTAATGTGTTAAGCAGCATTATTGTTAAATGTTTTATTCAGGGACATGGTTTAGTGGGTGACATTGGTAGTAGGGTGATGGTTATACCAGATGATCTTGAAGGTGGTCGTTAGACCAGATGATCTTGAAGGTCTTTAAAATTATTAGGTCTTAATGATTCTATGATTCTATGGTTTTATGTTTGGAAAATTGTTAGAGAGGAGCTGTTTTTATTTCTGATTTTTTAATTATTATTGAAGGAAAAAAAATATCATTTGAATGCTTTCTGCTGATGCAAATGCCATTAGTGTATTTTGAAATGGGAACTGGACATGGTGGAGGCAGAGGCAGAGGCGTTGATTGACTGCTGTCATGAGCCCTGCATGGACTGTCTTCCCAGCACCATATGAACTCATGAGTTGACTGAAGGCTTGCCAAATCCTGCCAAAATTCAAACACTGTATCATACCGTTAATATCTTGTACTGGAATTTTACAGAAGTGATCTATCTGAAAGACTGTGACCATTCAAGAGTATCTTTCTACATAGAAAAAGTCTATCACTTAATTAAATTTTCTGCTTGAAGTCTACCTTTCATGTTAGAAACGGGTGCGCCAACGTAGGTCTTTCATTGCCCAGAAATACCAGTTCTCTGATACTCTTCCTTCCACTTTCAGAGGCATAGATGTGGCATGGAAATTGCACTAATGCCTCGTGTGTTCATTGGCAGCTTTCGTCAAAGTTCCCAACAGCCTTTGATGGTGCTTTCCAGATTGACTTCATAAGTTTGGCTTTGGATTTTTTCAGAGAAAGATGACAGAGAATTCCTAGAAGTTATTTTCCATTTGGGGCACTAATTATAAACAGAACTATTCTTTTATTACTTTTGTTTTTTTCTTTTTGGTTCAATATTTCCCAACAGCTGTCTGGGAGGCACAATATGTGGTATTCGTGGGAAGTGCTACCTAAGACTGAATGGCAGGGAGCTCCTATCCCGGCAGCTCCTCTGCCATCAAAACAAGGCCAAAATATAAAAATTACGGGGCTGGTTGGACTCACCAGAGACTGTCTCATCCATCCTGCTGTCCCAGAATAAATCATCTTTCCTTGTGTTGTCTCTGACAGAAGTTTGCCTAAGAGATTGTTTAGGATGTCAGTTATATAAAACACTGTGACCTTTCTTGACAGTCTGTTCCCATATCTTCACCCTTAGAAACCTTTTCCTAATATTTAGATCTTTGTGTAATTCAGGCCAATTACTATTTATCCTATTCATCATGATTTATTCCCTTTTACACTGAAGAAACCTCTGTGTACTTGTTAACCTGTTCCCATCAGTCTTCATTCATTCTTCAGACTAAATACACCCAGTGTATTCAATGTTCAGTATTAGGTCACCTTTTCTAAATATTTAAATATCTGATTTCTGATTGTTCCTTTTTCTTTAAATTTTTTTCATTAAATTACACAGAATAATACAGCTGAGGTCTTACCAGTGTTGATGAGATCAAAAAGATTGACGCAATGCACCTTGCAGTCTGTGCTCCTGTTTGTCATGCAAGATTTACAAGTTGCTTTTTCTACAGCATGTCGTTGTGGAGCTTCATTTTGATCCATTGTATGGCCAAAACTTTTTATGAACCATCATGAAAGCAGGCATTTCTACTGTGCATTTATGTAGGTGAACATCTGTGCCCAGCTATACCTTTTACTAATTCCTATTGAATTTCATCATTTTTATTGAAGTCTGTTTCTCCGGGGTTATGTGATCATGGAGGTGCCATGCTGAGCAGTAACAATGAGCAGAGGATATCATCCTGGAGAAAATCTGTACCTTGCAATGTGCACAACCACTATTTCTCAGCTCAAGGCTCTTGTTAGACCTGCTGCTCTTTGCTTTTGGAATAAAAACTCTAGTGAAAATCATTTCCTTCTATTTGCATTTGAAAAGTGGATCATTAATAGTTGGTTTGTCCTTCATGTCTATTCCTATTTCCTGAATATTAGTCTATGTTATAAGAACTAATCAAAATTTTGTTCAACATGTCTTTCCAATTATAACTTGTCTTTGAGACAAAAATGTTTGTGGGAAAAAAAAAAAAATCTGTAAGGATTTTCCAGATCTTTGAATGACAAAAATTAAAGATAAAATACATCCATAAGCATTTTAAAATACTTTGTGTTTTGTTTTGTTTTGATTTTTCTAGTGAGAAAATCTGATTTGTTAATCAGGTGTAATTATGATTATTAAATATTTTCAAACTTAAAATTTAGGGTAATTCACTTTATACTCCCATTCTTTTTTTTTTTTTTTTGACATTTTACTCATTTTAATATGATACAATTATAATTTAATATAACAAAATCGTCACCTATTTTAAATTTTTCTTCATTTGCATTTTACTATCTTGTAACTTTCAAAAATGTCTGGTCTTTTGTAAAGTCTTGGTGAAATGCAATCTCTTGCTGATGAGTTGGCCTGTGAAGGAAAGGAGCAAGAGTGCTGTGGGGTGCCTGCCAGCAGCAGTTGCTGGGCAGGGGCTTGTCAGAGGCTCAGCTTGCAGAGGCTGAGACCCATCTTGTCAAGTGTTCCCTGAAGAGTGCTGCGTATGGATGGCTTTGGGAGTGGGACAGGGGCCAGCTCACATTTGTTGCTGAGGAAGATCAGCCAAGCTAAGTGTAGAATTGGCTCAGAGAGGAAAGGGGTTAAATGTTCCAGCTGTTAACAGCTGGGGATACTCAGACCCAAAAATCAAGTAAGAAGGAATTACAAAACAAACACCTGCCCAAAGGGGCTAGAAGCAAAAGTAGTGCTGATTGTATTTGCGTTTCTGGTGCATGCTCCAATTTCTAATGACCCATATTGTCATGCTTTTGGGAACGACTGATTCACACAGAAGGGTCCCCATCATTGTCTAAAGACCCCAGACACTATTGCTGGCTGCTAGGACATTTCTGAATACCTTACAACTTGTGCCAGGCAGTACTTGTTTCCACTCCCCAGCCTGGCTGAGCATGTCTGTCACTGAATGTGAGCTATCCCTTTTGGTTTTGGATGAGCTGTTCCTTGGTGAAGACTCCATTGCACTGTGGACAGCAAACACTGAATGTTTTTTTGAATGTATCAAGAATTACTGCCCAAAGCTCATCTCAAGCATCCAGTATCTACTTCACATCCTCTGAAGTCAGTGAGAATAAGCTGTTTGTGCTGCTTTGAGCTTAAATTGTGCATCCTCTCAAAGTTCATAAAATCTCTGTGCATAGGTAACTACTCCTGTGGCAAACCCCCTGCGACTGGGGCGTCTCAGCTTCAGCGAGAGCGAGCCTTCAGCCACAGGAGGGCAGCAGTTCAACGCACTGCGCTCAAGCCAGCAAAATACGATGAAAGCAGCAAAAAAAGTGATATTGGCAAATATCAGCCACAATAACTGGCCTTATTCCCTCTTCTTCGGCAGTGTCTGTTACTATAACGGGGTGCTCTGAATGTAGCACAGCATTGTTTTTAGAGAAGTTGCAGATTAACTTTTTTCCTGTGTTTCTCAAATTATATATATATTAATGTCAACTTCATAAAATGTTTTTCTTTTTCCTTTCTTGGTATGCCATGTGTAAGACATACACACACAATACTGTGGATGTACTCTGTCAAGGTACATTTAGCACTGCTATTAATTTTATTTCTACTGATTCCCATGGTGTTGATGAGGGGCATGTGACAATTTATACCTGTGTTTAAACACTGTTTTTATTGGTCTATACAGAATGAAAAATCTTACTGAAATGAATTTATTAAAACTAAAAAGTATTAAAATGAAGTCTTAGAAGCAAAAGGAGGGTTATGTTTACAGAATACTGCAGACAGAAGCAGGAACAGGGCAGGATGAGTTCCTTGATGCTCACCCTAGGGTTCCACCTGTAGCTCAGGTAAACTGCCCTCATCCCACACTGGTGAATAGAAATCCCTGGAGAATAGAAATCCTGATGCCCTGGTGCAAATGAGGTCAGGCTGTTTAGGACACACATGATTTATTTTTTCCACCTGTAACTCCATGGGGTGTTGTTACTATGGATTATGTACCAAGCACCTGTGGGTGTGCCCATGTCTGAGCCACCAGCATGCAGCATACCTGTGCTAAAATGTTGCAAGTGGTGAAAAGTACTCAAAGCCCACTCTTGATTAAAGGTTTGCTGCCAATTACTTGGCTTGACTTGTACACTTGAAAGTGTAAACATAGCTGGAAATAGCTAAAAACAAACAAAATAGTTCAAGATCAACACAAGAAAAATACTGCTTTGTGTGTCTGTTCCATGAGAAGTAAAAATAGTAATTTTTACTTTGCATTTTTATTCTCACAGGATTTTTTTCTATTCCTTAGTGTGGCATCATTGCAATGTCCCTGGAGTCCAAACTAATATTTTTATGGCTAATGTTAAGCCATGTCTAGTCTCTGTTTGTTGTTGTTTTTTTGTTGTTGTTGATGATGATTATATATATTTTTTAACTGCTAAATTGGGTTTTGGATAGTTTGTGAAGGAGTCCACCTCAGGAAGCTTCACTTCTGCATGCAGTTTTGCCCATTGGTGGGACGTTGTCCTGAGCAGACGTTGCGCCCAGTCACTGCTTGAAATGAGAAAACAGCCTGCTATACGTTTTACTTCTCTGGTTTTACTACTGTAATTATTAAATGTACCCACGAGATGGTGCTGCTATCCTTCGGGTGAGTCTGTTGAACTTTGTAGCGAGGCTAGAAACAGGAAAAAGTAGAGGACAGCTTGGGTCAGGAATATGTCAGAGATGTTGAATATATTCATATTGCACAGCTTCCATATTTTTTGACAATTATAAATGGATTTTAATTGCACTGAACAAAACCTTCATAAAAATATCTTTGTGGCAGACAGTAGAGTATAATAGACCAGCATCAGTATCTAACACATCTACAGGGGAAGCCTAATAGCAATTTTTAAATATCAAATTCAACCTTTCAGTTTACAACAAAAGATTCCCTTCTAACCAGATTTTATCTAGATTAAAACTGCCCATTGCTGACCCAGCAATAAAGAAATACTACTATTACAATGAGAGGATACGGTGCTTTTTTTACTGCTTGTTTCCCAATGATCAGGAAGAAAGATGAAGTCACTCTTTTCATTGATGTAGAAACTAATGATCCACTGTTTTTCAAGAAGATTGAAAAACAGCCAACCAAAAAAGACTACTCTCTTTCTACCTTTCATATATGCACCTTTGAGGTCATGGTTCTCTTCCTGTAATGTATCAAAAACTTCATAAGTACAAATTTAATCCAGCAGAAAACAGTTGATTTTAACTGGAAGAGATTAACCTGTGCAAAGGATATGTGGGCAATGTCACCAGTGTGCTTTCATACCCAGCAGAGCTGCTAAAGCCTGCCAGTTCCTGCACCCTTTGTCAATTTCTTACCCAAAGAGTCTCCTCGTGCTGGTGGCCAGCACAGGTCAACAAGATGTGCCTCTGTCCTAGTGGAGCAGAGGAGATCACAATTTCACAGCCTGTGGCTCAGTATTAAGTGCCACCTCCTGGAAGCTCTCAGAAGGGGGAGAAATGAGCTTGTGCCCTAAGCAGGGAATGGTTGCCAACCTGCCCCTCCCAGACTCATCAAGGCAGAGATTTGGCAGGATGATTGACCTTGGTATGGAAATGTCTGAGAACTTCAGCCACAAAGAAAAGGAACAGAATGGGGGCACTTCAGTAATTCATACAGTGAGAAATGTCTTTACTATTTAAATGCATAAGGGAGCCTAAAGCAAACAATGGCATAAATTACAGCCCAAACAGCAACAAAAATCCTTTATCTACTCAGTGAGGTGGCTGAATTCACAACCGCTGTGCAAGGGTCACCATGCTATGAAAGAGGTACAAATCCCATGCCAGTCATTGTGGGCAATCTGCTACAGAGAGATGGACAGGAGCACACATTTTGTTTTGTTTCTGAACATACAAATGAATGCAAGTATTAGACATGCTAGAGGCCTATGAGCCGTATTCTGCCTTGTGCAGTGAGTAGTGCCAGAAAATTGTTTGCATATGTTAGCTTCAGCCTACAGAAATTAACCCTAAAATCTTGCCTAGTGTGCCCTGGATAAATAGGATAAGGTAATCTCAATATTTGCAGTGTTGTGAGTTGGTTTCATACTCATCTTGGGCAGTATCTAGAGAGCTAAAAATACCAAGATTGTTTTACTTCATGATATAACGTATATAATTTCTTCCACAGGCAACCAGAGAAGTAAAAAGATATCTGGTGCCTAAAAATGTACTTCATCCAAACTCCAAGAATCAAGAGGATGCAAAGCCTACAGGACCCTTCTGTGTGAACTTTGTGAGCAGACTTACAATCTAGAGTGCAAATGCTCATATGGGAATGACTGAAGTTGTTTATCTGTTTTGGTTATTTCAATACAATGTCCTTATTTTTTAAGTCCTGAAGACCTCTCAGGTATCAAAGGAATCTACAGAAGCTTTAAACCCCTGAATAGAGATATGTAAAAATTGCTTCATAACCTTTATGTTTCTTACTAGAAGTAACGTGTTTGTTTTCTGCTCTTGTAGCTCAGCTACTACACTTTGGGAGTGGGGAGGAGGGTGCACGATGGGGCGTTGTTGTAGTTTTCTTCTCAGAGCATAATTTTCCTAGTAATTAAAATAATGTAGAGTAAAATTTGTCAGCGTATCAACTACACAAAGTCAGTTCTAGGCTATTTGTGCAGACTATCTTGATTAGGAAATCTTTGATCAATAACTTAGCATAACAAACTCCAAAAGAGAATGAGTAAAATTACAATTCTGCTCAGTATGCTAATTTTATCAAAACCAGGTAAGGATCTTCTTTTGTGGATACATCTGTGGTGCTCTGAGGATTCTCAGTGATCTGACTGTGCCCTCTAATCACTCCTCTTGACCTATAACTCACCTGGCACAAAGTTGGTGCCATTTCCCTTGAAGTGGCCAGGACATGCTGACAGCTGTGGGATTTGTTTCATGTGCAGCTGCTGCCAGGTGATTGCACTGCACCATCATGGCCTTCTGCAGAGAAGCACAGCTGCATCCTCACCTTGCCTGATGCATCCAAACTGTACAGCTGCTGTTCATTCCCACCTCCCAAGATGGACTTTGAAGGACAGAAGAACCTGAGGATGTGGTTCAGGAGAAGGTCAGTAGTACTACCTTTACTGTGTGCAGGTTGAGGATCTTGAAAACTCTCAGCGCTAGACCAGCACTATTTACTCCACTATTATTTTACTATTATTTACTCCACTGCACTGGCACTTGTGTAACTGTGGTAGTAGCAGGACCTAAAAACAAGTGGTTTTTTTTTTTTTTGTTTTTTTTTTTGTTTTTTTTTTTTTTTTTTTTTTTTTAATTCTTCCCTAAGTCATTAGCTCTGACGTTTATTAGCTTATTTTCTCAAAAAATAATTCCTCAATGTAGGTTTCTGTTTCACAGTATGCTAGTCATTAACCTTTGTGGTAATGTGCAGAGTTTGAATTTCTAGAATATATCTCTCCAATGGAAAAGGGTGGCAAATTCAGGTTGATATTTTCCCAGTATATCTCATGAAGTAATTACATTGCTTCTCATGTTTCTGAACAAGAATGGACGATCTCAAGGTTTCAATGCTATACTCAGTTGACAGTTTGGCATTTTATTTTTCTGAAAGTCATCCTGAGCTTCAGTACAAAACTTGTATATGTTTACCCACATTCAAACCTACTGAAAGCCTTTCCTTAGAATGGCTGTCAGGTCTTTCACACTAAAAAGTCTGTCATCCCACCTGCAGGCAGCTGATCTGGGGCTGCCTGAATCACAAGGAAGGAAAGATTTTAAGGTACTAATCACAGAATCATAGAATGACTTGGGTTGGAAGGGATCTCAGAGATCACCCAGCTCCACTCCCCTGCCATGTGCAGGGACACCTCCCACCAGACCAGGTTGCCCAAAGCCGCCTCCAGCCTGGTTGAACACCTCCAGAAACGAGGCATCCACAGCTTCTCTGGGCAGCCTGTGCCACTGCCTCACCACCCTATGAGAGAAAAATTTCCTCCTAACATCTATTCTTAATTTTCCCTCTTTTAGTTTAAAACCATTCCCTCTTTTTCTTTCATTATTTGACTGAGCAAAAAGTTGCTCTTCATCCTTTTATAAGTCCCCTTTAAATACTGTAAAGCTGCAATAAGGTCTTCTCTTCAGGTTGAATAGCTTTCTCAGCCTGTCTTCATAGGAGAGGTGCTCCAGCCCTTTGATCAACTTTTTGGCCCTCCTCTGGACCTGGAGACTAACGAAGACCCAAAGACTAATGAAGTCTATTAACTTCTGTGGGGTTTTCTGCAGACCACTGGGAATGATCTTGCACATTATCACACAGATTAAAAGTTACGTGTCCCTCCATGAAGACTGGTTATAGGGAAAAGCATTTCATATTGTGGGTCCTGGGTGGGGGCAGACCCTCCTGTCCTGTTGAGCAGGCAGGCCACCTTGCTGTCAGTAGAGCCTGCTGCTCTACACCCAGAGAGATGCTGCTCCATCAAGGTTATGGCAAGCGCTGAGCCTCAGGTGGCCTTTTGGTAGAGACGCAGATGGAATTTTTCTAAAGCTCCTTTCTCTCTCTCTCTCTCTTTTTTTGGCTCTCCTAACCTATGGGATAAGTACTGTAAACACGAGCCTAGTAGTATTATATGGACAACATTTCTATTCTTCAAACAATAAAGTCTGAAAACATGACAGCAAACCCTGCTTGCTTCTTTGAGTAGGTAGGCTTAATCATCTTATTGCTCTGTGAGCACTGCATCTTTAGGAGCTGTTGTGGCTAGAGGTTTCTGCTGTATCTTCAACTGATGAAGATCCAGTCTGAGGAGAGAGAAAATTCTAATCCTACTTTCTGATTACTGTTTGCTTTTGACTAGAATCTCTGTTAAGCACTAGTGTCTTTGAGTGCCCCTTCTGGGTAGGAGCCCTGTAAACCTAACTCAAGTCAAGGTGTCTACATGCAGGCAGCCTGTGGGCACTTAAGCTTTTGCTCTTGTCCTAGAGCCAGCTGAGCACAGCTCTTGGAACATTGGAGCCCCAGGGCCTGCTCCCAACAATAAATCAAGGAAGGTATGGACTTGAACTAGTATTTCCTCCTTCCAGGCAAGTTTTGTAACCACTGTGGCATTAGTTAAGCAGGAGAGTGACTCATACTCTTTTGCTTTCCTTTTGCTTATAACTTTGTTAAAAATTTTGAAAGGTCTCAGTGTTGTTATGCGGTGGATTGAAAACAAATCATGAGTTCTGGAAAATTTTCAGAAAACAGAATCTGTGTTTTCCTAGGAGCATTCTTATGAGAGCCTTTGTATTGATATCAATTTAAACACATTTTGAGTTTTATTTCTTATCACAGCCTTTTCTCCCCTTGGGAATGAGGGCAAGAATTGTAAACTTCCAGTTCTTAAAAATGGAAGAATTCCTTCTTTTCTATTGTTGATACTACCAAACTATGACACACATGCTCTTCGTGGATGTTGCTCTGTGCTGCTGAGATTCAGAGGCCAGTGCAAACCCATGGATTTTGGTGGAGTTATTCTGTATTTACAAGAGTTTGCCATTTATCTTTTTTTGTGTGCCTGCTTACTCATGGAAGAGATATTCACTGAGAATAATGCAATAATTCTCCAACTTGCTATTAGGAAAATGCATTTAATGATGCTCACAGAATTCGTAGCTCCCCTTTCATATAGCTTTAAGCACTGTGGTTTGTTGATTGTTTTTTTTTTTTGTTGTTTTGTTTTGTTTTTTTTTTTTTATTTGTTTTCTTTCATAGAATCACAGGGTCACAGAATGATTTGGGTTGGAAGGGACCTTAAATCCCACCCAGTTCCAAACCCCTGCCATGGGCAGGGACGCATCCCAGTAGGCCAAGTTGCTTAAAGCCCCATCCAGCCTGGCCTTTCATCCACAGCTTCTCTGAGCAACCTGTGCCTCACCACCCTCTGAGTGAAGAATTTCTTCCAAATATTTAATCTAAATAACCCATCTCTTAGCTTAAAGCCATTACTCCTTGTCATATCACTACACCCCCTGACAGAGTCCCTCCCCAGCTTTCCTGTAGGCCCCCTTTAGGCACTGGAAGGCCGCTGTAAGGTCTGCCCAGGGCCTTTTCTTCAGGCTGAACAACCCCAACCTCTCTTAGCCTGCCTTTATAGGAGAGGTGCTCCAGCCCTTCAGTCATCCTCATGGCCCTCCTCTGGACTAGTTCTTTCAGGTACTTATGCTGATAGCCCTAGACCTGACACAGTGTTCCAGGTGGAGTCTCAATGGAATGGAGTAGAGGGAGGAAGATCACTTCCCTCAACTTGCTGGTCATGCTTCTGTCACTTATACCAATGGTTACCACCAAGAAGAAAGGTAATTAAGGTAGTTGGAACAAGCACACCATATAACCACATTTAAAAAAAAAAAAAAAAAAAAAAAAAAAAAAAAGTATTTCACACTGTAAATAGGAAGTCTGAAAACTGAAATACACTGATAACATTTGCCAGGAAAAAGTTTTTTTCAGACAGTGCAAAACAATGGTGTATTGGTGTCAGTCAGGACTTCAGCATGCTATTGTGAGATATAGAAACACTTCAATATTTAGTAAGCTAAAGGCAGGATGCTAAAAGAGAAATATGTAGCGTGCCAAAGAATAGAAAGGCACAAGGATTACTCTAATAATAGTTGTGGTCCTCTGTCTGGCTCAGTTCGGTAGCTCAAATCCACAAACTCCTCTGCAAGGAGGATCTGAAATCCTTTCTTAGCAACTAGTTAGTGTTCATTAGTCTGCATGAAATGAATTTGTGATTTCAGTTCCTTTATAAGTAGGTGGGAGTTGTAGCCTGTGAATCTGTGGGCTGACAGGTGTGTCTGACTCAGGCTCGCTCTTCCACAGCTTCCCAAACTGTTGGATATCCAATGCTTATTTATTGGGCCACTGTCAGCAGCAGGATGGCTTATAAATGAGTGCTATCCACCCACAATGAGGCATAAATGCTAGGGAGAGACATGAGGGAAAGCATATATTTCCATGGCACAGGATTACCTTTAACAACTGAGCTGCAAATGCAGCTTCACTGGCTTTCCTCTGTCGAGCACATCCCAGATTTGCCAACCAAATGCATAGACAAATGGCATCCCAGCATGTGAAACTAGTTCTGTGCTATGCTGCAAATTTATAAATTGTATTTTGTGGCCAAAAGGCTGTGTTTCAAACTGCAGGTGTGAGTGCTCCTCCAGGACCACAGGCAGTCTACAGCAGGGCTCAGAGTAAAGGATCCCACCACAGGCAGCACACATCACCAGGGCCTGCTGCTTTCCAGGGCCAACACCTTTCCATCAACTTTAACTTCACTGCAAGAAATTAAAAATCAAAGTAGCAAAGCATATCATGTATGTTAACTGTCCTTTGCAATACCTGCAGAACATGACTTGTATTCAACAAGCACGTGAAGTGCCAGGCAACACAAAGCTGTAGATATAGCTTGGTCATTACATTTTGCAGGAGACAAGACAGACACAGATGATAACCTCTCATTTAGAGCCTTAAGTTAATTATCATTTAACTTCTCTGCATCATGTTCTACATCAACTAAAAGGGCAAAACAAAAGTGAAATAACACTGAAGCATTAAAAAAAAAAAAAAAGAAGAAGAAGTGGTATTTTGTTGAATATTTTCGCAGGGAAGTGGTAATAGCACTGAGCCTGTCAGAGTTCAAGAACCATTGTAACAACTCTTTCAGACACATGGTCTGATTTTTTGGGTGGTCCTTTGGGGATCCAGGAGTTGAACTTGATGATCCTTCTGGGTCCCTTACAACTCATATATTCTATGATTCTATGATAATAATTTCACCGTGGTTCAGAATAAGGTGATACTTCAGTTTTTATCTATAGCTGATCATAGACATTAAATAAATAGATGTACATGAAAACCTATTTCTCCTGTAGCCATATTCTAGCAAGTTTTACAGGTGAGTTTTTTTCACTGTTGCACTACTTGCACTGTAAATAAATTACATTTCTTCAGTTAAACTCAAGTGAGTATCAGTACTATATTTACTCAAGTGAGTATCAGTACTATATTTAAGGTTGCCTGTATTGGCAGACTGTACCATGAACCAATGGGACCTGATAATATGGTATCATTTTCCACTATAAATTCTGTGATCCTTTATAATGCCAAGGAAATTGGATGAATTGCTGGGTCAAAGAGATAATACATTTCATGCCTAAGGAACCATAGACCTACATAGATTTAATAAAATTTTAGACAAAAATGATGAATCATCTAATATACCCAGAATATTTTAGTGTTTCTTCTTCATTTTTCATTTCTATTTAGGTTTTGACCTGATGCAGTCAAAATTCTCAAAAATGAGCAATATTTTAGCAACTGAAACTCTGAAAAGGTAAGATGCAGTGAAGATTGTAACCACATGAAGAAGCCATATGTTAGCAGCCATATTTGTGAAGCAACTGAGATTAATTATTAGTAAACCTTATGCCATGTTCATCATTGCACAAAATTTAAATTGCCTCAGTAACTTGTTGCAAGCAATAAAACCTTAAAATTCCACTAAGTTAAATGTATGTTTAACTGGGCCTGTTCAGCCTGGAGAAGAGGAGGCTGAGGGGGGACCTCATCGTGGTCTACAACTTCCTCGCAAGAGGGAGTGGAGAGGCAGGTGACCTATTCTCTAAACACCAGTGATAGGATCCACGGGAATGGTGTTAAGCTGAGGCAGGGGAGGTTTAGGCTTGACATCAGGAAGAGGTTCTTCACAGAGAGGGTAGTTGCAGACTGGAACAGGCTCCCCAGGGACATAGTCACTGCACCAAGCCTGTCTGAATTTAAGAAGCGATTGGACTCTGCACTTAGTCACATGATCTAAACTTTTGGGTAGACCTGTGTGGTGCCAGGAGTTGGACTTGATGATCCTTATGGGTCCCTTCCAACTTGGGATATTCTATGATTCTATGACTCTATGTTAACTGAAAGACACCTTCATGCAAGTGTTGGTAAGGGTGCTAGAGAAAAAGAAGTGTGCAGTCCCAGATATGTGGGGGACTAATATAGCTGTGTTGCAGTTTTAGTTTAGGCTTCTGAGGTCCACTTAAATTATATTTTAGGTACTTAAACTCCTCTGAAATTCCTGTTTTAACAGAGTTGTTACACATTGGAACTAGGCCAAAATATGTTTTTGGCATCCCACTATATTAATGAGGGTCATCGCAGTGAGACCAGTAATTTTTCACCCACTTGATCTGGAAGGAAAAATCCAAGTCACTGAATTAATTAATAGTTCCCAACCTTTTTGAAATACAACAGTTAAAGTATCTCTGACAGCAATTGATATATAATTATCTTTAATTAAATGTTGTTCTGTTGATCAGTGATGCTGCATGTTAAGTATATCAACGTGCTCATTAGGCAAGTTTTATCGAAGAGGTTTATTGTTAGTATTGTTTTTTTTTTTTGATTGATTTTTTTTTTTTTTTGTCTCCCTGATACATTTAAATTAAGGACTCCATAAGGCAAGGCTGCTGCATACAGTGAGACCACAGATTTCAGTCTAAGTCCTATCTTTTACTCTCTTCTTAACAGGTGAACAAACTGAGTGTATGGAGCACAGGATTACATATTAATCAAATTCACAGATGAACTAACTGGGAAATGCTGTAAAGCAAATGTATATCTGGAAATCTCTGGAGCTTGGAGTGATTTACTGTAAATTACAAAAATATACTAGTCTCGGCAGACTGTAGCTAGCTAGAAATAATAAAGCATGCAGAAATGTACACATCCCAGAAAGAGACGATAGTAGAAAGCAGCTCCTCAAAACTACCCCTGGCAAGACTGGGTAATGTAAATACCGCATGCTGGGGGAAAAAAAATAAAAAAACTAAAAAAAAATAATCTTGAATTGTCTTTGAAGAAGCGTAATTTCAAAACAGAAGAAAAAGAGTTATCTCTATATATATTACCTGATTTGGCTGTCTTTGAAGGCAGACCCATGGAAGCAAGCTGACAACCAGGTGAAATGGTGGAAAAAGCTCTAAGAGAATCGTCCTCTGGGTATAACAGTTCTGAAGACCATGACTGAAATTTATCCCAGCTGATATTTGAAGTGAAATCTTCACTGGGAGGAGGAGAAGTAAACTAAGACAACTTAAAAAAAAATAGCTTGTAAAGGATGAATTCAGTCAAAAGGAAAAGCTATACTGCTATCAGAGACTGGATCCCTTGATTCCTCTGTCTGTTGAAAATTGCCTGTCAATTAGCTTTAATCACAATCTTTATTCACAGCCTGTGCTGCACACATTTTGACAGTTCATGTAGTCCTTATGGCCTTTTCAGTTTCCTATTGCAGCTTGAACTATTAGCATTTTTCTGATAGAAATACTGCATTTTACATCCTCTCTGAACTCACTGTTCTATTTTTAGTGGTGATGCAGTCGCACATTCATGCTTTTGTTCTATATTCCATTCAACAAGTGAGATGAGCTGAAACAGTCTCACTCCATATTTGCATTCTCTGTTCTGAAATGGAACCATTTGGTGTGCACTTTATGCCTACCCACTTCTGAACTGGACAGGGCAACCTTGTCACTAACAAGTTCTTCTCAGCCTTCTTACATGTATGAAGCCCTAATGTTCCCACCTCTTCAATTACCCACACATACCACAGCTAATCATAGGGACAGGCAGTGAAATGACAAGGTGGTCATGAGAGTTTAAAAAGGATGGGATTTTTGGCATGGCTAATCACACTGTGCTGGTAAAAGCTATTAAAAGGTGAAAGGTCGTGCATCAGGGTGATATCTCTAATATGTGGGTTGAGAAGGCATACCATAGTGCAGTTTATTCCACATTTCCTTTTTGCTGAGGAAAGGAGATTGAGTTGATCTGGTCTGATCTATTATCTCCATTCCTCTGTAACAGGATAAACTGAATAGCCTCAAGCCTGCCTATGTCAGCAAAGGGAGAAAAGGATTTTACTTCGCAGCCAGTTATCTGAAGAGCTGTAACTAAGGCTGGATATCTGTGTCCCCTCATGCCACATTATTGCCACATTATCTTTCTTAACAGGTGAGTGTTTGTTTGTGACTATGAGGTTCCAACAGCTACTGCAATGTGATCTTACCCTGGAGAGCTGCATACTCTGGTGGGAGATGTGCTTTGAGAGAAAACAAGTATAAAGCACTAATGATTGGCTTGGTCTGGATAAACAGAGGTTTCACACTTTAAACTAGATGTACACTGAAGAAATGTCATTGTGGAGCCTAATTGGATTGAACAACACTTTGTCCTCTCCAGGGAGATAGTATTGGATGATGACTTCCAGCAAAACATCATGGTACCCCATGAAGTCAGAGGCTGGTCTTGATGTTGAGATTCTGTTCTGGGCTACCTGGGAAAACGCTTTCCAATTATGAAGTTTCTGGATATCCTAAAGCCCTAAAGGACACCTACTCCAAGGAGACAGACAGATAACAATAGGTGCAGCCAGTATTTTGACCACAGTTTTAAAGTAGTTCTAAAATTTCATTACTTTATTTAAGACCCCCAGCTAAAGCAAGATTTATCAGTCTGCAGTGAGCAGCAGGTTCTCATAAGAGCTCAGCAGTAAGCAGACAGCAAACTGCATTACTTGAATGAAAAAGTGAAGTGTCATATAAGCTCTACTCTATTGGAAATGGATTAAAACAGAGCCTGTGGCCTTCTCACTAAATCACAAAAGAGACGTACTTCTGTGAATACTATTTTTCCCCAGTTTTTCAAAGGAACTCCTTTCTAAAAAAAAACTCCTACTAAAAAAAAATAATAGATTCCTTCTTTCTCCACAGAGCTTTCTTCCATATGAGACAAGAGTGTCTCCAGGGGACAGAGAGGCCCAGGAAAGAGCTCTTGTTCATGCCTGGGGATTCAGGATCAAGAAGGCTGTGCCCTCTTTCCAAGCAATGATGCCTGTTGAATATTCTCCGTTGTGAGTATAATCCCCAAAGCTAAGGGAGTACTGAAGTCATTTCTCCCCTCTCTGCCCTCAGCAAGACTGAACCTCTGGAGAGGATATAGTCATTATGTTGGTCATGCTAATGTAGTGCCTACAAGAGGAAGCATTCTCTTGAAACATTAGTAAAGCTCGCAGAATGGTGATCAGCAAGTGAAATGTTGGAGAACAACACTTCCTGACTCACCAGCAGTGCTAATGCAATCGGATGAATGTCTACATTTTAAAAGACAAAAATAGTTTACAGACTCTTTTGAAGTCTAAAGGCTTCCAACCACAAACACAGAAACACCCCTGTAATGTATCTTTATCAGTTTTGCCAGCTGAATTGTGAGCAATACAGACAATAGAAAACTGTAGCCAGGTCTTCAATGACTGTTCCATCACAGTACTAAAGTCTCAGTCAAAGTGTAAAGTTCAAAAGGTGATATGACTGCATCTTTGTGAGATCTTTCACGGGAAAGAGATGTGCTTGATAGTGTTTTGTCTTACATGTTCTCTCACTGCTTAGCTGCAAAAATAGCTGGTAGTTCAGGTATTTATTATTTTTCTGCATATGGATTGCACCAGATTTTTCTGATCTCTTTGGCTCTCATCCAGATGGATGAGTTTTGAAATAGATTTTTCTGGCCCGCATGATTTCATCTTGAGCTGAATGAAAAAGTACAAATAGCATTGAACAAACCCGGTTCTTGTTGCTTCCCTTATCTCCAGCTTATGATGGCTTTTAGACTTTGTCAGGGTCAGGCCTGTATTCTGTCTGTGGCCCAGCAGTCTTAATTTCAAACTAAGTGGATGACAAATCAAAAAATAATGTTGTATGAAACAATAAGTGATAGCAAAATCCCCCATTGAAAATCAAACTTTTGCTTATGATGTTTAAATCTCAGAGCTGAAACAGACATTTACCCCATTCTCTTTTCTGTCCTGAGTATACATATTATCCTTCAGCTGAGATTTTTTTATTGATGAAAGTTTATTTAAAAAGACTGGATTCTGAAGAAAATCCAATTTATAAGATAAATCATATTCAAGCTCTAAAAATATTGACAATATTTGATTCTGATTTTGATTTTAATCATATGTTTCCTCTGTATTCTGTTAGTGAACCATGTCAACATATATTGATTTACATATGAAAAAGCAAAGTACTGATTCATGGTAAAGGTCAACAATGCTGAAATAGATCTTACTGGCATGCAAACCTAATAGTTACTATGAGTAGACTGTAGCACATTTAACAGGGTGACGAACATGAGAACATGTATCTAATCTGGTGGTTTTGCCCTATCTCTCTGTCTACAATAACTGAACAAACAAATAAATGATAAAAATCACACCAAAGTGTTCATCTACCAGCAAACAGAGTGAACTTCTAGTTCCAGAAGAAAATACTACTCAACCAATAAGGTCTTAAAAGATAATGTGTAAAGAAAAACAATAAAGAAAAAATAATTTTGAAATGGATGTATTTCCTTATGTGACAGGAAATGCTCTAAGGGATAATATGGGGAGAAGAATTTGACCATAATAAAATTTCCTACACGGTCCCGCTTGACAGTCCTACCTTGAACCAGAGCGTGGTCTGGCTGGAAGCACAGCTAGGTGGACACAGTCGGTTGGAAAGCTGCTCTCAGAAGTTTGCTGTCAAAAAGGCATCTTAATGGGGTCCCAGGGGAATATGTCTGGAGACAGAACTATTTGATGTTTTCATTAGCCACCTGGATGATGGAAGAGAAGGTATGCTTATGAAATTTGCTGACAGCTCCAAGCTAGGACAGATGACAAGCGGTATGAAGGATGGGATCTGAATTCAAAATGATCTTAATGCACAGGAGAGAGGGAGAGAACACAGAGAGAGAGAGAGTAGGAGAGGCAAGAGCAAAGATCTACATTTAAAGAAGAGAAAGAAAGTGAATAAATACAAAATGAAGAGTAAGTGGTTAGACATTATCCTGGCAGGAAAAGATACGGAGCTAGCAGTAGATTGCAAACTGGCTGCAGATCTGTCTGCGTTATCATTCTGTCACAGAAGTGGCAAGTTATAGACTGGGTGCTATTAATGATAGAGACAAATAAAACTGAAGGAAATCAGTTATTATTACTCGTGTTAATATCTCAAAAAGATTCTTCTAAATACAGGTGAAAGGTTATCTGAAGATTATTCAGTTACAGCTTTCTGCATCTCAGCCAGCCTTTTATACCTGAAACATCCCTATGGAAAAACAAGGATAAAATCCATTGTTGTATTTATGCTCAGTCCTGTGGTAGTGATGCTTCTAGCTTCCATTTTGGAGTCTAGTTTTCAAGAGTATATGCAGCTTGGAAATATAAAGAGAAAGTGGCACTGAGGTTAAAGAAGAGCTAGTTTGCCTGGCATATTTCTTCTCTTCTGATTTTTGAATCCTTTCATTCCTGCCACCCCCACACCTGCCACTGTCAGTACTTTAAATGCTGCTTTATTGCAGCTGCGTCATCTCTTCATCCCTAGCACTCCTGATTTAACCTGCTTTAAAATAATAGGGCAAATATTTAAAGCTAGTTTAGACTTGAGGAAATACTACTGAAGTCCCTTCAGTACTTCCGTTAAGAAGAATGTAGCTCTGCTTTTAACATGAATATAATTGCTTTATTATTGTATTCTTTTCCCAGAAACAGACATGTTCAAATCTTCTCAGTGTCCCATTAATCTCTAGGTGCTGCTCATCTTGTCTTTGTCATTCAGAAACTGGGAGTCGATATGTACTTGATAGTGACATTCATATTCATTGTGGCAGTTGAGAAAAACACATCACTGCACTATATGGCTAGGTCAATTTATTCTCTGTATCACTAAAAAGGTATAAAGCAACATTTATAACCTTTCTGCCTTCTCTTGTCTACAAAATGTGCCTTGGAGATAATTATGAATCTAGGTCAGGTAAGGCATCCTGCTTTTCACCATTTTAATACTACGTGCAGAAGAAATTATACCTTCATCTATTATCCAGTGTCCCCGTGTGCAGAAGCTGAGAGGTCAGTATGCCTGACTCATCACAAGGAACATGCATTACTGTTTTTGTATAGAACTGCAACAACTTATTTAACCTATAAAGAGCTTACACTTAAGAGGCTCTCAGCTTGGCACTTGTGCTTGGAGTAAGCATATATTTATTTTGTATCGTTGGTTCTTGATTATTTAGTGGCTTAAACACTGATGTGCAGAAGTGGTAGAATTTGATGTATTACTAGATATTATTGATCATGCTATAACTTGAGAAGGATCAACAACCCGTGGTAAAACAGAACACAAATACCTAGATAATTCAGTCTGAGCCATAATATTTTTTCCACCTGAGTTCAAAGTACCTTCCTAGCCTTTTCTAATTTTCAAAGGGACAGAAGGCAGGCCAGGTATCTAGGAGGTCAAGACACTTACCCTACCAAAAGTCAGGGAGGCTGATAAACTGAACTTGGAAGGGAATGTAATAAATGGCTCAGTCTTCAAAACAGGACTATAATCAAAGTTTACAATTTATTAAAGGAATAGAGGTAAGCAAACAGCGCTGGGTGCGCCGGGAGTCTCTGCTCCACCAAGATGCACACCAGCTACATCAAGCAGCTGATTTTTATGCTCCTAGGCTAATACATATTCATTACTACTTCTAAAAAAAAAAAAAAAAAACAGGGTTATTATAATCAGTTTCCAGAATCCAAACCCTCCTACTGGAGCACGCGTATCAGTCTCTGGTGGTCCCTCTGAGGGTCTCTCGTGCTGAAGGCTCATAGTCTTCCTCCCTCTTGTCCTTCTCCTTTGTCCAACTTGGTTGTATATCAGAGACTTGTGCAACATCCCCTGCAAGCTTTGTCTTTTAGTCGTTCTTCAGCTCTCCCCGTCTCCTTAATCTCCTGGCCAGATATCAGAGACTTGCATATTGTCCCATGCAATAGTCATAATAGTTTGCAGTTATTCTGAACTCCCCCAGATATCAGAGACTTCAGGGAAAAGCCTACAAATACATTCTCTTCAAGCTCTCTATTGACTTGAATTGCTAAAACATTCCTCTGCAAGATACAAGAATTATATACATTAACCACTCTGTTTAGGTGAGACTTGCGGTTATACAAGGGTATGTAAGACAGAAGGTCACATTCATCATACCATGCGGCCCTATCACTGTTCCATACTGACACGAATCCAATGAACATATCTCACGGGAAGAACCTATATAAGAATATAAAACCTCTAAGTAAGGTGTTTGTCTTCATGCTGTATCTGGAGATGGTCCTCTCCTAGTAATCTATAAGTACATACAGTTAAGTACTGTCATAATACTGGGGCAGAGTTAGCATACTGTGTGAAAATTATTCCATAAAAGTTATTCTTACAGTTTCATCTTCTGACTTACAGGATTATGCTCTGAGCACAGGACAGCACACTGTGTAATTTACAAACAAGCTGTCCAGCCTTTGTATGAAGTGATCCTTTCATTGTGGCAAGGGTCCTCATGAAGTGGAGGACTTTAGAAGAAACACATGCAAAGTAGGTGAGACTGAAAGAAGTATGTGCGGTTCCAGCTCAGATCATTCTTTGTCTGTATATACATATCAATATATCAATTTATATGAAATATCCTTGCCTTTTCATCTATAGATTTATCATTTTGAAGGAAAGGCATGCCACACTTCCCTGTCAGTACCCTGTTCTGTCAGATTGAGTGACATTTTTTTTTTAGAGATCACAAATATGTGTTCAGGTTCTGTGGGAGACCATCATATTCCTGAAAAAAAAAAAATACGAGAAATTGTGGTTATGATAGTTTTACTGGTGAGCAGTAGCAACTCCTGGCAAAAATCTTAACAAAATAGTAACACATTCTCTTTCACCTGTCTCCTAATATCACTGGCCAAAGTTATCCTGTTTTTTAATAATCATTTCTGACTCATGGCTATCAGATTTATCTGTTTGCTTGGCTGGTGTCTTTGAATCATGGATCTGGAAAGATGGCTAAGACATTGTCCCGTTAAAGGGGTGTAGCTGATTAACCGTCACGGGCCTGTTTAGATTCAGAGTACTGAACCAGTCGGACATTCACCAAAACTGGGGGTCCGTTCGGACATTCACCAAAAACGTAATAACCGCCTGGGGGTCCACTCAGACATTCACCAAAAACGTATTAACCACCTGGGGGTCCGTTCAGACATTCACCAACAATGCATTAACCGTCTGGGGGTCTGGTTAGATTCAGAACACTGAACTATCACGGATAACCACCCTCACCCTAGTCGCATTAATGAGAGCTATCACAATGCAATCAAGTATGGTTTATTACAGCAACAGATAATCAGGTTCTTTTGGATTGCCGGCGATAGTGACTGTCTGCAAAAGCAAGCTAATATGCATGAAATACACAGGTGTTATAGGTGTTATAGATGTGACAGGTGTTATAGGTGTTACAGATGTTATAGGTGTTATAGGTGTTATAGGTGTTACAGATGTTATAGATGGTATAGATGTTACACGTGTTACAGGTGTTATGGGTGTTATGGGTGTTACAGGTGCGCAGCCTAGAAATAAACGCGTTAAAAGGATCAAAGACTCTATAGAGATTTATAAGCAAATATTCAGATCTCACCCAAAGGCGTCCCAATGGGGGGGGAAGAGAGGCTCAGCCCGTCAACTGATCCCAGGAGTCAGGAGGTCCTAAGGATGTTGTATGTCCTCGGGATGGTATCTCCCCTGACGATGGTATCTTCCCTAACATCCCCTCTCTCTTGGGCCAATTTATATTATTTTCTATCTTTTAGGTGGAGCTTGAGTGGCTCTAGTCAAGCATATCTTAGTTATGATTGGTGTAAAGTTTTCCCGTCTCCGTTTAAAGTAATAGGCTCTGAGAAATTCAGAGCGCATGCTCAGTGAAGGGTGGTCGCACCTTGGAGGCGGGTAGCTTTTGGGATGGAGGTGTGTTTTGGTATTATAATGATATTATAATGAGCAAAAAGTACACTAGGGTACAGCATTTGTCAAAACATGACAGGTCTTTGGCTTAGGGTGGCAAAAAGTGCAGCTTTGTGCACAAGAACAATCGAGGCCCCACCTGATTACAGAGCCTAGCCGTGGTGTCTCCACTCCACTCCACGCTCCGTGGTGTTCCTTAGAGCTAGCACACCAAGTTTCCCCAGCGCGATAGCATCTAAGGTTGGGAGCCTAGGGAATGCTCAGATAATGCAGTTATGCCCTACCCTGAAAGCCTCTTCAATGCTGTACCTTTTCCTTAAAAGTGTGAATGTTAGTTTTATTTTCCTAGTTACTTCAGGCATTTACACCACAGACATGTTTCTCATTCTGTAATGCACATTATGTGAAAGACCTCTTTAATTTTAGGTAACCTGCTGTCCAAAAGGAATGAAATGACCTTATCTGTCAGTTGTGTATGTTTTGTCTCACAGAACATTTTCTTCAAGCACAGAAGTGATGGATATATTTACAATGTCATCACAAGAACTGATGCACAGAATTTGTTTTGACTTTTCCAGAAGGTCTTGAGAAGGACGATGCATTAGAAATCCACTAAATTTAGTAGGTGATAAAGATGAAAAAAAAAAAAGAAAAAGTTTCTTTCCATCACAGTCATGATTATGCTGTGGAAAGTGCTCCATCCTCTATGAGCTGGTCTTACACATGTAAGCAATGGGTCTTGCTTGAGTTGAAGTTTTGTATGGGTTGTCCATCAATAATAATGATCCTTTCGGTATTTGTGGCTATTTTTACTTTCCCTCTTAATGTACACTTAAATGGAGGCATACCTTTCCATGAAAAGCATATGCTAAGGTACTGACTCCACACATTTAGGTTAGTAATAGAGAGTAATTGAACGGAATTAAGAAAGTTCTTATTTTCTGCACTGCCCAAAGCAGAGTCCTTAGAGGGGCTGGAAGGCACTGACATTAAGATGAATGCTTCTGAAGCCCATTTCTCAGTCCTGAAAGAAAATTGTATGATGACCTAGATAACCTGGCTCAAAAATTCATAATTATGGAAACTTCTGCAAATCCACTTACCTAAGCGACTTTAAATCCCTGTACATTAGTTAAGAATCTGCATATCATTTGTGCAGCTATTTTTCCTTCACAATTGAGTTTAAAATTCAGTGTCTTCCCTAGTTCTTCATCCATTTCTTCTATGCATATGACAGACAATAGCAGAGCTCCTTGTCTTTAGCCTTGCTTTCTGCACAGTCTTTGTCCATAAAGGGTTTATTCTTTGAACCTACACCCTGAAAAAGGCTGTACTCAGATAAATTTCCTCATAACTAGTTGAAATATTACAGAAATTAAAATAGAGAAAAATTCACAGCAAGCAATGAGAACTTTTATATTACAGCCTTCCCAAGGAAGAAATCCATGCTGCACACAAGAGTTAAAATTGCTCTCTTAAACAATGTTTGCTAACCTCCCTTAAAGAGCATACAGAGGAAGAGTTATGGTATTGTAAAAACCTTCATATTGTAAAAACAATCCTTCTGTCTGCCAGATCAAATTTTATCACAGCTCCCCTTTGCAAATAAATCAAAGCTATTCTCCAGTAAAAATAAGAAGTCTAAATACAACTTAAAGGATGCTACTCATAATTACAAGCTGCCATATTTGGATTCAGGGAATTGATTGTTTTGTCAAAGTAGGATCTGTTGCTTTTCTGAAGTGGCAACAGCTCTTAACTGATAGATCAGTATATTTCAGACACCTACAGAAAATAAATCTTAAAGTTTTAAAACTAGGAAGTACTTTACCCAAGATGCTCTCCAAATCATCCAACACAATCCCAACAAAAAACACAAATCAACTATCAAGAATAATATTGAGGAAAATATTTTAAAAACATCTTTTAAAAGCTAAACAATAAAATCCACAAACAAGAATATTTAACAACCTTTTTCTATCTCAATTGAGTTGTTTTTTGTTTGTTTGCGTGTGTGTGTGTTTTTTTTTTTAATATCGTTACTATGTTTGAGCAAAATTAAAGCTAAGCAACTGAAACAATATTATGTGACTTCAGAATCAGTTCTTTTTTGGTTTACAACTATCTAGGAAAATACAAAAATAACTAATGGAAGATACTGCCTACAACATTTTCAGTTTCTCTGTGTAGGCAGCACAGATCTTCTCAATAGAACAACTATTTCAATCGTTACCTATATACCTAGCCCTGTATATATATTCATATTTAACTACTGAGAAAGCCATAACTTGGACCCTTACCCAGAATCAGAATTTCAGTATGAACTCTGTCCTAAATACCTGATGATGCAACATTTCCTTTTTCCTTGTTCTGCTAGACAAGTCAGCTCTCCAGGTTCATGTTCTAACAGGAAAATGTAGGGAAACCTACACTAGGTTTCTGAGACTGCTCCTTTTTTCTGTAGAACAATTCATTTTCCCAGTCTCTTCCAGGTGTCTCATGTTTCTTCTGTGTTCCCAGCAGTATATCTAGAATGCTGTTACTCTATAGACAATAAGTTTCACACAAATAATAAAATGCTGATCGTACCAACTTCATACTGTCCTGAAAAATGAGAAATGGAGGACAAAACAAGAGCCAGCCATGCTATCATCAGAGAAGTGATGGACAAGTGATGAAAATGCTACTTATCACCAAGGATCACAATAAAAAACAATAATAATTTTTTTTTTAAAAAAAGAGTTTTGATAGAAACCTTGCTGACATTTGGTTTTGGTAAGAAATAGTTTGTCTGATATCCACCTGAACAAATATATCTGAAAAAGACCTGAAAGATAGAATATTAAAAGATCGAAATAATGGGTTTCAATGTAGGCAGTGGGAAAACTTTCTTACTAAAATATGTTTAGAATTTTAATTAACTCAGGGCTAGAATTTAATTCAATCAGCGTGTCAGAGTGGGATTTGTATCTCTCTATAGAACTCGTAGCTAGAAGATGATCAGTGGGCTAAAAGGGTTGTACAAAACATAGGGAACCCCGGGAAAAATATGAAGATGGTCTTTGGATGGTTTTACAGAATCATTGAACAGCTTAGGTTGGAAGGGACCTTAAAGATCATCTCATTCCAACACCAATGCCATGGTCAGGGACACCTCCCACCAGAACAGGTTGCCCAAAGCCCCATCCAGCCTGGTCTTGAGCATCCAGGGATGGGGCATCCACAGCTTCTCTGGGCAGCCTGTGCCAGGGCCTCACCACCCTCTGCGCGAAGAATTTCCTCCTAACATCTAATCTAAACCTCCCCTCTTTTAGTTTAAAACTATTCCCCCTTGTCCTATCACCATCTGCCCAGGTAAAAAGTTCTTAATCTTTTTATAAGCTCCCTTTATGTACTGAAAGTCTGCTATAAGGTCTCCCTGGAGCCTTCTCTTCTCCAGGCTGAATATCCCCAGCTCTCTCAGGCTTTCTTCATAGGAGAGATGTTCCAGCTCTCTGAGCATTTACACAGCCCTCCTCTGGACCTACCTGAACAGATTCGCATCCTTCTTGTGCTGGGGGCCCCAGTCCTGGATGCAGCACCCCAAGTGGGGCATCACAAGGGCAGAGCATAGGGGGACAGTCACCTCCTTTGACCTGCTGGCTGTTCCTCTGTTGATGCATCCCAGGATGCAGTTGGCCTCCTGAGCTGTAAGTGTGCACTTCTGGCTCAAGTTAAGCCTTTCACCCACCAGAACCCTCAAGTCTTCCTTTTCAGAGCTGCTCTCAATGAGTTCTACTTCCAGTTTGTGCTCATGTCTGGGATTGCCCCAACCCAGGTGCAGTACCTTGCACTTGATCTTGTTAAATATCATTAGGTTCACGTGGGCCCACTGTGAATGGCATCCCTTCCTTCTGGTGTGCTGACTGCACCACTCAGCTTGGTGTAATCTGCAAACTTGCTGAGAGTGCTCTAGATCCCACTATCACATTGATAAAGATATTAAACAGCACTGGTCCCAAGACAGACCCCTGAGTAACACCACTCCATCACAGGCCTCTACCTGGACATAGAGACATTGAATACTACTCTCTCAGTGAGGCCCTTAAGCCAATTCCTTATCCACTGAATGGTCCATTCTTCAAGCCCATCTCTCTCCAGTCTGGAGACCAGGATGTCATATAACACCATGTCAAAGGCCCTGCAGAAATCCAAGTGGATGACATCAGTCAGCGTTCCCTTGTCACGTGAAACAGTCACTCCATCGCAGAAGGCCACCGGATTGGTCACGCACAACTTGCCCCTGGTGAAGCTGGACTGGCTGTCTTGGGTCATCTCCAGGAGGATCTGTTCCATGATCTTGTCAGGCACAGAGGTGAGGCTCACTGGTCTGTAGTTGCCCAGGTCCTTCTTTCTACCCTTTTTAAAAATTGGAGTGATGTTTCCCTTTTTCCAGTCACCAGGGACTTCACCTGACTGCCAGGACTTTTCAAATATGACGGAGAGAGACTTGGCAACTACATTATCCAGTTCCCTCAGGATGCTGGGCTGCATGGCATCGAGCCCCATAGACTTGAACCTGTTCAGTTTCATCTGGTGGTCCTAAACCTGCTCTTTGCTTCCAGTGGGAGGCACTTTTCTCCCCCAGCTCTCATCTTAATGTTCAGGGAAATGAGAGATGTGGGAAGCCTGACTGGCAATGAAGACTGAGGCAAAGAAGTTGTTGAATACCTCAGCCTTCTCCATCTCTGTTGTTACCAGTTCTTCTTTCTCATTTATCAGAGAGAGTACACTCTCTTTAGCCTTTCTGTTCTTGCCAATGTACCTTATGTGTTTACAGCATTAGGATTCTCTAGATGATAGAAGACAAATTGGATACCAAATTAACAAATCTCACCAACTTCATAATTTTGGAAGAACTACAGTACTTACTCAGACTATGTTGATTTTTGGCCCTTGTGGTTTCTTGCCTCCCCACCTGCATGGAATTATATCTTTTTAATCATCACTCAGATTGGGATTTTGTTCACGGAATGGTTACTTGAGAAATGATTCCCACCAAGAGAGGTTATTTCTGAGTATCAGATCCCATGCCCTGAGGGAAAGTAAGATTCATACATATTTAGCTTACTGAACAAATGTGCCTTTCTATGTAATGAGTAGTTTGAAAGTTAAAATAAAACTATATTTTACCTATTTTATAAAACTAACTTATAAATCCTGAAGTCAACAGATAAACGTACATAAAAGGTATCTTTCATGTGTATCACCTATTTTAGAGGGAAAGATGCTACTTTGCATTTTACTATCACAAGATAATAAATATTAAATAGTAAAGTTCAAAACACTTGAAAGCCTGAGAGATTTCCCAGTTGTGAACCAGACATGGGATCCACAAAATCTATACAACTTCAGAGTTGCTTGGACATTCCTTTTGTCTGTTCTTTTACAGCATTATATTGAGGAATGGGGGAATGACGAAATCTGTACACTGGGATTAATTTTGATACTTGAGCCTGGAGTAGCTATTTAAATAGTGTTGATAGAAAAAAGAAATGGCCATTCTACTCCTTTCTTATATTTCCCCTTTGTCCTATTTGTATATTGTAGTCCTGTCTCTGTGCACAAATGAAGTGTGGTGGTGATAAGACTGATGTAACACTGATGTTAGAAAGCAATCTGGAAGACTTCCAACAGATTCAGGTAATCAGGATGCAGCACTTCACGTGTCAGTTTGCAAAGCCTAATTCTGCTTTTCCTAAAGTGTATACACAGTGTACAGGATGATGCATAAAAGTGCTGTGGAGAACCTAATGGTGGCTGATGCTGTGCACGTGTGTTCATTTAAGTAATGTACATGTAGAGTTGTTGCCTGGTCCTTGTGCCTCTTTATAAGTGGAGTGTGGATGTTTACAGCAGCCCTCTGTTGGGTAGTATAGCTGTGAAAAAAATATATTTCACTGGTTAGGCATAGGCCTGGTTTTGTAAGCTCAGTACTACTACTTCTACATGAAGAACTTTGGTTTTCTTCCTGACATCTCAGTCACGCTGGTTCTTGGCTGCTATGCCTGCCATTTTCTCTTGTGCTTTCACGTACTTGTCAGCTGTGCCTTTTGACTCCAACAACGTTTGTGAAAAGTTGCTCATGTGGGATGTCAGGTACAAAACTCAATGACTTTTGATTCACTGCACTGCCATGATGCTGCCATTGGTTCTGAGTGTGTAACCCAAGAAAGACGCTTGATTATTAACAGCTTTTCAACTGGATTTCTGCTCCACTGACCACGCAGTTGAACCTACTGGAGAAATAAATGTTGGGTTAGCCTTAATCTTAAATTGTATCTGCCGTTTCTCCTGCAGCTTTGATGGAGGTACACCTTTTTCACAGGGGGCTGCAGGGGTATGGTGCTTCAAGACTTTGCCTGTTCTGTGGACATATTGACAGTGTGTGCTGTCTCCCTATGCAGGAAATCACATCGGACAGCAACACAAATCACCACTAAAACTGAAAATAATTCTTACTCTAATAACAATAAATAAATAAATAAATAGTTATTTCAGAGCCTTTTCAAAAACCTTTCTGAAAAGGCTATCTTTGGATATCCCTACACAGCACAGAGGTAAAGCTGGAGAGGGCCAACTTGTCAGTGTTTCTAAAGAAACCCTACAGTGAAACTTCACATCTCACTGTGTAGCTAAGCTTATTTGATTATTTGCCATTTAAAAGAGAATTGAACTCAGTCCCAGTAAATGACTCAAAATAAGTTCCTCTGCATCTAGCATTCAAGGAAGTGATTTAACAGTGAGTTGTAGCATGCCAAGTTGGCTCCATCCTCACACTGATTGAGAACAAATCCATTGCAACAAGAAGGCCCCATGCCCTGGGACAGTCATGGGGTGACAGGCACCACACAGGCTGCTGGCCTGCTGGCCCTTCCCAGTCCATGGCTGTCAGCAACTGGTCTCACACACAGATGGATAAAAGCTGACTTTCAGATGTTGGGTCTGGCTGATATGATGGCCTCAAGTCCTCTGGTGTTTTATATAAACACATCATAGCTTGCTAGCATTAAGGTGACAAGTCCCAGCTTTAAGTTGGGTAGGTTTTTGTTTAGTATCTCCTAATCAAGGGTTATTCCTGCATCTGATTCTGTCATCAAGATGGTTTACTTCAGTTTTTAGACTAGTTCATATTTCCTTAATTTTCATTACCCTTGACTGTAATTTTTCAAGCTGATGTTGAGACAGCAATCAAAATGCAGTAGATGTCTCTACAGGTCAAGGCTTATTTGTGAAGTGTCTGTTTAAGTCATGCTCCAATGCCATCTTGATTAGCTAATTAGAGACAAAGTATCTTACAAAATATATTTCATTACTATTAATTACATCATTGTATTAAGATGCAACTGATCCATAAGGCAGTGCTCAAAGATGATTAATTTCTGTGTTAATCATATGAAAGCTGCTTAACAAAGATCCATATGAACTATCATCTCCCTTTTCATTAAAGTTGTCAAATTCAATTATATCTCAGAAACATTATTATTTATAACTGTCTACAAAATAGCTAAGACATTGTAAATCCAAATATCTTATAAAATCAAAATACTGAAGAGGCTCTAAGTCATTATTTCATTAGGATGGAGACACTATCATTAGGTTCTTTCAGTCTAATTCTGTGTTTGGGGGAATCAGTGTAATTTTTATTCCTTTTGTTTAAACATAAAGCCTTGAAATTGATCAGGGGAACAGAAAGTCTTTCAGATGAGAGGAGCCTAACAGAACTTGGATTATTTAGGTCAGTAAATAGAAGGCTGCAATGGGATATCATCACTATTTATACGAGGGAAATGCAGACCACAGAAAGAAAACAATTTAATCTACTGGACGATGTTGGCAGAAAAACAAATGGATGTAGACAGGCCATTATTACAGCTAGGATGGAAATCAGAACATAATTTCTAAATTCAAAGCATCAGGGATTTGAAATAACTTTCTAACCACTTCAGTAACCAAAAAAACCTTACTTCTAAGATGGAACTTAACTTATGGAGATAATTATCTGATGTTATTGCTAGTGATAGGAGAGTAGACTTCGGAATTTGGAGGTGTTTTCCAGTTCCATGCACTAGATTTTCATATGAAAAGATAATGAGATTAACCACGGAGACTAGGTGACAACCAGAAGAACCGTGACAGGCCAACAAGGACAAGAAACAAGAGCAGGGAGCACACCCAATCGGCACCAAAAGAGAAGGATCAGACCAACCATGGTGCTGGTTTAAAAAAGTCAAAGAAAAAATCCCTCTCCAGAATGCTATGCGGACTAAGTGCATGATCATTGCAGTTGAACCTATTCTTATTCAATGTTATTTCCTAACTTTTAGAATAGAATAGGTCATTTGGAAGGGACTTCTAAAGTTCATCAAGTCCTACTACCTGACACCTTCAGGACTAACCAACAGTTAAAACATATTATTAAGGGTACTATCTAAGGTACTATCTATACTCTTCACTGTCAGGCATGGGGCATGCACGTATTCTGAGCATAGTCTGGGCTTCTGGAGAAGCTGGCTTCTGGGCCAGCTTCTGTGGAGACCAGTGGAGAGTGTCTGAGTGTGTTCAGTGCTAGCAAATGTCAAAGTGGATGGAGAGTGGGAAAAAAGAGAGCTGTGAAAGAGGTTTGACCCATGGAACCAAGATCAAGACCAATGTTATGTGTCAGTACAGGGCTTGTGTGTGTGTGCACGTGCATGCATGTGTGGTTGACACTAGGCCTTGCTATGGGCTTGACCCACACATTGTAGACCTTACAATCTACAGGATTCACCTACCTCTAACATCACCTTTCCATAGTCTAGTTAGGTTCCTTAGGGTTTGTTATGATTGTTGTCATTGGTTTACGATATTAACTTTATTTTGTTTGCCACAACATTAAATTCTTTTTTTTTTTTTTTTTTTTTTTTTTTTTTTTTTATAACTCACTGACATAATGTGGATAGTTTTTGTAGCATTTTGCTTAGGCTTATGCTTCATCATCCTTTTATTCAACTGTCAGTGGTTTCTGCAATCCATGTCAGGAAATGATGAGAAAACATTTTTAATGAGAAGGTCCTTGTTTATTTAAGAAAGATAAAAACTTTCTCTTTCCTTCCAGTGCTGGTAATACTTTTCATTATTTTTTATTTACGTTATATTGTTTTAAAATCTCTGAAACTTCTTAGAGAGTATACTCTTTAAGAAGAGTATTTAAGAAGAGAATTTTTTCCATTGAGAAACACTGACCCAAGTATCATAATCCTCTTGGGTATCTCTTAGAGGAAGTATCGATGGACTTGTTTGACTCCTTAGAAGACCTGAGATATTATATATTACTAATTATGCACATTGGAACTTCGGAATGAAGCCTGTTCTTTAACTTGCAGACTCACACATGATGTTTTCATATATCAAAGTGAATGGTAAGCATGGATTCTCTTCTTCCAGTATTTTCATCCCACTTTCATCATTTAGTCTTGGAGTTTTATCTTTATATAAGACTGACTGAAACTCTTACCTAAGTGTAAATGGGGCAGATCTCTAGTTTCATCAACATGGTTTCCTTTTCATCTTCTCTAATAAGGTCTTCATCATTCTGGGAACCAATGCACCAAATACTGTTTAATATTATGTTTGCTTATCTTTGCCTTCTGGAAAGAAATTCTGGGATAGTGGCTCAGCTTGAGTAAATCACCCCAACTGACTGATGTGAGTTAGCCAGTTGATTTGAACCAGGAGAGTAGCTAATGATCCAGGTTTCAACAACATGCAGACAGAGCTATCTACTGAATGAAATGTATCTGTTATCTTTGATGTCTGAAGACACTTTTGTCTCTCTTCCTCTGCCATGTTTCACTACCACACCAGTAAGGACAGTCTTCCTTATGGTATTCTGTGATTCTCTCCTACACTTTTGTAGAAGAATTAGCCCATCTCTCTATTTTCTTCTCACAAGATGTCATTTGTTATTAAATAACAGCCTTGATATCCACAATAAATAAAGCCCTGTGTTTCAGACATAGGGAAAAAAAATCGATCAAACAAACAAAAACATTTAACAAAGACTAGTAAAAGAAATATTTATTCTACTTCTCTGTCAGCCTCCAGCTAGGGATCCCGAGGTTGCAGCTGCCACTTACAGTTTACTCCCACTGAGAATAATGATAAAAGTCTTCTTTAAAACTGACTTGGAAAGTAAAACTTCAGCTGCTTCTTTTTCATAATACACTGAAAAAGTCTGATATACTCAGATATTTGTCACTGAGTCTACCATATTTGAAAAGTGTGGTAATTACAAGAGAAAACCTAGAAAACTGGGTGAACACACCTAATGTCTTCATACATTAAAAAGATGTATTTAAAAAATACTGAGTTTGAGTTCAGCCAGGAGACTAAAAAACCTATCTGTATAATCAGTCTGCTATTGTCTGTACCTGCAGACAGCCTTATGAGTAACTCAGTCATTCAGAATGAATATTCAGAATTTTCCCTTTGATTTGATTTTAACATAGAATGTAACCTTTCCATATTTCTTTCCTCATATATTTCATCAATGAACAAAAGAATAAGGCATCATTCTTAAATATCAGAGGCAAATTTAAAAAAATCAAATTTATTTCAGCTTAATATTCTGTCTTTAAATAACTCCTGTCTTTCTCTTAATGCCTTCCTTCCAGACTGGTCTTTGTTCCAAGTATTGCAACTGGACATAACAATACAGCACCACTTAGTGTTTAGAAATACAGTTAGAAGAGGCACTGACAGAGACAGAGGACAGAGAAAGAGAAATGAGACAACAAGATTATGAAGGATGTTGAAAATAAAATGACTCAAGTTTATTCTGACAAGACAAAATCTGATGTGTAAACTCTAGACTGATTTATCTTGGTCAGAACCCTGACTAGGTACCATACACATGGCATATATGCCTGTACTTATGGTCAACACTTCGTGAGTTTATACAGAACATGTATTTAGGGTATACCACCAACCCTACAGGAATTTTCATTGTGAGTGTTCACATCATGTGTAATGGGGTAAACATCTCACATGACATCCTTCTGGACAAATTGCCCAGCTGTGAGATAAACAGGTTCATGCTATTCTGTATGAGGAACTAGCTCAATGGTAGAGATCAAATGGTTGCAGTGAATGGGGCCACACCTGGATGGCAGTCGCTAGTGGTGTGCCCCAGAGCTCAATTGCAGGCCTTGCTCTGTTCAACACTTTTATGAGTGATCTGAATGTATGAATTAAATGCATCCTTCATGAGTTTGCTGACAATGCTAAATTGATGAAGGGATGAGAAACCTTACAGAGGGATCTAGATTGGAGGACCAGGCAACCAGCAATAACATGAAGTTGAACAATGGTAAATCCTGGGTTCTGCACCTGGGGTAGAGTAATGCTGAACAGTGGGAGACGAGTAGCTGGGGAGCAATTCTGCATGAGTCAGCAGTGTGCTGTGGCAGCCAAGAGGGCAAATCACATTTCGGGATGCAGTAGCCAGCTGGTCAAAAGAGGTGATTATCCTGTTATATTTAACAACATAGAATCATAGAATCACAGAATGGTTTGGGTTGGAAGGGACCTTAAAGCCCATCCAGTTCCAACTCCCAGCCAGGGGCAGGGACACCTCCCACCAGCTCAGGTTGCCCAAAGCCCCATCCAGCCTGGCCTTGAGCACCTCCAGGGATGGGGCATCCACAGCTTCTCTGGGCAACCCATGCTGGTACCTTGCCATCTTCAGAGCAGAGGCTCACAGACAACCTCACTGCTCTCTACAAATTCCTGAAGAGGTGAAGTGCAGAGGAAAGTGGCAGTCTGATAAGTTACTCCCTGGTAACTGATTACAGGATGCACAGGGAAAGGCACAAAGCTGCACTAGGGGAGGTTCGGACTGGACATAAGGAAAAATTCTTTACCATGAGGGTGGTCAAATTCTAGAACAGGCTTCCTAGCAAGGTAGTTGATGCCTGTTCAAGAGACATTGGAAAATGCCCTCAATAATATACTTTAACTTGTGGTTAGCCCTAAAATGGTAAGGCATAACTAGATGATCTTTGAAGGTCCCTTCCAACTGAACTATTGTATTGTATTGTATTCTGTCCTGTTCTGTTCCGTTCTGTTCTGTTCCGTTCCACACGTGCTGCAGGTTAAGAGCCTGAAAATAAAGAAATTCACACATGATTTGATGCCTTGAGTAGTTAATACTAAAAATGATGTGTAGACAACACCTGGATTAGGCAGTCCCTCAGTTGCAAAAAATTGGGTACAAGAAGACTGTGGAAGAAGCACTGCATTTTTCTCTGCTCCAGTAGTCTCTGGCAACAGCCCTGGCTGCAGCCTGGGCACTGGACTGCAGTGACAGGTCTGATCAGTGCTTACCTGCTATGTCTGCTCACCTGCACACCCCAACAGAGAATGCACAAAATGCTTCTTCACTGGAAGGAGAAGAAAAATGTTCTACAGATTATGGATGATTATGTTGAACAAATGGTATTCTTCCAAATTTAAGGCAATTTACTGAATACTTAACTTTCTAAAAAAGAGAATGTCACTGACCTTTCCCTTTTAATATATGAGGCCCCCAACCATGTCTGAGCTTCATAAAATTTAATTGCACTAGGGACCTCATTATTATATTACATTCCAGCATTGGTGGACTCTGACATTAACACAAGAGAATGATTTTTCAAGCCATAAGATCTGTGAGAATAATATCTTCATGTTGGGAATGGAAAGAATTGAGAGAGCAGCTTAATCACATACCTCCAAATAATCAGTTTTGAATTGTTTTTCTTTTTCAAAAAGACTGTCCTTGTTATGAGTTTTTGCTCTACAAACTAATATGAATTGTGGCAAGATTTTTATTTTTTTTTTTTTTAATATATGTAGGTACTTTCAATAGGATGCATCTTTTATTATATATTCTTTAAGGATACTATCATATTGAAAATTCTCTTCTTATAGATTTAGGTAAGATAGCTTTGATTCTAAGAACCTAATATATCTCTTCTAAAAATGCAGAGAAACAGACTGAACTTAAAATAGGTTCTAGTTCCTCAATAAAATAAACACCTTGCATAGACAAGTAACAGATGAATAAGTTTGTCGTTATGGCAGACTTTTTCCATTTAATTATTTGCATGAAAATCATTTCATGTTCTGAATAACATTAAAATAAAATATGCACAATAGCAATTGTTATTTTTCCTATTTATCCCATGCATTCCTGCTATACAAGAAGAAGACAAAAAAATCATCATTTAGAGGTGATAGAACAAATTATCTAAGAATTATCCATAAAATGATATATCAAGACAGGAAGCAAAAGAACATTTTTTTATTTTTTTTTTTTGGGGGGGGGGGGGTGTTTGTTTGTTTGTTTGTTTTTCCTGTGCCTTCAAAGTTGATTGGAAAGCTTCCTATTGAAAACTGACATTTTGCTTTCTCACATAACCTTGCAATGATATTTCTTAAAAAATAACTCTTTTCATTCATTTCTCATTTGCAAACAAACTAGATTATTTACCCCAGCAAACACAGCATGTTGCATTCAGTTGTCATCCTACATCTCCTCCTGCAGGCTGTTCCCCTCATTTTCACCAAACATATTTTTGAAGTGCATATATTTACAAACTCTTATGTCTTCAGTTGGCATTAGATACCACCTAAGATTGTTGATAATTCTTCTAGTGTTTACTGTCTGATTTCCTGCTGCACTTCACATGAGAAGCAACGCTAACTCTTAAGTCAATGAGCCAGCACAGATGATGTGGTCTATTCAGTGTTACAATGTTGTTAAAAATATATTCCCAGAGGAAATACTACAAGTAATATTTTTTTCTTGTGCTTTGATTGCTTTTTAATTATGTGACTAGTACTCAATAAGCCAAATTTTACAAAGATTAATTTTTCTGTATTTACTGCAACCAAAATTTTTCTAGGTAGCCTGCAATTTTCCCATCAAATGCTTTAGATATGTTCATATTAACGTGAAGCAGTACATTATTATTAAAATTAGTGTAATTGCAAGAGAACAACAGCATTAAACTTTAACTGTATACTTTTTAACTGTATACAATTTTGCTCCATAAGCTCGTAGATGCCAGCAATCAAAGTCTGAGATGTTCTGATATGTTTTTCCTCATTTCCATGCCAAGACTACTGAACAAAAGAAACTAATGAGATTTGCTAGCCATAATTTCAGCTGTAATGTTTGTTTTCAGAAATATATCTTGCCATGAAATAATTTTATGTATATTTAAATAACTGAATTAAGAAAAAAAAATCTTTTCAGGGTAATGTTGTTTTGTGTGTGGATCCCCAAACTTGATTAAGGAAGGCACATTTGATGCCTTCCATCTATCACTGATTTGCACCTGCCATCAGCAGGCGCAGGAGCTTGCAGGCAGCTGCCTGGAATTGGCTCTCTCATATTTCAAACAGCAGGAATCTTCTGGCATTTGGCCATAGACTCACCTTTGTAATGACTGAAAATCTACATGCAGTCCTACTGCCAAGATGCCTCTACCTATGACTTTCACTCCAAGTCTCTCCAGAGTAGAGGAAGAGTGAGAAGCCTTTTTGTATTTCCTAGGTAAGAGAATGGAAAATACCAAACAGGTATTCAGAATTGTGCCAATATCCAGAAGAAAAAGCCTGGTGATAGTGGAAACTGAGCTGAGCAGTTGAAAAAGGTTGGAAAATGTACTTGTTATACAGATACTTTCCCAAAATAGAAAATATCATGAAAATATCTTCTGTGTTAACCAGAATCGTGCTGCTTTCATAGTCTGCAAGGAGTTTACTTTGCACATGAAGCAGCTCACTTGCTGAACTGATCATTGACACTGCTTTTTTCTGTTAGGAAATGTTGTTTGGCACTTGTACAGAACTGGGAAAATATAAATTGTACTACATATTGAAAAATCCCCAACTTACACTGAATCTCAAATTATTCCCTTTGAATCAAAGAACTCCCAAGTAAGATATATACAGTCAGGAAATTTAAAGCAACTATTAGAATTGTGTACGTCACTAGACTGTGACTGATAAATCAAGTATGACTGCAGTGACCTCCTCAGAGTTTCTCCTGGATACTATCTTTCTCACTACTAGCGCCATTAATCAAAGATGTGACGCACATATCTCTGCATAAAACTAGAAATGAGTCAGCCGCTATAGATATATATGACTCTTTGCAGATGCTCTGCCACCACTGAGTCGTGACTTGAACAACCAACTGATTCAAAGCTGCACATTATTTGAAGTATTCTTTCATTGAAGAAATCAGTAGGAACCTTGTTCCTAGTTTAGTTCCATTATATAACATGTGTCGGGTGCCACGTATTGCGGCACACAGATACTGCAAGGATGAAAATATGAATATGTGATTTTGCTTTTCTTTCTCCTCCTATTTGCAGATGAGATAATTATATATGTAAATTTTAGATGTCTCTGACAATGAGAATTTCAAGCTGTTGTTAAAAAGCACTTGATTCTTACTGTGATAAGTTTTTCTTTTTATCTTTCAGTGTCTTCATTAATAACGGATACATTGTTAATAAAGACATTGAAAAAATGGAAATTTTGGCTATGGGATATAAAGGCTTGCACACACTGATCAGATATTTTATATGCAAAAGATGTTATCAAAGGCTAAAATGTGGTACTCAGTCATATTACTTTAACTTTCTAACAGTTCAAGTTGGACATTCAGGATCTTTCCATAATCAGAGGCAAGGTATCCCATGGAAACCCAGTGAGCAATTTACTCATTACACCTATTTTAAAATTAAATGAAATACCCATGGATGTATCTCTCAGTTGATTATAACTTTCTCTAGACTAGACACTTCATTTTTGGACAGCTAAAATTAGTTGCCATGAATCCTAGCATAGAACTTACAGAATATTCAACCAATGCACTTACTTGGAATAGACAGTTAGCTATGCAAACAGGAATACTGTTTTCTATATGCTAATATTTTATCATCTAGAATGAACAGAGAAATTCTAGGGTTTTTAATAGTGTCATCACTGATTAGACATAAACACGGGTACAACATAGGAGTCAAAATAAACACAGGTGCTCAATAGGATGTACTTTCACTACATACAGGGAAGTATCAGTGCTATTAGACAAGCTAGTTAGTATAGTGTGTATAAAATACTCCATAGAACTCTGGTCCAGAAAGACAAATCCCATTGAAAAAGAGGGCTGGTATGACTGGGGAAGGTAAGAACTGGTGTAAGGAAAGTATGCTAGAAAATATTTATTAGTTTAGCAAGTTCAAGGCTGCCTATGCTATCTTAACTAAGAGACAAAGTTGGCATATAAATTAATGCATTTATTTAGGCTGAAAATTGAAAGACTCATTAACCACCTACATATTTGAACAGAACTGTCTATAGAAGTAGTTGTTGGGACCTAACAATATTACCTGTTTTAAATGCAGCTAGAAAAGCCAATGGAAAAGAACTCATGAGGCAGCTGTGTGAAGTAGCAGGGGACATGATCTAATGACCCTGCTAACCTGCATTCCTCTTACTTATCTTTTGAACACATTGGACTTTTCCTCACTTTCAAGTATTATTAGGTATTCTGTGTTTCAGAGAGATCAATGAAGAACAGCTGCTTTGTTCTTTGCAGTGAAGTTTTTTTGTGGCATAAAATTCCACAGACTGAAGACCCATAGTGAGACTGCATGCTGTTAATAAAAGATGTTATGTATCTAACATTTTGTTGTCATAACTACATCTAGAAGTCAGGACGCTTTTGCTGCTTTTGCTGCTTTCTCATTTTTATCTTTTTTTTTTTTTTTTTATTGATCCAAAAACTAGGATTTGCATTTATTTTTTCATTTCTGAAAGTTATCAATATTTTCTCTTTTCTCACATGAAAACAAACAAGCAAACAAACAAAAAAAAAACACAGGCGTTTTAAGGATTCACTTATCTTTCAGGAACACAGGCATGTTCTTACTTCCCAGCATGCCCATATTTCCTGTTCTTATGTCTTGTTTTCCTCTGTTTGGGATGATGCAAGTTTTATAGGACTCCTATTCTTTATTTTTAATTTAAATTCTATATCTAAGGTATTAAACAGTAGACCTCATGGTTAACTCAAAAAAGATATGTAGATTCACAGTCTTCAGGTATATAATAATTCAGGTTAGTTCTGGAGTATCAAAGCCACAGCAAATGAAATTTGAGGTGGCCCCATCTAAATGAAAATGCAGTTCCTTCTTCCCGTGAAGACCACAACCCATGTTATCAACAATCTATTCATTTATTTTTCTCCATGAGGAAAGAGTAATCTTCCAAGCGGCAGCTTGCTGAGAAATCTACCTGAGGTATCTGCATTTTTTTCTTACATGGCATGATGCCTGGAAGTCTGGCAATGAAATGTGAGTTTAAACTAATAAAGACAAACTGACCAAGTGTTTTTAATACATGCACAATAATTTCTGCTCAACAGATGAAGCTTGGTTGTTTGTTTCTTACTGTACAGGACAGTGCAGATTGGTTTGCAATTGATTTTTGAGCTCTATTTCCAGATGCTGATGTAAGTGCAACATTTAGGCATGGGCAAATCACTGTCATTCCACTTTCCTCTTCACTCACAGGTGCACGGCTCTCTGAGGACAGAGTTCAGGTGAGGTCTGGCACATTATTAAAAATGAAGGCCCTAAATTGATGAAGAAAACATCTCAGACATGGGCTCTTGGCATTGATGAGGTTTGTAGCAAGCCAAAATGAAATGGTAAATAAGGAACAATTTGGTTTTTTCCTACCTTTAGTGTCTTTCAAGGAATTGCGTTAGTTCTGAAGGTGATAACTGAATGCCCTGGAAGTGCAGAAGCAGCATTTATTTATTTAACTATTTGCTTATTTATTTATTTGGCAAGGGTGAAGTATATCTTTTGCACTGTTTTATAGACAATTCCTTAACATGTGATCCTAAAATTAAAAGTCTTGTATATACTGCTCTTAATTTATCTAAATAACATATGTTCTGAAGATGTTCAGCTACTCCAGAGAAATAGGTCCTATTTTTTTTTTTATATATATGTTTTAAAACTAGTTTTATATAATTAAACTGCAGAAACACAATCCAAATGAATGGTGATATGTATTTTAACATCAAAGATTTGCAGATCTTTTCCGTTGACCTTCTCTTTAATTACTTTGTCCTTTGGTAATAAAGTTAGCCGGAACTTTTTATTGCAGAATATTTGTACAAGATTAAAAAAATCCCCAGGAATTTATACACTGTCAAGAGTAAATTAATATTCTCCTTCTCCTTCTGTAACTGGAAACATGGCAACTGAGTCAAATATTAGTCTGTAACATTGTGACTTTCAGTAATAGACTTTAAATGTAATTAGAGTGCTTCAAGAATCCTGCAGAAGATCTTACTTCTAAATTTTAATAAAATTCAGAGAAATATAGGTGACGTGGGCATTACACATAACTTTTTGTGGACAAGCATCTCTGGTATTCTTTCACCTTTAACACAAAAAAACATACAGTCACAGAGTATATATATACAGAAGACATACATAGTAATGAGAAATTTTAAAATGTTAGAATAAAATATGTGAATATGAATGGAAATCAAGAAACATTTTAATTTTCTTGCTATATCTATAATACTGCCTATAAAAATCCTTGACTAAGTCTCTCTCAGTTGCAAGTTGTAATACTATCTGTCAACTAGTACTGTCTTACGCTCCTGGGATCTAAAAGTTTTAGGCAGTTCCCTGCTTGTCCTCATACACCTTTCTTCCCGTGAAACTTCGCAGTGATCCACTTGTAGGTCGAGCACTCACTAGGTCCTGTGAGAACTGGTATGATGAGGAACAGGAATGATTTGACAGCAACCACTGAGATACAGCTTTGGTACAGTAGCATAGAGGCTAGCAAACTTCTTAACAGGAAATGAGGATTTGTGGTGTTGACATCACTAAGGGGAGAGGTTTGGCATGCACACTGCAGGAACACACCCTAGTCACCAACCAGGGCACAAAATGAGCAAAAGCCTCTTGGACACCTCCTCTAACTGAGCAGATTGGGTTCATAAGGCCAAACAAAAATGTCCTGAAAAAGATCCCTACCTATCTAGGGATTTGGTCATTGAGAGGTAGTTGGTTTTAAGTTGGTTTTAAGTTGGTTTTTACTTGGTTTCCTGGTGAACGCTGGGGTCTCTTAATCTCTATTCATCTATTCCCCAAACTCACTAAGTATGATGGGAGAACATGCAGTCAGGGAATGGAAGAGTGGGTTTTGCTCTCCATTTCAAAAAATGCAGTTTGTCTTCACAACTTTATTTTAGCTGCCACAGTCATAGTCTTTTAAGATAAGACTACTTGTTCTACATCATTCCTATTTCATTTGCCCTACATATGTACTGGAGAGCAAAACATTTTGTTCTGGAAACTCTTTGGATTAGGACCCTGGAAACCTGGATTCTATTCCTACTTTTCTGTAGTAGTGGGCATGATTATGTCAAGATGCACAAACAAGGGGGCTGCAGCTAGATTTATCTGTTCAATCAGAGATTCTGCACTTCTTAGTATATAATTTGGATACTGTAACATGCTTGTATATACTACAGCACATAGTTTGAAGGAGTTATGGTTAGCTTCTTTGCTTTATTTTTTTGTGTCCAACTTTCTATTCATAGTTCATGAAGGATTTAGAATTTGCAGGTAAGAAAAGTTAAAAAATTGATTAATAATCTTGTACTTAGTCCAAATATATCTATTTGAATCATATATAAAAATGTTTAGGTCATAAACTGTATTAATTTAAAGAATTGGTGCAGTAAGTTGTATCTACCATAAAAACAACATAGGTTACTCACACAAGGATATTTACATAAATGTATTTGATGTTTGTTCCAAAAAACACCAAGGAATATTTATTAGAGTGGCATTTTTAGCCATATCTATGAAAGTCTTATAAAAAAAGAAAAAGAAAAAAATGCATTATTCCACAGTCTTTTTAGCAACTTTTCTTTCTTCTGAAAGAAAAAACAAGCCTTTGGAGCTGAAATTAGCCACTGATGTTACTGTTAATATGTTATTCAGACAAAGGCATAGTTACACCCTTTACAGCTGCATTCATTTAACCTTAATTTGCAATAAAATAAAATAAAATAAAATAAAATAAAATAAAATAAAATAAATAACCTTTCTTTGATAAAATTATAAAATTCCTATCTTCCAGCCAGAGGATCATTTCCTGTTTAATCAACAGCAACAGGCTCACAGTCAAGATTCTATTATGCATTTTTCAAGGGCTTTTCCTTGAAGATTACATGTAAGTAGAAGCTTTTATAAATTTGTCAGTTAGTATCAGAGCAGTGTTCCACATTAATTGTCTTTGGAAAAGAAAATTTATGTCTATGAATACATAAATTATAGCTGCCCTATCAAACACACAATTTGAATCTGACAAATAGAGCATGGTGTTGTGTTTTAACCCAGCAGGCAGCTAAGTACCACACAGTCATATGAGGACAGGTTTAGGGAGCTGGGGTTGTTCAGCCTGGAAAAGAGAAGGCTCCGGGGAGACCTTACAGCGGCCTTCCAGAACCTAAAGGGGGCTACAGGAAAGCTGGGGAGGGACTCTTGATCAGGGAGTGTAGGGATAGGACTGTCATGGAATTACTTTAAACTAAAAGAGGGCAGATTTAGATTAGATCTAAGGAATAAATTCTTTTTTCTTTACTCTAAGGGTGGTGAGGCACTGAAAGAGGCTTCCCAGAGAAACTGTGGATGCCTCGTCCCTGGAGGTGCTTAAGGCCAGGCTGGATGGGGTTTTGGGCAATCTGTTCCGGTGGGAGGTGTCCCTGCCTCTGGCTGGGAGTTGGAACTGGATGGGTTTTAAGGTCCCTTCCAACCCAAACCAGTCAATGATTTATGAATCTATGGTCACAAAAACATTGTTGGTTAATCATAGTTTTGCAAAGAGAAGACTCTTACATAACTGTAATAAAAATTTGTGATCACTAAATCATCAAAGAATATAGCTGAATCCCTTCAAACAGAAGAGGTCATCTTGTTCTTATTCTAAGATAACATTATAATATTAAATTCTAAGAAATATTTTCAATATTAAATACTACCCAGCCTTATGTAATACAACCCATGTTGAGATTATTGCTGTTTTCATTAAAAGAGACACAGTAAAAAATCTTCAGTGAGCTGACATTGCATTTGAAGTAGGATCATAGTGAAATGATTTATGACGAGATTTGTTTGAAATATTGGAGCTGAATAATCTTAAAATGTTGTGGTAAAGTTAAGAGTTTGCTCACGTTATTGTTTAGTTTTTAAAAAGCAGAGGAAGACAAAAAAAAACAGTATTGTGATTAACACATCAGACTGCAATTTGGGAGATTGGAGCTTGACTACAGTGTTATTGCCTCTGTTCTGGATTCTTTGTTAGGGCCTTTCTCTAACCCTTTTCGTGTCATCCCCATTTTAGTTATAAACTCTTAAGAACAAAGATACTTTCTTGCTGTGTGTGTGTAAATTAGAGTTTGTAATAAAGCTCTGATCCTGACTGGTCCCACCAGCACTAGGATGTCACAAGAATGTGTAATAATTTTGTTACCATTAGTCTGAGTTTCATGTTTTCAGTGTCATATTTCATATTTTTATTTGTATTTTCTATTGCTCTATTACTTGCAGTACCCTGTTTCTTACTTGGAGTTCTTTCTATAGGTCTTGTCAGGAGCCTTCTCCATTTACCAGGTCTCACAGACTAATGGCCTGGGATTTAGGCTGCACTGGGAAGATGTAGAGGTACCACAGCTGCTGCTTCTGGAGTTTGAATTATCTCGTCTGTGTTCGCTGCAGAGCTTGTGTAGTCAGATATTCATCTGAAGGGAGTCCCTGAAAAATCTGAGATTATTGCAGGAAGTACTTCTGAGGTGAGATGGGGATAGAAATCAGAAGCACACATAAGTATTCATGGTTCAGAAGTGATTGCACAAGGACAATCAAAGCAAACTATTATTTTAAAACAGCTCTAGGGATGTTAAAATATTAGAAATAAGATGGTTTGACCTTAGTGCAGTGAAACTCTTAAATGCAGTTTTAAAGAATAAGAACTTTCCAAGAAACGAGGTCTGACAAGGCATCTAATCTCCTGTGAATTGATACCATATTAATCTAAGAAATGCAGCATATTTCAGCGGAGGTAATAGCACTTACCTTTTCAGAATGCTTCTCACATAGGGTCTGAGCCAAAGGTCCTTTGAAGTCAATGGAAGTTTTCCATTTTTAAAACTACGTATTATTAAAAAGTATGTATTATGAAATAGGCAGAACTAAGTGAAATAATAGATACAGATTGTGACATTAAACTTACAATTCCTGCTTTTGGTAAACGTCAAAGCACTTAATTCTAACTTTATATTACTCCTCCCTGAATAATAACACTTCCATGCAATTTATTTGCAGAGATTAAGACTGGAACCTCTTGATCTGAAACATAAACTTCTATTGCCTGAGCTGACAATTCAGAATTGCTGCATTTCTGACACAGACAATTGCAATCTCTTAAGTTATCCAACTCACTAGATGTACTTGAGCCAGGGCCATGTATACAAGGAGAATGGCAGGAAAAAAAACAAAAAACAAAACAAAACAAAACAAAACAAAACAAAAAAAAAAACAGAGATCTATACCTGTCCAAAGGATCTCTTTCTGCCCATCAGATCATGGCTGGGTCACATACATTATCCATGTTAGTTATATGTTGTACTGCACAGGTTGTTTTGGCAGATAAATTTGCTTTACATTAACACCTGGGTAGCCAGGTGTTAATGTAAAAAAATTATTTCAGAAAATTTTTCACAAGAAAAATAAATGTAAGAGAAAACACTAACTTTTGTTCAAAGCGTAGACTATATACTTAAAAGCTAAGGAATTATTTATAATACCTGCAAAAGACTAGACTGAAAGAAATATAAGAACTCTGTTTTTGCAACATTCACAACGTATGTAGGAAGAACTTTTCCATGCAGTAGCTCAGGATTCTAAATATAAACCTAAGTAAAACTACTAGTAAAAACCTAACTAAAGTTACCTAAAAAATCCTTTTTTTTTTTTTTAATTGTTTTCTCTAATAAGAGTGACTGCTCGTGAAGACAGAAAGCGATATTTTAATGAGGAAAGGTTTGAATATTAATAATTAAATTTATCACCTTCCACAGGGTTTTTTGTTTGTTTGTTTGTTTGGTGGTTGTTGATTTTTGGTGACTTTCAAGGATCACAAATTTCATGTAATGGAAAACAAATCACACCCATCCTCTTCCATGTCTTGTGTAGCTCTAGGTACCAGCAACTATGAAAATTTTCTTTGCTTCTCATTATCATATGTAAGACTTCCTGTTGCATATACCATATCTCTTGGAAGTGGTAGCAAAAGAATCCCTATGTTAGGAACATGAGTGAGGCTTCATATCCTGGCAAAGTATCACATTGGATGACATTTCACTTTGATGATAGGAAGAGTGTGAAGTCTCTCTGTCACTACACTGACCTGAATACTTACAGTACAGTGTGTGCTTAATTGCAGTAAATGAACTTGCATGCATGCTCCGTCTCTATATTATCTTACTTCTATTGGAGAACTAACATTTTCTTAAGAGAAAAAATATAAATATGTTGTAGAGGTTTGATTTGTCTTAGGTAATTTTTGTAGACTTTATTTAGCGCTTCATGTTTCAGTAAGAGCAGAACTCCGGAAAAGCAGAGGAGTGAATGCAGATGGAGCTGTGATAATCTTTCACCCAATTCTGAGACTTTCTAAAGAAACAGTGGGAGAAAAAACTGTGTTCCTGCTGTCCAATGGTGAGAGGACTGTAGCTGAAAGGGCTGGCAAGCCATCAGCTTTCACAAGCCCTAAAGTCACCAAGCTTTAAAGACAAGCAATATTGCATGTTAGTCAGTGGGCGATGTCCAGTTAGATAAATCAACCTTGCGTCTGGAGAGTTAGAAACACTCTGTCATAACAGTTATTTTTAAGTGGCTGCATCAAGCTACTGGCAGTACGACTTGCATATAGTCATTGCACATAAAGGCCAAAGCCCCAGCTGATCATGACTCCCATAGCAAAAGAATTTTAAAAGCGGCACATCTCCCCATACAGGAAGAGTAAGCTAAAATCTGAGAGACTTTTCCACCTTCTCCTTTAGATATTTCTACAGATGATATTTGAAGGAATGATTCTAATCCAGTAGAACCAAAGCTTAAAGACCTAGCTATCATTTAATCCAGAATCCAGTAGTTCTAACATCAGTTGAAAACTTTCTTAGTGTAAGAAATGTTGATGTTATTTCATTTAAATTGTCAGCAGATACTAAGGCTACATTGATAAACGCATCACATTTTTTAGTTTTCAGCAATACTGTTCCTCATGATGATGTTCCTATTATACTGCCCTTGTGTCATGGTCTCTTCAGACTGGCATCATAGCAATGACCATCCAAAATGACAAACAGAAATCTTCAAACTAGTGGGTAGTAAAACTTGTATCAGGAAGATTTGTGTTCAGCTACGTGGCCTCTAGTTTAGTTTATATCCTTCCATATGTATCTAACCTCTCAGGATATGTGCTTTATGTTACAACTAATACTTATGCCAGGCATCCTAGACCACAAAAAGACTTTAATGAAAGACAGAATTAATTTGCCTCCAGCATACCACTAATTTGACTTTAACTTGAATTGTCTTGTGGGAATTCTGCTTGCCTGGATAAAGTCTGAATTTGTTTTGCCTCCTTAAAAATATAGCATAAAGAAAGAGTGCTACATTATATAATATCAAACAGCTTAACTACTACATCTAATTATATTAAAGACTAGACTACTGGAAGTAATAACACTTCAAATATAATTATAAACATGAAAGCAAATGAGAAGCAGCAACAGTGCTTTAGACTGTGCTGTAAATACCCTTGAAAAACCCATTCAGGCTACATTTTGTAGGTCATACTATAAGTCGTAGTTGGAGCAAACCTCCCCGGAGAAAACTGTCAGAAGTGCCTTTAGCAATTGTCATTGCCTTTAGCAGCAGTACTGCCAGTTTTCAAACAGAATAGAAGTCTGATTTTCCTTCCTTCCCAGTTCAGGGAGGAAAGTTTGCCTAAGTTTCCTGCAGTCTAGTTTGAAACGTTCAGTTCTTCACAAGGAAAATTATTAAAAAATTTGAAAGATAAAGTTTGAATCTTAAAGATTCAGATCTTCAGATGTGAAGATTAAGAAAAACTACCAGCTGGGCTGAATCTTTCAGTAGACTAAGTATTGCACTTGCATAGTAGAGATAACAACATCTACAGTTCAGCAGCTGTAGCTATGTGGGCAGAAATACCCTTTAAAACTCTTTAAGAAGAGGTTTAATTCAAAGAGAAGCAGAACTACCAAAAATATAATAAATAAATAATAAATATATATATTTTTAAAGTTTTATTAGAATTTATTCCACCAAAAAAGTGGCAAAATGTGCTAATACATGATACATATCTAGTAAGAGGTGGGACTTGAACTTGATATAGAAATATTTGGTGTATGTTGAATTTCTGGAGTGTGTACAAATTTAATTAGAGATGTAGTAAAAGCATAACACATGGTATATAAATGTTCTGGAGGAGGAAAAGAAAATAAACATGAATTAGAAGTTAAAATAATTCTTCTCAGATTTTATTCTCTTATAACCATCCATTCTATATCTTATTTTTTTCCCTAGAATTTCATTTCTACAGGTATTTACTGTCATGCAGTTTTCACTGAAGTCACTTGCAGTCTGTATTGGTTCTGTTTATTTCTGTGTGTTCTTCACAGGTGTTCCCAAGAGTCATTCATTCATCACCACGGTCTGTGACATGCATTCACTTTGCTACATTTCTATTTTCACAGCCTTTCCTTGTTGTACAAAGAAAGAAGCATTTCCTGTCTTGCCTGTTTGCCCAAACTCTTCACATGATATTTCACACTGCAAACAGGGCATCTGAGGGTACAGTCAGGCTGAGCAGGGATGGGGCTCTTGCTCTTCCAAGCTCTTCAGCCTGCCTCAGACCCAAGCATGGATTTGTGAACAGGCAGCATGACACCAGCCAAGCCAGGCAGGAATTGAAGTTTCACTGCAGGCCTATGCACTGTGTAGACACATCAGTTTAGATATGAGAGTACTGGAATTTATACGACTTGTATACTAGGCTACATCAATAAAAAAAATTATATCTATCCCTGTTAATTTGGTATAATTTTTAAGGGATTAAATGAAGATGCATAACTGTTCTGACGGACAGCTATTTCAGCATCAAACAAGTTGCCATATCAGTGAGATAAATATTTATTTAATTTGTCAGTCTCAGTGAGACAGTCATTGTCAGCTATTTCAGAGAGAAACCTATAAGTATCGTGCACAAGGATAAATATCTTCCTTGCAGAAGAGATGTATTTTTTCCATAGGTTTTATGAAATTCTGAGTATAGCTGAATTTGGGTGACAGGTGTAATATTATAGTCACTGTGATATACGAATGTAATTGGAAACAAATATAAATATTTCATTTAGATATTGTTTTATTCCTTTTAAATCAGTCTTTTTTCTTTTTTTTTTTTTTTTGGCAGTTACTCAGTATAAGTGTCTGCATTTGAACACATGGATGTGTGCTGCCTCTATATACATTTTAATAAATATTCTGCTTTTGTGTTTCTTTGTTCCTGAATTATAAAAGATAAATATCACCGCTGAATTAACATTGTTTGTAGGATTAAAAGAATGTGACCTTTTTTGCACAATGTTTTGCTTTCTGCCATTTTTTTCTTCAATATTGATCCCTTTCCTATGCAAACAACTACCAAATTTGGAATGATTTTAACAAAATATTTAACAGCAAATATTAACTCAGTGCAGAAATACTAAGAAAAGAATTAGTTCAAACCACAGATGTTTAAAAACTGAGTTGACATTATTTTATTTTATTTTCAAACTCCTAGTGTGGTATGCACACTAAGAGAACCATTCCCAGCTACCATCCATTAGGTGAAAACTTTGTGAAATTTTAATCACTGATTCCTGTTATTCCCACTATTGTGAAATATTACTGATTCACTTTGAATCATCTTTTGCATTGGTTAGGTACACTGACCAAAAGGAAGAGAATTTATTGAAGAAAAAGAGCTGTAAAATTTTTAGCGAAGCTTTTATTCAGGAATTAGAAAGAATTAAGTTGTTCCCTTAACGTACCAGGAGAACAGAAGTTGTTCTTCAAGCATTAGATGTTCTTCTGTATTTAATCACAGGTATAGAAGAAAGACATAATCATGGCTTTACAGAGATAAGGTTACTTGGAAGTGGTCTTATTTTGCTAATTCCTCACATATAAGAACTCAGCCGACTCCTTCCCAGTTCTGAGACAGTGTGTGGCAGATTGCCTGGTGTAGAAACAATTTGGGGGCATAAGGCTTTATATCTCCAATTTGCTGCTGGTTTACACCAGGAGAAGATCTAACCTGCTCAGGAAATGTGACCTGGCAGAGCTGACTGATAGCTGCAGTTTGGCTCTTTCAGAGGACTGCAGCAACAGAGGGACAATGGCTTACTACTTTAGAAGTTTTATAACAGACTGGCTTTATATGTTTGTCTTGCAGTTTCACAGTGAAAATATTATTGACATCTGTTTCCTTTACAGAAAAAGTGTTCTCCCATCATGGCTACAAAAGACAAAAAATGAATCAGTTCCCCAGGTAACCATCAGCTAAAGCTTACATGTCGAATTTATTCCCAGTAGTTTTGCAGGGGTGTTGCTGTGTTAATTTCCATGGTGTGACTCCTGTTTTATTTTCATATACAGAGACGAGAATCTAATACCCAGAAATAATTTATTTATAATAATTTCATTTATTTCTTAATATTTTAGAAAACAAATGATTATGAGTCACATAAAATGAGATGTCATCAAAAATATTTTGTGTCAAAGCTACTGTGCTAAAGCAGATATGTTTATGTTTATATCTTTTCGAACACTTACATGTATTTTAAACTCAAAACTAATTTCGTAACACTGAACTTCTAATAACAAGAAGTGTGACTAAATAATAAATTAGCATGCAATTTTAGTTGCTAAAAATCTCTGATGTTCTTTTAGATATTATAGGTACAACCAAAAAAATAAAAGCAGAGTTTCTGAAACTGTTCATCTGTTCAACTGTTTCCATTAAGAACTGTCTGCCTGTTTCTAGCAAGAAAAAATATTTGTGTATTGATTATTGGTCTAATATAAAATGTAACTGAATCAAAAAAATAATTTGGTAAGAAGTGTGTGTCCAGAGGGAAGTAATTACACAAATACATTTGTACAAATCCCCTAAATCAAAGCAGAGTCAGAATTTAGCAGCATTTCTCTCCCTTGTTTTCCTGTCTCTACTATCATATTGGGTTGTTATCCTCAGATTCTCTCATATAAGCTCTCATATAATTGGGATACACTGCTTTCTCTCAGCAGGAATCCATTTGGTCTAATTGATGTATGAGTCAGTGAACTTTACATAGACACTGAAAATATAGAAAAGTCATGAGACAGTGTATATGAATAGCAAGAAAGGATACAGAACTCTGGTCACAAATAAATTGGACAAGCAATAATGTGGTGTTGTGTTTTATTTTCTTATCATTTATTCCTGCTAAGTTTCCTGTTAAACTTTAATGTCTTATTAAGGAAACTTCAACCGTAAAACCTAAAGTTAAAAATAGTTACTAAAATAAAGCTTACAAAAATGGCAAGATGTTTAAGACTACTTTTATTTAACTTCAACATATAGTATGAAAATAATTATTCAACATAATTGTGTCTCCTTAAGCTGAGAGCAGTGTTTATGTTACAGTATATGATTAATTAAATTTGTTCTAAGATCTTGTTCAGCCTGGAGAAGAGGAGGCTCAGGGGCGACCTTATCGCTCTCTACAGATACCTTAAAGGAGGCTGTAGAGAGGTGGGGGTTGGCCTGTTCTCCCACGTGCCTGGTGACAGGACGAGGGGGAACGAGCTAAAGTTGCACCAGGGGTGTTTTAGGTTAGATGTTAGGAAGAGCTTCTTTACTGAAAGGGTTGTGAGGCATTGGAACAGGCTGCCCAGGGAAGTGGTGGAGTCACCATCCCTGGAAGTCTTCAAAAGACGTTTAGATGTAGAGCTTAGGGATATGGTTTAGTGGGGACTGTTAGTGTTAGGTTAGAGGTTGGACTCGATGATCTTGAGGTCTCTTCCAACCTATAAATTCTGTGATTCTGTGATTCTGTGATCTGTTTTATCTATATTGACAGATATAGATACTTTCACAAAACAGATGCACAGAGATTGGCCTTGAAAAGGTTCAGATTCTACTTTTCATCATTTTGTTGTACTTTTCAGACTTGGTTTAAGAAATAGTGAACTGTTGCACAGACCTAAGTTCTTACCTTCTCGTTATCTTCAAAACAGCAATACTGAAGAGTTCAATTATTTTGTCAGGATGTCTACATTAAAGAGTATGATTAAATTTCTCATTTAAAGATCTATGGATGTTCTTTAGACATTTGACTGAAGACACGTTTTTCCAATTTTTATTTAGAAAAGGAAGATGAAGAAAATAGCCAGAAGAGGAAAGACATAGGGTCTGTCATACTCATTATTGCATGTTTTCATATATCACAGTTGAGTTCACATAAGAGATCCTAACATACCATGACAAATACAGTAACATTTTTATAAATTCAAAGCTATCAGATGATGTATGGATTTAATAACAAAACAGCAAGACTTCCTTTTGTCTTCATGTCAGGAATTATGCAAAAGTATGAGGTATGTTCAGATTCTGGCTCTCCTGACGAAAAAGGAATATTAACCCAAACTTGCAGTCTCCTCCTAAATACCACTGCTCATTTTCCCCAAATGTAACAGCAGGTCAAGCTGAATATAAGCTAGAACTCTAGTCAAAATGATTTTTAGTGACTAAAATCTCTGTAAATTTCCTTTTAATCCATTTTCTCTTGTTTGCAGTAAGCCTAGATTTGAGAGAAATGTGATCATTCAAAAGTCAAGAGATACTACACCCACCTGATATTTTAATTTTGGGGAAGGGCTTCACACTCACTTCTTTAATGAGGATACTTTGCAATTTATAGTATTTGTCCAGCTTCCTACAGTGATAATTTTAAACAAAGTTTCAAGTGAGGTAGGGTTACCTTTAATTCATGAAAATGTCTTAATGATGGTGGATACAGAGTCTGAGCTTCTATTATTCTGTTACAGCATCCTGGGAAATTTTCAGCTGCTCTGAGAAAGTGTCTGTGAACAACTGGTGATTAATCATTGTTTCTCACAGACATACATCTAGGATGCTTGCAGAAAAGCACTCTAGCAAAGCCAGAGGAGGAATACACAGTACGTGTCTTTGATTCAGGTCTTCTGGGGAGCTCCCTGGTTCTCAGATTGTCCTGCCAGTTAATTTTCTTCCTAGTAGCTGGTAGAATGCTATGTTTTGGCTTACGATGAGAAGAGTGCTGATAACACGCTGATGGTTTAATTGTTGCAGAGCAGTGCTTACACCAAGCCAAGGACGTCTCAGCTTCTTGCTCTGTCCTGCCAACGGGCAGGCTGGGGGTGCAGCAAGAGCTGGGAGGGGACAGACCCAGGACAGGTGACCCAAACTAGCCAAAGGGGTATTCCATACCATCTGACGTCATGCTAAACAATATGTAGGGGTGGCTAGCCGGGGGAGGGGGGCCAGGACTGCTCGGGGTTAGGCTGGGCATCGGTCAGCAGGTGGTGAGCAATTGCATTGTGCATCACTTGTTTGTACACATTATTAGTAGTAGTACTATTATCATCGTTGTTGTTATTATTATTATTGTTATTATTATTGTTGTTATTATTATCCTGTCTTAATAAACTGTCTTTATCTCAACTCACGGGCTTTACTTTCCCGTTTCTCTCCCCCATCCCAGAGAGGGAGAGGGGAGGGTGAGTGAATGGCTGTGTGGTGTTTAGCTGCAGGCTGGGTTAAACCACAACACAGATTTACCTCTTCCAACCCTTCAACCAAGAGTACTCTCTAGTGCCACAGCTTGGAGGGGGCTTGCAGGGCTGTGCAGGCATAGAGACAGGGCAGGCATGTGGGGAAAGTGTTTTACAAGCACTTTCCCGGGTACTGCAAAGACGGGTGGAATACCTGAGGGTGCACAATGCAATGTGCAGAGGTCCTGGGCAGTCCAACTCGCCCAGATGCTCCCAGGTTGGGTGGAAAGCCCCAGCCTGGGGTGCCTTCAGTGGCCCAGTCCTCCCTGGAGGACGCACCATGGAGAAAGCAACACCTGCTTCAGGCTCACTCTCTCTGCCATGGGAGGCACAGCTCCAACCCAAACAACAAATCAGGATGATGATCAACTTAGCTATGGTGAAATAGGCCTCCACTTGCTGCATCATGCTCAGATGGAGAAGGGACAAACCATATTCTAAAGCAGGTCCTAGTGCCATCGAAGTTTGAATGTACATCTCTTGCAGTATCACAGCTGTCTGGTCACATCCTCTCGTGCTTTCTAGCAGATTTCTGTAAAGGTCAAGCTAGGAGACAACTCAGATGCTTTGAAGGACAGCTATTTGTCACTGTTTGTCACTTAGAGCTATTTGTATGTTTATGCTGACACCAAGTATTGGCATATTTCAAGTGCACAGACAATGCGTACTGCCTTAGCCCCTACTTTTCTGACTGCTGAAGCCGAAATTCAGGGCATACAGAAGTCACTTGCTGCAACATTGTTGTTAGGCATTGGAACGGGCTGCCCAGGGAAGTGGTGGAGTCACCATCCCTGGAGGTCTTTAAAAGACGCTTAGATGTAGAGCTTAGTGATATGGTTTAGTGGAGGACTTGTTAGTGTTAGGTCAGAGGTTGGACTCAATGATCTTGAGGTCTCTTCCAACCTAAAAATTCTGTGATTCTGTGATAACATGCCAAGCACTAATTTCTGAAATGCATCTGACAGCAGGAAAAAGTGTTTTCCTCATTTTTATGTGTACGCATGGGTTTCAAATCACAGACCTTTCATCTTGTGTTAGTAGGACCACAGAAAGCAGGGGTATTGCAAAGAAAGTGTTTCAATCACCCTGGTAGCCTGGGGCTAGTCATAGAGATGCAGGATATACCTCTCACTTACAGGAAAAATATCAATTCCAAAAAAAAAAAAAAAAAATATGATACACCTCAGGGGAAAAACAGAAAAAATATCCGTTCATAAAGTACCTGTTCCAGATGAACCAAAATAATCAATCTCATAGGTGCCCTATCCCACAGCCTGCTGGGACTGTGGATGAAAGGAGACAGTTTTTAAGTTAATCTGAAACTAAAATGAGTAAGTGTTAAATAATGCTCTAGTTCCTCTTGGCTTGTTTCAGAGACAAATTCCATTTTAAACAGTTAAATGGTTACAAGCTTTGAAATTAAATTTCAGGATGAATAATTAAGTAGCACACTCCAAGTGAGAGTCTGTGAGAAATCACATTCCACACTCTAGAAACACTTAGAGTAATAGATACAGGAGTAGATTGGTAACACACTTCTGATTAAATTTAGTCTGTGTAGAATGACTTCTCATATATTACAGTCAACAGCACACTGAAGTCAGCTGCATGTTTTATATAATTTAGGCTAAGATTAATGACTCATAAGGATAAAAAAAACTTCAAAACATCATTTGAAAATTAAGTAAAAGATTTCTATGGGAAGTAGACAAAAGTATGACCATTCATTTCTGAAGTGTATTTTTATCTGAGCTATATGAATAATCTAGGGCTTTTTCTTTGACTAGAAAGCTGGAAAAATCAATGGAAAGAATTATTTACATGTTTAATTTACATGCAAAATTGTTCCAGTTTAAGAGAACTTTTTATTTATTTATTTATTTATTTTCCTCATGGTAAAATTACACTATTTAATCACGGAAGTTTAAATAAAAGCAGAAGAAAGGTATAAATCAAGAGTTACCTTTCCATCTGTTCCCTTTAATGTCACTCTTTTCACCTGTGATATGAGAGAGTCTGTTTCAAATTCCTCTTCAGTAAATACAGAACATGGTATTTCTGGGAATATGCTATATATTATATATACATACATCCTTGCTATATAGATGACTTTCCATTTCTTCCAACATTGCTCCCTGTAGTGGTAAATATTCCCAGAGTCAGAGAAGTTTTGGAGGCAGAAGACTTGTAGTCTAGTCCACATCTGGAGAAGAGAAAAAGGAAGAAAGGAAGAAAGGAAGGAAGGAGGGAAGGAAGGAGGGAAGGAAGGAAGGAAGGAAGGAAGGAAGGAAGGAAGGAAGGAAGGAAGGAAGGAAGGAAGATTGATTTGCTGAAAAGACTTTTACCTTGTTCTAAAATGGAAGTGATTAATCCATAATAAAACAAATACTGAGCACTGCAGGCATTTTTGCAAATTGTCTAATAGATTTTTGTGTGATTTCAGTAGAATTTTGGCACAGGAAGATGAATTTAAACAAAAGAGTTTAAAATTTAACCTTTCAAAAGGATGTTGGGCAACAAGAAAAATTAATAGAATTTAAGTATATATATATATATTTAAAATATTTATTAATTGATGTTTGATGCCAAGAATTTGCTTTTTTTTCATGTGCATACTTTACTTAAACTTTGGAAATTAGTTTCCATGAAACAATGTACTTGCCAAAAGATACATTCTCACATGATGCAACCGTGCAAACTACCAAGAAATTTTTGGTTTTCACACATTAAAGTTATTTGTTTTATCCTTGCCTTAAATCATGTAGATATTTCCAAAACTCAGTGATCAGCCACATTCCAACAAACCACCAAACATTGTGTTAAGTCTTTTCGGACTACTACTTGATATTACTACACCTGCAGTCCTACTACTGCATCTAGTAAGCTTTCAAAAAGGAGTGCCTGAGAGAGCAAGACAATGAGCATTGTTAAGGTGAATAAATTTAACTAAGAGCCATATACATTTCCCTTAGATGCTAAAGAGTTACATGTTATTATAGCAATGATGCATATCTAAATAAGCAGCCAAGCCTATAATTTCTAGTGCCATAAAATAGAAAATCTAAGACCTCATAAAAGGCCAGAGAAACACTGTCATTCAAAACACATTTCTTTAAGGTAATTTCTGCGGAAGCAATTCCCTTTGCTACAGTAATTCTGCAGTCTGCAGAGAAAGTCATACTGAAGATCTTTCTTCCAGCCTTAAAAATCTATAAACACCATGAAACACCCTAGTGCTAGGTAGCAGATGCTCAGGAAAGTATCCGTAGCTGGAATTATTCTGTGTTGTTCCATAGAGCAATATAATCTATGTTTGGTGGCACCAGCTCAGCTGGTGATTAAAATTTATTCAGTATGTGTAACTCTTTCTTGGCATCATTATCAGTCAAGAAAATTTGCACTGCTTGTCACTGGCTTTACATGAGAACTGTGTATGATGACTGAAACATAGTAGAAGAAACAAACATGAGGGCACAAGTAAAGCATATTTCTCATAATTCATACATTTCTTGTCTTAAGTGTTTTCATGAAATGCAGTTGTCTTTCTGAACCCATGCTGTAAAAACAAACAAACACAAAAAAGGTTATTTATAAATACAAAACAAACCAAACCAACCAACCAAACAAACAAAATTACCTTTGGTCTTCCATACTGTTCTCTGGAAACCACACAACCCAATAAACCTTTCCAATGGACCACTAGGATACTGACCTTTTCTTCTATCTTTTTCTTTTTTTTTTTACAAGGTCCCATAATCATGAGTTTCAGAACTACATCAACCCATCTGGAAATTAAAGTTGAATGCTTTTGACCCAGAGATTACTGAGTTCAGTGACTTTTATTGGTTTTGGATTGCACTCAGATCCAAGGAGCAGAAGGATCTCATTAAGTGGTCCAGATTTTCAAAAGCTCACCTCTCATTAAAAATTAAAAACAGTAACGAAGTTTTCAAAAGAGTTTAGCATCTTATCTACCGAGCTGTTTAATTAGTCTGACCATAAGTGTCACAATGGGAGCTTCTGGGCGCAGAACAGATTTCAAAACTGGACTTTAAATTATGATCATATGTCAGTGTATTTCCCTGCACATTTATTGGAACGAATAACCTATATCATCTCTGCTCTTCTCTGAAGCAGTACATTTGTTCCCATGCTTGATTAGAATTCAGCAAATATTGCTCCCTTCAGTCACTATAAAGAAAATAGGAGCAGACTTTTTATTCTGGTGTAATATTTTTGCATATGAGATTCATAATCCAATAGAAGTTTTCCAGTTTCAGTGGCCCAGTATTGGATATGTACAGTTTTTCAATAATATAAAGGTAACACATTGAACAGCTAATAACTCTTTCAGTCATTAGGCAGATAATGCCACTATGTCTATTCTACGTATTTTTCATTTCTACAAAGTGTTTACTTTCATGTATATATGCAATGCACGACTTCCAGAAGATAATCACTAATTTTGTTTAATTGAAAAATAAGACTAGACCCCAATTCCTATCATAGAACAAGAATGTGTTTCAGAAATAGAGCAAATTACTTTGTTCAGGTAGTAATCCAGTTATGAAAAATTCTCAAAGGAAAGGAAAGCTTGGTTTCATGCTGACAGTCCACTAAAGATGGAAGACAGTATTTTTTTATAATGCACTGGAGAGTGTTTAGCAGGGAAAGCATGTTAAATAATGTCAAAACTATTTATTATTTCAGAGTGTCGTTAATTAAGAAAATTGATTCACATCCTACTAAAAAAAAAATCCCAGAAAATGTAAATGAAAAACTGAACTCTAATGCGTGAGTGCAGCCCTGCCAGTGAGCAGCAGCATGAGCCAACAAATCAGGGCAGAAACACGAGACTACAAGCTATCTAAGGTACATCTTAAACCAAAATGGCTCGTAGGGCTACTACAGTAAAGGCCTTTATTTTCCACAGGCAAAAATACACAAAGGCACAATACAGTAAGTATTCAATTTATTAAACCAATGAATCACACCTCTTCGACTCCGGCTTCAACATGAGTTAAAAGCTAAAATTCACAACTACAGATATACAGTTGAATTCCTTAATGACTCTCTGCCATGACACCCTGGAAGGTCTTGTTGTACTAATTGACACACTAATTTGTAAAATAAATGCAAAAGGCTGTTTTCCTATTAAGACTTTGCAGACATAGGCAGATGTTCACGCATCAGAAGTAATTCCACTGATGGTTTATGTTTGCTGCCAAAGTTAAATTCCATTACAGTTAAATTTTTAGGCATTGAATTTTTTTCCCATTTGTGACTCTTTTCCTGTAGCATATTTGCTTTAGTTTGCATCAGCAGAAAACCCTGCATACTGTTTGTATACTATAATAAAACTAAAATCTGGTATTGTTGGCATTAAATGTGTTTTCTGACTTCATAAAAATAGAAATAATTTCTGTTACAAATGAATTCCATTTCTACATTGCAAAATTAAAAACAAAAAACAAAAAAACTTACCAAAGACTGTTACCAAAATATAATTTGCTTAGCTTTTCATTATTGTGGAAATAGCTTAATGCAGAGTCAGACATTTTAGGACTAACATAACATTTACAGACAAAACAATCTTTTTACAGAATAAATGTATTATTGTTGATATTTTTAATATGTTTTTCACTATGAATGTCAATCATTTCAGTTGCAGATTTCTAAATCTTATGTTCAGCTAAAATATCAGGCTTCGATTGTCAATAGCAAATGGAAATCCCTACCTGAGAAGCTGCTTCAAAAAGCAACAACAGACTGAGTTTCAGGCTTCCATTCAACATAGTTCAATAGAAACGTGTACTTAATTTCAAAAAATTACTGTTCAGCTTGCTTGTGCTATGTACTTATTGTCTACATCTTAAGACTTAGAAGACAAAGGTACTCATTGCTACCATACACTTCTGAAAGTAAAATCAGCCTTGATCAGCATCAGTCTAGAACCACTATTTTTCCAAGTAACAAGACTACAGTGTAAACAGGGCAGGACTCACTGTGCAGACAGTACAGCATGCAGCACTTCCACAAGAGCCATGCCCAGAATTCTGCACATAGTGAAGGCCACCCTTCCTGGAACTTCTCAAGGTCTGGAGCATCCAACTGACCAGAGGAGAAGGGTATCATCTCTTCACAATTTGCTCATCCATATATACAGAGGGAGATTTATTTATGGAAGTATAATGCTCAGAATCCCTCTTGCAAGGAATTGAAGAGCGTTCATTGCAGACTAGCAGTGATTTTCAAGTTAGTAATTTTGATTGGCTAAGTGTACAACTAAGGCACATATTCTGGATAATGAAGCAATTATCTATAATCTTGATTGATCCCCACCACAACTTCAGTAGTTACTATCTATCAATCAGCTTGTTGCTTTAGGGAATCTTTGCACATCAGTTTTCTGGACTCTACAATTAGCAAGGAATGGCAACCTAGAAATGCATAAACCACTTAGATACTGTTGTAAAACCAGCAATCATTTCAAAGACACTAATAAAAAAAATCCCAATCTAGCCATGCTTAGATTATATAAGTGTCTGGCTCAGATATGCAGCTGCTCTGAGAAGAATACTCTATTTTCACCAGCAGCATGTTCCGCAAACAATGACATTCTGCCATGGAAATAGGTTAGTCTTTCAACACAGATTTTATATACAAACTTAAAAAGCAGAAAAGTCTTCCTTGTCATCTCAAGTTCTGACATACCAATAATCAGAGGGATATTTATATCATATTATTTTTATTATGTTATATTATGTTTGTTTGTTATGTTATGTTATGTTTATGATATGTTATGTTATGTTATTATGTTATGTTAAAACTTATACTAAAAATTAACATCCCCCAAATGGTCACAGCGTGTTCTCCTTAAGCCTTCAGACAGTTATCTAAACTCTCAGACTTCTATACGAAGGAAGACTTCTTGTCTTCCAGTAACCTAAATGGAAGTAGAATGTCAAAGCAGCAAACGTAATTTGCAAACACATCCCCTCATCTACTACAGTAAAAACTACCCACACAAAATCATTGACATTATAAAACCTACACATGAATTCTACCATTGGATTTTTTTCTTCTTGCACCAAATACTGTCATGGAAACTCTCCAAATAAAATCAAACAATCCTCAAGCAATAAAATGAGTTCTCACAAATACAGTTACAGCAAACTCCCCAACTCTCAAAAAAGCAGCCAAACCACCTCCAGTCTCTCAGTATTGATCCTCAGGAGAAACCCACAGAATATAGAGAAGTTTGACTTCTAAAGACAGTTTTTCCAGTTGAATCTCATTAGACTGGAGGAAACATTTTTCTATGGCCCATTAAGGATTTTCCAAACCCTTTTTGTGACAAATCTCATGTTGTTCCAAAGACACAATCCCAAAATCCAAAGAACACCAAGTCCTATCTTTTCTCCAGAGATATTCTCAACCTGTCATTTCTCCTCTCTGTAATTTTACAGCATATTTGCAATTATCTCAAACCTTAATAAGCTTAATGTTTGCATCAGATATTTTGTATGTCTAAAAGCTTTTGTTTGCCTTTTTCCATTAAAAATATTACCATCTCCCTAATAGCTTCACTTCTGCTTCATACAGCTAGTAACTAATTATTGTCTCACTTTTTGTAACAGACCTCCTATGTTTTAGCATAATTTCCTGTTTTAAAGGGAATTCAGAGGGACTCTCTTCAGAGACAGGATTTTAAAACTTTCTCACTGCAGGCTGCAGAAGATGTCACACACAATATCTTTCTGTACCTTAATAGCATTTTCAGCTAATCCATTAATGACTGCCATGATTAAGTTTTTGTAACTCAGACCAATGATAGCCAATTCAATTTACAACCCATGTTTTACCAAGTAAAGAAACACTTTTTCTTCTGACTTATTAGAGGGAGTCTACAGAACTCTCTAAATGGTGCTGGAAATTTGTAAATCTGAAGGGAGGCTGGGATGGCTCACAAGAATAAGTGTCGCACACACATTAAATTCTGCCCAGTTCAGTCAATTGAGTTTGATACAACTCTCAAAACCCTTTCATGACATTAAATACATGATCCTTGTTTATAAACAAAATCTGATCTAAGCATTTACTACTGACTGCATGAACACTGTAATCACAGACCAATGAATTTACTCCTACATTCATCTTATTTGAGAAAATGTGAGAAGAAATCACATGAGAAGAAATGACAAAGCCCCACACTTCCAGTCATCTGGGGAAGCCAGGCTGATCTTCTGACTGGACACAAGATGGCAGAGCTTGCCAGTGGAAGTAGCAAAGCCCTTTTGAAGTTTTGGTTATGCCTTCTATATAATTTTGGAGGTTTGTCATCCGCCCCTGCAATGATTCATGGGAATATGAGTGGCCTTTAGTGACTTACTGTGAAATCAGATATTTGTTGCCACATCTGTGCACCTAATCTAAAGAAAATTGTTTTATAAGCCAATTTCTCACCCACTCATCTATTCAGATCTGATATCAGAATTGTTTCCATCAACCAACCAACTGATGCTTTAGACAGTTAAAAGGCAGCAGGAAAAGAGAAAATTTTCTTATATCTAATATGATCTTTTCCCTTTTCAAAAAAAAAAAAAAAATAGCTCAACCCACTTTGATTTCTTAATAAAAGTCCCTGTTTCTTATAACTGACTTTACAATTTCTCCAGTTGCAATAGCATACAAACTTTATAAAGTATCAAAAGGTGAGATCCAAGATATGAAGATTTTATTCCTAATTTCATCAACGACTTGCTAAAATGACTGACACCTTTTCCAGGTGATCAGTTTGCTCGTTTTAGAAACACCACTATATAAAACAATTGGAGGCTTACTAACATGAAATGCTGTGTAAATAATTATTATATTGGCCAAAGCATGTGTGATAAAAGTAGTTGAATGATTCATTCTATAAAAATCCTAGTGATAACAATTTTACTTTAAGATGAATAAATTGACTTAATGCTCTTAAACATTTAAAACTCATTATTTCAGATGTATCATATTCTAACATGATACATTTCAATATTAATTCTTTTGATTCTGGAAGACATTTTCCAAAAAGCCTAAGATATCCCTGATTATTTTGCCAATCTAGCTTTGGACATCCTCAGGGGTAAAGATTTATAGATCACATATCAATTGACAATCCTTTTCAGGTAGAGGATGATTACCAGAAGGAAAATTATATTGCATGGGCAAAATTCCAAGTTTGTGTTCATTAAATTCTTCTCTGTGAATTTGTTACTCAGAGTTGAATGAGATCATTGAATGAACATTAGAATGTTCATTAAAATTTATCAGATTTTTCAAACTAAAAGAAACAGTGATGCTGTAAGAGAAAAATCGATTAATGGACAGAAGAAGGATACAGAAGAAAATATAATTGCTTTCTTAAATCAGAATTCTCAGCATGAAGATGGTAATATATATGGTGCACTTTTACCAGGGAGCATAAACATTGTAAGGAACTAATTACATAGAAGACAAAAAAAGAAACTTGAAAGTATACCATATGTACATTTTTAATGTATATGTGGTATAAGTAGAAATACTAACTTTTAAGAAGATAAAAGATTACGCAGTCTTGATGATGCTAGACCAGACAAAAAAAATATCTTTTACTACAACAAAGCAATTTAGACAAAAAGGTAAACATTTTATTCCCTTTACTTACCTGTATTTTCTTGTTTGCTTGTTGTTACAGCTATTGAAGCTTACAAAAGAATCTTACCTTGTTTTGAACTCATCCATGTGAGCAGAGTATCAACAGATAATGACAAGATGTATGTGAAGAAACATCATGCAATTCATATAATTTGTTTTTGTGAACTTGGTAGAGAGATTGGGAAATTGGAATGACGTTTGATCCCTCATGGAATCCTTTCAACATAGTGCAGGGATTAATTACCCTAATTTCTTCTGTCTTCCTCATTTGCTCAAAAAAGAAATATTTGGCTGTTTCTTACTGTGATGACAATATTGACATGGATATGTACCAAACCTGGAGACTAACCAAACAAAAAAGAGTTATAAATATGTTTCTTTCAAAAAGAAAAATTCAGTGGTTCAAATTAGCAGGTTTGAACAGCTAGTTTACATGCATTTTGTTATACCTTTATACCTTTATCATCTTCTTCTAGTCCAAGGTTGTCTTTCTCTCTCTCTCTCTCTCTCTCTCTCTCTTTTTTTTTTTTTTTTTGAGAAAAGTATTTTACCCCTAAGAGGTACATTAAGCACACTCTCTGTTAACTCTGTAGCAAATGCTCTTCTGCAGACCTTCAAACCAATCGTTGGCTCATCCAAAAGAGGGATTTTCAGGTTCAAGGAAGGAAGTAATTCTGTGGCTCTTCAGGAGCTTCCAGTCTGATATTAATAAAATTAAAGCCATTACAGGATTGAACTAAGTGTTTTTTCAGGTTTCCTTGGCAGAATTGCATTTGACATAGCATAAATATTGACATCCAGACATGACATTTCTCTGAGAAATCTCTAAGCTTTCAAAGATGTATACAGAATATAAAATTTATACTCCACACACAGTTCTAATGTTTCTCAGAAAGTATATCTGGTACTAGGATTCTTCATTTCAAGCAGAATTTGCTTTGTCTTTACAACTCACATATTTCATCTTCAGTTCTGCTAGTTTATGAAATTGCATTAGATTGGCTAGTAATTCCCAGAGAGAGTTTGCTGCTGGAGTCCCAGGATGTATGAAAAATTCCTCTTGTTAAACTATCTTCATAAATGAGGGAGACAAAATAAGTTTTATTGCACCAGTAAATAAATACATATGAACCCATCCTCTAAAAGATAAATAAATAAATTCAGTGTCATATTAAATAGGAAACTTCTTGGAGAAATTCCATTGCAAGAGTTCAACCTAAAGAACATAGAGAATGAGATTTTATTAGAAGGTTTCTACAATACTTCTTAACTGAAAAGATGAGTGGACCATGGAAACACTGATTTTTTTTTATTCATTCACAATGTTGAAGAAAGGACGGCTTTTTCCCCCAGGGTCTGCCCTCTGAGGTGGTGTTAAATATTTTGGATGGCCTCAAAACAATCAGGTCTGTAGTAGCCTTTATTAAATACACTATAACCTCTCAGTTCAACTTTTGCCTGTCAATAATTCTGTGTTTCGTGTTTTTCATTGATCTCTGTTCTTCCAGACCATGAAGTCTCTGCCACTATTAATGCAAACCTTATGTGCTTGGGAGCTGGTTGCATGTGCAAAGTCCCTCATAGCCTACTGAGATCATTTTTGTTAAGTTCTGTAAGTCATCAAGTCTGTATTATTTCTTCTCCAAATAAACATACAATGAAATCACCCTCTTCAGACTGTATTGTTTCTAAATATTGAGCTAAAACTTCCACAGGTATAATTGACTCAAGAACTTGATCCCATGCTCATGTGATGGTACCACTTGCTTCCCTTACAGAGCACATATTGTTAGGAAGAAAACTGCCTGAATATTGCTCAGTTACTTTATTAATTTCCAAAGGGAAAGCTGCTTGTTACTTGGAGAAGCAAACAAATGTGGAAGAATTTGGCCTACCCTTCTAGATAAAAATAATACAGTTGAATAGTTTATTTTAACAGGTATGATGACCACAACCACATTAGGAAAACCGCTAAGTGATATTGCATACGTTAAACTGCCATTAGCAGTGACTTAATAAAATAAAATAAAATAAAATAAAATAAAATAAAATAAAATAAAATAATATAAAATAAAATAAAATAAAGGAGGAAGAAACATGACAGTAATACTGTTGTTAGATCCCCTTGTTGGTAGCACAGTTTGCACTGAATTGGTTATCACAATTTCAGGAATGAGTGTAAAGACTTTTTTTCTCCATTCTGCCTATAAAAATGACATTCACTCATGTAATTACTGGCTTCTAAATGAAGCTGTTTTATTCTAATACAAAAGTGAAATATAAAACGTGGGCCACCAGGAGTATCTGTGTGAGACTGAATGTGAGCTGTAATTGGAATGTGATTGCACAGCTGCTGAATAGGGCTCCTTGTTTCTTTGAAATGTAAATATAATGTAGAATGTTGATTACATTACAATTACAAAAAGAGGACAAGTGATAATCCTAGCATTTGGCTTTTAGTGATTATTTCAAAGACTCTCTTTTCTCATTGGAAATTGTAACATGCTTCATTGTGTGTAGGAACATATTCTATGGATGACGAATTACTCAAGCAGTGTAAGAATTACTATCACAGCTACCTGTATATATGCATACACACATACACGTATGTAGTAAGTTCTAAATTCATTAGTAGTAGAGACGGCAATGCAAATGCTTCGGAATTTATCAATAAAGTAAAGTATTCCATGATGTTTCTGGGAAAACAATCTTCAAGAGATTCTTTCCTCTCTAGCAAGAGCATTCATTTTCCAAAATTTCCCAGAGTCTATTCCTATTGAAATCCACTCAAGGGCACTAGAGGATACAGGTAGAAAATCAATTTTGTGGAATAGATGCATCTAAATGACAGCTGAATCACTGCTTTTCATCACTTCATATTATCTCCACCATTGTGGAACAATTCACATACCCAAATTACTAATGAGAAATAATCTCTAAAGAGCATTGCCTGTATATGTGCCTCCAAGAAACATGATATAGATTGAGCTAAGATGTGTTATTGCTTACCTTCAAAACATAAGCATAATACTCTACTTGAGCAATTTGATTTGGGTGTCTTTTACTACATGCAGAGTTTCTGAGAGCAAGATCATACACTATTTATGAGTATATAACAATCATTTACACAGTAGATAGGCAAGACTATGATGATATAAGGCTAAGCATCAGTTTCTTCACCACCCTGAAAGAAGCACTTGAGGAATGCTTACTGATGACTGATGGCTGATTAGTCAGCAGGGAACTGTTGGATTCCATCACTCTGTTTTTTTGTTTGTTTGTTTGTTTTTTCCCTTATTATATGATTTTATAACTTTCCCTTACTCACTTTTTGCCTGAGTTCCTGGCTTAATAATATTAGCTCAATAATCACTTCTTCTTTGTATCTAGTTTCCTTCTCTCTTACATGACTTTAACTTACAGATACAACTCAGAAATATTTTCCTATTAACAGCTTCAGGTAATTCACGGAACTGAAAAAGATTAATACAAACAGTACACATTCAACTATGCATTTTTCTGATACTGATAAGAGTTTTGTAAGCTACTGGGTGGATACTTTATATATGTACCATGCTTCCGCTGCAGATCACAGCTACCGCCTTTGATGTTATAATACAATCAATGTCTACATACAGAAATGAAAATGCAACATGACTCCTATGAAGGCCATTAGCCTGTTAGAAGCAGGCCTATGAAAATTCTATTCTACTGCAATAGTGAACATGGTCCACTGAAGATTAACATGTAATGCAAAATTTACATCTGTATTAGACATACAGATTTCATGCATAGGCAATGAGTTATGTGATACACTTATATTACATTCCTGCATCACAGCAAAGGTTAACTTGCAGTTACCAGGAGAACAGGAAAGGAAAGCATGCTAGTTCAATGAATCACTTCAAGGATAAAAATACATGCTTTAAAAAGTACATATGGCTTTCAGATGACAGAAATGTCCAGGAAAAAGAGTTAATGGTATAAGTGAGACAGCACCAGCTGTATCAGAGCCCTGTAGCTAGAAAGTAACATTTGGATCGGCATAATTTATAAAGAAAAAAAAACGCATGAACATTTCATAGACTTTCTGGTGCTATAAACAAGGATGAGAACTACTGAAATATATATGTATTAATTTGCCCTGGAATACTATACTGTGGGTAGGAAGCAATTCTGAAATGGTAATTATTATAATTACAGAATATTTGTTTGACATGATACCCACTGTACTTTGTGCCAGTTTTTCTATTGCTACTAAACTCAAATACAGTTTCTACAGAGCAGCTTTCTGAAGGTAAGGTATTAACTGCAACTGAGGACTTTATTGTGCCTAAACAGAATCAAGCTATATTTCTTAACATGGGCATGCACTACCAACAGAACTGGTAAACTGCCCTAACAAAAGAGACTTCTACAGGTGGAGAGAGGGCAGCTCCAGAGAGCTCCTCTTTGGCCCTATTGCTCAAGAGGACCTATCTGAACAGTATGGCAGAATAAGCAAATCAAAAAATCAAACATCCTTGAGAATACACTGGACATAACTCTTGCATGAACAGGTGCAGCATTTGAGAAGACAGAAGAAAAAATCTGGATTTTTGAAGGATCTATGTCTTCAGTGCCTGAAAAGCCTAATGCAACTGTGGGACATATGAAGAGGCAACAACCTAGAACCTAAGGGTACCTACACTGCATTTCAGCAGCATATGGCACTGTTGACGTCATTGCTGGAAGACTGCTTTCTGTTAAGCTGTCAGCACTTCAGAAGGGATATTACAAAAGTAAATGAGGTTCTCAAGACAGCTACAAGGATTATTAGAAGAATGGATAATTTGCTTATCAATTCCTTTCCCTTTTCCTATTCCTTTCACTTTCCATTTCCTACACAAATGAGGAAAAAGATGCAGTTACTAGAAGCTGAAGTCAAGCAAATTCAGGCCAGGAATAGGAGTGATTATCAGTTGGTATAACTTCTCCACACACATGATCATTCTTTTGACGTATGAAATCTTGAAATAGAACTTAGATTCACCCCACCTACTACCTCAATAACTGAAGTGCCTAATTTAGGAGTTTTATAGTAAGTAAAGAGGAGTAATTATCTCCAAGGGACAAATCAGATGTTAGAAAGCCTGAATCACTAACATTTTTTTCTCATTTTATCAAAAGTTCTTAAACTGAGAATCTTAGATGCTTAAAATTCAGTAAGATAAATCAGGGTTTCACTCTCACATGTTAACTTGCACAACTAAGTGAATTAAGTTAACTAAGTAAAGAAGAAATTAGATGAAAACAAAGAGAAGAACAGGAAAAAAATGGCAATGAAGAGAAATAGAAAGAAAGGAGGAAATATATTTATAGTAAATATACTGCACTGCTGCCACCTCCTTCTAAAAGAAAAAAAAAAAAAAACTTGCCTCAGAAATGATAATGATTGCTCTTGAGAGTCAGTGGACTCACGAATGGAAAGTTATTTATTGGATAAAATATTGTACATTTAAGTAAATAAGTAACCTGGAATGCATCATTTAGTACAAAGGAGAAGATAAGATTATATTTTACAGATATCTGAAAACCAATTATTGCTATCTTTACACTCATGATTGGCTATATGATGCCAATTGATTTCAATGGGTGTGAGTAACATTGAATAAATGACTGCATATTTTATATAAGGCTGTCTAAATGAGGTCCCGAACCAGTTAAAAGAGCAGATGAGCAGATGCATGATGGAAGCCAGGCTTTGGAGCAGAAAATATAGCTTGGAGTGGGGGGTGGGGAGGAGGAGGGAAGATATGGTAAAGAAAACGAAATGCAAGGAAAGAAAATGTAGTCTTGCAAAACTGAGTTGATGCTGATCCTCAACACAATAAAAAGATGTTATTTTTACCCCATAAAATGGGGAGGCAAAATGGAAGCAAAAACTGTTTAGAGTGCATTCATAGATATTCTGTACATCAGTGTCTTTAGCATGTATTTGAAAGACTAGAGCTAACTATTCCTCCAGTACTGACATTCACCAGAAAGTTGGTCTGTCCATAGCAAAATGAAACACTCATTTCTCAGCAAGTAAAAAAGAGAAAGAGAATTAAGTAGATAATCAGATCTGATGGACATGAAAATAAATTAAGATATCAGGAGTCTAAAAGAAACATCAAGAAGTGTACATGCTGCACTGCATAGCCAGAAGAAAAAAAAAATAAAAAATAAAAATAGAAGGGAAATCACATGCTTTCAGTGCTAGAAGATACACAAATTCATCCAAGAGAGATAAAGCACATTGTAAATGCCTGACCATTTCAGTTATGCAAATCTTTGAAAATAAACAGCTTTCAGAAGGTATTTATCTAGCTGTGGAGGTGATGATAATGGTAGGTATCAATGATGGGCAACAGACTTGTGTATTTCACCAAAATTTAATCTACAGCCTTAAAGACAGGCTCATCTGACCTGAAAAGTAATTAAGGGTTTCTGCACTACAAAGTGTATACATATTTTCATGACTGTGAGGAGGATGCTATATATGTAAATGATCATATTCATTTGAAACTTCCCATTTAAAACAACAACAACAACAACAACAACAAACATCATTCAAATATGGAATTGGTAAAACCATCTGGCATAAAGTTCAACATTTTCTTTATACTGACGTAGCTACCTGAGTAGAATTTGCTATGCTAAGAACTAGATGTTGCATACCATCTCCAAAACAGTTGCACTTTAAAGACATTGTATAGATTTATTTGATACCATACTTTGGAGTGTATTATAACTATGTAAACTATTGCAAAATATTCAGTGGTAGCCTGAACTCCCCATTTGTTCTCACAGAAGTTTTACAGGCTGTTACAGGGTTTGATTCTCTATCTTATGTCAAATAAAAAATGATTACGCTTGCACATCTATGGAGACAAATATTGAAATGTCACGACAAATTTATAGTCTTGTGCACAGTTCTTACAATGTGCTCACTTGTGGTGTCCAGTTGCACATTTAGGGAACTGTTTCTACAGTTATGGGAGAATGATCATACACTGAATTCCTTTGCTGTTACCTATACTGTGTTGCAAACAACTGGGATGCAAATCTGAATTTGGAGAGGTCTCCTTACTCTGGATTACTCTGAATCTCTGTTTTAGGTTTCTCACACTGACAGCCTGTTGCAGACTACGCAGTAAACACAATTCACATCCCTAACACTAATTAGGTAATTCTATCATGCTCTCCTAAATGCAAAAATAATAGCATCTGAAAATACACTTTAAAAAATGCTCCTGATTTTAGGATTTAGCTGATAACATAGCAAAGAGTCCCACTCCTAGGAACAGTTCCCTGTGCTTTTCTCTCTTTTCTGGTGTGGTTAGAGAAGTTTGTCTCTGCTTCCTGGCTTGTACTTACCATTAATTTGTTCTGATCACTTCAAATATGCCACTGTTATCGTGTATCAGCCAATGTCTAGATTTCCAATTTGTCCATAGACACAGGGTTTTCATATGCATACAGAATTTCATACAAGATTGTTTCCCCACTGCAGTTTCAGAAAGATGCTGTGTCATGCAAAAGCTGTAGAAAACTGTATTCAGAAGAAGAAGGTTTTAGTTGTGGAGGACAGCAAAGAAAAAATACTCTATCTCAGTATTACATTGTTAATATTCATATTCTGTCTAGGCACATTCTTATTAGCCCATGATAAAAATAGAATAAATATAAATGTGTTAGGACATATATCTCTTCTAGCAAATTCAGAGTAATGGTAGCATTAAGTTGTTATTTGTGAAGAACACTAAGTGCTAAACCAACAACAGATATGTTTGCTGTGTTTCTACAGATCCAGTCCCAAATTAACTTTTTGGGCAACTAGACTTTTAAATTAAAACTCTTCATGTGATTCAAAGTCAATGAAGACCCTGCCTGGGTGAGGTTTAATTCACACTTTGAGTCCGAAGTAGAAATTCACACCTGTAAGGAAGCAAGGGGGGGGGGAGGGGTTCTTGTAAACTACCCATAACTGAGAGTATGAATGCTCATCCATGTGAGCCCTGAAATATAGGGAGAACACTTCCATCGGCAAGTTTCAACTGGAAGACAGCAATGAACACAATAGGGGCTGTTTATGAAATTGCTTTTAGCACTTCTCAGCTGTTACTGCTTTCCAGATGAAGTATCTTATCCCCACTACTGAACACAGGAAGCAAATCAAGAAATCACTGGTCTAAATCATCTAAGGTAGAATTAGCTATGAAATATTAACTCCTATGTTAGTTTATATATTCCTATATGAAAGACATACAAATATGTACATTAAAAATATATATACATGTATTTTACATGTGTGATATAAACATTATGGTATACACTATAAAGATCTCAAGAAATAAGTAAAATGTTGTCATTGCAACACAAAAATAAAATTATAATGCTTTCCCTTTTACATGTACATCTCCAAAATCTGGTTAACTCCTTAAAATTATCATTAAAACACAAAAGCCCTTATCGCAAATGCCTAAAAGCATCCCTTCCATCTAGCCTGTTGACTGCACCACAAAGCTTGGTGTCATCAGCAAACCTGGGGAGGGTGCACTCAATCTCACTGTCCATGTCACTAATAACTAATAACTAATAACTAATAATATTACATAGTGCCAGTACTGACTCCTGAGGAATACCACTTGTCAATTATCTCCCCCTGGACATTGAGACATTGACTGCAACTCTTTGAATGCCACCATCCAGCAAATTTCTTACCCACTGAGTGGTCCATCCATCAAATCCATGTCTCTCCAATTTAGGGACAAATATATCATGCAGAACAGTGTTGGATGCTTTGCACAAGTCCAGGTAGATGATGTCGGTTGCTCTTCCCTTATCTGCCAGTGCTATAACCCCACTGTTGAAGGCCGGATTTGTCAGGTATGATCTGCCCTTAGTGAAGTCATGTTGGCTGTCATCAAACAAGTCTTTATTTTCAATGTGCCTTAGTGTAGTTTCCAGGAGGATCTGCTCCATGATCTCTCCAGGCACAGAGGTGAGATTGACTAGCCTGTAGTTTCCTGGGTCTTTCTTTTTTCCATTTTTAAAAATGGGAGTTATGTTTCCCCTCTTTCAGTCAGTGGGAGCTTCACTGGACTGCCATGGCTTCTCAAATATGATGGAAAGTGACTTAGTACTTCATCCTTTGGTTCCCTCAGAACCCACAGATGGGACCATCAGGTCCCATGGACTTGTGTACCTTCAGGTTCCTTTGACAGTCTCAAACCTGAAGTACAGATGTTCAGGAAGAGAAAGGACTGGTGAGCTCACTGGTGTTGGCAGGAGCCAGCTGCATTTCCAAGTCCAGTCACTCCCCAAGTCCAGTCACTCATCTTTGGTGAGTAACTCAGTCTGCTTTCCTCTGCCACAAGGCAAACTGGGGAGCAAAGAAAAAGCATTCATGTCAAAATGAAATGTGTTTTTGCTGTTGGTGGTTTTTTGTTTGTTTGTTTGTTTTCATTCTTTCTTTGTATATAAAAGAAGGTTTCATCATACTTTTAAAACTTACACTTTTAATATTTATACTCTTTTAAAAACTGAAAATGACCCTTCCATCTCAATGATGGAATAATTCTTTTGCAAATAAAAAATTCAACCAGCTAAGTATAAAGAAATTATATCATAGCTGTTACTGAATGAAAATCAATGTCTGTACAGGGTGTTCAGCAGCCTAATAAACAAACTCTCCAGCTAGTTTGTACTGCAGTTAAATGATTTGAAGTAGGTGGTTAAATAACAAGCAAACTAGTAAAATGTGATTTATTTTTTTTTTTTAATACAGTGCTGTAACATATACCTCTGAGTATGTTGATTCAGATTTGTAATGTATGCACCTATACAGGCAACACAGAAAATGAACAAATTAATCAACATACACACCGAGTGCTTCCCAGTGAGATGCACTGGAATTCATTAGTTTAAGGATATTTTGACGAAATTATACTGTGTTCAGCAGGTTAGAAAGAAAAAAAAAAAAGCTCATGCCTTGTTTAATTGTTGGAGTGTAGGGTGTCTGTCTGCTGGCACATTTTCAGTCATAACAATTAACTTTCCAGGTAACTTTTCCTTTTATTTCTTTTAGAAGATGATAATTTGGGGATGGGAAATAAGTAATTTCATGCTTCAAGTGTAACAATATATTGAGACTTCTTATCTTCTCCTCACACTAGGAAATGTGCTGTTATTATCAGACATGGTGCAGGTAATGCTTATTCACAGTCTACTCCTGCTTATTCACAGTCTACTCCTGCTAACTTATAAAGACAATTTCCCTGATGTCACTAGGTTTTGACATTTAAAACCATGATTTGTTCATTCCTTTGCAAGGTGACTGATAACATTAGGATGGATGGCAAATGTCTCAAGTGAAATGAATGTTTTGTGAACTGCAGCATTAGTTTAACCATGTCTTTGATATTATACAATTAACAATCCATATTAAAAAGAAAGCCGCAGCCTTTGCCTGCCTAATCATAATGATTTGCTTCTCAAAAATGATTATTAGCATTCTAGCTACTGGAATAATAAAACTGAAAATAAGACTAGATTTTTATTTCATTTATAGTAATTTTATAACAGAATATTGTTATGAAAAAAAAACATATTTCTAAAACAGAGAAATAAAATAATTCTTCTTTGAGTATATTTCCCCTGCACCACTGATTTTGTCTGATTCTCTTTCCTTCCAAAATATCAAATACTATTTTCATTTCAAAATATCAGAACAATAGGCATGACAAGAAACAGGTGTCATCAATGTGCAATCCACCTGTTTGCTGACATCTGTGGCATCACATTATTATATTACTTGCTGTGACAAAATCTATGTAGGCAATATCATATGATGCTCAAAGTAGAGAAGAAAGAAAAAACAAAACTTTTCATTTGTTCCAATATTATACTTTTACCCAGAAAGAGAATGTTCCTGTGTTTATATATATAGTGTATATAAATAAATACAACTCGCTGCACTGCTGGGAAAGTGCAAGGGATTCTCCCCCCGTCCAAATTAAAAGAACATTTTGTGAAACATAGTCTGTGAAGCAAAGCAGTTGTGTTAAGCACAGGGAGTCTGCTGCAATGCAGTGGATCAAGCGTAGCTGACAGATCGGTGGAAGCACAAACAAACAGTTGTGTTGACATTCTTTCTCTAATGTGAATGTTTTTTTCTGCCTGTTAATATTTTGGCTGTGTAATGTTCAGATCACAGCAATCAGGAATATGTGCCCTCTCTAAGCATTTAGCAAAAGTCTTCATTTCATGTTTAGTCATGTATTTAACTTGTTGGTTTGTACTAAATTAATATATATATATATATAGAGAGAGAGAGAGAGAGTTCCAGAGCTATAATAGTAGTCTACTAGTTCAATGCTTTGTGTCAAGGTTTCAGTAGCTTTTTCATGCAAGACTCTGCTTATTGCTGGGACAACTTCTAAGAAGAATCAAGGTCTGAAGTCAACATTTATTTAGTGTTAGGGCCCTGACCCCAGAAAAGGGGACTGCAGTATGTTTTGGAGTTCGAAGATCAATACTATGTCAGTAGACTAATTTTACCTATTCCCCTGTATCACATAATAACACTGGCTTTTTGATAGTCATGTAGGAACGTGAACCCATTTGTCATGACTGCTGAGCATTATAGCTGACTTTTTATGTATGTATCAAGTGAAATTCCTTCTCTCTACATGAAAAACAAGTGCCTGCATTTCTTCTGCTTCTGTGACATATCACAAGTGACATGCCAAGGTGGTAGGGACATTGACATTTTTGCCCTCAACATAACTGTGTGTGTAAAACACCAGTTAAGTCGCTATCCTCTCAGATCTGTTGTCATCAACCATAAGCCTAGAGTTCAAAGCCACATCGTCAGCAAGGAGAGGGGTGACAGTCACTGTCATGACTGCAGATTGTGCAACCTCTGTGTGCTCTTACATATCACATAAATCTGTTAATCTGTTGGAAAGGATTGATGTTATTCCTTCTTTCTCTACTTCCTGACTTTGTTGTTGTTGTTGTTTTAAGAACATAAGAAAGGGTTATGTTTCAAAAGGGCATCTTCTATGGAACAATCTGGTTTACATCATTCTTAAAAAAAAAAAAAAAAAAGATAACTGTACTACCAGTTTCTCCTACTGTAAAATTATACCGCTGAGTTACATTTTGTTCACAGACTTTTGTATAAATTTCCCTGAATAAAAATTATATATATATATATTTTGCAGAGTCTGATACAACTTTGAAGAACATCAGAACATCAGGCTGTATGAAAAGATCAAATTCATCACAGTTTCCATACTACCACAAACCTAGAGATAAATCTAATTGCAGCTGTAAGCATAAGCCTAAAAAAAAACCATTATACTAGTCAAGACACCTCTGGCTCAGTACCTGTAGTGCTTCATCACTAAAAAAGGGATCGAAAGGTCAAGGAGACGAGGAAGATCTTGTTATGTCAGATGCACTAGATCTTCAGAGCCTCACTTTATCTGTAAGAGTGCAGTAATAAGACCAGTTCCAGCTCCTGCAGCCGCTCCCGGCCCCCTTCCCCCGGTTAGCCACCCCTATATATTGTTTAGCATGACGTCAGATGGTATGGAATACCCCTTTGGCTAGTTTGGGTCACCTGTCCTGGGTCTGTCCCCTCCCAGCTCTTACTGCACCCCCAGCCTGTCCGTTGGCAGGACAGAGCAAAAGGCTGAGATGTCCTTGGCTTAGTATAAGCACTGCTCTGCAACAATTAAAGCATCGGGGTGTTATCAGCACTCTTCTCATCCTAAGCCAAAACTCAGCATTCCACCAGCTACTAGGAAGAAAATTAATTCTGTGCTAACTGAAACCAGGACATCTATATCAGTTGTTCTACCTGATCTTTTCCTTGGACATTTCTGGAAACTGTCTTTATACTGGCAACTTAAAGTTTTTCATCTCTTATTTTGACTGGTTTTAACCAATGCGTTTTGTACGCATTTCTCCTAGAGTGACTTTTAGTCATTTTTAATCTTTGAAATTTCTGTGTTATTTTTGGAGCTTTGTAGCTCGATTTTGTTTCCATTTTTATCTCCATTCAGGCTAGATGATGAAATGTTTACTCCCAGCTTCAGAAAATCCATTAACCAAGGTTCTTCACCTTGAATACAAACTTCTGGAGTTGAGGCCATGTTTTCTGTTCAGTCCACTGCAACACTCATTCTACCTCCCTGCATTTCACTCATAACACCACGAGCCTTGATCTTGGCCATTTTCCTGGAATAACAATTCAATTCTGCCTTCATTACAGACAATTCTTGATTTGGAGAGCATTTTGTAAGGTAACCTCACAATGCATTATAAAATATTTGGCCTGGCCAATGTGCCCTGTGAGTTAAGGTCTGGAACCAGACACATTCCAAACTTACTGACACATATAGCCACAAGTGAACAGTGTAGTAAAACTCTGAACCATCACTCAGCCTCTTCTCTTATGATTGTAACTAGCAATTGTCCCCAAGAGAAGGCAGACCATAGTATGACCATAGACAGAGTATGTACCAGATTTTTCAAGCCATCAAGATCACTTTGGCCTATTTGTGCTGTAGAAAGTGAACCTGCAGCACACTATGATTCATATATTCAGAATTCAGAAGCAACACAGATGTTGTAGCTTCAGTTCTGTGCAGTTGTGAACAATATACTACATTAAATAAACCAGTGGCCTAATGAAACCTGGGATTTCCTGTGTCTATTTTTGTTGATTCCCACATGATATCCTTGTCTCTAAACTGGGGACACATAGATTTGACAGATGGACAACTCATTGGGTAAGGAATTGGCTGGACAGTTGTCCTCAACGAGTTGCGATCAACAGTTCAAGGTCCAGGTGGAAATCAGTGACAAGTAGTGTTCCTTAGGGGTCAATATTGGGACTGTCACTATTTAACATCATTGTTAGTGACATGGACAGTGAGACTGAGTGTAATCTTTGCGAGTTTGCTGGCACCATGCTGTGTGGTGCAGTCAACACTCTGGAGGGAAGGGAGGCCTCCCAGAGAGGCCTGGGCAGGCCTGAGAGGTGGGCCTGTGTGAGCCTCATGAAGTTCAACAAAGCCAAGTGCAAAAGTTCTGCATCTGGGCTGGGGCAAATCCAAACACAAATACAGGCTGGGCGGATCATGGATTAAGAGCATCCCTGAGGAGAAGGACCTGGGGGTCTTGGTTGACAAGAAGCTTGACATAAGCCAGCAATGTGCACCTGCAGCCCAGAAAGCCAACCTGGGCTGCATCAAAAGCAATATCCTGGGCTGCATCAAAAGCAGCATTGCCAGCAGGGTGAGGGAGGTGATTGTCCCTCTCTGCTTTTCTCTTGTGGGACTCCACCTGGAGTGTTGGGGCCATCAGCAGAAGAAGGACATGGAAGTATTAGAATGTGTCCAGAGGAGGTCCACAAAGATGATCACGGGATTGGAGCCCCTGTCCTATGAAGGCAGGCTGAGAGAGTTGAGTTTGTTCAGCCTGGAGAAGAGAAGGCTCTGGGGAGACCTTACAGCGGCCTTCCAGTGCCTAAAGGGGGCTACAGGAAAGCTGGGGAGAAACTATTGGTCAGGGAGTGTAGGGATAGGACTGTCAGGGAATGACTTTAACCTTAAAGAGGGGAGATTTAGATTAGATATAAGGAAGAAATTCTTTACTCAGAGGGTGGTGAGGCACTGGCACAGGTTGCCCAGACAATTTGCGGATGCCCCATCCCTGGAAGCATTAAAAGCCAGGTAGGATGTGGCTTTGGGCAAGTGGGAGGTGACCATGCCTACGGCAGAGGGGTTGGAACTTGTTGATGTTTAAGGTCCTTTCCAGTTGAAACCATTCTATGATTTTATGATTTTATGATTCTATTATTCAAGAAATCTAAAAAAAAAAAAAAAAAAAAAAAAGACATATAGCTCTCTGTTCACCTTTGTAGACCTTGTAAATGTACGTTCTCTATTCCCCAAATCCATGACAGAAAAGAATTAATAGGAGATAGGATATCACTAAACTGATGCTGTAGAGTACATCAGGCTGAAGAATTTTCAAGCATAACAAATAACACTAGCCTTCAGAGGTCCTTGTGAGGGGAAAAAAAAAAAAAAGTGATCCTTTACCATTATCACAGAAGCTATTAGCCCGTTTTACAAATATTTGTACCTTTTTTCCTCACAGTCATGCCAATGAACACATTATATCACTAGCTTTACTGTGTTCAACACCTTCTAAACTCCCACTAATGACTATGGTAAAAGTCACGCTTCAGGGTATAAATTAATCACCTACATTTAGAGACTGAGAGAGAATCAATAAAAGCCTGTAGTACTGTCTACTTTAACAAATTTATTTCTAAACACATCTCAGCTCATTTTGGCTGGCTCTAATGAAAATTTTCACTTAAAGTTTGCAGTTTCTTTTCCCCAGACCCTTTTTCCCTTGTCTCTTTTTCCCTAGGGCCCTGAGTGTACCCCTGGTCCCAGGAGCACAGCTGGTGAGCAATGTGCCAAGCCCAAGGCCATCTCCTTTGCTCAACAGGAGGCAGCTGTATCTCCACCATATTTATATTCAGATTGTGAGTCAAGAGGTGGGAGAGCAGCTCCACGGAAAGGGAGGCAGGGGTTCTGGTTGATGGCAAGTTGAATACAAGTCAACAGTGTTCCCTGATAGTCAAAAGGGCCAACCATATCCTGGGGTGCATCATGCTCAGCACTGCTAGCCAGCTGAGGGAAGCGATTGTCCTGCTCTGCTCTGCACTGATGTGGTCTCAGCTCTGTACTGTGTGCAGTCTTGGGCACCACAGTATAAGAAGGACAAAAAGCAGACAAAGTTGCAGCCAAAGGAGGGCAACAAAGATGGTGAAGGGTCTAAAGGGCAAGACATATGAGAAGCAGCTGAGGTCACTTGTTTTTTTCAGCTTAGAGATGGCTGAGGGGAGGCCTCTTGGCAGCCTAGAGATTCCTCACAAGGGGAGCAGAGGTGCAGGTGCTGAGCTTTGCTTTCTGGTGATAGTGATAGGACTGAAAGGAATGGCATGGAGCCGCAACAGGGGAAGTTCAGGCTGGGCATCTGAAAAAGGTTATTTACCAAGAGAGTCATGGGGCACTAGAGCAGGCTCCCCAAGGAAATGGTCGCAGCACCAAGCCTGCCGGATTTCAATAAGTATTTGGACAACACTCACACAGAATCACACAGAATCACAGAACTTCTAGGTTGGAAGAGACCTCAAGATCATCGAGTCTAACCTCTGACCTAATGCTAACAGTCCCCACTAAACCATATCCCTAAGCTCTACATCTAAACGTCTTTTAAAGACTTCCAGGGATGGTGACTCCACCACCTCCCTGGGCAGCCTGTTCCAGTGTCTAACAACCCTTTCGGTAAAGAAGTTCTTCCTAACATCCAACCTAAAACTCCCCTGGCGCAACTTAAGCCCATCCCCCCTCGTCCTGTCACCAGGCATGTGGGAGAACAGGCCAACCCCCACCTCACTACAGCCTCCTTTAAGGTATCTGTAGAGAGCGATAAGGTTGCCCCTGAGCCTCCTCTTCTCTAGGCTGAACAAGCCCAGCTCCTTCAGCCGCTCCTCGTAGGACTTGTTCTCCAGGCCCCTCACCAGCTTCGTCGCCCTTCTCTGGACCCGCTCAAGCACCTCGATGTCCTTCTTGTAGCGAGGGGCCCAAAACTGAACACAGTACTTGAGGTGCGGCCTCACCAGAGCCGAGTACAGGGGGACAATTACCTCCCTAGCCCTGCTGGTCACACTGTTTCTTATACAAGCCAGGATGCCGTTGGCCTTCTTGGCCACCTGAGCACACTGCTGGCTCATATTCAGCCGACTGTCCACCAGTACTCCCAGGTCTTGTGTGGTCTTGTGTGGAGCCAGGACTGTGGCTCAATGATCATTGTGGATTCCTTTCAACATAGGATTTTTTATAATTTTGTGGTTCTATGATTCCTTGATTCTCTGATTCTGTCACTGGCCTGGACCTGCTCTCTAGGCTTCACACTGCAGCCTTGGAGCATCCCCGTCACTGTGGACTGGCTGGATGATCAGCAGGGTCATAGTATATAGTATTTTTCTATATGGGGAGAAAATATTAGAAACTATGAGGTAAATTATTAATCACAGAATCACAGAATCACAGAATCACAGAATTTCTAGGTTGGAAGAGACCTCAAGATCATCGAGTCCAACCTCTAACCTAACACTAACAGTCCCCACTAAACCATATCCCTAAGCTCTACATCTAAACGTCTTTTGAAGACTTCCAGGGATGGTGACTCCACCACCTCCCTGGGCAGCCCGTTCCAGTGCCTAACAACCCTTTCAGTAAAGAAATTCTTCCTAACATCCAACCTAAAACTCCCCTGGCGTAACTTTAGCCCATTCCCCCTCGTCCTGTCACCAGGCACATGGGAGAACAGGCCAACCCCCACCTCGCTACAGGCTCCTTTAATGTACTTATACAGAGCAATAAGGTCACCCCTGAGCCTCCTCTTCTCTAGGCTGAACAAGCCCAGCTCCTTCAGCCGCTCCTCATAGGACTTGCTCTCCAGGCCCCTCACCAGCTTTGTCGCTCTTCTTTGGACCCGCTCAAGCACCTCGATGTCCTTCTTGTAGCGAGGGGCCCAAAACTGAACACAGTACTCGAGGTGCGGCCTCACCAGAGCCGAGTACAGGGGGACGATCACCTCCCTAGCCCTGCTGGTCACAGTGTTTCTGATACAAGCCAGGATGCCGTTGGCCTTCTTGGCCACCTGAGCACACTGCTGGCTCATATTCAGCCGACTGTCAACCATCACTCCCAGGTCCTTCTCTGCCTGGCAGCTCTCCAACCATTCCTCTCCCAGCCTGTAGTTCTGCTTGGGGTTATTGCGCCCCAGGTGCAGGACCCAGCACTTGGCCTTGTTGAACTTCATACAGTTGACCTCAGCCCATCGGTGCAGCCTATCCAGATCCTCCTGCAGAGCCTTCCTACCCTCGAGCAGATCGACACACGCACCTAGCTTGGTGTCATCTGCAAACTTACTGAGGGTGCACTCAATGCCGTCATCCAGATCATTGATGAAGATGTTAAAGAGGACCGGCCCCAGCACCGAGCCCTGGGGGACGCCACTAGTGACTGGCCTCCAACTGGACTTGGCTCCATTTACCACAACTCTTTGGGCCCGGCTATCCAGCCAGTTTCTAACCCAACGAAGCGTGCGCCAGTCCAAGCCAAGAGCAGCCAGTTTCTTGAGGAGAATGCTGTGGGAGACGGTGTCAAAAGCCTTGCTGAAGTCAAGGTAGACCACATCCACAGCCTTTCCCTCATCCACCCAGCGCGTCACTTTGTCGTAGAAGGAGATCAGGTTCGTCAAGCAGGACCTGCCTTCCATAAACCCATGCTGGCTGGGCCTGATCGCCTGCTTGCCCTTCAAGTGCCGCATGATGACTCCCAAGAGGATCTGCTCCATGAGCTTCCCTGGTACTGAGGTCAAACTGACCGGCCTGTAGTTCCCCGGGTCAGTCCTCCGGCCCTTCTTGTAGATGGGCGTCACGTTTGCTAGTCGCCAGTCAGCTGGGACCTCCCCCGATAGCCAGGACTGCTGATAAATGATGGATAGGGGCTTGGCCAGCTCCTCTGCCAGTTCTCTCAGTACCCTTGGGTGGATCCCATCCAGCCCCATCGATTTGTGCACATCCAAGTGCCGTAGCAGGTCACCAACCAGTTCTTCGTGGATGGTGAGGGCCACATCCTGCTCCCCGTCCCCTTCCACCAGTTCTGGGTACTGGGTATCCAGAGAGCAACCGGTTTTGCCGCTAAAGACTGAGGCAAAGAAGGCATTAAGCACCTCCGCCTTTTCCTCATCTCTTGTAACTAAGTTTCCCCCTGCATCCAGTAAAGGATGGAGATTCTCCCTAGTCCTCCTTTTTGTGTTGATGTATTTATAAAAGCGTTTTTTGTTATCTTTAACAGCAGTAGCCAGATTGAGCTCCAGATGAGCTTTGGCCTTCCTAATCTTGTCCCTGCACAGCCTCGCTACATCCTTATAGTCCTCCCTAGTGGCCTGCCCAATTTTCCAAAGATTATAAACCCTCTTTTTTCTCCTAAGCTCAAGCCACAATTCTCTGTTGAGCCAGGCTGGTCTTCTTCCCCGCTGGCTCATCTTTGGGCGCATGGGAATAGACCGCTCCTGCGCCATTAGGATTTGCCTCTTAAAGAGCGCCCAGCCTTTCTGGACCCCTCTGCCCTTCAGAACCGCCTCCCATGGGACTCCACCAACTAGTGTCCTGAGCAGCCCAAAGTCAGCCCTCCGGAAGTCCAATACAGTGGTTTTACTGGTTCCCTTCCTGGCCCCGCCAAGAATAGTGAACTCCACCATTTCGTGGTCACTCTGCCCAAGACTGTTCCCGACAATCACATCCTCCACCAGTCCTTCTCTGTTTGTGAAGAGAAGGTCTAGCAGGGCACCACCCCTGGTAGGTTCACTAATCAGCTGCGTCAGGAAGCTATCTTCCACTTTCTCCAGAAACCTCCTAGACTGCTTCCTCTGGGCTGTGTTGTGCTTCCAGGATATGTCAGGGAAGTTGAAGTCCCCCACGAGTACAAGCGCTGACGATTTCGCAACTTCTGTCAGCTGCCTGTAGAACTCCTCATCCATCTCCTCATCCTGGTTCGGCGGTCTATAGCAGACCCCGACCAGGACACTAGCCTTGTTGTCCCTGCCGATCCTAACCCAAAAGGACTCGATCTTGTCATTCCTAGTCTCGAGTTCTACAACATCGAAAGACTCGCTAATATAGAGAGCCACACCGCCACCCCTTCTGTGCTGCCTGTCCCAAATCCACACACATCAACAATTCTAAAAGTCAGGAAGAGTTCAGTCAGTGATATAACTACCTCAGCTTTCTCCTTCTGTTTTGTCAGATGCTAGAAGAAAAGCTAGTGAACTGTCATCCTTAAAATGAGTCTTCTTTTTTACTTCTTCTTTTGGAAAGATTATTCACTATTTCAGTCAGTAGTATTCAAATGGATAAGAAACACAATCCTTGCAACACCTCTATGATCCGCTGAAGTATTACAGTTCCTATGCTAAAAGTGAAGAAGTGAAATACCAAAATCTAAGTCTTCACAAATCCTTGGAAAGTTTTGGTGATGTTATGAAATTTAGTCTAGTGCTGGAAGAAGGCAATTCCTACTTTTTCTTGAACAGCCTGCATGTGTCAGCATGCAGCGTGAGCCAGTAGATCACCAGAGGCCAGGCCCTTTGGGGTGCCCCTGGGGCAAGAGGGTAAAGCCAGACAGGGCTCATCCCAGTCCCAGATAGGAGCAGGGCAGCTGGGGACAGCTCCAAGCTTGAGCTTTCAGTCACCTCCCTGGGGACAGGGACACGCTGAGGCCATGAGAGGCCACAGGCCCAGCTCAGCAGGGCCAATGTCTGGGAAGGGCAGGGCTGTGGAGTAGCTCTGCTGCAACCTCCCTGGGACAGGGACTTACTGGCCCAAGGGCTAGCATGGGATCCTGGGATCTAATGAGCAGGGCTGGGGAGCCCCGAGAGGTGGGCAGAGACAGTAAAGCTTATTAGTGCCTTTAGGACTCTGACACAATGATTAATTAGTATAGGCTCACCTTTTAAATATAGTTCACTTTCCCTTGAGTTGTATGGAATTTACTAAAAGGAATTAAACACTTTTAAACTGAAGTGCAATTGATCTTTTTATCTGAAACTGCTGATAATTCTTTTTCTACCAGATGTTGGCATATTAAAGATTTTTAACAACCTTTTGCTAAAGGAAATATTTTGAAGGCTTTCTTTAGCACAGATTTTTTTTTATTATTATTATTATTTTTTTATTTTTTCTGTTTGGAATATTTCAATTTTTGTTTCTGGAAGGCATTCTGAAAAGTTCACAATTTAAATATTAATAGTTTTCTTTTCTGAAAATTCCCACACATTTTTTGGCTTCAGGTACTAAACTGACTGTTCCACTGAATGGTGGTTAATAATCATTTCAGCATACACAAACCAGCCACACAAATGGATTCTTTCTGAGTTCTGCATTAACAGAGATAGAAAAGCAGTGGATGGCTGGTCTTTCTGAGTTCTGCATTACATACTAGCTTGTTATTTAATTTACAGGTATTTCTAGAAAATTGTTTTGCATCAGCCCTGCTGAAGTATCAAGTCATGTTTTTTTTTGTTTACTGGTGTTTTTTGGAATTCAAATCACAGCATCAGGGATCACAGATTTCTGGGTATCTCATGCAACCAAATGGGAACTAGATAAAAAAAAAAAAAAAAAAGACATGGTGAATGAGAATAGAAAAGCAAACTGCTACAGGCCCAGTGCAGGAAGTAAAACTGGATTTGCAGTTCAACTTCACAGGATGTAATTACCATCTTTTCTCCAATATTTTTGCCTATTTCCTCAGGCTAGAGAACCTTATGCTAATTCTTCTTCAATGTTTTTATAAATGATTTGGATGTAGGACTAGAAGGAGCAAATTTGCCGATGACACCAAACTTGGAGTGTGGACTCAGATGAGGGTGGAAAGGCTTTGCAGAGAGACCTGGACAGATTGGAGAGCTGGGCAATCACCAGCCACATGAAGTTTAACAAGAGCAAGTGCTGGGTCCTGCACCTGGGACGGGGCAACCCTGGCAATACGTACAGACTGGGCAACAAGACTCTGGAGAGCAGCCCCGCAGAGAGGGATCTGGGGGTTGTGGCTGACAGCAAGTTGAATATGAGCCAGCAGTGTGCCCTGGCAGCCAGGAGGGCCAACCATATCCTGGGATGCATCAAACACAGCATTGCTAGTCAGTCGAGGGAGGTGATTATCCCACTCTACCCTGTGCTGGCGTGGCCTCACTGCAAGTACTGTGTCCAGTTCTGGGCACCACAGTACAAAAAGGACATTAAACTGTTGGAGAGTGTCCAGAGGAGGGCGACAAAGATGGTGAAGGGCTTAGGGGGGAAGACATGAGGAGGGGCTGAGGTCACTGGGCATGTTCAGCCTGGAGAAGAGGAGGCTGAGGGGGGGACCTCATCGTGGGCAACAACTTCCTCGCAAGGGGGAGTGGAGAGGCAGGTGACCTATTCTCTGTAAACACCCCCGGGAATGGTGTTAAGCAGAGGCAGGGGAAGTTTAGGCCTGACATCAGGAAGAGGTTCTTCATGGAGAGGGTGGTTGCACACTGGAACAGGCTCCCCAGTGAAGTAGTCACTGCACCGAGCCTGTCTGAATTTAAAAAGTGATTGGACTGAGCACTTAGTTGTATGGTCTAAACTTTTGGGCAGACCTGTGAGGTGCCAGGAGTTGGACTTGATGGTCCTTATGGTTCCCTTCTAACTAGGGATATTCTATGATTCTATGATTCTATGAAATTATATTACCCTACTACATGCACTGTTCCGTCATGGTGACCTGGAATTCAGATCCTTGTAAACAAAGCACTGTCCTCTGTTTCTCTAACATTATCAAAGTGCTTATTATCAAAGTGCTTATTATCAAAATGCTTATTATCAAAGTCTTGTAGAGCTGACATTGCTGTTTCAAGGACATTTTGATATGTACTGATAGTATTGATAGTTTTGATAGTATTGCTCCGCTTCAGATTCAGAACTAAACACTGAACTGATTGAATTGGCTGTAAATAAAACCTGTATAAAACCTGTATTTGGGGGACAGTATTCCCCAGAAACTCTTTGCATTTTTGCCATTAGCCTTGGAAAGACTGTCTGTTGATGAGCACACAGAGGCAAGCCCAAGTCACAGTACCCTGTTAATAGACAAAGAGGCTGTCTGATCATGTGTAAACCCATCATTGTTGTCTCACATAATGACTGGTGCCTTCAGTTTAACGAATCTGTGACTGTCTCTGCCTTAGCTAGTCATAGTAAGGTCTTGTTCTTTTTTCCTTTTTTTGGGTAACACCTAAGTTTCTTTATTAGAAACACTTCTTTAAGTGTTTCAACATTTAGGAGGCAAATAGTAGGTTTAATTTCATTAGTTGACAGAACAGAATGTCAGAGAAAAATATAGGGAAAAAATCAATAGCAATAAATTATCCTTGTGTTCAGAAGATGCAAGAGGTGAGTGAGTACATTCAGCATAATTTCACAATGATATTTTCATTACAGCTATAGGTTTCATAACTACACTGCTCAGAGAACCTGGACCAGAATTAACTCCAAGTAAAAGAAGATAATTTTGGTTTGTTTTTTGGGTTTTGTCCAGATCAAAATTTGCTTTGCTCCTCCAGTTATTTTTTACCAAATTTCAGTTCTGGCTTCTGTGGCAATAATTCGCTTTTCCTTCCTCAGTACTGTTCTTCCGTTCTGCTCCTTGTGTTTAAACTCACTGATTGTCATCCTATGCATCCTTCCTCTTGACTCCATGACCTCAGTGATCTTTTCTGCAGAAGCCAGTTTGGTGGCTCAGCTGATATATATATCTGTCTCACATCTTATAGTTAGACACTGTTGTCACTGTGTTATGTTATAGGGCTCACCTGGACGTAGGCAGAGACAAGGTGTGTAGAAAGCTAGATCTTTTCTGCTGTGATTCTATCATTTTCATTGGAACTACAGCACAACATTATTTAGTTTCCATGGTTCGTACAGAATCAAAGAATCATATTTTGGTTGGAAGGGGCCATAAGCACCATCTAGTTCCAACCCCCCTGCCATGGGCAGGGACATCTTCCACTAGACCAGGTTGCTCAAAGCCCCATGCAACCTGGCCCTGAACACTTCCAGGGATGGGGCATCCACAGCTTCTCTGGGCAACCTCTTCCAGTGCCTCACCACCCTCAGAGTAAAGAATTTCTTCCGTATATCTAATCTAAATCTCCCCTCTTTTAGTTTAAAATCATTCCCTGACAGTTCTATCACTATACTCCCTGACCAAGTGTCCCTCCCCAGCTTTTCTGTAGGCCCCTGAGGTACTGGAAGACAGCTATAAGGTCTCCCCAGAGCCTTTTCTTCTCCAGGTTGAGCAAGTCTGGACTTGCTCCAACAAGTCCATCTCCTTCCTCTGTTGGGGGCTCTAGAGCTGAATAAACCAAGGAAGTCTCAGATAGTACAGATTTTGTGCATGCCAGTTGGCTCAGTAGTTCTGAGGCCTTTCCCACCCATCTTCAATATTAATTTCCGAAAAGAATAATTACATACAGATCTATAACGTCTTATTTCTATATTGCCTTCATTGTTACTGTACCTGAATTTTTCACTATGCTTTTAATAGTTCTGTGTGGTAAAGAAGTAGTGTTCTATTGTTCTCAGTACTGTATCAGTGAAAAAAGTATAGAAACGTAAAGGGAGGTTTGTTCAGGTATTCAAACAGGGAATTAGTCCCTGCAGAGAGATGGACTTCTTTACAGGGAGTTTCAAACAGACCAGGCTAGGTTCCTCTATAATTCCTCCTCCTGACCTAAAGAGCTTCACATCACTGTTTTGAGAAGAACCTCTAAGGCACTTCAAATACTAATACTTTACATCCCAGGTCAGGCATCTAGATTGCCAACAGAATATTAAGGGAATACTACACGATAACCTTATGTGAATTAGGCACAAGAAGAGCTTAAAAAGGGTGTGTGGTTTGGATGTACCCAGATGACTTGGGTACTTTCTATCCATTGAATTTCTTAGTGAGCAGCCAGGGATTTTAATTTTTCTGTTTGTGGTTTAAAGAGGACATTTCAAGTACTATGCAGGGACTTATTAACAGGGGATAGCCAAGCCCAGAGATTTTGCTTCCCTGTAAAATGCCTTTAAAACAGGCACAGAAAAGTAAATCATTGTGTCATCTGCTACAGAATTGTGAATCCAAACTTGAAATTTAAAAAAAATAAGTATACAGTGGAAAGAATCAACAGGAGGAAAAGTCGATCTTATTTGATTATCTAACTGTTAAGTTCAAAAGCTACAGGAGTCTATCCATGAATAGTGTTCCTGTAAAGTATTAGAAGGAAGCAAAAGGGAATCTGCCCTTCTCATAAATATGAACAGGAAAATCAATTTACCTTCATACTACAAAGATATTGGGTTAGTATTTATTTCTCTTTCTCTAGACTTTTAATGATATAAGATCTTTTCCTAGTGTTATTTTTAAATATGATCTGCTTGAAGGCAATGTGCTCAGTCCCTGGGTGGGAAATATGCTTCATTTAAGTCAACAGCAATCTGTACTGCTGATTAAAAAACAAGTGCTGATGGGCTTTACAGGGAGTCTTATCCATCTTGCCTTAGCTAAGAAGTTGTTAGAGAAAAGGGTGCTGGGAGGAGGGGAAGGATAGTGGACAGTGCTTCATGAAACACTGAACAACAGCAACAACAACAAAAATCATCGTTTCTGTGTACTTAAAAGTTGTATCAGTGTGGAAAACTGGCTCTGACAAGAGGATTTCAAACTATTTGATGATTGCATATCCTGGTAATTCAAATGAACTTTGTCACCACTGCCAGTTTCAATGGAGTCTCCAGCAAAGCACAGATGGTATTTCTGAATGAACAGATGATTATGCCAAGAGAATATTATGCTTGGAAACACATTTTATTGATATATGTGTAAAGCTCTTAGAAGGACAGCTATGGAAAAGAAGACCTGTCTCTTTACGGAGCACATGAGAAGAATGAGAATTTAAAGAGTATCTAAAAGCTAAAGAACATTCTTCAGTCCTACTTACTGGGAATTAATTGGAAAAATATCCAGAAGTACTAAAGATTAAAATGGTACTGTAATTAATGTGAACCACAGGAAGATGTGTGAACAACAATTATTCTGTAATCTGTATTTATCTGAGCTGAAAAGAGATTGTGCACTAGCTATTGGATTTCTGAACAGCACAAGTGTGGAGTCATTAGGACAGGGGCCAAATTCCACTTTGATTCTGAGTATAAAATGATTTCAGTGAAGCAAAAAAATAGTTATGCTTGTGGATGTTTACAGAATCACAAGCCCAAACATATGTCCCTCACTGTGCTGTAAATTAATGGGTTTACAATTGTTTAAATGCATTGACTCAAATCGAGTTCCTTCTGATTAAACAGCTGATGTGGGTTCACTGACTTTAGTAGAAATGCCGTGACTGTAAACCAAGGATTATCTGATTTGATGAGAAATCAGAAAAAGAGGTTCATGAACTTTTGGATTATTAGGTTTGAAAATGTTCACTTGGTACTTGATATGGCTACTTCAGTGTAAGGCTGATAACAACTGATTTGGATTCTATGACAGTTTTTAAACCAAAGTAGCTCCTGCGAGCTCAGCTGGCACCTTCTGGTGACTTCAAGATGCTTTATGTAAAGGGTGAAATGTGTTGCGAGATTTTTCTCTGAAATGAGGTATTCAGCGGTGTATCTGGCAGGGCCAAATCACAGGTGTCAGCCTCAGATTTTTATATACATTTGCTTGATCATAGAGATGAAGCCTTGAATGCTGATGACCCTAGTGTAACAGCACATTCTCTGTCGCTTAAAGGAAACTATATTCATCATCAACATAAGAGCTAAAATAATACATGTCACTCAGACAACACTTACCCTGATGCCAGTAATGAAAAGGTACAAGAGGTTATCTGAACTATTTACAAAGTTCTTATGTGTTCAGTTTCCAAATGATTTATGAAATCTAGAATAAGCAAGAGAATTGGATTATAGTAAGAAATAAAAAATAAAATAAAAGGTTTTATGTTTCTTGTCCAATGAGAGACAAATGCATATTCTAGTAACATAGAAGGAAAAGAAGAGGTTAGAGGAATCTCTTCCTCACACAGATGCTCCAGGTTCTGTACTTTAATTTTTTTGTGTTATTAAAAGGAATGCATGGGTCAGATTCCAGCTCCATTTCTGCAATTCAGTCTCAATGCCAATAAAGTCATATTTGTGCAAAGCAGTGAGACATCATCCACAATCCCATTTTGTATGTGTGAGATGAATACATTAGCCTCTCAGCAGATGTCTGTGAATTCTTCCAGACAGAGCATGTCTTGGGCTTTCAGGAACCATTTATCAAAAGAAACTCTGAATTGTCTTCAGTTCTGTAGCAATCACTCCAGGGGAGCAAGTGCTAAATGGTTTAAAGATAGGAGGGAATTGTAATGCAATCCATCCCCAGCTCCAACTACAGTGCCCACTGGTTTATGTAGCACATGGCTTAGGACTTCCTGTCACTTATTCCTTGCTGCTTTACAATGCCAGACACGTGTATTTTTACATATTATTTCAGAAAATATTCTTTTGAGGCAGTAGGAAAAAGAAGGCATGGAAATTGTATTTTCAATATCCAGAATTATTCAGTAGCTCTATTTCTTATGTTACTTCTCTGAATTCTACCATTTTGAAGTGAGAATGGACAGTGGAAGTTAAGAAAAGGGAGATCTGCATTATGGAAACAAGGAAATGTTTCACAGGGTTCTAACTAGAACTTTTTATTGAACTATACAGAAAACTATGAGGTAAGAGGTTATTAGAGTTCAGATAGACAGATTCTGTATAATATTGGTGAAATAATAGGTTTATCGTTTGTGGGTTTAGAACACCTCCCCTCTGAATAATATCAGAGCAATGTGCATACCTAAACTCTTGAGGCCTCCCAGCAGTCTAGTGCTGTAGATAGCAAACCTAATGGGCTATGTTTCTCCTGCTGATGTAGGATGAAGGCACACAAGTGAATGGGGAGGTGAGTGCTGAAGCTCAGGGAACACAGAAACAAAGAAGCAGAGAATGTCCTGAGTTGGAAGGGACCCACAAGAATCATCAAGTCCAAGCCCTGGGTCCACAGAGGACCACCCAAAAATCAAACAACATGTCAGAGTGCATTGTCCAAAAAAAGTCAAACAAATTGAACAAATAGCAATATTCTTACTGTGGATTTTCATGGAGACAGAACATTTTCTAAGTGGCTGATATAGTGCTATATTTTACTCTTTAGAGATACCATTGCAAAAACAGTATGTGGGGAATGTATAGTGAGCCATCAGAAAAATTGAAGCCTGTAGATATCTGGAGGGCTCTGGTCGTATTTATTGGCAGTCATTTAGAGAATAAGAGACAGCTGCTATAGTACAAAGTGAAATTTCAGTATCTTTGAATCAATTTATTTTATATAAAGGAAATCAATATATTTTATATAAAGGAGGAATGTATAAAGTCTGAAACAGAACAAAAAGGCAAGTTCCTTCCCTAATCGTTATCAGTTCTGCCTAAGGACTGTCATAACCACATTTCTTATGTATTTGGTGAACATGGGAGACATCAACTTCCAATGGTACAAGTAACAGTCATAGTTTATTTTTACTGTGTACATTGTTTGACAAAGATAAGACAAAAATAATCTAAGAATGGCATTGCCAGGCAAAGTTGTAGATCCATATACTCAGAAATGTGCATTATATGGAAATGTCAGGAAGGCTGTCATTCAGAGAACTATAGCATGTACCCAGTCCTTCCCAGTTTCTTTTTTACCCATTTTCCAGTGCAAGTTCACAGCATCAACTGATTTTGGTGACAATAATAGAATTAGTGGTGATTTTGTTGTGAACAAATAAATAGTAAATCATTTTTTTTTGTCACTTTATAAAATTAATGTTAATGTAATATGAAATAATAGCAATTTATTCTGTTGATGTATCTTACTGTTTACATACATAATTTCATATAGATAATTAAGTTATATATTTCTGAATTAAAAAAAAAAAAAAATTGTTCACAGAAAAAGTTACAGAATCACAGAATCATCTAGGTTGGAAGAGACCTCCAAGATCATCTAGTCCAACCTCTGACCTAACACTAACAAGTCCTCCACTAAACCATATCACTAAGCTCATATCACTAAATGTCTTTTAAAAACGTCCAGGGATGGTGACTCAACCACTTCCCTGGGCAGCCCATTCCAATGCCTAGCAATCCTTTCAGTAAAGAAATTTTACCTAGTATCCAACCTAAACCTCCCCTGGTGCAACTTTAGGCCATTCCCCCTCGTCCTGTCACCAGGCACATGGGAGAACAGACCAACCCCCATCTCGCTAGAGCTTCCTTTAAGGTACCTGTAGAGAGCAATAAGGTTGCCACTGAGCCTTCTCTTTTCCAGGCTGAACAAGCCCAGCTCCCTCAACCGCTCCTTGTAGGACTTGTTCTCCAGGCCCCTCACCAGCTTCGTCACCCTTCTCTGGACTCGCTCGAGCACCTTCATGTCTTTCTTGTAGCGAGGGGCCCAAAACTGAACACAGTACTCGAGGTGCGGCCTCACCAGAGCTGAGTACAGGGGTACAATCACTACTCTAGACCTGCTGGCCACAATGCTTCTCCAGAATGCTGTTGGCCTTCTTGGCCACCTGAGCACACTGCTGGCTCATATTCAGCCGACTGTCAACCATCACTCTCAGGTCCTTCTCTGCCTGGCAGCTCTCCAACCACTCATCTCCCAGCCTGTAGTTCTGCTTGGGGTTGTTGTGCCCCAGGTGCAGGACCCAGCACTTGGCCTTGTTGAACTTCATACAGTTGGTCTCAGGCCATCGGTCCAGCCCATCTAGATCTTCCTGCAGAGCCTTTCTACCCTTGAGCAGATTGACACACACACCTAACTATGCTCAAGTAACTACCAGGGGAAGATGATATCACAAGTAATTTAAAAATATTTCTAGTACCAAGGACTAGTGTGCTAATGAAGTATCTGAAACAAGAGTCAACTCATCCGAAGGATAGTGATCCCAGTTATTTTCCACAGTTTTATGTGTAATTTTTTTAACGCAGAAAAACATTTAATCTGTACACATGTAGGTGTTGTAGTAGATAAATGTATCCTAAGGGCAGACATTTTCTGTATAAGAACAATATAAGAACATCTTTTAATTTATTTTCTGACTAATCCTGTCTCTCTTGTGGTCTGGAGGAGACACAAAACAAAACCTGTTTATTTTACACCAACTTATTAAGGAGATTGGGAGCAAAAAGGTCTGAATCCTTCATCCAAAGGTTGTATGAGGTATAAAGAACCATCCTATAGAGAAGGAAAAAGAACAAATACAAACTGTCTTTGCTTAGTGAAGAGGAGAGAAGTGACAGTTCGTCTAATAAACTTGTCAAAAATGAAGAAGATAAAGTTTTCTTACAATGTAGTTTCTGCTAATATTGAGTGGAGTATCTGTGAAAATGGACGTCAGCACTTGCTGTAATCATAAATTAGTTGTTTACTTTTTGTTATTGGTGGTATTTTATTCTTTTTGTTTGTTTGTTTGTTATGTTGCTGTTTGTTTGCTCAAAAAATGGAGATGAAGGCAAGGAAGGGTTGAAAAGCCATTATCATCAGATCTAGCACTAGTTGTGCTCAAGTTCTAGCGAGCTCATGTGGTGCTGATAGGTCAGAAGAGTGTCAGTGCATAAGAAGACTTCTAAGAACAAGGTCTCTATTTAGGAAGCTCACCAAATCTAATTGATCTGGACATGTTTGTTTGGCATTTGAGTTGATTAAAATAATAATAAATATATATATATAATATTAATAATATATATAAATAAATAATAATAATAAAATAAAATGTACCTATGAGGTACAAAAAATAACAATTAACACATTATTTTCTTAGGAAATTAACATATTTTTTCAAATTAGTGGGACCCACTCTGATTATTACCTTATGTGTTTTTTTTTTCCTGAATTCCTATTTCAACCTCATGTCAAGAAAATTGATATTAATTTATAATTAATTGATATGATTTTTTGGAAAGCTGGGCTGTAAATCAAACAATGTTAAAAAATAATATCTGGTCAAAAGGTCTAAAGTGAAATCCCACTTTCTGATTTTTCTCACGTCAACGAAGTAGTGTACTAAAATGTTGACTAAATAAAACACCTTCAGAATTCAAATGCAGAGGATACTGTTTATATATTTGGAGAGAATGAAGCTATGACTGGCATTAGATTTTTTAAATAAATAAATAAATAAATAAAAGCTCTCTAAAGTGAAGAAGGTAGATGTTATATATTGTTGCAGTAGTGTTTACCCAGTTTTAACAGTGACCTCAATATAAATTTGGGATTAGTGATCTACTTGACAGTAGATTCTTTGCTTTCCATGAACTCTTCTTAAATGTGATCAGCAATCAACTTAATCAACTAAACATTGATTTCACAAGCAATAGGTTACTTAGATTCTCAGATAATGTAGTGATTGGGGATTATTTTTATTTCATCAATTTGTGTTTGTGCTACAGAAGTTTGTGCTTCATTTACACTGTATTGTGAAAATATACCAAATGCCTCAGGTTACATATATAAAAATGATGTAAGGGTATCAAGTTGTAACTTTGGCAGTCCAGACTTACTGAAAAAAAATATTTTCATGGTGCACTTAGCTACACGTAAATCTCGAAAACATACATAAGATATCCTTCCAGAAGTCTTTGTGCAATTTGATTTTAAGAGATTAATGATCTGCTGAATATGCTGCAAATATTTATTATTAGCAAACTAACATTAACCAAGGAAATAGATGTTTGAAAATGCATACTGTTATTTTATAATTTTAAAAAGCAGGGCTCCCAATTAGAATTAAATAAGTAAAAATGAAGGATGGGTTTCCTAACTTGTTTGCAAGACCAGGACTTTTCTCATGACAAATAATAAAGCAAAAGCACTGAAACAAAACTAACTGTTAAGAGTTTGAGTTGTTCATCCTTTGTGGAGGATCGCAAGCAGGTGATTACATGTAAGTATGAAAAATGGGAAAACAAAGCTACAGTTTTAGAAGCTCATGGAAGGAGAACAATCACCCCTATTAGTACCTCTGGACACAAGAGTTATGTCACTAAAGTAGTACTGGCAGAGCAATATGCTGGAAATATTAGGAAGTAATTTTAGAAAGGAGCAGTATAATTTAGGTCCATTGACCTCAAATGTTTGTTTGTTTGTTTGTTTTTCCATATCTTAGCTTTGATATGTTCTCTGTTTTTCATGGTTAATATTCAAGAGCCATTTATGATTAATAACAAATTACACCACATCTTCACACCTCCCCCTCCTCCCCCCCCCACCCCCCCTTTTTTTTTTTTTTTGTAATTCATCATTGTCGTATTCTAGCCTGGTTTAGTAACATTTATGCAATCATTCAAACATTTCTTTTTTTTTGTTTGTACCTTTGAAAAACTTAAAGTAGTTGATTGTATTGATCTTGAGGTAGTATAAAACCTATATATATTCACTAGCATAAAACCATCACATTTCAAAGAAGAATACAAATGCCAGAGGATTTTGCATTGAGGAATGTTGTTAATCAACAGTAGAATAAGACTGAAGTTTTCAAGAAGAAAGGCTGCACTATTCTCAGAAATACCAGTACCTCAGTTCTGGACAAAACTGTAATTTAGGGAGAAAACTTATGTTTCACACACACAGCTCATGATAGCAAAATTTAGAGTTGCTTATTGCAAGAAGTTCTGCTCATTTATATTCCCTGAAGCCTTTATACTGACTTAGGTAGTGGTGAATCAAGCCTTGTAGTGACTCAGGGAACAAAGCTGACACTAATAAATAAGAATTGCTTGTTCTTTCTTTAAGTAAATCTTTCATTGTTTCTCTTGAATGTTCACAATGAAAGGTTATATGGATCTATGAGCCTGATTCATTGGTAAATTATGTCAGTTTAAATCAGGAACACCAGTATTTAAGGAATAATAATAGTAAAACTAAAGTAAAAGAAGGAATGTCATCTTGGCTTAAACTTAGAGAAGTTTGTAAAACATAATACAAGGGCAAAAATACCATTTTAACTTTGAGGCCCTTCTTAAACTAATGACAGAAATAGATCAGCCACTTTGGCCTCATTTATTTCTTCTTATAGGACAAAAAATAGATCTCAGACAAGAAGTTATTATTATCTTATCTGCATTTCTTTTCTGTTGAATGTATTAATTAAACCATTTTGTTTTGTCTCAGAATTATCTCTTTCCCTCTGTGGTCAATAGTTGCTATATTCTTATGTAATCATCTGTAACTGGGCAGTTTACATTATTCACTACATAAAATTAGCTCTATCTGGGCAAAAGTTCTGGCAAAATTGACACTCTCAAGACATTGAATGCTGTGTCTGTGATTCCAAGATATTTCTAGATATTTCTTAGAAGTAATAATTAAAAAGATCAGGCGTAGCAGTTCTGTGAACTCATGACAGATCTGTACTGATGCCTTGTAGCTGGCTCAAGGGCATTTGTACTAATTAGTCTGATGAGGCTTTTAGCATCCCCAGTGCTGTTGTTGAAGATAAGAAGCATTAATCATCAAGCCAGATGACCTGTTCTTGTTTAAGAGGTAAGAATGACTAATACACATAACTAAGCAGAAGAGACAAAGAAAGATGACACAATAACTATCTAAAGACAGAACAGCAAAATTATGTTTTTGTGTGAAACGGACCAGAAATATTCAAGTAGTACCTGCCTGAATTTTTAATATAATTTTGAATAATTATTTGATCCCTCCCAAAGTCTAATTGCATGATAAGTGAATATTAGAGGAAATGGAGGTGGGATCTTGATCTCAGTGAAGTAGGAGTCAGCATTTTAACCCAAATATGTTTGTAGATTCTAAATAATGTTTGGTAGCTGTTGAAAGCGCCGTTCATTTTTCTGCTAAAAATTTCCAATCACTGAAACGCAATGATGCTATTTGACTGATGTGAATCTTGCCACATTTGATCATGCCATTTATTTGAACTAAAGAAAATAATGCTGGGAGGAACTATGAAAGGTCATCTAATCCATCTTTTTACTCCAGTGTTCCTTTTATCCTGGACAGTTTCCCAGTCTACATGACTAATTCCTGATTTTACCAGTTTATTATTTATGTGAAATAACAAAACTAAATTAAAGAAAATCTACCATCCTTTTCAAAACTCTGATTATTTCTACTCCTATGTCTTTATATTTTTTACAGATAATAGAGAGTTTCCAAATTGAAGCGGTCAAGACCCTGGAAGAATGAAGAGGTACAAAAATAAACAATTTAAAATGCTGTTTTTAGTCTGGGTTTTACATAAAGGGTGGGGGCATGGTGTTTAGTTGTACCAAACAGAGAAACTAGTTGCACAGAATAATGGAACCATTTTGGGAAAGAAAAAAAAAATCACTTCCTCTGATGGTTCAGATTTCATACATCCTTTAAAACATGTTGCAGTGAGGTTATAAAATCAGAATATATCTTTTAAACAGGACTGAAAAGAAATGAGTCTGTGCTTTTTGAGCTTTGTGAGCTTCTGCAGTGTTCCCATCTACATTTACTGGGTACAATTCAGCTGTCTAAGCATTTGTACATGTTCAATCATTTGAGATGCCCTAAGTGTCTCAGCTGGTTTCCAGCTACATCTTAGGCAGAGTACCAGTCTTCTGTACCAGGTCCAGCATCATTTCTGCCAGCTCCATGCAGATGTCTTAAAAAGCCAATGGTATCTCAAATGGCTGTAGACTGAATCCTACTTTGAGTGCTTAGTTGCAGCTATAAACCACAACTCATGTTAGAATGAAAAATGGCCACCGGGTGTCACTGGAAGTGTAGGGACAGCACATACTACTTCAAGCTTTTTGCCATTCTTAAGGTAGGAGTTATGGAGATATTTCACATTTGTCTTGTGTGTGGTCAAGGTTTGACAATATTTTCAGTAGCGGGGAGATCTGATCCTTATATATATATATATATCCTTCTATACAATACTTTAGTTTAGGAAAATTATCTGAAGTTCAAAGATTGACAGCCTCCTTGTCATGTCTTCTCTTTGACCCATAGTTGCTCAGGTTGATGGACTCCCAACAGTAGTGTGATAATTTTGCTTCATCACCGTGTGTAAAATAACAGTGATCCCACAGCAGCCTGCCAGTACTTTACTCAGTGTTCACCCTTAATTGCAGGAGGTTTTTGCATCCAACTTGCTTCCCTGAATGCTACAGCTTTCTAGGAACTTTGTTCCAGGATACAAAGAGATTTTGTGTGTAGTCTGAAAGGCTTTGAAGAGAAATGTCCTTTACATATTCCTCATAATATTTTTAGGTACTTATGTGTCTTTTCAATACACAGTTATATATGATATATATATGAATAACTGACAATTATTGTATAGTCGATTGGTATGACTGAGTCATACCAATAAACATATATCAAGAAAAGTGGCATTCATCAGTAAATCATGAACTATCTTTGGACTAGTGTAAATGAAACAGTACAGAAGTATGCAGCAGTTCAGACCACCACTGCATAGAAAAGTCTCTCTTCAACTCTAGGAGTTAGCTCCTTGCCTTTATTCATTTTAAGAGTAAAAACATATGGTTTTATTCTTGCATGACTGTTTAAAAGTCATTGGTCTTTCTTTTTTTTTTTTTTTTTCTGCTGTTGTGCCTTCTTACCTTTCTTTAAATATCTTTCAATTTCCACTGAAGGCAGATTCTATACAAAACCCTCTTCTATACAAAACCCTCAATGTAGGGGCTGTTGAAGTCTTTTCAATTACGTGATTAGCTCCTCAATGATCCGTGGCTAATAAAGTCTTTTAGAATCCCTCTTGACTGGTTAAATCTCAAAAGTCCTTGTGTTTGCTTTAAAAAAATTCCACAATTAAGTATATATATAATCATTATATACAATAGGCCTGTACACACACACACATATATATATATGTATATATATGTACATATATAAACAACAAAGACTGCAAGAAAAAGAATTAGGTCTCATGCTGTGGTTAATATGGCGTGAAAAAAGTAATAGATAGTCCTACCCTTCACTGAACCCATTTTCATTTGGATTACAGTTTGCCTTGCTCACCATTCTGGCTGATAAACTCAGAAGTACTGACCTACTGTTTAAAAGACCAATGAAAGATGAGAGGTGAAGAATATAGAAATACGAAGTGATGGTAAGTAGGCAAAGGTTGAATTTCAGTGTAATTGCACACACAAGGCAAGATTTTGTTTTCCTTGTGCTTATTCTTGCTCTTAAATCTCTCTATATGTTTCCCTCGGTGAATATTCTGTAAGTAGTGTGGCAGATACCTAGGTAACCTATAGAATAAATGCAGTTATGTTCTTAAGGTGAGGTTGTTTGGACTGCTGCCAGTCATGTGGCATGTAATGCATGCTGACTCAGGTGACACAAATGAATATAAGCTACAGCCCTCTAGCTTTTCTGGTTAGGTCCTCTGCTGACCATATTTTCCATGACTCTTTCTTCAAGACTTGAAATAAGAACCCCTGACTGAAGTTCTTGTCTCAGTTTGCCAGTGTCAATATATTAGTGTCCAAATGTACTAAGTAAACCCACATAAATGTGGGATACATAATACCATCTTATCTGGAGTACAGATTTCTGCTTTGGTAAATTAGCTTTACATTTGGTTTATTGCCTCTGCAATGTAAAGTGAGTGTTCCTCTTTAAATAGAGTGTATTTAAAAACCATGGGTATAATCTGTTGTTTCACAAGCTGACTCTATTGGAGAGGTCTGCTTTCTGAAGGGCAATGTATAATTAATTCTCTGTTTTATAAAAAGGATTATTTTAACTGAAAAATAATGTATTTTATAGAAATGATTCAGCTTCTGAGAGCAGAATCAAATTAATCTAAAGGAGGGTCAGGAGTCCTGCTTTCCTTCTGTATGTCTATATATTTTCATACAGTTTTCCTTTCAAAAATAGTGAAAGGCTCACTCTGGGTTAAATGGCATAAAACTGGATTTTTCCAGACTTCTTGGTACACTGTAGCTTTACAGGCATGCTCTGCAACTATGAAGTTTTGATGCCAATAATAGTAATTCCTTAGATCATCTACAGTTTGTGCACCATTTAATATGCTTCAACAGACTCTTCTCTTCTTCTGTAAGTTTTCAAGTAGAAGAAGGAAAAGGCAGAACCTTTACCTTAGGACAGTTCCTGGCCTGTCTTTCTCCTTATGGTTTTCAATTTAGGAGGCTGCCGCACCTCTGCCAGTCATTTCCAATGTTAAGGTCATCTCTAAGGTAACCAGAAAAAAAGGAAATAGAGCAAAACAGAAAAGAGAGAAGGACCAACAACTGGGAACTTGTGTAGAAAACTCTTGTTAACATAGAATATCTCTTACATTAACAGCTACACAAATTTATTTGTGCTCATGTTCCATTAAAACATGCTAAGGAAGTCTAAAGGGGACAATTCTCTGTGTTCTGCTGTAAATGAAGAGTTACTCTACAAAAACAACATCCTCATGAGGGGGAGTGGGGAGGCAGGTGACCTATTCTCTGTAAACACCAGTGATAGGACCCACGGGAATGGTGTTAAACTGAGGCAGGGGAAGTTTAGACTGGACATCAGGAAGAGGTTCTTCACTGAAAGGGTTGTTTCACACTGGAACAGGCTCCCCAGTGAAGTAGTCACTGCACCAAGCCTGTCTGAATTTAAGAAACGATTGGACTATGCACATGGTCTAAACTTTTGGATAGACCTGTGTGGTGCAAGGAGTTGGACTTGATGATCCTTATGGGTCCCTTCCAACTCTGGATATCCTATGATTCTATGAAAATATAAAGACTCAGCTGGTATAGTTAGGCATAGTATCAGTCACAAGGAAGTTTTTCAAGAAAAAAAAAAAAGCTGAAAATGAAACATTTTAATTCCTTCCAGATTATTTTTTATGTAAACTGCCCAATATATTGGTGTTTTGTAATTTTTCTTAAAAAAAAAAAAAATAAAAATAAAAGAAAGTCAATATTCCTAAGAAATCTTTGAATACCAGAGGCAGCCCCCTCCCCTCTTTCCCACCCCCGCTGCTTGGAAGGTTGTATTTCTATTGATTTGCTAGTGGGCTCCTTCAATAAACATTTTACTTCATTGGAGATGAATGGGAAAGGTCCTTTGATCCTAAATTATCACCAATTTTGAACTCTTTTCATGTACTATGTCTTATTCAGGAGTAAAAAAGGAAAAATAAACATACCCAGGACAGACAACAACTTAAGTTCATAGCATACTGACTTTCCTCACTATACAGTGCTCTAAGGATAATGGCCAACATGATGAAATACTTGTCATCAGCTGTAGGGGTAATACAATCAAGGGAGTGCATAATTTACATCCCAATATTAGCTGAGGCTTATTCTAGTGAAGTGGCCCACAAGAGTAATTTTTTTCAGAGGTCAGGCAAACCTGTGTGATCGAATTTGTATAATTCAGATCACAGACCTGAAATCACATCCTGTGTCAGTCTCCTAACCAAAGTATTTGAAACACTAAACCAGGCAACTGCCAGTTTCAGCTAAGCAGTTTGTTGTCTTATGCATATTTATTGCACCATTGCTTCCCCCCCACACACACACACACGTCATTAATTGATGTTTTAACTAGTAAGACACAACCTCTTACTTCCACTCCTTTCTCATTTCCTCCCTTTCTGCCGCACACATAATTGTTACCTATACAAAGCAGAACAGGCTGAATGGGCAGAAGAGAAAATGGTCCTCCTTAGCACAAACAGTTCTCTTGGGTTATGGGAAACTGAGGCTCAAATTCTCTTTCTGAAAATGGATTTGGACCTGTATCTCCAGTGTTGTGGGTGACTGCTTAGATTATTCAAAGAAGCATGCCTACAATGTGCTAACACATCCAGCATAGTCATACAGGTCTGAGCTATGGGTTAGAAATGTCTGCCCTATTTACTGAAGCTGTGATGCAGAAAAATCTTGCAAAAACCTGCACGCACATGAAATGAAGACATGGCGTAAATGGTAGTCTTTTCTGATAGTGTGTAAGAGAAGAAATAGAATGATTATTTATTTATTTATTTAGATGTAATTGTTATATCACTACTGGTTACGCCTAATCATGTGTTTAGTAAAGTTAAGAAGCAATGTCAGTGGTCTACAGAAAGTAAATATGTGTGTTCAACTATATAAGACATATAAATAAAGTTGTGTGCTTCAAATCCATCTGAAACACAAGAATATGCTAAAAGAGCTCTGAAGAGCCTTGTTACCCAAGGCAGAGAGGGCATCGACCAGTAAAAACAATGATTATTAATGTATCTGATTAAGTAGTTCTGCTGCTGGTTGTCCTGTTCCCACCCATCTAATAAATAAACCCCTGACTTGAAAGGCAGGCTGTGAGCTGGGCTCTCTTGAAGTTCATGTGATTATAGCTAAACTTATCACTAGGAGAATGGGGTTGGGTGTTAATTAAATTTTAAACCAGTTAAATAAGCAAGAGAATGCTCTATTTTGAGAAAGCTCTTTCGGACTTCTGAGGTTTCACTGTGAGCCATGGCTCTGAGGAGCTTGTAAGGTAGCATTTCAGTAGCATGTTAACAGCCTGAACCTAAGCTAACAGCCAAATGTAAGAAAAAATCCATGCATCTTCCTCCTTTATCTTTGTTTTCTTGAATCAAAAAAGGCAAAAAAGAAAATAAATCAAATGCTGCAGTGCAACACGTGACTTACATAAGGAATGGGTAAGAACAGCAGAAGATTTGAACAGCACAGGACAGATGTGAAGAATTCTGAATGAATTGTAATTAATAATTGAATATAATTAAATTATTTCTAAAGTAAATGGGTGATTTACTTGTGTGTAAACTTGAGTGACTTGTAAAAGGAAGGTGTTAACTATTACAGAATCTCCAGGAACTAAGGAAAAAAAAAAAAAAAGGTTGGTTGGTAGGTTGTTTGTTGTTTTTTTGTTGTTGTTGTTGTTGTTGTTGTTTTTTTGTTTTGTTTTTTGTTTTTTTTTTTTTCGAATGAAATGTTACTCTTTTTGGAAGAAAGTTTTTTCAAAGGAGTCTATCATCTTGAATCTGTAATTCAGAATGAGAGATAATTAACACATAACACTTAAGGAGGGATATCCTGGAAAATAAATCAAGTTGAAGCAGAGTTGTATGCATGTTCAGAAATGCATTGCTATTCTAGAACGTTATCAAATCAACCCAGTTATTTGTGCAGTAAGACTTCCATTCAGTGTTGTGCCAGCCTGTTGCATACCATAGCAGTACATAAGGTAAGTCAGGTAAGTGCAAGATGGATGCAGGAGAGCTGAAAATTCCTAATTCATAAAACAGGTGTCATTTAAGAAGTTTTTGTTTGGAGTGTACAGGGAACACCAATTCCTTATTGGTGTTCCCTCAGCTCTGATTGCAAATAGATAGTAATAACTGTAGAGCATTTTCAATTCAGCACTGAAGACTGCCATTTCAGAATGCATTTGGGAATAACCTTTTCTCACTTTAATCCTTTTTGAATCCTTTCTATCTTTTTCTATTTGATCTACCTCAGGCTTTTTTTTTTTTTTTTTTTTTTTTTTCCTCCTTATAAGTGCTTAGGAACACACAAAGAGATAACTCAGTTTCAGAAAAAGATTTTCACTCAATACCCAGTAGGTAGCTATGCCAGTTTCATAATACTTGTCCATGGAGGTGATCCAATCCAAATGTAAGATGGAAAAGGCATTTTACTTCTTTAAAAAAAAAAAAAAAAAAAGCTGCCTGATAAGCACAGACAAAAAATATAAAGTAAAATAGTAGAATAGAGATTTATAGGTCAGGAGGTCAGGAACAGACCCATCCTCAGAAATAACTCTTTGCTAATTTTATGTCTTGAGTAATTTCACTGATGATGTATCAATATTATCATTAGCGTAGGATGTTAACATTAGCACAATGCTACAATTGTATTGCTATCTGAATCTGATTTAACTTTCACTGAAGTCAATGGTAAGCTTTTCCTTAAGCTCATACAAGCTATTGTATGAACATTGTATTCTATATTGTAGAAGAAGTTGAGTAAGCTGTTTGAATTGGATTCACCTAACCTAACTTTAGAAACCTAAAAGTTCAGCATCATATAAGCAGCATGCCTATGCTTTACTCTAATGAATGGACAAATGCTATTGAAGCTCCAGAGCATGCTTCATTATATATCACCTTCTGCTGCTTTTGAACTCAGTGTCTAGGAGAGGTGGGAGGAATCACCCACTCTTCTTCCCTTGACTACAGTGAACCCTCAATAATCACTGTCTTGAATTTCTGCCTAAGTTTTAGATGACTAAAGCAACACAACCATGTCACTGTAACAGTACTTTTTTTTTTTTTTTTTTTTTTTTTTTTCTTCCCTTTTGGACAGCAGAAGAGATAGACAAACAGTTTTCATATTCTCTTTGGCTTGCCCAGAGATGAACAGTATGAAGTGGCAGAGAGGCTGGCATTAGAAAAGCAACCAATAGTAAGAGTAATACTATGGATTTTAATGACTTTTTATTATTATTTATTTACTAAGATGAAGATCATCAGATAATATCTTTCTTGGCTGCCAGTGGTACCACTTACCTAAAATTTGTGATAATATATAATGCAGAGTTATCTCCATACATCTCACATCCATTACTCATGGTAAAGCTCTGTGTAACACAAAGAGAAGGTTGGTAATAGGTCAAGTTAGTAACGTCATATCAATAGTATGCCTCTAATTAACAAGTGAATGACTGCCAAGCTCTGCAAATGGAGTCGACAACAAATGGATCTCGCCATCTCTTTCCACTTATTTTATTACCGGATAGAGCTATCATAATGCATTTCCCTGCAACACTACAGTCATGATAAAGGCCAAAGTAAAAGTGAAGGAAAGCCTAAAAAGGGATATTAGAGGTTTACTTGGAATAGAAAAATTTAGCAATTTGTCTGCCAGACATATGCCAAAGTAAAGTGCTGTGATCAAGAGGTGATTTATAAGGGACTTTTGTAACAGATGTATAGATTCAACTATAAAGTTTTAAAACAATATTATTAATGCTTTATATGTCCCTAGGGCAAGTCTTTCCTTAAGTCTGAAATGAATATCAGTTAAAGCACACAGTGGAAAGGAGAGCAGCATGGAGGTGTGAGACAGTAGGGGCTGTAATGCCAGGATTATCACAGTCAGCTTTGCTTTCCTCCACCAGACCCTGAGCAGGCAGAGTCATACACAAAGCTGAAAACAGACAATAGATGTTTTACTGTAAAGATAATGTAGGAGCTTACATTAGAAGCTCCCTTAGTCATAGAACATACTGAAAAAGAACCTTAAATACAGGCAAATTTGGATGTGCTGAAAGATTGAAACACTGTAATACCAAGATAATTAAAAATATTTCCCAGTCATTGCTTGAGACTTTTCTGGTAATAATCAGTGATGTCCTAGATCTGATGGAAAAGGTAAACCATCAACAGGAGACAGGGATCGTGTTTTCTCCCCATTCCTCTTTGAGGAGAGGGAGTGACAGAGAGGCTGTGGTAGAGCTTGGCTGCCCACTCAAGCAGAACCACGACAATTGGATACATGGCAGAGAAAATTAAATAGTGTATTTTCTTCAACTCAAATATTTTTAATGTGTAAAACACAAGGTTTCAACACTAGATGTAGTCAAATTCAGCCTTATCTTCTTTATACCCATTGCTCCCCCAGCATAAACCAGTATCAGTACTGATACTTCTTTAAAATTTCTGTTTTGTATTTTTCCACTCAGTAGACATCCCTTTTTACTGTAGTTTTATATTTCCAAAACCTATCAGGGCTTCTGCTCAATATTGTGAAACTGATCTGTAAATCTTTATTCTGGTTTTGAATACTGTGCAACAGTAAGCTGAAGCCTTTCAAGTACAGCATTCTTCACCCAAGTCCCAAGGGATAAATATGCTTAATACATGATCAAAATCTTGTGCTATTTTTTTTCCAGTGTGCTTCTGGCTTTTGATTTAATCTACAGAGAGATCAGGCTTTTAGAAATGATGCAAGCTGACAATTGATGTCTAGCTTATTGACATTTAGAAGGGTAATAGTTTGCTGGCAGCTTGTCCAGAAGAAGTTTCCAAAGCCTGCCAGTGCAAACATCACCCAAAACTGAAGGCCAATCCTCAAATGTCACTGGTAGAACATAAGCAGATGAAAGGTTATCCTAATTAAAGCTGTGTTGGGATAGCTCAAGACTGTTAAAAGGAGGAAAAGAAATATTGCAAAAACAGTCTAAATAAAATCTCTGATAAGAAAGGTGTAATGTTTTTTTTTCATTGCTTCGAAACAAAGAATTAAAGACATATATTTCCCCTTTTATTTTCATGTACATTTCTTTGAACCTGTATTTATTGGCACACTAAAAAGCTCTTTCTAAGTTATTGAAGGCATAGAGTATTTTTCCTTTCAGAAAAATAATTTCCATTTGGGAAATTCTTGGCAGGTCTTGCCAATAATAAGCAAATATTGGCGTTATGGAGAGCACCAGAAGAGACTGCATAAAAAGGCTGTGTGCAGGATTAGTGCAACGCCAAAAAGAGGACTAACAGTCTCTCTCCCTATTTACTGTTTTGTTGGATCCCTTTTCTGTGTTGAAATAAAATCTTACTATTGTATATAGAATCATCTGCCTCATCATTCCCATCTTCTTGTAAATAATTCTCTTCAGCCTCCAGCAAACTGTGTGAATGAAGCTGTTCTGACATTACAGTATGAGGGTACTGTTTAAAAATTGTGCCAACTTCAAAAATTCAGCATCAGTCTAATGATCTAAAGAGCCGTGGCATAAACAGCAAGTAAACATCAGGGAAAATCCTGCCTTGGTGGATGCATCAGCCCATGAGTTCCCCACTGTGGACAAAGATATCTGGCTACTTTCCCCGTGTTTCTGAATTCTACAGAAGGGAGAGAGGAAACACCCTATAGACTTCTGTTGCCTCTTTTGAAATCTTGTGTTATGAAGAGCTATGAGTCACCATTAAATATGTGAGCTGTGCAAGATGAGAGACATCTTTTCATGGCAGCCCCTTTTCCTCCTCCCCAGCACATCTCCCATGTGAGTTTCTGTAACTCCCACTACATACTGTTACACTTACAAAGAGCTGCCACTGCAAGAATCGAAGTTTTCTCTGCTGTCGGGTAACTGGCATGTTGGGATGAGTTCCAGATAGGTCATAGAAGAAGTGAAGTTCACAGGATAATGAATAGTAAAAAAGCAGGAACTCTAAAAGGGAACAGAGATGATTGAACACTCTCTGCACCAACAGTTTTCACATACTAGTAGTTGCTGTCAAGCCCTTGGTATGAATGAATGGTGTAGCAGCAGCATTCAGAAGAATTAGAAACATAAAAATATGTGGTTTTGCATTCATATAGCATGATTAGATAAAAAGGAGCAGTTAAGAAACATTTTAGCAGTGTGTAGACTAATTAATTCCTCACCACTTCTTCTCACCATGTAGTGAGTACACAGGAAATTCTTTCTGAATCATACCCATTTCACCCAGGGAGAGAAGAATTGCTCTGTGTAGGGTTTGAGTACTGATTACAAATCTATGTGCCATTTCTGCTGGTATTTTAGGTCTTAAACAGATTTTTCAATGCATACCAGTCTGGAACAAGTGACTCCAAAGTTACAGAAGCCCCAAAAATGATACCTGAAATGTCCTGAATTTTACCTCTGAAACTTTTATGTTCCATTTTAAAGCTCTAGCTGTATTCTCAAGAAAGTGTTATTGACATCCACAGAGGAGCTGTTTCCAACCTTCAGTTAACTTTTAAGCATATCTGCAGTGTGTAACACGCTGTTCTTCCCATTTCCAGTGTGTTTCACCATAAGCAAACATGACGATTCTTACTTTCCCTCTGTTTCTCTGTCTGTGTCCTATCAAGTTTTCCTTTTCCAGAATTGTCACCCACCTCCTGCCAGATCCATTTCCTCAGTCTTTTCCACCTGCTGTGAATGGGGTCTCCCACAGCTTCACCTCTGCTCCGTGAAAGAAAGCTGCAGTGAGTCCCTTTTCACTTTCCACAAACCATACCTAAGTGCCAATGGTGCCCTTATCCAGCATGCTATCGAACAGAGGGAACTGGCCTTTTGGTTCCTTACCTTGCTGCTCATGGAATCTGACGCTGCTTCTATGTCATATGCTATATGAGAATATATTATAAGAAAATACAGTGTATTTTCTTCAGAAACCCCTCATCACTTGGTCAGCCACCTGCAGCATCAAGGCAGAGAGCGCTCAGCAGCAAGAGTAGCACACCATAGCTCTGTGGAGTATCCCCAGACCTCTCCATTGTTCTCTCAGTCTTCCTAAAATCTTCTGCTTATTCACAAAATCCTTCTTCATTTGTGAGGATGGCATCCATGGAGTTAAGAAAACATGAATTTTACATGTTACAACATTTTACACCAGACCTGCTTTGAAGATATTAGAAGTGCAATTTGATTCCAGAGCTTTGTCTTCCTGCCAAAATTCCACCTTCTTCCTCGCCCCCAAAATCCGGAGTTGCTTCAGACCTCACAGTTATATTTTTATGGACCTTTCTATATCCTGTTTTGGATCAGGGATTCACAGCACATTTTTGTCAAATATAGGTCTGCTGCCTACACAGTGACAAAACATTTGGATATTTGTCATAAGAGTCATTATAGGAAGGTGCTTAAAAAGACTATGAAATTAGGACAGAAAAATATTGCCAACAAAACCTGTAATTTGGATTCCAAATTACAAATTCCAAATTCATGTAATTTGGAATATCAAGCTGTATGGGATTAGACAGCCAATAACGAAGATAAATTGCTCATTCATTGGCTTTTACTTCCATTTAAAGATAGTATAAATACAAGACAAATTCTGAGCTTTTGGATGAATGACCCACTCGCAACAAATGTAAGCCAGAACCCCTGCACCCTTTACTTAGAAAAGATGAAGGAACTAGAGAGGTCATTTATGTGATAAGCAAAAAAATTAGTTCACAGCAGGCTAGCAGCATGATCTCTCTGTGGATTTTGCCATGAGCCTGAATTAAAGCAGACTGTTCCTATTGTCACATTATTTGGCTATTTTTTTCCCCCTCTCAGAACTTGATCCAAAAATGTTTACAATTACTTTTGCAGAACAATCCAACTCCATCCCTTTGGAATTCACTCTTTCTTTCTTCATACATTGTAAGAACAGTTTAGGGCCTGACTCCAGACCTATTGAAAACAACAACCAGTTTCCAACTCATATCAAAAGGATCCAGGTAAGTATAGAAAGATTTGTTTCAAAATATATGTTGCTATTATTTTTATGAGAAACTAAAATCCTCCCTTAATACCCAACCAAACTGGAATGACAGCTATTTCATACATTATACGGAAGAGCTGGAAGTATACCAAAGGACAGAGAAGTTTATTTTTCAAAAATACTTTCTTGCGTGTCCTTTCTTCTGTCAGTTCAGAATAAATTAGAAAGTGGAAAGGCAGTAGATAGGTCTACAGTACTATTGAAAAACTAGGAATAGAAGGGATCAATGAAATGGTGGGATAATGAATATGAATGTCATCTGTATTTAATTTGCAAAATTAATAACACAATTAATAATTTATATGAATTTATTCTTTGGTGATACTTCCCAGAAAATATTTATTCTGCACCTGCTAAAAGCTGCCACCTACACAACTTCACCTAAATCCATATTGTGAAGGAAAATAATCTATTTTCTCATAAAAAAGCTGGTAATATTTATTAAGGTTGCCTGACAATTTCCATTAAAAGACCCTTTCTCCAACTGCTTATAACTTTGTCAGACTCTCAGCAGTTGCCTGCCAGGTGCTACTTCAAGATTCAGTATTCTTAGAATGTTTCATTCAACATAGCTCGGTCAATTATGAAATTAAGATTGTGAACGAACACTGATTTCCTACATGGAAAGTTTTATAACAATACTGTTCTAGGAATTGCTTTAGATGAAGACTTAAGATGGAAGAAAGTATTTCAGTACTGGAAGGGATTTGCATGCAAATTTGATGGAGCCAGTCTGATATTACCACTTAGGTGCTACTGCAGTGACAGGTAATTTCTTAAAACCATGGCTTTTCTTCTAGAAAATATTGGGCTGTCAGAAGCAAAACAAGTGGTCTGCAATGATCTTTTTCTTTCCTTTTTTTTTTTTTTTTGAACTTTTTTTTTTTTTTGTCTCTGTAGATCACATTCCATGACCTTTTTTATTATTTTCATTTTACAGTGATCTGCCCCTCCCTGTGTGGATATAATGAGAGCGATCCAGACAGACTGACAGAGCTGTAGCTCTTGCATCCACATTGGGTGTTTGGGTTTCAGATGAGTTCCTTTCCTCAGGGACACCACAGGGCCCTGTCCCAGACTCTTTAGCTGAGAATTGAACACATCATTGCTAAGCAACCCAAATTTAACTCATACATAGCTGCATATGAATCTCGTCGACAGGCAAAAATTACAGGGCTTTGCCATGGTACATGTGGACATGCTACAGCCTGCTTCTGAAGCCCTTAGTGCCTCTTTCATCAGTCAGCCCAGACTGACCTACTGGAGTTGGTAATTGTGCTTCCTGTGGTCAACTTATATGCACTCACAAGCACACAGACAGAGAAAAAACTATGGAAATGATTCCTATTGGAATACTGAACATTCTTACAGGTATATACCTCCTCTCATTCCACCTCTCCAAGATACCTGTATTTACAGGTCTAGGCCTAGCACACTGCTTGGCATTACCAGCCCTTGAGCTGCACTTGTTTTTTTCTACATGTGTCACAAGCTATGAAAAGCCCACCTTGACTGACAGGCTGGGCTGGCAAGGGACGACTTTGTGAGCAGGAGGGAAGAGCAAGGAAGGATTGTCCCTGGCTTCACACTGAGGAGATCTGCATTATCTCCTTCCTAATCACCAACTCCTGCCCAGTGAAGCAGTGTTCTTCAGGGAGCTGCGGGCAGCTTCAAGAAAGGCTGGTCAAACTGAGGTCATCCAAAAGCTGATGTGAAAGGCAAGGGAGGAGGAAGACATCTGATCAGCTGGGGCAGGTGAAGGGGCACCATTTGGCCATGCTGACCAGCTGGGGCTTGGCGCTTAACAAAGGTTACTTGGGGATTACATATGACTAGAGTGTGTGTGTGTGTGGGGGGGGGGGGGGGGTTACACCTATGATCAAATGTGCTTACCTGTGCTAGACTGATCAAAAATCAAGTAATCAAGTTTCCACTATTGGGAGCTTAATGGCATCATTATTGATTGTCCTGTCACATGTGCATGTGGTAAGGTGATCTATTAGACCTGTGAACCCTGAAACTGTAAACTGATCTTCATCATGAGACAAGTTACCTGCTGTGAAATGATGTAGGTTAACACAGGTAACCAAGAGAAAACTGTCCATGGGCAGAGGTAGATGGCTCCTGTCAAGTAACCAGACTGGGTGATGCCTCCCTCTTATCCTCCAGAAGCAGCAGGGCACCAGGAAGGAGAGCTGGGGCCTGCCTGCCCATCTTTCACTTTCTGGCTTTGGACCGTGCCAGAACACTAGTACATCAGGTATCCAAGTACAAAGCTGAGAGGAAAAGAGGTTGCTGTGTCTTTTTGGTGAGAAAGGTATGCTCTCATGGTAGTTGTTTCAGCTGTACTGTCAAAATAAAAAGGGAGGAGGGAATATTTGTCAAGACTGGAGAAACTGCAACATGGGCAATGTCACTTTAAAAGCTACCTTTTCATGTTGCCCCCTGAAGCCATTTATTCTTCTGTTATGTTGTTTTACACGCTTTATAGAGAGTACATATATGAATTTCAATACTCAAATAAAAAGAAGTGCCAGAGAAACTGCTTCTTAAAGCAACCTTATTCCTGCTATTTTTGTTTCTTCGCTTTCTCTTTCTTTAGACTATGTAATTTTGATTTGTGTGGGATGTTTTTTTCACTGCTTTCAGGTATCTGCTTTTTATTACATGCATTATGCTACCTGTGTACAGCGCAGAAAATAAGTATGTTCAAAGTCTAGTCATCCTGTCACAACAAGGACTATCTGTTACGCAAACAGCTCCATCCAGTTGCACTTGAAGGCAACCCGGTCAGATGGCTGGTATTTGTAGTGCTGTCAGAACCACAGGACTGGGCTTACATTCAAGCCAGCTTAATTGCGTGAAGTGATTAGCTGGGATTGTAAGTGTAAGCAGAAGTTGGAAACTAATTGTTTAACAGGTCTCCAGAACCTTTTATTAGAGGAACCAACAGATGTTAAAACAGTCCTATACCTAATATTGATTTGTTTTTCCAGCTGGTTCTTACTTAACCGTGTCTTATGATACATCAGTGAGTCAGCAATATATTATTTATGAAAGCAGGATGCATTTAAGTTATATTTAGAATGCAAGCATATCTTACTAGAAATATAATATTTAACAGCTCGTGCAAGGAATACAGAGCAGAGCAATTACTGCTTATGAGCCTTGTTCGTACAAGGTGAAAGAGAGGGTAGTCGTTTATATACTTGCATAGGGAATGTAAACTACTGCCAGAGTGAAGAGGAAAGACATTTTTTTATCTTCCTTGGTGTTTTTGGCTACAGAAAATACACAAATTAAGAATTTTTGTTTTATAAGTGACTAGTAATGAAATGAGATCTTTGTCATTGCTGCTGATGAAATAAAACCTGAGAGCAGAAATCTTGCAGAAAATATTTCTGTAATTAAAACCTGTAGAGGTGCTCAGCAATACAATTGCATCTTCCTACTTGTGAATATTACCTAGAGCTGGCAGGGATTATTCTACATCAAGGGTAATACCTTCAAGCTGTTTCTTGCTGCTTACAGGAATGTGAGTGTGGATGAATGAGATCTGGTCTGGCATGTGCTGTATGGGGCGATGCATATGCATCTTTCCTTCTAAGAGAATTCTTCTGACAAGATTATAGACAGAGGGAATCTTCATTATCTTTGGAACCTATATGTTCCTGTATGTTTCTGTTAAGACAATCTCAACATTTAATGCCTATTTTAAATGTGTGTATTGGAGGGTTAAATATATATTTTCATGATATGTGTCACGAAATTCCATTATTGAAAATAAAAGACAATGCTATATGAGGATTTCAAAGCAGCCAGTTACTGGAAATGATCAGCGTCTAGTAAATTCCAGCATGAATTATTCACTAAAATAATACCTATGTAAAGTAACTTTACATTCTGCTTCTACTGATCAATGTAGTTTAAAATTAGTTTTACAAGAGTACAATTAGTTACTCATTAAACAGATCACTGATGCTTTGAGAGAGGATTAAATACAGGATAGCAATTCTTTAAAGTAGAGTCTTCGATAATTAGAAGGCACGCTGTAGAAGTATCTGTTCAAGTTAATAACATGGTAAGTTATATCTCAGGAACATGCCCTCCTGAGGGGAGACTGCAAACAGGATGGAGCCATTTTATTTTCACTGGTGCCCAGTGCCAGGACAGGATGCAATGGGCACAAACTGAAGTTTATGAAATAACACAAGAGGTTCCCCCTGAGCACCAGGAGCACTTCTGTGCTGTGTGGGTGATGGAGCCCTGCCACAGGCTGCCCAGAGGCTGTGGGGTCTCCTCCTTGGAGCCCTTCAGAAGCCACCTGGACGTGGTGCTGGGCACCCTGCTCTGGGTGTGGTGTCCCTGCTTGGGCACAAGTGGCACCAGAGGGCTTCCAGGGGTCCCTGTGAAACTTAAAACAATTCTGTGATATTATCCTAAGCTTTACAACAGTAGTTTGTTCTTTGTACCTTTTATCAAAATTTAACTTTGGTCTGACACAATATACTAAAATTCAGGGTAGAGAAGTAGTTTTATTTTTAATTAAGAAAATGTACCCATTGTTGGACAGAAGCCAAGTGAGACAAGTGAAAAATGTTGTTGTTTTTCTTGTGCTTAAATAAATCTGTCTGTAGAATTTAAAAATGTACCTGAAAATTGTCACAAAAACCTTTGCATCAAAAATGTGCCTTTGAAAATTAGTCCAAACCTATTCTAGTTACAAACCATTTTTGTACCTCCAATATGCTCAGACTGACAGAGCTACCTATAAATTGTCTGGGAATTTAATATCACCAGTCATACTCTAAAAGCAATTGACAATATTAAACTTCTGAGATTTAGAGTTCTTGGTGCTACCATCTATTTTGACTTCAGAAGGGCAACTGGGAGCAACAGACTGTTTCCCCAGGACACTACTCATCTCTTCTAACGAGATCAAGAATCACCTTGAAGAATGATGTCTCAGATAAGTGTAAACAAGGTAAGACTAGTAACTAGGAGTAAAGGGGCAAATGTAGGATATAGAAGCATCATAGACTTAACATGTGAGAACCTCTCCTAGAGATAAAGCCTTTTGAGGGGTGGAAAAACTGACAAAAATGGTGTTCTCTCATCTCTTGCATGTAAATGAAATGGAAGTTATTCTCTTCTTGAAGGAAAGATATGTGTGTGCGTATACACACACACACACATATACACACACAAATCCTGTGAAATACTATTTATCAGTATTTCATGCGAGGTGCTTTTCTGTAGACATTCTAGGGAAAAATAAATAAATAAAAATAAAACTTTTAGGCTGACACTTTTTTTAACATACATGAAAAGTTGAAACAAAATTTGTCACTAAGGAGGTGGTCATAGGGTAGATCAGTTGTTTCAATCAATGCTGGATTTGGGAATGTGTTGGGTATTTTGAAAATATCTGTACTGAGGAAGGGGAGAGAGACTTTCAGAATTTACTCTGAGACCCTACTAAATAATGCAGAAGATTAGATTCATGCTTCAAGTCTGTGATCAACTTCACATAAGTCACGGCAAAAGTACAGATTTGCGTGAAATGTGTCACGTATTGAGAACTTAGCTTTAAAATAGGTGCTAGACAAATTTACAAGTGTAACTACTGTAAAGATGTTCTGAACTAGGCATCTGTACTTGTATTTTGATAGCATTAACAGAATTTTAACTTCCTGTAAATATCAAGTTCATACTAATGCACTTTATTGTCAAAATATAGCTCATTACTATGCAAGGTTAATACTTGTGCTACAAAGCTTACCAGGCTTTTAAAAGTAAAAGTGTCTTCCTGACAGCAATGTAAATACAATCTTCCCAAGTCTGACTCTGAAATGTTAGTTTTGCAGTGTCTGTTCTCATATTTTAGTTGTGCTTGATGGAGCTGAATGGTAGTGGATAAACTGCTGATCTTTCATCTTTGGTTCACTGATTCAAGCTCATGAGTTGCTGAGTAAAGTGAAGGGTTTTTCAGGTCAGGCCCTATTGTGTAACAAAGAAAAGTTGCTTGTGCCCAAATGTCTGCACATAAACTGTCTCCAGACAGAGTAAACACAAGGGGTCCCTACTGATTTTGTCTTCTGGATACTGGTCAGTACTGAAACTCCGTTATCCCTGCTCCTTCAGTGCTGTTCTCTGCAATGTGTGCTAAAGGTATAGCAAGTATGTTGACTCTGCTGCAGTCATACTTGCTTCCTGCTGTAACCCTATCATTAAGTTATATCTATATTTTCTTCGGTAGCAGTGTTTGAGTTCTTAGCCAAAGGACTTTTTTTTTTTTTTTTTTTTTTTTTTTTTTTTTTTTATCTGTAGAGTTAAAGCTTTGGGGGAACCTGAAATCATATCAGATATGCTTTTGCTGAAAGTCAGCATCAAGACAAAATGAAGCATAAGAATTCCTCAATGTACATTTGCAACCGGACAGCGTAGCATCTCACAAACATGATGCACATCCTGCCATCCCTCAGTCTGACCCAAACCACTCTCAGGATGCCCTCCACAGCTCTTCAGTTCCAGTTCTCAGCTCCTGCTCCATAGCAATACTGTTGCCTTTCTATTAAGCAAGCCTAGGTGAAGAAGGAAACAGTGCCTTCATCTCCTACTCCACTGTTGGGACAAATTGCTAATGTTGCTTGAAAAATTAACTACTCCTTCCTTCCCAGTTAAACTACAGGGTTAGAGAAAGGCTTGAGCCAGAATACTAGGTAGAAAGTAGGTGTTTTGAAGGAGGGAGATGAGTGATCAAAGCAAGATGTGTGTTGTACACAGTGCTTTCAGACCATGGGGACAAGTAAAAGCTGGCTGTGGAGGGTCATACTTAGGGCCTTCTGCCAAGGCCCTTGCCTTGCAGGAACAGCCTCTCCTCTCTAAGTCCAGATGTGCAGCCACCAGGTGTTAGAGTTTGCCTGAACAGTCATTTGAGACAGGGAAATTCACCATCAGATCAGATTTGCATGCTTTTGTTCTATCTGCTATATTCTGTGCTGTCCTAGGCAGTCAGTAGTGCTGGCATTCCTTCAGCCAGTGGAGATGGGACCATGGTGACCAGCAAAATACATATGCCTAAAATTCATCCCACTGCATCTTTACAATTTGTTGCTAATGCATGTCTCCCTAGGTCAATCACAGGGGGATCTGGACAAATAAATATACAATGTTTTTCTGTTTGCTCTCTTGGATGGTTTAGGTGCTCCACCTCCTCACAAGCAAGAAGTTAGTAACATAAAATAGTGAACATTTATCTACGCTGATGGAACTTATCCTCTGTAGGACTTTATCATCCCCATGCAGTCAACTGCAGACCACACAGAAGTTCTAATAAAGGGACAAAAAAAAATAAATAAATAAATAAAGAAAAAGCAGTGAAGCATCTGGACTGTAGATTTCACCTAGGGAAAGTCTTGACAACTTCTACTTTAGTGGAGTCTTGTGGGAACAGATCTAATAGCAGTTCTGCTGAAGCTAAGAGACCCCTTAAGTGTGTTTTGCATTAAACTATGCACAGCACTATGTGATAGGTCTTCAACAGGAGCTGTACAGAATTGTTAGGGATATGAGAAGGAAAGGAAACAAAGACAGTTCATCTAGGGTGCCTGAGTAAACACACAGATTCCAGCTTGTTGCCATTTCTTTGCAAGAACAGCAGACTTGTTCATCCCCACCTATGCTCTTCAAAGAAGTTTGTGTGACCCATAAATATCTTGGAGCCTTCAGTCTTTTCTCTGATGGGAAGAAGGGAGCAAAAAGCTTGTCCTGTTTGTCCCTTCAAAAGGAAAAGAAGGAAGATGGTGATAGGAAGACACTCTGCAGGACAGCTGTGCCCTTTGCTTTTGCTGCAGCCACCAGGTTGGGTGTAGTTGTTCCAGCAGAGCACAACTCAAGCAAATGTCACTTTGGCTCCCCTGGCTAGGGAAGGGGTTTGTTATTGAGTTCTGTTGAAAATTGATGCTGCCCAGTGTCACCATCATTCAGGGAGAATACACATCACCTCCTCAATTGATGGTCTCGTATCATAAATACAACTTCAGTCAGGCAGCATGTTGATGCAGTCACAAAGTGTCTTTCATTGAAAAGTGCTGCATTGAATGTATGATGTATCACTGTGGTTGAAGAGCCATGTGTGCATGTCCCAGGCAAGCTTCACCCAGATGTGGTTGTGCATATGAACATAAGTTAATAGACCTTCTGCCTGCACACCACCCTCCACTCCAGCAGAAAACACAGTGCCACTTCCAAAAATGTTATAGTACACATAAAGCACACATCTCACAGTAAAGCATGTGGATATTTTCTACCGGAGCACCTATGTGGATAGTAGACTGTGTTAGCAGTAGTCAGATCTGTCAGCCCAATGGAAGTAAGGCAACTGCAGCTTCATGCCTCCAGGTCTAGCCAGTAACAAGGCTGACCATATTTATTCCTCTCCTTCCATATTATTCTCATGCTCTTCTCAGAAGCGTGCTTCCTGTTCAAGGTGCAGATGCATCAAGCAGAGGGGAGGGAGGGATTTGCACACAAATCTGTCCATTACTTAGATGCATTCGCACGCCAGCCCTTAGGAGCAATAGCTCAGGAAAAGAAGAAACTTAGAAAAAATACCTCTACTGAATTAAGCTTTTAGCCCCTCTCTTCTCTAAATTTCATGAACATTGCAACAGAAGTATCATTTTTCTTTTTCTGTGCTCTTGTGCAGCAAATGCCCGAGGCTAAAAAAGCACAGGACTTACAGAGTACACGTCGAAAGCATCTTACAGCACAAAATAGTGTGAATAAGAGATTTCCCACATAAAGGTTCCAACTATTTAGATTTATTTTCTTTAAATCTATTTTGCTATTTTTTTAAACAACATTGACATATATGTTTATTCTTTGATATCACACCTCACTCCATTCCCTAAATTAATGCTGGCAAGCTAACACTTGAATGGAAACTCTGTCTTCCAAGCTGCACTGAAAGAATTCTCAGGGGAAAAAAAAGAAAAAAAGAAAAAAAAGAAACTAACTAAAAAAAAAAAAAAAAAAGAAAACTAACCAATATTACAGAAACCTCCAAGAAGGACATAATGCATGAGAGAAGACCCAGAAAGCTACAGGCCTGTTAGTCTAACCTTGATCCCTGGAAAGTTATGGAGAAGATAATCCTGGATGTTATTGAAAGGCATAGCTCTATTTTTTAAATAAGAACAAAGCTAATATCAGGCTGAGTCAACATGGGTTCATCAAGGAAAATCCTGTCTTAGTAATTTCATCTCCTTCTACATACAGTCACCTGCTTAGTGGGTGATGGGACGGTGGTGGATGTAATCTTTGTGGATTTCAACAAGGCATTTAATACTGGCATCCTTCTGGACAAAAGGTCCAAGTGTGAGTTGAATAAGTTTGTGCTATGCTGGGTGATGGACTGGCTGAACAGTAGAGCTCAAAGTGTCATAGTGAATGGGGCTACCTCCGAATGGGCTCAGTTCTGGGGAAGGCTCTATTCAAGACTTATATCAGTGATCTGGATGCAGGAGTGGAATGCATCCTTCATGAGTTTGCTGATGATACTAAACTGGGAGGTGTTGTTGATTTCCTTGAGGAATAAGGGGCCTTGCAGAGGGATCTAGACAGATTGGAGTTTTGGGCTATCAGCAACGGCATGAAAGTTTCTTTACTGTGAGGGTGGTAAAATACTGTAACAGGCTTTTCCTAGAGAGGTGGTTGTTGCCCAATGCTTGTCAGTGTTCATTTGGACAATGCCGTCTTTAATATGCTTTAACCTTTGTTTAGCCCTGAAATGGTCAGGCAATTGGACTTGATGGTCTTTGAAGGTTCGTTCCAACTGAACTATTCTAATTCTAATTCTAACTCAAATTCTAGTTTTAAGTGTAATACTCTGTTGGTTATTGTTGCTGCTTATTACTTGCCATTATGAAAACCTTTGTGTCATTCATAAATAGTTTGTGACATTTTTTCTTCCTTTCTTCTCCACAAAAATGCTAAATAGCATAGATCTCAGATCATAATCCCTGTAGGAAACCTTTAGACACATTACCACATAAGCATTTTCTCTTTACAACTGCAGTTTAAAAGCCATTAGTTAGCAAGTTTTGAATCCATTTAGTGTTTTCAGGCAAAGTTTATAATTGTGATTCTAGTTTCCTAATAAAAATATGAGATGCTAGGTCAAATGCCTGACAAGATTTTAAAAAATTAACACACTACTGATATTATTTGTCAGCTAGATCTATACTCTAAGAAAAACATCAAATTTGCTTGAAAATATTTATTTTTCATACAATGAAGTTGGTATTAGTAGAGGGGAATAAAATGATTTATTAATGATGTTATCCAACATTGTATTATTTGCCTAGGACTGAGTCTTCATAGGTTGTTTGCCCTTTTAAAATGGTGCCTTAAGATATGTATTTTTCCTGTTTTCAACATTATTGATCATCAACCTACATAGCGAAGAAAGCTTATTAGCAGATAGTTTTCAGTGGCTACAAATGCATGTGTTTGAGACCTTCTGGTTTAAATACATACATATATATGTAAAAGAAATAAATAAAAGCAAATCAAGCAGTTTACTGATTTACTAGCTGCTGTTTTCACATTTTTCAGATGGTTGGAATGGAACTTCTCACTTCCACTCTTTAATCAGCTTAGGTTTCCTTCCTAGATGTTCATTACTGGGTATGCTTATTAAAATCCACTCTATTTCTTGTTTGTTATTACAAATCTTTCATCCACCAATATATTCAGATATCATATCATACATCAAATTCATATTTAGCTTTCTGAAACAAACACATCATGTACAATTATTTGTGTCTGTATTTCTGTGTACAGATTTGTGTAATAACATATTGCATTATTAGTAAGGACATCATTCTGTTTGTGTACAACATACATCATCAAGGCACGATGGCTTGCCCATAAGCTCTGCTGAAGTTTTGTTCTGCGATCAATTCCTCTTCATTTCGTAGTGCTTTGAAGTGGCACTCCAATACAGCCCGTTGGCTGGAGGAGGCTCAGGTGCTGCAGGCAGGGTGCTGAGTGCCTCATTAGTAAGAGAGGCAGAGCAAGCAGCACACTGTCACTGAGAAGTAAGCACTTGTGCTAGACCTTCCACTGCAGCTCCTAACACAGTCATGGGCTTGGTCGCTGTAGAGCTGTAAAAGCACATGATTTAGATGACATGATATCAAAAATATAGGCCTAATAAGGCCTAAAATAATATTGCAAGAATATTCCAAAACAGATTAATATTAATTCCTAAAAACAGACTATTTTGTGCTATTATTGGGTTATTTTCTACAAGCAAAAATATGCAGTTTTAAATTGCAATAGCTGAGGGGCAATGTATTTAAGCTGCTATTTCCTTATTTTGACAGCAAGTCTGACTTTTACCTCCAGTATTTAAAAAGATAGAAAATGATTGGCTGAGGAGATGAAAAAGGACTATGCAACACTGCAAACTTAAACACACTTACAAACGGGCAATGGAAGCTTTCCCTTTTATGTCTGGATTTAGAAGAATTGTAGGCAAACAGTTGAACACTTCACTTGCCTTTGAGCATTTGAAAGCCTACCCTGTAGGATTCAAATAGATACAATAAAAAAGGCTCTACTGAGTAAAAACTAAAGATTTTGTCTTTGTCATACCATTATGCAAAATGTTGCCTCCCTTATGCTGCTTGTAAAAGTATATAACTTCATTCATCAGGCTGGGTTTCTTTGTTTGTTTGTATACATGTATATGTTATTGTTGCATTTTTGATAGTTTTTGTTTGCTTGTTTCCAAAAGAAAGTATAAACTGTGGCCAACTACATTTTTATTTTATATATATATATATATATATATTACTCCAGACAAACACACACAATGAATAGCATACCAAAACTCCTGGTACAGTAATTTCTCCAGAAATCAAATATGCCACCATTACGTTATTTCATACATCAGAGATTTCATCATTTTTATTTGAACAGACAAAAATATCATTAAGGAATACATTTCCGTATTCCAGAAAACAAATAAGGCTCATTTTTTTTTTTTTTAAAGGGGAAGCACAGAGGTCTTAGAGTAGCCATGAAAAGGGAAATATTCTGTATATTAGCCAAAAACAAAACAAACAAAAAAACAAACAAAAACAAAACAAAACAAAAAAAAAAAAAACAAAACAAACAAGCAAGCAAACAAAAATACCCACAGATGATCCCTTTTAGATAAATTTCACACTTTAATCTGAAATCCTTTATTAGACAGTGTGACGCCAAATCTGGAGACTTTCCTGCATCTTTCTCTGTTCTCTGACTAACCTCCCACTGAATTGGTACATCCAGATTACTACACTGGAAAGTGACAGCTTGCTGAAATGCAGTGTTATTAACTCTTCCTGCACGTGCATCAGTCACACAAATCAGCATGACCTGTACCTTCTATTATATGCTTTAATTTGGAGGCATGCTGCTGAGCTCCATCTTTCACTGCATTTCATACCCAGGTTTCAGATAAAACAATCTAATCAGCTAAACAAGATTATATGGTTACTGTAGCCATAAAACATGAACATTTGATCCCTACAGGATTTCTCTATTATACTTGTTTCTCTCATTAATCTTATTGAAAACTGTTCTACAATAAAGAAAGGATGTAATCTGCCACTGACAAATTGCTTCAGACTCTTCAATCCCCATCTCTTTGTTTTCATACGGCATTTTCCTCCATGTTTTTCCTGGTTACTTAAAAACAATCTGAGGGAAAATAGGTTTTCTAGATCTTTTCACAAGTTTGCATAAAACTGCAATGAAGGCAATTAAAGTACTTTTCACATATTTTCAGTCATGTCTTTTGAGGTTTTAATTTCCAAGTTGTACACTCCCTTGATTCTATATATTTTGGTTCTGTTGGTAACTTCCTCAACATAGATTCATAGAATCATCTGCATTGGAAAAGACCTTCAAGACCACCAAGTCCAACCATCAGCCTGACCTACTGAGTCCCATCACTAAACCTCGTCCCTTACTGCCACATCCATACGTTTCTTAAATATCTCCAGGGACGGTGGAGATATTTAAGAATTATATAGAATTAAGAATTATGGGCTGCTTCCTAGGCAGCCCATTCCAATGCTTGACCATCCTCTCCATGAAGAAATTCTTCCTAATGTCCAATCTGAAACTCCCTTGGTGCATCTTGAGACCATTTCCTCGTATCCTATCATTTGTAGCTTCAGAAAAGAGACCCACACTCTCCTCACTGCAACCTCTTGTTCTTTTTTATTATCCATGTTTGCTGATAACAAGACAACTTCCAAATAGCAAGCTTTTAGTCACTTGGCTTTTAAAAAAGCTGAAGTGCTGAGCTGGGAAAAGTCAGAGGAGAGTAGAATCTATTGAGTCCAACATGCTCATAGAGAAGATTTGTTTGAAATAGCCAAGGACAAGAAATACCTAATGTCTCTGTTGAATGCTCTTCTGTATGCTCATCACTTTCTGAGTAGATTCAGAGCCTCTTTCCCATCTCTCAGCAGAGTGCCCTGAGCACCAGGGACGCTATGATGTTTTGTGGTAGGACTCCCCTGCAGGACTATTTCACTTGCAGGCAATAATTAGATACCCATCTGGTGTATGTTGAAGAGAGCAAGTCAAAGTGAGCTTTACTCCTCAGCCTGCTGATAAGGAATTTTTTTGCAGAAATGGGAGAAACTTGTGTTGTGCATTCTGCTCCAATACTCACTCAATCTGAAATACTTGTGGATTCATTAGATACAAGTATTTCCCTTCCCAGATGAATACTGTTGTTAGAGCAGTGAGTGACGTACACACTTTCACTGAATAGTCCATTGAGCTGTTGATTATTCCATGCAAAATAAAACAGCTTCTGCAAAAGAGACAAACACAGTACTTCACCTTAGAATACCCAGGAGCCTGATTGCTGGATGTGCTGCAGGGAAGTGGGAGATGGGGATTCAAGGGCTTTCAGGCAGATGAGGCAATTAGACCTTAGATTTTTGGGTGAGTGCTCAAGCTGCTTGAAGAAAGGAGAGATAACATCTCCTTCTCTTCTAGCTGTATTCTTCTGTAAAGCCCAATCTGTTAAGTTTTTAAACCCTCCCTTCCCCAAATAAAAGAAACATTCACGTCTGTGAATTCTGACAGGACTTGTGTAAGGTAAACTCATTGTTGCATTGGCTGGAATATACTTATGGACATTGCCAGAACTGATCTGCATGTATAAGGAACTCTGCTATGAAAAGGCATTGGAATGGGCTGCCCGGGGAAGTGGATGAGTCACCATCCCTGGAGGTCTTTAAATGATGTTTAGATGGAGATCTTAGTGATATGGTTTAGTGGAGGACTGGTTAGTGTTAGGTCAGAGGTTGGACTAGGTGATCTTGGAAGTCTCTTCCAACCTAGATGATTCTGTGTGATTCTGTGATTCTGTGAAAAACTCAGGTAATTATGGAGTTCAGACATTGCCAGAATATGGCAGTAGCATGGTGAAAATTATTAAGAACAATTTTTTCCACTTGGTGAATGCTTTTATTAGAAGCCTTCCTTCATTTCACATTACTCTAAGCTCTAAACTAAGAAATAAGGTAGTAAAATGCTATTTATTCCTACAAGGTTATTGTAAAGCACTGAAATATTATAATCATCCAGATTCCATAATACATATGATAAATACAAATTTCTAGTTCAGAACCATTCCTTGTTTAGAACCATATGTTTATTTGAAAGTTTTCTCAAGGATTTTGTATTGACACTTTCTAAACCTTTGGTTTGATTTTTCTCTTTTTTGTCAGTTTCAAATACTCAATAATGCTTTATCTAAATATCAACATGTCTATGTCTCTTTATGTATACGTATACAAATAAATATATTTCAAATGAAGTTCAACCAAATGTGTTACTAAACATCTGAAACAATTTCATAGGCTTCTGACTAGAGTAGTAGCAAATAATTATACCTCTATGAATCACTGCCCAACAGAAGAGGCTGCTGAGAATGATGCTCAGAAAAACAATTTCAGAAGTTTACAAAACCATATATTGTGCTAGCACATTCTTAACACATCTTAAATGTGTAATCTTCCTCTTACAATCTGTTGGTGTGTGTGGGGGGGAACCAGATAATTGTGCTTCAGCTGTCAGACCACCTCACCAGTCTCCACTTACCAGCCACAGGTTATTCTACTTCTTAGTAGTGAGGATGCCCTGCTACAGCCATGAGTGCAGCACAGGGTGAAAACAGTTCATGTGGCCATATTCTTTCTTCACACTGCTGAGGGGATGCTGCAGCTCAGAGCTCTAAAATGTTTTGTCAGCCTAACTGCAGAAAGCAACTCTGCACTGTCTGGCTTCAATTAAATTTCTTTGAAAGGAAGCTTTCTTCAAAACTTCCAAATCAGAAAAGTGCAGACGTACATTAAAGGTAGTTGTCAAAATAAATGTAAAGTAAAAGGTGACCTTATCCTTACTGTGATACATCTTCTTATATAGCATTCATCTTTGCTCCATCAAGTGTCTGATTCACATTCCTGCAGTGGATGGCACTTGCTAACTGCAGTGTTCCAGACAGCTGAGTGAACAGATTCACTATTCCCATCAGTCACAGGGAGATGTTCTCCTGAAGCACAGACTTTTTGTCAGAAATACACTGGGTTTTGTTAGCAATCTGATTAGTTGTCATTGACTACATTCAATGGAATATGTTATCTATACAATGTGGTGTTTTGTCCCCTTTGAAAGCCAACATCTTTCTCTTGAGAAGCAGCAAAGAGTGTAGTGTGGAAATGGAAAAAAGGACTCTCTTTTATTCTCTGGTTCCATGAAACTCCTTAGTGGGGATTTTTATCTTCACTTGAATGATAGGGTAATGGATCATCTTCAGGCATATTTCCTATTTTATCAGTTCTCCATGGGCAAGATATCTACATTGTCACAGCAATTCAGCACATATAAAGGAGTTAAAATTATATTTCAGCTACAGGGATAAATGTTCAGATGTCCTTGTGTTTCCTCTGAGTTTCTTATGTAAGTGAAATTTATGCAATTGTGACCTTGTTCTGTCCATTTCTTTCTGTCTATGCTTTTTGATAATTTCTAAGGCAGGGAGATGGCACCAGTTTAAGAAAGGTGAGTTTTATGTCACAGTCAAGCAAAAAGACAAAGGACAAAAAAAAAAAATGTCTGTAGAGTCACATGATTCTCTGACAAATGTCAGAGAATCCAGAAAGGAGAGTATAGTTATAAATTCTGCAAATGACAGCAACTTTTTCATTTGGAAACTCATTCTTTAGTTCACAGTAGAGAATCTGACCAACAGACACAAATCCATGGGAAATCAGGTTTTGTATTCTACTTCTGGACTATTTGATTAAATTATTTTGAACATTTATGGAAGTGTATCATTAAAAAAATATATATATTTAAAGAAGGTTGGAAAATAAATGACAAAAGCAAACAAACCAACAAACAGTAATTTCCATTTTGTTTTTGTCTGAATGTTATAACAAAGAAGTGTTAATATTAAATTTGTACTTATGTGGTTCTTCATTGTTATGTACACTCTGTTTACGGCCTGCTTGGATCTGGCTGTCTAGGACTAGATTATCTTTTACACAATGGAAAGTTTTTACATAAGTTGGCTGTAGTGTTTATTAGCGTTTACATAGTGTTTATTAACTGAATTTGAACAGTGCTGGGGAAAACATTGGTGCAAAGAACTGTGGAGTCACTAAAACACATCGACAATAAGATAACTACTGAATCTGTGCTCCAGTAATATCAAACAATGAACTGAAAATTATGATAGAGAGCCATTGCTGAGTGAAGGCCTAGTATGTAACAACAAAGGTTTGGGTTTTGTTTTTTCCCTGAGTTTAACACCGCCCGAGTAACACTAATTTGACATGCCTGAAACAATACCAGCTTTTGCCTTCATAAGTATGTTGATATACAGCACAATTATGCTTTTTCCCCTATACATTTCCCACACAAATGTTCTGATGTCCAAACACAACGGTCCCCCAGATAACATTAGCACTCAACCATAAGCACTGCAATAGTGCAACAGTGCCCCAACAGCATGACAATAGCAGGAGCCTTCTGCCCACACTGTGTCTTTTAAGGAGGACACTGGTAAAAATAATCTCACATGCTTGTAGAATGACAAAATGCTATATGTTGGAAGCAACCAGAAAGATCATCCAGTACCAACCCCCCTGCCATGAGCAGGGGCACCTCCCACGAGACCAGGTTGCTCAAAGCCCCATCCAGCCTGGTCTTGAACACTTCCAGGGATGGGGCATCCACAGCTTCTCTAGGCAAACTTTTTACTCCTAGCATATCAATCTTAGTGGTAACTGACATTTCTTGCAGTGAAATTTCTGGCATTGCCTGTGGTTAGATGACCAGAAGACCTCTCTCTATTTGGGAGTACCATCTCAGTTTTGAATGAAGTATCCTGTTGTCCTAGAACCAGATTGCAATCCACCTTTCATTCTGGAAGTAAAATATAAACCTTGAAAGCTTCTTTCTTTCAGTAGGCCTGGATATTTACAGCTCTGAATAGTTCACTGCATATGATTGCTCTAAAACAACTAATTAGAAGCCCATTTTACATGCATATACAAAAAAAGGAGAAATGAATGCTATTCTTACACAGAATTTGCTTAGGAAAAAATGCAGGCATTCATTCATGACAGTCTACATTAAAGCATTTCTTTTTTGCTTTTGCTTGTGTTTAGAGATCTCATTGTCTCTTCATCCACACTGTGTTTGCATGTTTTGTTTGTTTGCTTGTTTACATGTTCTACAGAAGGAAAGCCTTATCTTCTATGTAGTGAATCTTCTTGTTAAAAATATATAAGAACATAACACCACTAAACTGGGATCTTACAAAGGTTCATTTGAAAATTCTTCCTAAAGAGATTGCCCAACTTCACATTAGCCTGTGGCTGAGTTGATAGCAGACCTCCAATTCAGAGCTTCAGGCTGTGAGACCTGGCAATGCTCTCATACCTTCCGTTTGCATGACACAAACTTCTACACGTAAAATGCTAAGCCATTCTGCAGTTTATTGAAAATTTGCCCTTTCGTTGTATTAATTCAGTGAGATGGGTATTTTAGATTTATTATTTTGTACTATGCTGTACACCTGGGGAAAAATGCCTGTTCCTGAGAATGTCTGTCTGTTGGTTCGATAGAGCAAATGTTAAAGCAAACATCCTAAGCCTTCATCTCTAGAGAATATCTAATACGACTGTAGGCTATAATTAAAATTTGCAGCAATGTTCTTAGGAGATAATATTTCCCCATCAATTAATATACTACAAAAAAAAAAAAAAAAAAAAAAGTTAATCGGACAACGAAGTATTCATACAATTGTGCATCTGTGCTCACATTGCCGCAGTCTATTTATCTTCCAATAGCTCTTTTAGGAACCCTTCATCCATCCTGTCCATGCAGTTGTGAAGCTGTGGTGTTTCACAGGAACAGCACAAACGTCTAACTCAAGGAAAACAAGACAGGCTCCTTTAGCATATGTGTGTGGTGGTTTTACTTTGATATCCAGCTGAACTCCACACTACTGATCTCTCATTCCCCCTCCTCAAAGGAAAAAAAGGGGAGAAAATATGATGGAAAGGGCTCAAGGGTTGAGATAAGGACAGGGAGATTGCTCAACAATTATTGTCACAGGTAAGACAGACTCAGCATGGGGAGATTAATATAATTTATTGCCCATCACTAACAGACTAGAGCTGTAAGAAACTAAAAGCAAAGTAAGAACGCCTTCCCCCCCATCCACCCTCTTCTACCTCCTCCTCCCCAAGTGGCACAGGGGAATAGGGAATGGAGGCTGCAGTCAGTCCCTGACACTTTGTCTCCGCTGCTCCTTCACGGTCCCTCTCTGCTCCTGCTCCCCGTGGGGTCCCTCCCACGGGATGCCGTCCTTACCAAACTGAGCCTGCGGGGGCTGCCCACAGGCAGCAGCTCTTCAAGCACTGCTCCCACACGGCTCTGTCCCACGGGGTCCATCCCCCAGGAGCAAACTGCTCCAGCACGGGTCCCCCACGGGCAGCAGCTCCCCCCAGATCCCCTGCTCCTGCGTGGGCTCCTCTCCACGGGCTGCAGCTCCGGCCCGGGGCCTGCTCCTGTGGGGGCTCTCCACGGGCCGCAGCCTCCTCCAGGCCACATCCACCTGCTCCACCGGGGGCTCCTCTACCCATGGGGGGGCTGCAGCGTGGAGATCTGCTCCATGTGGGACCCATGGGCTGCAGGGGGACAGCCTGCTCCACCAGGGGCCTCTCCACAGGCCGCAGGGGAACTGCTGCTGTGTGCCTGGAGCACCTCCTGCCCTCCTGCTGCACTCACCTGGGGGGCTGCAGGGATGGTTCTCACTCCTCTCTCCCAGCTGCTGTGCAGGGCTTTTTTCCTTTATTCAATCTGCTCTCCCAGAGGCCCAACCAGCATCGCTTCTGGTTTGGCTCTGGCCAGCAGCAGGTCCCTTTGGAGCCAGCTGGAGCTATCACTGCTCTGACTTGGGGCAGCTGCTGGGCTCTGCACACAGAAGCCACCCCTGCAGGCCCCCTGCTACCAAGCCTTTGTCACGTAAACCCAAGACAATACCTTAAACCCATAACAGCAAAATGTGGGTATGTCTAAAGCGATGCAAAGCTCAGTTCAAGCCTCCTCTTCAGCAGGATTTTGAAGCCCACCATCCACCAATGCAACTTGTTCCAGTAGGAGCTTCCAGTGCCCCAGAAACCAAGAGGTTTTTGAACTGTCACACACTTCAGCCGTCTATGAGGGTTTCTCCTATTTCCTTTCTGTTGATAGTGAAGTATTAGGAGAGGGGCTGTGAAGTAACTTTCCTGGGGGATCTGCAGCAGCCCACTGGAATGCCCATTTATTTGGTTCAAAGGGAACTAAGACACTGCTCACAGCTCCACAGCACTGGCCAAGCTTTGAAATCACAGTCCCTTTGGTTAGTATGAACAAGAGATATGGTAACTGCTACATTTAAATTCCAAACTTCAAATTTTCACTGACAAGAAATAAGCTCTGAGCTCTTTCCTCTATCTAGCATTAAAAACCATCCTAGGCTTATAGCCTTTTTCTTCATCTGAGCTTGATTCATTAGCCCCAAGACAGGGGATGCCAGCCAGCCCTATTCCCCTCAAACACTTTGGATTTTTAGCTTGAACACAACACCATTTGACTGCAGCTTGCTTGCATTCAGATGGCTTGGGACATGAGTAGATAAAGGGCAGATCTATACAAGTCCTGTGCAGAGAACTACTTCTTGAATAAACATGCTTGAGTAAAAGCTGTGAAGGAAAAATAAATCACTTAAATATTGTGTTAGCAGAGGATATTTTCCTTCTGCTAGAAAGCACTGAGCTTAGCCGTTGTCTTAAATACCTCATCCCAGAGGAGGGTTCATTCATTATTCTGCACAGCATTAAATTTTAGCTTACCTTTCAGGAACACAGCTCCTTTATACCTCTCCCTGGCATTTCTCACTGGTTTGCTTAAGTGTTTCCCTGCATTACTAATATCATCCTCAGGCTGCAAGTGAAAAACTGGCTGCTTCCAGTGAAAAACTTCTTATGGGAAGGATGAGCACCTAACACAGGGCTATGAATTCTGGTAGGCACCTTAAGAATGTGCATGTTCCACGTACACATGTTGAAATACTCCTCAGCAGCTTAGCTGAGGAAGTATAGGAAACACATATTGGAAAAAGGAATTTCACTTTAGGTCATGTGAATCCCAACTAAAGCCCTGAACTTCCCTCCCCCCCCCCCCCTTTATTTATTTTTTTTCTGTCAGCCTATTATATTCCAATCCACCTGACCAAGAAAATATGTGTACAAATATCACAGATTATTTAAAGTCTTACAGCAGTCCTCCTAATCAGGGTTGCCAAAACTGTTTGCTTTGCTCTCCAGACCTGCTTCAGACTGCGTGAGATGATGTGGTCACCTGCTCAGCTCCCAGGTTAGGTCCCCAGGTGCTAACAAAAGCAAAACTCTCCTTTCTGCTACATGCCTAGAAAGACTGCAGCAGGGCCTACATTTTCCCAAAACTTTCCCAACACTGTAAGACAACAGTCAAAAATCTCATCTCTTGTAATAAGGCTGTAAATAAGGAAAGAAACATTAGTCATAAAGCATCTTTCTGTCTCTTGCCAGTAAACTTGATTCTTGCTTTTTTTTTTTCTTTTTTTTTTCTTTTTTTCCCATTTTTTTCTCTCATACTCTTTGTATGCCTTTTTTATCCTGCAGAAAGTTCTAATGTTAGTTTTCTACCTTGGAAAGTTTTGAAAACTGAAATTATCCTCTTCATTGTATCAATAAAGCATTAACTTCACAGGCTGACTTAATGGGATGAAGTCTGTGTAATGTTTACTAACCGTATAGCACAGAGAGATGGTGAGCCTTTCTCTTCAAATTCTTTAGCAGGAAAAAAAATAGTTTCAACCTCTTCAAAAGTGATTTACTCTTAAATGACCCTGAAATAAGGTTGACCTAGTATTTAGTCTCGTGCTTTTCACATCTTTACCTGTGCAAGTTGGTATAGATATCTAAGAACACCCAACAAAATCAGAAAAAAAAAAAAGTGGCAAAGAAAAACTCAGGTTTAACAAAATCCAATGAGTGATGATATGTGATATTAAAAATGTAGACATAATGAAGAGGAGAGCCGGGAAGGGCTCATGTTATACAATTAAAAATTGACAGAATTTGTTATTCATTTGTCTTGAATGAATCTCTTTTCTGCTAATAAATGTCAGTATTGATGCTCACAAACTTAGTTAGGAATTCAGTGTGTCATCCTGTGCCCAGATGAAATATGCTTATTGCATTTACCCTTCTACTGACTTCCCTAAAAGGATCTGAAATAACCATTTTCAATTACAGTTACGGCCAAGTCTGCACAGGTGTGTTTTACTTTTTTCGTTTCATGAGTTCTGTTAAAGAACAGTTTTAGCTTGCTGCAAGATTATAATTTTAGAAGACCAAAAATAAATAAATAAATAAATATATACAAGAACACATAAGAGATTCACAGTTTAGCACAGAGATAAAACAATAGATATTTGAATTCCACCTACTCATCTTTGCCTCTCTCCTGTTTCCCTAGGTCTCCTTTTTGAGAGAACAATGTATCATTGTATTGTAATTGTTTAGTGTGTGTATTGGAAGAGACAAGAATACTACTAGGAGAAAGGTTCTAGTTGCATCGAAAATTTGAAATTTTGAAAATGAAACTAATTTGATAATTATGTCAAAATAACATGGGAGCGCTTGGAACTTTTGTAAAAAAAAAAATCCTCCTGTCTTATTTTTATCAACTTTTACTGTAAAATATCATTACTGTTTCTAAAAGGTTAACCAGCTTTGATATATTACTTGCCTTTGTGCAGAATGAATTCCTAAGGCAAACAGTGACTGGAGCTTTAGAAGTGCAACTTTGGAAAAAAGTTTTTATCACAAATACCGTTCCCTCACTATTTTATTGGTTTCAAATTCCAGACGGTTCTGGGTGCACTATTTGGGAGAAGACAGCTGACTGACAATTTTCACTTTTCAGAAGCATTCACCATGTGGGGAAAAACAAACAAACAAACAAACAAGCAAATGAATACCTAGACCTTAGATTTATCCTTATACAATAAAGCGCTTTAATTCTTTGTTAAATTTGTCTATGTCTACATTAACAAGTAACTTTGCACAGTGTGGGTAGATAAAAATGACTGGTGCTATGGTTTCTTCCAGCTCCATTATGTGTAGTTTGGGGCTCACTTCAGGTTGGGTAGTTGGGCTTTACGTGGTGCTCAGAGCTTTTGGAGGAGCAGGTATCCCACAGACTTTGGCTCCCTTGACTGGGATCATTCTAGGAAATCCCCTTCCCCCTTTTTTGTCTGTTATGCAGAAAATTGTCACACATCTGTGTCCACATCAAAACTGATGCCATCCCCTCCATCTCTCTTTGTGCTACTTGTGAGCCATTCTGTGGTACCTGATGTTCTGTCCTTCTGAGTTTGGACAACATGTACTGGCTGCAGTGCACTAGGAGGGAGGGATGCCAGACTTTAAAATGCAACATCTGTACAGGGGAGTTAATGTGTATGAACTGGCTCCTATACCTCCTGCACCTCTTTTTCACTTTGGAAAAAGGAAAGGAGTAGAAAAAGTGTCAAAGTGGTAAATAAGTTTTCCAAGACCACGCCAAATTCTTATTTCTTGCACATGTGATTCATCAGTTAAATCATCCAGGCCTTTGGCCTCTCTGGGTTCTCAAACTATGAAGAGGCTGATGGTGAGAGCCATGTTCAGCTACATTCACCAGCTCCAAGGACATAATCTGCAAGGACAGCTACTCTGGATCATTGAGACAAATTTATGGACATTCTGGAAGGCTTTGCCTGAAGGATCTATGATACTCTTCTGCAATTCTGGCTTTGAACCTGATATGGAAACTGTTTTTTTTTTTTTTTTTGTTTGTTTGTTTTTGTTTTTGTTTTGTTTTTCAAAGGAGAGGAGCATTCGCAACATTTGGGTGCCCATGTACGTGGTGGGAGATGCAACACACTTTCTGTTTTATTGGGGCGGGAGGCTTTTGCCTAACATTTCTTACATTCAAATTTACCAAGTCCTTAATGACATTCAGAGCCTTGCAAGGGAGACCCTCAGCTTTCAAGACAGACAAGAACTTTCCTTTTTTAGGTTTTCAGAAGAAATCATCTATCTATGAAGTGCACACATTTTTGGCTAAAATACTGTATTTACATGGGAAACATGTCTTTGCCACCTCCTGACCTTCAGTCTTTCTTGTTTAAGTGAGGTTAAAAACCCTTCAAATCTATTTAGTGTCACCCACCTGTGAAGTGGGATACTCAGCTCTCACCTGCATTAACTGGCCAAAAGAACAGCAAGTATTTCACTTCAGTTTTCTGTGCACTACTGTGGTGGTTTTCATCAGCTGGACAGCCAAGCTCCACCACAACTGCTCTCTCACTCCCCCTCCTCAAAGGGAAAGAGGGAGAAAATACAATGCAAAGGGCTCGAGGATTGAGATAAGGACAGGGAGGTCACTCGACAATTATTGTCACGGGCAAAACAGACTCAGCATAGGGAGATTAATATAATTTATTGTCTATCACTAGCAGGCTGCAGCAGTAAGAAACTAAAAGCAAGCTAAGAACACATTCCTCCCATTCACCCTCTTCTACCTCCTCCCCCGAGTGGTGAAGGGGAACAGGGAGGCCACTCACAGAGGCCAACCCTGCAGGATTCCTACTACCAAAACCTTGCTATGTAAGCCCAATACAAGTACCCATGGATAACACAAGAACTACCACCTAGGTATTTTATCAGCAAATATAACAATTTGAGGTTAAATTTGTAAATAGTGTTAGGATGGTAAATAAATTGCTTAAAATAATAATAATTAATAATAATAATAATAATAATAATAATAATAATAATTATAATTATAATAATAACAATTATAATAATGTCACCACTTTGATGTAGTGCAAGCTCGTTTTGAACCTTTTGCAAAGCTCGCAGGTTCTTTTGAGACTGCACATTCTTGCATCTTTTTAACAGAGAAGCAGAAAACCAAAGTAACAAATTATATCTGATTGGAATGCAGACAGAAAAACATAACTCTATTAAAGGCTATAACTTTAAGACAAAAATGTGCAGTGAGATTCCAGTATGCTTTATAATTTATAAGAATGGAACTCTTGATTTATGGTGTTGGTATTGTATATAAAAGTTTAATCACAAAAGCATTTCATTCCCAATTCTTTCCCAGAGTTGATAAATCTCTCAGAAACTACAGTAATACAATTCCTGAACACAGCTGCCAAAAAGGTCAGAAACACAGAACAGGAAAGTTCTCTTTGTTCAGTGGGTTCAGACCCTGATAGTATAAGCAATCAGGTCTCATAATCCCTTCCATGAAATTTCCTGAATGTTATTGCTTTGTCATCTTCTTCTCATTTGCATTGTGTATGTATTAATAGATAATTTCTAGACATTTGCTCCTCTGCTAACATTTGCCTTCAGAGAATGAAGTTTATCTTCCCATTGTCAATAACCATTCATGCTAGGTATCTAGGGAGAGTGATAGCCTGTCCACCTCAGCTGTACAAGGCTAAAGAAGTCGAGCTGTTCTTCTTTTGGCAATGTGAACTCTCCATGTCCCTGGTAAAGCTTTGCAATATCTGTCCCACTTTAAATCACTTGCTCTTGTCAATGGGTGAGTTGGTTATAGGATTCTCATCTGTGACTGTAGGTGACACCCAATAGTCACCTGTTAGGTGACTATTTCCATCACTCTTCAGACTTTCGTCCCCTGATATAATTCCTACAAACAAGTCTGTTCCAAAGTAACTCTGAGCATGAGAATTCTTAAAAGGAATAAACCAGAAATAATATGTTATCTGGAGTACTTGCCAGTGGTCATCAAATCATGCATAAAAATAGCACTCTGCATTGGACCTCACAAGTAAGCAAGTATTGAACACAACTCTAAAATGAGTTGATATTTTCATAAGAGTTTTAAAATTCTTATAGATTCTACACTTAACTTTGACCATAAGAGCAAAAGTTACACCTCAGCTTCTTGTATATAAACATTGTTTGAGTCAACAGTAAATAGTGTGTAAAGTTTTAAAAGATAAACAAGCACTACATTAACTCAGGTATTTATTTTATGAAATCTCATGAATTTCCTATCAGCTCTATAATCCCCATTCTTGGAATTTACAACAATCTAATTGGTAATCGGGTATTACACATCCAAAAACACAATTAAAGGGTTTTTATTTAATATTAATATTTACCTAAGACAGGTAAATAATATACCATTAAAGATACAAGCTTAATGCTACAAGAATCAGATGTGTATTGAAGACATTTCATAGATTAACTTATTTGACAAAGGATCTAAACTCAAATAAGCACAAAGATCAAACCACCAAAATAATTTCCATCTAGTAAATGTAGCAGAAAAAGTGGTTAAAAGCACAGCTAAAAATATCAACTGTGACTCAGAACCTTTGAAAATCCACAATAAAAACAGCCAGTAACATGCACCTGTGCCCCTTTTACTTGTTGTTGTTGTAAATGCTTTGTCTCCATTTTTGAAAGAAGCAATTTGCAATGCGGGATCTGAAAGTCTAAGCTGCCAGAAGTTTCTAACCTGCTGAGAAACAGCAGGTTTCTGCTGCAACAAACAAAGAAGCAAATGGAAAAACAATCAGAGATTCTGTTTGTATTGGCTTAAATATTGCTTAAGTATATGCTATAGTGCACCACTAGTAGCAGTCATTTGTCTGTGTCATTCAGCAGAGCAAATATGACGGGAACAAGTGTTCGCAGCAGCAGCAAACAGTGGGATGGCCGCTTAGCATGGGCACATTTGTTTTGAGGACTGTATCAAAAACACTGGTGTGGGACGAGAAATAAACTTGTAAATTTGGGTTGAATGAAATAGATTTCTGTATTTTTCTGTCTTTCTTTGCAACACAGAGCTGAAAAACTCCAACCTTTTGGAATTTTGAATCTTTTTTTTTTTTTTCATATATAGACATTTTTAAAAATAATAATATCTATACTTATAAAAAAACAAACAAACAAAAACAGGTTCTGTAATGTCAAGATCAAAATTTAGAAGAGGCTTTTTTTACTGTTTTCAGATAAAAGAAAACAAAGGATTTTTTTTGCTAAAAATTTCCAGAATTTATTTTAGCTTTTTTTTTTTTTTCTTTTTTTTTCTTCTTGTTAGATTTCATGTTTTCTTCCATCACTTCAAAGAAAAGCATAGAAGATTTTCTATTTTATTTAGGCTACTTCAGCATTTTTATAGTAGTGGGAGAATTCATTTGTCTGTTTATGCATTTTTCTAGTCTAGAATCAAACAAAGCTGGAATAGAGCAAAAATTTTTCAGCAGCTGAGACATATTTATATTTTTTGATGTCCGTTTTGCAATCCATTTATTTTTTATTTTATTTTTTTTAACCTTCAGACAGGAGTGCACTGGTATTATTATGCTGCCTTCACCAGATAAGGAGGACTATGATCTTCCTGATCCTCAAAATCTGTGTGGTGGTCTGTGGCATCAACAGCAAAACTCCCACCACCTTGGTGCATTGCTAGTAAACTCTCAAGGACATGTATGAATTGCATAAAACACATACAAGTAATTCTGCCTCCTTTTGGTGAATTTACCAAATCTCAAGCCAACTCTATCACAGTGATTCCAGGAGTGAAGTACTTATGGGGAACATCTGATCAGGTAGCCAGAATTCTTCATTTTCATTAATATATGAGCAAACCATGAGACATACAAACGTTTCATGCACTTTTAATGCCTTCCTTGCCTTCTAACGACCTCCATGCTCCTTCACATTGCTGTTGCTGGGAACTAACACATCATGATGCCTAAATACAAATACTTGTAATGGAACTTCATGTCACATACCTTGACCAGCTATTTCAGGCAGCCTATGTATTGTTATACAACAGCACATATCCTATAGATGTGACTTGTGACTTGAATTTAAATTTTGCATGTATTATTAAACCAGTTTGGAAGTAGTTTACCTTTTAGCTTACTGCATCTTTTTATTTTTCTTTCAGAGTTAAAAACGCAGAGATTGAATGCAATATTTTAGAAGTTTTATTTATTTATTTATTTATTTATTTATTTATTTTATTTTTAAGTGTGTTTTAGCTTGTTATTTTTGTCTTGTTTTGTTTTTAAATAGTGCGACCAGTTTTCTAGGCAGCTTAAAAAACACATTTCCCAGAGCTAATTGAAAATTCATAAGGCTTTAGCAAACACTTACATGTCTCCCTTTTAGGAGCGTATAACTAATTATCCTCAGAATAGCATCTGTGAGTTATTGTTAGTGTCAGCAAGGTGGTTTGGTTGTTTGGTTGTTTGGTTGTTTTTTTGATAAAAGCTATTGAAGTCATTTTTTTTTTGTTGTTGTTTTATTTTTTACTAATGGGTTTTGTTTTATAAATCCACTTGGAAAATGAATGTAAAGAAAGTTCTTAATTAGTTGCAAATAATACTTGCAGCTTCACCCTTTTTCATAGTATATTGCCTGTTGCTTATTGGGATCATGCCTTTTTAAAATGCTTGTAGATGACTGCTGGTAATTTGAATTTTTATGGTGTAAGACATGTTATTTCTGTGAAATCACAGATGATCTCAGCACACTTCTGCTCTTAATACTGATTTAAAGAAGGCAGACAAAGGGTCAATCAAGCCAATGCAGGTCTCTGGCCTGGCTCTAGTGAGCACCAGAAACCTCACCTAATCTTCCTTTGTAAACACCATACAACTTGTTTCAGATTACTGATAGCAGCCAAGGGGCTGTATTAGATTAAATATTGATCCTGAAGTAGTATGCTGCACTTCTCTTTTTTGTTTTTAATAGCAGCACTAATAGCACCCTGCTCTTACCGCTGCTCTCCGAGAGCCTGATGCTTCCGGCAGCTTGCTGGTGCAGAGTGCTCCACGCATGCACTTCTTCCCTCATTACAGATCTCCTATTCTCTACCTATCTGGGGTTTTACAGCATCTAGTGCAGCTTGTATGCCCTACAGTAATTAAATAATACAAGAGTTATATTTTTTGTGTTTTGCAGGGGTTCACCTACACTGATGTTGAAAGAAAGCTAGAATTGATCTATGATTTTTTTTTACTATTGAAGAGTAAAAAATCTTTCTGAGGCATTTATTACATTTACATAGCAGTGTAAGCCTGTAACTGTGTTCATAACACATTGCTCAATTATTACTGTCTTTGAAAACAAAGCAAATTAATCTCACGTATACAAATCTGCATAATGTGTGAAAGTAATGCACGAGGAGAATGAGTTTCCTATACAGTACTGAAAACAGCATGCACACAACCTTACAGTAAAATGTTTACCTCCAAGCCCCCAAATGCCTGGCAGAGCTCTCAGTTAAAGAAGTCAGAGTTGGATATTTAAATGGCTATGGGAAAAACAAAAACAAAAAACTTCAAAGCCCACAGAGGGCAGTAAAATGTAGATTACTGCAGACTGACTGGGAAAAAGCGTTGATTACAACAAAGAACATTTCTGAGGGGAACATGGCCAACAAATTAAAAATGCTGGAAATATTGATCTAAAGTAAAAATACATTCTGTATTATTCCTAGGTTAGTATATAAGGTTATTTTCCTTTCACATTAATATGAAGTCAATATGAAACTCATTGTTTGAAATTCAGCTATATTTTGAGTTGCTTCTGATAACAATTCCATTTCTTACACACAAAGCCTTTTTTAAAGGAAGATTTCAGAATCCCCCACTGGGCAAAACTTGTACTGTCAGGGCATTTTCTGGGTAGCACTGGCAGGATGAGCCCTCTCTGCTTTGCTCTGACTTAAGATCCTCCAACAGGAGGCTGTAGAAAATAGCTGGTTTGTTGTGTGCCCTCTTATTAAGGAAAAACTCCTGCTCAGATTGCCACAGACACAGAATGACCTGTTGGCAGCAGAATGGCTGTTATCCATGGTCATGGAAGAAAAAAAAAAAAAGAGAAAAAAAAAAAAAGGATACCAGAAAGAGAATAAACTTGTAGAGACAGGTGGATATCTAAGGATTTCAAACTACTCATGTCTGCTGGCCATTTTTTCTGGAGAGTCTGGTAGCAGAGCCCCTAGGATGGTAAATAGAGTGGCTAATCAATGGTGACAATCACCAGTAATTCAAGATCATGGGAAATGGTTAAATTATTCTTTATAAATCTTCTAAATGTCCTTATCAAGATATCTGTGTGTTCAGGCCTCGTATGGGAGATAATATTTTGATCACAATGAATTCCAATGCAGAGAATGCTATTTTTACCATACCTCCAAAGGCCTTTGCCAGTCATGCTTAATGAATATTAATAGTGAAACTGGGATTTTTTATGTAACATCCTGGTTTATCAGGCTTTTTGCAGTGTTACCCTTAAATTCCTAACAGCACAGCAGCACAGCAGCACACCATTAGCTACCTCTATGATAAATGATGTGCCTTGTGGATCACATACAGTGTAATTTGCAACAAGTGAATCACAGGTATTATCTAGCCTGGTGCGCTGCTTCCAGCAGTGACAGAAGGAGACACTATTTGCAGACAGTATATCAGCCTAAGCTTTCTGTACTCTGTTCACCTAGTACAGAGTACAATATTTCACTCCAAACCCACAGCTCATGCAATCCACGTGCTGACGGTGCACCCCAGCCTCTCCATTTCCTGCTTATATACCTGTTGTCCATGATTTTTTCTAATTGTTTTTGGAACCTGCTGATGAGGTCTGCTTACAGAGCCTCCCTGGGGGTAACAGTTTTCTGAAGGCTGCTACCTTCTGTGCTCAGGGAACAGGGCTGGAAAGTCCTTTATTTCAGCTGCTTTACCCTTGTGTTACTTTCACTGCTTTTCCCTAGGACTGTGGAATTTGGTGAATAATCATTCTCTTTCAGCTTTTGCCTTACTCACTGCTTTCACAATGTTGTAAACCTCCGTCATGTGCCCCCTCATGCTTTCTCTCCAAACTGAAGAGTCCAGGCCTTTTGGTGTTCTCCTCACAAGGCATTTGTCTGCTCTGTTGCCTTTCTCTGGACCTTTTTCATGCTTGCAAAGAGCAGCCAAGTGTTCCCTTCTGCTCCTGATGAAACCTAACACTTCACGGGCTCTTTGACTACTGCTGCACACTGCTCTGCCATCTGCAGAGAATGCTCAACGGTGACTCCAAGAGCTCGTTGTGGCTGGGCTGTAGCTGCCAACTCTGGGTTCAGCTTCATGTATGTGTGGTTTAGACTACTTTCTTCAGATGCATTATCATATGCTTTGTGCCTCCTTCACAACTCAGATGTAGTTTTTGAAAATTATGACAGATACATCCTAATGCAACCTGATATACATTCTAAACCAGGGGAGGTTCAGGTAGGAAATGAGGAGACATTTCTTCTCAGAGAGAGCAGTCAGACCAGGGATGGGTTGCCCAGGGAGGTGGTGGAGTCACCGTCCCTGGGGGTGTTCAAGAAGAGGTTGGGCGTGGTGCTTGGGGACATGGTTCAGTGGGTGACATTGGTGGTAGGGTGATGGCTGGATCAAATGATCTTGGAGGTCTCTTTTAACCTTATTGATTCCACGATTCTGAACAGTATTTCAGACACTCCGTATTTTTCCTCCTAATTTTCCTAGTTGGGCTCATATTTCTCACTTTTCTCTCACAGTTGTTTCTGAAGGAATTTAATTTCAGGGTCAATGTAAATGGATGGCAGGCAGGGAGGGAAGATATATTCTTGTTTAGAGACCTGAGATAGCATTGGGTTAAAATGAAGATGCCTCCTCACACACTGTGGAGAACCATTCATCCAGTCTTATTTTTTACTTCCTGACTGCAATCTGAAAGCAATGATTTGTAAAGTAAACCTGTTCCTCTTCCCTGGACCACAGCAGGATACATGCTGATCACACCAGCCGTTCTGCTACTCTGAGGTACGTCCCTTTTGGGCATCAGCCTGATAGCTGGATTCTCCCTGTGCATCTCTCCTTTCTTCTGTACCTAGTGACATGAGTTTTGATTTGGTGCCTACTCCCTGTAGTGTTTAATTTAAAAGGATGTACAAGAAATGGTCACATAAATGATCTTATACCAATGCATGTTTTTCATATCTTCACTAAACATCCAAGTTATATGCCTCAAAAAAAGTTTATTTTTTTTTTCCCATATTTTTTGTAGTACAAAATCAAGCAGGAAAAAAAAAAAAAAAAAGAAAAAAAAAAAAAGAAATAAAAAAGCTTCTGTGCTTGACTACACTAAATTAACTATGGCAGTAAACTTGAGAGGTGGTAGTGCTGGACTGTAGCTGTGAGTAAAGAAGAGAGAATCTGAATGCTGCTCTCAGGGAGAAGAGTGAAAACAACAATGAGAATAGAAAACTGAGAGGACTGAGGTGAATGTATGAGAGCCAGAGCCAGCCTCTGTCATGTCAGTGTCTCAGACCATCAGCAAAGCGGAATTGTTGGAGATGTATCTGAAACACAAGGATTTTATTAGAGCATTCCCAAATCACATGAAGAAAAATTTGTACAGTGCTGTGCTATTCATGGAAGCCAACGCTGTACATCCTCTGCATGCTGAGGAATTGTTCCTCTTCTGCTGCCTGATAGGGGCACAGCAGCACAGTAGATATTTAAATCTTTGTTGCTGTGCAGGAACAAAATGCAGCTCGATGGATATTTCTGCTGAGCAAAACTGGAAGAAGAAAGAAACAGCATCCAGCTTCAGATGGGTCTGCCTCGAAGTAATTCAGAGTTCACTGGTTGACACAGCAGCTGCTGCCACCACTCACTTGCTAATGTCCAATTTAGTAATTTGCATCTGGGTTGATAATGATGTCTTTTGAATGCTGAAGTTATAAGAAAGAACTTGTTAGCTCAGGGAAATTTTATTTTATTTTATTTTATTTTACAATTTCATGCAATATGCTCATCTCCTCTCATAAAAGCAGTCAAATTTGATGAGTTCTGAAGAGGTTGCTGTAAGACACAGAGAGATGTACGAATGATAGCATAGCTAGACCTGATGATAATAGACCTGAAGAAGATAATAAGACATATATATATATATATATATATATATATATATATATTTTTAATCTATTTTTTTCACTATTGTTTTAACAGAGATGCTTGTTCCCATGATGGACAGTCTTCTGTTCTCCCTAGACAATAGCAAAGTCCCCAGATGGAAGCTACTCTCCTGAGACCTGGGACATCTTTTGGTCTCCCAATTTATCTAGAGCTCTGAGACGGTGGTGAAGGTGCAAACAGTTCTAGGAAATTCTCCAGAGACTGCCTGCTGTTTCCGCAGAGCTCCAGCTGCAGCCAGAAGAATGTTAGCCCTCTTCTCCCAAATCTGAGCCTGCACTCAGAAAAATGCCTATTCTACGTCTCCTGCTGTTTATCTCAAGATCAATAGCTCCAGGCTAAAGAACTACATAATATTTGCGCTTTTTTTTTTTTCTTTTCATCATTTTGAACATGCTGCATAGCTTACAACTTTTTACAATACATAGCATGAAGGCTGCAGTTAGACATGGATTACAGAATAAAGTGTGTATCTCACTGCTTACAGAGAACACAGGAGGAAGAGACAATTAGTGAACATGATTCATTCCCTTCTAATACTATAATCTTCATGACATCATCTTTTGTTTCTTAAAGTACTGCAGCAGCGTTGCCTACATAATCTTGCCTAATAATCTATCCCATTGTATGTCAGTCTGTTAGGAAAATTGCTTCCTTGCTGTCACTTTATTTGACATCACTGACAAGCAGTGCTTCCTTTCCTGATTATGCTCACCTACATGTAACTAAGCATTTTTTTCTGCAGTAGTTTTTACACATGGCTGTCTTAAGTTCTCTGATATATTTCAGATTAACTTCAGGTGATTTCCTTATATGCTTAGGGAAATAAATTAGCTTTTTAACATGGTAATCTTGACACACTTTTATAAGTGATGTTGTCAAAGTGTCGAATCGTCATTTTGCTGTCCAATTCTTTCCTGAGTGAGAACTTGGCTTCAGTGTTGTGAAGTTTTTGTGCAGTGCCACTTTTCCGCATCTGTAAAAGCAGGATTCAGCAAAAGTCTGAAGTTTAGCTAGGATATTATAATTTTAGGCTTTGTAGTATGTTTTTAAATTTAAAACAATGTGGCGTTGTCATGGTTATGCTTTCTGGTCTTTTAGGAAGGCAGGGAATCGTAAACTGCAGCATCTCAAACACATCAGAAACTCCCATTCACAAATATTTGGTGAGCTTTTAATTTCTAACAATTATCTATGGGTGTTAGGCTTGAAACACATTTTTACTTGAGTGAGACCACATCTCTTCCGAAATAAATCCTAGAAGGGGCCCCATCTTCGCTATTTAAGGGGAAGCCGCGTGCCTGGGACCTGTCACATCCTCACCCGGCTGCTCTGGGCTTCACTAGAGAGCTGGCGTGAGCTTGAACCTCACCATAAAACCTAACACCTCGGGACGGGACGGGGATGTTTCCTGAGAAAAGCTGCGTGGAAAACCCCCCCGCAGCCTCTCCCGCACTTTCTAGACGCCGTTTCTGAACCCGCCGCTTCGCGGGGTGGCGCGGCCGTGAGGTAAAACGCCTGGCCGTGAGGTAAAAATGCCTGGCCGTGAGGTAAAAATTCCCGTCCGTGAGGTAAACGGCCCAGCCGTGAGGTAAAACTGCCCGTCCCTGAGGTAAACGTGCCCGGCCGTAGCCGCGGCCCTAACCCGAGCACCCCTACAGGCGATAGCGTTGCGGGGCCAAACGCACCGCACCGCACCGGCGGCCCGTGGCCCCGCAGCCTCCTCAGCCATCACTAGTGCAAGCAGGTTCGCCTCTGCCCCTTTAAGCTCCGTCTGCTTTTTTTTTTTTTTTTTTTTTTTTTTTTCAGCGCCTATTTTTAGCTCATCCTCTTGGTAGCATCCAGCTCTGCCCCCCCCCTGTTTCTCCGCTCTCCCCCCGCTCCTCATCCTCCTCCCTCCCTCCCTCATCCCCCCTCCCCTCCCTCGGTGGTAGGTTCCGCGCGGCAGACGGCGGCTCGGGCACTGAGCATGTCCGAACGCGCTCGGCAGCAGCAGCGGCCGCCGCGCCGGGGCTCGCGGGGCGGGAAGGAGGGCGCGCGCCGGGGGGCCGCGTGAGGGCTGGCGCGTGCAGCAGCAGCAGCAGCCTCAGCAGCAGCCGCCGCCGCTGCTGCCTTGCAAGTAAGTTTCTGCGGGGCGGGAAAGGGGAGCGCGCGCGCGCGCGGGGCGGCGGCGGCGCGTGCCGCGGCGGTTGGGCGGTCGGGTGGGTGCCCGCCCAACCGCCGCGGCACGCGCCGCCGCCCCGCGACCCTCAGAGCGGGGCTGAGGGGAAGGATGTGTGTGTGTGTGTGGGGGGGGGGGGGGGTAGCGGCGTGTGTATGCGGGGTATTTCAACCTGTCCGTCAATAACAAACACCTGACCGTGCCCCAAATTTATTTATTTGTTTATTTCCCCCTATAAATAGCGTTTTCTCGTGCCTTTTAGAAACGCACGTCTTGCCCCCGTTCCGTTCACGCGCTGAGTCGGTCTGAGTGCTCTTTGATGCTCGGGGGTATAAAGTTCCTCACTCGGTGTTGGAACAGGCGCGTTTTACTTCTTATTTCCTGCGTGCTGCACGGGAAAGGGCTCCAGAAACTGCTTTCCTGCTCACCGGAGGCTTGTCGTGGTTGTTTCCAAAGTTGCACGGAGGCAGCCATCCAATTAAAATGATTTAATCCTGGGAATGGGAATTTGAGGAGATTTCTGTGAAAACGAGCAACGTTTATGAGCCTTCTGCTGCTTGGCATGGAAAGGGCTAGGCTGAGTGAGGGCCACCAAGGTGCTCGCGGTGGACAGCCTGTGTTAATTTTCATTAGACCTTTCCGGGAGGTTTTCTGAGTTTAACAACCCGACTTTTGACACTCTCGCAGGCACGGTGCTCTCTGCATGTTGATTTGGATTAGCTGGGATGCTCACAGCGATGAATATGCCCATTAACTGGTGTCTGTAGGTTAAACCTCAGCAAAATCTAGGTGTATTTCAAAGTAGTTAAAGACCCGGACCCTGCCAGCCCTGCTGCGTTATCATCTTGGTTCAGTTAATTAGTGTTATGGCCATGGAGCCAGGAAGACTGCTGTGTGATTGTTTCTGTGTGTCTGCAGCTCTTCCCCTCCCCCAAATGAATTAAAAATAAATCCCAAGGCAGCCCCCCATAGCAGTGAGATGGGCATCGATCTGTGGGTTTTGGAAAGTCAGTGAGCGTGTGCGCCTGGGATCTGACTTGTGCACGAATAAGCTGCTGTCCTGTCTGCTGCCTTCTTATGAGTCTGCAATAATGGGGGGAAAAAAACGAATTCTTGAGTAGGTGCCTTTTGCCTGCTGCACAAAACCATAAGAGAATGCAGCAGGAAAGAACAGGCTGTGTTACCTGTGTTGGTGATGTTGTGAAAAATAAGGAGGGAAATTTTTGAATGTGGCAACCTGCCACCTTTTTCTTGGAATTAGATTTGAGCTGAATTAATAATAGTATGGATTTTAAAAATAAAATTGTTCAAAATGTCACTGGGCTTCAAAGTCTTTGGTTAAAAAATGGCTTTCCGTATGCTTGTGCAGTAGTAATTTGTTTAGTAGGTGCCATTTGTGTTACATTTACTGTTATGACATTTCAATACCTTTCGTTAGGGCTCCAGAGCTCATACAGTTAATTGAATTATTTCAGCATCCTAAGCAGATAAGTATTCTTCAAAGTCAAAACATAGGCAGGTAGAGCATATAAGCGCATTCTTAGCATATACTCTATGGTGTAATTCCTGTAGAGTCTCCATTGATTCTTCATCTCTTGTCCAGGTTTGAGCCCAATTAATAGAAATTAGAATATTATTTGAGTGGCAATGGGATTGCATATTAATTGTTGGAGAATGCCTAAGTAGCAGTTGCAGTGTTTGCACGTAGTTATTTTTCCCTTCAGGCACAAAAAAAAAAAAAAAAAAGTAGCTGTAGTTTTCTTTCTCAATGCACTTTTTCCCCTTCAAAACTCTTATTTCCTTAGATTAAATGAATAACGGAAAGATATCTGTCTTTTTTTCTTTACTTTTTGTAATAAGGCATGTCGTCTCACATTGCAGGTCATCTTATATACGTATTCCCCTAGGACTCTGAAGAATAACAGAACTGTGGAAAGCGATGTTATTTTTCATTATTATTAATCTTGAATTTAATTACAAAATATTAATAATGCCATAGGAAATTTCATAGGCAATTAATTCCTCTAGGACTGTCAGCATTACCTTTCAGCCATTAATTCTTGAGAGGGTCTCTCAGCTTCCCTTTTTGTTGATGAGTTACTTCAGTTTCTTTCTTCTTCACCCTTTAGTGAGCTACTGTTGTTCCTTAAGTTACTATAGTGAAAATATTCAATGAAGCATGTTACTGAAATACACTGGGGAGGTGACAACCTTACAGAAGCAAACGATTATTGCTAACAAGCATGGTTCAGTGTCAGGTTAGCATGAGATTGCTGTATGTTCATGAATGGGTTGAATACCGTAACTTTTGTTTAATAGAACAAAGTACTTAAATCCAGATGCTTTCGTTGTCTACTATGACAGATATCCTTTAAGGTAACGTGCCTTTGATGTGTGAGCAGACACCATCAGAGGCAGAAGGCAGTTTTGGACAGGAGAAGAATTGCATGTTTGCCGAAGTTCATGGGGAAGACCTGCAAGTGTTCAAAAAAGCCATCGCTGCCTTCAGTTCATCGGTGTTGTTTTGTGCCAGGAGCAGATGCTCACATGGTGGGTGCACTGCCGCAGCCAGCTGGAAATCTTGCTTTTATTCTAGCATCTGCTCCTACCAGCTTTACTCAAGATTAAACGTAGATATAGGGAAGGTATCTCCTTGATATCTCAGGACATGATCTGGATCTGTCATATAGTTTCCATCCAAGATAGAAAGTTATTGAACCTTCAGGTCAAAATCTTTCGGACTGTGCAGAGCCCTGTGTCCCTGAGCGAACTGATCTGTGGCTGCAGATCAATGCAATTAGCAAGTTCCTCCTGAACGTCAGGTTTCTGTCTGCATCTCTCAATTACACACTGAAGCAGGGGATCTTGGCCTCCTGGCTGTGCGTTCTTACAATGCACTAGCAAAACAGAGAGAGGAGTACTTGCTCCTTTTTTTTGTGTGTGTGACTTTGCTGCCTGTGAAAGGAAGGATTTGGGGAGGAAGAACAAGCTGCGGAGGAAAAAGGAAGGTAGAGAGGAAAACACATAGATCTGTTAATCTTCCACAGCTCTTCAACTGAGAACAAACTGGAGTTTTGGCTCCTTAACTCTTCAGTGACACAAGAGGAAAGGACCTTTCGGCTTCTTTCTGTTCCTCCTCAGGAATGCATTGAGGTATCTTCTCCATTTGATGCTGGAGATGGGAGCAAAGGGAAGAGAGGACAGCTACCCATGAGCTTCATATGTGTACATATACGAACAGAGCATATAACAACCCATTTGTCACAAAACAAGTGATTGTATCTTCTCTGGGGCTGTGTAACGGTGTCCATGTAGTCCAGGGATGGCAACATAGAAAAAAAGGATTCTGAGCAGAAGGGTAGAAAGGTTCTCCAGCTGCTTCTTTATTTTCTCTTTGCTGGACCCATTGTTTTCAGTCTTGATGGGTCAGTCTAAGCCAACATGTACATTTCTGGTAAGTATTTGTTGTGGGAGTCTTTTAGTTGCATATGAGGGGTGTTTCCCTCATGGAGGGAACGGTTCATGAACTTTGGAAGCCTGTCTGACTGATTTTTTAAAACAGAGTTTTAAAATAGAGTTGAACTTAAAACAGAGTTGAACTTAAAGCTTGTGTAGGAACAATAGGATTCCCCCAACACAACTGTAAGCATTATAAAACCAGAGGGACACGTGCAGTGACTTTCCCATGGAAAGTTAGTGTCCTAACAAAACAGAACATAATGTGCTTTTTAATGGTGAAGTAGGTGCAAGTTTTTTAATACTTTGCTACTAAATCTATCAGTGATCAAAAGTGAAAGATGGATGGAAGAGGAAATTTTGAACACCCTAAGCAAAGCATTATTTTCTTTCTTCATAAATCAGTGTGATGCATGGCCCAGACCAGGCGCTGTGTACTTAGCTGCTGGGTAATATCAGCAGTAATAAGCAGTCCTTACAAGATGCATCTCTAGTGTCCTCTGACCAGTCTTGAATAGCTTACCGAGTTGCTTATACAAGCCCAAACCAGAACTGCTTACTTCAGCAAAACTACCTTTGACATTGATAGAAATTTCCTGAACTTTGTGGGTTTTTTTTTTTTTTGTTTGTTTGTTTCTTTTTTTTCCCTAGAAACTGCAAATTAACCCCTCTGTTTCTCCCCAGTATAATGTTATTTAAACACCCGATGATGATTCACTTGCCATGAGTGAATACAAATGATGCTTTTTTTTGTGTTTCTGTTTCGGAAAAGCAGAAAGCTAGACATTAGTCTGTATAGAGATGATAGTTATTAAAGGAAGATGTTTTATTTAGCTTTATGCAATATTTCATTTTTTTGGAAATGCCTGATGCCATAGTTGGATTTCAGTGGGGTTGTTGGCAGAGCTTAAGCTACGTTAGCTAAATCAAGACGATTTTTTTTTGGTTGAGGATGGTAACCTTGTTAGTGTGTGAAGAAGAGCCTCAGTCATGTAAGATTCTCTTTATAGTTCACACATTCTTCAGTAATCAGTGGCCAGAGAGCAATGCTTTGGGTTTACCTGGGGTATATTATGTTCATCTTTGAAGGCACAGTTGACATCTGTGCAATCATGGGCATGCAGTACTTCTTCTTGAGCATGGAAAGCAAATCCATGGCACTTTTGAAGCACAAAGTATTACCCCTGTTAGTGTAGGTACCTGGTTCATTCAGCAGTACTGTTTGAGCAGACTTTCATTTTGAAATGTGGTCTGCCTTCATCACCCACAGGATACTCAGAACCATCTTGTCTGTCTCCAGTGGGTGATTTCATCCATTAAAACTTGAGTCTGGGGATGTACATTCCTCTATGTATACAGTTCCCATCCATTTCCCTGTAAAGTTGAGCTCTGGAAAACAGGAGGAAAGAATCAGCTATCTCCTTTGCATTTGTGTATAAAAAGCTTCTGAGACATGTAATCATGAAACAAATTCATAGGTAAAACATAGTTCACTTAAATATTCCTACAGATAATAGGTATCAAGAAACCTTCATAAAATATGGCCTGCACATGAAGATAGACTTTGATACTATAAATATGGACTGAACTTTTTTTTTTCTTAAGGCATAACATAGCCAGATTCCATTGAAGTATGTTCTAAAATAGTGGCAAACACATTATTTGTTATTCCTTAATCTACACTTAGCTGTAGAAATGCTTAGTAATCAATCTGAATATTTTATAAATGCTATAAGAGCATACTAAAATGTTAGTATTTATAAGTCGCTTCGGTGAGATTGGATTCACTTGAGTCCTTATATTTACTTTGTGATTTTAAATTATTAATATTGTTATTTCAGAAATTGATATTTATATGCTGTTGATGTAAAAATCTATTCAGTCATCTGCATGTCTGGTAGTTGAATTCCAAAGTGTCTTTCTTGTTTAGTCACACTGAAAGGCAGAACAGCCATCTTGTTGACACAAGCACGTTCCGAGATGATTAATCGGTGATTGATATATCACAGCTTCTCCAGCTTCTGAGAAGGGAAGCTGTAAAAGCTTTTAAATCCCCTTTAGAGAAGGAAACAGTTCTTATCCAGGACTACAAATAGTAATACAAAGGAAAAGAGATATGTTAGGAACCAAAATAAGTTTGCCCGTTCAAGTTTTATTTCTCCTTTGGAATCTTATCATTAGTCTCTGTGGGTTTTTTGATGTTTTTCTCTGGGATTATGGCTATGTTTTTCTTTCTTTCTTTTTTTTTGTTCTTCCCCCAAGAGTCAGTCTGAACACTGACTGCACTGAAATATTACTGCCAAAATACCAATAATAATTCATTAGTAATCTAATCTCACTTCTAGATCAAACTTCAAAACCCTTGTGGTACTTTCTGCTTGAGTATTTTTTGAAGAGTTGCACTAATTTATAGTGTGGACTTAACCAGCTGATGGAAGTCCCACACATGCCTTCTGTTGATTATTAGTATATGACCATAGCAAAAACAAACAAACAAATAATAATAAAAAAACCTCTATCTTTGCATGTATTTTTCGTATGCTAGGAAGGATGATAGTAGCAGGAATTGGCTGGTCCATGTGGAACACATGACTGTGAAACTCTTTTCCACATACAAGCTGGAATACCTATTTTTTTTCTGCATTTTCTTTTTTTTTTCCAGTAAGATCTCTCTCATCTGAAAGCTTTTAACATGATATGCTTCACTAGGAAGTCTTACCTGAAGCAGTGAATTAGACACTCCGAGAGTGGAAACAATCAAATAGTGATGTGGAAGAAGTCATAAGGAAAGGTTTAAAGTGGAATTACCATTTATTAAAGCTCCAGTGCTCAGTCGATGGTCTGCTTACTGCTTCCTACTGTCTTGCTGTACGCTGTGCACTGCAAGCTCTCTGCAGTGGAGCGTGCATCTGCTTGTAGAGGGCTGAGTACATTCAGCTGTTTGTACAGAAATAGGTTTATGCTTATCTTCAAAATAAAACTGTTAATACAAATCTATCAAATTCAAGGCCCTGGATGTGAGATTGCTTTTAGTGCCTCGTCCATAATAGCTGCTTGGCATGCTTTCCTGATGTAACCTTGCATGTTCTTTATTTTCAGGATGTATGTGAAGTGTTGGGTCTAAAGCAGCATCACTGTGCTGCGTCGCATCTGAGGCTCTACTGTGAGGCACAGCTTTCCATTCCAAGTGTCCCCGTGTTCAGTGATGCCAGAGGGCACAGACTGCTTTCATCAGTGGGCATGCACTCACACTAAAGAAGACAGGATAAAGCAAGACTTGCTCAGCGTTTGCCTTTTCTTGTTGACAAGAGCTGCAGAAGTGTTCACTGAAAAGAGTGAAATACTGGAGATGGTTTTTGCATCCTTAATGTCCATGCAGCATTGAGGCACTGGGATGTGCCTGGGGATCAGATAATGTTATGAGGAAGCATCCTGACTAAAAGCAGGGGCAAAAAGAGCTGTCCTTGGAGATAAGAATCAGGAGAGACAGTGGGTTCTGACTTTTTTGAGCAGGTCTTGGGTTGGCTGCCTGGACGAAATCTTAGGGTTGGTCGCTGTGAAATCCAGAACTAGGATGAGGCTGATGGAGAGCAGTGCTGGTGGCTGGCATGCAGGGGACTGGGTGGCAAACATATTGGAAGATGAGAGTGGCACTGGGCAGGTGGGAAGAAGCGCAAGTGGTGGTCTGTGTCTTGTGACTATGCTGTTACGAGAGAGCCCAAAGTAAATCCCAAGTTCCTGATGCTTCTGCCCTGTTGTGATTCAGGGAAACTCATTGCTAAGGGTATTTCTCTTCAGTGTTCTACCTCCTCACAGCCCTTCTGCTTCTCCTATTTATTTATTTGTGTTGTAATTAAGTCTCACAAATTCAGAAGTACCAGAGCTAAAGCCGCTGTCCAAAATAAATAGACTTTTCCATTTAACTTGAGTCTCTATGGTTCAAGTGTGTATCTGTAAAATGAAGACAGTACTAGCTGTACAGCATGGCATGATGTGAGAAGTGAAGTTTATTATTGGTGAAATGCTCTGATACTGTAGTGATGGTCAGCTTGGAGATGAACATGAGGAAATTGCTTGAGCTCTGTTAGGACGCCAGAAATAGTGGAATGCCATACGGCCATGGGTTGGACACCTCAGGTCAGACCAGACACTGGATGTGGTAACTGCTAGCTCAGGAAATACCATCCCTCCTGGTCTCTGAGTGTTGCAGCAGTCTTGGGGGGAAGAAATCTTACATAAATGTACAGCTGAAAATTGTATAAAGCTGTTTATGCAATTTCTTTGACAATATTTAGATGCTTGCTGACCAGTGGTTCTTGATTTTTGTTTATATATAAATATAAACTATACATATATAGTGTATATAGTCTTGACTTTTTGGAAGTCAAGAAGCTGTGGATGCCTCATCCCTGGACGTGTTCAAGGCCAGGTTGGATGGGGCTTTGGGCAACCTGGTCTGGTGGGAGGTGTCCCTGCCCATGGCAGGGGGTTGGAATTAGCTGATCTCTTAAGGTCCCTTCCAACCCCAACCATTCTGTGACTTTGTGTAAAAAAAAAAAAAAAAAAAAAAAAGGCAGTGAAAGAATGGAGAGCTGTTACTTACTACCCCCAAGTCCTCATCAAACCAAAATCAGTATTTTTAATTAGGATGTCTTTGAACAGGGAAAAATTCTCCTTGCAGTGCCAGCATGACCACGGGAAGATGGGGCCTGCCTCGCAGTCACTGCTACCTATAAACAGTGGGGAGTGGGTAGACACAGAAAGGAGCCAGGCAGAATTAAGATACCTATGTAAAAGCAGTCTTTGTTTTGGTGACCATGATACTTTTCGTTACACTCCATAAGGGAAATAAGGCTTTATGCTTTGAAACTGTTACTTCTCTTCTGGAAGACTAATACCTGCGTTGTATCTAACAGCACTACCTAAAGGTATGGTGAACCTAGAACTTCAGCAGCTGGAAGGAGCTCCTGGTGTTTGGAAGGAGACAGATGTGGTGATGAAATCAAGGTTGATTTGTGTATCTAGTTGGCACAAGAATGCTGAACAAATTGGTGAACACCAAATTTGCTCCCTCTATTTCTGTCACCATCTCCTAATTTTGTCCTTAGCCTGTGTTGCATTCAGTTTTGAGCAAGGTTTGGATTGTATGTGTAGATCAAGCTTGACCTGAAGCTTTGAAGGGGAGGTACTCCAAATATACAGTCCTTTTAAGAAATACCAAGAAAGGATACTCTTGCTTCCCTTATGTATTTTCCTCTAATTTCCAATTCTGTTTTGCCCAATTTTCAGGGTTTTTATAGAGATGTGCCCTAAAACTAGGGGCAGGCGCTGAGTTCTGCTCTCTGGGGACAGCGACAGGACTCAAGGGAATGGCATGGAGCTGGGACAGGGGAGGGTCAGGCTGGGGGTTAGGAGAAGGTTCTGCACCCAGAGGGTGGTTGGGCACTGGGACAGGATCCCCAGGGGAGTGGTCACAACACCGAGCCTGCCAGAGTTCAAGAAGCATTTGTACAACACTCTCAGACATGTGGACTGACTTTTTGGTGGTCCTGTGTGGAGCCAGGAGTTGGACTCAATGATCCTTGTGGGTCTCTTCCAACTCGGGATGTCCTATGATTCTAACCATAGCAGAGGCAGAATGTAAACTTGTTACTGCTCTGTCCAGTCTCTTTTAATTCCCTCAGTGACTTCAGATAATTTTTGTTTTTTGGGTATACCTAAAGTCAGAATGTTTATAGGATGATATGGCAATGGGCAGTAGAAATTAATTCCCCAAAGGAACAATTGCGTGCCATCCCATCTGACCTCCTTTGAGAAACATAGGGGACCACTGATTGGAACTCAGTGGGCTTTCATCAGCTGAAACATTAAGTTTAGAGTAAATCTGACAGTTGGCGTTGTCAGGGAGAAAATTATTCCATCTCCATAAAATGTGCAAAGAATCCTTGTCATATGTTTTAAATTTTTATAACAACTGCTAATTGTTTTCTACTTTCTAATTCTCCTTCCCAGGTATTTTAATCACAGCTCAGAATGGCAAGAGAACCTGTCTGTACTGCTGTCTATGTTGATGAGTCTCAGAGGAGGAAAAATAAAACATAAGAATATTCTATTCCTTTATTTATTCTACTTTTTTACTTACTCCCTCTATTACGAAGATAATATTTATGAAGAAATAACTTTTTTTTTCTCTCAGAAATTCAACTTTCATTAGCATCTCATAGCTTCAACATTAATATGACTGAAGTGTGAATGATGAAGCAGAATTTTGTAATAAGCTTTTAAAAATATGCTGGATATTTCAAATACTCATACTCATTCTAAGACCTGAGCTTTTTCCTCTTTTTTTTTTTTTTTTGTTTATGCCTTTGTTAGTCAGTCAGAATACAATCTCATGGATTGTTTGTTGTTGTTATTTAACCAGTGCTTTCTGTATTGTAATACCTGAGCGTGTTATAAGTCAGTTTTCTGTCTTTAATTTTCCAAATGTGCACTCGTATGTAAACCTGTAGATCTTCAGCATTAACAATAAGAGCAGCTTTAAATAATTATGTTAAACACAGTATCTCTCTTCATTTACAGACATTCAGAAAAAAAAATTGAGGTGAATTAATTGGTATTTGCCAAAGTAGCTAGATTTTATACTGTGCAAGGACTGTAGCAGTCATCAATGTGCTTTAATGCATACGAGTCTCTTTGTGTAAGTGCATGGCTATTAAAAGAATTTGAAAGAGTAGTCTGAGGGGTAAATTAATATGAATTGTGCCAATTTGCAGAAATAGACTGGGATGGTGTGGAGCAGTGAAGCTGGTATAAGCAGGTTGTAGTTTTCCAGATGCTTGTACCTGACATTTTATACCGAAGTGCTTGCACAGTAGCACGACGCAAATTTCAGTGCACCAAGCATTCAGTTTCCATGCCAGGATTAAATTACTCAAGTTTGTTTGGAGTTCTGGACTGTTGCAATTGTAAACCACTACTGTTTTGTCATGTATCCTTGTTTAGGAAGATTCATGTTTCATCTAATAAAAATTGAATTCTGATAAATTAATGATTATGACCATTTCTGAGCTGCAGCACATCTGAAACCTGCAAATTTGTTAATACTTAAGATACACAACTGATTAACTTGAAGGACAGCTATTATTGCCTCTTCCACTCCATTCTTGGTGCAGTTATCCATACACAAATAGTTGTCTAACAGATAAAGAAAGGTAAAATGGCAGCATTTCCTCCAAATAACTCAAACTAAATACCTGTTTTTCCATCCTAAGTATGCAACACTGTTTCTAAAAGGACTTCAGTCTATAACCCTCTGAGATGCTTTCTCCAAATGAAAGCTATTGAGCTGTGCAAGAACACTTTTAGGAGGAACACAAGAGGTTCTCAATTTGGCTAGCAGATCAGCATATCCAACACAAAACTACTACCTTATTTTATTGATTATTCCTTAATGCTCATGAGTTAGAATTAGACATTTAGATAAAGGTAGTGGTTGTTATTTAACTGTACTCTTCTGTGTCACTTTTTGGGGATATTATTTTAGGCTCTTGATTTCAAAATCAAGAGAAGATGCAGATCCACAAAATGTATGTCACTTTATATAAGCCAGAAGCTTGACTCTGTACAAATGAGCGTTTGAATTTATACAGTACAATGATCAGTTCATCTATTTGTAACAGCACATGACTCCTAATTAGGAATCCCAACAAAGAATCTAATGTAACCAAGTGGCTCAGTTTTTTTTTCCCTGACAATATCATCTACCCTGGCCCTCCATGCCTTACTTTTCTTAAATCTTCAGACCACTATGGATACAGTTTTGGTATTGCTAATCACTAATTACACTGTGTTTTATACATTTAAAAAAAAAAAAAAAAAAGCTGATGAGAAAAATTTGAGACCAGTAGCAGAATACTTTAAAAATTACGGAAATCTATGGGCCCAGTGCCATAAAGCATGACATGAGGATGATTGGTTAGGGATGTACTATAATAACAACATTTATTTTTTTTTTAATTAAGCTGTTAACCAGAGTTTGGGCAAGAATAGCACAGAAACCCTATGTGCTAAATTGAAATGCGTGCCTTAACTTTTTTTTTTCCTCCCCCTTCTAGCACAAGATACTCGTGTTTCAAAGTTCCAGTTTAGATCCTTACCTATTAAAGGAAGTCTTTACTATGTTAGAAGCTAAAAGGCTTTACTCTGGATTTATGACCTAAACCAAATAAAACCATACATAACAGTAGTAGTGTCTTGCTGAAACCCAAATATTTACCCTTTCCCTTAAAGAGTTACTTCTTTAAGATTTTGAGTCTAGAACAGCCATGGAAGATGGAATTGACTGACTGATTTTATTTTAACATACAGAAGATGCTGGATAATTTGCCTTTAATCAATTCCACAAATCAACAGGTGGTGAAAGAGGTTCTTCCCATGTTTTAGTGAAGGGTCAGATAGAGTGTATTGCAAACAGCTTTGAGCCATGTGTGGAGAATATTCCTACCTTCTGTTCATCGATAGGGAAGCAAACATTGCATGTTTGTATTTATATTTAATAAAATTAAATCCATATGTATTTTTTGTCCTCAACCTTCTGGCAAATTGGTAGTGTGGAACTGAGCTGCAACGGATTGGACATTTATGCTAGCAAGGGTACTAATCTTTTTTTTTTTTTTTTTTTAATTTAATAGCACATATGACTTCTGATGGATCACTGCTGATTTTTACATGTGGCTGGTCACTAAACACTGTTTACCACAATGGATGGAATGAATGCAAATGTATTGTTGTAGATGGAGCAGTGAAAAGAGTCGTGGCCCTGTGGTACAAATCCTTGAGTACTTTAATTGCAGGATTAATAGGAACAAATGTTTTGTGTTTGTTCTTCTGCAGGGTGACAAGCTGGATGCAGGGAGAAAAATAACTTGCATAAATCAAGTTTTTACACAATAGTGTTCTGTGTTACTCCATTGTTTTGCAGATTTCAAGTAGCTCTACTTGCTTGTTGTTAAAATAAACAGATCAGAGAAACAGCAAAAAAACTCTCTACTCTTCCAGTTAATTTGATTCCTGCTGAAATCCTGTTTATATTTGGAAATGAATGGTCTTGAAATATTCCAGTTCACAGTTCAAATCTGTTGGTTGATGATGTGGTGCATGGGATGACCTGAAAAAAATGAGGAGGTGGTAGATTTGTTGTTATTGTTGAATTGCTCATTATCTTTTTAAAGTGTTACTCTTTTCACTTTCCTTTATTTTGAATAGAAAAAGTAAATTTAGTATTGTGAAGACAATAACATTTCCAGTTCCGGGGTTGTAGTTCTTACATAATGCTCTCACATAATCACTTTTAGAGATGCTCTGCGTAGTGTATCATCATGGGCCAAATTTTCCTCAGTGACTCAGAAGCAGTTGTAATAATCCTGGTGCAGGCAAATGCACCTCTTACAAGGCTGTAGTAGCAATATTTAAGTTGTCTGTATGAATGGAAAATGCGTAAACCTACACCAACGTTATATAAATGACCTCTGACTAGTGTTGAAATTGTATTTTAATTATGTGACAGTGTTCAGCTTTTGTCAGAGGTCTCTGCTGTTCTCAAACATCCCCAAATGGACTTTCATTCACAGGGTAATAAAGGTAATTTATGCCCCCATATATTCTGTTGGGACAATGGTGAAGTTGTCATTTTGGAAAGAAAACACTCTGCCACCCTCACTCCTCTTATGTCCTGAATCACTTTGCAGGTGTCACAGTTGAATATTGCTGGGAAAATGCCTAATGCAGACGGTCTGAGATTATGTGGAAATTTCTTGTAGTGGTCATGCTGCAATACCTGAAACAGAATAGATAGAGGAAGCTATTTATGCACAAACATATGAAGCTTGAATTATTCATCAGATGATGGTGAAAAATAGCGTGCATCCTGCCAGGCAGGAAAACCATTCACATTAGCTGTAGTTCAACAAAGTGTTATGGGTTTAAAAAACAAACAAACAAAGAAAAGCCAGCCATGGGGTTGGTGATTTCACTGCATCGGTTTTACCTGATTTAAGAGAAAGGGAGCTAGGATTTTATATCAACAAAAAGCACTAAGCCAAATGATGGAATCCTGTTAGATGGTTAAGAGGTAAAGGCACATGTGAGTGTCAGAGTTGTCTGTTTCCTACTTGCTGCCTCTACCTTTTGGGATGATGCTTTCCTCCGGTTATGTGTGGAGTTTACAGCTAAGAAGGGTAATAAGATAAGCCCCTCTTGGCTAAAAAAGGAACCATGGTGCTAAGCTTGAGGATGAAGCACATGTAACCTCCCCTTCGGACTTCCACCTGGAACTGCAAGAGTACATGAAAACTCCTCTTGCTCAGCTGCTCAGAGATCCAGGGGCTCCCCATGCTGCTCACCTGCAGGCTGAAACTGCTGAGGATAGCCCCAGCAAGCAGGCATGTTTCTGACATTCATTCATTGATCTATCAATAAGTTTTGTACCATGGTGAAAGAAAATGAGAAGACCTTTCCTAGTTCAGAATGAATAATTAAGGATTTTTAAGTTGGTATTTAAGTGGAAATGGACGTAGGAAATAAGTTTCAATTCGTACAATTGTGATGTCATTCTCCAGTCTTGTAATCCAAAAAATCAGACTTCTAAACAGTGGACTGAATGTCTGGTGCCATTTTAATGGCATGTGAACAAACAGCATGGTTATTATTGACATCATTTTATATACAGAGATAATTTTAATGTTAAAAAAGGAGTTTTTTTTTTGTGTGTGTATGGAAACACAATTTTAGTTTCCATATTAATAATGACTCACCTAGAAAAAGTGAATTTAGAACATTAAGAGGCAACTAAATACTTGCTTCTTAGAAAAAAAGCGAGGAAAAATGTGAAGCAACTCAAAGTTTACATTAGAAAAATACTAACTGTATAACAGACTGTATTAAGGAAGTCATAATTAGATCCAATTTTATTCTGTTTCATAGTTGAAATGTCCTGTGTGAGGATTTATAAACCTTAAAACTGCAAATGGAAACTCTAGTACAGGAAGTATGTGTTTCATTTTTTTTTGCTTTCTTCTTGATTTTAGGGTATTACTAACACTCACAAACAGATACTCCCAAATCCATTTTACAATTGAATTACTTCACATTTTCATAATGTCTTCCCATGAGGTTTCTCTGAGATCTGTCTTTCCAATTACCACTTGCTGACTTTCAGCAATAATTTCACTTCAGTTTTATAATGCAAATGTCTCTGGATCCATCAAAGTTCATTTCAGTCCCTTTTCTATTTCCATGCAATTTTTAGTACCAAATAGCTTTGAAGATTCTTCTCAAATAACGTGATTGGTAAAATATAGTGAAGTTTAAAAAGTAATAGTAGTCATCTTGTAATTGGAGTTCATAGTTTCAAGCTTTTCTGAAAAATCAAAATTCACAGAATCACAGAATGGTTTGGGTTGGAAGGGACCTTAAAGCCCACCCAATTCCACCCCAATGCCATGGGCAGGAACACCTCCCACCAGCCCAGGTTGCCCAAAGCCCCATCCAGCCTGGCCTTGAGCACCTCCAGGGATGGGGCATTCACAGCTTCTCTGGGCAGCCTGTGCCCAGTCTGTGCAGCCAAGATTTCCCTTGAGCTTCGTGTTTCCCACCAGCCCCTCCTTGTTGGTGAGAATGAGATTCAGCACAGTATCTCTCCTTGTCGGCTTCTCTATTACTTGGAGAAGGTCATCAGTGAACCGCCTGGATTGCCTGTGCTCTGCTGTGCTGTCCCTCCAGCAGATATCAGGATGGTTAAAGTCCATGAAGACCAAGGTTTGAAAACATGAGGCTGCTTCTCTCTGTCTATAGAGGGCCTCATCTGCTTGATCTTCTTCATCAGGTGGCCTGCAGCAGACCCCCACCACAACATCCCGTGTTCCTGCCCTCCCTGTAATCCTGCTCTCCTCCAAGGAGCTCCGTCAGCTCCTCACCCATCTCCAAGCTGAGCTCCACATACTCCAGCTGCTCTTTGACATTGTGGGCCTCCTCACCTCCCCTGCTGTCCTTCCTGCAGCCTGTATCCCTCCATCCCAACCCTCGAGCCATGGGAGCTATCCCACCGTGTCTGTAATGCTAATGAGGTCGCAGCCCTGCAGGCGTGTGTACATCTCTAACTCCTCCTGTTTATTCCCCTTGCTACGTGCATTAGCATAGAGACATTTGAGTTGGGCCCCTGATGAAGCTTGCTTACTGGCTTCTTGTGTTGTGCTTCAGGTGCTCTCCTGCTGACCTGTGGCCCTTCTCCAGGCTCTGGGCATCTGTTGATGATGCTGGGAGGAGTGGGATGGAGTGAGGTCCCTCTGTCATGGTAACTCTACTCTAAAGCCCTCTTCACCAGCTCGGCAAAACTATGACCAAAGATCCTCTTCCCCTTCTCTGACAGGACCCCGTCACCTCCTAGTAGACCACGTACCTCAAAGGGAGTGAAACAATTTGATCATTTCTCTTCTGAATTGTTGCTGGAATTAAAGCTTCACCAGGTATTTTAAGAAACCAGAGCTTTAAAGACAATTTTCAGTATCATGGCATATTTTTTTTTTTGGAACGGGAACTAAAGTATTGGTAGCAGCTGTAGTGATAATAGCAAACTGTGAAGAGTTAAAAATGAGCGGCACTTCTAGATTCTGTCAAATTGGCCAGAAAACAAACCAAAAGGAATACCACAGTACAAGATTTATATTTTTGGCTAGTCTCTTGCAATGTTATGGCCAAAGCCTATATAGGATGCCTATACTGGTGCTTTTTTACAGTTACAGATCCTGGGGATGGAGTTTTCGATATTGGAGGGAAGCTAAGTGGAGTTGAATTCAGTGCTTGCTGCATTTGTTTTTTCAGCAGTGCTAAATTCCTACTGATTTTTGGAAGTTCAAAATGCTTTGACTGTTGCTGAAGCCAGCAAGGGCTGTGCTTAGCACTGCTGAAAATCAAGCAGAAAGATGAGTGCCAGAGCACAGTGTTCATAAGCCTAATCTCTCAAGGCTCCATCATTTAATTTCTGTATTAGCTAGCTAACAGCTAAATAAGACTCCTGCTTATATGATTCTGTTTGCCTGTCTTTCTGTCCATGAACTTAAAGTATCTACTTGGGAGATTTCCTGGGAGATTACTTAAAATCTGACTTTGCAAATACTCTAGTTTGAAAACTTCAGCTTCTGTTTTCAGGTGTTATAAAGGGCAATACAGGGAACTCAATTCTTTTACTGCATTTTTTCTTTCTTTTTTTTTGAATGTACATGTTATAGGAAAATTAAAAGCAAAATGTCAATGCGAATCTCATGCTTCCCTTTTGATAGTGCTGTAGTTCTTACTCAATTACTTCCTTGTCAGCAGGGATCATATTTTTTCTACAGTATCTTATTTGACAAAGTAAACCTGCATGCTGTTTTGTTACTGAAGCGGTGAATTTTAATTGGTTTTATAGTGTAATTTCTTCTTGGGAGTGACTTTATGACATCAGTTTTATGAGTCAAGAAGCTACCTCCTGCGAGATCAGCGAGCATTTTGTCTTTCAGTGAAATAAATTGCTGTGTACAAGATAAGTGCTGATCTGATTTTACAGCCTTTTAGAAAGTTTGGTAGGTTTTTTTTTTTGGTCCTGCTCTGGCCTTGTGATACCAAATTTCTTAGTAGTTCTTTAGTCTGTTGTTCCGTGAATTGGCCAGTATTAGTATCTTGAGTCATTCGTCATACCAAGTCTTTCCAAGTTAATCTTTGCAGGTGCTCAGGATGAAGAATGACTGTTTCAGGAGGAACAAGTATTGAGGATGGTCAGTACAGCTGTCAGCGTTGTGCTCACCTCTGTGCTGCTTACATAGTTTAAATTTGAGTGGGTCTACTTCTTGGCTGCAGGATTTTATGGTACTTGTCATTTGTTAAGCTGAAACTCCATCCAGAGAAGATATAATAACCCCAAATGTTATTCTGGTACAGCTTGTTTGGCAGTTTTGTTTTGGAGTGGGACTGATTTGACCAGAGGTATGTTAAATAAAGAGTGACTTGCTTGGAAACCTTTTTTAGTATGTTTGGATATGGCCATGTACTTTCAGTATTCCATGTCCTATTTGATATATCACAGAATGCCACAGCTTGAGCCTGGCTGTGACTTTGGCTCTCTCGAACATGTTTATCTTGAGTGGATTGATCTATTTTTTTAACATTGCATTCTTTCATAAGGTCTAATATGAAAAAAAAAATTGCTTTCACCTAGATTTCTTGCAAATTGTAGTTTAATATAAATGGGAAAGTTTTTGTTTGTTTGCTTTAAATTGCAGTTTAATTGTCAGATGAAGTATTGTGTCAGTCTTCCATATTCAAATTTTGAAAGTAGGTAATTTAGAGTTGGGTAGCCTTGTGTGAGCAAATTCTTCCAGTATTTAATATTCTTGTCATATTACAGAGGATCAACCTAGAGTATTCTTGGAGGGAATAGTTTCTTCTGGTGTTGTTAGATTATTAGTCTTGAGCCCTTGTTTTCTAATTACCAAAAGAAACCCAGAGACATAACTTCATATAGGGGAAGAAAACGAGGAAAAAATGCATGGTTGAGATAAGGCAAAAAAGACAAGTTCCTCAGCAGCATCTTAGAGGCGGTTTAATGAGTTGCAGTTTTTCTTTTTTTTTTTTTTTTTTTTTTTTTTGTTGTTGTTGTTGTTGTTCTAACACATTTAGAAGAAGAAAAGATAAGGTAATGCCATTTTTTCAAAAAGAGTGATCTCTCCTATCCTTAGCCTTTCCCTGCATTCAGCTGCTACAAAATATGTTAGTGTGGTCAGAGGCATGTAGAAATAAATAAAAACATAATAATTATAAAAACTTTATGAGAGACAAAATCTGATACTCGGTAGACCCTGTGAATGACATACCCCCTTTCATCCCAGTCTCAATGGGAGATGATTCAGAGTTCTGCTGTATAGTCTTTCTCTTTTCCAGAGGATGTCAATCCCTTATTTTCTTTGTGCTTCTGGGAGATTGCAGTTTATGGCAGGGATGCCTGCTGCCAGGGGCCTCTAGGAGAAGATGTGGGCCTGGAGCATGCTCCTGCTGCTGTGGTTACAGGGTACATGCAGGTACCATTGCTTGCCATCCGGGCCATTTTGGTCTCTTACAGCTTATCTTTCTTTCATCTTTCTTGTGTAGCTCATCTTTCAAACATAACCAAAGCCAAGGTCCATATGCACTGATTTATTTTCTCTCATTTATTTTTTCTTTGTGTTTATTATTATTATTATTATTATTATTATTATTATTATTATTATTATTATTATTATTATTATTATTATTATTTTTCTTTACCCCTTAGGGACAAGGTAGGAAATGTATTTTGTCATAAAGCAGCATGACTTGAAAAATGCTGGTTTGCATTCTGTAACCCAGGGACATACTAAAGACTTAGAAGAAACAACTTGTATTTAGCTTATTCAAAAACAAAATAAGTAAATTAACAGTATTTCTCAAATTGTATATGCATAGGTACTAAGTATTTAATTTCTATCATCTTCTGCCCCCTTAATTTTAAGGCAGGGTCTCAGTTCTGTAAACCACATTCAGAGCTGTGCAAAGCAGCATTTGGCACAAAATGGAGTTTGTGATGGAAACAAACATGCATCCAGTGGATACTGCCACTGCTTCCTGAAAGAGATGTTGCAGGCTCATTGCAATACCCCATGGTAGGGTGATGGAAGAGGCAGGTGAAGCAGATCGCTTGTCTCACTGCATCTTGTTACATTCACTGAGTCCCGAGCCACTTACAGGGAAATGCTCCATAAAACCAACAAACCTGTATGCTTTGCTACATTTAAACATTTAAACATGAGGGTTCAATTAACTTAATTCATTGCTGGGCAAAGGGTTCAACATAGGTAAAAGTGTAAATTCGCAATAAAAGTTATTAACTGTCTTTTGAAATCTCAACCTTTTGAAATCCATTTTACCAGCAGATGAGATTGTAAATGATGTATCTGGATAGCTGAATTGTGAATCCTGTATGCTTTGTGTAGCAATATTGTGGGCATTTTACTGTAAATTCCGGAAAAAAGCAGAAAGCTCTTTCTTAAACTTGCACCATCAAAAACAGGGAGCCATTTGTATTCTTTGGACATGCTTTAGCTCTGTCAGGATGATAAACTGAAACTGCATGTTAATCTGACTCAGTAAGGAGCTTTCAGGATCGCAAGTTAGCAAATTCGTAATCTGACTGTTTGTAAACAGATACGGTCATTGACCTTGTTTTTTTGCGGATGTGCTTCATCACTATAGCTTTAGAAGAGCATAATACATTTTCCCCATTACCTAAATTACACAAAAATGGAAAGCAGATCTTACTGCCATACATTTTTCAAATAACTTCATTATGCGGGAGCTGACGACCTACTGCTGTTTTCATGTTCTTATGCAATGCTTTTAATCCTGTGTGATCGACGTCCTTTAAGAATTAGAACATCCAGTTTTTCACTGCTCTTATTTTCATGGACACTTGTGCTGCTTAGAAACTCCTGGTATTAATAAATTGATTAATAGCAAGCTGTATTTGAGGGCTCCCCTGCTGGAACTGTTGTCTTTTTAATACTTTCTATCCTTGTTTTTATTATGCAAAATAAATTGTGTTCATCATTTAGCTGGCTAAGAAAAGATGAACACAAAACTCTTAAATTTTACCTCTTTAAAGTGCTGAATGTTAATTGGGTTTCTCATTAGAAACTGTCTTGAGAGGCAATAAGACTATAGTATAATTGCTTGAAAGCAAAACATCTGCAAGACTGAAGAAACATCAAGTGGGTTTGTTTTCTAATAAGGTACTTGAAAAGAATTAGAATGATTAATATTTTACATGCCACAGCAGTAATATTTTTCAATCCAGTGGCTTGAATCCTCCATTTCGCACACAAAAAGCACCAAATAGAAACTGGGGACTGTCTGAGAACTGGGAATACTTGAGACTTCTCCTCCTTTGAAGTCCACTCATACACTTTTTCCTTTCTGATACTAAGCTGGCAAAAAAAAACAAGAAAAAAATAAAATAAATAAAAAAAAAAATAGTGTCATGTTGAGTAATACAAATCCCATTTTTTCAAGAAAATAAGGCCAGATTTCCCTGACTACATCTTTTTGCATTTTCCTAGACCTAGTTTCATGCCCTGTCAGCCCTGACTGTACTTGTGTCAACAACGTTACACTCCATCAGGGCCGTGATGGTATTCCTGTTACATTTTGTACTGAAAGTTAGATGCCTGGGGGTGTTTTCATATTTCATGCCTATTCAGGGTACCAACACTCGATCTGTGTGTTGTGGCTGTGGAGCGAGGCTGTGCTGGCAGCTGTGGCTGCAGCATCTGATCTGTAGTATCTCATTTTCCTTTGATATGGCCTTTTGATTTAAAAAAAAAAAAAAAAAAGTCAAATCCAGAAACAAGTAGTTAGTCATTGTTTACTCCCCAGAATTGCTGGCTGCAGCCAGTTGCCACCACTTATAGAGAGGAAAACTGTTGGCAGTCTGTCTTTTTTTTTTTTTTTTTAACCAAAAGTATAGCTTTCAGCAGAGGCTAAGTAGCAGATGACTGGGAAATCTTTTCATCTTTATCTCAACAAATTTTAGCTGACTTTATATTCATTGTGCTTTCTTTTTTCCTAGTTTCCACAGAGTTTGTTAGCTAAGTCATCCAAGTAGGGTATTAAGAATTTAAAGAAGGAGGGAGTGTATTTTCCAGTCTAGAGATTTTTGAAGTAGACTACTGAGTTGTCTCAAATTGCATTTTATTTGCAGGTTCACCCACTTCCATATAACACTTAAGTCACTGACAAATGACAGGCTCCAGTCTGGGTCTGCACCTTGAGTAAACCTTACCATAATTCCACTAAAATTTCAAGTTCATGAATTCTCCCAAAGTCTTGCAGGAGCTGACATGTTTTTTTTCATGCTCTATGGACTCAGAAGAGCTGACTGGGACTTCTGGAGTGCAACCACCAAGAAGGCATTTTGGATCTTGCCGTCAGGTGCGTCAGTCACTCACTGAATCTGTCCTTACTCAGTGGGGCTCAGTGCCCAGTGCTGCTGTGTAATTCGCACTGAATAGCATCTTAGTGCATTGAAGTGGATGAAACTACTTGTAAAAGTAATAACAAATCTGTGAGTTGTTTCAAAATCTGATTCAACATAGTCTGAGGTAGATGTCATGAGAAACTGGAAAACAAACATCTTGCAGACCACTGCCTTTTTAACATACCCATGACCCCATATTGTTTCTGCTAGAAAATTTGCAGTCAGTTCCAATCTGACTTAAAATTCTCTGCTTCTGCCCACTATTCATAGGCAACCTTTGGATCCAAATGACCCTTTTTCTTTACAAAATGTAAACCTTTTTGTCTTTTATTTTTCTTTACTCATCTAGTGGTAGTGACTACCTAACAATATATCTAACAGTAGTGATTATCACTGATTATAGTTCAGCTTCACCGGCCATTTTAAATAAATTAACGTAAAACAGAAGGTCAGTGACAGCGATGACTGGCCTGCCAATAAATACTGTATGGAACTGGGAAATAGTTTGCAGTGTGTTTTTTCCTGTCTTGGGGGGAAATCAGATGCCATAAAAGCCATTTTCAGAGAGATCTGTAGAAGAGAGGTAAGCAAATAGTGACCAAATAAAAAATGTGGTGGGAAGAAGCTGTTTTTGGTTCACTGAATGTGCATGACACAGAATGACATTTTTTTTACCAAGACATTCTGCTTTCATCCCTTCTGCTGCTGCTGTAAACACTCACTTCTAGTCACCTCTCCCTAAAACACTTTTGCATTTTTAGGCCTTATCTTACATGTCATCTCTTGATTACGTGCTGCCTTCCCTGCTGAGAACCTATTACAACACGGTAGAGAATAAAGAGTGCCCACTGTGATGACTGCTGGCTACCCAAGGGCAATGACATCCTTCCTGACTTCACTTCTGGGTTGCTGACTGTGCCTCCCAGGAGACTTACATGAAAGATCTTAATAATAAATTGATTCTCTCTCTCTCTTTTTTTTTTTTTTTTTTTTTTTTTAATTGCTCTCAGCTTGTGGAATAAATTAAAAACCCTAAATAAAGGTGAAGTGTTATACTTTATTAGTAGTTGTAGACAAAGTTACAGCTAACACAATTCATTTTGCTAACAGGTAAAACGGACTGTTTGCCAATGTGGGTGAGTGGGGGAAAAATGTATATTCTTCCCTCTTCAGGTTGGTGATTTTTCCTGAGGCTTCAGAAAAAAATGTTTTAGTATGTAACTTATTCACAGCTGCTTCAAGCTGCTCATAAATCCAAGCTGATCAAGACTTCTCATTGATCAGACTTTGATTTCCTGTCACAGGCAAAATAAACCCCAGAATGCTGTGTTTAGCTTCTTATAGGAGTATTCTTTTTGTGTGTTTTGGTAACTACAGCGGTACAGTTTTAGCAGTTCTTGATAAGGCTAGAATTTCAAAATATTTCTAAAGGTATGTTTGTTTCTGTTTTAGTTGTCTGATGCTTGACTTTTATTTCTCACATTTAGTTGCTGATTTGCCTTTTTTTCCTGGTGTCTTAAACTTAGTGACACAAACCGTAGAATCAATGTGTTTCTGATTCTAAATATTTCCTAACATTATGTTGGTTCAGACCATAAATCTTCTCTTGCAGCTTTGACAAAAGGATTTTCTGTCCTGTGGAGATTTGCTAATGGATCACACCAATAGCTGCCAAAAGGCATCTCTCTGTCTCGTGTGTTGTGTCTCAGAAGAGGACCAATTTCCTCATCTGATTTTGGCTGGTAAAATAGCCAATGCAAAGCTACTTCCATGCTCTTTTTTTTTTCTGGTGAGAAAAATTGTGAGAATTTTGGCATTGCTGAAGTGAAAAAAAAAAAACAAACAACTAATTACATACCTTAAAATTAAATTAAAGCTTCCTTCAGTGTCTTTTCATTGATTAGAACTTTTGTAGTCTCCTTGCTGTGGTGCTGTAACCTCTGCCAGGGATAGATGTGTCAGCTTTGGTGAGTCAGATCCTTCATTTAAGCAGTAGGCAGGCTCAAGCATTTGTATTAAGATCTATAATTCCCACATTTGTCTTTCTGTTGGGAGGAGTTAGATAACATGCATAATTTTCTTGGAACAAAAAATACCAAAACCAAATGCCAGCATTTCAAATATGAAAATAATTTGCTTGTTATGTTACTAATAAACCATTTAGTTCAAGAAGTCTTACAAGCTGCTGATTCCAACAGCGCGTATGGTCTGAGAGGTATTTTTGTATACTAAAGGGATCATATTAATACTCAGATTTAACTCGTGTCTAATTTTCTATCTCACTAATCAGTAAAATCAGTACTGAAATTTCTTCTGATTTATTAACACAAACTTTTACATTAGCAAATCTGTTCTCCTGCCTTTTTTTTTTTTCACCTATAGCTCTTTTGTCCTTTTTTATTTTCTTATTTTCTCCAGTAGCTATCTTTGTTAGTTGTCCTGGTGGGGAAATGAGGCAAAGTTCTTTGGGACAGGTTGAAGTGGTTCCTGTTCTTGCTGTTGTGTGAGTCAGATCCTGTGTGTGGAGAAGAAAATGAGATGAACGCACAAAAATAGGGAAGGAAAAGAACAGTGAGAAATGAAATGCATCATCTGTTCCTCGTAGGGACGCCTACAGGGCTGCCAAAGAAAGGTAAGGATGACAAAGGTGCCAGTTCAGACCTTGGCAAACCTGGTTCAGCTCCAGACTGTGCAAGAGCATGCTTTTAGCTGCCTGTCTGGTCAAAGGCTACAGTGCTGTTGCAAAGGATGAGGACCTGGCTATCTAGGTCTGTCTGTTTTTATTTATTTATTTTTTTTTAAGTAAATTGAAAGCTAAAGGTAATGAAGAGATAAAGGAAAAAGAGTTTTGTGAAGGAAAAACTTAAGTTTTGCATTCTAGGTGATTTTCAGAGCTTGAAGATTTAAGAGACAGCAAAATTATTTCAATCTCTCATTCTCTGACTTGGTTTATTCCTACTATCGCTTAGCCTGAGGGCAGCAAAGGTATAACAATACTGAAGAATAACCTGTACTGCTGTAAGACAGTGAGCATGATGATGGTGCTAAAATACGCTGAATTCAGGCTGCCTCTTCTACCTTTAATGTCAAAGATCCTTCCACCCCACAGATGAATGATAGAGTAGGTATTTTATAATTTTAAAATATTAGTCAAACCTTAAATTGTATGAACTTACTGATGTTTACACTGAAATAGATAGGAAACTGGCTAAAGCAATCACAAAACACGTTAGTAGATTCTTTTTGAGAATTGTCATATATTGTTGAATTTCCAGAAATTACAAAACACGAGGCAGGGAGGGATGAGCTGTGTAGGAACTATAGAGAAAGAAATATCTGAGAGATGAACAGCAAAGTAAATGTTAGCCAATGATGTAGACTACTGAGGAAGAAAGAAGGGAATATTACACTGGGATATAGAACCAGGATTGCTACATGTAACATAATAATAATAATAATAATAATAATAATAATAATAATAATAATAATAATAATAATAATAATAATAATAATAATAATAATAATAATAATAATAAAGCAGACTAACAAACAAACAAAAAAACCACATCCTATTTTGCTTAGTTCTGCATGGAGTACTATCTCTGTTTTTGGGCATCCACCGTTTAATACAGGAGGAAAGACAATCAGAAGCCAAGAAAACACGATCTCTAGGAAAAAGCAGATCCTAAGGGGATGTTTAACCTAGAAAAGAAACAGATGACTTGGGAACAGTGCTCGAGTTGTAAAAATGCTGTTGTGAGAAAAAGGATAAAGAACTGTTCTCTGTACCTGCTGGGAAAGCAACAAGGGCAATGAGCTGAAGTTGTGGCAAAGAATATTGTTTTCAAGAAAAGCATTTCAGATGTTTAGGATAGCAAAGCTATATTGCTATTACGTAATTACCATATTATATAATATTATGTTATCGTGTTGTATAGCCTCCATCGTTTGAGATTTTTCAGAATAGGTCTATCAAACAGCCTTAAAATGTTGGGCACAACATGTGTAGAAGTTTTTAGTTCTGGGATAATCATCTTTTTCTTTTTAGTTTTAGCTGATTTCTTAATTTAATGGGGCTTCTGAGAGTTCAATGAAAGTTGAGATCATTCTGTAACAGTTACTGACTTTCAGCGAATCCTCCTCTGCTTGGAAAGGAAAACAGTAGAACTTGTTGTGCTGGTCTGTCCAAGTTGAAAGTCACAATGTGACTACAGCCCTCAGCCTTCAGGACAGGATGGGTGGGAGAGAAGCCGAGGAAGAATCACCTTTAGGGGCCACAGACACGTATAACCCTTTTCTGTTATGATCAAACCTTCCTGGTTTCAGCTGTACATGGTGGGATGAAAGCTGGGTATGGTATTTTCAAGTCTTATGCCAAGAAATGAAACACTTCAGTTATTTACAAAAACTAAAGTGTGACCTTTGACTTAAAAGAACTCTTCGCCAGTTCTTACAGATCTTGCCCAAAAGCTTTTGGAGTGACAAAGCCTATACACTGCAGCACTCGGATCAGATTCCAGCTGAGAAGTCAGCTGGACCACTGTGTAGTCAGCTTTCATCTTGTAAAGGAGCAGGGCTGGAATACAAGGTAACAATTGACACTAATATATATAAAAATTGTGAAAGGGAAACAAGGGATTGCAAATATATATTGTCATTTTTGTATTTATGGCTTTCAAAAGACAAGATAAAAAAGCATGCCATTAAATGAACGGCAAGTGGGACAGCCATGGTTATGAATGACAGTGTGGTGTTGGTTTTTTTTTGTATTGATAATTTAGGAATGAATAGGTAGCCTTGCCAGCTGATTAGGTGAGACTTTTAGTAAATGAACTGTCTGGAAAGAAGCATTTGTAATACAGTCAGGAAAATCTGCATTATAGTATCTTGGGCTACATTCTTGTGCAGACTAATGACTAAGCATAGTTGGCCTTCACATTGTACTGAATGAACGTCATTCTTTTTATTTTCCTCCTTTTGAATATCACAGACTAGATTAAGTAAAATTGCTTGAGTGACTGTTTAATAAGAAATACTTATATTAAAATTACTATTTTATATCCTTCTGTATAGTCAAGTGACATCTTTAATTTTAGATACAAGTAATTATAAAGGGAAACCGTAGTTAAAATGAAAATCCATGTTGTAGTGTTAGTTTAAAAGTTGAAGCATGAAAAGCAGAATTTCCATATATTTAAGATAAATCCATTACTGCTGTTTTCTGTAGTATCTGTGATAAGGTAGAAAGATATAAGACACCTCTTTTTATTGTGATAGCTAATAAACTCATGTTCTTGATATATTCTGGTTTGTCTGTTCAGGTCATACTCCCTTTTGAATTAGTCCAGCTAACTACAGCCAAAGCTCATCTCCATTTCTTCATCCTCCAAAGGTTTCTATTTTTGTTTTGGCTGATCAGAAACTCAGGTCTGCATAATTCTGTTCCCCACTTCTTGGCAGTAGTTAATTGCATTTAGCTGATTCTAGTTTATTCTGAGGAGAAAAAACTTTTCTCTTTCAATGCTTGTGAAATAGGGAATTGGGCTTAAAATACTACTGCATTCCACAATAGTGAAAAAAAAAAAAAAAAAGAATAGGAAAGATAACAGTTCTGCTTTGGTCCCAGGAACTGTTCCATCTCTGCATCTCTTATCTCTTGCCTGTGGAATTACGTGTGATTCCTGCACGCCTCTGCTGCTGTAATTTATATAACTATGTTATATTTTGTCTGCAGCATTAGCAAATGAAAGACAGAAATCTGATAGTGTCTCAAATGGGTTGTAATCAGTTGTAAGACTGTTTCCTAAACTTTTGATTTTACTAGACTTTTTGTCTGTGAGATATACAGTCTGAGAGATTACTTCTTTTCTGTGCAGAAAATGCACAGAAAGCGGCATTCAGAATGCCGCTTAGAACTGATTTTATGTAAGGTACAAACATTTCTTAAAGGTTTTAAGTTATCTTTCATAATCATTTGAGAAGCTATGACCTGGATGTTGTCTTTTGGCTTTAAGTCTGCTTAAGAAACTACAGTTCTGGAGTTCACAGCTTGTGCCGGAGCAACCTGCACTGTAATGTACATCACTTAAATGATCAGGATTATTAAAAAACAAGAAAGTAAAAACTGTCGTTTTGTGCAGGAGCTGGCTGGAGGGAGACAGGTCTTAATCTGAGTCATTTCGGCTTTCTGGTAGTGTAATGCTGCTATATGCTGTTGTGTTTGTGCGACTGAAGGGACGCCAAACTGAGGGAAAGGAGGTAAAAACAAGGATGGACCTAAAGAGAACAGGACCTCATTTGACCCTAGAGCAAATTCGTCATCAGGCTGTATCTGAAAGCAGCAGCCTGCCTGCTGCAAGTGATGTTGGTTTCTTCAGCTTTAAGGAACATTAAGTTCATGATCTCTCATGTCTATCTGGGATATTCTTTATTTTTTAGGGTAGATAAATAGCACCATCTTCCCATCTCATAGCAGGTGCAAATGAACCATTGCATCTAACATTTGCGTCTCAGCAAATTCAATTTAATCATTAATGTTCATTGACTGTAGGTGAGCTTTTGGAAAGTTTTTCTTTTATCCTATTTAAGTTGTTTTTCATTCTGATTATTTTTAACTTCTGCGGGCTTTATAACTCTTTGTGAATAAAGGAAAACTAATGAAATCCTGGTCAGTCCTGCTTACTCTATGTGAGTTTTCTCTGCATGCATGCTGTTTTCTGTTCATAGGCACATTCACTTCTTAATTAAAAATAAATAATTGATAATCCAGCAAGTGTGCCTAGAGAAGGAGAAACAGACATGTTTTCCCCCCTCAGATTTTTGAGGAAATCAGATTTTAAGATGATCTGGATGAGAAAGAGGAATGTCCCATTAACCTGAAATCATAGGAAAGGAAGCTGTGTGTACTGTCTTCAAGGTGAAGGAGGGCTAAATGCTCAGGAGAAATGTTTGTTTTTATCTGCCTTATTTAAAAATCACTACATTCCTTTAGCGTGTTCACAGACAACATGCTAAGTTTTTTTTTTTCCTCTCCTACTACAGTAGTTAGGTTATGCCTTGAATTAACTGCAGACAAAGGTGGATGATATAATGGAGAATGAGTGACAGAGCACAGATACATCACAGCATTGTATACACTATGCAGATTTTGAACTAGCTTTAGCTAAGAAATGAAAAAGAAGCAGATATGGTATTATATACAGTGTAGGAAAGGAAGAGAAAAGAAAATGAAATGTATTATACTGTCAGACTTAGGGGATTGTATTGCTATTTTAAAGAATTAAAGATTGGGGTTTAAAAACAAAGGGTGAAAGAAAAATTATCTGATGAGATCACCCGAACTGTCACTGAGATGAAGAGGCAAACTGGTAATTCTTTTTTGTTTTCCTTGTCTTAAGACCAGAAATGTTTAATGTCATTTTGGAAAAAGGAAACATCTGTCATGGGAACTGTATGATTCAAGTGCAAAGCATACAGCGGTCATAATTTAATTAATTTGTAAAGAAAAAACTGAAAGTGTAAGAAGATTAAATTAACAGGATTACAAATGTAATCTTAACAGACAATAGTATTAGATCTTTGGCAACTATATGATTGCTGAAGCAGACTCTTGACAGATGAAATAATGACCATAGTCAAATATAGGCAGTTAATTTATATATGCCTGAAATCCATTCCCTTGAGATATCCAAAGAAACATATTAATGCAAAAAATACAGAATTAATACTTCTGAATGGCCATAATGTTGGTTGCCCTCATGATTTACAATTGGCAAAATGAATTATTTTTTAAACTCTTTGTAGTAAACTGACCTTTGATCGACAACAGAAGGCAGTTGGGTTTATTTCACATAGCATAAAGATTGCTGTAGAAGATTTCATTTAAATTCCAAATAAATCAGTCTTTATGTTAGGAACTTTGTCTCCATTTGAATAGGACTTCATTTTATTGGCTCGTTTGTTTTCATTTGTCATTTAGTTGCCTAAGGAGCCACTAATGAATTAGCTGTAAAGGCTGCCAAATTAAAACTTTGAATTTTAAAGCATGCTTTCTTCAAGTGTTCAAATTACACACACACAGAGCAAATTAATGCCTTGCCTCTTTGGTAGGTAAAGGTTTGATGAAATTATTTGATGTCATTTTGAAATGGTTGGTTGTGCAGTAAAGGCTGAGTAAGTGATCTGAGACAGAGCTTCATAGAACTTAAGGCAAGAAGCCATCAATCTCATACTTTGTATCCGCAGACCATTACATTTCTTCTGGTTAACCCTGTATGGTCCTAGTGTCTTTGGCTAGACATGGCTTGTGTTTTTTGAAGGACAGCTTTTGGGGAGGTGTTGTGATCTCACATAAGTATCCGCTTACACTGCAAATGACTACTTGCTGTAGAAGCATTTCTCACAGTGTTTTGTTCCTTTTTTTTTTTTTTTTCCCCTGTTGTACTTGAAAATTCAGATGACACTTTCTTGCCTTATATGTACTTGGATACATCTGCATATCACCCAGATCCTTTTACTCTGAGCAGTTAGACTCTTAGATTAAAATAGTCTATGCGGTTTCCTAAGTGTCAAAGAGGGCAAGAATCTGCAGGAGAAAGACACTTCCAAGTAAGAGGACAGGAGAAAAACACTGAACCACCAGAAATGTTCTCCTGTTCTTCAATGTTTTTCCTTCCTTCCTTCCTTCCTTCCTTCCTTCCTTCCTTCCTTCCTTCCTTCCTTCCTTCCTTCCTTCCTTCCTTCCTTCCTTCCTTCCTTCCTCCCTCCCTCCCTCCCTTCCCTCCCTCTCTTCTTTTACACCTTTTGGTATCTCTTAGGGTGTGGTGAGTTTATCTTTTTTTTTTTCTTTTAAGAAAAAAATACAAAAAACATGCGAGCAAAAAGATAACTTTTCATAAGGTATGGAATTTAAGCTTGATACTATGTTGCTGAGACACGCTGAATACTAAGGCTGCATGGTTTTGATCTTTGATGTCATTGGGTGGAATTACACAAAAAGCCCCATATGTACAGTACAGTATATATGGAAGTACAATTTAGTAAAATAAACATTTTAGTGGAGGATTTATCTGAGAACAGGAAAGTGTATGGGTAGTACTGTAATCTTTCAGTTGGGACCATCAGCACAGAGGCATTGTATTTGTTAAATATTGTATGGACACTTTGATACATACCCACATAAGAAGTTTAAATAATGTTAAAGGGTCTTAGATTCTTTTACATTATCAGTACTTTTTTTTTTTTTAAAAAAAAAAAAAAAGGTGATTATAATTAGTAACTGGTAACCATCAGTAACTGTTTTTCCACTGATTGCTTTGTGGCAAGGATAGAATTAAGAATATTTCCAGCCAACCCGATGCTTTGCTTGTTTGTTGATTTATTTCCCAGCAGTCCTTTTCCAGATATACCCTGAATTAAGTGACTGCCAAATCTTACTTATAATTTTTCTTTGCATTTTGCTGGAACTGTAATACTTATATTGAGCCATCACATAGCCTTTAATGTAGCAGTATATCAAAGCTTTCCTGAAGTGCAGAAATTGTTTCATCCCCATTAGCTCTCATTGCTATTTCATCTTACAAGAATTTAAGTAAGCATGACCTGTTCTGTGTAAATCCATGCTCATTTCTACTTGCCTAAGTGTCTCTCTCTCTCTCTCTCTCTCTTTTTATTTAGTATTTTTCTTCATCTTTTTGCATCTGCAAAAATTCTGTAGAACTGTGATGGTCCTAATAAACTTCTTTTATTATCTAGGTAACCCCAATACTATAGTAGAAGTCACTCCTTTCCATTCTTTTTTTTTTTTTCTTTTGTTCTTTTTTTTTTTTTGAACTGATAAAATTCTATGTAACTTCAAGGTCTTTTCCCTTTACGTGCAGTTATTTTTATTTCAAAGGTAATAATTCTTAGAATCTTCCTTATATTCAGTTACTATTTTGCAACTCAGTAATTCCCATTTCCTATGGAAGATGTTTTGTTCTGCTTTTACTTTTCAAGGTTTACTGTGTCTTTTATTTCTAAGGTCATGTCTCACATACTTACTTTCTTCTCCAAGCTTTCAATATCCTTCAACTCATCTAAATCATGTTTATATTTTGATATATTTTGTTCTTGTTTGCTGCTTTCAGTCCTGTATATAAATATACAGGATTTAGTCTCTTCTGAGAATAATTAATATAGTTGGTTTTGTAATTTTTCTGTTTCCGAAAAGAAACTAAGTGTTCTCCTCATTATATTTCCTTAAAAATAGTCAGCAGTCATCCTGTCATCATACTTGCACCTGCATCTTAATTTAATTATTCCAACTTCAGCCATCCTTCACATCTCCTTCCCTTTATATTTTTTTTTAATTTTCTGTCTTGGTACATGGACTCACGGGGTTCACAGGATAATTGCTCTCAAAGCAGGGTCAGCTGTGAGATCAGGCCAGGCTGCTCAGGACTTCATTCAGAAGGGCTTTGAAAACCTTGATGGAGCATGGCTGCACAACCTCTGTGGGCAAAGCATCCCACTGCTTAACTGTACTTGTGGTAAAAAACATCTCATTTCAGTTTTTACCTATTGTCTCTCATCCTCCCACCAAGCACCACTCAAGAATCTGGTTGCATTTTCCCAAAGATGTCCAAAATTGGACAAATAAAATGTCCAAAATCTGAATTAATGTTTTGTTTAATGTATTCAGTAACTGTATCAGTCTTGCTTTCCAAAAAGAAGATGTGCCTCAGGGAAAAGGAAGGTGATGCTGCCAGCAGAGTATCTGCTGAGATAGGTGCCAACACATCCAACACCTTGCTCTTCTGACTTTTGTACGAGTCACCTTCAAGGGAGGATACTTTATCTGCTCGGCAATTTAATACCTGTTGGTTTTCTTCGAGTAGCTTGTCCTGTTTTCTGAGAAACTTCAGCGCCTTATGTAATCACTAACATTATTATATCCAAGAAGAGCTAAAAGGCATCAGAGCCTCTCAGTTAAAGTTCTTATCAACACAGAGGCGGTCCTACTTTCTAATGTGAGGTGCTTAAAATATAAGAAATACTTGTGAATGGTGCTCTTTTGTGGAAATGATCATCATTTTGTGGAGATGATCATCAAATGATTGAATAAACTGGGGTGAAAATGTTAAGTGTCAAAACTCCACTGATGTTCCTGGGATCATAAATGACTGTGTCATGTTTTCGTATGGGACCTGGACTTCCTGGTATTGACCTAATTACTATTGAAAATTAAATTAAGGAACCTGAACTTTTCTACATCTAAGAGAGAACAAACCCCTTTTCTAAGCTCTCTGTAATGCACTTACAGATGGAGGCTCTACATTGTATAAGCAGCTATCTAAATGAGTAAAGATGCTTAATTGTGTACACTAGGGCAGAGGTTGAGTTGCAGTCCTTAATCTCAGCCATATTCAGTCTCTGAGGTATATACCTAACAGGCTAACTAGGATTGTAAATAGGGAACTGGAATGTGATTTCCCAAGGCATGTAGAGAATGCACTTGCCATTGATTTTTCAACTGGAGTTGGCCACTTGGCTTTCTTAGGGGCTTTTGAAATTCCCAATCAAGACAGCTAACTTCAAGCACGTGTTTGTTGTGCTCTCAATGTAATGATGGTAGTGAGTGGCAAGGAGGAGAACTGCATGGGAAGGAAGATGTACTTTAGGCTGATGATGCACATGCCACTAACCCAGCTGTAAGGCTGTGCTTCTGGACTGAGAGCATGGAAAGGAAGAGGGAGGCTCTATTCATCTCTTCTTTGCAGCTGTACAAGTGAATAATGAACCACACCAATATAAGACAAAAAGCATAAAAAAAAAAAAAGGAAATTCTTTAAGAGCAATTGATAAAATTGGTAAGTTGAGATAAAAATGTCACTGTTCAAATCCATAATGAAATATGGTGCTTTTAAAATACCACTTTCTCACCTGGAGATAACAAAATATTTTACTTGATATCATTTTTTCTGGTGTGACATGGAGGTGTAAAGTCCCCTTGAGCATCTTACGAATTTAGGACAGAATTTGTAGCCAAAAATCCTCCTGTCAGTCAAGATCATGTAATCACAGCTTCATTCTGATTAACAAAATATTTGTGTTTAGATTGCACATTTACATTTAAAAAATCAGCTAGGCTAGGATAGAAATTTTTATTTTGCAAGTTACAGAATTGTGCTTTGAATTGCACATTTGGGAGTAGGGCAGGAAAGTATCAGTATCATCAAAATGTTGTGCTGTGACCCTACTGAGACTCCAGGTAAATAGTGGGATAGCCCTCAGGGTGGGCACAGGACACGGGCTGGAGATAAGGTGGGCAGGTCAGGAGGAGGCGTTGTGGGAAGGGACTCAAACAGAAAAGCGAAAAGGAAGGTCACACAGTGGAAGTGGGGGCAGGCTGCTTGGGAGGGATATGAGATATGTAGGAACACGTAATGACACAGTCAGGAAAGCTAGTGCTCAGCTGGAATTGCAACTAGTAGAGAAGGTTAAGGGCAAGAAGAAAGGTTTCTGTAAGTACATCAGCAGCAGAAGGGAAAGCAAGGAGAGCGTGGGCCCATTGCTCAGTGTGGCCATATGGAAAAAAAGCTGAAGTACTCAATGCCTTTTTTTGCCACAGATTTCACTGCAGAGAATTGTCCTCAGTCCTCCCAGCTCCCTTGGCCTTCTAGCAGAATCTGTGGGAGGGAAGCAGTATCTGCAGGAGAGGAAGACAGCAAGTAACCCACTTGGATGTACATAAGTGCATGGGACCAGATGGGATGTGTTTGAGGGTGCTGAAAGAGGCTGCTCACTCGTCTTGGACAAGTCATGGTCACTGGGGGAAAACAGCAAACATCGCACCCAGCTAGTAACTGGGTGTGGCCCCTTGGGATTCAGTACTGATACCACTACTGCTGGGTGTCTTAATGACATCAGTGAGGGGACAGAGTGCAATCTTAGCAAGTTTGTGGGCAGTGGTCAGCAGTGGGCTAAAGGGCAGTGCAGCAGCCTAGGGACCTGAGAGAAATAGGCTGACAGGAACATCACAAAAGTTCAGCAAAAGCAAATGCAAGGTCTTGCCTGTGGGATGGAATAACCCTTTGTAACAGAGTGGGCTGGGAGCAGACTGTCTGGGAAGCAGTGCTGTAGAAAGGGATCTGTGAATCCTGGGGAACAGCAATTCGAGCATGAGCCAGCGGCGTGCCCTTAGAGCAAAGAAAGTGACCCACATCCCTCAGCTTCATGAGTAAGAGCACAGGCAGCAGGTCAGGGAAATGATCCTTCCTCTCCATTTGGCATTTAGAAGACTGGCTGTGCAGTACTGTGTCCAGTTCTGGGCTGCCCACTACAGGAAGGGTGTTGACATATGGAGAACAAACAAGGTGGTCAGGGGCTGCAGCACGTGGCATACAAGGTGATGCTGAGAGAGCTGGATCAGCTCAGCCTTATGAAGAGATGGCAAAGAGACTGCAGTGCTATAACCAAGTACCTGGGTAGTGGATACAGAGGAGATGGAGCCAGACTTGAAGGTTCACAGTGACAGGATAAGGGGCAATGAACACAAGTAATATGGAATATTCCCATTAGGTATTAGCAAAAATGTTTATATGATGATAATGGTGAAGTACTGGAACTCATTGCCCAGTGAAGTCGTGGAGGTATTCAGGACTCAGCTGGAAATATCCCTGAGCAACCTGATATGATTAGACCTGATTTGAGCTAAGGGTTGGACTAGGCAGTCCCTTCCAACCTATATTACTCTTATATTCTGTAATATATATATATATTTGTTATATAAAAGTTGGCAATTCTTTTTGTTCATATAATAGGATTTTTGAAATTCATACTAATCACACTCCAGGAAATTTCTTATTCATATTAATGGTTTCTTTCTGGAAAAAAAAAAAAAAAAAAAAAAGTGACTAATTTACTAAGATGGTCATTCAACAAACTAAGCACCAAAATGCAATTTAGATGTAAATTTATATGTCCATGTTCAGACCAGCAATTCATGATGGCCTTGTTTAGTTGATTTAAGGCACCTGAATTTCGCTCAGGCAGATGAATTCCCCTTTCAGAGACGGGGGCTTTTAGATACTGCTCTATGAAATAGCACTATAGCTAAGTCATTTGTTCAGTAACTACCCTAACAGCCAAGTTTAAGCCATACCAGTAGGAGTTGTTCTTAGATTTCTTAACCTTTATTTTTGTGTTTTGTTATTAATACTTACATTGTTTTGTGTTTGTTTTGCTAATCTATTTTTGTTTCTGTAAAACAGCCAGGTATTCTATGAAGCTGCACTGGAAGGTATTTTACTAATGTTCAGGATTTTAAAATCAAGGTCCTGAATTGCCTGGTCTAAAAGTCTCTTTCTTCTTGTCCAGGTCAACAGAAACAGCCTGTGCAGAGAAGTGAATTCATAAATGTGAATCACGCTTCCCCCCCATCATGTTTGGCACCAGGAGGTTAGTTCTTACCTTCATTATGCTTTTCATCCCCAAAACAATAGTATAGCTGATGGGACTCTAACCTCAAAATTTACCTGTTCTAAATGTATTGTTAAATAAAATATGTGAGCTGGATATATATATATATATATATTTATTTATTTATTCTATTATATTGGTTGGTTTTTCTTTGCTATACAAATCTGGTCTGCTTTAATTGGCAAGTATGTGGCATAAAGGCCATGTAGCACACAGGCAAGCAGCACCCCGTGCCATTATGGGTCACAGCAAGACTGCCAAAGAAGACACTGTGCTAGTGCTGGAGGGCATCCCTTCTGTTTTCTGGGTAGAGAAATAATACTGGGATCACAAAGCACTGGTTTCAGATACATTATTTTCAGGAATCCATATTGAATACAAGATAACCTCCATCTTTTATTCAGTGCCAGTTTATGTCATATCCCAAATGTCTCAAAAATCAACAGTTTTGAATCTGTGCTGTCTACTTCCTGCACTCTTTGAGTGCTTCTTTTAAGCCTCATGTGATGTAGTTCTGCTCCTGTATCCATAAGCAGACAGCATGGCCCTTGCTTTCTGCATGGTTCCTGCAGCCCAAGTTGTGGTGGCACACTGCGCCACCTTTCTAAGTTATCATTTTCTGCACCTATGGGTATTCCACAGGTGAGTCCAATTTTTCCACAGAACAGACATACTCTAGGTCATCCACCCTCTGTGTGAACTCTCTGATTTTTATGCTTGTTGGAAGGCTTTTAGTTTTTTTTATACAAGCTTATTTGCATCTCTGCTAGTGAAGGGCTTTGACATTTGTGCCCCTTGTAGCATGGCAGCCAAGTGAAACCTGTGCAGCAGCAGAGTACCTTTCATCTTGTACCCATAGAAATAGCTCATCTTTTCTGAACTGTTGGAAAGTGGGGAGGCTGGCTTGCCACTAAGAAGCAGCATGTATGAAGTAGCATCTTGCATGCCTGTGGGAATTAGGGGGGGCAAAGAGGAGCTTGGTTTTCTGAGGCTTCATCTCCCACTCCAGCTTCAGAGTGAGCTGCAGCCCTGCCTGAGTCCGGGCCCTAGCAGAGGGCTGCCTGGGACTTCTGGTCCCCTGTGCTCCTGCAAAGGCTGCTCACAAGTCAGCAAATTCAACCTGCTACTTCGTGTCTGTCTGAAGCACTACTGACTTCTGGTTCTGGACAATGTTACCTTAAATATGATCTGCAAACGAAAGATATTTTTTGAGTAACTTCAGGAAGGGCAACTTTGATCTTATTTGGATGAATACAGAGTATGTTGTTTTGGGAGTATGTTGTGTTTAAGGTATCTTGCTGAGGGTACAGTAACAGGATTGTGAACTTCTCACTTGAAGATATGATTGTTTGACACTGCGGAGTATTTAATGCTCAAGTTAACCAAAGACATTCTGCTAAGTGAAATAAATTATATTATAGTTGAGCTGGCTCAGTTATTTTTGCCACTGTTCAATACTAATCTATAATCATAGAATCGTTAAGGTTGGAAAAGACCTCTAATATATGTAGTCCAACTGTCCCCCTCCCACCAGTATTGCCCACTAAACCATGTCCCAAAGTACCACATCTACCCTTTCCTTATACACCTCCAGGAATGGTGACTCCACCACTTCCATGGTCAATTTGTTCCAATGTATAAGAACTCTTTCAGGACTAATTTTTTTTTTTTTTTTTTTTCTCTCATGATTTTTTCTTAATTGTCTCTGTATCTCAACATTATAAGGAAATGGCAGAAGGAAGAATTGTCTAATTGGTAGCCTTGAAATTTGATTATTTATCTTTTTTTTTTTTTCTCCCAGACATTTCTCTCCTGATTACTATGCAAATGAAAATTCCTCTTGTAGAATAATACAAAAAATGGAAAATTCCATTTCATGTCTGCAAACAAGAGTTTTTATAATCTGGGAAATGGAAGTTCTCTGCCTGTTTATGTAAAACTGTACTTTGTTTTGCTACTTCTCACTTTACTCAGGCTGTTTTGAACCACTTATAAATAGAAGGTTTCCTGCTTCCAGGAGTGAAAAAGGCAGAGCACATTCCATAATAATAGGCTCCTATGTGCAAACTGAGAAATTATGTCAAATGTTCTTGAGATTGGTATCATATTTTTATTAGGTAGTGATTGAGTACTTATCAGATATTTTGTTCTCAGAATTGCAGTGCACTTTGAATTTATTTTGCATAGATGACAGTTAATTGTGAATAAGAAAATCTTGAGTTTTCACTGATCACTTTTCAAAGTTATAAGCTCATGCAAATAGACTGCCCAAAATTATTGAGAATTTTTTAAAATCTTGATTTGATACGTTAATTCTCTTCCAAAAAAGAAAGTGTATTTACTTGGAAACGTCATTAAGTACTAAGCTATTTTTTGTAGGAAAAATGATTGAAGGTTTATTTTCTTCTAAAATACATCTTGAATTAGTTCTAATAATATACTGCCAATTATAATCTTTACAAAACATATAACAAAATTACATAACTGACTCAAAGACTGAACTGTCTCCTGCCACCAGATTGTTTGAAGTTGTCAGGTGTGTAGTAGTGGCCCAGGTCCTTTTTGTTTTTACCTTTTTACATGTTTTTATGTTTAATTATGTTTTTGTTTTTTTACATTTAAATGTTTTTACATTTTACATGTAACTTTATATTCAGTTAGTAGACCTTGTTGAATTGACTGAATAATGAAGTCGATAAAAGTAACTGTACTATCAGAACTACTTTGATTAAATTTGTGTGAGGAAAATATTTCTGAACTGCTTCGTAAGAAGCTGTATTGTCAATGTGAACTGATGGTGCCTACTGAGAGGTGCATTCCTCTTGATTTCAGTTTAATTTGAGATTTCATCCTGTGCTTTTAAATGCTGAACTGTTGTGATTTTCCTCTGTTGTTTTATATTCTGCTCTCATCTTTTTCTCTATTGTGGCAATTTTTCTCAAATTAATTAGATCTGCAATAGTCACCAGCATGGAAATAGCAGAGGTCAATATGCATACTAGTGAGTTTCTGATGTAATATATTACTCATGTTGCGTAGTCATTTCAGTCTTGGAAGAGTGACTGTCTTCCTGTGGAAGGAAAAAGCATGCAAAAGACTGGAAGGTACTTTTATTTTGTAGGAACCTACCTTATGTGTGACAGAAATGAAATTTGCTCTGCAAAGAGATAGGCCCCGAATTATCACACACTCAGGATTTGCAGTAGACATTGGCTGACTATCAGCCTGAAACTGGCATCATGATTTTCAGGGGTACTATGGTTATACACATTCTTCAGTTTGGAAACCTTATGCTGTAAAAGTCAATTAAATTATGATGAAGAGATTTGGAAAGACACATCCGCTTTTTAGTCACTGTCATCAGTTACTGACTCTGTATTCTCATATCTGGTGTTCTGGTTAGAAAGTCAAGGAAACAGTGGTCACTTACGAGCTCCCTATAAGACCTGCATGCAGTGTTTTCAAGATAATATAAGCCTATTTCTTTTTACCCCTTGGCTAATTATTTTGTCCTGTTCAAATATGACCTAGAGAAAGGCAATGTTTGCATATGTTTTCTAAATTCTGTCCATGTTTTTCAATTGGCATTAATCTTAGACCATTCCTGTGTTTGTTCTGATACCTTTGGCTGGTTCTAAAACACGGCAGTGGATGGCCAGTTAACTCTGGCCATTTCTGGACAGAGCTTGTGCCAAAGAGTAGGTGTCAGACAGTGCTTTTCATTGGGATTTTTAAGTGTACAGAAGTAATTATCTGCTTTGGCCTAAATTCACACAGTACTTTTATGCCCTTTTTATTTTTAATTGAAAGTGGCATTACTTGAATAAAGCTATAACATGCTTTACTTCTACTCCGTTACAGAATTAACTTTGTTACTGCTAAAATTTGTTACAGAAGTGGATTGCAAATATCTATTGACGTGAACTCTCTTTAAGTTTGCTACCATTTCCCAAATATCAGCCTCCAATGTTTTGCACTGTTTTATTGCTTCGAGGCTTGGAGGCTGAATAATGGAAAATGATAAGGCAGCTGAGGGACTTGGTTTCTAATTTAACCAGAGCAAAGACAGTCTAGTATACAGATGTATATAGGGCAACAGAATGTGAGACACCCTATATTGACTGTTTCTTTGTTCTCAAGTTTTATCTCTTTTGCAAATCTAGCCATCATATCTAGCCTGTACTGTGCTTAACATTTATTAATGTTTATTATGTTTACTGTATCACATAACACTTCAGATGGGGTAACACAAGCCTTCAGTGCATATATATATATGGCTTCTCTACTGCAGAATTCATCCTTCCAACATGGAGTGCTTCTCTCTCTTCTGTTAGCTCACAGCTTCTCTCAGCAGCATTTGTTCCAGCTGGGGATAAACAAGAAGGAGCAGAAATGGAACTGAGCAGGTTGATCCTGTTATGAATGGTTGCTTGCTCACATCAGACAGTGTCAGGGGAAGACTTTTTTTCTTCACCTGCAGTGTTCACAGTAACCCAGTGCCAATTGATTTAGGATGTATTTCTTGACAACCGTGTATGCTTGTAGCTCCAGAACTTAACCATAAGCAGTGTTTCCTCCTTCAAGTCTTTCATCTGCTTAGTTTTCTTCTTTCCATTGGATTTATTATTTGACACACACTACTTTCTCTGATCACTTTCTGTTCAGTATTGTTTTTTCTGTCTCTACCTTATCTGAGCATCTGCTGTAAATCTTCTGCCTCTTGCACTCAGTTCACACACTTGGACTAATTTCACCAGAATTGTTAGTGACCTCCATGTGAGTCCATCCAGGACCTGGGTCTTTGTAACGTGGTACCTGCTTTAAACATGCAGTTCTTGAAAACGTGTCCTTTGTTAGCTTTCCTTTAGTCTCACTTCTCTGAACTGAGTTTTGATCTTTTCTGTTTTCTATGATAATTGTGAAACTAAAACGCACTGTAGCAATGTTTAGGTAATGAAGCAGTTAGATGAAAAAAATTGGATTTACAGTGATCCACAAAAAATATTTCAGAAGAGTTTACACATGTATGTGGTAGACTGAGCTCAGCCAACCAACTGCACAGACGCTTGCTCATTCCTCGTTCCCATTGTGTGGGGGGAGAAGAAAAGGAAAGTGAGAGGACTCAAGGGCTGAGATAAAGACAGCTTAACAAGTGAAGCAAAAGTATGCACAAGAAATTCATTCACTTCTTCCCACTGGCAGGCAGATGTTTACCACTTTCTGGAAAGCATGGCCTCAGCATATTACTTTGGAAGACAAATTCCATAACCATGAGTGTCCCCACTTCCTTCTCCTTTTCGTTGACTTTTATTGCTGAGCACAGCATTACTTGGGTTTGGAGTATCCCTTTGGTCAGTTTGTGTCAGCTGTCCTGGCTGTGTCCTCCCAGTTCCTTGCTCACCCCCAGGCTATTTGCTGGGGAGGGAAAGGCAGAGTGAGAAAAAGAGAAAGCCTTGATGCTGTGCAAGCACTGTTCAGCAATAGCCAAAACATTGATGTGTTATCAACAGGGTTTTAATCACAAATCCAGAAGACAGCACCATGCGGGCTGCCGTGAAGAAAATAAACTTTATACTGGCCAAACCCAGTACAACGTAAAAAGTTCAGTCAGTGTTCATGGAGCTTAAACACCAACAAAAGCTTTGGTTTCCTATATATACAAATAAAATCACACACACACAAAAGCTATTTTGGGCAGCTTTTAAAATTAAAAAGCTGCAACCCCAATTATACATTGTTAATGAATATTTGGATATAATCTGTTTTACAAATGAAAATACAAAAGAAGATTAAGTCTCTTTAATCTTAAATAGTTAACTCTTTCTCAGTTATATCTTTACAGAAGTCTGTTATCATAAGACTTTGCCTTGCCTTGTCTGGAGCCTTTCAAAGACATATACATGAGTTAGCCAACCAACTTCACATGTTTCTTTTTGCCACAGTAAATCATCTTCATTTCTGCATTGACTTTGTGCAGTAGCTGTTATACCCAGAATTATTTAATTCTGCTGTTGAATTTCTTTGATATATCTTGGAGTTTTTGTGAGAGTGTCTGATTACTGCCTGCATATTCTATAATTACAGGATTACACTTACACTTCAGTTATAATATTAATATTATGAGTTTATTCTTCAAAAGTGTCTGACACTTGAAATTACAAGTGAACCTAACATCTCAGTAACTGATTTTTTTTGCCCTTTTTTTATTGGAATGCCAGAGTGCTTATTCACTTCTCCAGTGAAGTGAATTAATGCAATTCTCCTGCAATTAATTTGTGAGCAAAGCTGCAGACACCTTTCTTGTGATTTCAGTTCCCTTATGCTTTAGAAGCTTTAAGAGGCAAAGAGGTTCTGAGCAAGACCTTTAAGACATGTAGTATATGTGGCTGGGCACTTCGGTATACAGGGATATACCATTATACCCATTATACCTCTGTTTATTTTACCTCTGCTGAAGAGCCAAACCTTGGCATTTATAAAGTCAGTTGAATTCTGTTGCTCTTGTAAATGTAAGGATCTCACTAGAATTTTCTAAAAACTGCTGTACAAAATGTATGTATAACTCTAAGATACACTTTGAATTAAATGACCACAAGCAAAGATGTGCTTATGCCCCCGTTCAGTCCTTTTCTTGCACAGGAAAGCAAGAAGATATTTCTCACATAAATTTTTTCTCATGCTCAGATTTCACAGTGAACTTGGGCCTCTTTGCCCTTCAGATATTTCCAGCTCTTGCTGTCTTTCCAGTCTTAGTAAAACTGCTCCTCTCAAATTCTGGCTGTAAAAATAACTGTAGGATTTCTCTCATTTTCAGGAAATGAAATCTGTAGGTTAGAGGATTATCAGTGCTGCTGTGCATGAAACCTAGTCTCAATTTAAAACCGCTTGTGTTTAATTTCAACTTAAATGTGAAAGCTACACATACGATGATCAGCACCTAAGAGAGATAAGGGGCATCAGCTAGACTCTGCTGTATTTTTCACATGTAGGAGTAGCTATACTGGTAGTTAGGAGTGCTTCTTCTCTCATGTGTTGTTTGCCAGATACCTACCTGAAGCCTTCCATTAGTCTTCCAAAGCAGAGCTGGTACAACATAATGGTGTCTTAAAGACTTTTTCAAATGGTCCTGGCAATTACACAATTTCTTAGATGTTTCCCTTCCTAAAGTCCTGCCCATAGTCATAACACTGTATGAGAGGCTTTTGCTTTTTTCCCTGTATCTTTATTTGCTAACAAAAATTCAGACATCCTGATAAAAACCAAACCTCATTTCATGATGTGATATGTCTACATCCTGCTCGTATGTGCAAAGCCCTGGGGTTAAATTTTCAAAGTGGTGAATAGTAGATATCCGCACAAATCCTTTTGTCTGCTAAAGGGATTTGTTCATGCTGCTGCCTGACACCTTTTTAAATGCTTTTATTAGTGATATATTTTATTATGGTGTTCTAGAAGCCACTTGGTAAAGCATGCTCTCATCCTGTGTTCAGCAACACGGACCGGTCTGAGGGAACAGGATCAGCTAAGTGGCCGTGTCTGCTCTGTGTTGCTGCAGATAGTGGTCATAGGTTGTTGGCTCTGTATTTATGTGGTCATAAATTGCCTGTTTTGCTGACACTCTAAAGTAAATGAAGGAAAGCATCAGCACTGCTGGCTTTCTGGCAAAAAGCCTAAGAGTGACTTGGTATCCTTGTGTGTCTAGCTAATACCACTTCGATGGAAAGTTTTAATTAAGTGCATGTCTCTGCATGCAGAGTAGAAATCAAAGGCACTTGGGAAAAAGAAAGTGTATCTGCTCCAGACTCATTGAGGAGTAATTTGGTGAGAGCACTAAATGACTTTCAATTAATTGGAAAATATTTTTTTAAATTTTGCCAGAAAGTACATGAAAATCAGTCTGAAGGGAAGACTATAAAATTAGTCTCTCGATCAAATCCATTTGTTCCATACTTGTTGGAAGATGTCATGGTAGTACAGGTCAGAGGTAGGGATTGTGAAACTAATCTGATAGGGTGGATTTAATTAGATCCCTAATTGCAATTATCAGAAGAACACTGGAAACTGGCTTACCGAAGGTAATTATTTTTTATTTGTAATTTCTGTAATGATTTCCAAACTAAAAATATCCAAAAATTCAATGTTAATACATATATAAATTTTATAGTAAATCTTCTATAACTAGGTAGCTAGTTTAAAATTCCAGCCTTTAAAATTAAATTTATTAGATGGAAAATTTAGCTCTGTTCTTTGGTTTCCTGGTTACAGGAAAGAAAATTCACTCAGTTCTTTTCAGACTGTCCAGAAGGACAGCTCTTTATGAAAAGAACAATGCTGAAGAGCAGGGATTATTCATTTACCTATAGATATACTTCATGATTAATTCTGGATAATGTTTGGTATATGGTTCATTGTTCTGCCTGCAATATAGCAAAGCGAAAACAGCCATCCCTGCACCCTCTGAGATGACCAGATATGTACAGGACATGTTATATTTTATGGTATTTGCCTTGCACTGTAACGTTTTTATGGACTCAAAACATAGCATGAATTGTGCCCTTTTATCCGTTTTAACCAATGTAGAAAATCTGTTTTATTATTCACTCAACTTTGCTTCCAGAGGAAATGGATGGGGACATGAGGGGCTAGGGATGTCTGCTCAGTCTTTGCTTCTGTCCTTATTTCATCCTCCATCTTTAATATAACTCTCAGGTATTCCTTGCATTAAATAACCACAATAAAAGAACATCACTGGTGACTTAAGCCTTATCGTGGTGAACTTTTTTGTTCCATTGTATGACGAGTGACCGGGCAGTTCCTTCTATTCATCTTTCTTTAAATGCATATCCTCCTCTGAACTGCTCTGTCAGATGAAACCTTTGCTCATCCCCAAAGCCACATTTTGTTTGTTTGTTATTTTCTGAACACAGAATTATGGGTTTGATTTCCTAGTATCTTTCTCTGTTTTGCTGGTGTTTATGAAAAAGTGACTCTGAAGCTGGAATAGATAAGGCTGTTTTCTTAGCATGAATTATCAGATGCCATTTGAAATGTCTACAGCAGATGGGGGAGTCTCATGGGAAGGGGAGAAATAAATGCAACAGATGCATTATAAGAGCAAAAAAGCTATTTGTGAGAGTAGTTCCAAGAACAGAAGATGCCATCAAAAGGTTATTTACCTTTTGGCAAATAATTGCATTTTGCCTAACTTTTTCTAATCTGAGAGATGAGAAATAGTTTGGCATTTATTATCAGAAACTGGTTATAAAAAGAGTTATCTTGTCTCTCTGGGTATTATGGAGCAATACTAGATGCCTCCACTGCTCAGGACAAAGAAAGGCAAAGAAATGAATCAGTATGGACCACATGTAGGAAAGGACTCGAGGGCAAACTCTGGAATACCAAACCCAAATTATCTGAGAGTATTCCAATAAAAGTAATTAAAGCTGTGGTTTAAGACCTTTGCTGTTATTTTAAAATTTGTGTAAGAAGATTTTCGTTTCGGGACTTTACACTAAATTAGAACAGCAGTCCTAGAGAGAAGAGGCACGAGGAACAACGAGTCCCCTGTTGGACTTCCCTCCTTCATTGCCCAGGTTTGCCTGCAGCTCCTGGGGCAGTGCATAGGCAGGCTCTGGAGTCACAGAGTCACAGAATGGCTGAGGCTGGGAGGACCTCTGAAGATCATCCAGTCCAACCCCCTGCCGAGCAGGATCACCTAGAGCAGCACATAGCGCAGGATGGCCTCCAGGCGGGAGGCTGCTGCTCCATGCTGTGACGGCTCTGTCCTGCTGCCCGTCATTGCTCATTTCTCTCTCAGGGTTGTTCTTGGCCTCTCTCCAAGAGGATGCAGGGCTGGGTCGACCCTCGGCCTGATCCAGTATGGATATGCTTGTGTGTGTTAAGAGGATACCGGGCTAGACAGCAGATAAGGAGTAAGCCTGATTATGCAGGGGAGGCTATTTAGGAGAGGGGGATAAAGCAGAGCGGCTAGGCCTGCAGAGCACATAGGACAGCCCAGGGGGAAGTCATGAAATTTAGGTATCAGTTTCTCCTGCATGCGTTGTAACTCAGGGCTGGGATGCTGGAAATATAGCTAAAGGCAGCACCCACAGCCTGATGCTCCCAGGCTGCTGATGGCACAGAGAAACTGAGGAACAAGGCTCACAGGTGTCCTGTGCTTACTACTCCCTCGTGAAAATCCAGCACAGCATTCCTCTTAATTGTAACCATGTTTAGTCCCGTTGTTGGGGACCTGACACTCTCCAAAGAGCTGAAGAAATTGGCATTTGTGACCCTTGAGAGCTGGGCAGTTTCAATTTGTGTTATAACACTCAGTTTCACTCATTTAGCAGACAGGACTATTGCATTAAAGATTCACATCTTGTTAGGGTATGTGTGGGGTTTGCCACAAGCTCTAAAGGCCACAATGGTTCCTTCCTTCAGGAGAAGGCAATAAAGGAAAGATTTGAGATTTGATACTTCTGAAGTTAGAAATGGAGCTGAAGCAAACTAAATTAAGAAAAATGGCAAAACAATGAAACCAAACACCAAAGACTGCTTCTTCTTCGACTGTGAATCCTATCAGTTTCTTTATAAATAAACAGTTTGCTCTTCTAAACCGATGGGTGATGACTCAATAGCTCACCCTTCTTATTATGTATTTCAGATACGCAGACATCAGCATTTCTAAATCTGTGCTCTTTAGAGAAAAATAAGGCTTTAAACATAATCAGACATAGCCTGCCTTTCATCTGGTCGTTTACTTGCTTTGACTGGTGAATATAACTTTCTGAGCTCTATGTTTTGTTTTTGAACCCGCTTGCCTACCTACATAACTTTCTTTATGCAGAGATTGTAATTTTCATTTTGCCTTAACTGGCACTACCATTAACTTGACACTACCATTGCTTGGGTATCCTGTGCTTTGCCCAGTGCTTATTGCCATAAGGTTGCGATACAGCTCTGCTCCTAGTTTCAGGTAATGTGAAAGAAAGGTAGGAAAGCACATGGTTATGTTCTTGTAGAGACTGAATAGGATAAAGCTTGTGGGCCCTCCCCTGTGAGGAGCCACTGCAGTACCTGGATGCTGCCTTTCAAAGGAGAGTGTGACTTTTGCAAGTGGAGCAAAACTGTAGCTTCCTGACAGACATACCTACAAATAAATACTGTTTGGTTTTTTTTCCAGTCGTTCAGATGTGTTATGCAAAGCAGCAGCAACAAAAAGGATAACAAGATGCCCCGTACTGTGATGATGTCTGCCCGTAGGAGATCCACATACAAGCTTGTCTTGCAGCAGCTGGATTTTTGCCTGGGCTATCAGAAACATATTTGTGCCATCAGAAACAGCTGTGTATTATTTTTCACATTCCTGGCACCCATGTTTCCTTCTGCCAGAGCTGCCCTTTGGGCCATGCCCCTCTGCAGTGTGGCTTATGCCAGTGGAGACCCAGAGCCCCTGAACTGAGTAAAGGGCTTCTGCATGCATCATCTTTAACATAAACATAGTGTTGCGTTGTCTGAATTGATTCCTGGTTCATAAAGCTGGCATTTAACTGACTTCAGTTAACCATCAATGTCCTCTGCAGAGTTAGTCCAGCTTTCATGTTTTAATAACTGTGAACAGCAGGGAGCCTCAGGTAGACTCCTTTCAAGGTAGATTTATTAGGGCAAAAAAAAGATCATTAGCTGCTAGTGATGGATTGTTTCTCAGTAAGAGAAAAGCAAATTCAAATATGCTTTGAACTGCAGTGTAGGCTTGTTGCGATGACAAAGGGAATAGGTGAGCCTTGGTATCCTGCTTATCCATTTAACTTATGATATTAAAAAAATCTTTGAAGACCGCAAGGTGTTGGAAATACACTGTCCTATCCACTAATGAGCAGTAGAATTAATGAGAAATCTCAAAACTCCCTCAGTGTCCACCTACTTACACTATACTTATCTGAACTTTATCTAATTCTTTTCAAAGTGACGTGTGGATTTGGTGTCAGGATAGAAATCCTGGACATCCAGTTACCACCCGTTTCAGTTGTTCAGTCACTCATGCTGAGTGATAAGCACTAATGAAATTTGGGTACCTATTATGCTTTATGATGAGCATATAATGAGATGATCTCTGCCTTGCTGTTTTCTATTCTAGTCTGTAGGTAAAATTCATAACGCCAGGATGAGAAAAGATTTGTAATAGCCATTAATTTGTTGGAGAAGTTTTTGTAGAAAGGAGAAAATACTGTGGCAATATCCTCTCATGTATGAAAGTGCTGTGGTGGTAATGGTAGAAGGTTGGCTTGTCCATAAAGTTACCTGTTTTCCTAAATTTCTTTCAAGGGGGCGTCACATGGGACGTAGTGATTGCCTCCTGCAATCTCATAGCCCTTCTCATTGCCCGATAAGGGTTCTTCTCAGAGATACAGTTCTAGCAGCAGCTTCTGCATAGGTTTATTATTCTGCATTGGTTTATTAAATGAGAGTTTTTATTTAATCAAAGTTTACAGGAAGAAGACTGCTCCTGTGGTAAAGCACATCTTTCTGTGGCTTCTACTTACTGTTTGTGTCGGCATCCTGAACAACATGTGTTTGTTTGAAAAAATGAGTAGTCTCTTCCTTTAGGAAAAAAAAAATTAAAAAATTGTCATTTGCTGTGTCTTATTTATCAGAAGCACTCCCTTGTGTATCACTTCAGATAGATAAAAGACTCCTGAGCTGCCTGTGGCTCTATAGTTCTTGTCCTGTGACATTTTCTCACATACATGTATTCACAGCATATATGAACACTAAGAGTTTAGTCTTAGTCTTTGTGACTGGCAATGACTAAGGCATATGCAATTTTAATCTCAGAAAAATCAATCATGTGCTTCCTTTAATAATGGAAGTTACTTAAGTCTAGCTAATACGATTTTTTTTAAAATTGACTAGTGAGTTGAACATTTTCATGTGAAGAATTCGAACTTAGCCCTACTAACCATGTCTAATATAAAAGAATGCAGGTGTTGACATTTGATTATGAAAGAGCTGGCATACTTAATGATCCCTGAATATTAATATATATATATATATATATATTTGTTTTAGGCTTCTTTTACTCACATATGTCTTTAGATTCTCTAAAGTACATCTTGTGAAAGTTTCTGAAAGCCATTTTATAGGAAGAGACTGTCTTAAAATAAATCTTTATTATCAGTTAATGTGTTTTACCAAAATTTTGTGCATATTCTTAATACTAACTTTAGGCATCATAACATATTACCAAAGGATTTGGCAGATATTTTGTTCAGTAAAGGCCATTAATTCAGAATAAATGATCTTCTAGATAACAAGGAATTAAGCTTTCTACAGGTATCTCTTGATGAAATCCTGTGGTCTTTGTTGTTCATAATGTATACGGATTTAACCATTGCTCTTCCTCTTTTGTTTTGGCTGTTATTTTAGTCCGTGAACGTAGAAGAGTTGACTTGGCAGAATATTGTATTTTGTTTTTTAATTACATTGAAAATCCAAATGAAATCTCATCTGTTTACCTAACTCGATGTGCTAGTAGGAGGGAAACGCTGTTAACCACAAGCTGTGTGAAGCTCTTGCTGCAGACATTTTAACCTGTAGTTCTCTGCATCCTGTTATGTTGCTGCTATTTCATAGGCTCGGCAACTTCTGTGCAGCTGTATCCAAAATGAGGATTTGAAATGGGGTGAAGTCATAGAACCACTGAAGTAGGCTCCTATTGGAGTTAGTTTGGCCTTGTCCTAACCGGTGGCTGAAACCCTTTGCATTTCTCCCTCTGTCTCTCTGTGCAAACCTCTCAACGGGATTAAAGTAGTATAAGGAAAGGACTGTAGAGAAAAACTATGGTTCTGGAAAGGTGTTTGAATTCATAATCTGATCAGTGAATGCCTTCTCACTAGCAGCTTTCTAGGATGCTTAAATCATCTCAAAAACCGTAGGCATATCTGTTCTAATGTATGTGGTGTCAGGATTCACATTATGATTGAAACAAAGTTAAGGAGGTTGTAGATCTCATAGTTTCTGAATTGCTTATGACAGATGAATGTTTCATGTTACATATATATATCAATTTAGTTTACATAGTTGCATCGCTTCCTCACCACACAAACATTAGGAAGAGTTTGCACCATCCGTTTGCTCAAATAACTCATAATAATACTTGGATCGATGCCTCTATAAGGTAGATAATACAATATTATTGTAAATTACATTGTTAGGACTTGGAAGCATATAAATAATCAGGATGTTGATTTAAGGTTTCATCCAGAATGCATCACGCCAGGAGACCAGTCAGCCCTGCACCCTGCAACTTTCAGTTATGGATTACTGCTTCAGGCAGATGCATATGGATTTTTTTTTTATTTTTTTTTATGTCTGGCAGACCCAAACATGCCAGACTTGCTGTACTTTCATAGCAGGCAAATGTACTGCTTTCAGAATTCCAATAGTGGTAGGATTTCTGCATGGAGCACGAAAATAAATATGGATTTAGCATTAACAGTTTAGGAGCTGGTTAATCTAACATTGCTTTCTTCAGTTTGGGCTGACAGGTTGAGTAGTAATTCTGCTTGAGTAGTAAGAACTGGCGGGTTAACACCACACCATGGGTTAAGGAACTGGAGAAAAGCAGGTGTATATTTTCTGTGCACAAGGCATGGTAAATAGGTATTTTGAACAGGTTAGCAACTCTAGTCAAGGAATGTTTGGTAGCTTTTGCAGATGGAAAGTGTTATTTATTTTTGTCTTTGTCTGTGGTAATAGTAGGTAACTAAAACACAATCTGCTTCTTCCTCAGAATAATTAATTCATTCATCTTTTTTAGCTGTAAATTTATAATGATCTACTGCCTTGCGTGTTCAGAAGTCATTACTGGGTGCCTGATGAGTGTTAGCAGTGCTGGATATTTAATATTTGCAGGCTGTGCTTCTAAAAATCGTAGTCTTCTGCTTCATTCATGGCAAGAGCATTTTTGTGCCTGGTGTTTGTGACCTTGTTTCAGAAATGCTTTGTATTCCAGAGTGTCACTTAATGTGTGCTTTAAATATGTAATGTGAAAGTTTAAGTCATTTACCAATTCATACATGATTTTGAGGTGTTTTAAAAATTTAACAGAACAAGAATATAATGCAATATCCAAAGCATTTGGAAGAGGAAGTTAAAAAAAAAAAAAAAAAGCTAGTTTTCAGATAGAAGCTTTAGGAATCATCTGGAGCCAAAGTAACAGCTCACCTCTGGCAAAAGGGGCAGGAAGTGAGGGAGGTTCTCGCTTCTTCCTCTCTTGCTCAGCTCCGTTCCCTCTGCATCTCTTTCCACTTCAGCAAGCGTCAGAGCTTTCCAGGTGATTGCGTGGCAGGTGGATCTGATGCCTGAAAGCAGCAGAAGACTGGCTTGGGGGAGTAACATCTTTTGCTACGGCAGTGAGTTACACAGGCTGACATCCAGCATCAGAGCTTGTGCAGGCACGGTGGCTGGTAGGAAGGAGGGGAACAGGAAGGGACCACCAGATTTTTTGGGGTTTGTATTCGGAATTGCTCTCTTCTCTATGCTGGCATAATTTAATCTCCCATTTTAAATACAGACCCCATTTTCTGTTGCTTCTGCTACTGTATAATTTGCATATATATATAGGTGTTTTTAATAATATTACATATTACTATTTTTTTTCACAGAGAGGATGTTCAAAAATATTCCAAACTAAAATTAATTTTGTGTTGAAACTGATGTAACTATGATAACTGATGTTAATTCGGTATATGCAGTTGTTTCATTCTGTACATACCTGAGTATTAGCATGTTGAGACAGAAACTGGGGCTGTTGCACATAAATTAGGTATGCCAGGTAGCAGAAGTTTGAAGGTGTGCAGAAATTAATAAAAATGCAGTATGTTGCACAAGGGCATTGCTTAAGGCTGATTTGTTTCCCGTAACGGGTGTGAAAATCCCCTTGAGACAGGTACAAGTTATTCACGGTGAGAGTTCTCTGACATTTCAAAGGGGACCGTGACACTGAAACAAATTGTATGTCCCTGTGCTGCATTTTTATAAAAGGCATTTGTGTATTTGAAAGCAGTATCCAGAAAGATCTAAATATATACATTTTGACAGGATTTGGGAATATAAGGGGATATGAAATGCATATTGTTTGGGATCATCACCTTTAAAATCTAATGGCTCTGCTTGGAATATAAATTTAACAGAAAAATCAATTTTTTAGTAGGACAACCAGAAAGTGATGGTCAGTCATGGCATTTATACCACTGGCCCTAAAATGTAATTATTCCCTAGAACTGTAAGGAATTGAATTTTCGCTGTGTCCCTGCCCATGGCAGGGGAGTTGGAAATAGATGGGCTTTGAGGTCCCTTCCAACCCAAACCATTCTGTGATTCTCTGAAACCAAGGGCAGAAATGCTACAGTGCCCACTAAATTGGTAAGAAATTGATACTGACTTGGTAATGGTATGGAAGGAAATCAGTTGGTACTGATGGGAGAAACTGGTTCTTCTGGCTCCAGTTTGTCAATGTCTTTCTTGTACTGGGGAGCTCAAAACACTGGATCCAGTACTTTGATGCAGTCTCACTACTGCTGAACAGAGGGAAATAATGGCTTGTTTTGATCTGCTGGCAATGTCCTTCCTTGGAGATACTCAAGAGTTGACTGGTCAAGTAAGTCCCTGTCTTGTCCTGACTTAGACAGTTAGATATTTAGATCTGTTTTCAAATTTGGCCTTGTGTTGAGCAAGGGGTTAGAGCAGGTAAGTGCCAAAGCTACCTTCATGCCTATATTGTTCTGCAATTCTACAATTACATGCCATAATTCTGAACAATTTTGTATAACAGCACTCTTAGGAATTGCTAGTAATAATGCTCTATCTTGGTATACAGTTAATGTGTCCTAAACCTTTTTTTTTTATTTTAAACTTTATGCTCATTCTAAGGCAACAAATAGTCTTGTTTGAGGCCTAACTCCATGTAAGCCTTAGCCTATATAGCCAGTATTTTTTCAAGATACTGGAAATGTTATGCTTGTTGTGATGGTGGGAGACAGAAGGTATGCTGTACTGTGTTTCAGCATTCCAGTCTTGAAGAAAAAGCAGGCCTGGCTGACTTATTGGAAAGGCTTATCTGATGGACAGAGGTGCAATTTTCCCAAGCTTAGAAATAATTTTAAAATTGCAGAGACAGAAACTTGGTACCGAAGGTCCCCAAAACTGTTTATACGGAGTTAGTGTTTTTTTCCAGAATCCTAGTCAATGTGGTGGTGGTGGCGTTTCTCTTTCCCCTTTCCTTCTTTCCCTTTCCCCTTCTCCTTCACACTAGTGGAGTCAACAGAAACAGATTTATCTCAGTTTTGGTAAGTCTTCCTGCCCACTCTAGTAAAATAGACAGAGCCTGCTGAAGAGAAATACAGGTGGCAGAGGTATGGCCATCAAAGTCTTCCTGGCCATAGTTCATATGCTAACTCCAGAATGAACTGAGGTTGCAACCTAGACCCTTTCTCCTATCAGCACACAGATGTTTGGGTCTTCAGCCAGCAGCTCCATAACCTCGTTTGCTACTTGACACAGAGATGATGTAAAGCTTATTAAATGTATCTTCAGTGTCTGGAAAAAAAAGGAACTAAATAGGTTGTAATTTAAATCAAGTCTAAGTAATAAAGATAACATTGCCCATTGGGTTCCAGCCTCACAGATCACACAAGGAAGTCTATTCTTGCAGAGCTAAGTGTATACCAAACGTACACTGATACCAAAATGGATTATCAGCCAAAGCCTACTCTCTGGACAGCATCACTCTGTTTTATCAGATTTTGGGTGTATTGCCCCCAAATCTGATGATCTGATTAAATTGCTGGTCAAAACATAATAGCATTTGCTCTGCAGAGAGTGGACTCAGCCCCAGTTGCTGCCCCATGATTCAATTTCTGTAGCACTTGCTACACTGACTGAATTGTGTTCTACTAAGTAAACTGGAAACCTCAATGAAAATTAAGTATTTATAAAGATGTATTTACATCTTTTGATGGGATCCAGCAAATGTGTTCCTTTGTCACTGGAAAGAAGTGCTTAGGATGCAGGGGGAATCAGTATTACCATTGGAAGGTCACTGCAGCAGGTTCCTAAGTGCATGTTCTTGTGATGGCAGGTGAAGAACCCGGAACTCAGTACTGTTGGGTATCCTTACTGATATTCCCTCACAGATCTTTATTCTGCTGCTCAGCCTAAAATGTCAGTAAAAGCCTCCATTCTTTCTGTATTTGGAGAAAACGGGATTCCATTTTGTATTATCTTTGTATGTAACAAAAAGCAGTGCAGAATTTGAGTTCTGTTTTCAAAATACCTGGCTACAGCCAGCTGTTCTAGAAGGTTCAACGAGATAATGGAAAATGCTGAAAAACAATTTCAATGTGCATAATAAAATCCTTGGTAATGACTTGTCCTCTGGAAGCACATTTGAAGAATCAAGTTAAGAATAATGCTAAGCCCATAGAATCTAATGTGAAAGTGTCGGCAATGATCACGCTGATCAATGGAGCTTCAAAGTGCTGTTCACATTAGAGGGAATTAATGGATTTAATCAGAGTAACAGGAAACATTTTTAGGAAAACAAAACAAAACAAAACACCTTTCCTCAAATAGAACTCAATAAAATACAAGGATTTGTCTTTTATTTGTACTTTTTCCCATTGTGAATTTACAGATATTGTGCCTGCCTGTAATAACAGTCTCTAAGTTTTATGATTTCACAGATGTTATACAGTGCTTCCTAAAACTCTTCACAATTAGAGAGGGAAATGGTGTTTCTAAACCCTGGTTTTATTTGGGAAAAGTTCACGTTGGGAAACAAGAGGTAAGAAGAAAGGGGCTTCCAAATTCACAAGGGTGCCAGACCCCGTGCTTGGATGTGGGCTTGCAGTTTTGTTCCAATTCCGCTCCAGCTCCTGGTTGTCACTCCCTAAGCTCTTCTGGAAAAAGAGATTTAACCCAAGATCTTTTACAGCTGAGATGATGGGCAGAATGATCAGCTAAGCTGGCAGGTCTTGGGGCTGTAACCCTCTGACCCAGCACAGCTGGGAAGAGAAGGTATTACATCCTCATTGTCTAAGCTTACATCCATACAGCCCTGTAAAAAAAACAGTGCAGCAGCAGGGGTCTGAATTGAGTGGTGCTGTGCAGTTATAATGCTGAACTTGAAATTGTTCTCATAGCTGTCGTGGCGAAGCTTACTGTGCTGTAGTGATTTACACTGACGTCAGCGTACAAAAGCAGTCAATCTATTTAAATGCTCCAGGTCCAGCGTCTCCAACACTGGTATAAAAGGCATCGCAACATTTGCATGAATGTCAAGTGCCTCTCTCCCACATTTTCTGTCACTTTTCTGTCACTTGACAACCTCTCTTTAGCCATTCTGGGGTTCTGTCCTGCTTTAAGAAAAGCCACTCACAAAAGTGAGAGCATTTTTTTGTGCTGTTCTTGCTCTGAATAGGAGTGTTGTTTTCCTCCTTATGTTTCAGGGCTCTTGCTGTGGGCCCTGCAAGAAGTACTTACTAATTCAAAGGGAGTGACTGAAACCTGGGTGGTCAATAAATCTTCTAAAGAGCAAGAGGAGTAGGTTATATGTATGTAATGAGGCCAAATGTTGTTAAATGGAGATTTGCTTTAAAAATACAATCCTTTATCAAAATTCTTCTAACTTAATATTTCGACCATGGTTCTACAAATGCAAATTCGTTCTTTAAGGGAACTGCTAGTCCTGCTGTCAGACCTTTCTTGTTGCACAAACAGCAATGTAAAATGATGCAAAGACTCAAAATGTTGTCAGGAATGTGGTAAGCTTACTTTCTGCTCCCTGTAATCTTTTGGGACCAGACTTACTCCTTTATATTAAAAATATATCTGCGTCAACAGCAGGAACAGATTGCAAGCTAGACACAAGACTGCTGTTCATCAGATCCACGTTCTCTCAGCTGCCAGCTGTCTTTGCAGAACTTCAAGTCTTGCTGTGGTCACAGGTAGGAATGGGCTTGACTAGAAATAAAGGCTGTGTCCTGGGCATATTCCAGCCTTTTAGTGGGAATTTGAGATTTGGGGGGGCAATTGAGGGGGAAAAAATATATCTCTATTCATGCATGTCTAATTTATGAAAGAGCTGATCTTCAAAACATTTTATAAATATGAATGCTCATAAATCATAAACCTCCTTTTGATTAAATAAATTCACTTAATTTCCAAAAATCAGTAAACTACATTTGAAGAGATAAAGCAGATAAAATACGTAACACCCTGTTGTGCATTGGAGATCAGGAATACCAGAGAAGCCTGGCATAGCATGTCTGTGATACTAGCCAAAATTGTCTCAACAATACATGTTGTCAGCAGGATCCAGAAGAGATACAGCATCTCTGTACTTAGTATGTGGCAGGAGAGGGAGAAGAGAGAATCTATTTGATCCTCCTGAAAATGATGCAGGTATCACCTGTCTTTATTTCCTCCTGAGTTATTATTTCATCATGAACTTGAGTACCAACTGGAAAACTTGTTGTTCTGTGATTACTGCCTATGTTACTGATTATTGCTTGATTATTGCCTATGTTCAGATTTGAAAAACAACACTGCTCATTAAAAAGATAAAACTCCCTTTATTTTCATGAACACATCTGCTGGTCTTGAAAGCCGTGAGTGTGGGTTTTTGTTTCGTTTGGGTATGGTATTAACAGCTGTGAGAAATAGCAAGCAGATTTCTTGTCCCCTTTAATGAGAACAAATTCAAATGAAGAACCTGATTCTGTCCTGTTCTTGACCTGTCCTGTTACTGTCCCGTAACCTTTCAACTCCCGTGGATATAAGTAGTTACATTTATGACTATAAATGTAGGGTGTGGGTGTGTATTTAACATGGCTGCAATAAAAGATAACTTGACAACTGACACCAGGGCAGAACTTGACCTGCAAAATCCCAATTACTAATTCATGAGTAAGCATTGAACCCGGCTTTCAGCTTGCAGCTCAAGTGTTCTAGCAATGAGAAACATCCTTATGTTTGGGAAAGAAAAAAGGAGAATCTGTAAATCACTGAAAATCTAGCAAGCATGGAAACTCATACTGACAGAAGAACCATGTTGTATTATTAACTGTGAATTCCTTTTAATTTTTAGATGGTAGATTGCCAAAATGTATCAAACACAATTGCACATTAATAGTCTGCTAAGTTCTGTCCTTAGGTACAAAGGCAATAGCGGACAAAGTATTGAACCCAAAGGAGCTAAGAATTGCAGCCTTGTGGTAATTAATTGATGTTAAAGAATATGAGGACACTCCATTTCCCAGACTCTCAAGTAGAAGGACCAGGGATGAAAGTATCCATCCCCTAAGCTGTGCTGGAGGCCCAATGTCCTCTCTCATCGCTTTCCAGGCAGGCTCAGAGGTTTTAGCTTGAACAGGAAAGAACAAGTTTCTTTTGTTAGACTCAGCTGTGGAGAGATGGGTTTAAAAGAAAGATGGGGACTTAGTGAGAGGAACTCAAAAAAGGCTTGCCTCCCACTAGCTAGAGGAAGGAGAAACCATATAGGATTATCTGGAGTATTTCAGGTGACCGGCTCTTCCAAATTTTTGGAGGATAGTAAGCAACCTTTGAAGACAGGACTGTCAGCTGGCTGTGGCTTGGTTTCCATTTCCAGTGTGATAAAGCCACTTCTTACGTAGCAAAGCTCCATGAAAGCTGTAACTCCCAGTCCTGTTGGTACCTGGTTGCTAACAGTGACCAGTAACTCCACATTACATCCTCTCTGCCCTCTAAGGAGGGAAAGGATGGGGTCTGTGACCACATGCTCTTGGAGGCACAAGTGAGTGGTGCTACATAGATGTAGAGGACAGAAGTACCATGTTTGTTCTGCAGCACTGACCTCCTGCTGAGGTTAGATGGGCTTATTTGCCAATAAATAATGTGTTACAAGTGCAGTGCTGCTATTTGCCATACAGTGACGATAAATAATAATGATATAATGTATATGTAATAAAAAATATGAAAATAATAATGGTTAGCATATTATAAAGTGTGGAAGATGTCTCAAGATTTTTATGTACATAAGGTGGTGTTATTTAATGTAGCTGTCAATACTAGATTCTTGTGACTGTGTTATACACTATGTAAAAGAAATAAGCAATGTGTTAAGTGCAAGATACCTAGCCCTTCATATTGTACAGAAATCAGTAACCCAGTAACTGGCAAATAGACTTTAGTTATCTCCTTATATTTCCCTTTTTTTCTAGAAGCCAGATATTTATACTTTTGCTTCTCTTATCCCAAAGAGAGGTATTATATATATCTATTTTTTCTTTCCCTCTAAAGACTTTCTCTTTGCATGATTACTATGTACCTTGCATACTGTGAGGAGGGAATCTCTCCTTATCTCTGAGATCCATGCCGACTGCCCATCGTTTGCTGTCCAAACTAACCTAAGGACTATTTGTTTTTGCAGCAAAAAAAAACATGCTGGCTCTGCACTGGGTTTCTTGATGTTTTAGAAACCATTTCAGGCTCTTCTTAATATTTAGACAAACTAATAGGTTTGTTTTTTGTGGTGTTGCTGTTGACATTTCCTAAGGGAAAGATGTTAACTTATCAGTGCAGGCATGTTGTAATGGAATGGTTCTTTGCTTGTGCTCCTGGCACAAATTGCTCTTAACTGATTTTTTTCTGAAAGTAATGGGATTGTGATAAGTTATGTGAGTTGGAGTAAATGTGAATGAGTCCTGGCTATTTTGGGGAGCGTAAATAGCTGCTAAACACCTTAGTGTTTTGCTTCTTGCAGATAAAACAAGCAGAAGGTGCAGATTTATTGTGTGCACCAGAGCTGTGATGCTGCACAAACATCTACAGTGCAGAGCGGGAAGAAGGTTCGTGAGGGGCATTGGTAACTGGCTGAGCCTGTAGCTCAACCAGCAAGAATTGGTCAGTTAGAGGCTTGTCCAATTTTGCAGCTGGTAGCCATGAAGAACAATCATGTAGCAGAACTTGCCCTTATACGTGTAGTGCGTGCCCCAAGGGCAGTGTAGGTTAGACACAGATTGATATTGTTGTAAGCTTTCTTTTTTAAGCCATGCATTTGAACCTGTGCACTGCCGTGTCTTTAATAACTGGTCAGCAAGAACAGCACGTAATTGCATTAGCAATTAACACAGGACTAGCCATGCAGAGAATTTATTTAATGTTTTATGTGTGACTGTTTTGAAGACTTGAGGCAGGTTGGATTTTGTACTGGAATGAAGCTTTTACATGCAGCCACACAGGCAGTTTAGCCCGTGGTCTGTATGAAATTAAAAATAAAATAAAAATAAAATAAAAAAGGAAGGAAAAAAAAACCATAGTTTTCTGTGGTTTTCTACAAGGATCAGCTACAGCTTACAATCTTTTAGCAATGCAGTATCATTTTCTGACTGGTTGCTGTGTACTGCAGCAATGGAACAAGTTTTCCTCAGAATGCATTCCTGTTTTAGATTTTTGCAATTGGAAAAAAAATCTGTTTGTGGGGTTATCCTAACCACAGCTGTTATATCCTCTGCGTTTTCAGTGAAATTGTAGAAAATCTTGTTTGCAACCTGGTCTGCAGCAGCATTTTGGCCATGTTGTTTGTTCCATTTCTCAGCCCCTAGGCAGGCAGAGGCTTGGGGAGAGGCAGTCTTTGTTGGGCTGCGGCTGTTTCTCTGCCTTGAAAAAGAACAAAAACTGTCAGGAAGAAAGATATTCATCCTAAGGGTAGACTCCAGTTACATTAAACAGAATAGCAGCCACTTGGAGATGGGACTGGAAGGCAGCCAAAAGGACACTGTGAAATTTTTCAATAGTCTGTCCCTATGTCTGTCTTCCAGTGATCGACAGAGAATGTAATTTCAACCTTCAAACTATTCACTACAACCAAAAGGAAGTGAATGCTGTTCAGACTCTATTTTAAACAGTGCTGTAACCTAGATGAGAAGATGCTCAAGTGTTGTTCTACTATTGCAGTAAATCATTGCAGATATTAGTACTTAGTAGCCTAAGTAAATTGTCTTCCTGACTGTCTTGTATATGCTTTGTAAAGAAAAAAATATCCTTGACCAGTGGATCTAACTTAATTTCTGTGAATACTGTGATTAAGGGTTTCTCAGATGGTCATTGCTGCTTGTGGTGTCAGCTGGAGGCGGACAGCCTGGAGTTGCCAAGTGAAGTCATGTTTTGAGGTGTTAGTGTGGTTACAAGATCCACAGGCCTTACTTGTAATGTCTGCAAATGGGTTTAAGTATATGCTGTAATTGCTTTTTGAAAATCTCTTAGATTTATGTATGTAAAGACAGATGGCCTGTGACTTACTGCAAGATCAGTCTCATGAATCTCCAGTAATTTGATGTGTTCCTTTGCAGTAATCTCTATTCCTGCCTACAGAGACATTTCTGTGGTCTCCTCACCTTGTACATGAGGCATAACCCATTGAACCCAGTGGTGTTACAGGGGCTTCATCTCAGCGGGAGATCAGGGCCAGGTCTGTTACCATGTAGTTTCAGGCACTGCTGTTCTCTCTCCAGTGGGACCTGTAGGTAGGTCTTCTGAGGGAGAGGAGGCCCTTTTTACTTTGCATTTTAGTGAAAGCATGTGATAACAAGGATACATATATATATATATATATATATATATATATATATATATATATAAAACAACCAAAACCTAGATTGTTTCTTAATAAAAGATTAATTTCTATTGTCAAAGTATTTGAGATCTTCTCGGTTGAATGTATTCTTACATTTGTTTAGTGCACTGTTTGTGTTTTTTATCTTGTAGAGATATATAGTTTCGTTTGTAATACCATATAAAAAAAGGTAACACCCCCCACCCCTTCTTTGTAGATGTACCGGTGGCGTAATAGTTGCTTCAGTAAGTAGGAAAGCAAAGAGGAGTGAGGTGCCTTCTGAATATGTTGTGGATGTAAAGAAGGAAAGACGACATTCAGCTTCAGGAAGGTGAGCGAGCTGTGGATTCAGGAATTGAAAATCATAGGTACGGTAGCTACAAATAAAGGTTCAGTTACCGCTAAATAGTCCTTTCTCAAAACTTTCGGTGTATTTTATTCTCAACCTTTCACAACATAAGCTGCTGGGATTTACAGGTAGGCAACAAAGTACAGAGAAGGTAAATCATCTGCCTGAAGCCTCATGCTCCCGCCTAGCCCATGGACAATCCCTGAAAGTGCCAGTAAGTACGGCACTTAATGTGATATATATGGGGTGTTGCACCAACGTAGAGTCATGGCTGAAGTTCCCAGCTACCACAGCTTGTAATTATGAAGAGCAGCAGCTATCACCGTGAGTAGTCCATTAGCTTCAACAGAAGCTGTGTCGGTGCATTCAAGTGTAAAATATGTCCTTCCATTTTTTCATTAAATATAGGTGGGGCTGCATTCTGTGGTGCTAAAAATCTGCAGATTTATGACGTGTTGGCAGATGAAGTCCTCTTCAGGCCAGGTAGTTTTGCCAAACATGTAACAAATTTTGCTGGATAGATAGAGCCATTTACTACCCAGCTTTAATTTGGTATTTGGTAAAGGTGCTAGAATCTCATGTTCTGGCTCAGGCTTCTCTCTCTCGTTGTCCTTGTGCAGTCTGTTGCTTTAAAGATCTATGAGATGAAAATAATGACAGAAATCTTCTGCAGCATGGTCAGTACATCTTGGTAGTGGGGGGCTCCTGGGCATCACTGTTGGCTGCGTCTGTCCCAAGGATCATTCAGGAAGGACTCAGGTGGAGCAGATGAATGAACAATCCGTAAAGTTTTCCTGTATAACTCCTTTCTGAAAACATTTAGTTGTTATAAATACTCCGCTTTCCTTTTTATTTTCCTTTCTGTGCAAATTAAGTAATTAAAGAGGGCCAATGAAAAGATTGAGTGAATAAATGGAGGAAGTGATCAGGAGAGAAGCGAAAGAAGTGGTGGGAGTATGAGTGAATGAATGAAAACAAGGGAAGGAGCTGAGAAAAAAATGGAATTACACGTGTATAGAGAAATAGTTTGATGGCTCTAGGAAAATGAATAGATTCTGGATTATAGATTTAGGAAGGAGGTAGCATGACAGAAATTAAAATGTTTTAAATATGACAAAAACTTTCCAAGTGTGTTACATCATAATTATAGTTTCTTCTAAAGCATTTAAGCATAGCAAATCAAATTGAAGCAAAAATAGGAGAAGGAAAAGTTGATAGACTGTGAAATAATGTAGAAGGTGGTCAGGGAAGGAAGTACGGCAGGCTGCTGAGTTTGCCAGGTCACTGCTTAGGGCCTGAAAACTTTTCAGATAGCTCCAGAAATACATATATTTCTTTTGAGAAAGGGGACAGCTGTTAGCATACCAGAAAAAGGAAGGGCTGCTTGGACCTTTGAAATTTCAGTAGGTGATTTCTCCAAGGTTTTTCAGGCCCAAGGCTGCATACTCCTTGTAGACCAGGGGCTCTGGCCTCCTGAACATTTAAAAATCTTCTCTATTGCTTAGCTTATTTGTTTATAATGCTTCATCACTTCTATTGAAATATTATTGATCTTATTTGAAAGAAACTTCAAACTTTTTAGATAATTCTAAAACCATCCTTAGTATCTCTTCAGTCAAAGTTGGACTAGATAGTAGTTGCCTTAGTATCACACGGTACCACTGTGATGCAACCTGCTTGGGTAGGAGAACACAAACAGCAACCCATAACAGCAGTCCTGCAAGGTCTTGCTGTGGAGCCGCAGTAGCACTTTTTGCAGGCGTATCATAAAGCCAACAATAAGTAGGTGCAATGCTTCCCAGAGTCAGAATCACAGAACCTATATGGGATGTCTGGGATGACACTTAGAAGTCATCCCGCGAGCCGTTTCTTCATACCTTATCCGATGAAAGCAGGAATTAAGGAGTTGCTTAGCACCTGACTCTCTTAAATTGTCTCTGCCTATCCCAAGCTGCTGAAACTATTTCCTCTGACACTTTGAATAATTCTGTAATATGTTTAGTAGATACTGCTTGTCCTTGATTTAGTGAGAATGCTTTCCTAAACCAAAACTCTGAAGTTATACTCTCAAAATTGTATTTTTTTTTCCTTACAAGCGCAAGATTAATCTCCATGTTAGGCTTTTCTGGTTCTTAAATTTGTCTCCTGTCTGTAGTGATTTTCTCATTAATGTCTACTTTACACTATTTTGTGGTTCAGTGTAAGTGGTATTTTAGTTGGAATGGCAAAAAATCCAGTGTGAAAGAGCTGATGCGATCATATGCCAAAAACCAACCACTTATTTCATTAGAAGCTTGTTTTGCCTTTTTCTAGAGGCAGTCTAATTTCAATCAGTAGTATCAAGAAAAGACAATAGAATAAGAATATAGGTCACTAATTACCTCATATACTCAGGGTAATATCAGTGGTATTGTCTCTCATGCACTATGGAAACGTGTGCCTGGTTGCCTTTATGCTGTGTTTGTATAGTGTTAGTTTCACAATAATTGTTCAATGTGGATGATCCTTATGCAGTGTTCAGGTTTTCAAAACAGCATATCTGTCTAATCCTCTGCTTCTGTCTGATCAGCAATGCCAATATATAAAATGCACATCTGGTTAGTGAATATTTTGTTGCCTGGGTCTGCTCTTCAATGCCAGTAGAGATAGCTGACCTATGTCTTTACAGGGAAAGCAAAGTCATGCTGGTTCTTGATGTTCACGATGTAGAGGAGGTCAGTGGGGAATATCCACAATGATATGTTTGTTTGAATCAACAGGAAATGGAACAGCAGGAAAAGGATAAGGTATAGAAAACACTGAGCAGCATTTGAAAAAATAATATAACATTCATACTACATTATATAAGGCAAAACATTGATTTAAAAGAATTTCAAAGGTGATGGATGATTTTATGCCTACCAAAATATATGCCTTTTTTTTTTTTTTAACACAAACTAATTTGTGGAAGTAATGTCAGAGGCCAAAGGACTAGTTGAGTTCAAAAAGTGTTTTGCATTCACTCAGTGGTAATGAAACACAATTTTGTTAAGATAGGATGATTTTTATTTTTTTTTTTAATTTTATTTAAGGAATGCTAGAAAAATCTTCATTGCTCAGGGAATGAAACTGCTGGCCAACTATAGTCTGGAGGAAACTTCCCTTGGGTTCTGCTCATTAGTGTTGGCCTAGTGTTGGCCACTTGTCCATAATGGGACCCCTGTTCTCATCTTGAATTTCTAGGCTTTTTTTTTTGTTAGTGTTTTAATTCTCTGTGTGTGATGGAACTAAATCTGGATACACAACTCATGATAAAAAAAAAAAAAAAAAGTGGGAATACTGTGAAATATTATTCTAAAAGCTTTGTCTTCTGCCAAAGTTACTTCTAAGGTCATGGCCAAGCAAAGAAGAGAGTGCAAACCCCACAGCTAGGGTCCACCGCTCCATCCACTTCACAGCTCTGCAGTGAAGGAAAGCATATTAGATGAAGGTCTAATGGGTCACACTGGCTGGCATTTCATCCCCCATAATAATGGACCACAGTCAAGTCACAATGATTCATATTTCTGTGTGGTGCTTATGTCCAATTAAACTAAAATTCACTCACAAAATTATGATGTGTTGCTCTTATTGCCTCTGTTGTGTTTGTTGTTGTTCTAGTTTCCCTTGGGGCATGCTGAGGGTGTGGCTTTTTATTTCAACATAAAACTACTTTGTCTGCCAAGAGAATGGTTTTCATTTTTTTTTCCCTAATTACTTTTGTAATGTCATTAAACAATAGCTAAATGTTTGCTTTGCTGTACTAATGAAAAGCCAGGTTTCAACGCTGAAGTGCTGCTTTATCACTGGTTACTGCATCTCTATCTCCATTATCTATTCATTTTTAAAATATCAATTCTTCTACTGTGTTGCTTTTACACATCTAAATGGATCAATAATACCATGAGGCTGAGTGGGCTTGTACCAGTCTTCTTCATTTCTTTTGTAAAAAAATTATTGGCTTTTAAACTCTCTTTCAGGGCATTGTAATAGCCTCTTATGATATATTCCAAAAAAATAAGAGCCTAGACTTTTAAGACTATTCCAAACAGGCATTAAAACAGATTGTCAGATTACTGTTCACTTGAAATGATCATAGTGATAGAGGCTTGAAAAGAAAATTTGCATACATTTTCCAAACAAAAAAGAAAAAGACAAGCTTGATATCGCTGTATCAAATGTGCTGAAGGGTCTTTCATTCATTGTCGTACGCCTTCTTTTGGCCTGCTGGGGTAGGATGATAAGTCATGCTGGACTCAGTGCTCTAGGTTCCTATTTCCTTTTCTCATGTTAAACTTTTAAGCATGAAAATTCTCAGGTGGTGAGAGGATACTTGAATTGATCTGCTTGTTTGATGGTTGCAAACAAATGGTTACTTCAGAGGATGATTTAGAGCTATGCACTGTAATGAAATTACATTCAAGCAGTCAGAAAATTCCTGGATTAAATGTAAAGATAACGTCACTTCTGAAGAGTTTAATGCCTGATGCACTGCTATTGAGTCTTAAATTCTATTACTGTGTAATAGAAAAATGAATAATATAGAAAAAATATATAGAAAAAAGAATAACGAGAGGAAGAGCTGCATTGCCTCCTGTAAGCCAGCTAACAGAGAAATTCTTCATCGTGCCCCACATTTTATACCTGGACTTAAAATACTCACATACAAAATATAGAAGTCATCAAATATTCTGTATACAAGATAGAATTCAAATTTTTCTGAGGGACATTCCTCAGAGAGTATTGTTGAGTATAGGATAGGAAGGTATAGGATAGGATATGAAAACTGATAAACTGAGGAGAATTTGAAAGGGGAATGTGAAGAAGATGGATTCGCAAGTTGTGGAGGTGATACACAGGAGAGGGTTTTGATCCATGAGAGCACAGTAATGCTTCTCCGTGATTATGGCCAGAGGATACTGAATGTATATACTCTCCATATAGTACCCGCCCGTGCTTCACATGTGTCACTCAGTGCTTTTAAATAGTTACCCGGAGTTGACAGTGGGCTTACTGGTCATAGTATTAGATTCTCATTTTTACGGTTACATGAGCTTCATTCTCCAAAATGTTTTTGCTCCAACTCCAAAAGTTTTTGTGTAATACAGGGATGGGACTCGTTTTTCTGTGTAGGGGAAAGTTCATTGAATATATCTTAAAAAAAAAGTAATGACTGGAAGAGAAAAAAAAGATCCCCAGGAGAAATTGCTGGGACATCTAGTTTGATAAAGAAGCTCCTATTTTTTTTTTTTTAAGCACTGAATGTCATCCTGTAAAATTTCAGGGAATTTTGCTGCTGGTGTTAGCAGAAGCAGGTTCAATGCCTCGGTGATCTCTTTACTAATTAACGTTAGTGTTAGGAATTATCTTCTTCTTTTAGCTGGAGCTCATTCTTTCTCCTGTGTTCTTTATCACAGTTTATGATAGCAGAGAGGCATAGAAAAGATTATTAAGTCTGTTCCTCTGCCACTTAAAACTGTTACCATGTGCTATCTTTATAACAATTGCTTAAATGCCCCTCTCTGTCATCCTCCATTTCTAAGACTTCCTGCATGAAAATATAAAATAGTTCGAAGGGAATGCACAAACATATTAAGGGAAGCTTTTTTTCTCCTCCATATCTCCCAGAAGCCAGCCCCACTTCTGAAGCAGGAGCAGTACGATAATGTATCGCAGGCTTGTTATATTAATTACTCTACAATATATCACAAACTGCAAAGTTCTTGTTCTGCAATAAGGCTACCAGTTGTAACGACGCCATGAGGAGATTTAATAGCATTCATGCAGAACCTACTTTGTCACTGCTTTATAGTATGTGAGATAACAGTTCAATAAATATTCTGGGCTAGCCTAGATGAATTGAACATTGAGCATGAAATTTATAATAGTTCTCTGGTTTCTTGCCAAAGGTGTTGGGCACATACTGTGTATTTGCAACCCCTGCATGATCGGGGTTTGTTTTTTGCTCCTTAGAACAAAAATCGTGTTGCTGCATTAACTGTATGTTGACAAATTACGTGTATTTTGGCACAATTATTACCTTTGTTGGAGACAAGTTTTAAACCAACAAACGTGACCATTTGTTAGTCACAGAATACGATTTATTAGAATAACTGGAATATGTTACAAACTTAAGTGTTCCAACTTCAAAGGGAACTGCACATTTAGGCGATTCTATAATATTTTCTCAAAGCCGAGCTAAGCTGATCCCACATGACAGCAGTCTTAATGAGGCTCAATAAACAGTACAGTTTGTAACCTCAGGCCAACTGCCGAGCAGAAGCTGAGAGCAGTGCTACAGCTTTGGTGAACCCATTACTGTGAAAGATGCTGGATCCTAGAGCAGCCTGAGTCACTCGTTGCACAAGAGATGAAGCTCCAGTAAATACAAATGAATATCCAAGGTGACGGGTGACAACTTTGTGCATACGTGATTTTCTCTGATTTGACAGTGCCTTGAGATGGTCTTAAGGCATGCGGCTTACTAGCAGCCATTTACATTTTTAGCCATTGAAGCTTCTGTTTCCTTGCAGACATTAACATTTGCAGCTTGTGGTTCCATGTAAGCCTTAAAATTTTCCTTTGCTTTCTTTTTGGGCCTATTTCCCAGTTTCTCAAGATGTAGAACAACCTCTGTAAATTGCTAATATATTCAATAATGCTGAAATGTGTATGTTATTTCTACCAAGTTATACTTATTTTCATTACATTCTTCTGAAGGTTAATTGAAATAGGAGCTTGCGTCAGTCACTTGATGACAAGAAAGTCATCTTGAGCCATATCTCATCTGGAGCCATATCTTAAACCCCATTCCAGGCCCATTCATTCCTTTAAGTTGAAAACAAAGAGCAAATTACTCTACCTTGATTTTTGATTTTGCAACTCCTGTAATTTTTCCTTTCCCTTTTAAAAATCATTTATTTTAAATAAATAATCCTGAATTTGTTCTTTAATTTGGAGGCTAAGGTACAAAGGAAAAAATATAATCACTTGCTGGAGTCAGGGATAATATCACATGCTCCTTCCTCTAGCTCTAATGGAATATGAACTGGCTGACATTCTGTGGTATCTTGGGTAGAAATCACTAGAAGTACTGAATTATCATTAATTTCCCATGCGACTGCCTATTGAGGTATGTGATATGATTATCAACTCCTTCCATTTCTTGTTTTGCTTAGATTAAAATTTGAGTATGTTGAAACTCCCAGCCCTTTCCAGTGTGGGAGAAAGTATTCTGGGATTTTGACCCCCAGGCAATTTGAGGCCAGTTTAACTCCACAGTCACCTTCTGAGCCTCACCTTCCCTGGTCCCACTGCAAGTTGTTCCCTAGCCCTGGGGCCTGATCGCAGGACAGGTGCTGGCCTGGAGCTCTGGGGGGGGGGGTCCTGCAGAATCAGCCTGCAACCCCTGAACAAGGTAAAGAAGTTGGTATTGTACAACAAAGTAGGCAGAGTATTGTTTACATTGGTGTGAATAACATAATGTGCTGGACTGTTTATTCTGTTTATTCATATTTTACTGGAAAAACAAACAAACAAACAAACAAACAAAACAAACAAACAAACAAAAAAATTAACCACGTATCCCAAGTTTCTTAAATACATTTTGCCTGTCAGCTTTACGAAGTTGCTGAACCAAGTAGTTAACAGTGAATTAAACACTTATAACAGGTTTACCATTTATGCTTTTGATCTTCAACCTAGTAAGATGGCAGAAAAAGATGTTAAAGTAATACAGAGCTCGTACAAAAAGATTATGCAATCAGATGCCATTCCTCATTTAGTGCTGTTAAATTACAGAATGGCAACAACAAAGCATAAGTTGTCATCTGCTGACATTTAATTCAGTGGAAAACAGGAAGGATGCACTGTTAGAAAGTGGTATCAGAATCCCTAGGGAATTGCAGAGATACAGAGAGACAGATAAACACAGCAAAAATCAATATGGTTTGTGTCCTGGGCAATGTCACCACTTCACAAAATGACACAGTTTGTTTTTACGGCTGGGAATGATGTCCTTAAATAGTGCTGGTATTGCAGGGAATGGTCTGGTGACCACGCCGTATCATCACTCAGACTGTGAAGGGCCCAACCACAGTTCATTTAATCACTGTAAGAAGGGAAGTGAATGGTAGGTTGTTTTTCTTTAGAAGGTGTCAGACATGGCACGGTTCAGACTGAGATGTCAGAGCCAAGTCACAGAGTGCAAACAGAGCTTGGTAGGTGAAACGTTTGGAGATCCAGGCAGCAGCGTCAATAACCTTGAGATTAAACTAATTGGTTATTGGTATTTAACAACTGGTTATTGGTCCTGTAAGTGCCTGTTCATCATTATCTTTGTAGGAACATAGTAAAGGTTTCCTTCCAAAGGAGACCAGCATGAAAGTAGTTGTGTTACGTAGAAGCAGTTGTCTAGTGCCATGTGCTGAGTGTCCCTGCTGGGTTACAGTGCAGATACTGAAGGAAGCAAGGCGTGGTCATTTTCCTTGCCTGTGATAAACCAGAGGTTTTATAGGCCCTACACATAACTTGGGGAAATTTATTTCTTTGGAGTAAGGCTGTGTGGTTGAGGTCTCTAACTGCTAAACCATGAGTGACTTAGCAATAACATGTATCTGTGTTGCCTTTTCTTTGATAAGTCTGCAGCCGTCTTTGTCACATGAATGTGAAGATGTGGCTTTGTGAAGGTTGAAATGATCTTGCATTCTAAAGAAATCAGCTCTGGATGGTTGGTCCAGTGCTGCTGGTTCTTCCCTCAGGATTACGTGATCACTGGCCCTGGGAAACAAGCAGGGAGCTGGACAAAACTCCAGAACTGTAGTTGGTCCACACTGCAGGCAACCAGCTTATTTATTGAGTCAGAATATACTGTTGTTCCCTATCTCTGTAGAAGTTTAAAAGAACAAAAGGCTAAAATGGCCTACAAATCCGTAAGTCAATATCTCATGAGACATAGTCAGCAGCTCCAATTTGCCTGTTGTACCTTGCAGTGCATTCCTGCTGCTGTGATGGCAAATCAAGGGGTGCAGTAACCGTGTTGTGACTGGAGATGGATGAGACACATGCCATAGTTCATGCCAGCCCTCCCTCAGACATTTTATTACAGAGAAGGAGAAGCTCTCTCTCCTCCCCTCAAGTTTGTGGTGCCTGGGAGGGATTTTGGGTGGGTGGGGGAAATGTCTTGGTCAGGGTCTCATTGCTCTGCACATGTGACAGTCGCAAACTCACTTCTGCATACTTCAGTTACTAAAAATTACATTCCAGTTTCCCAACTTCAGGCCACTGTGTTTCTGATTGAGTGCTGTAATACTTGTGATCCAAGCACTATTTTTTTTTCCCCCAGAACAATATTCAAGCACTAACAAATTGTTTCCATGCCCATTTAAGCTTCTTCTTTGTTCTGAATAACAGAGAATCAGTACCATAATCTGCTCTCTTTTTTTTTCTTTATTTTTCTTTTTTTTTTTTTTTCTCAGATTAGATTTGCTGTTTGATTGATACACTTATTAGAAAGGAATTCATGAATGAAAGATGGGGGCAGTGATATTCTGGAAAAATGTATCTACTTGCAGTTTGTGCTGGTTACATTTTTCTTGTTAGTAGGTCTTTTTGGCTTGAATAAATATCCTAAGCTACCACAAATCAGTAGCTGGGTCAAAAATTAGGGGTATTTTGTTAAATTGTCACTTGACTCTTTGTTATCATCATAATTATATTGATTACATACTCAGAACAAGTGGTTGTTACATAGTACAGCTGTTGTTCTGCTGCTGTCATTTTTATTTTTATTTTTTTTTAATAAAAAATGTCTAGCTATTTAGATCTTGATTTATACATGCAATAAGTGACAGACAGCTTTTACTTGTTGGTAACCACGGAACTTCAGAATCAGCTTGGATACTCGGAATTATTTTTAACATTGGAGGTTCCTTTTTAGCCACAAGGTAGAGGATGCTCACGTGGCATCTCCGGAGTGCAGGAGAGCCAAACTCAGAGCATTGCACCCAGAAGATGTAAGACCAGCACTGTTCATGGAAGGCAACACCACCTCGTTACAAACAAGAGCAATTTCAGATTGAACTTGCTGAGAATCCTGTCTAGGGTTTTTCCCTTAATTTAAATTTACTTTTGGAGTACTGATGGGAAAGCCTATTTTATTCATGGATAATAATGGCTTCATCAGAAACATTCAGTCCGATCATCAATTGTTAATTAAATTTCTAATTATTTCTAATAAGAATATAAAAAAGAAAAATGTCAAAGTAAAACCTCCTGTCATATTTTATTAAACAAGTAGACCCTCTAATTTTCATGTTTCTGCAAGAGCTATAAAAATGTCACTTCAAATTAGTTAGCAGTTTATTGATGGTATGTAGAGGAAAGTAACCATTTCATTCCTTTTGTCTTAATACCACCATCTCCGGCTGCATCTAAACGTCTTGATTAGCATTTCTCCTGCAGCTAAAGCAAAGCCTTTATCACCAGTCTCGGCACAGAGAGCTGATTTAGATTTAGGATTCAGAATTCCTTATGCACGAGAATTCATAACTGAGTCAGTGCAAGATTTCCTCTGTAGGAGGGAAAAGGTCCTTTTGCCCTGTCTGGGCAAGGAGAGAAGGAGCCGGGTGATGGAGGCAGCTCCAGCACAGCCAGCCTGTGGCTCCAACATGGAACAGTTTGTCAGAGCCTTGCAAAGCCTCATCTGAGGAGTGTTGTGAGAGGTAATGTTCCACTAAAACCCGAAATAAAGATCAGGGAGCAAGTGAAATAGAATAATTCAGCTGGAAGGGAACTGCAGAGACCATGGAGTCCACTGGCCTGATCACTGGAGGCCCAACCACCACTTGAAGCATGTTTGTGAGGGCACTGTCAAAAGGTCTCCTGAACACTGATCGGCCACCTCACTAGGAAGCCTCTTCCAAGGTGGCAGCTGTTGTACCTGCAAAGAGTTTAATTAATTATTTTATTTTTGAAGAGGAACTGAAGTTTTTGATATTTTATTTGAGGTTTTAAAATTGTTTTCTGTCTAAGTAATGGCTGTTGACAGGCAGCAGAGCAGCAGGAACAGCATGGCTAGAGGAGAGGGCAGCTTAGTGTGCAATGCATTTGTTACTCCTCAGTTTTCTGTTGCAAACCCATAAGTTATCATCAATAATGGGTGGGAATGCTGTCAGCCTGTGCCAGAGGCCAGCAGAAGCTCAGACTAAAGCAGCTGCTGCTATGAGAGCCTCTAAGATGTGGAGACAGTGGAGATGAAGTGGCATCGAAACAACATTGGCATTACCTGAAGACCATGAGGTATACAACGTAAACATTTAATGTACAATGCCATGGAAACAACAGAAGCTCTTCTTAATTGTGCTGGTGAGAGGGGTGATGGAGCCCTGGCACAGGCTGCCCAGAGGCTGTGGGGTCTCCTCCTTGGAGCCCTTCAGCAGCCGCCTGGACGTGGTGCTGGGCACCCTGCTCTGGGTGTCCCTGCTTGGACACGGGTGGCACAGGCTGGCTCCAGAGGGCCCTGCTGGCCTCAGCCACTCTGGGATTCTATGAAATAAAGGCATGTATCACAGGCAAGGGAATTTTACTAATACTACTAACAATCATTGCTGGAGCTCTCAAGATTCACTTGATGGCAGTGGAAGGGAGGTGAGGCAGAGCTGACCATGACAAGCCCAGGAACAAGCACAGCTTCAGCAGTCAGGAAATGAGCAGCAGTAGCCAACAGAAGTGATGTAAAATGTGGGACAGGTTAGACATTTCAGTGCTGGCTTTATTGTCCGTTTTCCAACAGTGAGAGCTCCTATGGACAGCCATTCCCTTCTCCCCCGCCAAACAACAAAATCTTTGGTGCTAGCAAAAGCCAAAGCTGCCACATTCCTGTATGAGCGTACTTCTTGACAGACATGGGCTTGGGGAAAAAAGCAAAAACAAGGAGCTGGTAAGGTGAAACAGTGTCACTGATAACACAAGTTACAAGATACAAGCTGTCCTCAAAAGTTCTGAGTCAGATACCTTCTCTGACTTCTATTATTAAAAATGTTGTTATTGTCATATATGCAGATTTGCGTTTTAAAGGTTAAAAATAAGCAGTAATACGGGAGCAGGTGCAGCAGTGGCAGGAAATATAAGCCACTTTGTGAATTCAATACATATTTTATGTTTCAATAGCATCTCTTGGCAATAGGAAGATCAAGACTGTGGGGAGCTGAAGAAGAGTGCAAAGGAGTTTAGTGTCATCCAGACCTCATATTCTGTACAAGATATTGGGTATTCTGCTGAAGTGTATACACTTAAATATGTCATTTGTAGTTATTCCATGATATATGAAAGGACAGAGAAACTGTTTTGAAATAGGCTCCTTTTAGTACACTCGCTGTCAGGTTGTTTTTTTGCAGCAGTACCCTAAAAATACATTGAGCTGTTGTGGTGAGCTTCATAAAGGTACATGGGGATATCATTTGAGTAAGAAGCCCTGCATGTGTTCTGGCAGGAAGGTGTTAAGGTGCTTAATGACCGCCGTCGCACACTGATAATTTGGACTGGTATTTTTAGTTGTACTCCCAGTAGGAATGGCACTGGGTTTTTGACAGCATCTCACCGGCAGCTGTGACTGCTGGCTCCCAGGGGAAAGGGGCATTACAGAACTGTAGCAGCTACCCCATAGCTAAGCTTGATGCTTGCTTTACCTCTGATAAACCCAATTTTCAATTACATAAAATTTTCCAGAGACAAAACAACCTCTGAAAACTGCACAACCTGTTCTTTCCTCTGAGAAATTTGGTGGCTGTTCAGGCGAAGGGATTCTGGAGTTAATTTAAAGCTGTTTTTATAAACCTTAACATATGTCCTACCAGCCATAATCTACACATTCTTGATTGGTGTTATCTTGTTAGTTGTGATTGAAGATTGTGGTGTTTTTCTCCATCTCTTTTCCTTCTGTTTTTATATTGTCGGGTTGGGAAATGGGAAAAGTACTTCACAGAAACATTGCATTGCACAAAGAAGAATGGGACTTAAAAAGATATATTTTTAATTTTTCTAGGTTATTTTTCTTACTAAGATAATGCCATGATAAACTATTTGCGTATAAAAATGTCATGTGGAATAATTCTGCAGATCTCTAGTAATAAAGGTATAAAGAATCAGGGAAAAAAAGTAATTTCTGACACCAGAAATTGCATTTTTGTGAAACATTATATCTATAGGATGAAAAGAAAGCTATTTTTGGTATTCATAACCGGAATTGCTTGCCCGTGAGTGGTTGTGAAATAGTCCTGTTAGGCATACAAGGGTTCTTAAAGAGCAATTCTCAGAGTTTCTAACAAAAGACTTTGCTCATTTTGAATATCTGAGTTTCAGATAGCCAGAGCCATTGTGATCAGTGCTGCTGTATGGCCTGCGGTGTCTAGCCTGTATGCTGTGTAGAGAGGAGGACCGCTGTGATGTATTGGTAGTGGATTGCTAGTGACATGCAGAGTACATGCTGGGATTGTTTTGAAAAGTGCATAGTTTTTTTTCACTGTGGTTTTGTTTTTAAAGCAACCAGTTTGTTTTGGGAGCAGTGAGGATACTCAATTTTTAAAGCATGATTTCAGGAGTGGTTATCAGTGGTACTGGGGCGTTTTGTAATTGCATTTTTAGGGGAGGTGTGTTTTGAGCAACTAAAATACCCCCCAAATTGAGCACTATATTAATTTTTCTCCTGTAGTCTTTGTCATTAAAAATGCTTATACCACATCTCTGTTAGACAGTACAGTTTGGATATTAGCCTGTTTTCGGCGTCTACGGCATCGCATGACTTTTATTTCCAAAAAGTGCCCCCACTGGGGGCAGGTATGGGGTATGACATACCCGCAGCAATGTGAAAGATGGCATGCTGCGTGCTGCTGGGAGGCAAAAGACAGAGTAAACAGTGGCTGGATGGTCTCAGAGGGCTGAACTGAGTATGGAAGAGCTGGAAGCTTTGAGCTAGATCACAGGTAGGTCACGAATTTCTGCACAGCTCTCCTCTAAAAATATTTTCTAGACCGGAAAGCACATGTGTTTTGCTTCAGACCTTTCTAACTCCTGCTGTGTTCAGTGCATCTTGCTTGATGAAAGCAGACCAGAAGCCACTGGGTGAAGAAACCAGGCTCCTTTCTGTGGGGATGCATTCTGTGGAGGCACTCTAGGACAGGTGAATGTTCTGGGCAAACTCTGGGATTGTTTTGGAAAGTGCATGTTTTTGGAACACAGTGGGAAGTTTCTTGGATAATGCATGCAGGCTGCTGCCAGAGATTGGGTGTTCAAAGACCATGGAAGGCTACGGGGGAGCGGGATGGGGGTGTCCTCAGTTTGGGGCTGCATGGCAGTGACGTGTGCAAGTAGCCTATGGAGCCAAGAATTTCCTCAGCAAAAGTGCCCTTTATTCACTTTGGGTTTTGCCTTCATTTGCCCTTTGCCATAAAGGGTAATATGTGTCATCTGTGAATACTGAGAGCCTTTGGGTTTGGTGACAACTGTCTAATTTCCCTTTCTTGCCTCCAGTATAGGCAGACATATGGCAGTACCACATTGCAATACATGATTTTACTAAATGACAGTGCTTATGATCTGGTGACAGCCATTTATCACAAACACAGCACCACCAGGGAGGCACATTTGCTGGAGGGGAGGCCAGGCAGGCTGCTGGTGGGTCACCCCTTGGTAGGCTTGGTGGTGGTGGCCAGCACCAGCCCACATCCAGCAGTCACCCAGAAAGCAACCCCCTGGCATGGGGTCTGGATCAGCATGTGCAAAGGCAGGCACAGGCATGGCTGCAAGGCCACTGCAGCATAGCTCACCCCTGCTGGAGGTAAGTTATTCCAAATTTTAATTTCCCTTTCTGTCAGGAAATTTAATCATTTTAAGGTTTCATTCGTCTAAGTTCCATTTACAGCTGTTGAATCTTATGCCTTTGTTTGCAAGACTGGAAAGTCATTTCCCTCTAAGCGTTTTCCATATGTAATCATATAAATTCGGTGACAGTTCACCTGTCATCCTTCCCTTATGAGCTGAATAGATTGAACTTCTTTAATTTAGCATTACAAGACCTTTTCTTTTAGCTGCAGGATTACTTTTGTTCTCCTTCAAAGTTTTCAGGAAGGAAGGGGAAAAAAATTATCATCAGAACTGTTGTTCTAATCTGGTCGTGATTTAATTCAACCAGCAGATATATGAAAAGGATTTAACTTCTTTTAGTCCAGAGTTGGACCAAGACCTTTATTAGACAGCAGACATGGCTTTAGATAACCAAGTCTGTCTTCAAGCCTTTGAGCCACGTTATCTTGGAGAAGAAAAAAAAAAAAAGGAAAAAAAATGCAAGTGACAAAACTTCTTTCAAAAAAAACATGTTGACTGGCATTAATTAGTTTTCTTGCATCTAATTATTTGTCACTGTGATGACAACACTGAAAAAAAATCTTTAGAGACCCTATTTTTTTCTGTGGATTGCAAGAATACCTTTAGATATCAGTAAATACTGTCACATTTTAATGTGGAGGAAAGATTTTGAAGTAGCTTATGTCTAAATAGGAAGATTTACAGTCAGTTTTAAAGTGTGTATGTGGGAAGGGAAGGGACCTTTTAGCCTATGCTTCTCTAGAGCAATTGTTTATGTTGCTAGCAAAACATTTGAGCAAAATACTGTCAGACCTGATGCAATGTGCTCATTCCTGTATTAGAGGTACTGTACAGAAAGCCTCTGTGGATGGATGGTGGGGGCTGGAAAGATGAGTTGGTGTCTTTGACAGAATTACACAATAAAATTTATTGCTAACAAGAAATCAGATTCCTTAGTGCATGGCATTCAGTGACACATCTCCTCATATCCAGTTTGCTCAGTGATTCCTGGGCACTGTCACTGCCCCGTGCATCGAGACCCCTCTGGGGGCTGTCAGAGGAGAGGCGCTGGGCACCTCAGGGTGGTTCATTCCCAACTTTTCCACCATCTGCTTTCAGGAAAGTGAGAGGGGAACGTCACTGACTTTAGGGGTGGTTTTGCCTGAGGCTGCTGGATGATCTTTGGCAGCACCGAGCCCTGGCTCTGAGCTCTGCCTTCAGTCCCTTCTCCTCACTCCAGCTCCTGCAGTGAGCCCAAGGGAGCCTGAGCCATGAGACACTTGACAGCACATCCCTGCTGAGTACCATAAAATCAGTTAGAAAATGATAGAAATGGTAAATCAACCTCCTTATGCCCAGTGAAAACAAACCATAGAATCAAACCGGACATTTATTAATCAGAGTGAGCTGAGCACATGTCCCAGCTGCCCAGTCCTGTTGCTGGCGCTGCATGTCTTGCTCTTTGGTCTGCAAGGAATGGCTAGAGGTGTTTTTTTAACCCCCAAGATCCTTGCTAGAGGGCTGATCTCCTTCAAGGCTTACCAATTTCTGCTTTCTGCCCAGATCTCCCGGCCATGCAACTGAATTTTGATGAAAATAAACTATCTGTATTGCATAAACCCAAGTGCCCTTCCAGCTGGAGAAGGGAATTATTATCGTTGGGATGGTCTCTTCTGCCTTTTTCTGTTGGGCACATAAGGCTGTCAGCAGGAGACCAAAATGGATTTGGGCTTTGTGCACATCTGCACTGCCCCTTGCACTTGGAGGATTTATTTTTGACTTCTCCCATTGTGCTTGGAGTGCTTTGAGTGTCATTTGCAAAATCATTACTTGAAATGGAGGAATAATACTCATCCCATTTGCAGAAATGGAGTAGGGAATAAAAGCCTCGTTCAGCAAATATTGCAGATGTCATATTGTGCTAAAGAAAATAGCAAAATGTTAGGAATGGTTTTAGTTTAATTTTAAGACCACATAAAAATTAATGGCCAGTGGACATCTGAAACCTGTGAGTATTGTGAAAAAAAAAAAATCCTTTAATGGTCTGTATGGTCTGTAGACATTTTGAGTAAGAAAATAGATTTGTAAAGAAATATCTTAAATAATATTTTATGAGCTTTTAAATTAAGTTTTGTTCTTTTAAACAAGAAGGTTAAACAAGTGCTAGTCATGTTTAAGTATTAGTTTTTTACCGTTTCCACTTGAAACGGAGAAAAAAAGAAAAACCTGTCTGTATTTAAGATACTGGAACAAAATCTTTAGCCTTTGTTGTGAAAAAAAATAATATTTGTTTGATATTATAGGGACACATTCTAAAAGATATTTCAATCTCTTGTTTTATTTATTTAATTTTATTTTGAAAACTATATTATTTTCACTTGCATGTGGTGTAAATTTGCTGTGGATGATTTAGGGAACTGATCTTTGGAGCTCTTCTGTTAACACTGATGGATAAATAGGAGCCGAACAAGTAGTGGCAAAAGCTGAAGCCAAATACATTCCCCAATAAGTTATATCTTCATTCCTTTATATAATATTTCTTTTCTTTAAAGTCAGATTTTCATTATGTTAAGTGGTGGTCAGCATCCAAATAGCAACTCTGCCACCATAAAACTTCCACCCCAAAATAGAAACTTACTGTTATTAAAATACATTGTTTCTGCTACAGTCATCATCATCATTAAATGATGCATTGAGAGAGTTTGATATTTGCAGTGCAATAGTATTTTTTAAGTTTGCATCCTTTTTTAGCATCTGAGCAAATTACTAGCCCTAGAGCACATGCCACTGTGTGAAATAATAGTTTAATTTGTGATTTTTCTGTAGTCTTTTGAGCGAAATGTAATAACCAGCAAAGATGTTGCATGATGCCTCAGTCTTTTAGCTCGTCTGGAAGAAAAAAATGTGTTCTGCAGTTCACAAGTCTGACATGAATATCCTTAGAAAAGGAAGTCTTTGACCGCTTTCATTGTCTGAAGGGTGTAAATATGTGTAAATGAAGTCACTGCAACAATTACTGGTTTCTGGTTCTCCTGCCTTCTCCCAGAGGCAGCCCTGCAGGACCTGGGCATCTGCTGCTGCTCTGCAGCACAGAGCTAGCGTCCCCTTGTAACCCTCAAGCCTTCCCTGATTTCCATATTCCTTCCGTAAATATTAATGTGGTGTCTTGTTTGAATTTTAAGAATGATTTTTTTCCCATCAGAGTAATTTTCTGTAATTAACTATGCTATTACCTATTTCTGAAAGATTTTGCTAAAAAGCCATAAATTCCATCTGGGGATATAAGACAAGGCATGTTTTCCTCATCTGGAGTGAAGACTAAGGAAAGAGAGAAATTGTTATTTATTAAAATATAAATAACTTACTTAGAATTCAGACAGCAATTCCTGTCTGTTTGGAGAAGTATTTGTTTCTCCTGAGAGGGCAGCTCCTGGTGCAGTTCGATACACTGGGTGCTCGTGCCAGTCCCACTTCATCTGAGATTCGAAAGGAAACAACAACAAGTATTTGGGCAAAATCATCTTGTAAGTGAGAAAGAACCTGCAAGATACCTGGAAACTTCCACTGCCATGGTATCCTTCTCATTAACACTTTCAAAGAGGTAGGGGTGGTCTCATTTCATCTCTCATTGCAGCCAAAGATTTTCACTCAGTAAAGCTCCCTTTGGTGCACAGAGAAGCCAAATGCTGCAGTAGCCAAGCCTTCTTTTAGGCATTTCATCTCTTCCTTCCCTGCTGGACAGCACCACAGACCTTTTCCCTGCTTCTCTTCCTCTCTTCTTTTCTTCTTCCCAGTCAACTCTTCTGATTGTATGTCACTCAGTGTGCAAAATCTACTGATATTTTAGTATTTATCTTCATTTGGTCTTTCTGTGCTGTTTGGATTTGGCCAATGCAATAACAACTCTTGCACCCTTAGTTAAGGTACTGATAATTTGGAGCAGAGGCAGCATCCCCATCATTCTTACCAGGGAATCTCAGGCTCTGCTTCTCTCAGGAGGCAGGTGTCTACTTTGCCTAAAATAATGCACAATCCCTAGAAGAGATTATGTGATAATCGAATTGAATATTCACAATTTCTTTTGTTTTCATAGCCCTCTAGGGGCAAAATAGGTTGTAGATGACATTAGCAGTGCTTCTGGGTTTGGGGTTTATTTTATTTTATTTTATTTTATTTTATTTTATTTTATTTTATTTTATTTTTATTTTTCTCTGCATTGTACTAAAAATCTCTAGGCACTTGTTAGTAAGGCCCTATTTTCTGAGTGAAGAACCAAATAGCACTTGACAGTTTAGAAACTAGCAGAATATGCTTTTAAAGAGGAGAAGCCATTACTCAGGCAATGAGTGATGGCAGCCAGGATGATCCTGACACAGCGTGCCCGACCTTCACAAGCATAGTGTTGGTCCAGCTGTCACGGGTTCTTCTGTCCCTGACGGCTGGGGTCTAGCAGCAGCAACAGGAGCGAGAATCAGAAGGCCTGTGTTATCTTCTGCCGTCAGAGAGTTTAAAGTGTTGTCAGGGAAAACAAAGACGGGCCTGTTTGGAAAGGAAGGGAGTTGGAGACAAACCGAGTGGGGTTCCCACTCCGTTCTGCATGTGAATGGTGTGACATGGCAGCAACAATAGCATGAATGGGAAATCTGTTTATTTTTAGCTATGTTACAGCAGTTCTGTTCATTATTCTGAATGTAACTGCAGGCTTCTGTATCTGCGTGGGCAGTAGGAATGCACGTTGAAAGAAAATGCACATTAGGAGAAGAGCTGGAGAGTTTTTTAGCAAGAACAGGCTAACCTAGACAAACTTATTTAAAATGTACTGATTATGTATTTCTGTGAGTCTTCTCATTATAAGCTCCAGTAAGGTCATCTCCACTTGGGATGACGACAGCTGTCACCTTAGTAACTCTCTCCAATTTATATGGCTGCTGTGAGTAAGTTTCCACTGTGCTGAGGATTAAATCTTCTTATGTATCAGGTGTGCTAGAAATTCCGTAAGAAACAGTTATTTCATGTTTTTGCCATTCATGGTGCTTCTCAAACCTGTAACTACAGGGGAGGAATTTGGAAAGCACAAATTATAGGTCCTATGATTCCTGACAAAGTTATTAGTAAAATATTACTTCTTAGTAATAACTACTTATTAGTAAAATATTACTGGGGATGGATATTTATGAAACTGCTACTGCTGTGGCTACTTCTCACCAGGAGAAGTTGTGGTTTTTTTTTGTTGTTGTTGTTGTTGTTTTTTTTTGTTTGTTTTGTTTTTTTTTTCTAGAGTGCAATATCAGAAAAAATATATGCAAACTTGAAATGAGTAGTATGGTATAAAATTATTCAAAGGATATTTGCAACTACATCTCCTGCTCCTTTGGACAAGTTGTATTTCTGTGCTGTGCAGGTCTGGGTGCCCAACCAATACTTTGCTCCAGATGCCAGCTGCTGATACCTCCCCTGCTGGGCTTTGGCTTCCTCCTTTTTTCCTCCTTGTCACTGGTTCATTCTGTTGGCCATGGATATTTTGTCCAGCTGTTATATGTGAAATCTCAGATGTCAGTTGAAATTAACATCTTTTTATCCCTTTATAATTAAACTTTTTTTTTTTTTTTTTTTTTTTTTTTTTTTTTTTTTTTTAATGCACTTGGTCATGCAGCAGGCTGTGACAGAAGGCTGTAACCAGCAAAAACATTATATTTTTTTTCCTTGGGGAGACCCTTTGAACATGAGAAGCTTGTAGGAGACACATGGCAACCAGCTCTGCAGAGCATCAGAGTCTCTCCTGTTCTTCAGGGACATGTCAGTTGGGCAATGCCATGAGTTACATCTGATACATGGAGTTTTGTAGGAGGAGGGATGCTACATTACAGCAATAAAATGCATGAATTGCCAGTGTCAGAAACGAGAGGGGAGGGCAGCAGCAGAGGTTAGTGTCACATACCTCAAATCTGACAGGTTTATGTAGTACAGACATAAGGTCCGGATATAGATCTCAAGATGGGGAAGAGTCCACATGCACTGCTTGATGGTGAAGTGTGGAAATACAGCCTGCGTTTCTGGAGCATTGCTCTTAACGGTTGCCTGGGCCACACGGAAGCTGTCAGAACAGCTACAGCCTTTTAACTAACAGCCTCTGAAGGAATGTCTTCATGTTTGTTTCTAAATTAATAGGGTTTAAAAGAAGACCAACAATCTGCTGTGGTGCATGCAAATAAAAAGGTGCCTACGTCAATGTCTATATGCTTCCAGCCACAGAAATGCCAGGCTGGCACAGATCTAGGATTTCTGAGTTGAGCTTTCTGAACAATGGCAATTTCATTTTGCAATGTGTTTCTGGTCTGTGCTGGAACAGATCCAAACCCTTCAAATCAGTGTCACAAGACGAAATTGTGTGAAAGTATCTGCTTTCAGATTGGAAAGATTAATTTTTTTATTTGGCATCTCCCTTTGCAAGTGACAAAAATGTACCATGAACTACAGACACCTTTCCACTGAAATCAATACATCCCTGTGGAACATTTCAGCCTTGATGGAACAGCATAATTCTGTGAAAAAAAAAAAACAAAAAAAACAAAAAAAAAAAAAACACAATCATTTTGTCAAGTTTTGATAACATCTAGTCTCTTTTCAGACCTGACTGACAATGACTTCAGGAAGTCTCAGAGCAAATGGATTAATTCAAGCTGTTTGCTTCTCTTTTTTATTTATAGGACTATTTTGCTGTAAAGATATTTTTGAAATATACCACAGCTTCCAGCCTTCTGACACAAGTATGCATCTAGCACTGCCTGCTAGGTGATACAAAAAATGACGAGCCTGGAACCAAATGTCTCACTGAAAACTAACACAAACAAAAATGTCAGTCAGGCTTATGAGTGATAGCTAGAAAAGCTAAAGGTCTCCCTAGGTGCCCTTATCATTTGTCTTTTTCTGATTTGGCAGCAGATGCTAGCAAAGTCTTTTTCCTCCTTTCTCTCAGACTGCAGACCTATGTATAGAAGAATGATTTGACAAAAGCATGCTTTAGTTCAAATGCAAACTGGGTAGTGGTACATAATTCCGAGGCACAGGTGCTGTTCAGTGCTGTTCAGCCTCCAGTCCAGTGCTGTGGCTGTACAGTGCCCATGAAGAGCTGTAGACAGGCTCGTTTCCAAAGATGAAGAACACCCACCAAAAATAATCACCTATATCCTACTAGTCCTTCCCAACACACAATGTTTCTCTCTTATATGCTTACAAGGTTTGAATCAAATTTTGAAAGTCTCGTGATACAGAAATAAGTTTTTGAGCGTGTCTAGGTCAACTTTGATCTGCAGTAAATAAAAACTATATTTAGTGTTGACCAAGGGGAATACATTTTTATGACTTTCAAGATCAATAGGAGTAATATGCCACCTGACATAAAATTGCACTTGATTTAACAAAAGGCCAATAAACCTACTCCTGTCTCAAATCCCTGCTAGGTTCCACAGAGCAGACAGCTGTCATCTGCCTTTGTGAGCTCCCACAAGACTGAATTTAACTCTTCAGCAAGTGTGGGCAGCAGCAAAAATCAGGTAAAACAATTCTTGAGACTGAATTGAAGATGACTCCTAGAAGTAATCTGAAGAAGGAAGCATGTTCCTCCAGGAACATGGGAGGGGGAACACTGGTTTTTATTAGCAAATGAGTGTTGCCTGTGCAAAGTGGAGCAGCAGACTACATCTTTCCCGCATGGTATTAATGCTCTTCACTTCATGGGATCCTCCCAAAATTCTTAAGGCTTTCACTGGGATGGAGGCAGGACCAAGTACAATGATGCAGGATAGACCTTGCTAGCAGAGGTGGATTCTGAGGAATAGAAGTAAATAATCTGTGTACATGCAATTCTATTAGCCCTCTAACTGCAGACTGTAGAACCTGTGATAGGTTTTGAAACGAACGAAGTATCTGCATGCCCTTTCTCTAGATCTGCTTGAACAGAGCTACTCTCACTTAAGAGAGTTTCCAGCAACAGGTCTTAACATAGTCTGAACAAGGGAGATGTAGCACAGGTTAATTGAAGCCTGTGTGTTACTATGTGGATGTATTTCTATTTTCTTTGTTTATTTACAGATGTTTCTGTTACAGTCTTTCCCCTAAACAGATAGTTATATAGGTTGAGTGGATGTTTCTCAGTCTCTGGTGGGGATTTGACTTCCTTTCAGGTGTGTACATATGAGGAAATGCTGAGCACTTGATGATGATTTGGGGGAATCAGATGCATTGACATCTGCCATCTGTTGCACATATTATGGTCAAAATTACGTCGCAATCAATCCTTGCGTAACAGTGGGAGCAGTGCATGCTACACGCCTGTCCAACTGCTTAGTGTGCTTGTCAAGTGGAAAATAAACTGCTGCTTTAATAATGCTGCATTGCCTCATTTGAAAGTATAAGGTGATACGTGCTTGGTAAGTATTATCACATATTTAAAAGAAAGAAGAAATCATGACGAGTCATGGGCAAACTGCAACGAGCCAGCTTCGTTTGTACACAAAACATACAAAAAACTAGAAGCCTTATGTGCAAAACTACAGATTTAATGTGGCTATCATCAATAATGCCAACTGGGTGTGAAGTCTAGTGTAGTCTAAAAGAAAATCTGGTCTGAAGGTATGGTGGCATGTGCCGATTCTGTCGGCTGACGCTGCGTGTGGTGCTGATCGCCGGCTGCTGAGGACAAATTCTGTGGATGTGGGTGAGGGCCAGCCCGCTCTCGCCTCCTACTACGTGCAAGTGAAGGGCCCCTGGAGGGGCTGCCCTCTCCCCATGGCTCTGCACGCCTCCCCCAGGCCCATTTTTGGGGCAGGGAGGCGGCGAGGCTGCGGCCCGGGGATTGGGCTCATGGCCGCGGGGCCCCGTCGCGGCCGCGGCCTGCCAGCAGGGGGCGGCCCCGCTCCGCCTCATGGCGGCCTCTGCCGCCGGCTGCGGGGGTGTCCGTGCTCCTGCGGCAGTCACACGTTGCCTGTTTTCGGCCTAAATGCCTTAAAACGGGCTCGAGGTAGAAGAAATAACGCGGTCGGAGCGGGTGGGTGAGCGGTGGGACGCCTCGTGTGTGCAGCCATGCAGCATGGAGAGCGAGGAGTTCCTCCTGTGGTGGCACGGGCTGCCCCGGGCTCTTCTGCTTTCCGTGGGGAAGAAAGTGTATCTGGGATTGAGGGTTATTTTAAGTTATTTTTATAACTTAAATTGCTCAGTAGCATGCGTGTCACTGCCGTGGTTTAACCCAGTAGCACTGCACAGCTGCTTGCACATTGCCCCTCAGTGGGATAGGGGAGAGAATCAGAAAGGTAAAAGAGAAAACTTGCAAGTTTGGATAAAAGCAGGTTATGAGGTAAAGCAAAAGCAAGAGAAGCAAAACGAGGAATACATTCTGTACTTCCCATCGGCAGGCAGGTGTTCAGGCACTCCTAGGAAAGCAGGGCTCATCACGTGTAATGGTTTCTTGGGAAGACACCACCACTCTGAACATCCTCCCCCCTCTTCCTCCTTTGACCCAGCTTTTATTGCTGAGCATGACATGACGTGGCATGGGACATCCCTTTGGTTAGTCTGGGCCAGTTGTCCTGGCTGTGTCCCCTCCAGTTCCAGGTGCACCCCCAGCCTCCTTGTTGGCAGGGCAGCACGAGGAGCTAGAAAGTCCCTGGGTCTGTGTAGGTACTGCTCTACAACAATTAAAATACTGGTGTGTTACTGGCGCTATTTTCATCACAAATCCAGAACACAGCACCATACCTACTACTACGAAGGAAATTAACTCTATCCTGAACAGAACCAGTACAATCACAAAGGAGTGTTTGGTTATCATAGGCCTGTTGGTAAGAAATAGCTTGCAATTTATTGAGTGTATGCATATTTTTTTTAAAGTTGCATTTTTTCCCTTCTTAAAGTGAAAATACATTTATTTATTAGCACTGTTCTGTATATAAAATTGAATAACATTTTATTAATTTGAAGTAGATGATTAACATACTCTTGGCTTTTGCATGTATTGCACTGGTAATAGACTGAGAGCTTAATGAAAGATTAATATCCGAGAAGTATAATCACATTGTTTCACTTGCGAATTGCTCTCAGAGGATGATGACTCTTCTTGTGAAACCACACTTTTTAAAATAAACCTCAGAAAGCAAATAAGACCTGTGTTTCAGGCATCCAAACTTACATGGTGGAAAGTTATAGCCCTACAAAGCTCTGTTCTGTGAACAGCTCTTGGTTTGAATAATTATCCAACGTTTGCTTGCTCCTCTTGGCTTGAACAAAAAGTAGAATGTTCATAAGGCAAAAATGTTTCTACTTCTCTTGAGATATCTTTTTTTCCATTCCTTTCTTTGAACTCCAACTTTGTGTCATAGACATCCTATGGTGCTTTCATTTTATTTTTTTTTCCTCAAAATACAGCTGAAGAAAACCTATGAGAGTACTCTTTTCAGAAAAATATTTGTAGGATTTAGATACTATGTCTGTGTTTCATACCTGCGTGTATAATTCCTGATGGTTTTACATGTTTTTTTCACAGATCTCTGTGGAGTTCTCTGGACACATCCAAAGTCTTTAAGTAACTTAGAGGAAGTGTAAATTTATGTGGTTATACAATCCTTGCCTAAAGTTGCAAACAAGATTCAAAAAACAGCTGGTAATGTGCCTTAAGCCAACCACAAACACTGCTAAGCTTCAGGTGCCATTAAGAAGACTGGTTTTTAAAACAACATTTTTGGAAGGGGTTAGAAGATTTAAAAAATAAAAGAAAGAAACAAACAAAAAACACATCTGGCATCACTTTTGGTATCTAGACTCAACATGAAGCCTTTAACCCTTTTTTTGTTTATATGGCATTCAAAACTTTAATTTTTCGGAATGGAAAAAAATAAAATCACCGTGTTCTGCATGGTGCTTGTTCTCCTTATTGTTATGTCCATTTAGAACCAGTCTTATACACTTTTTCATGACTTTGGCTCATTGGTTGTAAGTAAACTGCTATGTTTCATGGCCCATTGCTTAAGTTCCCTCAAATGCTGAAAAATACATTACTAAAACCTGGCACTATGTCCAATGCAAAAGTGAAAGTTGTCAGACCAGTTCATCGGAGCTGATCTTCACATCAAGCAATGAGAACATGTAGTCACTTCAGACAAACAATAATCCCATGCACTTGGATAAACTAAATGTAAAATATTTGTTTTAATGCAACACATTTTAATGTATTTTATACTTCTAGTTCTATAACATGATAAATTTTGGGAAGTTTCTCAGTTACTAGTATTGTGTTGATGCTTTGTTTTCTGCGTCTTTAGTGTTGAGAAATAGTTTCCCAAACACTCCTTGTAGGAAACTAAATAATGATTTAGTGACTGAGACAAACAGAATAAGTCTCTGCTCTGATTGCTGAACTGAGCATTTGGAAGAAATTATGCTGTTTAGAAATGTGTGTGTAACATCAAAGCCAGGATTTATTTCCACAAAATCCTATTACATTCTAGTGAGGCATCAAAGTGAAAAAAGCGCATCCGTTGCCCTCAAAACAATTTTTTTCTTCGTGTGATCCATATACAAGCAGTGGAGGCATTAGGAAAGAAGATATATATGCATATCATCATATGGATGGCACAGAGCCTAGCATCTATTAGCTATAGACTGTTAATTTTAGTTAAGGTGTTCTTGCTTCTGTTCATTATGGATGTTTTCCTTTTTTCTGTCTGCTTTCCTCTGCCTTCTTCCTGTCCCAGAAAGCCAAATTTTAACTCAATGTTGCTTTATGGAGAAGGAAAATCCATGGAATATACTACATTGAAAATCAAGAAAGAAGAATACAAACAATAATATATGCTATTTCTTCAGGTACATGTATTTGATCTTCTCCCATCCCCTAATTTTAATTTTGTCCAGAGAACTGCACGGTGCTCGGCACACAGAGCTGGATTCATTTGCACCACGCCTGTTTAGGACCTAGCTGCTGTCAAGCTTCCCTTGGCTCCCCCCTCATCAACAGAGAGATTAAACCACCATCAATCACTTAAAGACAAATTAATCAGTAGGCAGGTGCTGCAACTCATCCCCCAACATTTAAACAAATGCACAGAGGCTAAGCTAGTGATGTCCTTTACAGGTTATAAACGTATACATGGATGACTTGATAACAAAATCCAGTTATCTCAGGAAGGATGTGAATTCCTAAAGTACAGACTTGGTGTTTGGGCACTGGAAAAAAATATGCTTTTGACAGAGAAAGAAGAGCTCTCCAACATGTGTTTGCTGTAGGAAAGTATTAATTTGTATTCTCCTAAGACATGAGGGTGAAGGAGAGAAAATTAATATCAGCCTGACCCATTTTTTCCATGATTCCTGGAGCAAAAGGAATTATTTACTTGGACTTATTTCTAAACAGAAATTAAATCATTTTCCCTAAGTGACTTAAATTTATTTCTAATCCTCTAACAACCTTAATCAACATGAAAATAATCAACAAATTGAAAATGTTGTCTAAAAACTATTTAAGGATTATTACTTTGATCTTATTGCCAGTAATCCAATGTTACAGTTCTTAGTGAAACCATTGCATAATAAGTTTGTTTATCCAAGAGCATGTAAACGATATACATATATATATACATATATATTTTTTTTTCAGGGAATTTTTATCTGTTTGTTGTGTTGTTCCATGATATATTTGGTCTTTCTTTTCTGGGGGCCCTTTAATACCTCCCTGAAATTCATCAGAAGTGCCCATGCTGCAGCAGTACCAGGTACCCTTGAAAGGATATCCAGCTGCTTGCACCTTCTCCTGCCCTTCTCCTGCATGCCCTGCCCCGGATAGCAGGTAGCTGTGTGTGTCCCAGGCCCTTGTGTCATGAGCCTGTGAGCATTTGTGCCTTTCTGCAGTCGCCCTCCAGTGATAACCTGTAACTTGTCTGTGACTTGTGCTCTGGGTTGGGAAGGGTGAGAGGGAGCATAAGCTGTGGTGGGGGCAGGCAGACACACCTCGGTGCTGTCGTATTGTCAGCCCTGACCCCTGGCAGAGACCTGCAACAGCTTCCTGACAGGGCTCACCATCCTCAGCCCCCTTCAGGGAGTGTGAACCTGTTTGCCTTGAAGCTTTTCATGGTCATACCATGGTGGCCCCTTTGGTAAGAGAGCTCCCACCTGGTCAGAAGCGGCTGAGATCTCATTTGAGGACAGACGACAGTACCCTCGTCTCCTGAGGATGCTGCCAGTAAGCAGAAGAGTGCAGGTGAAGCTTCCCATGACCAACTTGCCCCCTTCCCAGGAGAGACAGGCTGCTGTCCCACCTGCCCCAGCATGGTGTTGGGTTGTGGATGTAAGAGCTGTGTGCCCTGCTGGTGTCAAGAATTTCGTTTATATGTGTAAAGGAGATGCAGTATGGCTGTGTGAGCCAGGCTGTTTGGATGTGCTTCAGCCCACCTGGAGTGATTTATACAGAGATGTTACGGTTCTTACAGCTTCTTGGTGGCAGCAGCTGGGAGTCCCCTCTCTTCTGGTTTTCCTTGCTCTGTTCTGAGCAGGTCTCAGAGGCTGCTACAGAAGTTAGACACTGTGAGGTGGAAGGACTAGTTCTCAGTGACACTTTGGGAGGCACAGCAGCAGGCTGATCAAGATGCAAAATTGAAGGGCTTTCTGCTTCCAAGGGCTGCCTTGGACATATGTTGGAGCTTTGTGCTGTTGTATTTTCCTTAACAGCTAAGCATGACTCATGGAAACTCGACTGCAGTAACAAGTCCCTGATAGCTTCTGTGTACTCCTCAGAAGTCCTGCCCTTTAGAAATGAATGGATTGCTATTTCAATTTACTGTGGTCTCAGTATACTTCTCAGTTGTATCTGTGTTATTCTGGGTTTGTTTGGTTGTATTTTTGTAATAGAAGTACCTGCTTTAAAAGGTTGGGCATGAAACCACAATTGAGATCTATATTTCTTGTTCCTGTTTGCCTGCAATTCTCCTTCTGCTCCAAGATCAAAGGGGGAATAAATCTGAAGTTAGGTCCCTTGATAATAGCAGAATTAAGTTCTCAGTGTGACTGCAGTTTTTTGTTGAGACTGAGTTCAGAAATGTATTTGTAGAAAGCTTTTCTGTTGCTGAGGTGTTGATTCAAGTTTCCTTTCTGTAGATTCCAGTTATTAAATGTTAAAATGATAGTTCTGACCTCCTCGTATCTTACGTCTTCCAGATCTTTCACCTGGGGACCTAGTGGTTCCCTTGCTGGGCTCATCTGAGCACATTTCACCTCATTACTACCCTGCTAGCAGAGGTGCCCCAGGCACTGGTAGTGTCTTGCTCATTCCTGTTGGCTATTTACCTTTTCAGTTTTCCTTTTAGTGTCTTGAACTGGAATGTTTGAATTAAGTAATATCAAGCCTGTAAGAAAAGAGTTCAAGAGAATTTTGATTAAAAATAATAATAATAATAATAATACTATTTTGTCTACTTGGCAGAATTCTGAGCTTTCTTTCCTTGAAGACAGGTTGTTTGGAAGGAAGAGAGGGCCTTTTCTGTATGCAAGACATGTTCTACACATCTAGCTTTTCTCTAAAACCTGTAGATGCTACTTATTGGTCACAGAAGGGAAAGGTGGTGATGAAAACGCTCCTTAGAGTCCAGAAGCTCACTAAAGATTTTGTTTAGTTTGTAGTGTGTTGATGGCATGTCATCTATCTCTCTGGGGGTTGTTACTTCCCCTTGTTATGCCAGAAACACTGGGAAAAAGGAACAGTAAATAAGGTGTCTATCAATCCACCCATACTTGGAAAATGAACAATTTGGATGCCCATTTGCTAATCAGCCGAAGGGAAAGCTCTATACTGTATCCTGAAAAGGGCAAATCATGTGCTCCATGGTGACAGAAATGGCTCTTTCAAGCAGAAATCTTAAGCCTTTGGGCACTCTTATACTGTATAAATTCAGCTGTAGTAGTTTGTCAACCAGCAGACAGATCCACCCTGTGTTTCTGCTTGAACACTGCAGAAGACTCCAAAATGTATTATTGTTACTGTTGCTACAATTCAAAATATTAATAATGATTTTTACCATGTCACTCAAAATGATCTTTTTTAATTTCAAATGATGTTTTCCTAAGGTAGCTTGATGTTCAAAGTACTTAATTCACTTGTATTTCTATGATTTATCATACTTGCTTTGAATGAGTATTCTAAAGTTGTGCTTTCCCGGGTTGTCAGCATATAGGAATATTAAAACAAGCAAAATGAAATTACTTTGACTTGTTTTCTTGACTATTTCAGATACACAAACAATTCAGTAAATCTGAAAAGCTGGTGCGGTGCCAGCTTCATCTGTCTGCACTGGTGGGGAAGACTACCAAGCAGTTTTTCATGTCTGCTTTGGCACGTGGGTACCAATGGAGATGGATGGTTGCTGGACATAGCGCAGTTTTGGCGTTAGTTGGAGTTTTGTTTATGCAGTGTTTACCAGAAACAGGCAGAGAAGGGAGGGAAAGCTGCTCAGAGGTATGGCATGGCCTCCCTGCAAAGGGAGAGTATGCTGGGACTCTTCAGTTTGAGAGAGAGACAAAATACAGAGGTATGCAAAACCCTGAACAGTGTGGAAAATGGAAGCTGATAATGTTTCTCATCGTATAATGTCTGTAGAGCATCCATTCAATGCAGCTGTCAATAGCTTTGAAATAGAGGAAGGTATTTTTGACCAAGCTGCATTAAATTGTGGAACTCATAGCCACAGGTTCCCATGAAGGCCAAAAGCACAACTGAGTTGAAAAAGGGATTAAACACGGTAGTCCAGGTATAATCACTTCAATCTACTCAGCAAGTTCCTAAGCTACCAGTTTTCAGAAGGATAGATACAGAGGGGTAACATGTTTGCCCTTTTTCTTATGCTCTTTTGGTAAGTTCCAGTTTTTGGCTACTCTTGGTGATAGGAAGCGAAGGGGAGTCATTCTGGCCAATGCGGCAGTTCTGGTGCTGTCACAGTTGTGCTGGGTAAGTACACTGCAGATGAAACAATATTTAAATAAATAAATAAAAAGAAAACAAAATTCATCTCTTCTGATATTACAGATGCATCTGCTTAGCCAGGCTGTGCCTGCCTGCTCCCTTCTAAGGCTCTGCATGAAATTAGAGAACTCCGTGTAATATTGATAAAACTGTGAGCTTATGGTGGTAAGAAACTCAGGATTGCTGCTGATGCTCTTTGACACTGTGATTTACAGGGACTTCCTGGAGAGTAAGACTGGCATTTTTGTAGCCATTATAAATTCTGCCGGGGTTTTGACTGCTCAGCTGCAAATACTGGATCAAAACAAGGACTTAATAGCAAATACCTGTTCACATGCTGTTTTATGTGTAGAATAGCAAACTGCCAATTACTGCTCAATATCAGTGTTTGGAGATGCCAATTCTGTTGAAGATGTCAGTGCATTTAAATGTTTTGCAAGTGGACAGTAAATTCCTCTCATAGTAAGGTGTGTGCCATATGTTGCAATTTGCCTAATTCGTGGCAACAAGGTGTATAATACTGTTATGAAACTTGCATTTTTTTTTCTGCTCAGGAAATTGGGTATATGTGGAGTATCCATGATCTTTTATGTGTTTAGTTTGAAATCAAGTTAGATATAGATTTCAAGAATGATTCAAAGTAATATCAAAGAGATTTATTGTAGTTTCCTATAGTATCTTTTACATCAGGTTTGATAATTTTCACATGATCTCATAATACTAGAAGTTACTTCTGCATCTTGTTGCCTAAACATTTTAATGTGTTTCCTTAGCAAATGATACCCCACAGAGAGAGTAGCAGTAAAGCAGGTGTAATATGCTCTTGTAAATGTTTGGAATTAACAGCGCGTTCTGTGCACAATGTGCCAGAAATCGTGGGAACTGAAGTAATTGCTCTTTCTAAAGTTACTAATGCCAGTTAGCCTCTGATTTAGTGTGGAGAGAAGGAGAATTGCTGGTACTGAAAAGTATATTAAAACGTAAAAGAACATCTCACGCTTCTGAGTGATTGTTTTCATAGCATGTTCTTGCTCTTCTGTCAAGGCACTGAAAATATTGCTATCCTAAACTGGTGACTCCACTGCATTAATTTTTTTTTCTTTTAAGTTCAAGATTATTTTTTTTTCAGAATTACAGAACAAACAAAACAGAAAACAAGCGAACAAAAAACTTAGGGGTGAAGAAATGCTGCTAAAATGTTGCTAAAACAGATCTGTCCAAGACTTCCATTGCAGAACAGGAGACAAAGGCCAAGGAAAACAAGATGACTCTTACCCTTTTGTTTTCCAGTTTACCTCAGTGCAGGATCTGGCCAAAAAGGCTCTCTGGGCCAGACCGTTTAAGTCAGCTGTGGTTAAGGGAGCTGAATGGCAGCAGGTTTTGGAGCAGATGCATGATGGAGATGAAAGCTCAGGAGTACTTAGATTTTTAGGTTTTGGGTTTGTTTTGTTGTTTTTGTTGTTGTTGTGTGTGGTTTTTTTTTTTGTTGTTGTTGTTTTTTTTTCTTTACTGCTTTTAGGATGGTATGTGCATTGTAATTTATATATTGACCTTTTTGTAAAATTTCATGTAGTCCACACCTGTGAAATGCTTTTGTATTATTATTTTTTGTATGCATTCAGACTGCAAGTGTAAAATGAGGCTTCAGCGTAAGTATCTTTAATTTCCAGTTCACATTAGTGCTGTGAACGATTCTACTTATATCTGTTCTGCAGTGTCTGACTATGAAAATTTTCATGACTGCCTTCCTTGCTTTTCTGTATTTAACTGGAGGAAGAAAAGAAGGAAAGTTAAAGTAAGATAGAGTTTTTTTTTGTTTGTTTGTTTGTTTGTTGGTGGTGTTTTGTTTTTTTTTTTTTTTTTTTTTTTTTTGTTTTGTTTTCTTCTCCTTATTCTGCCTAATTTAGAGTAAGAGATTGATTATTGCGTATACAAGAGTTGATGTATTCATGCCCCAAGTTCTGAGAGTCACGCTTTGGGGATGGAAAGAATAAACAAGCAAAAACACTGGAAAAAAATCGGCTGTATTTTGGCTGCATGCCTACTTTGTACATAAGGTACCATTACATTTAAAATGGCAAGCTTTTATACTTACCCAAAATTGTGCATCTAACATGAGGAAAAGTGAACCCTTTCAGTTAGTTCTCTCACAGGGGCTACAGTGAGGCTTAAACATAAAACGGGTGCTCAGTGCTTTTGATCAGGGCCATGCCCTTCACAGTAAATGTGTAGAGAAGGAGCAGAGAAAATCTGTGAGCTTTAAGTCTCTGAGCCAGGGGTAAAGGCAGCGCTGTGCAAGACATGGACACCCAAACAGTACTCAGGGTCCTCCTGTGCCTTCCATCCTCCTGCCTCACTCCAAGGAAGATGGAGCCAGGCTGTGTCCAGTGGTGCCCAGTGCCAGGACAGGAGGCCCAGGGCACAAACTGCCCCCCAGGAGGCTCCCCCTGAGCACCAGGAGCCCTTCTGTGCTGTGCAGGTGACGGAGCCCTGGCACAGGCTGCCCAGAGGCTGTGGGGTCTCCTCCTTGGAGCCCTTCAGCAGCCGCCTGGACGTGGTGCTGGGCACCCTGCTCTGGGTGTCCCTGCTTGGGCACGGGTGGCACTGGGTGGCTCCAGAGGGCCCTGCTGGCCTCAGCCACTCTGGGATTTTGTGGTTCTGTGATATCAGTGTCACACATGAAGGACACTGCTTCTCACCTGATGAACAGTTAGGTATTTGTTTTCTTCCCACCACTGTTACAAAGTGCTTATATAAGACATTACAGGCCTTAGAAAATGTTAGAAAGACCAAGCCCTGTATAGTAATTAAGAAATAGACTATATGATCCTAAACACTATTTCAGCATAGGGTAAAATGAAGCAGATAGTATTTAGGAGCTGACAATATTTTATTGTTCTGGATTCACCCTTCTGGACAAGGCTGACTTTACCAAATGCATGACTACAAGAAATCAGCACAGGATATTTACAAGAAGGAAAACTACAGCTTGGAGACAGGGATCATTTCCCAGATGCATTAGGAGAAAAAAACTCAATGTATTTTGTCATTTAAAAGTTTTAATGAGAAATTAATTCTTCCTTTTTCCACGTGCTCCCTGAGACACACAGCTCCCGAAAGCCTAGGACCTCGTGCAGGTGGCACACTTTCTGAAGCCACATTTGCTTGACGGTGGCCAGAAAGTACTGCAGCATTGCCGCTTGCCTTCGGTGCCTCACCGAGCTTTTTATAGGCAGCCGTAGACTTGTGATTTTGAGTAACATGTTGGTGTGAGACAGCCTGCTGGCTGCAGGCAGAGAAGCGTGCAAACCGACCCGAATGTCTGCACTTCACAGAGATGGAGGAAGTGTCTCAGCAAACAGCATAAAGCACGGACTTTCAGTTCTGTGCAAGGGAGGCTGTGCTTAACTCCTTTTCTGCAGGAACTATGACTAACAGTTGCCTGCTTCTGGAAGGAGGGGGAGGAAGGAGACATCTTGTGATCAGTAAGATAGGAAGGTTGGATTAAGGCAAAATGGGTGGAGTGCTTGACCTTGCTTCCCCTCCTGGCTTAGCGATAGATTTTTTTGCTTGATGTTTATTCGTTTAGGTTATCTGTGCCGCTTATCTACACCATCCACAGTAGAAATGGCTTGCAAGGCAGCACTTTGTGTGAATGCAGTTTTCAGGAGAAATGTCTGCTAATCCTAGGTAGCCTTTATGACTGTGACACTGGATTCATCAAGGAAAATGTCTTGCTGTCCTGTCTATCATGTGTGTTCTGTAGATTCATAGAATCACAGAATGGTTTGAATTGTAAAGGACCTTACAAACCATTTAGTTCCAGCCCTCCTGACATGGGCAGGGACACCTCTCACCAGCCCAGGTTGCCCAAAGCCCCATCCAGCCTGGCCTTGAACACCTTCAGGGATGAGGCATCCACAGCTTTTCTGGGCAACCTGGGCCAGTACCTTATCAACCTCTGAGTACAGAATTTCTTCCACTTAGACTATTAATCTCTTCCACTTAGACTCTTATCTAATCTAAACCTACTCACTTTTAGTTTAAAGCTATTCCCCCTTCTCCTGTTACTACATCCTCTGACAAAGAGTCCCTAACCCAGCTTTCCTGTAGCCCCCTTTAGGTACTGGAAGGCTGCTGTAAGATCTGCTCTGGGCCTTCTCTTCTCCAGGCTGAACAACCCCAGCTCCCTCAGTCTGTCTTTGTAGGAGAGGTGCTCCAGCCCTTCAGTCATCCTTGTGGCCCTCCTTTGGACTCACTCTAACAGGCCCATGTCCTTCTTGTGCTGGGGGCTGCAGAGCTGAATGCAAGGCTTCAGGTGGAGTCTCACGAGAGCAGAGCAGAGGGGGACAATCCCTTCCCCATACAGTGTTGTCACCACAGAGCAGCATCACCTGGAATGTTACAGACTTGGCTGAGCAGCTGTGGTCCTGACCAGGCTCTGTGAATCTACATCTACAGACGCAGGAGCCACACTCCCAGATCTTCTCCCACTTCTCTTCTGAAGCTTGCACAGACCCCACAGCTCTGCATGAGCAATGCACATATATCAATGTGGTTGATGTGGTTTGGATGTCAGTAGGAATGGGCTCAGGCAAAGGCTTTTCCTGCCTTGCATTTTAGGCTTAAATTTGTCTCAGATCTCAGTTTTGAAATCTAAGAGGGGACAAAAATAAAAGCCTTTACTGAGGAGAAGGCTCTCTAAAAGGCAGATTAGTGCTAATTTTTATAAAATTGGATTCATATTACATTGAAAACAATGCTAAGGACCAGGTATGTGTGTGGTAATTGTACCACATCTATGATGGGACATGAACCCCCTCCATATGTAACAGGAGAAAAGACACCTCACTAGATTTTTTTGTGTGTGGGAAGAAAGATATCTGTCATAATGTGTAAGAAACCCAAAGTAAGCTTAGATGGAGGAGCTGACAGCTGACCTGATTAGAGAAGGGCTGACTGTAATGAGGCATGCTCCAGCAAATTAACTAGTTTGTCCAAGCTAAAGGAGCCTCAGCTGAGTTAGGTTTTAAGGAGCGATTCTTTTCTGTGATATTACTTTAAGAACAGTTCTGGAAAATACAGATTTTAACAATGAATTTATTATTAGTATCAGTGTTATGTTCACACATCTGTCTTAGATAAAGTACAAGTTAGTATCAAAATAACTGCAAAGGCAGGGGTATTATTTATGTAAAATGTTGCTAGCCCTGGTTTATGTTTTCATTTTTAGACACTGGATTAGATTTTGTCAGACATCCAAATTCAGCCCCATTTCTGTTAATAGTAACAGGTTGCAATTAATTGTCCTTCTTATCACAGGTGCAAAAGCTTCCTCCAGTTTTCTTCTATCTTTCTAGCATTGCTTGTTCACTCAGCCATCATCTGACTTAAGCTCATTTTACAATATACAAATCCTTTATTTTGACAGTTGCCAATAATACTGTCAGATTAGTGTCTGTTTATTAAAATGGGCTCTTGTTTTGAAATCCCTTGGTCTCAGATGTCAGTAGATTTGTGGTATAAACAGTTCCATGTAAAAGAATTTTTGGATTGAGAAACGTTGAGGTAGTAAGACTTGCTGTCATATTTTCAGTTCACACCATTTTTCAGTGTCTGGTTTTGATCATCTTTTAAAGACTTAACTTTTAACATACCAAACTAAGTAATGCATTATTAATACAGTGTTAGACTAGTGTATTCTTTCAGAGCAGAGCAAGAAGCATCATGAACAGTTAGCATAAGGTACTAGTCCACAGTCATGTCACCGTAAAATGACCAAGGATAAATATATGGTCAGGATTTCAGGTCAGTCTTCCTAAAGGAAAGGTTAGTCAGATTTGCAGTAATATAAGCATGTCTTGCTCCAGACACAGTAGCACAAAACTGTAGACCTCTAGGATATTAACACCACTCATCTTTCTCTAGTATTGAAATACTTTAAGGTGGGAAGAAAAAAAAAATAAAATCTAAGCCCCTTCAGGCAATCCTGACTCCTCTTGACTGTGAGATGTGACAAGCAAGCACTGCCATCACAGATATTTATTTTTGAAGAGTTAGGTGTACTGGTTATCGTGTAGCTCTTAAGTGTACTGTCTGGAATTCAGAGCAAAGCAAACTGATTTCCAAGTGTAATTCTCCATGACGGTGAACCAGGGAATATTCTTAAACCTGCCTCTCAAACCTAAATAAGATCAGTGTTGCAGGAGTGAGTGCCACTGCACCTCAGCCTCAGACACAGTGTTTAGGAAGGCTAATCAGTTGTGGAAATTTTTATTTTGGTCATGGGGCAAACAATTCAAATGAAAGTTAAAGAGGTGATCAGGACATTGTAGGGTGGGCACCACGCGGCGACACAGGATCAGCTACTAGCCCGGTTAGCCAGGAGCCGGCAAGTCTCCATCAGAAAATTGTTCTCTTATGAGACAGTAGCTCAAGATATTGCAGTCCTCTCTGCTGAAGGAAATGAGTCTTCGTGGCCTGTTTCAGTGAGAAGGAAGACAAATTAGTTTAACACAGATTAAGAGAGCTCTGTGGTGAATTTCCACATATCAGCAGCAGAGGAGCAGCTCCCTTAAATCATTGCTGCTGCTTGCTAGGTGAACATTTCACTACATCCCTATGCGTGACAAGGATTGCTGTGCTGAGTACATGCTTTTTAGACCTTTTTTTTTTTTTTTTTTTTCTAAATGTAAACAAATGCTTGCATTCTTAGTTGCATGCATTCTTTGGGATGGAGGGGACCAGAGCCTGGTTTGCAGTTGCCCAGCCTCCAAGGACGTTTAGTCCCATTTAAACCAGTGGGCACTGAGTTCAGTGCCCCAAATTCCAGCTCATATGTTGTGTGTCCCAGTAGAAAACTTGCTCAAATTAGAGTAGCTTAAATATTCATATGACCCATCTTTTTAGACTAATTACAGAGAAAATGAATTAAAATACATAATCAGATCCTTGCATGAAGCACTGAAAGAAAGCCTTGCAAAAATTCCCCTGAGAAGAAGAAGTCAAGAAAGGTTTGGCACAGTGCTTTCCAGTCCCTTTAATCTTGAGAAAAAGGTCTTTTACTTATAGTGACAAAATTGTGCAAATTGTAACTAATTAATGTCTGATTAGTTTGTCTTTATTCAGCTTTTATGAAGCGGTGGGGAGGGGAGATTTAGCTCAGGATGTGCTTTGCTTTGCCTCCTTTGGTGGGGGTAAGAGAGGAAGGTTTGCAGTTGGCCCCAGGTCATCCAGTGGTTGAAAAGTATGAGGGTCTGAGAACTGTGGCATGCAGACCACTCCCATGTGCCATTAAAAATATTTTTTTCTGTCTGTCTCACTTTCTGAGGCTAGTTCAGACCATGCTGAGTACAGAACAGCAGAGACCAAGAGCAGCTGTTAGTGGATGGTATGATTGCAACCTTCTTTTTCTGGCCTTTGTACCCAACCAAGTTAAGCTGAAGAACCAGAGACACTAATGAATGTATCGCTGTGTGTGGTAGATAAATTGTGCTCCTCTAATTATACTGTCAGGACTAAGAAACAACCTTCCTCTGGGTAATTTCAGCATAATTATGGCAATCATGTAGTCCTCTCCACCACAGTTGTATGTCTTTGCTGTAAAATGGCAGCGCTGAGGTGCCGTTTTTTGGGGTGTAACATCAAGACAATCCAAATCAATTTTTTTATTTGTTTAAACAATGGAAGTTTCTTTACAAACTCCCTGCTTTATATTTAAAAGATCTTTGTTAGCAAGTGGTGTGCACTGGTAAAATGATGAAGGGAAAAGCCAAGTGACTTTGATTTTAATGCTCAACTAGCTGCTCTCAGAAATTAATACATTAGCTATCAGTTCACCGCACCTTCAAAGAACAGCATTTAAACCTTCCTGACATTTTTTCTAACGTCATCCTTAACTGCAGATAATTTATAAACCTCTAAACAAGGATGACTCATCCTGCTTTTAAACTCAGTGACTTCTGTGCTGAATAAATTGTGCTAGCCGAGAAAGGAAATTCAAAGAGAGGCCGAAAATTTTTTTAGATTTATGCTGTCATCCACTACCTCAGCAAAGCCAGGCTTACGTATGTATGTGCCCTAGATGTGTTATACTTGCCCCAGTGTTTGAAGCATATGTATGTGTAAAACATTCGTCAGAAGAAAGATGCATGTACCTCCAAGGAGCAGGACTGCATTGAGCCTTGTTGGTGTTGCTGAGGTTGGTTAGCACTGTTGTACTCTCATGGTATCATCTTCAAATCCATCACAAACAACATTGCCACTTGTGCTTGAAGATATAACTCTGCATGTAAGACATATATTGTATTATTTATATCACCTGCTCTTCAGTTTTGAAGTCACTGACAATAGGTGGTGGAACAAACTGCAAGAGCCTAGTGCTGAGCACAATGAGAAATTGGAACCTGAGCATTGTTCTTAAACATGCTACCCTGTCCAGATATGCTACAGGGTTTTTAAATATGTTTGGTACCTTTTAATTAGGCAAGTCAGGCAGAGAAGGAACTAACAATGCTGAGGAACAAAGAACTAAGACCACACACCAACGTTCACTGTAGCCAGGTAATGTATCTTCCAGTGCCTCTCTCATCAGAGCTTGAAGCTCGCTGTTAACCTGAAAGCCCTTTTCTGAGCTGTCCAGCTGGACACGTGATGTGAAGTGGCAGCAGATCTGTGCCTACCTTTGCCTTCTCTCCCACAGCTGCCCTGAAGAATTCCAGCCTTGGGAAAGTTGTGTGGGGAGCAGCACAGAAGCACACTTTGTGTGGAGGGTTTCACTGGGTCAAACAGCATCCTGTTTAATATCCAAGATGTGTTAAAGGCTTGTGCTGTGCTGTAGTGTGTTCTTAGCAGCCTCTTCAGGTTTGAGATGACTTGTTACATTTAGGTGTATGTGGGAAAGATAAGTAGCAGGTATTTATTAATACTTTTTAATAGGAGAAACTACTTGCAAGGATGTAAGAATGTGAATCACCTGACCACCCAAATTCTCTGGAATTTGCTTTATTGCTAGATAAAGTATGTTTTGGTCAATACCTGAGCTCGTTTCTTGCCATTTTCAAGCAGTACTTTGTAGTTTTTTCACAGTTTCTTTCATGCCATTGAGAGCTCATCACATACTGTCAGACAGAAGGCTTCTTGACTGTGTCAGACTGAGTTGTCAAGTTACTGCAGTTTCCCACAATTATTCTTTGCTTTACGTGCAATAAATATCAAAAAGAGTTTCAAAATCAGTGCATTTTGCCATCCTTTGATCATCTCCAAAACAACACCATGTGTTGTATGTAAATGCTGTGTGTGGCAGTGTCACATACGGCCTTTGAAATCCCCAAGAAGGTGGTAAAATAAGCTGAACAAATTACCTTGGTGAGCCTGAAAGCTTGCGGACAACCGAGCTTATGCAGGTGTGCAGAGAAGTATTTCACAGAAGTTTTGTGGGGCTTTTCTTTACCCTTTTAGGTGAGCTTAGGAAGCTGCAAAGATAAAATTGGAATAGCGAAGGGAGAATAAGAAGCCCTGTTTAGAAGCTGTTTCTCAAAGCTTTCAGATTTTCTAAAGAGATACGAGAAACAGATGGCCACATCCATCAACTACATTTGTCCACTTCAGGATTCTTCTTCTGCTATTAACTATGTATTCAGCAAAAGAGGTATAAAAAAAACTAATAGCACTATGTAGCTGGGTTGTAATGATGGAATAACAAATGAAATCTCTTTCTCTCTTTAAACAAATTTTATCAGCAGAAGTCTAAGTGGAAGAACTTCTGGAAACTTTGTGTTCAGAGAAAAATGCTGATCCTTCTGTTAAATGCCAATGCAATAACACATTCTAACTTCATTAATACTTTCTGAGAAATCCAGACGTTTTAGGATTATACTGCTCCAGTTAGAAGCAATTGGGTGCAGAGTAATAACTTCTATCCTGGAAATGTTTCAGAGTCTGTGGGATGCTGTATTTTGTGAGTATTTTATCTAAGAGAGGTATGGTGCTGCTGGTGCAAGTTTCCCAATTTTGCCTTCCTTTGAGTACTGAAGATCCAGATTTGCTCTTTCGGAAAACAGCGGACGTATTACCACTGACAGTAGGTGGTGTGGAATAAAACTGTGCCAAATTGCGAGTCTGTGTATGTCTTGCATCATTTCTTAATTTGAGAAATCCTAGGAAATGGATTTTTATCTTAATTCTCATTTAACTTTTTATTACATCTTGTGAGATCTTTCTGTTGAAGTGCTCTTGCTAAGATAAACATTGTACATAGCTGAAAATACAGCTAGTATTTCAAAGCTACCCTTCTTGCTTCCTATTTGTAATTAGGAGAGATCCACTGGGCTGTTGGAGTGCTGCATCCAGGTCTGGGGCCCCTAGCACAAAAAAGATGTGGATCTATTAGAACAGGTCCAGGGGAGGGGCATTGAGGATGACTGAAGGGCTGGAGCACCTCTCCTATGCAGACAGGCTGAGGGAGCTGGGGTTGTTCAGCCTGGAAAAGAGAAGGCCTCGGGCAGAGCTTACAGCAGCCTGCCAGTGCCTAAAGAGGGCTACAGAAAAGGTGGGGAGGGACTCTGTGTCAGGGGGTGCAGTGACAGGGCAAGGGGGAATGGCTTTAAACTAAAAGAGGGTAGGTTTAGATTAGATATGTGGAAGAAATTCTGTACTCAGAGGGTGGTGGGGCAGTGGCCCAGGTTGCCCGGAGAAGCTGTGGATGCCCCATCCCTGGAGGTGTTCAAGACCAGGCTGGATGGGGCTTTGGGCAACCTGGTCTAGTGGGAGGTGTCCCTGCTATGGCAGGGGGTTGGAATGAGATGGACTCTAAGGACCTTTCCAAACCAAGCCATTCTGTGATATGGTATTCTATGATATACATTAGTATGATTTGTTTTTTCAGTACGAAATCTGTCTTGACAAGTTGTAGATATCGAAATGATTATTTTTTTCTGTTGAAAAGCAAAACTGTGGTGATTATTTTTACATTGATGAGATTCTGACCTCAGGCTACTTTTTGTGCAGAGGTAATTTGTCACTTTCAATTGGCAATGAAGTCTGTTCAGGTAACCCTTCTTACCTATGCAGAATTTATTTAAAATGCGGTTCTAAATTTGACCCTTGCTCACTGTTAGACCTGTCAATGATATGCGGATTGTGACAAGAAGACTAACAGGATTTTGAATGAGGGATGTTATTTCAGCGACGATGGTTTTTCCCTTTTGTTCAATACATTAAGATGGAGGTGCCTTCAGCTTGTACCCTGCAGGTTCTTGTACAGCCCTAAGGATCCAGGACTAAGGAAGCAGAAAAAACAAACAAACAAACAAAAAGGTGTGTGAATTACACAAAACAGGAAAGAATTTTGCAGAGGAAATTGGACTCTAGTGCAGAATATTGCTGCTGTTGAGCACTGGATTCCCAAGAATGAAGTAGCAAGAAAACTACACTTTTTTTTTCTCTCACAGTAGCCATATGTTTCACTTTACTTCAAAACTGGCATGAGAGCTTCTGGAAGAGCCCAGATGTAATATATGGAATGGAAAACGCTGTATGTGCCAAAGCCACTAAAACAGGATGTTTCCTCCCTGACTAACCACTTTGCAGAAGTGCTTGCTGTGTTTTCCATTAGAATTGAGGAAAATAATACATCAAGAAAAATTAAATCACACACAGTGGTAATTATAAAAAGAAAATGGACAGTGGTTACTACCAGCCTCTAAGAAGAAGAAATTCAGGCTTTTTCAATAATTTCTGACTGTCACTGGACTCTTTAATGCTTGATTTCTATTACTTGTATTACTTCTGCCAGTTTCTACCTCAGTGACAAACTATGAAACGAATACAGTCTTCTTTGGTTGCTTATCTCTTATATGTGAGAACTGCTAGGTTTAGGGCTTATGGAACAAATTTTAAAAATTATTCATTTGTCTCATTCTAATGTTATAAAGGCAGAATCCAGATAACTGTTTTTTAGATAGGGGGGATGTGGAAGAAGTGAAATACACTTTTTTTGAATTTTTACTCTACCATGTGTAGTCATTCTAGATAAACGGAAGAGAAAGAATGTTAAGCAATTCTTGTAATACTAACTTTCTGTTCATAAGCAAGGAAGTAATTATGGTTCGACTGGCTGTACTTCTTATTACAATAGCTTTCTCAAGAAAAGAGTTTGTAAAACGTGACAGAGTTAAACATAGTCGCTTATAACTTCGGTAACAGTCACACTGAAGTCCATCATGTGTAATTCCATGCTGAGTTGCGTAGGCTCATTTTATTGTCCCCAGAGAGAGAAAAAATAATCTCCAGGGAGTGATTCTGCTATCCTAAGTCCTGCATTGCAGTCTGGAGATGTCTTTTTTTTTCCGCCTTAAATGGGATATCTGTAGGATGACATTTCTAGTTTCAGTTGGGCAGGATGAATGCATTGTACCAACTCTTCCCAGCCTACAAGCCTGGTGGGGCTTCTCCCATTCAGTAGTGAGCTGAAGAGACTTAGGTCGTGATGCACTGAAGCCCACGACAGGGAGTGGCATGTTTTACACATCTGAACACCTGCAGCCAGGACAAAGCAGCCCTATCATAGTGTAATTAAGCCAATTAGACTGCAGACAAAGATCTTCTTTACTCTTATGTTAGGTTTACAAAAGTGTTTCCAACAGAGGTGTTTCTGTGAAAAGCCGCTGCCAACAGAGCCATCATTTTAAGCTTCTGCTTGGGCGCCATGCCAATGGGCTGCCAGGTCCAGTTCTGGTTTTTGCTATTTTTTTTTTTGTAATGGAGTAAATTGGGAAGCAAGACATCAAAGCATGATGTAAGGCAGCAGAATGAGGAGAAAAACATCATCTGTATAATAAATTGTTGCATTTCTTTTTTTAACCTGGCCTTCTCCAGATTTTTATTAAGAAATGTTCCTGTTATGACAGTAACGATACCCTGTTTCTGTGGGAAAGTGTGTTCCCACAAGATCCTTCTGGACTGTCATATAGGGAAGACATGCAACGAGTGCAGTAGTGACAGTCTGAGCCCTCTGAGCAGCCCACTGCTGCAGGCAGAATTCATCCCTGCTCACGTGCTGTTCTCTGACTGCTGATTATGCAACGTTATGATGACAGGACATAAAAATGTTCCTACGGAGAGAACAGAGGTTCGCAAAAAATTCATCAGTTCAGAGTTTTCTTTTTCTAAAACATCCCTAAAATAGTACTAGTACATTGTAAAACTAAAGTTCTTGCAAACTTTCTTTCAGTCTGCTGCAAAGAGAAATAGGAAGAGAAGTAATGTGGTAAAATAAAAGAGACAGGAGAATGGGGAGAACAAAGTCAAAAGTTATGAAGAAGTAGTCTTAAATATGTTGGAAAAAGAAAGAGACTGAAGAAAGAGATAATTTATTTTTCCATAAAGGGCCAGTATGATACTTGCGATTACTTAAAAACTGTGCAAAAAGCACAAACAACTTTTAAAAGGAAGAAGCAAGGAAAAGATAGTGGGGAAAAACCAACAACAACAACAAAACACATAGAAAATGTATGATTCAAAGCATTAATTTCACGTAACCTTACATTCAACTGTATATAGCTTTTGCTCATACTTGCAGTGAAGTACAGAAGTATTTTTTCTCATGACATAAAGGTGTATCATAATCTGTTTTGGGAATTTGAAGTACATAGACAGTATTCTTGACCAAAAGTAAACATTCTGTTAAATAACTGGCCTGGGAGATTGTATTGGAGAGCAGAAAGGACAAGTTAGTTTAAAGAAAATCCAAAGCTTGCTCATTGCAAGCAGATGTGTCCTTACAATGTAAATGTTTGATTTAAATTTAGACTTGTGGAATCTTTCTTCAAAATAACATGATTAGCTAGCCAGGGGCACGTTTTACCTAGTGGTGCCATACAATGAATGGCCACATCAATCTCCACATATCAAAAGGTAGTAAATAAATAAACCCTCAGTTGTCAGAGCTTTCATCGGCTAATATTTTATTTTATCCCTCATTTTGTAAAGGCAGGTATTTTATTACTTGCCCTACATACTGCAATGCACATTTCTGTGTTCCCAGAGAGGCCAGCCTTGGTCAGAGCAGGTCATGGCTGCAGGGGAAATGGGCCACAATCTCTGGTAGCACCACTGGCATCCAGCCTGTGAGCTCCTCTAGCTGAGCAGGCTTTTCGTATTCCTGTAGAAACACAAGCCTCGGTTCCAGTGTCATGAGTGTTGTGCCAGATCAGGAAAATGGCTTTGCTTCTTTTTACAGTGGTACAAGAATTTGGACTGGACAAGAATTACAAGAAAGTAGTCTTCATGTCATCATCCCTTAGCTGCACCAAAGGAACTCATACTGAGTTGACAAGCATGATTCTCCGTTATTGCCACAACAGGATCTTAATTTCTGTTTTGTTGTTTTGTTTTTCTAGCACCTTTCTTTATTGCTGCCAGTCATGGTTTCTTATAAAGCTTTTTTAAGATGGGAGACAGCTGCTGTAATTTGGGACTAATTCTTTTAAAATCACCTTTAAAAAGCATTAAAGTCATCTTTAAAAAGCATTTAAAATAGTATTTATTTATTTGTTTGTTTGTTTGTTTTACTTTTTATCATTTGCACTGAGGATTTGGGAAATATATTAGCAGAGATACATGACTTGAGGTGTATTTAAGCCTTAACCACTACCAGTCAGGCTTTGCTTACCTTCAATATCTGTTATCCTGCAAGGCACAAGAGGATGCATACAGATGGAAAGTGAGAAGAAAGAATATATACAAAATAGTGGTATGTTGACCATCATAGGTAGAAAAATGGGGATACTTCTGTGGTATTCCTGTCTGCTCAAAGGAATGGAAGGTCAGATATACTGACAGGAGGAGCTGTGTGGTACTTGCTCTCTTTTTGAAGGTCTTTGAGGATGCAATATTACTGAGATGTCACTGCTGCCCTTCTTCAGGAGCACTTGTGGAAGCTCCAGAAATTTCAGAGTTCCTGAGTCCTCCTTTATGCCACAGTGCCAGTTCTCCTTTTGTCTTCCAACTTTAATGATTCTGTGATTCTATGAAATACAGCCCTGAGGAAGAAGGGATCAGCTAGTGTCACTCTGCAGGGTCTTTCTGGATCGTGGAAGCGAACAGGCTCAAGGCTTGGGTTTACCTTTCAGCTGTGAGTGGTTGCCATGACACGAGGCTTTAGAGGACATTCCAGTGAACTGCTACTGGTTGGGAAGCTGCGGGTCAAGCATTAGGTTGGGAACACTGGAAGAGAGATTTTTGAAAAACAGTTCTGGGAAGTACAGCTCTGTGGAAATGGCTGCAAATGAAAGTGGCAGACTCTGAGTAAATAGACTTTTATTTAGACTGCTAAATAGAGTTGTCACAGCTCAGCTTTGCTACAAGCACAGTTTGGGGGGCAGTGAGGAGAGACCTGGGTCCGTATGCCCTTGTACCTCCAGACAGCTTCCGTGAGGTCAGGCTCCGTGTCCTGAGCTCCCAGCTCAATTTGTGTTAATTAGCGAGACTGGAAGCTGCACGGCTAGGGGTCCTTATTTAATGTCATAGATTTCCAGCAATAAAAATGAATTTGTTACATCAGCTGTTAGGCTTCAGTTACAGAGAGACAACGTTTGCTCTAATTGCTGTGAATGTCAGTGTCCAGAGCAGCTCAGTGCCCTGATTAGCAGCCTTTCTGTCGTACGGCTGGCAGCTCCTGTTTCATCCTGCCTTCTTTTACTTTTCTCCCTTTGTATTTGACAGCTACTGTGACCATGGAAGATACATGGCACTGGCAGATGCTGTAGGTGTGCAGCGCGGGCAGGTTTTGCACAGAAACACAGAAAGCCTCCTGAACTCTGCTCGTTTCATTTCTGATTTCCAGGAGCCCTGCAGAATTAGCCCAGGAGCCTGCCCATGTCAGGCTATGTCAGAAGCTGCCTCATAAAGATGAGCATAATGTCGTTTGCTTTGTTTATGAACAAACTCAAATCCCAATTTTGGAGGTTAATGCTGGATTAATTATCTTGAATGCTGAAGTTAGGCACTTAATTCAGTGCAAAAAATTAAGTACTGTTTAGCTTTGTTTCAGTCTCAACAGGTGTTTCGGGGTGTTTGGTGGCTCTGAACATCAGGATGTTCCTCCAAATAGGGATACGGTTGTTTCATGGTCAGTTCCTGCATGCAGTGCAATCCATGGCCCGAAATAATAATTCCATTTTACCGCTCAGCATCTGGTTTCATTGTCTTTCAAAGCAGATAAATCTGCTGATGAGAAATATTTGTGCTGCAGAGAAAAGAAGACAACTTGTACTTTGTCAGTGGTCTGATTCTCAGTGTTCCTCCTGAATGCAGAGGAAACATGTCAATGTAAATAATGAGCAAAGAAGTACTGTACTTTATTGCATAACCGCTTTTTATCTCCTGAAGTTGGAAAATACCTACCAGATCGGTATACTTGACAAAGATTTGCTTTCCAAAGTGCTATGGATACAGTATGTGTGCTCATTTTCACAACAGGTTGATGCTAAAATTGTTGCTAAGACAAAATTAATCGGAGTGCCCACGCCTGGAATATCACATAGTACAGCACTTTTTCTCTTACTTGCTTATTTGAGCTTCTTACATTTTAAAGTGATATGTCCTGTCCTAGCACATGAGGAGCTGCAGCTGGAACATCTGGGATTGAGCACAGTGGGCTCACCGTGTTTCAGAGCAAGGCATGGAACTTGGTGGCTGGAGGGGAGCGGAGAGTTGTTAAAGTATTAGTTGCAAGCACGGAGAAGTGAGCCTATAGCTTTTCAGAGAGAAGGATTCTGGTGATCCAGCATGTTCTCTAGTGGAAAGCTGTGTTTAGGCATTCTTGAATTAATAGAGAGAGGTGGTTTCTGTATCAGTTTGCTGCTGTGTCAACATTTGCCAGGAATTTTTACAGAGAATGTAAAATTTCTCCTCTCCTCTCCTCTCCTCTCCTCTCCTCTCCTCTCCTCTCCTCTCCTCTCCTCTCCTCTCCTCTCCTCTCCTCTCCTCTCCTCTCCTCTCCTCTCCTCTCCTCTCCTCTCCTCTCCTCTCCTCTCCTCTCCTCTCCTCTCCTCTCCTCTCCTCTCCTCTCCTCTCCTCTCCTCTCCTCTCCTCTCCTCTCCTCTCCTCTCCTCTCCTCTCCTCTCCTCTCCTCTCCTCTCCTCTCCTCTCCTCTCCTCTCCTCTCCTCTCCTCTCCTCTCCCTTATTTCTCTTCTTGTAGTTATTTCCTGTTCATTTACATTTTTTTTTAAAGTCCCTCAGATTCCATTTCTAGATGGAAAATTTAGACTACCAGTTAGCATTTTCCCAACTGAAACCTTTATTTCAAGATACAGATAAGAGGCCAAAACAATTAAAATCATCCCTGAATGTCACTGTTACAGCCTTTGGAATAAATGTTTTATTACAGGAGCTGGGAACCAAATAGAAACATAAATGCTGTCTTTCTGTGTGTGTTTATGAAGCTTTGTTTTATAAGACAGTTGCCATGAGGACGGATCGCTCTTACAAGATGTTAACCATAACAAGTTTAGGTGTTGTCAATGATGCATCATTTTATGGGGTAAATAACCAAAATTCGTTCATACTTTTATATTCTTTCTTCCTATAAATGACAGCTAAATGGCAATAAATTGCCTATTTGTTTCCAAATGTCACTTTTAGCCACCTGCTTTCCGAACTTCGGAGATGCTCACTAACAGCCCGGTATTGCTTTGCCTCCCTGTGCTATTTATAGCTAATGTCAGTGCAAGAAGTTGTTTATTTCTCAAACTGGTTTTCTTCTGGGAAATCAGAGGTACAGACCTCCTTTCAGAATTGACCTTCAATATTTCTAATCTACCTAGGATGAGAAAAGGAAGCATATTGCAGTTCTCTGATTTCCAAAAGGATTAAAATCCTGTTGTCCTCTAACACTGCAAAGTGTATCCAGGGGTATGTAAGGGAGCGACCTCTTTAGCAAGTTTTTTTTCAGATTGCAGTTTGGCAAGCTTGTTATCGCTGGTAAGGTTTGTGGCCCTCTACCTTCTCACAATTCCTGTGTCGAGCTGGCTCTAAGAGCTAGTTAGCACATTCAGCACCTGCTGGTGAGAGCTTAGAGCCTGAAAATAAGATGTGACTTGCAGAAAAGTACTGTCCTTGTGGGGAGGGAAGGCAACTGGCTCCAGGAGAGTTGTCATTACCTCCTGTCCTGTGTGACCTATATGGTAGGAGGGACAGAAAATGCAATGAGGGGTGGGGAACAGCAGTTACTTCAAGATGGTCCTTCTCCATGGAGTATGTAGGGGGAAATAAACCAAACCAAAACCCTTTAGGAAAGATGTAGATCACTGATGAGTTTAAGAGCTTTGGTGAAGGGAATTGGCTCTGGAAGTGGCAACATTACTTCTTTGATGCTCTTGAATCAGGGGGTAGAAGAAGGTCAAGAGACTTGCACCTGGAGGAGGAGATGTGCAGACCTTTTTTTCTTGAGTTTGAGAATCTGAATTGATGCCCATTCCTAAAACACCCAGTTTCATAGCGAGCAGGCGGTGCTAGGTTTCTGAGGTCTTAGCAGTGATCGAACACCCTCCTGATTTGGCAGTCGTGAAGGCACCAGTAGTTCCTGAGCGACAGGAGATGAGCTCTGGTGGTGAGAAACAGGCACTGACCTGAGAAAGGGCTGACGTCAGTGTCATGGCAATTGGTTGCTGAGAAAGTCGCTTAGAAAATAGATTGCTTTTTGCCAAGGGTTGCTTGGATTAGAGTGATTCTGCAGAGGAATGATTTTTGAAAGCTGCTGTAATTTCTTAATGCAGGCCTTCTTCTGCTGAGTACAGGAATATGTTAAAAAACAGCTTTTCCTTTTGGTACGTGGTATCGGAAAGTACCCACAGCTTCTGAACTGAGCGAGCTTTTTGCAATGGGATTGGTGACAGCATCCCGACTGACAACAGTGCTTCTAACTTTGTGCCTTGGTTTTAAAGCTCTCTCCTCTTTTCATAGGCAGTTTAATGGGAAAGAAGGTCGAGTTGGCTTACAAAGACACTTGCAGGTTAATACACTAACAGAGGGGATATAGGGGAGCAATGATCCTGTGAGATGCAACATGCAGCCAGCAATATGTTGGCTTCTTTGGGGATCTGGAGAGGCCAGGGACATGCCTGCAGTGAGGGACTGCAGGACTTATACTTCAGCAAGCTCTGGTTCAGCATGAAGTGCGGCGTCTTCCAGGCTGAAATAATGGGAATGCTTCTCTGGAACCACCCTTAGGAGAAATGGGGAGGGAAGTGGGAGGAGTGAGAGGGCAGTTTTTGCCATATTAATTGTGTCTCTTGTATTCTGTTGCTATCCAACAGTCATTCATTTTTAGGATTTACCTGTATAATCATAAATCTTTCAAAATGACAGTGGAAATTCTGTCTCATACAGACTTGTATTTTGTCATCCTAATTTTTCAGGCAGCCTGAATAAAGTGGTCATGCTGCAGAAACTAAAGCATACGGGCATATAAATAATCCGTTGCATTTTTATGTGTGTATAACACCTCGGTCTCCAGAAAGATAGAGTCTGTCCTTTGGGTCCTGCTCTGCCTTGCATGCTGCTGGCACTCTATTTTTTTCCTCCTGTTGCTCCAGCAGAATGGAGCAGATTCAGGTGGGGGTTCTTCAGTCAGGGCCATCAGAGGTTCAACCACGAAAACCCTCCTAAATCTCAAGAGAGACAAAATGGGTACCCATGTTCTGCAGTTTATTATTGCCTCAGAAGAGAAGAAAAGAGAAAGGAAGGGAGGAAGAGAAGAGAAAAGAGGGGGAACTGAGGCAAGGCACACACAGCCCCCAGAATGGAGCTTTGGGGTTGGAGAAGAGTTGAAATATCAAGACAGGGGTGTCCCAGCTCTGTAGGGCACATCTGTTGTGACAGAGCCCTGTCCTCCTGAGTGAAGGCTTCTGTCTGGGGGGAGGGAGGAGGTGGTAATTTCGAGCTGCTGCCAGGATGAAGGCTGAAGAAACATAAAGGAAGTGATGTCTTATCCAAGAGAGTTGTGTGCAGCCAGTTTAAATGGATTTTGTATCCATTATTTGTAATCCTGATTGAAATGCACAGGCTACTATGTCTGCAGTAGTTCTCCTGACATTTCTGCTCTTGGAAGCTTTCCAGGATCTGATTGCTTATATTATTTCTCCATCCATCTTTACTGCTTAAAAAAATAAATAAAAATCTTTCTCCCACAGAGAAGAGTCCATGTAAAAACAGTATTGAAATCGCTTAGCTCAATTCCACTAATTTTCTTACCTGATTTTTTCTTATGTGCTCCCTTATTCCTGTGATCATGGTGGAAGTGGAGCAATATTAATGGTGAAATATTAGAGAGAAACAAGAAGATTAAGATGGGGGGATCTCTGGGGTCCTGCCATCTGCTTGACAGGAGAAGGAGGAGGCAGCTAAGCGTGGGAAGCAGGAGACTTGCTGTGTTTTTACTGAATGGTTTCATGTGGGAATGAAATTCAAAAGAAATGACAAGGTTCGGCCAGATGAAAGGCACAGCTTACTGTCTGCTGAGCTTAATTTCAAATCCCGAATCGTGTGTCATTTTTGTGGTTGTGGGCACATGGAGATGAAAAGAGATGTAGTGGGTTAACATTGCCTTTGTTTTGAAACTTTTTAGGTGCTTAGTGATACAGAGAGATGATAAATGAATTGCTGTTGTGTTTTTGCAGTTCTGATGTGCTCTGACTAAAGCTGGAAGCAGCACCTTGAATTTTTAGCTTTGTCACCTCTAGTGGGACACGGTTTTATCAATGACTGTTCCCTGAGAAGTAGTGAGTGACTAAATAGTCTGTTTGTGTGAGTGGTGAACTAAAACTGATAAATAAGCTAGAATATCAACCATAAGAAGGTAACAAGATGGATAAAGTGCTTCCTTTCAGTCTCCTGCAAGAAGCCTTAACATGTAAACTGAGGAATTAGTCTCAAAGGATGGTAAATCCCATTGTGCTCATGACTGGTGAACAAAATGAGAGGAGAGAGTAAATAATTGGACCAACATGTCTGTCTACAAATCTAGCCTCAAATAACTAGGAAAAGGTTTAAAATCTTACAATTTGACTGATGGTCTCATCCACAGCACAATTATGAACCTCATCTTAAAGCTTTGAAAATCCCTTCTCTGACAACCTTGGAAGCTTTATTTGTGGAAGAAGAAGCCCTCCAGGAATACAAGAGGTCATGCGATGCATATCGAACGCATGTGTGCAAACATGTGTCTTGGCACAAAATTGATTTGTGCAGTCTCAGTCCCTGCAACTATTTAAAAAGACACTGAATTTTCTTTCTGATGTCTTGAAGATCTCAATTATGCATTTAATTGCTACCCAGAAGGCATCGCTGGGAGGAGGGTACAGTAAACACTTGGCTGTTTTAAAATGCAAAGGCTTGTTATTTAAAAAGAAGGAAACAAAGAAGGAAATCATATCATCAGATGGCAGTGGGAACTGTTTGGGAATTCTGCTTTTGGTTAGTTCTTTCCCAGGTATTGCAACTGTAGAACTTAACTGAGTTCTCAAACATTTTAATTGTTTCTTAATAGTTATATCTTTGCTAGAAGCAGTATTTTAAAGAAATATATCCTGGCACTGTAGAAGATGAGAGTTCCAGTGCAGGAAACTCACAGAAGTAGCAATTTGCTGCATCACAATTTTCTCTCAAGGTACTGCTGCAGTTTCTCAGTCATTAAAATTCTGCTGTTTATGTTTGAATGGTGGGAAATCCTGAGATGGCTGAACAAAATGCAGTGAACATTTCTTTATCTTTATACTTCTAAAATATATTAAAAGTAATGCTTAGAATAATATATATATATTCTCATATATATTCTCGTGAAAGCAAGTTTAGCAAGTTCTAGGCTCACCTTGCAGCTGACCTGATCACTCTAAGACTATTGGTGAGACAGCTCTTTCTCTCCTGTTGGAAAGCATTGGGCAGCTAGGGAAGGCACATGTTTCTCCGCATTTCTGTGCTCAAGAGTCTCAACCTTGATTTTATAAGAGACCAGCTAGCCAAAATACCTGTAGTTTGCTGATATTGATTACCAAGAGTTGTATCCCTTGGCCTAATCCTCTGTGCAAAGATTTCCTTCTCTGGGTGTGGACAGAGCTGTCTTTTGTCTCCATGCTGTTGAGCAGCTCTCTAGTTTGCTTACAGAACTGGATCCAGAAACTGAGTTTCAGTGCCTAAACAAGTGAAGACCTTGGTCTGGTGGGCATCTTCAGGAGCTGCTTAATACACTGCCTACTATGCCTCACAAAAAAAAAGGTGTCTGACATTTGTTTTACGTGGCAGGAGAGATGTAATTTCCCAACTTTGATAGCAATTCTCACTAAAGCTTATGACTCACTGAAGCTGAGACCAACTTTTGATGCGGACAGCGCATTTAACCTTGGCCATGTTACATTAGAGGCAGTGTCCCCCCAGAAGAAGCGAGGACGATTTCTGATACCCAAGTCCAGAACTACCTCCTTCAAAGTCCCTTTAAAACAGCTGACAGTTCTGAATGGATTCGTCTCTGTAACTTGGAGCTCCACAGGCTCCCTCTAGATTTTAGTTTTTTCTCGGCTTGGTACTTCCCTGCCCTGTTGAAACTATGGCATTTTGCTGGGAGGAATTTAAGCTTGATTAGACCATGGAAGAGGTGCAGCTGATGCAGCTATGTGGTGAGTGAGCTGGTCACATTTAAATTGCTTTTTCAGTAATTTCCTATATTTTATCCAGTTCTTTTCTTCACACAAATTGTGTCAACCATTCTGAATTCCTGATTGTGCAATGTTGTCATTTTAATTTGGCTTCAGTTCAATGAATTCTCTTTTCATGTACTTTGGCCGTATTTTGCATTTGCTCATTTTTCTTCCATTATATGCATTTTACAGAAAATTTCTTCTTTGCTTTCCTCCTCTAAAATTTCACTCCCTTGTAAATACAAAAAATGAAAATTACCAGATTTTTTTTTTCCCCAGGTGGCCTATGTTTGAATGCATAAGAGATGAGATTGGTCAATACAGGGAATAAAAAAAGATCTGTTTTGTGGATTGCAAATGTTCCTGTATGGCTTCTGAGCCAGTAGGATTGTCTGTTACATTTTCACTTGCTGAGACAACTGGATATTAAAATAGATCTATTGACTCGGAATAACCTGCCTCCAATGAAAGATAGCTTTAAATTATATATATATTTATTTATTTATTGATGGGACTGTTTTCCTTTAGAAAAGTAGAGACTGATCTAGGTAAGGCTGTGTTTCCTTCTTAAAAAACATATACTTCCCTTCAAAAGTATATGAGAATTGTTTGGCTTCCTTATTCTTATTAAGCTCTATGTTTATTTTGTCTATGTCTTTGTCTTTATTATGTCTGTTATTTTACCTATTTACTATTTGGCATAAAAAGAATCAAAATGATAAGTCATCAGAAGAATTTGTCTTTTTACTTCATCATAATAGCACCTTGAAATGATCTGGGATTATTCTGTTCCTTCTCTGCTCTGCCTGTCCCTCCACTTCCCTCCTACACATTCTTTTTCTTTAAAGTTGTATTGCTCATTCTTACTTAAAAATATACATATATATAGGTTATATTATGGGATGGAGATCTTGGTTCCTGAAAAGCTTTTTTTCTTTCACATCCTGTAATTGATTTTCACACAAGGGGATTTAAAATGACACTGGCCCTATCAGCTTTTTACTGAGTTATATAATGTCTTGGCTTCTCAAAACTCTAAAAAGATGAAATACAGTCACTGCAGCACAGATGAAGTAGTCAGTTCTGATAGATAAAATACTGTCTACCCTTTTTCTACCTGTATGCTACATGCCCTGTATTTTTTATAGGAGCAGATGGCTAATTCCTACCATATTGAAATTAAAAGCTTTGTATTCTCAGAATATGTGTACTTTTATAAATTATTGAATTCTGAGCTGATTTTTTTTTCTGCAGTATGTACTGCAGAATAAATGGAATGGAAGGTGGAGGAACTCAGTATTTTGTTCACCTAAATGATGAGAACTATGCTGTTCTAAATATATGTTATTTGAAAACCCAATTATCTTGGAAAAGGTGTGGGACTGGATCTACAGGAGGTTGCTGTAATGATCAATACCAAGACAGACACTGGACTTGTTCATGTAATTCATATTCCTGCTGCAGAGTAGGAACAAGCTTTCTCTCTGATTTTAGGTATCTCCAAGCAAATCTTTTGCATTAGTCTGAAATATTTCTATGAAACTACAAACCCAATATTAATCTTAGAGCCAAACTAAGTCAGTTCAATCTGGTTTTCATTTACCAAAAAATATACATTATTCTGGAGGAAAGTATTATTTTACAAAAAAATTGGAAAGCATTAAGAATTGCATAATCCAAAGGTTTACCTCTTCTGGGTTTTGACTTCAGTGGAAAGTTCATTTTTTAAGCCTAAACAATTCTGAGAGTGGAAAGCTTGACCTTGACTGCATGAAACACTGGAGCTTTTGGGTGCTGTTGTGAAGATGCTGTGGTGAAGGAGCTATAGCTAGCTCCTAGCTCTACCCATAGCAAGGGGTATAGCTATAGGTTTTTATGCAGCTGGGATTTGAAAGAGAGGATCCTGCCTGGCACATGGAGCTGGAGCAGGGCCATTCATGCACCCCTGCAATAGCAGGAGTGTTTGGTGCCAGCTGGCCCTTTCCCATTTGCTTTCAATGAGTGTTGGCTCCAAGCAGAGCCTGCTTCAGTTTGGATCAACAGGGGAAACTCTGAGAAACTCTACCTTTTGCCTTTTCTGTTCTGCTGAGTTTGCTACAAAGACTTACACAGGTTTTAATAGTTTTATTTTTTGTAAGGTCCTAATATGGAAAGAAGTTAGCCTCAAATTTACTGTTGTCTGAATGGAGTATAGAAAAATGCAGAGGGCTATTGAAATACATGTAGAGAAATAAAGGATACATGTTTTTTCTTTTTATCCTGTTGATTTATGTTCCTAAATTCTTCCTATTCCTCACATTTTTCACATGTGAGTGAGACATTTTTACCTTTCCATTCAGAGGAGCAATTAGTAAGGCTTAGCCATAATATTTTGATCTCCTAATGGTAACTTTTCATAGAGGATTAGCCAAGGGAAAAAAATTATATATATATATATCTTTAAACCCTGCCAATTCTTCATGAAAATAAGATGCAATTTACTGATTCCTATTTTGCATTTAGACTAAAAGCCTCTGATTTATATAGCAGGACTTTTAAAATCTTGACAGTTTTACTGCATGCATCTGAATTCAGCTTCCGTGTTTCAGTTTGTATGCTGTTTCCTTACAAATTCTGATCAGGTGGTTGTTTAACAATTCTGCCTTGGAGCTGAGCTCTAGTTAGACAGCTAAATGCATAAATGCCTCTAAACTCACTTGCCTCATTTAACATACTGCAGCCTCATTTGTCATCTCGGTTCTGGTTTTGATCACTTCCAGCTGTGTTTAAATCTCTCCTTGGCTTCTCTTTCTCGTTTTGTCAGACATGGGCTCCTTGTCTATTCGTACCTGCCCTGCTCAGCTGCCTTGAGAGGCTGGTGTCTGATCATGGTGATCTTCACCTAGCAATGCCAGAACAGCCTTGAAGTGCTTTTTATTCTGAACCAAGGGGAAAAGAAGCCTTTGGAAAGTTACAATACAGTGCTTTTTGATCAGATTCTTTTTTAAATAATGCTATTTACTATGATGCCTATAGATTGCTGGTGTCTGGTAGTGGGTATATTATAGTGCTTATAACAATTCTTCTCTCTGGGCTTATTGATTTAAGAATAATAATATAAAATCCTGCAGGGCACCTGTGTTCTACAGTCTCTTGTTTCTATGTTTGCCCATCTCTGTTTTGTGTCATCATGAGTGAAAAAATAATCAGGAAAAGATTGTTGCTTGTTACAGGCATAAATCTAACTGGTGGTTCAAGGGAAAGGTCACCTATTTTCTCTAGCAGGGACACGTCTTCAGGATGAAGCTGACTTACAGTTTTAGACTGTCTACTTGAATTTCAGTTTCATCACATGCTGCCTGTAAGTCCCACCTGCACAAGAAAAAGGAGAAACAAGCAGTGCTGAGGCTCATAATACCATACCAGGTATGAATTGTAGCACAAGCAGCAGAAACTGATCACCATTATTGCAGCTGCAGAAACATGGGTTCCAGTCTGGTCCCCAGAATCCTTCACAGTCCCATGACAGACAGTGTTGCTACTGAAGACACAACCCTGACCCAGGAGAGTTACTTAATGTACAGTAGCACAGATGCAAGACACATGCTGAGAGGAAGTGAGGAAAGAGCTGAGAGAAATTGCTTTGCTTTAGTGTTATGCAGGAATATTTTGCTTACCAGGAGCTGAGCCTTAGGACAAGGGCCTTCCCAGTCCTGCACCATCATGGGCACTCACCTACCTCTCAGGCATCAACTGCTTTGTGCTTAGTAAGGCAGTGGCTGATTTCTCACAAGGGCTCTAGATGGTCTGCAACATGAATAAGAATACTATGTAAGTGTTTTTATGGTGTAGTGGTTTGGTAGATAACTACAGAAGAATGCTAGCTGTCTCCTCTCGAATCTCAACATGTGCATGTGCCTACTGAGCCAACTGAGCCTTAGAGCCATAGAATATTCTGTTTTGGAAGGGATCCAAAAGGATCATTGAGTCAAACTTCTGGCTCCACACAGGACCACTCAAAAATCAAACCATGTGTCTGAGAGCGTTGTCCAAATGCTTCTTGAACGCCATCAGGCTTGGTGCCATGGCCACTTCCCTGGGGAGCCAGCTCCAGTACCTGACCACCTTCTCAGTGAAGAACCTTTTCCTCATATGCAATCTGGACTTCCCCTGTCCCAGCTCCAGGCCGTTCCCTCGGGTCCTGTTGCTGTCACCAGAAAGCAGAGCTCAGCACCTGCCCCTCTCCTTGTGAGGAAGCTATAGGCTGCCATGAGGCTTCCCCTCAGTTTCTTCTTCAATAAGCTGAAAAAAACAAGTGACTTCATCTGCTCCTCATACATCTTCCCCTCTAGATGCTTCACCATCTTTGTAACACTCCTTTGGATTTTCTATAATATTTTTATGTCCTTATGTGGTGCCCAAAATTGCACAGAGTGCTCGAGGTGAGGCTGTACCACTGTAGAGCAGAGCATGACAATGACTTCCCTCTATCAGCTAGCAGTGCCGTGATTGATGAACCCCAGGGTATGGGCGGCCCTTTTGGCTGCCAGGGCATGCTGTTGACTTGTAGTCAACTTGCTGCCAACCAAACCCCCAGATCCCTTTCCATGGGGTTGCTCTCCAGCCTCTTGTCCCCCAGTCTTTACATATAAGCCAGAGTTGGCCCATCCCAGGTGCAGAATCCAGCACTTGATCTTGTTAAACTTCATGTGATTGGTTGTTTCTCAGCTCTAATTTGTCAAGATCTCTCTGCAAGGTCTGTCCACTCTTGAGGGAGTCAACAGCTCCTCCTCGTTTAGCGTCATATGCAAACTTAGTATATCTTCAAGTCCTGTATCTGAGTCATTTATGAAAGCTTTAAAGAGAACTGGTCCTAAAATGGAGCCCTGCAGAACCCTCTAGTGGCTGGCCACCATCCTGATGTAACCCCATTTACTATAACCCTTTGAGCCCAACCCACCAGCCAACTGTTCACCCATCACATTATGTTTTTGTCCATCACAACACCACAATATGTTTTTCTCTTTGGCTACCCATAACCTTCCTCCATAGATGGTGAAGGAGGTACAGTTTTGATGTGCTGGGAGGCTGAAAAGCATCTGCGTACCTTAATACCTGCAAATCTGATCCTTCTGATCCTTCTGTTTACTATTCAATTTCAAAATGTCAGCTGGAGATTTACATTGCACATGTTAAAAAAAAAAAAAAAAAAGAAAGTTGGATTCTGTCTGTCAATATGACATGCTATGTGCATTGATGCTCTCCTCCTTCCCAGGACAGAGACAGCTGTGTTGTTCCCCTGGTCCTACGGGTCCTAAATATGCTGCTAAGTCAGGGCTTCAGAAATAAACAGCTAGTTTATTAAGAATGAAGAGTAACACACTTCATTACGCTGCTCTTTGTTTTAAGTTAATTGAATGGCAACACCTGTCTGAAGAAAGTTCATTTTCTGAGAAAATACTGACAAACCTGATAACTACAGCACTTGACTTCACGGTTGCTTTATTAATTACTAGCTTAAAAATGAACCCTTCAATCTATATTTAACCAAACTGTTTTTGTTGTGTTTTAAACAACTTTTAATATTTATTGTTACCATTAGTATGGATTTAAAGTAAAAGACTCCTGTTCTCTTTTAAACTATTACCTTTCCTCATGTTAAATTTTTGCTTAATGGTGTAGAAAGAGGCTATTTATTTTTACGGTAGGAAAGACTAGAAAGTATCTTTTGTTATTTAAATATTAAATTTATAGAAATCATTTTTAATCATATGTTTGTTTGTTTGTTTTTAATCCCTACATCTTTATATAAATCTGAACTGCATAAGTACTGGACTATAGGTTTATATTGTCTGTCATTCAGCTTTTTGCTCCAGCCATGTTGTCAGTGAAATGCCCACCCTATCTGCTTCAATCTCAGGCCACACAAATGTTTGTGCACCCCTACTAGCCCCAGTCCTGGAAGAGTGCACAGGATTCAGAGGACTTGCTGCAGTGTCCAGAAGGAGATCTGGTGGTGGCAACTTCTCGTGTAGTCTACAAGTGTCCTAATTCCAGTCAACAAGAAAAATCAAAGTGAATGCTGACAGGTTTTTAAAAGACAAATATTTTAAAACAGTGGAAGTCTGCTATCTAAATCTCCGGTGCCTTCCAACAGCCATTAATATGCTTTGATCATTGTGGCACCAAAGAGCAGTGGCTTGATAACAGGGTGCCAGTAGAGAAGAAAACAGGATTACAAGGGAGGACCTGAAAGGCTGGACAAAGTTGGCTTAAAAGGCAAGGGGGCATTTCATTTGAAAAGAAAGCTGAAAAAAGAAATTGTCTGTCATGATTCTTAGTTTAAAATGAAAGCTAAGAAGAGGAGAAAATTGCCCTGATGGGAATGAAGAGAGCCTTAACAGCCTCGATAAAGTTAGTAGGCATGGTCCATTGTGAGCCAACATCCAAGTAAGAAATATTTGCGTAGTGTGGGATAAGTACCTCCTGCCTACAACTGTGCTGACCTAGAAGTTACCAAGAGTGGAAATTTTTACTGTGGTCACGACACATTGTTTTCTGTCCCTACAGTTAGGGTATTGTAGTCCTGTATGCCCCTATAGTAGTCCTGCATGTCCCTATAGTTAGGGCAATTAGTGGTGAAACATCAAACATTCTCATGATGTAAAAACTTTCATATTCATGATATTCATGAAGAGCTTTACTTTTCCTTCTTTTTTTTTTCCCTTTTTTTTTTTTTTCCCTCTTTTTTCTTTTACCATAGTTCGTTGTGCTCAGAATAAGTTTTCTTAGGTTCAGTTTGCCCCTATCTCTGTGCTTGCCTGAGCCCCTTCCTTCCCACTGAGGGGTGCTCATGCCCTCACTCCTGCAGTCCTGCTGCTCTTCCGACAGAGCTTCCCCAGGTTTGTGGTTGCTCGTGTGACCCAGTGGTGTATCAGGAGATGGTTTTTATGGGCTGTGCTCAGAGGGTGCAGACATAAGGAAATGTCTTGAGGCCGCACCTCGAGTACTGTGTTCAGTTTTGGGCCCCTCGCTACAAGAAGGACATCGAGGTGCTTGAGCGGGTCCAAAGAAGGGCGACGAAGCTGGTGAGGGGCCTGGAGAGCAAGTCCTATGAGGAGCGGCTGAAGGAGCTGGGCTTGTTCAGCCTAGAGAAGAGGAGGCTCAGGGGTGACCTTATTGCTCTGTATAAGTACATTAAAGGAGGCTGTAGAGAGGTGGGGGTTGGCCTGTTCTCCCATGTGCCTGGTGACAGGACGAGGGGGAATGGGCTAAAGTTACGCCAGGGGAGCTTTAGGTTAGATGTTAGGAAGAATTTCTTTACTGAAAGGGTTGTGAGGCACTGGAACGGGCTGCCCAGGGAGGTGGTGGAGTCACCATCCCTGGAAGTCTTCAAAAGACGTTTAGATGTAGAGCTTAGGGATATGGTTTAGTGGGGACTGTTAGTGTTAGGTTAGAGGTTGGACTCGATGATCTTGAGGTCTCTTCCAACCTAGAAATTCTGTGATTCTGTGTGATTCTGTCTTTACAACCTTTATGCTCTCGTGGGCCCAAAGCAAAAAGTTGTTAAAAATGTTCCTCCTTCTACCACAGAAGTGAGAAATGAAACAGTCATGTGGGCTTTCTTTCACTTCCTTCCTTCCTTCCTTCCTTCCTTCCTTCCTTCCTTCCTTCCTTCCTTCCTTCCTTCCTTCCTTCCTTCCTTCCTTCTCTCTTCCTCTCTTCCTCTCTTTCTCTCTTTCTCTCTTTCTCTCTTGTTTGTTTTGGTTTTCTTCATTTGCTTGTTTTTATTTGGTTTAGTAGGTAGGCCCAGTTCCACAATCTATTGTTCAGGTATATGTTTCTTCTCATATAGAGGTTTGAGTAGTGTAGGTTGTTATTTATCAAATTACCTTGCGGCATTGCTTGCTTTTTGGGATGACATGACATGAAAATATAAATGCTCGAGAAAGCTTTTTCTCAATAGATGCAGTTACCAGTCTTTCTATTTTCTAATTGCTTCTGATGGGACCTACACGTGGCTCTGGACCTCTGCCTACCATGTGGCTGAAGCATCCACATGAATACAGGATAGCCTCGGGTCCTCAGTCAGCCCTGCAGGCTGTTTTGGGGGCTGTAGAGAAAATGCTGATAACGACTTTGCCATGTTCCTAACCTCGGGTGGACAGAGAGTGTGCTGTTCGGGGTTAGTCTGAGCTGAATACTTAGAGCAGGAGGGTCTCCTGATGGGAGGGTAGGAGAATACGTTTGTTGAACTATAAAATATTCCTGTATCTTTGATGACCTTTCTCTCCCATCTGGTATAACCTTTTCTCACTGAATTTATGAATCAGAAATACAAGAACAAGTCAAATATTTTTTCAAACTTTTATGGCTATTTCCCAGTGAAACTCTCTCAAGAAAAAAAAAGTGGCTTGAATATAATAAGAATATAATAAGAAAGTCAGTATGTTTTCAGTGGAAAGTGTGTTAGATAGAATAGAGTAGTTTAGGTAGAAGAGACTTCCAGAGATCATTGAGTCCCACTGCCTGACCACTTCAGGGCTAACCAAAAGTTAAAGTGTATAAATGAGGGCATTAATCAAACGCCTCTTGAACATTGACAGGCATGGGGCATCCGCCATCTCTCTAGGAAGTCTGTCCCAGTGTTGGACCACCTTCACGGTAAATAATTTTTGCCTTATGTGCAGGCTGAACCTCCCTGGTTCAGCTTTGTGCTTTTTCCTATGAAATAATACCATTGTGTTCTGCCTATCAAATAATAGTTAAGAGAGGAAAAGGAAAAGGAAAAGGAAAAGGAAAAGGAAAAGGAAAAGGAAAAGGAAAAGGAAAAGGAAAAGGAAAAGGAAAAGGAAAAGGAAAAGGAAAAGGAAAAGGAAATGATATCAAGCTCATTTTATACAATCTATACATTTACTGCACATTGCATTAAGGTGTTAAAATCATACTTACTATTCAAAATACTTGAAATATGTATGAGTTGAAAGGCCAAATCTGAATTCTCCTTTGGCTATGGTGATGAAAGATTTTTCATTTTGCCTAGTTTCTAACTTTGACAAGTAAGGTGCTTCTGCAGAGATTTATCTGACATTATTAAATCCTGCAGAGTACTTTGAGAACCAGTTTATGTTTCCAGCAAGGAGAAATGCTAGATGTTTCATTCTCCTCAAGGAACAGCTTCTGTCCCTCTTCACTGTAACAAGCCTGCCCTTTGTGAGATGGTGCTAATTGCTTCATTTTATGAGCTGCTTTTTGTCATGTGAGGGCTTATGGAAAGATATATTATGCACAGATTGAAAATCTATGTAATATTTATTTCAAGAGTAACCTATACTACAATACTATGAAAACATGGTATTTTTACAAATTGGGTAACTGAGGTGCCTCAGAAAGGTGTTGTTTGGCTTGCCGTTCAAGTTTGTAGCCTTTGTCCAGTCTTGTCATTGCTCTTGACTCAGTGAAGTCAGGTGGGTGCTTCCAAAGACCTCTAGGTATTACATGTTTTTTCAGTCCTACATCTGTGTAATGTTCTTCACCTGGTTCTTAGAAAAGTGGAACAGCAATAATGCCTTCCACATGCATGCTTGTAGGCCCAGTGCCAGGTAGGACATGGATGGCTTTGGGCAAGGAGTGCCTTGAACCTCAGTGTGAGGAGCACTCTTATGGCTCTAGGAAAAGGAGGGGAGTCTCCATTTGGGAAGGACCATGAGGAGGGGTTGAGTGATTGCCTGTGAGGTGGGTGACTTCTGTCCTGGATTAACCCCGATGGTCTAGTTACAGCTCACGAAGTGTCAGTCTCTTCACTCTCTATACTGTGTCCAGCTGCTTAGGCTGAAGATGGTGGTTCTTGCCTGCTGCAGCTGGTCTCAGGACTGCTGGTCCCAGTTGGTCCCAGGCTGCCCAGCAGCCCTATGTAACGTGAGAGTGGGGTGTCACGGTCTGACAGCACAGGGTGCCCAGGTGCAGGAGGGGGTGCCACCCTGAGGATGGGGAGGATGCAGAATCACTGGTCTCCAGTTGTCTGAAACCAATCCAGCTGATGGGCTATTGCACAGCCATGCCCCTGGCTGGGTCTCACTCACAGTTTATTTATTTCCTTTTCCTCTTTTACAAAATACCTTAAAAACTTACTGAATGATTTTCAGTGAAGAAATCAGGATGTTTAATCCCATGTATGTTTTGTGGAATAAAAATAATAATAAATAAATTGGTTCTATATCTTGAAATAAGTGTTTAAGTTGTTTCACTGTTTACATTTCAAGCTGCATGAGCTACTTAGCAAGGCAGAAGAATGAGCAGATTTGCATTTTTATGTCTTAGGACAAGCGTATCCACAGTATTTTCTTTTAACATGAGCAGCGGTTGCCTGCTGTGCTGATGCTTATTTGCTGAGATGGTAGAACTACAGTGCACAAATCTGTGCTGCTGTATGAGTGTTGTAACTTCCAACCTCCTTTTCTGCCTCTTTGAGAAGTTAAAAGGCCCTTTTGCTTCCAAATTTGACTACATAAATGTATGCACGTTACGATTACATATATTGTGGCAATGCTGGGAACATTAAGTGCCCAGGGGTATTGCTGCTGACTTGTAAACAACTTGGAAAACAGTCAAGCCTAAGGTTGGACTCAAAAAGAAATGTAAATGCAATTGCCTAAATAAAAGGCTATGGATAAAGCAGCTTTTTTAATGTATAAATTACTTACAGTTAACACAGAAAACAAGAGATTTTATGACAAATTTTAATAAATTATACAGAAAAATGCTACAAGTTTATATGGCTTCAGTGTAGGTGAGGTATTCCATGCATCTCAGAGTATGTCAAGCTGCTTTCAGACCACTATCTCCACATGTTTTTGAAAACTTTGTGAATTCTGTATTTGGGGGAAAGATGACAGTAGTACAGGATTTGGTCCTGCCAGCCTGAAAACCTCACGTTAATGGTCAGAAAAATGGGATCTGGGGCTGGTCGCATAGCCTGTAACAAAGAAATTTCAGAAATAGCTCCTTCTAATCAGGTGAAGTAAAGTCTTTTCTCAGTGATACAGCCTTAAGATATTTTGGACTGTTTGAATCCAGTCCTTATATACAAGGTTGCATTGGAAATAATGCTGCAGCATTAATGAGACAAACATGAATTAAGTGGAAATTGCCATTACTTTAAACCATTATGCAAAATTTTTCTGTGCAGAATATGACAGAGCTGGAAATTTCAAGACCCATGCAAATTTTACAAAAGTAGATTTGCATAAAGCATTGGAAGAGCTTTTGTGAAAATGGAACTAGTGGGAGTTATTTAAATAACAGTATAGCAGCTATTAACAAAATAGCAAGATCCAAAATAGTAATTTACTTTTCACATCTCTTCTAAAACATGTCCAGAGATAAGATATCTGTCAGCAAATAGTACAGTGTTGCAACCCACCCTCTCAAAATCCTAAAAGGAAAGATCAAGAAATTTTTATACCTGACAAAATACGCTGCCTAGTTGCTGAGCATATTATTTCCACCATGTAAAGCAGCTGTAAAATATTATACAGTCATGGTGAAGCCATATGATCTTGAGCTCTTAATCATTACAAATGCTTACAAAGGAGAAAAATAATGATCTGTATACACTGTGACTATCTGAGTTATTGTGTATTTAGCATGATTGCTGCCATCTTCTCCCCCGTCATCATCATCACTGCCCTCTCCACTGCTGCCCTACCTCATTCTCCTGTGAATGCACATCTCCAGGACCATCTGTGGTGCGTAGAGCGTGTTGAATCCTTTGCCAGCGGACTCACTAACGCTTCTCTCCCAGGCAGTGAGAATGCCTTGTCCCACTTGAGCCACAAGCGGATTCTGGATTCTCCCGCTTGGAGTAAATGGATGTAACCTGGCAGCAACCAATCTTTATGTCTTCTGTAAATGATCCTCCAAGGGTTTACCTGTAGCAGTGCTGTCATGCTCCCAGGAATAATCACAAGGTTTGTGTGCATTTTCGTAAATCTTTATTCTGTGGTGTGCCTTTGAAACCCATTAGGCACAAGCATTGTCTACAGAGCTTGGTTAAAAGGTCACATCACAAAAAATTGTTTTTCAACAGTTTGGGTATTCTTCATCTTTCCCCCTGACACCTTGCGGCAACTTGTGTTTTGGCATAGTCATTTGTTACGGAATGATGTATGGTGGTACTTCTCCTGCATGTATGGGACCACATCTCTGAGGATGACTGGGAAGTGGAGAGAGGGTGGGCTGGGTTTGCTGTCTGGTGTTCTGGTGACTATCAACCCTTGTATTTGCATGGTAATGTTTGATAGTGTGTGTAAAGGAGTAAAAAAGAGTGTTTTATATTGCTCTGCATGCTCGAATACATATGGTGGGGGGACATTGAGAAAAACATGATGTTGAAGTGCCACTATTTTTCAGCACATAGCTGTTGTGCCAACACTGTTTTCTTTCCTGAAGCTAAGCTGGATGTTGCATTGTTAATAAATACCTACTGCTTTGAATTGCTCTTTGGGCTGTGTAGGTGTGAATTAAATTCTAATCTTTTCATAATGCCACCTGTGCGAAGGTTTTCTTGTTTTCTGCCATCAAATGATCTCATAAGCTGCTTGCGTTATCAGAAAGCTCTGCTGCATGGTCAATACCTACAGTAATATTTTGAAGGGCTTTTCTATTTTCTTGTTTACTGACAAGCATCCACTTCAGAGGTGTTATATGTTCTAGCTGCTTTGCGTTGTTTGGTTTTGTTTCCCTCTGCAATTCGTAATGACCGATTCAGATTTGAATTGCACGTGTGTCGCACTCAGCTGCGTGCGGTGCTTAGAGAGGAGTGGTACTCCAGGACAGTATCAGAGGCAGCGCATGTACTGAGTGGCTGTGAAACCCCTCTCTACCTTCCAGCCATCCTTGGTTCAAGGAATTTCCGAGCTGAAGGTTGCCTTTGTGTATCTGCATGCTTGATAGCCCATAATGGATGTTTTCTCCCTGACTTGTGTAATTCATTTTCGTACTGAGTGATACTCCCAGCCTGCACAATTATTGCCGCCATGCAATTATACACAGTTCAAAGAAGTACAACTGTTTGTTTATTTCAGACCTGCTGCTTGCTTTCATTTGGTGCTTCTTATATCTCCTGCTGTGAAAGTGGTGAAAAATCATTTCCTCCTGCTCGCCTGCTCCATTGCTGATGGCTGCGGAGATCCCTGCCCTGCTCCCAGCCATCGGCTCCTTCTTGCACTGAGCAGCCGCAGGCTGCTTCGTCTATCTGTGAGCTTTGTGAGGAGCTGTCTCATCATCGCTGCTGTTTCTTTTCTTTTCTTTTCTTTTCTTTTCTTTTCTTTTCTTTTCTTTTCTTTTCTTTTCTTTTCTTTTCTTTTCTTTTCTTTTCTTTTCTTTTCTTTTCTTTTCTTTTCTTTTCTTTTCTTTTCTTTTCTTTTCTTTTCTTTTCTTTTCTTTTCTCTTCTCTTCTCTTCTCTTCTCTTCTCTTCTCTTCTCTTCTCTTCTCTTCTCTTCTCTTCTCTTCTCTTCTCTTCTCTTCTCTTCTCTTCTCTTCTCTTCTTTTCTCTTCTCTTCTCTTCTCTTCTTTTCTTTTCTTTTCTTTTCTTTTCTTTTCTTTTCTTTTCTTTTCTTTTCTTTTCTTTTCTTTTCTTTTCTTTTCTTTTCTTTTCTTTTCTTTTCTTTTCTTTTCTTTTCTTTTCTTTTCTTTTCTTTTCTTTTCTTTTCTTTTCTTTTCTTTTTTTTCTTTTCTTTTCTTTTCTTTTCTGTATCATTCTAATTCTGCCATCTTCTCTTTGCGAGGGCATTGCCAGAGCTGCAGGTGGAATTCCAGAGCATTAAACAAACCATTTTCCAGCAGACTTACAAAGCATTGCCTTCTGCTGCAAGTGTGCTGAGGGAGCCTCACATGGAAAGTGGAGCCGGTCTGGAAGAGCTGAAGCAGGCCACAGGTCCTTTACCTGATGCATTGCAATTGCCATGGCAGTCCAAGGTGCCAGCCACGTGCAAATGCAGATTTGTGTGGAGGCTGGGCAGGATAACAGGGAAAAAAAGTAACAAATAACTTGTCTCAGGCGTTCTTCTGTATATGAGTTGCCAGATCTTTTCAGTGGTGTGTTGAAAACAGAGGACAAAGCTTGTGTTTTCCAGGATCAGATAAAGCCTGGCTGTTGACATTGCTTTAAATCACATTTCTTGCTAGAAAGAAATCAAATTCATAACCAGCTTTTCTGGGCACTCAAAAATACCACGTGAAGAATAAGCATCACTTTTCAAATGAATGATTTTGTTTCTCCTATTAACTGTGTGGTAAAATCTCTGGAATAGTCACAGAGAGCACAGGGACACAGGGACTTGTTTTGTATTCAGTAGGTAAAAACGAGTTAGGCTTTCCTCCAAATCTTTGTAAGGCATTTTTACTTAGAAATTCTTAAATAACAAGTTGCACAGATTTCCAGCCCCTGGGATGCTTTGTATGCTTGCTTGTTTCCACCATACATAGTTTAAAAGCATTAATTTTATTTATTTATTTATTTTTTCCCTTTGGATAGGACTGCCAGCCATGCTTGTTTCAAGATCTGTTTAGAGAATGATGTCTTATTTTTTCCATGATGCTTTACCAAAAAAAAACAGTTTGAAGTTATAAAAAGAAAACATGCATGGATTGCATTAGAAACCGAGGGAGTTTGTGACAGTGTAGGGACAAAATGCTAATGCTCTTAAACCTACAGCAGACATCCCAGTAACTTCACCAGCCCCAGGATTTCTTGACTTTCCATATGTACTGACTGCCTAGAGCCCTCTGTGGTCAGTGCCTAACCACCTGACAGACTTTTTGCTTTTAGAGGGAAATGTTTAGAATCCATTCAAAGTGACCTGTCACGGGAGGTGCTGCTGGGGAGCGCGGGGAGCCAGCTGGCCAGGCAGAGGTAAAGCTGGAGCCATCTGTTGGGCTGTTCGTAAGCTGTGGTGGAAAACTTTGCATGGGGAGAATGGAAAGAGAAATAAAGAGGAAGTTCAAAAGCTGGTCAGTGTATAAGTCATATCACGCAGCTTGGAGATGCACATCCCTCCTGGCTTAGCTAAATGAGCAGACCCACTGCAATCAGAAACCGGCAGGATGCTGAGAGGCAGATCTGGGCGCTGTGCTGCTGCCAGGCAGGTCAGAGGCACCAAGGGGTGACTGTGCTCTGATGGCTGGAGCTACTGGGGTGTGTGACATCTGTTCCGAGGAAAATACAGGGAGATATAAATGGAAAAAATGTTTTTTTAATGGGTTATTAGTAACAGTGCAGTTGAATTACGCTGATAGATGTGTGAAATGTGTGTTTTGACAGGGCTGTCTAAAAATGAGGTGCTGCTCAGCCATTAAATCAGTCATGTCCCAAACAAACACTGTACCTCCAGACCCAGTCAGTAGCAGCCGAGTAATCCCTGCTATAGCCCTGCTTGAATGTCAGCCCAGGATGGGCTGTCTCAATTAATTGCCAGTAATTGGGCCTTCATACTCATTTGATGTTTCCATTGAACTTACAGATTTTGTTGCGAAGGTGCCTTAACACTGAAGTGAGACCACTGCCATACTTCATAGAAGCCACCACTAGCCAAGAGGGGGCAGTAATGACCACCTAGGGATTCCACACCTCAGAAAGACTGCAGATTTTACTTTTATTTGTTAATCTTTCCCCCCCCTTCCCCAGAACTTGTATAATTTAAGGATAGCTACAGAAAAAGAAATTTCTGACCGTTCTAATTCAGATCTCAGTGAAGTTAGAACTGTGCCCTTGCCACTGAATGTGCATTTCCAAGTCCTGCCCATGCAGTGCTGACTTTGAAATCCTTGCTGGCATTTTCTCTGCCGTCTGGCTGCAGCAGCGTCATTTGGGGTCACACCAAGCAATACTGCAAGACTTGTGTTGCCCGTTGTTGAAATCTTAGTTGAAGGCTGCTATGGAATACATGAAGTAAAAGATAAAAACACTTTGCACAGCATTTCTTCTATCTTATATTTGTTTTTCTACAAGACAGCCTGAAATAAATCAGGAACAGGGAATGTGATCCTGAAGCCTTTCACGTTCAGATTCCTTCCTGTCAGAGAATAAATTGTGTCTCAGCCAGTGCACCTTTAAATAATAAATAAATAAATAAATAAATAAATAAATAAATAAATAAATAAATAAATAAATAAATAGGGCAGGGGGAAGCAAGCATAGCACAAGGCCAGTAATAAAGCAGGGTGCTGGAAAAGGGTCAGCCTTACAAAGAATTAGTTTTCCTGGCTTCAAAACATACACAGAACTCAAGGTTTCTTTGCAAGGCATTGCAGTCCAGTGAAGATGCATTTCAAAGGCAGACTAAGTGGCTCGTTTTTCTGAAGACATTCCTATAAACTTATGTCCTCACTTGAACCTGTGTTCAGAGTAAATAACTATTTCTTTTTGCACATTAATTTGCTATAGGCATTTGAACCCAGTCCTTCATTAATCATGTCACCTAATAAAGGTTGTGTGGTCTTTTGCTGTTCAGGTGACAGGTATTATCCCTTTATTCCTTGTTGATTCCAGAAGAACAGACACAGTATATTTGTAGCAATCTGGTATTCCCCCCAGTGCAGCAATCTATTTTATTAATTGGACTGCCCTTCAGATGGCCTTGGTGGCCAAGAAAGTGCTCATTATATAGCTGAGAATGTATATCATAATGGTATTTTTCCACTTCTACTATTTATTTCAACGTGCCTGCCGTCTGTCTTCCTCTGAGGCAGAGTATTGGCACAGGCATAGAAATACATAATGCAGAACATATGTACACTTATTGATCTTTAGGTCTCACTTGCCTTGGTTTGAAATTATGGAGGTAATAAACACTTTGTAGCTTCTTTGCACACAACATTTTTGCACAGCACGGAAGCAAGGCTCTGTAACCTATGGAAATAACAGTGGACGCTTGGGTCAGATGTAGAACATTATTTCTCAAAAACTAGTGATTTTCTTCTGCAAAGTCATCCTTTAAACCTCCAAGGGTTTCAAGTGGTAATGAATTTTATATATATATATATATATTATTATGAATATGGCATATTCAACAAGGTAGCAGATTTTAACATCATAAAAGAATACCAAGTTAACCAATGAGTCAATTAAAAAAAATATATATTGCCTTCATTTTAGGTAAATACCTTTGATCATCTGTGATGACATGTGATCAAATAGTACTCAAAAACTTCTCAAAACAAGATTTCTAGAGTGTCATTTCAGATAACAGTTTTCTTTTTTTTTCTCACACCACGTTAGTCGGGGAGTTTGCCCTGCCCAGTCTTAGTTATGGCAGAACTGTGGTGATTTAGTGATGGGACTGTACTTAAAACTTCTTCAAAGTGGGATTTGAGAATTTTTGTGTGTCTCTGTCCTGCAGAACTCTGAGGAAGTGTTTGGGGAGCAGACGTCATTTTCCTTGACTTCAGCAAGGCTTTTGACACCATCTACCAAAATATTCTTGTATCTGAGTTATGATGTTATGTCTGGATGTGTGGACAACCAGATGGGTAAAGAAAAAAAAAAATAAATATGGTCAGGTTCAGAGAATAGTGGTTAATAAGTCAAATTCTGCCTGGATGCCATTAATGAGCAGAGCAGCACTGATTTCTTTGCAGGAGTATTTCTCTTCCTCTGCCCACTGCTGTTACAGTGCACAAAGTGGCATCAGAGGTTAGTGGGAGTCTTGAATTTATGTGAGAAACAACACGTTAAAATTACTACAGAGTGAGAAATGCAGTTGTAGAGCTACAACTGAATTCAGATCGTAAGTCAGCTCCTTTCTCTTGGGGCTTTCAGCAACTTTGTGCAAATGATTTAATTTCTTTGTATTCCCCTTGTCTGTGGAAATTTAAGCCAAGCAAATGTAATGATAGGTTAATTGTATCAGCTCATCTTCTCTGGAATGGATTAGGGACTGATCCTACAAGCAGCTCAGCAGGCTGATCCAAGGGCAGTTCATTTGCAGCTATGTGTGAGCTGCAATAGGATGAGACGTAACTGCTGTAACTGATTTAGCAGGAGCTGAAAGGGGAAATTACTACAAGGCCTAATTTACCACTGCTGTTCTTCTGTGTTGTGCTGGGACATGCATGAATTGTGTACAGTGAATATGGTGGTGTTATTCTATATTAAATAAAGCAGATTATAAAATCTAGCTGTAGAACAAAGATTAATAATACCTTACTGCCTTAAATTGTCTTTAGATTAAAGAAAAAGTCACAGTCGGTGGATATTAGTGGGCCAGGATGCAACCCAGTGGCAGCTGAAGCTCAGACTCCTCAGCCCAGTAAATCTTTGCTTGCCACTAAGGCAACAACTTCTGAGGAGGAACAGAACAACACCGCGAATACCCAAAGGCGCAACCCACGGAGGAGTGAGTTGAAGAGATATTACACCATCGGTGAGTTTTCTTTCACAGAAAAAATCAAATATGCTCATTAAAATCGCAAGGATTTCCTATTTACCTGTGCTTTATTTCTTTTAGTTAATTGTGTTTGGCTGTTAAGGTTACAAATGCCCACAGCGAGCAATAAGATGTCATATCTTAATGCTGATGCCAAATTACCGTTAAGAATTAACCTGCTTTGTTTATCTTGCACAGTTTACAAGAATTCTTTCTTCAGCCTTTTTTTTTTTTTTTTTTTTTCCTAAGAACAATTATTGAAGAAAGCACAGAAGCAATTTGGGGAGGAATGTTATGGAAAGGATATAATTGCCTTTGACAATCGATTGCATTAGAATTTAGGCAGAGATAATTTAGAATGCTCCTGCTTAGAAAGGATTTTCAGTTTGGAGAAGGCCTACTGAGCTTGGAGTACTTCTAGGAAAACGTAGCCAGGATTAATTAGGGGTTTCTGGATACCTTTTTCTGAATAATTTGGGTTTTTGGATATTCTCCTGAGATTTCAGTATATACATGCTTCATAAAACTGTCTTAGGCACCCTAGCAGGTGCTTCATAACTTGCTTCCCCATAAATCTTTTCAGGACTGGGCCTGACTGATTTCTTTGGTAAGATTTTGCTTCTTCCCTGATTAAAACTGCACAAAGAGTGGCCTTCTAGTATTTGTGCCTGGTACATTAATGCTTATGAGAGGCAGATATGCTAATGGGAGTTGTAAAAATAAGAGGGATGGATGCTAATGCTGTGCTTTGAACAGACAAAAAGTCAGCAGTTTTAAGAAAAAGAATATATGTATTTTAATTATGGGTTTGTTGGCTGTTGAATTACTGCAGAATAATGTGAGAATTTCATTCTGTTAAAGGTAAATATTTATGTGCCTTTAACTCATCTAAAAAGTAAAGAAAAATGTGTTGCATTAAACATTTCTCGTGTGTTACATCTGAATGCTTAAAATTGCCAATGTAGATTCCTTCTTTAAAAACAATCTACACAACTTAATAATGAAGGATGTATTTTAAGTTGTCAATGGTTATATGTATTTGCAGTTTTTGATGTTCCTTGTTCAAAATGAGCTGTGGAATTGCCTTCCAAAAACTCATAGAAGCTTTGACTATCTGCTCCCACTCAATCCTGTCTACCTCAACATAAACAAAAAAGAGGCAAAGTGGTCATTGATGAGTTTGTTAGCATCTTGGACATAGATTCCAAAATTATATTTAATACTCTCAGGTTTCACTGTCCTTCTTTGAAGGATATTCTATCCTATTATGTGTGAGAATAGCACCCTAAAATGGAATCCTTTATACATTAGTCTAGAATGTGGTTTCTGAGAAAGCATAATTAAATCAGTGTACTTGAGTGATTCTTTTTTTTACTTTTAAACGTGCTAGGAAATACTGCTCTATGACTTTTTTTCTCATTCCTCCAAATAATCTCAAAGGAGTATCAAAGATATGCTGAGATTGTTTCATGCCTAAAGCAGGGGATGGGATGGGGGAGTTATCCTCAAGAGTAGTAATGAATGTAAAGATCCACCATATCATCAAAATGAGTTCTTAATTTAACTCAAGATTAAAGCTGTTATCGGAAAGTTTACCATCAACCATTAAATGTTCTTCTGCCATCAACCAAATCCCAGTATTTGTATGGAGGCACTGACTCAGGTTTGCATTTATCTCCTTGTTAAGTTTGACTTGCCTGCATTTTCTGTTACGAACCTTTAAAAAATCATTGTAATGTGAACTCTACCAATATTAGAAACCTAGAGATGCTTCTAGTGATCACAGGGTCTGAACACTAAATGCTTGTGAACCGATCTCGGTGTTGGAATAACAGAACGTTGCTCACACATTAGCTTAATTTGTCTGAACATTGTGCGACACTTCATTCAACAGACTTATGGAAGTGTTGATTGGACCTCTGAAGACCTCTGAAGGTTAGATAGTCTGATCTCCTGATGGAAGTAGGATTTCAGCCAACAATAGATCAGAACAGCCAAAGCATTGTCTTGCCAAGTCTTGAAAGTCTCTAGGGGTGGATATTCCATGGCGTTTCTGTGTACCCTGTTGCAGTGCTGGAACACAGACAGCGTGTCCACAAACAGCAACATTCAACAGGCAGCTTATCTGTAAACAGATGCTAACATTTGTGAACATCAGTTGTAGACCCTGGGGAAGTATAAAGGAACAGACCATAGAAAGTGTCCAAGCTTATATGTTTTTTCTTAAATAACATCTTCTAAGTACTGGGCAAGGACCTACCCAGTATGGGAAAAATGAAGTAAAAAGCTTGTGGGTTGAGATAAAGACAGTTTAATAGGACAGAAAAGGAAGTGTAAAAATAGTAATAATAATAATAATAGTAGAATGTACAAAGCAAGTGATGCACAATGAAGTTGCTCACTGCCCACTAATCAATGCCCATCCCATCCCTGAGCAGTGATCCCCCCCCAGCCTGACCAGAGAATCCATATTTATTGTTCAGCATGACACCGTATGGTATGGGACATCCCTTTGTCTGCTTTGGATCAGCTGTGCTGGTTCTGTCCCCTCCCAGCTTCTTGTGCACCCCCAGCCTCCCTGCTGGCAGGGCAGCATGAGGAGCTGGAAAGTCCTTGACGTAGTATAAGCACTGCTCTGCAACACGGAAACCATCAACATGTTGTCAACATTGTTCTCATCCTAAATCCAAAACACAGCACCATACCAGCTGCTGGGAGGAAAATTAACTCCATCGTAGCTGAAATCAGGACAATATGCAACCTGCCTAAATCACAAAGTGTCAGTACCAGCCAGTGTTACTTCATAGTACATAATGTTCAGATTTTACTGACAGGCAAACTGAAGAAATAAGAGTTTCTCTGTATCTTCACAAACATGTAATTATACATATTCCTGAATATTGTGAAAATGAAGGATTTCATCTTGGACAGCACAGTACTTTTATCAGATGAACACGTTTGCTGTACTGGCTAAATTGTTCTGGTATTGTCTTTGGACTGTATAATGTGAGAGAAACAATAGTTGTCTTCTTAAAGCTCCCATCAGCTTCATTGTTGTTTAAGTTATGGTCTATGTGACCCCTTTGATTTAAATCTGCTTCAATTTCTTTGACGTGTCAAAAATTAATTTTAATACACAAAGTCTAAGCAAACAGTTTGTAACTTTCTGAGGATGAAGGTAATGACACACCTGCAATGGGCAGGGAATCTGAAATAGGAAATACCAAATTCTAATGGTGTTTTGTGTACAGTTGGCTATTAAATAGCTTAAACAAGCACATTAGACTTGTTGCTCACCTAATACAATTACACAGGGTTTTACCTTGTTTTGACCTTGTTTGCATGTTCTCTACTAAAAGCAATCAGTGTCCAAGATCAAGCAACATGAACTAATCATTACTGTGATAAATGGATTAAGAACATGTGTTGAAAATCTAATGATCTCAGATGGCTTTGCCTCTTTCATTTAAAAATTAGTATTCTGTTCAATTAACCTCCAACCAAATTGTCAAATGACACTGTTAATGATAGTGACCAATGGAGCTTGAGTAAACTAATACCTGTTGTGTTTTGTGAAAAAACTCTTATTTTCATGTTTGTTTTCAGTAATTATAATGATTTTCAAAGTACATTATAGATATAAGACCTGAGGTCAAATCTGGATATATAAAAGAAGTTTAGTATTCATATTTAAGCATGTATTTACATACATTTTTTATGGTTTAAGATGTAAATATCAGCGTATCTTTGCCTGTTATACCTTTACTTCCCGGGTTGGCCTGATTTGTTAATGGCTGTCCATTGTATTTAATACATGCCAGCTGTGCAGCTTAATATCATGTGTAAAGAAATATGCAACCAATTTTGCTTTACCAAGTTATGGAAAGAGTAAAATCAAAATTATTTAATTTATTTATTTTTGTTTGTTTGTTTGTTTGTTTTTGGATTTGCACATGAAGAAAGCACTTCTCAGGTCTCTATATAAATCTCATTCTGCTTAACAGACCCACAGACACGTGGGCATTTACCTTGCACGCACATGCTTTGCAGAAGAAATTGTAGCAGCTTGTGTATGCTCTCATCTCAGTGAGCTGTTATAGCCAATTGTCTGACAGATTGTGTTTCTAAATATTCAGTAGCACCAGAGTTTGCTTCTCTCTTTCTCTCTCTGTCTTTCTCTGTCTTTCTCTTTTTCTTTCTTTCTCTCCTTTTGTGTCACCTTATGCATACACAGATTTCCCTTGGACCTTTGGGAGTTGAATGTGTATTAAGGAAGGAATATCCTGGCAATTCCAAGAGATTTTCAAATTTTATCAGCACTGCTCCTACTTGATCCACAAGATACTGATTCTGCATTCCATCTTTCCCACAGGCAGCATCTCAGATGCTTTCCAAACTTTTTGAGTGCACTTCTAAAAAGTGGGGAGCAAAATAGGTAAGAGAGGGGAGAACTGAGAAGAAAAGGCAACAGGGAACAAGTTGTGTGCTTGGATGAAATGAAACAGAAAATGGAGAGTCAGTGAGGGGGAGAAATAACTCTTCCATATGGCAGGCTCAGCAGGCAGGAGGGCTCCTGCAGCTTCACTGCTGAACTGGTGTGAAGAAATTGAGTGGGAACTCCTAGATTAATAAGGCGAGTGTAGGAAAAACAGTCTGCATGGTGGGCTGGTTAAAGTTTTTCAGAGAACTCTAGAAACAGTACCAAAGACACTTAAAAATAAAAACCTAAAATTAGAGTTTTTAGATGCCTCTGGCACTTAAAAATTCAGGCCAATTTATTTCTGAAGTGCTTGTTGTGGAGCAACTCCCCCAAAAGAGAAGAAGTAGGTATCTGTCTGGGTCTTCACCATTCAAAAAAGTGGGCTGGAATACTTCACAATTCCATACAATTTTATGGGTAGCTGACTTCAAAGCAATAAGGCTGTATCAGCTTACTGCCATGTCCAGGCTACAAGTAGCTCTTCCTAGCTGGTGTGCAGTTAGCACAGGTGCAGCATCACAGCTGTGTTGCTTGCAGGACCGTACTGCAGGTCTCTTCATGGCCTGATGCCTAAAATATATGTTCAGCAGCTTGTTAAGGAGACTTAAGTACCTAATACTGTTGCACTGTAAAGACACATGCTTGAGGTGTATTACCTGATTCCCATTTAGCCATGAATACTGTGGTGTGTAGTGCTTACATGCCTCTAGAGGATGCTGCCTGTCTACCTAGTAACCCTGGTCTTGTAATGAAAAAGGCCTCCTTTTATTCTGTTAGCTATTACAATAAACCCACAATAGGGTAGATCAATTATTTAGCATTATAATGGTTGCATAAAGATTTTTTCCTGACACCAGGATTTGGGCGAAAGAAATCACAAAGCAAAACAGTAGTTCAAAGTAGAAAATGTTGTTAGAGTACATGGCTGGGGGGGAGGAAAAATAATGCAGCAATTTTTATTAGAACATTACAATTTCTTATAAAAGCTTTAATGCAAATGTTAATATGAAGACTTCTACTAGCACACCTTGTTTCAAGTAGAAGATAACTATCAACTATCTCAGGAGACATCTTGTGTTGGCATAGCCTCTATCTCCTATGGAAGGTATTGCTATTACAACTGCACACAGTGGTTCAGACAGAATGCATACACCTGTGTATGCACATGATATACAGAATGCTGACACTTGGGAAATATTAATTTACAAGGTTCTCTTTGCTCCAGTTGTTCATTTGTTTTAAATTTATTACAAGTTCTACTTGAAAAAAAAATAGGAACGAAGTCTTTTCTTTGTAAACCTCTCTTGCAAATGAGATTGCCAGGAATCTTAATAAAGAATGTTTTTATGCTAGTTTGACATTACAATACTAGTACTCTCCTCTGCTGTAGGTATCTGTATTTATTTCTTGAATATAGACATTGCCTATTCAGAGCAGTAGAAGAATGCTGATATAAAATCAGTGTGGAAGAGAAATGAAGTGTTTGGGATGAGCAGCTCTGAATAAATACATGTTAATTGACTAAGTCTCCAAGACAAATCAATACTAACTAATGCCAAAGTGCTAAATAGGAAAAGGCAAGAATTTCTTGTGAGTTCCCACTCTTCTGTGTGAGGGACAATGTTACAGTGGGCAGTCACTTCAAATTTAGTTGGGATTAGTTTAGTCGCTACAACTAATTTAGTACTTCAAAATGTATTATTGTTAAAAGAAGATGAATCTTCCAAATAATGTAATGGCCTATAAATGTAAGTAATGACTTGTCACAAGGGTTGTTATTAATGCACAAAACAATATAATTGAGATTTTATACAGTGATATGAGACTCTAAAACAAAACTTTATTCAAGTGAAAAGTAAGTTATAGTTCTTCCTGTTTTGAAAAGAAAAAAACTGGAACTGATCAACTACTATTGAGTGAATGTACCTATATATCTTACCCTTTTGATATGTGTTTTGGGTTGAGTCCAATTAGGTCATAAATTCTTGTCATGATTTGGAAGCATAAATAAATAGCATATTTGTTACATGTGCAGTAGATACATTTTCTTTGTGCTTTCACATACATTCTAAGCTTCTTCCATAAATTTTGTATTTGTTTTAAAATACGTCAAGGAAAACAGATAGTGTGATGAAGTGTAAATTTAGTAATAAATACTATAAACATGGATGAATTCACACAATCTGTTGATATAAGATTCTTTGTTATGCAGTACATATTAGTACCTAATATGCCTGGACTGGTAGTGATTTCTTATGTCATTTCGTATGGTGGAGCTTCATCACCCATGAATGAGCCTAGCAATGGTGGAGAGCCTTAGACCAGAGCCTTGGACCAGAGACATCAAGCTGAATCTGCTATTGGGTTCAGAACTGGAGGAGAAAATTACTGCACCTGAAAATACGTATTTCCTTTTAACCCAGCTGAGAGTCATATGGGGCTTATCTCATGAGACTAATTGCTATTGCAGTTGCTACATAAAAACTTAGGTGTCTTCCTCTTGCCTTTGTCCTCAAAATTAAATACAAACCTTCTTTGGAGGTCAGACATTGTGTTTGTTTCTTTTTTTTTTAGTGCTCAAATTCCTTTCTGCTCTTAGAGATCTTACTCAGGACTCTCTAGAAATACCTTATTGCCCAGAGAAGCTGTGGATGCCCCATCCCTTAAAGTGTTCATGGCCAGGCTGGATGGGACTTTGAGCAAGCTGGTTTGGTGGGAGGTGTCCCTGCCTATGGCAGGGGCGTTGGAACTGTGTGGTCTTTAAGGTCCCTTCCAACCTAAACCATTCTATGATTATAACTTTTATGGGACTTATTCTGATAATAATTCATGTGTTTACTGTACAGAGGTTCTCCTGCAAAGAATACTCCACGATCTTTCCAAACATATAATTGAAGGTATCTTCCTATTGTTTAGAAGTTGAATATATTTGCCTGTACTCTGCAGAACAAAATGTGGTTCATTTCTGTAGCAGCCTTCAAATGTCTGATTTTTCCTCTTTTTCACACAATCACCTTTCTTCTTTGGTGCTAATTCTAGCAAAGCTTGGCACGTAGGTAGGTATATTAGAGTTTGTTAGATGAGTGGAGGAGTTTGGTGCCGTAGATGCTGTAAATTTGATCTGTGTCCGCTTGCTTTCAGAGGAAGACAGATGGGAGATGAAGCTGCCAACTCTCTCTCACAGGATCCAGATGCAGTTCGCACACATTTGCAGAGTCTGACACTGTCCCATTCAATGTACTTGCAAATTCCTTGTTGAATACTTGCTGCTTTTTGAGGAATATCATTCTGACTGCTTCCTTTCAAATACAATCTGAGAAACTTTTAGGAGAGGAGTCCATTTTCCAAGCACTTTGTTACCTGTTTGTGAGTGATAAGGAAAAGGAAATAATTTGTGCAATGCGTGGCTAATAAGGGAAGTGGCTTTCATAGCAACAGTAACTATGCAAAGTTCTTATTCATTCACCTTTCATGAAAAATTGTGTTAGTGATTCAGATCACATAGCTACTCTGGATAAGCAAGCAAGCATTTGTTCACATCTTTGTTTTTCTTTTTTTCTTTTCTTTCTTTTTTTTAATGATTTAAAACTTGGAGCAATTTAACGCCAGTTTTTAATGCTGTGTCCTTCTTTTGTCCTTTATATAGTCATGTATCTTTCGAATATAAATGAGTTCTGAGCTATAGAGACAGCATCCACCAGAAGAGTGATGTTTTCATCTCAGCATGTCCTGTTTCTTAGCATCCTGGTTTTGTTTTTAATCACATAGGTTGCTATCATATTATCTGCTAAGTCATTTTGTGCAAGATGTATTTCAGGATTTCATAATTTCCCTGCTTTACATCAGGACAAAGCTGATATCTTTTATTGTTCAATAGGCAACCTATTCAACTTACAAGGTCAGCCAATAGTACATCCTCTTGGGACACTAAAAGTTGAATCTGAGGGAGAGAACTATACAGAAAGACTGATCTGACATGTAAGCTCTGGGCTAATACAGGGTGAATCACCTTCGGTCTCTCATTGGAAGTCTTCTGTATAAGGGAAAAATAACTGAAGAAAGGACTTGATTTCTTATACCTGAAATGTGCCTGGAGCACTGGTCTTTTGAGTATTGTGAAGCAGTGGAATCTTCCTTCTAGCAGCAAAAGAACGAACAAAGAAAATGAACGAATGAAAAGAAATGTGGGCTCATTGCAGAAATAGCTGGGTGATTTTGTGGTAGTAGATGCAGATAAGACTGAGGCTTTTGAGCCTGGAGAGGGGGTTCAGGGAGGACAGTAATTACTGGCAGTGGGAGAGGACTGAGTCAGAGATCACTTGAAGAAAGTCTTGATCCATAGAAATTCATGGACACAATGGGATACATGCAAAGGATGCTGAAGAAGCTGACTGAGGTTGCTGTGAGGCTGCTCTGTATCATCTTTGCAATGTCATAGATTTCATGGGAGGTCTTTGATGATGGCAGAAAGTCAAATGCTACATCTTTTGAAAGATGGCAATAAGCATTATCCAGGGAACTATAGGCTGTTCAGACTCACTTTTAGTTTCTAGTAAAATCATTGGGCAGGTCCTCTTTGAAGTTATTGCTGAACACATGAAGGAGAAGCCCACGTGGAATAGCCACTATGCATTTACTATGGATAAATCATGCTTGTTGAACCTTATTGCCCTCTGGGATGAAATAGTGAGATCTGTGGATGGTGGGAGACATCACAGAGGGTACCTACCATTACTTTAGCAAATACCACATTTTGTCAGAGTCATCATCTATGGGATGTTGTATGGGATATATTACTATCAGGTGGTTGGACCACCCGATAGTAATATAAAATTGTCATTTTATAAATAAAAGCAACAAAAAAAATGTAATGAAAGGTAGCATTAATTTCTAATTTGTGTGCAAAAATAAAACTTTATCTTTCAAGAAAGTTATTGGTAATGGCTTTTATTTGTGTTTTCATATAAACAAACTTTGAAATTCCAATAAGTGAATTTACCTACACAGACTGAGGACTGTCCCTAGCTTCTGGCTTTCATCAGCAGAGAGTGTTCTCTTTAATCAATTATAAGAGCCCAATGTTTGCAGTCTTCAGCAAAGTCTGCTAGGCTAAATTGATTTCCAGATATTTTATCTGGTAAACATTGCAATGAGAAGAAGAAATATTACTGTATCAAAGCATCTATTTTGATTATTAATATTTTATTAATTCTGAAGTAAAATGTGAGGTTCACAGACAGCTTGGTAATTCTATCTAGCTAAAAAATGCACTGAAACAGGTTATAAAAATATGTTTTTAATTAAAAGGGAAACAAATTAAAGTAGCTGAACTCATTATCTGTTCTTCAGATTGCCCACTCTAAATAAATAGAAATAAATGGAACGTTTCAAATTTCTTGTCTTAAAATATCATAGAAGATCAGCTAGTGCAAGAGGAGTATGGAATTTCTGTTTTAGGGATCATTTCTGTTTTCCTTGTCAGTATTATTAAAGCTATGATTTCTGGGTAATAACCAGAAGCTCAAGATTACTGATAATGCCAAATAACTTGGCAAGTTTTTTTTTTATTTGTTGCCTTAAACTTTCTCTACATCCATAAAAAAGCCTGGAGGAGTGAAGAAAATAAATAAATAAATAAATCTGGTGTGGACCAAAGCACAAATACAGAAATATTGCAGTTTATCATTGCAGAATTGGAATTGACTTCCCTTACCTCTGAAGTTACCACTGAGATGGCAAAGCTGTCTCCCTTCCTTACAAGCAGGTTGTTTCCCTGTGAGTCTCACAGTGATCTAATCCCAGCCATACTGGGATTATACTGGGACAGGCGTTACCAATGGATTAATATCTCTGGGTCTTGAACATAAGGGATCCCAGATATCTCCATGCACATACTGGCCTTGAGACCAGCTGTTTGAAAAGCTTTTTCCTCTTCTGTTATTTCTTTTTTCTTTCCTTTTTTTTTTTTTTTTTTTTTAACTAATTTTTGCTCTTTCTTGGCTTCAGGCTTTCTCGTTAGATTACTAGATAAATCAGAATGAGACACAGTTTTCAGGAGACAGAGCTGCTGGGTTAAGTTTGTCTCCAGGGCAGCTTGCTATGAAGTTCCTTCTGGATTTTAAGAAACTGGCTTGTTGTTATGCTCTTCCCACCCCCAGAATCCTATGGGAACTGAGTGTTGTTGCCAAAACTTGATTTTTGTGTTGGACTATGAAGAACAGTTGGATTTTATCATGAAGTTATTGTACTGATGAGTGTTCCTCAATTACAGAGCATTAGTATGCACATAGGAGTATGTAAAGACGTTACAAGCATAAAACATTCAACAATGAAAGAAGTCTTTTTATAAATTTAGATACTAATTGGCCAGATATGTTCATGAAAACTAAACAGTGGCAGCAACCCCACTATATTTCCAGTGAATCTCGATAATTAATATGCTTGAGAGATTCTCTTATTCTTTTAATTTGCAGAAGATAGAATTACTGTCTCTTTCCTCTGGCAGAGGAAATATGGCAAGCATGATTTGTTCAAAGAGTTGTTGATTTGCAGTTTCTCAGCCACCTTAGCTGAACATTTTGCTTAAAAACATGTGACCACTTGGGTATGTAATTAGATGCTTTTGTTATCTACCTACAGTTTAAATTATATTGTTCCCTTTTCATTTATGTGCAAGACAGTGCTGAGATTGGTTGTTCGGTAGTTTGCCAAGATACTAATATTTATTCTCTGAATAAGTCTGAGAGAAAACAGGGCCTGTGTATAGTCATTTCTGAAAACATACAATTTAAATGTACTTAGAGAAACAAAATTTGATGGAAAGTCTTAAACTTATTCTACAAATCAAACTTTTTTTTTTTTTTAATTACTGTTATTATTTGACAAGAGGAAAGTTTTGTTTTAGTAAAACTCAAGGCACAGATTGGCATAGGTCAAGACTTTCAAACCCAGCTGCTGTAGTTAACCATGTTAACCATGTGGTATTGACCACAGCTGGAATCTCAGAGAGAAACCAGGGTCACGGTGAATCCTGAGAAAATACTGAATACTCAGGTCACTGCCAGCCCTGAGCTGACAGAAAGCGATCTGATGGTGTGGCTCAAGCTCAGCTCTCGTGGAAGGATGTGAATCCCACTGGGGTCACATCTACACAATCTATGGTGAGTCTGATCTGGTATTTTTATGTGAGGGAGAACAGACTTCTTATGGTGTCTGGAGTTGATCTAAACCTATACTGATTAGTTGTGTGTTTTCTTCTTGATACTTACTATGTGCATTCCGGACTTGTCAGACAGAAGAGGATATAGTAGCAGTTGTAAAAGACAAACCTTATTTCTTGTGAGCAAAGATTTTATTGTCTGCTTGAAAACAAACCAAGCCAGGTGACACAAGGAGTTTGGCCTTTTTTTTTTTTTTTTTTTTTTTTTAACATATTTCATTTTTCTTGAAGGGTTACAGATAAGATTGCAACTCATCACAACTAAAAAGTATGAGAATTGAGAAGGTTGATATGAGAAGACCTAACACTAACACCCGATTGCTGTCTCATGCAAGAGAATGTTTTCCCATGGCAAGGTCACTCTGAGAAACTGTCTTTTTAAATGAGAATGCATCCAGTGGAACAGCACATTCTTAAGAATAACATTTCTTTATTACACTTGATTGTAACTAACCTGCCAGAAAAAAAACTTTTTCCAAAAAGCTCCACTGATAAAGGTGGTTTGGGTTCAGTTCAGTGCCTTGGAATTCATTGAACAGGATTCCTGCATTTGATGGTCTTTTAGAAGTCCCATTTCCTTCCCAATTTCACTGCTATAAATACCATCAGATTGATTTTCTTACTTCATTTGCGGAGACAAAAATGCATAACTTCATTTTCTTTTGGATAGGTTGCCAATTTCTTCCTTGGAGCATTTTTTCCCTACACTGACAAGAAAAACATACTGCAAATAAGATCTTTTGTAATGATTTAATTTTTGTATTCCTCTGTAAGGGTTTCCTAAATGACAATTAGTGGGAACTTGCAAATGGGATTTTAAATTTATTTTTATTTTAAATGTGAATAGTGAGTCTGCCTTAAGTTAAGAAGGAACAAGAATTCTCTCTGAGAACTTGTATCTAAATTACATAGAAAAAAAACACATTTTATGCGTTTGAAATCATATGGCTGAGGGATCTGTAATTCATCTGCAAGTTTGTTTTTAATTTCACTTCAACTTGTTTGAAGGCTGAAGCAAAAAACATTCAAGCTACATGGGACTGAATTACTTATTTATTTTCAGACACAACATATCTGTTGTTGTGGATTCTCCATGAATTAAGAGCCAGATATTCTGCTGAAGGATGTTCTACTTCAATCAGAGGCCACAAGCGTTGTTGACTCAAATGACTAGGAGAAAATGAAACCCTGCTGTCACTCAGCCAAGACAATGGTGAACATGCCTCACTGCTACTACCAAGGTCTCCTTGGGTATTGGGAGAGATTTCTGATTGCAGAGGGGAAGATGTTGGGTGGGAGACAGTGCAGATATGAAGTCAGCAAGACACCAATATAAAAAGTAAAAAGTAAAGAAGTTGGGGTGCAAGCAATTGGGAAAGGTGCCAAGAGAGTGAGAAGGAGAGAACTTACAACAAAGTTCACTAGGGAGGAGCTTCAATAATGGCACAGTATATCAAAAAGCCCTGTCTCATGCAATAGTCCCATGTTCTGTTAATAAAATCAGCCAGTGCATTTCTGATTCTTGTCCTGTTGAAGATGTTGTTGTCAATTGCATTTTTGTATTAAGCTATTTTTAACTTTAAAGAGCTGGAAGAGAATTTCTAGCTCATTTACTTTATGTAAATATGCTGATGAGATATGCTCTTCTGCAACTGTATACTTGTGAAGTTCTCTTAGCATGTTTTAGGTACCCACATCCTCTCTACTAGACTTGATATTTGCCCTTTTTCTACTGCCAGGATGACTTATGTATGAAAATGAGGTAAATATAAAGAGTAAAAATACTAAATATAATTTGACTTTGAGTTGCTGGAGATTTCAGTCAGATCATGATTTCATAACCAGTGCACATAGTATATGAATGCAAAACTATACGTAGTGGTATCTAACCTCATACACTAAAGAGATGTTGGTTAACAGCACAAATGATTTGTCAATTTTGAATGTTTGTAAGCTAGCTGTAAATTAATATAGTGCCTCCATGCACTGGAAAATAATAGGTGCACAATGAGGCTAGGGTCTCATTGAACCTGGACTTGAACACCTCCAGGGACAGGGCACCCACAGTCTGTCTGGGCAACCTGTTCCAGTGCCTCTGAGTGAAGAATTTCCTCATAAACTGTAATCAAAATCTCCCCCCTTTTAGTTAAAAATCATTCCCCCTTGTCCTATTACTATCTGCCCAAGTAAAAAGTTGTTCTCTATCTTTTTTTATAAGCCGCCCTTTAAGTGTTGAAAAACTGTAATGAGGTGTGCCCAGAGCCTTCTCTTTTTGAGGTTAAACATCCCCAGCTCTCTCACCCTTTCTTCATAGGAGAGGTGCTCCAGCCCTTCAATGATCACAATCTTCACCTGAACCCTTAAAACCACCTGTGGAAATACTGCAGCTTTGTTCTGATACTTTCCCCATTAAAACCTCCTAGGCCTTCAGTTGCCTTATTAGTTGGTTGCTTAAGGCAGAAGAATCAGAAACATGGAATGTGAGTGCAAATTGCTATTATTTATACCAACACCAGCCCTGAGGTGAAATGTAGGTATTTCTTCTTCCCCAGACATCAAGGCAGCAACACATCTGTTTGTGGAAGACTGCTGTGTTTTAAAGTCCAAAGAAAAAGCCAGTGTCCAGGTCAGTTGGCTTCCTCCATCGTCAGCCTTCCCACGGAGAGCCCATGTAGCCCCAGGGCGACAACAGCACGATGTGGCTGCTGTGGAGCTGCCTGCTGAACGCAAAATTTAGACTGTGTAACAGTGCCACCAGGTGATAGCATGGATATAGGATTTACTGCCAGCATAATTCTGCTAAGCAACTATTTGCAGACTGACTATACTGTAAAGCATAACACATAAAGCATAAATAAAATGCATAAAGCATAAAGAATTTCTTCACTAAGCAGGTGTATATAGATCTTTGGACAAAATTAGCTTATATTTGCTATAAGATCCATGGTAGAGGGAGTGCATATGTATGGGGATTTTATTGTTTTTTATTTGTTTGGTTTTGTTTTGGTGGGGGTGAGAATATTTTGATTTGCTTTGGACTATTTTTGCAATTTTTGTAGGTTTTGGGGAAGCACCTTAAGGTTATGGCAGAAGGAGCAATCTCTCTGAGCTTGTTTACTTCTTGTATATTATAAATGAAAAAATAATCAGGACAGTATTCTGATGAATATTGGTCTAATGTTATTTATGTGAACCCCCAAGGCATATGGGATAAATATATTAATTGTTACTGATGCCAGTTTGAATCCAGCTTATTTAGTATTAAGTAATGTTATTCGGAAGCACTTTAAATTTATATGTGAAATCGGCGATGATCCTGCTGGAGAGAATTCTATAAAAAAGCTTCTCAGAATGTGATCCCATCCTAGTGGAAAAAGCCGTATTAATAAAAGAAGATATTTGCATCTCTGAGGAGTTCTGCTAACATTCAAGACCTATTAGTATAATGGGAAAGTTGCTGTCATGCAGCCTACTGTCATAAACAGAAAATTAAATAAACAGGAGTCCCTAACAAGACAGAATATTCAGGAAACACTGATAAAGGTAATACAGAATGATTAACAATTTAAAACCTTTTCCTCTTTCACTATATTCATGTTTGTTGATTAAAAACTGGGTCTTCCATTAAAGTGTAATTGGAATTCATTGCTTGAAGCCGCCTGCCCCAGATGCATGTCCTAGTCAAGGAAATGCTGTGAGCTGCTGAGTTGCAACCAATGTGTTTTCCATTTAATGCTTGTACTCCCTCTGCCAGAGCTTGTGCTCTGCTAGGGTGTAAGGGTGTAAAGAAGCAGAGTAAAACTGCTCCCACTCTTCGTAGTTACTTTTCCTGTTCAAGAGAGGGAGGGAAGAAATTTTATTTTATTTTTTGACTACCTTTAAATTCACAGTAAAGAACTGATGTAAGATTTCACTTAGTTTAATCTTCTATAAACTGTATAATTCCTGCTGTATACGAGGCTCCTTACTTGTCATTGTATTTCCTGTGAATTTTGGAGCAGATCTTTCTTCAGCTGAAAACTTGATTGTTTAAGGATTGTATTCACAATAAATTTTGAGAAATCTTCCTTGTCTCAGTAAACACAACTTTAATGGCATTAAGCTAAAAGAGGGGAGATTTAGACTAGAGGTTAGGAGGAAAATTTTCACTCAGAGGGTGGTGAGGCAGTGGCATGGGTTTCCCAGAGAAGCTGTGGATGCCCAATCCCTGGATGTGCTCAAGGCGAGGCTGGACGGGGCTTTGGGCAACCTGACTTGGTGGGAGGTGTCCCTGCACCATGGCAGGGGGGCTGGAATGAGATGGTCTCTGAGGTACTTTCCAACACAAGCCATTACCTATGGACTTGATAGAAGCATAATTTGTGAACTGTGACTTAGTCAAAGCCATTTTGGTCTGCTGAGGCTATAACAGAGCAAGCAGTTGTAATCCCACTGCTGCCCATAGCGCGCCGTCAGGTTCAGCCTCAGAACTGTTCAATATTGAACATCTCTTCTCAGTACGATTTAAAATTTTGTTTCAGATGATTTTGCTTCACTGATACAAGCAGGATCAAGCAATTTGCCATCATGTTTCCTATCAGAACGCAACCTAAATGGCCATTCAGATCAGTAACTCCATTTCTTTAGAAACCAAGTGCCTGTCTTCCAGTTCAGTAACACTCTAAGTTTTATGTGAAATACACACAAATTCCTGTTAAAGTAAACTGAGCTACTCACCTGAAACTCATATTTGGGCACAGTGGCCTGGGTTAAAGTAAATAGGTAGCTTTCTTCTGTTGTTTGAATGCTGATCCCCTTCATTTTCATAATGGCAGCAGTGCTGGTAGATAAATCACTTGTTTTGCAAGACAGATTATCTGCTCTGCTATCTTACAGTGTTCATTGTTCCCAGTTCTAGCTCACATTTCTGATTTTACTGTCTGTGAACAACTGTATGGATATGAGAGGGCAAACTGTACTATTCAGAGATGTAAAATTTCATGGTAAATGGCATTACTGGCAGTCAGTTTGTACTGACTGGAAATCCCATCAGAGCTTACTGAAGTTGGTAAGAAACCACACCAGCTTCAGAGATCTCATGCATGCATTGTTACCAGCTAAAATAGTTTTTTATTGCATGTGGACTTTATAATAATTAAATATGACACAAATCCAGTTATTAGTGTTTCTTAACAACAAGTGATTTAAGAGTTTTTCAAGTGTGGCAGATATGTATATACATGAATTGCTGCTGTTCTAGGGGAGGAGAGGGTAGTTAGTGCAATTCCACATCCCACAGGGAAATTAGCCGTTCCCCTCTTCAAAATAGTAATGCCTTCAAATCTGATTATCAAATTAGATTAAATGTCTTCTACTTAGCCATGCAGAATTTGGGAACACAGATAATTTAAAAACAAGTGAGCTTCACATAACTTAAGGAGAGATACAAAAATGTGTATATACGTTTTAAAGTACAATACAAATATAATCTACACTGCTACATTCAGTCATGATCTCTAGGCAAAGGTGTAAATCTGCATGAGCTCTCAGTGTTTGTGAAGTTTGCTCTGAGTTTGTTTCATCAAAGTTTTAAGCAGAATCTGATCCATCATTTCTGCAAGATGGTGTTCAGTAGGCTGTGTCGGGTAAGAGAGAAGTTGGCTTTGACTTACATAAAGGTGTTGTGTAAGGAATTTCTGTGATTCAAAGACAAGTATGGAATTACATTGGCAGCAGGAGCAACCCAGTGGCTCCCTGCCTTCCCAGCAGGGTGTGTGTGTGCATGTTGCATTGCTCATGCACAGAGAGACTGGGATGCAACTTGCATGTTTCTTCCCCTGCTTCTCACCCCAATAGATCTGCGCCTACAGTGAAATAGTATGTTAGCCCCACTGAGTTCACAGTCTCAATCCAAGAAACAGATTTTCTCTCACAACTTGCATACTTTGCTAACTTAATTAGAAACATTAATTCTGCTTTCTTTAGCAGTTGATCACTGTGTTGCCCAAATATTGTCCCCATCTGCTGTAGGACCCTACAAATGGTGATAATCGTTAATAATCAGATTCTTTTTGATATCTTTATGTGCATTGTGTTATTTTTTCTTTAAAAAAATGAACTTGAGCAATGCTCAGGAAATAATTCAGCTAAACTACTTGGTGGTGTTAAAGCTGACCTATGAAGGATCTACTGTTTGCAGAGATAAAATGTGCTCCTTTTGGAGACCAGTGACCTCTTTTCAAATAAAAAACATGCAGTGAGAGCACCAGCTGTGAGTTTCTAATAACTTGGTGAGTCAGGATGCAATCACTGAAGTAAAAACTTCTTGGGGCACAAACTGGAGTGAAAATTTGGTTCTGGTTGCTGTGCAGAGTAAGCAAAGGCAACAGCAAAGGCAACGAACATCCTCACTCCAGGTCTCTTGCACACAGTTCCACAGTTGTTGCCCTTTGAAAGCCATCCATCCAAAACCAGCTGTAGACATCTGTCTTGTGTCTACGTGTAATTGAATCAAAGAGATTTTAACTTCTGCAGTAACATAATTGTTTCAGCAAAAATACGTTCTCAAGATTTAAGTCTTCTCTTGCCATTCTTTGATGATCGACGATGTAAAAGTATAACTCGAGACAAGCTCTGTGTTTATCACATAAATAAATGCTGTGATTTTCTTAGCATTGATAAATATGAACATAAACTAATCCTGTTATCTAGAAGAGAGATGTAAATGGCTCATTCCAAAGCCTAAAAATCATTCTCTGTGTTTCATTCTCAAACCTTCACCAATTTTGATTAAAAACATTTCTCTAAATACTGCACTAATGAGCATGTAATTAATTTAACTACTGTCCTTATCATGCAAAGTTTCTCAGATATTGGACACTTACTGAGATTTGATAGCGAGGACACCTTGACATTGATAAAGTACATGATTTACTTCTGCTCTAGTTACAAGTTTTGACTGACTCAAACTAATTATAAGATAACTGTAATAAGCAATGACAGTGTCCTCATGAATGCAGTGTTTTCCCAGTAGCTACAGGGAATAGTAGTGTAGCAAGAGATCAAAGTGTTAATTACTGGTGCACCTGGGACCCCACCAGTGAACCTCATGTGCTTGGTGCATTACAAGCAGGACAAAAGCCACCATCCCTGTTTCAAAGGATTGCCAGGCAGAGGTTGCTGAAGGGTGGCTTGGGGATGAGTGGCACAGAGGAGACAGTGAGAGTGCGAACACTGAGCTGGGGATGGCTCTGTGGTAGCTCGGGGCTGCGCCAAAGACTGGGCTGAAGGCACCTGCTCTGCCTGTGAACATCTAGGTTTGCATGTGTCGTAGTTCCACTCGAGTGGGCAGCCGAGCTCCACCACAGCCACTCTCTCACTCTCCCTCTTCAAAGAGGAATGGGGAGAAAATATGTGAAAAGGGCTCAAAGGTTGAGATAAGGATGAGAAAATCACACAGTAATTATTGTAACGGGCAAAACAGACTCGACATAAGGAGACAGTAAGATTTATTGCTTATTACTAACAAGCTAGAGAAGTGAGAAACAAAGGAAAGAAACCAAAAGCACCTTCCCCTCCCATCCACCCTCTTCCACCTCTTCCCCCCGAGTGGCGCAGGAGAACGGGGGAATGGGGGTTATGGTCAGTCTACAGCACTTCTTCTCTGCCGCTCCTTCTCGGTCACTCTCGTCCCCTGTGCTGTGGGGTCCCTCCCACGGGATGCAGTCCTTGATGAACTGATCCAGCGTGGGCTTCCCACAGGCAGCAGCTCTTCCAGAACTGCTCCGGATATGGGTCTGTACCACGGGGTCCATCCCTCAGGAGAAAACTGCTCCAACCTGGCTCCCCCACGGGCAGCAGCTCCTGCCAGGTCACCTGCTCCACCGTGGTCTCCTCCACGGGCTGCAGCATGGAACCCTGCTCCACCGTGGTACTCCACGGGCTGCAGGAGGACATCCTGCTTCACCATGGTCCTCACCACAGGCCGCAGGGGACTTCTGCTCCGGCGCCTGGAGCACCTCTCCCCCTCCTTCTACACTGACCTTGGTGCTTGCAAGGCTGTTTTCTCACTCCTCTCACTCTCCCAGCTGCTGTGTGGCGCAGCGTTTTTTTCCCTGTCTTAAATATGCTCTCACAGAGGCGCAAAACAACATCGCTTATTGGCTCAGCTCTGGAAAACAGTGGGGCCCTTACCAAACATGGGGCAGCTTCTAGATCCTTCTCACAGAAACCACCCCTATGGCCTCCTGCTACCAAAATCTTGTCACATAAACCCACTACAGCATGTAAGGTGATGAACTTGACCATGGGTATCTGAGTGCAGTCACTGAGGTTCAGGATCTTGCCTATGCAGCACTACAGCTCTCCTGCTTCCCCCTTGCCTTCTGTTTGCCTGCAGTGCTTTGCTATAGCATACAGGTTTACCAAAAGAGAGGAGCAGGAGCAAGGAGAGGTGCGCGCAGAGCTGCCTCCCTGCCAGACAGGCCACAGCCTCTGCTTCTACAGCTCTGTGACCATGCAGCAGCTTATTGGAGTTTGGAAGTGTGCTAAAGTCCTTCCAAATACTGAAACAACGAAAGTACTGGGGAATTAGAAGTAGTTAATTGAAGCTGGCCTACTTGGCATATCCAAGGCAGAAGCCAGTGTCCTCCAGCATGGGCATATGAGAGTCAGGAGGCAATAACTTGAAGGTGTTATACAGTATTCAGGACTAAGGAATGGATTGTAAAAGATTGTTACAAGTTTCGAGGATATTATTTTGCTCGTTTTTATTTATTGATAGGAAATATTAATTAAACAGAAGAAATTGTGCTTTTTTACCTGCTTAAAACGTTAAGTTATTTTGGGAAGGTAAGTTGCTTCGTCTGGATATCTAGATGCATCTGGAGTGTTTTTTTGTAGTGAGCTGAATAAGACCTTTAGTTGGCCTAAATACTGAAGTAATGAGATGGTAACTTGAACTGACAGTTTTGATGTTCTGACCTTGTAGACATTCATGATTTCTTAGGGTTTCTTTATTATTCATCTAATGTTTTTGTACTTCTCTGAAAAGTATTTAAAAATACCTGTTGTTAATACTTTGTACAACAGTGTTATGTTTCATATGAGATCTTCAAATTGGTGCAGACTAAGGAGTACACTAGGAAAATGTTCTGCATCTGTCCTGCACTGTGAAATGACAAACAGCAATTCACTATATAATCTCATATAACATAGCCATGCAAATCTTCTAACATCATTCTTTCTTCTGAAATATTAAACTGCAGGACTTGCGACTTTTTTTCCCTGTTGTTTAATAATAATTCAGTGTTGTGATATTTTGAATTTACAGAAATACTATTTATCATTGAGAGGTCAAAAACTTCTCTGTGATTCTGTAGGGAATGTAACTGTCTTCACAACTCAACAATGAACATTACTAAAAACAAATACAAAAAAGGTAGAAGTTGGTAAAAATATTATTCCCCTTACGTGAGCTAATATGTTGCGATTATGCTACTAAGAGCTCATGGAATTAAAAACATGTTATAAAGCTTTTCTGCTCTGGTCCGACACTAATTTAGACTGGATGAGTTCTGTGGAGCAAACTGGTGATATGAGGATGCTTTCTACTGGTCAAATGTGTCATAAAAGACTGTCCCAATTAATGCTAACTATCTGCTGTAGTAGCAGTTCTAGTAGCAGCCATAGCTCAGAGGCTGAAAGGTGAAGAATCGTATAGTAAATATTAGTCTCCCACCTACGGAATGGTCTCTCCAGAGCTGTGTTTAATCTGATTTGTAAGGTGCTGGGAATACGCTTACACCATAATAGTGTGGTCTATCTGCCATGCTAATAAAGCAAGCTCCAGTCTTCAGAGCTCCAGTCTCATGTATCCATCATTTCCACTACATTCAACTGCAAGTCATGGAGAAGAAGCTGCAAAACCAGTTCTCTGTGGCACAAGGAGACAGTTCAAGCAACAAAATCTGCAGATCAATTTGAAGAAGATTGCCTGTGCTGATACCTCAGGGAGATAACAGGCATAGTTGATGTTGGCCCAAAGTTTGAGTGTATAAACACCTTAAAAACAGGCAAAAACTTACACAACATGTCTTTTGTTTCCTTTTTCTAAATTCAGCTACTGTAGGTTTCACAGAAAGCATCTATGCTTTTATGAGATTGGACCTGGCGCTTAGGGACACAGTTTAGTGGGTGACGTTGGTAGGAGGGTGATGGTTGGACCAGATGATCTTGGAGGTCCCTTCCAACCTTAATGATTCTGTGATTCTATGTTTCTATGACTGTATGGTACTTTAATTCATAAGTGATGCATCATTCATGCAGAGATGAATAATGGAAAGATGATTTAGAATTAAAAAAAAAAAAATCTGTCATGTTTGTTACATGTATCTATGAAGCAGTCAAAGCATGACTGGTTGGAAAAAGGTGCAGAACATGTCACTGGCTGAAAATATTTTTAGCCCTTAAAACTAACATACAAACATTCCATGTTTTTTGTGAGTGATTCCTTGCTGGATGTTCTCATCCCACTTTCTCTTTTAGTTTTGTGCTTCTAATGAGATCCTTACTGTTGGCTTATGAAGTTCATGTACCAAAGGCAATTGCAGTAGTGAATTCTGGAAAAAAGAGAAAAAAAAGAAAAAAGAAAAAAAACACTTTTATGGTGACTGATTCTTCCTGGAATAGCATTTTAAAGGGCACAATGTGTTCAGCAAGCTTTCGCCTTGACATATTAATGTGGATGACTTTCTCAGACACAGGACAGGCATAAATCCTGCTCTTTTGACACGGCACAGCCCCTAAACAGCATTAATGTCATATCTGCAAATACAACAGGGCCAATTTGCTAATAAAAATCACTAGTGACATCTATCAACTGGATGGAATTAATCAGATCATTGCCACTGTGGTAGAGAACAATTACTCCATGGTGTGAGCTCTGGGCCCCCAGTTACATAACCAAAATGGCACTTACCCACAGAGGCTTCTTCAGATTTTGTTTGCACGCCTACATTCCTAGCTCTGCCTGATTTCTCTCCTTTCTGAGCAACGCTGTATGAATTGTGTGTCAAGCAGAGATTTGGCACTTCCAGTATGTTTTGGGGAGAGTTTATAAATACAGTGTTGTGCCTAAAATACAATGTTGTGACAGAGCTTTTCATTTGTTAAGTTTGTTTTACCATGTTAATCATTCAATTTTGTATGAGATCTTAGCAGTATAATAATTCTTACACAAGAGGAAACAATCATGTTGCAGTGTTTTAAATAAATCTACGGTTTAGACTTCTAGAAACGTAGTAAATAATCTGCTGTTGTCTTTCTTCTTTCAAAATCTGTGTACAGTAATAGTATTTTACAATGAAACATGAATTGTTGAAAGTTGTATGGCTTGAGAATCTTGCAGTTTCACTACCCAGAACTACAAGTTTTTTGTTTGTTTGTCTACAGAATAAAGTACGTGAGACAAAATCAGGAAAAATGGTTTGATCAAATGATCAAATTCATTTGATTTCTCACAGTAGTTTTATTCGGTTCTTTATTATATATTTTCTTGCATTGATAGACTGAGATGATCTTGAGCTTTCAGAGGACCATTGAACATTTTACTACTCCACTTTAGAGTAAGTCTGAGATTTTCTGTTCAAATATTGGCAAAAACAGGAGGTTCTGGAAGAACAAGGAGGAAAAAAGGAAATGAGCTTGACTCCAGAAAGCCAAGCGGCCCCTTCTGCCTGTCCAGCAAAGCAGCTGATTGAGGAGTGGGCGCCAACAGACCGCTTTTATCTCCCAGGGAGCGGGAAGAGAGGAACCTGAGGTGTGTGGATAGTGGAGGACCTGGGTAGGAGGTGTGGCGCAAAGGCATGTGAGCAGAACCGAATGGGGCTTCTTGGGATGCAGCAGGAGCAGTCTGCCATCCTTGCCAAGCACAGCTTGGTTCTCACAGAGCCCTTTGGTATCTCTGCACTTTACTTCTCAGTGCTCCAGTTCTGGAAGACTCTGTTAGTTTGAATAGAGATGCACTTGGCTGGCTTGGATCCAGCTGAGAGAAGGCTGATGAAGCTATGCATGCTGAGAAAATTTGTGGAAAAAAAAATAAAAAATGATTCAGCTAGGCCTAGCAGAGCTAAGAAAATACCATTGGACTTAGCTGACTACGCAGAGCCATTCGTATCTGCGTGATATCCTGTTGTCTAGCGTGCCTTGGTTTTGCAGGATATGTGACCGTGCGTAACAAGAAGTGGTCTGGTTGTCCACAGACCCTGGAAGCAATTGGAGTCTGTTGCATTTGCAGAGCGTTGCCCTGCAGTTAATCAGCTGTGTTCTCATGCGCATTTATTTTTAGGCAGTTTCAGATACAGTTTAAGCTAATGGGTCTGCTGACTTCTCTTCTCCCTGGGTAAATGGAAGAACGAATTAAACTTTTTTTTTCTTTTTTTTTTTTTTTTTTTTTTCAAATAAGATAGTTGGGGATATTAAAAGTATCGCCTTACTTAGGTTTTATCATGTGCATGATTGCCTTGGGCAGTAGCTTCTTTTGTCTCGTTATCTCAGTCTGTTGAAGTATTCAACTGCTGCTTTCATGTAGCCTGAATGAAGGCTGTTAGCATAGCCATTAAATTTAAGAACTGTCATTGCTTAGAGACAAGATCTAATATTGTCTAGAGATCAAAGCCTTGACTGATGGCAGCCATTAACACCATCTCACGGTTAAAGATATCTTCATGTCCATGTAGTCTGTGCAGACCAGCAGATTCAATATCTTTTCAGTTAACCTATGTGATCCTGCTTCTGTATTCACCCCTGGATTGGGAAGATAGCTGAACTGTTTCATTAGCATTGTGGCTGATTTATACCAGGGCTGTCAGCTGGGGCTCCACCAGCAGCACAAATGTCACTCATTCAGGCTCCGTCCTTTCATCTGCAGCAGTAAGATGCTTTGAAGTCAAGCTATGGTGTCCTTCTGTGGAGGAACAGGTGTCTATGGGCAAGGAAATGACTGAAGGATTCTCCATTATTTCTTTCTCTGTAGTTGTATATAAATATATAAAAGGCTTCTCATTAAAGTCCATAGATTTAGAGTTCTTGCAGTACTATCATCTGAGCAAACTGATTGATCGCATCCTCTGGTGGGGATGGGGCTCACTGGATGAGGGGAAAGCAGTGGACATTTTGGAGTGACTTCCAAAATGGTTCTTTGTGACCTAAATTATTCTGGATTTTTCAGTTTGTATAGTCCACAGACTCTTGTGGATCCATCCAATGCTCCTAAGATGCTCATTCAGCAGCTAAGGCCTTAAATCATATACCTCAGACTTGTTCTTCACCATGATATTGATCCTGGTCCACCAGTGAAATAAAAAGCTAACATTGTGTTTTGTCTTCAGATGAAACAAGTTTTGCAGAGAAACAGCTATATTTAAAACCTAATTCTGTCATGTCCCCATCCTACTGTTGTGATTAGAGAATACCTTGTTGTGAAAAGCTGGTTGGTCACACTGAATTTTACTGGTGAGGACTGAAAATACTCAGTCTGCTGAATAAAGACAGCAAAACTGCAGGATTTTATGGCCTGGGACAGAGGATCACAATACCTCCTGTTTGTAAAGGTGACTGTGCTCACAGTGACAAGTCCAGAGTAGCTTGAAGTCCTGCTGGCTGCAGAGCTGGGACAAGACAAGACTTGGTGCCTGCAGAGACTTGGTCCTGCGTGGCTAAAGGGCATGGTGCATTGTCCATATTATTCTAACTAGAAAGCTCTCAGCACTTACTTACATCAGTGATTTCAGTGTCAGCACTTCCTCCTTCAGAAGGGGAGAAGGAGAAAGCTTTTCACGGCTCATGATGAAAAGAGACCTGCCACTGAGGCTGTGAGCAGTCAGATTTTAAGGAGAGGGGTAGCACATACTGGAGCTATCCAGCAAACAACACACGGTATTTTGGTCTCTCTTAATGATCCCAAATCTCATTGTTCATCTCGTGTTTTCAGGTGATAACTGCAGCTGGAAAATAGCAGAACTAGTGAAGCTTTAACTAAATAATGTGGATAAATAAAAATTAATACTAGAAAGAGAATAGCATACAACCACAATACCCTCTCTCGAGGTGTTTTTTCAATAAGAAAAATGTTTCTGACTCTTCCTTAAGTAAATAATCTGGATTTTGAAGTTGGATTTTTACTTTATGACTATCTTTTATCATGTTGTCTAATTTTATTCTGTTCCCAGATCTAAAGCCATCTCAAATTTTGTAGAAGAAATGAAACAGGAAAGTATGAATGCCCAGTGTTAAATAGTCCATTTAAAATTAAATACTTTCCTTCTTGTATTTCCTTTTTTAACCCCCCAAAAGACTCTCTAGAGATATGTGGCATATTAGTGCTTTTTTTTGTCAGGGAGGAAATGCTAACCTAGCACATAAGAAAAACTTCTAAAAAGAGGAAGGACCAGCTCATTCCAGAAGGCTGGAGTTGTGCAAGTGAGATTTGTGCAATGTTTAAATGTTGGTTAGTGAGTTCACCTATGTTCCTTATATATTGATTTAGATTGACTCTCCAGTGTACAGGATATAATTTGAGTATATAATGTGAAAATACGAAGTCTTTGGGGTTCCCTTCTTCCTACTTTCCCATGCAAAAGAGAATCAAAAAGATATATAAAAAAGAATATTTTGGTCTATGTATAATACATGCTGTCTAGACAACTGCTTTTATAAAAGGAATGTTTTCCTACTTTTTTTTTTTTTTCTTTTACCATACAGACAAAGTAGTTTTCTCCTGGGGCTAGTTGTTAAACAAGGGAACCAGGGCAGCACATGTGTAATCCCTGAAGCTGATATCACTTTGTCTGTAACTGATACTGGAGTGTAAGTAGGAAGCAGATTTTGGCATTCATTGCAGGGCTCAGTATGAATGCAGACTGATAATCATGTGCATGTAGAAGGGATGCAGTCTTGTTATAAATAAAAAAGGCAGACTTGTGTCTCTTTCTGTAGACTTCTGTGCTTTAAAATATGCCAGAAATGTTTGTGACCCTATTACTTTCTGGGGGAAAGTTTGCTGTCATTCAGGTGATAAATGCAAGGGCATTACTGTAGCCCTCAAACTGAATTTAAGAGGTATTTAAGGTGCACAGACCCTGTGTTAGATCACTGCAGAGGAGTGAATAATGTCTGTTCTCTTCAAAGTTTCAGGTTGAAATCCTGACCCCAATAAAATGGATAGAAAAATTCTATTGATTTTCAAGAAACTGGGATTTCAACTTTTGAGTTCCATCATGTGCCCATCAAAGTGAATGAGTAATGCCATTGATTAGGGTGAGATCAAGAATGAGTCACTAAACCTCTGTAGCTACTAATGGTAAGATGTAGATGATATCTTTTTAGGACCTTTTAGGGTCTTTTTCACATCAACTTCAAAGACTTGATGATAAATGTCTATGTAAATAACCTTGGTAGAGTTGGAAGAAAACGGTTTTCTGTCCTCATGAAAGTCTAGGGCAGATAGGACAGAGTTACTACTGAGCAGAATGTGAATTTGGGGAGGTTGATGGTGGGTGTTTTTTGTTGTTGTTGTTTTCTTTTTTTAATGAGCATCAGCTGTTTACTAAAGACTAATTAGAAGAAATTTGTCAGCATTTGTGGATTTGTTCCTTTCATGATTCAGGAGGTAAGCCTGCTTTGTTCTTTCTCTCTTCCTCTCTCTCTTTAATGAAGTGTTTCTTAATACACTACTAATTAAAATCTTCTGCACCCGTGTTTGATGGCAGCTAATTTGGGAGAGAGAGCCCTGCTTACTCAATCTGCCCCTGCCGTGAGGACATCTTGTGAATGTATTGGCCAAAAAGGGTCCTGAGCATGTAATGCCAAAATTGATGCATGTTCTTGCAACACATCAGACAGGGATGAAGGGTCAGTGTCCAGCATCCAGGAGGCTCCCAAAACTGAGTCCTGGTGCTCACAGCCTCAGGAGGCTCCCCCAGCTGCTGCCATCTTTGGGCACCTGAAAGCCACTGCTCCAAGAGGCAGAGATCTCTGGCCCAAAACTTTTCACTAAGGTGCAGAAAGGTATTTTCATGAGCGTAGCCGTGCCTGCAGTTGACTCATTTTTGCACCATAATTATGTATTTCTGCAAGGAGAAGTGAATAGTTAATTTCCAGAAAAAAATTTCTGGAGCCAGAGTGGGTCTTATTTAGGTGGGTGCCTTTCTGTCTAATTAGTGTGGCTGACTTTGCTTACAGCTGGCATGCCTTACCCAGAGGTGCTCAGACAAATAGCATACTTTATACAGGAAAAAGGTTTCTAGCCTTGATTTCGTGAACTGAACCGTTACTTGTATTTTGAGTGTTTACTTGTTGAAGATCTTATTTTTTGATTATTCCTGACTTGCATCCAGGAGTAGCCCAGTTTTGTTGGAGGGATTTGGTTCAGTGAAGCAAGTGAGCTTTCTGGATGTTTGTTATCCTCAGACACTGACCATCCTGGAATTTTTGCACAACAGGCAGTGTGTACCCATGACAACCCAGGCTTTCCTCTACATGAATGCACATCAAGTTTTGCTGCTTCAAGGCACAGTGTACTGTTAGCACGGGAAGAAAGCTAGGTTCTTCCCCCTCTGTCATTGTTTGTATGACTGCTTCTGAAAAGTGAGAGGAGCTAGGGTCTTTTGCTTTGTAATTTGGGAGACTCAGGCCCATTCTCCATGTTAGATGGTCACTACCAGGCTGGTGTTTCCAGTGTGCACAGGCGGTGATGAGGAGGGACATGCAGCCCCTGTGGGGCTGCCACTGCCACCTCACAGTGGTCGGATCCCTCCCAGCTCATTTAAAAAAACATTGCCATGAGCTCTTTTCAAGCAGTTCTCCCATACAAAAAGGTAGAAAGCAAGGGAAACTTATTTTGTTTTAATTATGAATCTATGTTTCCTGATGTGTTGATACTGTTAGAGAACTGATTTAATGTAGCTCTGAGTATTTTCATTGGCTGCAGCGAAGAAATAAAAGTCTATTTTCTTTTCTTTTTGCATGATGCAAGAGAGCTTTAGGCTTTGATTTTCAAGGTAGATAAAATTGTTTTAAGCTAAGTTGGAATTTTTATTAATACCAAATAATTCCTTACTGTGCATACTCAATTTTCTCTTTTCCTGTTCAACCCCAGCCTTTAACTCAGCAAAATAACACAAATAATTACACCATTTTACAAAGCAGAGAGTGATTTTGATAACTCTGCAGTGAACTCGTGCACTGTGTGAGCCTACAAAAGCCATTTCTGCCTTGTTCCTCTGCTTTTATTTTAGTTTTAGGGAGGTAGGAGGGGGACAGAATGTCTGCTTTATATTGCAAAATTGGAAAAACAAGTCTAATACAAATAAGCAAATTAGCAGCCTAGACTACCCTCGCAAAATATACACAGTTAAAGGAAAAATGTGGTGGCTCCTTTTGTACAAACTTTGTAACTCAAGATTGATACAAGAAATCCTGGAATGCTGACTGCAAGCCTACCTTTTAAATTCTCGAGAAGAATTCTAAGTCCAAGTTCAGTAAGTTGATTTAAATGGATGCTTTTGTAATACTTTTCAGTATGGACACCAAATTCCCATGTAAAGCAGGGCCTCTACTTTTCTTCATGCTCCTATACCACTGTCTATTTATTTTTCTGAGGTAGCCTCCAGAGCAGCCTGGCTCTGAGGTCCTCCCTCAAGCAGGGCCCTTCCCTTGTCTCTTCTTTCCACTGCCCTTTGGTCAAACTTCCTTCTTGGCCTGTACCCCTCCATGGGGTTGATGCCCAAGGGCTTATTTTGTCTCTCGAATATGTTGTAGCTGTTAACCCAATGCAGTGAGAGAAAGTATCCATTAATTTTGCTATGTCCCTTCCCTCTTCTCTACCTGCTATAATCTCATGTCTTGTTCTCCTCCCTCCTCAGGACAAATGAGTGGGTCAGTCTGCTGTGGCTTTCTTCTCTGGCCTGGCAGCCAGACGGTTTTCTTTGTTGAAGGTGCTCTGGAGGATTAAATTTGGCTTTTGAACATGGCTTGAATTGATCATTGCTTATAAATATTATTCAGGCTGAGTAAGAGTGTCATAAGGGTTGCCTTTAACACAGATCTAATTTTAGGGAAGTGAAGTGTGAGTCGCAGGAAGAAGTTCAATGTCCATCAGCTGAGTGCAGACAAAATACTGTGGTTTCTATATTTTACAGGGAAACTTCCTCCTGCAGAAATATTCTTAGGAAAATAGGAAGAAATATTCTGGGTCAACTGTAATACTCACTACTTCTGTGTTTCTGCCTGGGCACACTCATTTTGCTTACTGCTTCTAAAAAGCAGGTGTGTATGATTTTGGGTTTCACCTCCAGTGACATAGGTAGATGCATTAACAATACATTTGTAATGTCTAAGTGGCACTTAAAGGGAATTTAGGCAAGTCCTAGTTGGTGTGTAGTGCTATCTTGTCTGCCTCCTTAGACTACAGATGGTACCTACTTCTACAGCAAGGATAAATTTGGCAGTGAGGCAGAAGCCTAGCAGACAGTATATGTAGCTTCTCAGTTCCTCAGATAATGCAGACATGTTGTAAAAGTGTCTTGTCAAGACATCTTCTGCATGCTGCTGGCTGTTGGGTGGATCCCATTTCTTCAACAGCTCCAGCTGTGTGGCTCATGGCCCGTTCCTCACCTCAGATGTGTGCTGAGGTGGCCACAGCCTCCATCTCTGCTGCATCCCCTGGGGAATGTGGTGGGGGCAGCTCCTTCCTCCCTGCACGCCCCTGTCACCGCCAGTGCGATGCCTGCGGCCTGGCAGGTGGCTCTGAGCACTGGTGACTGTGCTCAGCTGCCGTTTCCTGCCATGAGCATTCCCCCTGTGAGCGTCTTGCTGCCTCTGATGTAGGATCTGAAATACAGGCCGAAGGGTTTTGCTGCTGTGGCTCTCCTGAGGCATGAAGAGGCACTGAAAGCAGGGTGACACAATCATGGGTTTTGCTCACAGTGTGCTGGTTGCCATCCACTGCAGCTGTTCCCTGCCACAAGACCAGTGGATAGCAGATTTCTTCCTGTGTAGATGATACCAGCTCTTTTTAAAATTACTTGTTGATAACCCCTTTGTATTTGTTAACAACTGAAGTATCTCTAATTCAGCTTAGACTGTTTTGACTTCTTGCTTATCCTAAATTTTTGTAACAACTACAGGAGTAGTATTGACATGTGCTGTGGTTAAACCTTGAGGGAATATGAACACTAAATATGAAGTGAATGACTTTGCCTGTATATTTCCAGGGTTTGAACTATCTGCCCCCTCATAGCATGTCTCTCTCATGCTCTGCCAGATTGTTTCTGATGCTACTTGCTGATTTGTCTGGTGATTCTTGGTTTCATTGGAGATATTGTTATTTTAAGAGAACCATATCCCTTCAGATTAGTCACTTAGAATGTGCTGGATATGTATATATTTATATGTATGTATATAAGCTGACATTTATATTTTTAACTATCTTCACAGGCAATAGAGGGGAAAAAATTAAAAACAGTGTTTTGTAAAAGGCACAAAGAATGAATCATTACAAAAAGTTACCACTGTTTTCATTCTAGAAAGTAAATAGGTACATGAAGGCAACATAACTTACCAGAAAAATAGTACAGGTCATCATATCAGGTGATGGCTAATGCCTTCAGATTCTAGGGTAATTCTAATTAACAAAAACTGCTGAACACTTAAGGATCCAATAAGATTTCATTATCACGTATCTATCACTCTTTGAAATTTCTTTATGACTACATCTTTCAAACCTCTATCCCTTGCTTCAGGTCCTATATAACTTGGCAAATCCTGGTTAGGAGCCATTGTGTTCTGGTGCCTTCTGCTTCCCTCCATTTTTTTGGGTGTTCCGGAGGTGAAGTCAGTCAGTGCAGAATCAAGCCAAAGACGTGCTTACAGCAAAAATTAGTTCAGATGACCCCTATAAGAATATGAACAAAATCCAATACAAACAGGGCTAATGCACCATGAGTAGGTGACACTCTAAGCAGTATTGGCACCTCTATGTTTTAGCCAGTAAGACATGCTTCAGAAATGAAGCACCCATGTTATGACCTCCTCCTCTTGCTGAGTCATGTTCCTCTGGACATCATCTCCACCACTTTGTCACAAACGTGCATTTGATTGCCCTGAGCTGGTGGCTGTTCCCTACCCCTGTGTCCAGACACAGGGAAGGACAGGCCAGCTGGAGGTCACTTCTCAGGAGACAACCAGTGCTTCAGTCCTGGCTCTTAGTGTTTGTCCTGCAGCCTGCCATATGGCAGCCAGCAGTGCATGCGATGTTACAAGGAAACTGCTGCACTGAAAATACTTGTGCCATAAATAAGAGGTTTACTTGTGATTCTGCTGCTGCTTCTTCATGCTGAGTGAGGAGTATTGAAAACTTGTTGCTGCTACACGTGCATACACAGTGAATGGCTCACCTGAGTTTTGTCAGGAAGCAGCTAAGACCTAGCTGAGGTGCAGGAATTGGACATGTTTTAATCCCAGGCTGATGTTAAGCTTCTTCCCTCGGACAGTATTTTAGTTGCAAAACCCAGAGTCTAGACAAAGAGTCACAAACATTTATCAGGGCTGCTCTTGTGCATAAACACTTTGCATTTTGTGGGCTAGCTGAGTTTAGGGACTTGTTTTGCTAAGAAGAGCTCATTGTGTGTCAGGAAAAAGCCTTCTAGAAACAGCTCTGTGATGTATGCTACACTGTGCTGGGCTTGGGAGCAATCTTTTCTTGTTCAGAAAAGGAAGAAAAAGCAGAACAACACAATTTTTGTGGTGGCTTTATGCTGAAAGATGGAAAGATTTAAAAAAAAAAAAAAAGACAATTTGATTTAGCTAAAAAAAGAACTAAGTGGGAAATTTCAGAGATTTGAATGTAATTTATCACTCAGTCATCAGTGGGCAGGAGAGATGTACGTTTCTCCAGCAAAACTGCAAGAAGTGGCTGTCTTTATCAAGGACCTTTCTGGCTGAAGGAAGATAATATTACGCAACTTTCATTTAAAAAGTTGAGTTATGCATTTTCTTTATTTTTATGTATTATAGCCAATTTTAGTATTTTACAGAATGTGCCAAACACACATTATCCTTCAAAAACCTGGAAATCATTCAGTATGTGCCCACAAAAGCAGTCTGCAGCCTGCTCTGCCAAGAAGTCAGCAAGTCCACTAATGGCAAATTTAATGGCCTGTGAACAAAGATCAAACAACATTGTGATTGATTTATTATTGCTGGTTTTCTAGTTTTGTTAAATGAAACAAGACAATATCAGTTCAATACTGCTAACTTCATCCTCTATTTTTGTGCTTGTGTTTCACCTGGCTCAGCATCTGTTTCATTTCCAAGGCACAAAATACATTCTTTACCAATAACTCTGTGTATATATACAAGAAAGTGTGTTTTTACCTTGTATTTCACAGAAAGGAACATTGATTTTGCTGTTGAGTGAACTTGCCTATTCATTCTAAAACATATATTCCTTCATATGATTTTTAAATCTGGAAGTTCTCATCTTTGGGTGCGCAAGACCTTTTGGCTACGGCAGCCACAGGTGTTGCATGATGCTTGTGGAAATTACTCAGCGATGAGGAGAGAGGAAAGGATGTTATGTTGAGTTCGTTCTCTATGTGTGCATAATTGACCATCTTCCCTCACTGCCGGCACAGTGCTGGTGCAGACCAGGGCACTGCAGTAACTTCAGCAGGATTCTGCCTCATCCTGTGGCCATCTGCTTGGAGTGCAGACCAGTGTGCTGGGATATTAAAGCTTCACTACCCTGAAGGACACTCGGTTCTTTGCAGAATGAGTTTTCTTACATAAAGTGAAGGTTGTTTTTTATGCCTTCAGCTCCGTAGACACCTATTTGGGCATGACAAGCTCCTTTACACAGTGTATACAACCAGGAAATATATGGTGTTTGTAATAGATTAGTTTCTTGTCAAACACATTGCTGTTATCTCATATCTAGATAACAAGAATTAAGTTCAGAATATCAAAGAGTGAATAGCTAATGCATAAACCTGTAAAAGAACTCAATTTAAATGTGTTAAATTGATTAGTTTTGATATAATTGTATATCAGGACTTTCAAGACCCAAGGCATGTGATGCATGATGGAACAAAAAACAGTTACAAAGCAAGGCTCCATGCTTTTGTGGTCCCTTCCCTTCCCTTCCCTTCCCTTCCCTTCCCTTCCCTTCCCTTCCCTTCCCTTCCCTTCCCTTCCCTTCCCTTCCCTTCCCTTCCCTTCCCTTCCCTTCCCTTCCCTTCCCTTCCCTTCCCTTCCCTTCCCTTCCCTTCCCTTCCCTTCCCTTCCCTTCCCTTTGATGTTTTGTCTGAGATGGACCATGTCAATATGTTAAAGTGTTACAGCTGAGTATGAATTTTGGAAACCACATATAACAAAAGATAAAGGTACTGTAACTTTACATTGGATTCTACCTACAAGTCTCTTGTTCAGACCACAAAGACGATTTTAGAGAACACTTAAGTGCCTTGAGCCAGTGGTGAGGCATTCAGTAAATAAAACATATCTTTTCCAAGCCCTAAAACATATCTTTTCCAAGCTTTAGATGCAATTCACCGTTCTGTATGTGAGTCATCAGCAACACCAAGATCAGCCTCCTGTCCTGTGCAGAAGCCCCGCCTTTCCCATGAGGACATGAGGACGTGTTTGTGGCAGCAACTTTTGGCTGTGCCAGCACAGGGGCTGTCCAGAGAAAACCAGGCTGTACTTTTCCATCAGCCTCCACGTGAAGATTGAAGGGAGGGGAAGAGAAGCAGTGCGATGAGTCCCAGGCCCAGCCTTGCCAAGTGTGTGTGGCCAGTTCAGAAGCATCTATCCCAGCTCAAAACCAGGCTCTTTTAGGGGTAGCTTTTGAGATATCCTAAAGCAAGCCAAAGAAACTCTTCGTGATTAATACAGTGAAAAATTGTCTCAGCCAAAACTGATTCAAGGTGAAAGACGTGGGCCATTTCATTTTTTTCCAAGAACACCCCCTTGCAGGAAAGTTGGGCAGCCCTGAGGGAGCACAGGGTGGGTCATGGCACTTTGTAGGTCACTCCATAAAAGTGACCTAAGTCACTCTCATGCCCAGACTTTTATCTCAAGATGCCAATGAGTATCCAATAGGGAGTACTGCAAAGGATTAACAGTCCTGGGGACTTCGTCCCTTATGTCTGTTATGACCTTCTGCTACTGAGAGCACCCCAAATCCATGCATAGCATAATATGGATGGCCAGGGATGTGACCTTGAGGGTGCTGCTGGGTGTCTGTAATTGAACTGGTGTGGGTGAAGACACAGATATAAGAGAGAACAATGAAAAAGCTGACGATAACTTGGAGACAGTCAAAATAACAAAAGATAGTTTATAAAGCTAGACAAAATGCTGAGGGCATGTAATCATAAATTAAATAATAGTAGATCCCCATCATCCCCCCTCCAAGAAAACTGGGAGAACAGAAAGGATCAGAACAGTAGCTACTGAGCTTTAGCTGTTCCCAGCTGGTGGCAGGCACTCAAGGGGTATTCCCAGCAGGCACACTTCAGAATAGCTGTTTGATTACCGTACACTGGGGCTTTTGATGAACCAGCCTTAGAATAATAAGGTAGCAGTGATTCAGATGACTGTGGATGTGTTTTAGAATTTAACCCTATTTTTGTAAAGTGCCTAGCATACGCTTAATTTCTATAAAGGTCACTATGATAACCATAGCTTATTCTGGGACTGCACTCAAGTTTTTCAGGAATATCTCTAGCATTTCAAAGTTTTGCACAGAGATTTTGTCTCCAACATAAAGCTATGTAGCTGTAAATTCCCCTTCCCCTCCCCACCCCCCCAAAAAAAGAAGAAATTGAAATCATTATTTCCAGCACACCAGCTATTACAAAAGATTAGCAGCAAAAGAGTTTAGTGCTTAAAATATTTTATTAGTATAATTAGCAACAATCTGCTACAGGAATAAAATAAAAAAGATTAAAATATGAATCATTCTGCATGAGTGTATAATAACCTCACCATAAATTATTATAATAGTCAGTTATAAATGATACCTGAAACGGCAAAGAAGGTCTTGAGGCAGAAGGAGGCTTTAATGAATTCTTGTTTAAGTTTCTTAATTACAAGTAGGAAACATTTTTCTTCTAAATCTTCTTCGTTCTTTCCCATGAGGAAGTGTTTATTTTGTTCCTCAAACAACCATGATGTACTATCTATGTTTCTTTATTATGTTCCAGTATGAGTAAGTTTCCTTGAAAAATGATTGTGATGCCTGTATACATTATATTTTTGGGGCATTTCCCATCTGGGATAGTCTGAGGTAGATGACCATCATCTAGAGGCATTTTCAATCTCTTTGGCTACTGGTCTCAGTCTTAATGCCATGTATTAGAAGGAATTCTTCAGAACAACAGAACTTTCAAATGTGAAATCCAACTGTATGGAAATATTAACTGGAAATTATTTTCCTAAGACAACAAGAGAATGAAAATGTCCTAGTTATAAAAGTTCAGGCAGTTCCAGCATTCTAACATACAAGTCTCAATCAGGATTTTCTTTCTCATTCCTTTGCACATCTAGGAAGTGCATTTTCATTGGAGAAGTATTCAGTTTACCTTTTAAGAATTACAGTGTAACTTGGGGTTTACTGAGGTATCTTTTTTGCAAAAAAAATAAAAAAAAAAAAAAAATTGCCATCTACTGAATCACCAGGAATGAGGATGTCAGCTTTATAAATATGAATTAAGGATTGCATTGCTACTGGTATCACAAATAGCTGTCAGTATAGTCACCCCAGAAAAAGCAGTTTGATTGTAATGCATAATTAGAAAAGTTGTACTTGTGCCTTTTAATTCCTCACCTGTATATAGATGTTTTCCTACAAGTCTCTATTCTTATGTTCTTCATTTTATATGCCCAGAATATTTGGATTTAATTAGGATGTCAGCAATGCTACATTCTGTTACAGAAGGAAGTCTGGGGTTGAGTTTGAATATTGGAGTTTCTGCTAGTTAATGGAATTGATGTGCTTTCTGGAAAGTACACTTGAGATTCCCTTGAAAACAAGCCTAAATCTAAAATTTTCAATAAAGGATGTAATTCTTGAAGCCAGAAGAAGAACAAACCTACCATCTGTGGAGCTGAAATGCAGTTTTGTGGTATTTGCAGTACACACACTAAGGTCACGTGAAGAGTCTGCGTACTGTCAGAAGTCCAATGAGGGGAATCTGAGGCTGAGCTTGATGGCAAACTAGTGCTCACCTCAGTGGTTCTCACACAGTTCCTACATTGCCTGCAGCTTTTATCTTGTATTTTCTTGTAGCTCCAAGGTCTGGCCAACCTTGGAGATTAAAACATGCTTTGCTTCAACAGACTTTGTCCTGATATTCATCCCTTCACATCAGTAATGTGCCCATGAACAATTCGCTTGCAAATTTTACAGCTTTTATGCAGGATATCTCTGAATCACAAAATGGTTGAGGTTGGAAGAGACCTCTGGAGGCTGTCTGGTCCTAAAGCAGCTTGCCAGGACCACGTCCAGGCGGCTTCTGAAGGGCTCCAAGGAGGAGACCCCACAGCCTCTGGGCAGCCTGTGCCAGGGCTCCGTCACCCGCACAGCACAGAAGGGCTCCTGGTGCTCAGGGGGAGCCTCCTGGAGGCCAGGTTGTGCCCAGTGCTTCCTGTCCTGGCACTGGGCACCACTGAACACAGCCTGGCTCAGTCCTCACTGCACCCTCCCCTCAGGGATTTACAGACAGTGATGAGATCCCCCCTGAGCTTCCTCTTCTCCAGGCTGAGCAGTCCCAGCTCTCTCAGATTCTGAACATATGTCAGGCACACCAATCCCTTCATCATCTTCATGGCTCTATGTTGGACTCTCCAATACGTCCATGTCTCTCTTGGACTGGGTGGCCCAGATTTGGACATAGTACTCCAGAGTACTTGAAAGTCATCGTTGGAACCAGAGTTACACCAGCATCACAGGGTCAGCTTGCTCTCACTGTTTTATTATACGTTCTGTTTCACTGTTTCATCCATTATGGGAAAAGGATTCAATTAGCTTTGTATCATCTCTAATGAAAATGACAAGTCAATTAAAATGAATACGGTGTTTTCTTTTAATGCCAACTTAAACCTGGGGCTTGGAAAGTTATCAAAAAAGTTGCTTGTTGCTTTTATTTAAGATCATAGTTGATAGAGGGGAAAAAACAGCTTCTGTTTTACAGTGTGCTTTCTTCTTGTAGTTCTGCATACCCTTTGCCTTCTAATGCTATGAAATATTTTGTTAACAAATTACTATTTAAAGGGAAAAAAAACACACACAATATGATCATAGAGAAAGTAAATACATACTGTTAAACACTCTTCTTGAGAACTCATCTTATGAGTTACTTTTCATCCTGGTAAAGCAATGAAGTCAAGATTTGAAAATCTCCAAACAAAGAGAAGCTGTTGCACTCGGGCAGTTTCTGTGGACTCCTGAATGTCATTTTTCAACTACTGGCAAATACAGGCCTTATCTGTAGGCATATTGTTGCAATGCTGAACTTTAAGGGTAGTAACATCAAAAGGATCATCTGTAGACTCAGCCTACTCTGAAGAGTCCTTGTCTGGAAGGTAATAGGAAAGGGAGCAAGGATATTAATACCCTTGTCAAAAGCCTCTTTGAAAGTTTGTGTATTTGCTTACTGACAAAATCTCGGGAAGAACATAGCTGGTATAGCTTGTGATTCGTTTCTTTATGTAGAACTGCAATTGTTATGGCATACCCCTTGAAAGACTGAAGTTGTATTGGGTTTATGTGACAAGGTTTAGGTTTTGGTAGCAGGGGCTGCAGGGGTGGCCTCTGTGAGCAGAGTCCACCAGCTGTCCCACGTCAGATCAGAGCCAGCTCCAGATGGCTCCAAAAGAGACCTGCTGCTGGCCAGGGCCAAGCTAGTGAGTGATGCTGGGTGGGCCTCTGGTAGAGCAGAGTTAAGAATGGGAAAAAACACCATGCAACAGCAGCTGGGAGAAAGGAGTGAGAGCCAGCCCTGCAGCCCCCAGGCCAGTGAAGCAGGAGGGCAGGAGGTGCTCCAAGCATGCAGCAGCAGTTCCCCTGTGGCCTGTGCAGGGAGAGGCCCCTGCTGGAGCAGGCTGTCCCCCTGCAGCCCATGGGTCCCACATGGAGTAGATCTCCACACTGTAGCCCGTGGAGGAGCCCCTCATGGAGCAGGTGGATGTGGCCTGGAGGGGCCTGTTTTGCTTGTGAGGATAATTGTTGAGTGACCTTCCTGTCCTTATCTCAACCTGTGAGATAAGGACAGGAAGAACCCCCACCCCTTTGTCTTCAGGTTTCCTTTTCATCGTATTTTCTTCCCCTTTCCCTTTGAGGAGGTGAGTGAGAGAGTGGTTGTGTCGGAGTTTAGCTTCCTAGCTGGGTAACACCACCGCAGAAGTCCAGAAAACCTTGGTGCCATGTCATTCCTGAAGGATTTACCTGTGCTGGATCAGAAATTTCTACAATAACAGACTGAAGCCAAAATTTATAAGATTCAGACCGTTAAATCGAAGTGGAGTCAGAGATGTTTGCCAGCTCCTGCCTGTGTGGCAGGAATACTTATCTGCGCCCTTTACTAAGAAAATCAGAGAGCATTCTTTCTGAAGCACAGTAAATGAGAACATTATGTCCTTAGAATACACTTAGACTTTGATAAGTGATTGCTACCTCAAAGCCAAGAGGAGAACAAATATATAACTTCTGCTTCACAAGGTGTTTGTGTGTGTTTGTGTAATACTGTCTTGTATATACAAACACCCTTCATGTTTTTACCCTCATTCTTGTCTGATTTTGGAACATATCTCATGCAGGGCTTTGGCTTCATGGTCTTCTCCTTTTCTTCAGAAGATTAGAGACATGATTAAAATCAGAAGGCTTCATTCTTTTTGAAGCTGATTGCAAGCAATATAATTTGCTGGTCTTCGAGGAAGAAAAAATAATTTAAAAAAGAGGGATCACTAGTTAATGTATTTTGAGGACAAATGAAAGGACACTGCATAGGCCTGTACTGCATATGTGTCCCTGAATAAAATAATATGCACTTCAAGACTCTGTGTATTTTTCCTTCCCACTGAGACTCAGGGGGCTTCCGAGGTTTCTCATCTGTTGTTTTAAAAGCCATGGACTGGCAGCCCCCACGCTGTGGCTTAGAGTCTCAGGGATTTCTAAGAAATTCCTTCAGACTTCATGCCACTAACTGAAAGAAGCTTCTAGCTGGGCCTCTGTGGTCCCCACCCTTCACAGCTGGGGGGGAACCTCAGCTGGGCACTGGCTGGAACGTGACATGGCAGAAGATTTCTCAAAACACATCTCAGCGTGGCCACTTTTCCTTAGGGCTGGCATCCTGGGGTCTCTTCTCTTTGCTCATTCATTTCTCAGAGGATAAAAGAGCATCTCTTCTGAAGGCTAAAATTATTGTTGAGCATTTTTAAAGATAAAAACTTTCCGTCCAGTAAATAAATATTTTGTTAACTTTTTTACAAAATTCTCTGCAAGGTCTGTTGCAAAGTGAGAACCATATGTATGTATGACCTGCTTGGAAATGCAGAATCCTGGATGGTTCTTCCTGAGGGGTTCTTCATTTCAAGTTCAGAGCAAGATCTGGTCTGTCTCTGATATGGCTGCAAGGAAAGATGCTCAAATGTGGAAATGACCTAGAGGAAACATCTCTGGAACATCCAGAATCCTTTGTACTTTTTCAGTTCATGATTATACATGTTTATGGGTACTGGAGAGATTTCCCCGTACATTCATCCAAGCAATCTTTCCCAAGATATGGGGGCAATGCTGTACTACCTGTAGGTTGAAGAGTTAGCCAGGATTACAGTCAGTTTCATGACAAAAGGTGGGGAAAACAAAACAAAACAAAACAAACAAACAAAAAAAACCCACAAAAACAACAAACAACTGAGCACGGTCTTGCTAAACACCACTGAGTTTTCACAGTTGAAACTGTCAAAGCCTGAGCAATGGGATGACTTGCAGGTTTGTTAAGTGCTGGTAAGTACTAATTTAAGTGATGTACTAGCATTTTTCTTTTCAGGTCGTGCTATTGTTTCCGTGTGTGACAGGTTTCTGGTAACCCATGTGGATGGAGGCTGTGACTCCCTCCACGAAGGTCAGCCCCCTGCAAGTCTCAGTGCTGGTACAGGACTTCCAAAGAGGAGCAGGATCCTCTGAGAATGAGTTTGGTGCCAAGGGTCAGATCAGGGGTCTTCCTAAACATTTCTTGCAATATTGGCTGAAGGAAACTTTCAATTCAGTTTCTGTCCTTGCTTTCCAATTCCCCTGCTATTAACAAGTGCTGGTGGAAGGTAGGAGGAAGCCCCCCTTTTTCTCCCCCCTCCCTCCTTTATGGTTATGGATACTTAATTTTATCGTTGCTATATTGAAACCCAGGTTGTATCTCCAGCCTTGTTTGGTTGCTGCAAAGAAAAGTAGTAGAGTCTTTGTCATAGAGTGCAAAAGTCATCATACCTACTCCTAAGTATTTTAAAATCTAAAATCTCATCTTAAAATTTAAGATGCCGTGAAATGCACTATTATGTTTCATCACTGCTGAGATTTCTTCTCTGTCGTTATCTCTTTATCATTTTTGTGTTGTTATCATTTGCTCATTCTCATTCCAATAGGCATGTACTGTATCACAGCAATGCCTGAAGAGCTGTTTATGCAATGTGAACAAAAACCTGCTCCAGGGAATATGTAGCTTTAGAAGAAAACCAGAAAACACAGAGAGGAAAAAGAAAGTGTTTTCTAGGTACTCTGATGAAGCAGAGTACATGCCTGTGGTCACAGAGAAAGAGTCAAAGGCTGTACTGAGAGCTCCAATGAAGTGTGAACAATCACAGTTGGGCTTCCTGCAGGAGGTGGTATTTGTCAGGAGATCCTGACCTGCTGGTTACTCCCTGTGTGCTGTTTCCCAGAGGTCACCTTCTCCTGCTCAGGGGGTGCCATTAAAAACAGAAGTGAGGAGAGAGAATGAAGTGCCATGGGTGAATTCTTTCTTTGCACTAAGTAAAACCTTCCAAGTAAGTAATAAACATTGTGTGGACATGTTTCCTCCCTCCTTTGTCAGTAACTGTGCCAATGCCTCCACTACCCCCCTACAGGATTTCATGGTATTGTGAAATTTTGTTTATAATGAGGAAACTTATGTTGTTGAAAGCACAGACTGCTAGAGAAAGTGGTCTTTTTTGTAGTTCTACTTTTTTTTTTTTTTTAACTTAAAACTCTGCATCTTTGATATTTGTGATTTCAATGCAGTGGATTTTTAGACACTGAATTTCCATGCCTCAGAGATTTGCTACATTCTCCTTTTTGCCTGTCCACTATAAGGTTTTCCTCCTTCTGCATAAGCAGATGTTTGTGAGTTGTGGGTTAGAATCCATCAGGGAAAAGCTCTGGAAATAAAGTAGTTAAATGGACTTCTGGTGCCTCTCAAGGACATAGATCTGTATGCATCACAGAAGAGGAACCAGTGAGTAAACAAAAATGAAGAAACAAAATAGTAAGCCCTCCTGCTCCCCAGACTATGACAATGTTAAATACGAGCCTAAGGTCCACTGTGTGCCTGTTTGTGAGACAATCAGCCCATTCTAATAGCCCCACGCTAGTATTATTTACATGCAAAATCCCCATTAATTAAATGGTTTGCCTAGGAGCAAGTAGCAAGGTATAGTTTTGAAAAGATATCTATTGGAACATTCTTTTAAACAAAGTTTGGCAAAAGGTACTATATTTAGACTTGTACTTTTCCACTGTCAAAACCTTACATCTCAAATCTCTGCAGAATACCCTCGGGGAGACACACATCTCAGTAGTAAGGAGGCAAGAAAAGGTGTGTCTGGCATTAACAAATCTTGGTCAAATGCTTCAGTTTAATTCTCCTGTGTACTGGGTTTGCTCTGAAAACAGTTAACGAGGAGAGAATATTTCACTGTCAGTTTTATCTTGATTAACCTTATGCTAGTCAGTTTATTAATGTTGAGAAATAAAATTTTATTTTATGTAAATAAAGAGTAAGAGAAGCAAATTGCAGGACTTGCAGTAGCGCCAGAGGCATTCTGCTGTAAAATCTCATGGATCCCTGCTCAGTGCTTTCCAAACACCCCTCTCTGTGCTCTTCAGACAACCTCCCTCTTGACCCAATAGCAAGGCTGAGATGAAAGCGTGACCTAAGAAGCCAGAAGGAACTGGCCTAAGCATCTCTTTCATTTTGACTGTGCACATTCATTAAATTCGTGTGCCTTGGAGTTAAGGCATTACACCAGTGCCCTCTCTGATCAAGTACTTCTGTACTGGAGGACCATACTGGCATGATACTGCCCTTCAGAGGAATTACAAGGATATGACTCATAAAGCTAACACTGGAGATTGTGCCTTCTTACAGGTCAGCAATGCAAGATTTTTTCCTGTAAGGAATTCTTTTAAAGCATGTGAATCGTGATACCATATCCCTTCTGTGGAAAATCATGTCAAATGTGGTAAATAATTGCTTCCCTTTTAAATTTCGTCCTGCAGCACAATAGCCATGGATTGTAATGGCAGTTGCAACCTTAAATGTTCATACCCTTTGTCAAACCTTTTTGACAGTAAAAAAGAACTTTTCTTTCTGAACAAGTTTGTGAGCAGAGCAGTTCTTAGCTTCTTTCCCCCAGCATCCCCACTGAACTAGCCAGTACACAGACCTTAATATTAAAAGGGAAAAAGTGAGGCTTAGTGTTTAAGCAAAGCAACCATTAGAGATGGCGTCTGATACTAAGCTGATGTACACTTTCTGAAGTGTCTCCTCAATGCAGCTTCAGGCACTTTATGCATATCTATATCATCAGCTGTACTACTAGTAGTAGTTCAGAGTGGTTACAGAGGAAAAGAGACTCTTCTCATCAACACAAATATAAAAGATAAGGGAGAAAAAAAGAATAGTAATGCTGTTTTTAGTAGCAACCTTATTTTCAAAGTTTTTTTTTGTTGTTGTTTGTACACTTTCAGTATTTTGTTCACTGGTTATGTAAAGAATAAAATTCCCAAGCAGGCAGTTTGCAATTTGTTTATTGCCATACATGCAAATATCTTACTTTGTCATTTACAGTTTTCTGCTGACTTCTTGCTGTGATAGCTTGATCAGTTTTTAGAGAAATAAATGTTCTCTCCCCAGCAGTGCAGGAGCTCCATCTCAGCTTGTGTGATGCCCTCTTTTCACGGAGTGCACCACATTACAGAACCAGCCCACTGAACATTCAAAAACTTAGTTTAAAGAAGTACAGCAGCATTAGTTAAAATCCTTCATATGTTTTATAAAATTAAATCCTGAAAGAGGAAAAATACTTCAGAGGAATGGAAATTAGCAAAGTGTAACAGAGTCGATTGCATGCTACTTTGTTGTAAGCAATGAAATAGCTCACAGGATCATTCAAAGGAGAATTTATTGTTCTTACTGATTGCTGTTTGCTGAAATTCACTTTTATTTTCCACTCCTAAATCATTACACTATCTATAACAGATAGTAAATGTAAAGAGAAGTATCTCAAATAAGCTTGGGTGTGGTTGTGTGACTACCAATACAAAAGAAAGAAAAGAAAGGAAGAAAATAGCCTGAAAATGGTTTGGAGATCATTCCTATAGATCTACGATCTACGTGAAGTTAGCCTTACACTACTGTTTGGATTTTCTTCTTGAAGGATGAGTTTTTCTGGAAAACAAGAATCAAACAAAGTGCTCTCAAACACTGGTGATAAGTCAGAACATTCTGATATTAAGGAAATCCAGCTTTCTGCCTTCGAGGTGTAGATGGCAATAAGATTATTTTTATTTTTTCTTATAGAGTGCCTTTTGATGGCAGGGCTGACTGGCCAGTGTGAACCATCATTGCCTCAGATGTTCCGCTAGATGCTGCTTGATAATAAGTCCAAAAGAAGTGTTGGAGGAACATCTAATGTAAAGGGGAGGGACCTAGAATGTGGTGATCATCTGCTTATAAGAACATTTTTGTTAAGAAATTAGAAATATTTTGGGGGAGGAAAGGACAATATTGAAAAGGACAATATTGAAAAGGCAATATTGCTGTGCAATACAAGCAACAACAGCTCTCCTTTTTAATATTTATAAGATTTGTAACCCTCAAATGATGCAAAATGCCCTCGTAAAATGCAAGAGGCATAGCAGACCACAAAATTGTGCAAGATTTTCCTATCTGCAATATGCTATGGCAGTCTGCCCTCTAAGGTCTATAATTACCTCTTTCAAAAGACTGATGTGATTGTGCAAGTTGCACACAAATTCTGTTCCTGACTAATTCTTTTCCTTTTGGGTAATAATGCTGATACTTGAAGAAACATCTTGCTATTCAAACAAATGGAAAAGCATTTAAACAGTCAAAACACTGCTGCAGATAAGAAACATATCATAAATTGTATTTTGAAGCACAGAGTATCATCCAAGCTAACCAACCAGCATTGCTGCTTTGTTGCCTGACACACCATTTCCCTGAGTCAGACTGGCTTACAAAATGGAAAGACAGCTTCCACATCCAGACCTTTTTGGTTGTACACGGTAGCACTTAACTACGGTGAACACAGACCATTACATTGGTCCTGAAGTCTCCATAACATCATCACTAGAGGCTTACTCTCCTCTACTAATTCATTCAGCACAAATATTTTCTGCGCGTCTGCCAAACCACTCAGCCAATGCCCTGCAGCAATGGCAAGCTTGTTTTGCAGGCTTACGTGCAGTCCGTGTAGGAGGGGTGGGGAATATTTACAGTACCAGCAAGTCCTTGTGGCATCCAGTCTGAATAACCTTGGAAAGGGAATGTTGTAGCTCATGCTTCCCTTATGTCATCACTCCTATTAAAAGTAATATTCGGTGTTGAGTCTGTGGAGAAATACTGATTTTTAATATGCTGGGTACAGGTTCTGATTGACCTCAACATTTATGTTCACATCACTGCATGCATAAAAAGCACAATGCACCACACTTTGTAAAATCAGAGTTTTTGCTACCTTGTTTTCTACCTGCTGGCTTCAATATGTAAAGGCAAAACAATTAATTTTCATAGAAATTAAGCAAAGGTTGATAGTATACAATATCACGTTTACTACATATCTCATTTGAAACAACACTATTTTTCTGTGACTTATAAAACAAAGTACATCAGAGACTATAAGAATAGTAGCTTGAAATAAAAATGTAATGCCAGGAGAGGTGTTGAGCTTGATGTCCTTATGCACAGATTACTGCATAACTACTGCAAACAAATTACACTGTAAAAAGCATTAGAGACTTTATGATACTGAGGCTAAAAATTTATAAGAGGAGCATATCTTAATTTAAGAATTGCTCATTACATGTAAATTAAGCATATGTCACATATAAGAACAAGTGGTACACTTATATTAAATATAATTATATATATATTTATTTAGGTTTCTGACAGTCGAATTTCACATACACAGAGGAAAATACAAATTAATGAAAAATAAAAAGTCAATCAGTCAAATAAAGAAGGACATATAGAATAGTAATGTAGAACCCTTTAATGCAGAGGTCGAGGGAAGCATGGAAGATAATAAGAATTTGAAGTATTTGTAAGTAAGTGGACATTATGCAACTACTCAGTCATACCCACTTCCTTCGTCTGTATTCACCTTTTAAGCAAAATCATTCCATCGGAAAGGACTTCAGCATCGGGAAGCCAGCTTTTGTTTGTTTAGGTTATGCATTGTTTGGGGCACTGGTGTGTTTTTTATGTGTATTCTAAAGACCTGAGGATAATCTCAGTGCCCAACAAATCCAAATTATCTGCTTCCCTTCACTTTTCCTAGACTTTTGTAAACAAAAGTCAGAATAATTAGGGTATTTAAAAAAATGCTTTACTCAGAGAGTAAACTGAAAGGCAATTTCTCAAAGTGCTGAGCAATCAGAGCACCTGGGTGTTGGTAGTTTAACTCACAAGTGTTCATAGATGTTTGGCATAAAGTCCTCAGAAATCACTCAGTTTGGGCATAGGCACAGGCTTTTTGGAACAAAGAAACAAACATGGTTGTGCTTGTAGGCTGTGCTTGGCCAAGGAAAACAAAGTTATTGATCTTAGGGCTTTGTGCTGTGTGTCAACAGTAAAATTATTCTTTCCCTCTGGTTGCATTTTAAAGTATTTTAGCTCAATCCTGTACATTTTGTAGTTAGAATTTCTATGGCTTATTAGAGGACTGACTCTGACACAGGTGTAAGACTTTGGCAAGCAAATCTTGGGTATTGCTGCTGCTGAGAAGTTAGACCATGACATCTGACGATAGACTGTTTCCAGGTTCATTTTTAAAGAGATGAAATATTCTCACTGGGTTATTATGGGCTCTTCTCCGTAACACTCACTGTAATCCACTTAATCTCTCAATTGTAACAGTTCTTCCATTCCTGACGGTAACTTTGCATGAGAGTAAATCATTTGGACTACAAACAAATGAAAAATAAATAAAAAAGGATTAATCTTCCTAAAAGCCTCGAATCCTAAAGGTTCAGTTTAATTTCTTCAAAACTAAAGAATCACCTATCATATATATGCACATAGAGGAGCAGTGATACAACTCCTGTGCCAACTACTTGTATTACAGAGGGCAAAGCAGCATCTGCAGAGTCAGGGTATGGGCAGGCTCCTCTTCCTGGCTGCCAGCAAGCATGGCAGTGCAGCTGCACCAGCACAGAGGGATATTTGTTAGCTAAATCTAAAGCTGCTGTAAGATACATTCTCTGTCCTTTCAGAGTTCTTCTCATGCTGGTCTACAGCCCCTATAATATACCTAGGATGTCTGACAGAATCTGACTGTTGCTCATCAGTTCTTTATTTTTTTCCACATTTGCTTTCCTGTCTAGACCATAACTTCAGAGCCCTTAGTGCTTAGACATTTTAAAATTTCCTGTATTTGGATTATTTTCCATGTAGGTTCCTGACTTTGCTATCCCATACTCTTTTTGACTCCTCTCTAAATGAAGTTACCGACATTGGCAGTGGGTGACATTCCCAATTTTCTGCATATGGCAACTGAAGAGAAGCCACACCAACTTCAGTTCACAACACTCAGGGGCAAAAATGAAGGCAAAACAATAGTTTTTATCCTTTGTGCTTCAAGATCTGTAGCAATTGAGGTGTCTTGTATCTCTCTGAGCCTCCAGACTGGTTCTTCTGAGCTTCCTCAGTATGTATAGGTTGCCCAACTCTGCAACGTAAATGACTGAAGGAAAGAACGTGTGGAGGACCCCTCCTGGTTCCAGAGCAAGGGAACCGGGACAGTGTTATGGCCTCAGAACAGCTGGGCAGGATGAGGTCAGTGCTTTAGCTCACATCTGGCTCAGTATCCTGTTTGCCACAGTGCCCAGTAGCAGGTAATTAGAGAAAAAATACAGAAGAGAACAAGTATGGAATGACACTTTGCTGGTATTTCCTCTGAGCTTTAGGGAGTCTGTGGCATAGGGACTTCCAAAAGCCAGAGTCTGTATCTACATTTTCATGCATGATGGTTCTTGATAGACTTTCTATGAATTTTTCTAATTACTTTCTGAATCATTCATAGTTTTGGCATATACAACATCCTGTGGTAACGAATTCTGTGATTCATTTATGTTGTATAACAAAATATTTCATTTTCCTTAAATCATCTACCAATTAATTTTATTAGGTGCCCTTCTTATTATGAGAAACAGTGGGTAGCTTTTTTTTTTTTTTTTTTTTTTTCTCTCTGAGTTATTTTCTATTTATCTACATTGTATTTTTCTTTTCCTTTCCTATAGGGAAGCAGCTTGACACCTGTGTTACTCTGTTCAGTACATTTTCTGGATACATTACATCCTTTTTGAGACAGAATGACCAGCGGTACAATCTATATTCATGAAAAAATATATATTGGATACATATTTTTTCTAATACTTTTTAATATATAGTTCATATTTATTTTTCTTTTCAGGTGTCTGTTGACTGACATCTTCATAAGTCCCTTTATTGAATGGTAATAGTTCATTTAAAGTTCATCGCCATGTGTATATATAAACATAGTTGTGCACATGGGAAAAAAAAAAGGCTTTACTCTGCATTTATCAACAGTGAATTTCAACCACCATTTTACTTATGATCTGTATTATAAAACACTTTTAATTACTTTCAGTAGATTTGACTTTCCTGCATAACTGTGTATCACCGGCAAAAACCATCACCTTTCTGTTTGCACCTCCTTGCCTAATAATCCAGTAAGTTGAAAAGCATGAATCTCTGTTGGGCTACCCTGATAATTTTTCATCCTCTGTTGTGTAATCCAACCTCTTTCTTACTGTAGAGGATATTAAACGATGAGCCCTCTCATCCTACAATGTCTTTTTTTCCTTGGCAAGGGACTTCGTGAAAAGCTTTTTTGAAATATGAATATGTGGCTATCAACTGATTATTCTTATCCATATGTGTTATTGACTCCTTCAAAGAAAAGCACTAAATTTACAAAACCAGGATTGAAAACGTTTGTTAATACTTTGTTATTGTACTTATCCAGATGTCTTTTAATTCTATTGTTACAATTAAATGTCTTCACAAAGTTTGGAGTAAACCAGGGACCCTTTACTACTACCAAGTCTACCAAAGCTTTTTCTGCAAGAAAGGAAAATTACTGGGGATCTGTAACAAGTCTAAAATATTAGTTTTAGTGCAAAATTGGTTCAGGCTCCTAATAAAGATGATATTTAATTACAGCAATAAAGAATATGTCAGCACTACTGAACTTCAAAATGAACAGCTGTAATTTTAGTGCTTGAAGAGACAGATAAGAAAGAACCCAGTGGCACATTTAATACTCTATATTTAAGAAAAATTGAGCTTTTATAACCAGGCAGTATTATGGAAGGTTACTAACAAAAATTAAGCAATTGCATTTTATGCAGAGTGAATCTTACTTATATGGGCCTGGTTTCCTGCAACACTATCAGCATCTCAGCACTCAATACTACTATCTCATTTCTTCACCAGTGTATTGTGCATCGAGCCCAACTGATTAACTGGGATAGTTACTCAAATTTCTGGAACAAAAATGAGAACGTTGCACTACACTAGTTAGGGTACTCTGATACTAGACGTCACACCTTGCTTCAGTGACCTTCAGCTATGAGACATATCCAGCGTGTGACTTCAACATCATATCAGCAGCAACTTAGGAGGCAAGTTCCATCAGTGCTCAAATATGTGAATTTATCCTTTTGTATTTAACAAGAAAACAGATTAAACCTAGACAATAGATTTTTTACCCCTTCTATTGTCAGCATCACCTTTCCATTCACTGAGGTTCATTGGCCCTACTAAGATTCATGGCCAAAAAAGTAAGCTTTATATATTTCTAGCCTTGAACTAGGCTGGAATTCGTTAATATTATGAACTACAGTTGGAAGAAATAAGCTTTTGACTTCTACAAAAGAAAGCAACCTGTTTCCTTGACAAGAAGCACGCCAATAGCACTTCACATTTAACTTCTGTGAGCCAAATAACTTACCAGTTTTGAGTCTTCATCCTCAGTAAAGGTAAAAAAGTAAAAAAAAAAATCTTGACAGATAATTATTACTTACCTATCAAAACAAATGTGTTTCCTTGTTGTTATTATTATTTTTTTTTACATAGTATATGTATACAATATTTCATCCCCAGATGAAATAAAAGGAAGACAGAGAGATATTCCATTAGGCATTCTGTATGAAGGCTGCAGAAGAGTCTATCTAAACAAAGAGAAGTAAATGAATTGGAGGTAAATATAGGATCTTTAAAGCTGTGTATGTGCATAGGTTCTCAGTGGTGTATACAGCATTGCAGCTAAATGTGGCTGAATGCCAGAGAGAAAACATTGCACATGATCTCTGAGGAAAGCCATGATGGTAATCAAAGACAAGATACTAAAATGTGAGGGAGGGGAGAGTACTGTAAAGCTGAGAAATGTTAGGTTGAAAAAAATAATGTATATATGATAGTTTCTTAATGCAGCGATAACACAGTAATGGATAGCCTTCAAATGTTTTAGCTAGCTAGAAGCAATGTATCTAATATTTCAGGATAAATTGTAGTAATTAATCCCAAAAGGACAGAGTGACTAACCTCCATGGGTTTTATACATGATTTTATGGGAGCAAATGAATCAGGCATATGCTTGTGATGTGGTGCCAGTGGGGGAGGGAAGGAGAAAAAGAGCAGATGTTCCTTAAGAAGGAAGATTTAACAAGAAGGAAAAAGCTGAACTTCCTCCTAATAATCAACATACTCCTTCTTGGTTTTCATTCAAAAGAAAATTTCAGGAATGTCCCACACAGATTTATACATCTCAGGAAAAGGTACGTAAAAAAGGCTTTCACTTACTTACTCTATGTAAAGAAAAGAGCGACAACAACAAAGAATCAGGTAGCAAAGAACGGAACAGAATTCAGACTTTTTCATCTAATCCTTAATCCTCAAATGCACTGCCTAAGCAGGAGCAAGTAAAAAAGAAAATCAGTAACTCTTATTACAAGAAGAAAATTGCAGCCAGGATCAATTGTTGCCATTAGCCTTTTATTCAGGCTCCTGGTAAATTCTGATGATATTTTTGGCCCATTTATCTCCATAACATCATTCTTCTTCAGATGGCATTCCTAGAACTGGCATTATGAGGCTGCTCATTAGCTGTTCTTAACTGCTTTTTCGAGGTGTCTGAGTAGAATCATTTTGTTCAGAACCATGAGAATGATCCTTCTATCTTCATATCTGAAAGCTGCAACTAAATCTAAAAACCTAGAACTAAAAGCCAAAATCTTTTCTGAACTAGAAAGTTGATTTGGTGCCAACTGAATATGATGTGAGCATGTGACAAGCAGTCAATTATGCCTTCAAACAGATAGAACCTTTTCATCACTTCAGCTACTAATGTGAGGTTTTCATCCCAAGACAGGCTTTCTAAAGTATCTGAACCTTGCTCTGAATATGTGGAATACAGATGGTCAGGAGGTGGCAAGACACTGATCATAAAGCAGATATTTTTTATGTTAATGATCTGAATCAGTGATTTGGTTTGAAATCTCAGTTATATCATGATTGCTTAGTCTTCATAAGTGGTATACTACAGAATGGAGCTTCTACAACGGTAAGTATCCTACCAGAGGGACGTTTTATGTTAGTATGAACCAATCTGGCAATGCAAAAAATGTCTATGGCGAGTTGGAATCTGGTTCTATCGCTTCTGAGAAAGTTTCTGCAACCTCCTTAGGGGGATACAGTACATTAAAAATATGATAAGTATTTAATATGATAAAAATATGATAAGCATTTAAGTGTGTTAAGGAAAGAATTGTTATAGTTGTACTGCAAAAAGGAAACAAAAAAAAAGAAAAAAAAAGACTGTATAGGATTCAAATATCCAATGAATAATCAATTTTCTGATCTGCTTTCATAGGCAGTATTTATCTTTTGTATAAATTATGTCTGTGGAGAATGGGATTAGCTAGTAAATACTAGAGTTACCAATTACATTGTCAGTGTTTTCCACACTGAGTTTCAAAACTCATGATGAAAGAACAAAATGTCAGTAAGATGATGACATAAAGACAGGGACACATCTGTGCCTACTGAAAATTAACTTTGTTCCACTATTATTCTACCTATCGAGCATCATTAAACTGCATGGGTGTCTGTATATGCATGCCTGTGCATGCATATCCCTTAGGGTCTAAATTAATTTTCAGAAAATTTCCTGGACAGAACAGAATGTTCCCTTCATAATAAGCTATTATTATTATTAAATAAGTATGAACTGAAGACCTGGAGGTTATTTCATGTTTATTTGATAAGGTAGACTATATATACAGCTGTGTAATTGCACTGGAAACTGAAGTTCTGCCATAAACATGGAAAAGTCACAGCAAGATATGTGTTTGTCTTCAGGGACAAATTTGAAAACTTCCATGTTTATATCTTTGGTATTATAACAAATGCTGATATATGTTATTGTAGTGCAGAACAGATATTATAACAAACGCTGATATATGTTATTGTAGTGTGGAACATTTCTACATCTAAGCATCCATAATATTCCTTGGGAAAATAAGGAAAATACAGATTTAGTTTTAGAATATACATTTTAGTTACACTAATTCTGTCACTTTTTATTTGAAAAATACTTTTAGCATAGATGAGAGTTGGATATCATTTTTCAGGGAAGGTAGGTAACTGAAGGAAACAAAGGTTGCTATCTACCTAATTGCTCTAAAAAATCAGGCCACATGCAGCTGAAAATTTGTGCTTCCAGAAGTGTCAAAAATTGTGGCATGCTTTTGAAATCTGATCAAATTATTTTGAAAGATGAGACTACACTTATATTATGGAGTAAAATACACTCACTTTACATTCACTTTTGTTGAGTTTCATATGCTTAATATACGTTTTCATGACTGTGTCACATGTGTCAGCACAGGAAACATTAATTCTGCCCTTTTTCTATTTCAGTAATGTCTTAGATTTGATTGTATGTTGTATTTGTATGGTGTTTCTACCTTTACTATCTAACTGAAGTTATGGCATCAAGATTTTAAAAATCTATCTAGAAAAACAAAAATTGCCTTCTCCTCAGAGGTTACTGTAATTAGTCAAAAGGATTTGTTGGGCTGTCCTCAATAGTCTGACTTGGATTAGGATAGATACCAACCTAACAAACAAAAACATAAAATTGATGTAACCGCAACCTTTATCAGAACAGACAAAGCACAAACAGGTCAGGTGTTGCAGCAGCATCTGACAGGAATGACTTGTCTTCTTTAAACTTCTTAATTTGATAAGACAAAAACTAAACATAACAAATGTTATAGTACTTAAATATTATGAAATTAAACCTAAAAGGAGCAGTGCTTAGGACTGTGTACTTTCATGTTTAAATGCATTTTAGGGGGAGACTGAGGTACCTAGGTCCAAGACAGCTACCCAAATGTTTACCTCAGCCTGGAGAAACCTAATGTGTAGTTGTCTAGACATGTTTTGTTTTTTGTTTTCTACAAAAAGAAATTAAAGATTTATTGAGCCAAGTTTCAAATACAAATAAAATAGGTGTTTGACTCAGTTTTGTACTGAGAAAGCCACTATCCTAAGAGAGGCTTTAATGGGGTCCTGTCTTTTTCAATGCTATTTCAAGAATAATCAAATACACAAGCTATACTGGAAGTATTGCAGTCCACAACAAAGGAATGCCAAAGTCCCTTGTTCCCAATGTTTATTCTGTCTTGTCCTTTCAGTGCTACATATTCTAAGGAAGAGTGATCAGCTTCAATGGCTGAGATGGAGACTGATCCCCATTTCATTCTAATCTGATAAGGAGCTGATTAGGAAAAACTAAACTATATCCCTACCTGTTGAAGCCTGAGACTCCAGGTTTACCATTTCTGAAGCTATTATGTAGATGCTGGTAGCTTCCTTCTTGCTCAGTGTCTAACCTGAGAAGAGCATGTAGCATTGTGAAACCCCATATGGACAGACACACCTAACCCACAGTTCTCAGTAAAGAACCTGTTTTCAGCATGCCCATTTACTCAGTGTCACCTTATCAACTTCTCCCAAGTTTATAGGGACACTGAACTTTGGAACTATTTGAACATTCTAAAAAATTGATTTGTGTAACCATTTTTGCTTCTAGAACTATGTAGTTCCATACTTCATCATTCAAATTAGTGGGTTAACAGGGAAATGTGCCTGAGAATGTGGGAGTTCTGCATGCCTCAGTTCTGGTTCCTCCTTCAGGGACCGCATATGCATTCCGCATTGTACTTGTCTTTTACTGAAATAGCATTGGAAACAGACTGCAGTCCGTGATTTTCTGTTTTAAGAGTTTATCCTTTTCATTAGGAAGGAAAAAAATAAATAAATCTTGAATTACTTGACATTAATTTTTAATGAAATCTATTTTAGTAAGAGAGAGGCAAAACTTTTATGCATGTTCTAATTCAAATCCCTATTTTAGCCACTCATTACAGGTTTTGCAGCCATGTAAATGGGTAGGGTCTTGACCAGATACGGTAATTTAGAATACTTAACAAAGGCAAACAGCATCATCATAGCATCAAATGAGAGCAGGTGCCTCCAGAATGAGTAATAAAGCTTAAATGAGGCATTTGGTTCAGACTGTCAAAATTACATAGTTGCATATAGGTTGCTTATATACAAATGAACACTAATTCTGACTGATTGCCAAATTACTAAAGTCAAGCTTTTCTCCTCAGAAAGCATGCATAAACCTTGTTTCTCACAAGATAAAATAGGGGTTTTGTGTTAGAGCCTAGTGTCATTTTGTCTGCAGCTTGGTAGCACTGTAAATTTGGCAAGATGAACAGCAAGAGGCCCATATCCTATACACCAGGCTTCTGAACTGTCTGAGACCCAAGGAAATTTGCACAGCATCTGCTGGCGTTTTGCCTGGAATTAGTTGCTGCAATTAGCACTTATTTTCGCAAGCAACAGATCTGTCCCCAAAGAAATTATAGGTCACTACCACTTGCTGTTACACAGTTTTATCTTTTTTTTTTTTCTTGTTTAAAATATTTTTATATATAATTCTATGTTCACACCTTAAAAACATTTCTTTCTTCATTGTGTTATATTCTATTGGATCAAAACGGATCCTTGTTCTCTCTTCCCTACACTGTCAGTTCTTTTAGTATGCAGCTCAAGAAGCTTTCTGCCTGCTCTCACTGTGAATCTACTTTGGGACTTTGGAAAATGAGATCTAGCTACAAGACCAGTTGTACCTTTATTTACAGAAATAGATTAGCATACTACATTATGAGGTGTTGCATCATAAATATAAACATATTCTGTCAGACATTTCTGTAGTTAATGAAGGTATTTTTCTGCATAATACTGACACGAAGGTATATACTCATGCCATACTTTCACTATCACTTTGAGCTAACAAACACTGACGAGATAGAGAGGCCTGCAACTTCCTCCCTCCCCTTGTTATCTTCCGGCCACTTCTAGTTACTCTTACATTACATTATAACTTGTGATTCCACAGGTGTTTACACATAGTTGCAGGATGAAACAGATCTGGAGATCTACCTGGTGATAATATTAACCCTGAAAAAAAAAATATTTATATATATGCTTAGTTACTTTTGACTAAACTAAAAGATACTTCTAAGTGGATCTGTTTTACTGTACAATTCATTCACTGGCCAAATGAACACTGGTGCTCACACTGTAGTGTGGTAACAAGCACAAGCAATTCAGAGCAGGTAGGACCAGCTCTTTCTTTTGGAGGGCCAGTTTCAAATGATTGTTGAGCTACAGAGATACATGTTCTGCGCCAATACCACAGGCTAGAAAATAATCCTTGGGGGAAAGATCCTTTTTGCACACCTAGAGATCACATACAAACTCATTAGTCCTTTTCAGCAGAATTCTGTTATTTCTAGACATTGAGAACATAAAGATATAAAGAAGCGTTATTCTGTAAAGATGTTCAAAATCAATCTAAGTGTAAAAATTATCAAAAAATACCATGGAAAATATTTATTTGATTTAGCTTAACATTACATTGTTAATATATTACATTGCCTATGTAATATAATAAGTCAATATATGTCATAGATAACAGAGGTGCATATGTGGCTAGACCACTGGTGAACAAGCCAGCTCAGTTTCAAAAGGGCTGAGCACCACAGTTGTAAGCTTCTTCCTGGTGCAAAACATAGGTGAATTTTCTTTAAAATAGAATCAACACGGAAAAAGACCAACCATAGTTTCTTCAAAGCAGACAGTAAAAACACTGAAATGAAATGAAAACTAATTACAGTGTTTAGGGCAAGACAGATCTGATAGGCAGGATAGTTTATATACTAAACACCTGGTGGTACTTGGACCATGTAGTAACTCTGTAGTTCCTTATTTATTCATTAGTACTGGAACAGACAGATTACATGTTCATCTCTACTGGCAGGTTCTATGGTGAGGGGAAGAGGGTAGAGGGAGGGAAAGCAAATTCTGCTGCAAATTTCTTGTTTTAGTGAAAAAGTTTTATTTTGGGGAAAAAAAATAATAAAAAAGTCTTGAACATCAATATGAACATCGTTATCTCCTGAGAAAGAACTGATTTAAGTAGTAAGTAGAAGGGTTGATTTGAGTGCACTATTTACATCAAGTAACTCTCAGAAATCAGCACTCCAAAATGCTGACATTAAACTCTGATTTAATTGAGCAGCTGCTACAAGTGAATAGGAGTTGAGATAGCTCAGCACTTTGTTCCTCTGTTCTGCATGTACACAATAGTTTTGGCTCAACAAGAGCATTTTTTATTAAACAATGCTTTCATTTGCAGCTATAATTACATCATACTCTGATTGGAATCGAAGCACATTAACTTACAGTTCTGTGTTCTTAGGGTCTATGGCACAGGTAGTAAATATAATGATCTTACTGTTCTTCTGGCCTCGACATCTGCAGGATGCACATCTTAAGCCCTACGTCAACCATCAGATACAATGTCTAGAGATATCTTTATCTACAAAAACGTTGGAGTATGTTCTAACCGTTTTTACTTCTTCAAACCCTAAAAGTCCCAAGAAGTGCAAGCACAAAGAATGCAAGAGTCAGACGAACCCCACAAACCAAGACATTTTCAAAAAGAAAGAAACATTTGTGCATTTATTAAGTTTTGCTAGAAGTCTGAAGTGGCTTGCTGAGTTCAAAGGCTGAGTGCAGGTATTGCAGTTAGCTGCCACTTGAAGGGGAAAAGGGTGAGGGGGACAGGGCACTGGAACACATTGCCCAGAGACGTTGTGGAGTCTCCTTCTGTGGAGATATTCAATCCCACCTGGACGCCATCCTGTGCAATGTGCTCCAGGTGATCCTGCTCGGCTGGGTGGTAGGACCAGATGATCTTCAGAGGGCCCTTCCAGCCTTGGCCATCGTGTGATTCTGGGACCTGGCTGGCCTAGCACAATGAGGAAAGCGGCTTCCCAGGCAGTAGGAGGGTGATTAGAGTATCAAAAGCAAAACAGCAAAACCCGATAGCGTCACAGCTGCAGTGCTAAAGTACCCTAACGTCCACAACTGCCACAAGATGTAAGGGACTGCCTTGGTTCACGGGTTTTGTGCTTCCTAGCGAAGGGAAGCAGAGACACGAAAGTTTTGAGTAAACAGAAGGCTTCCTGGCACAACACCGTCAAGCAGCAGGCTTGCACAAAACATAACTAACCCCCAAAACTGCAGATAAATTCATATATATGTGTAGGTGGCGGTAAGTCAGCTTGAGACCCCCAGGAAGTAAGGTCCCAAGCGTTCTGGCAGCGGGACCGGGCGGGGAGCTGCCGGCACCGCTCCGCCTGTGGCTGCCGGGGGCCGGCAGCAGCGCGGGCCTTGCCGGCCACCAGGCACCACAGAAGAGAGCCCCCAAACTCCCCCTGTCCACCTCCTGCGGAAAAAAAACACGAAGAAACCCTGACGCATGGTGGGGGGATAAACCCACTTTGTAGCTCCCCTTACGGCTCCGGGCCGTTCGTACTCCCCCCCCCCCTCCAAATGGCGGCGCCTTTAAATGGAGGCGGGGCCGGGCCCCGAAGTTTGCCCAAGTTGTGGAGCGGGGCCGGCGGAGCTGCGTGTTCAGCCCGGCCCGGCCATGGGCCCCCCCGGCCGGTAGGAGCCCCGGCGCCATGGACTACCTCACGGCCATCACCGGCAAGGGCAGCCGCCTGCTGCGCGGCACCGCCGGCCGCCTCTGGGGGGTCGTGCCCGGCGGCCTCCGCCAGGTCCGCTTCCAGGACGGCCTCGGCCGCGGGGCTCCGCACCCCGCCTCGGAGCCGCCGCCAGGTAGCGGGGGGACGGGGGCTGAAGCGGGGGGCTAGGGGTGGCTGCCGAGCTCCGTGAGGAGGAGGAAGGAGGAGAGGGCCGCGTGGTGCTGGTGGTGCCCACCCGCCAGGCAGGGGGAGGCCCCTTGCCCTCAGGGAGGGGGGCGGTGAGACCAATGCCCCCGGGTTTGGGGGCGCTGCTGCGGTGTTTGTGTTCCTGTGTGTCTGCCTGGTACTTCCATAAAGTGTGTGTGGTGGGGAAAAGTTGCTTGGTTTGAGCTCTCCCGGGTGTGTGTAAAGTGGTTTCTGTCTTCCAGGTGGTCCTGGAGAACTTGCAGCGCTTGGAAGCAGCTGGGGTGCTGCTGAGGGCAGAAATAGTGCGTCTGCCTTTTGGGGGTTAGGTGGGGTGGGCAGGGCTTTTCTTTGGTCCTGTGTCACCCCAATCTTGATAATGCTGTCTGCTGTCACTGTGAGACGGTAGCTCCCTCGTGGGAGGTGGGCAGGGGGCTGGCAAGAAACACTACAAAGAACCCAGAGGGGTGGGCAGTGGGTGGGCACTGCTCGCCTGGTCCTCCTCTGCCTCCACCACGAGGGCACTAGGGAAGTAATGCTGCCAGCTGGAGGAAAGAAACAAGCCTTGCCTCGACTAGTAAAAGTAGCATGCTCTAGGGACTGCTGGGGAAGAAAGCCACATGAAGCTGAGCTTGTGAAAATGCTTTCTAAAAATCTGAGGAGCAGTATTCAGGGAACAGGCAATCTGTTTGTGCTTTCTGTCCTCAGCAGCCCTGCCCTAAGTGGGTGATCACTTCTGCCATAGTCTGTAGGTAAGTCTGAAGTCAGGCCTCTAGTGAAAAGTAATGCTGAAGTTTTATTGCTCTCTTCTTTCAGGTTATTTGGAGTAAGTAAAAGAGCTTTTTTTTATCAGAAGTAAGTTCTGCTACTTACTGTAATAGGCAAGGGAAGTGCCCATGCAGCATGAGATGTGAAGATAACAACTCCTTGTGTGTCTTGGATCATGCCTTTTATATTGAAAGGGTAATAGCTGACCACTGATGTTTGCAGTGCTACCTTGTCTTTCTTCATTCCCCTCTCTGGCCCCCAGCCTAAAGGTGTAACAGGGTGTGAAAGAGACAGCAACTTGTTTCAGCAGTGAGATAAAGAACCTCCAATAAGGTATCTACGAAATGTTAAGGGCTTGTTAACAGAGGCTATTGTTCTTTCACAGAATCAAAATGACAGTGAAACACTTCAGACATATTTTGGTCTTCAGTCAGTTACAAGGCCAGGTGTTCAGCTGCTGATTCATGTGAAGACTTGGAGGAGGAAGCTTTCTATGGCTATTTTTTCCTCCTGCTCTGGCACAAAAGATTAATTTGGACTGCATTATATTGTTCATTTTTTTCCCCCTCTGTCTTTTAGCACAAAGTGTATTTCCTCATTCTTTTATAGTATAATATTTAAAGTTAGCATCAGTGAGAAGGTGAGTATGGTTCCGGAATGTGAGATGGATTTCTGCAGATACAGAATCTGATGTGTCTTTCTGACAGAACTATACTTTGGGTTAATTCTAGGCCAAGACTACTGCTGAAGTCATTAGATCATGGCTCTGTACTGTCCCTTCACAGGGTTTCAGCTGCTTATAGGCAGAAACAAACTCTTGTGGAATTCAGAAGTCTTCCTGTGGCAAACACTTGCTGGGTTCCACAGACTGTTTGTGCTATGGTGGTAGGTGCTATGGAAGCTGTGACAATGATTACAACAATTAAATAGAGGTTGAATTTCAATTTAATTAGATATGGGTCCCATGACACTAATCCAAACTGTAATGGCAAACACTAACTACTCCAAATGTTCAGTCTGTATGCAGTGCTCTGGATTCATACTTATTACTCTAGCATTTTTCCCCCCACCTGTGACTTTTAGAAGGATCTTTCTGGTGATTATTTTCTTTACATGGTTCACTAATGACTCTGTTATTTCTTAGAATAGTTCTTCCATAAATATGCTTATTCATACTTCCTTGTGAAATGTGAAAACTAATTTTGGAAACAAACCAAACTTTTTTTAATTATTTTAAAACTATTTTTATTTTTACATCTTAAAGTATCTCAATTTTGTTCTTGTAATATTAGTAATTCTACAGGCTTTTTTTTTTTTTTGGTTGGCCTTTGAAGCAGTTTAATAGCTGCAGTGCACTGTAAGGTTTCTAAGTTCCGGGAAGTTATCCTGGCTGAACGCTGTACCTCAAATCACTGCTGCAAGCCTATATCCTTCAGCAGGTACGTGCTGAACAGTTTGCTCTTTCTTAGAAGGGAGGAAGGAGAGGTTGGGAGGCTGAATAGTGCCGTGGGAGGCTGTAAACCTGTCTGACCAGTTGGTTGTTTGTGTCAGCAATGCTGGTGGAATAACTTGATGAAGGCATTCTGTCTCTTAATTAGTGTCATGGAGGATAAAAATGTAAGGAGAAACACAGGTGCTGGAGAAAGCATCCAGCTCTAACAAAGGTGCTACCAATAATTTAAGTCTGTAATTACTCGAAGGAAGAAGTCATGTAAGCTTTAAAATGCCACTTCTAAAGGTAGTTGATAATAGTAATTGATAACTTCTAGAAGAAGCCAGTTTATGCGTATGGCCTGGATTTACTGACAAGCTTTAGAACAGAATCAGTCACAGAATGGTTTGGGTTGGAGGGAACCTTTAAAGCCTGTCCAGTTCCAGCCCCCTGCCATGGGCAGGGACACCTCCCACCAGACCAGGTTGCCCAAAGCCCCATCCAGCCTGGCCTTGAGCACCCCTGGGTATGGGGCATCCATAGGTTATCTGGGTAATGTGTGCCAGTGCCTCACTACCCTCTAAGAGAGGACTTTCTTCCTTATATCTAATCTATAGATATAGATCAGATAATTTAAAACCACTGCTGCTTGTCCTGTCATTCCACTCCCTGACCAAGAATCCCTCTCCAGCTTTCCTTTAATCCCCTTTAGGTACTGGAAGGCCACTATAGGGTCTGCCCCAAGACTTTTCTTGAGGCTGAACGACCCCAACTCCCTCAGCCTGTCTGCATAGGAGAGGTGTTACTTGATCGCTTCTATGGCGCCCTTCTATACTTGCTCCAACAGGTCTGTGTCTTCCTTGTGCTGGGGGCTCCAGAGCTCAATGCAGCACTCCGGGTGGGTTCTCATGAGAGCAGAGTAGAGCAGGAGAATCAGCTCCCTCACCTGTTGGCCATGCTGTTTTTGTAGCTCAGAAAATCAAACATATCCTGGGGTGCAAGCATGCACGTTGCTGACTTTTGTTGAGTTTTTCAACAACCACCACCCCCAGGTCCTTTTCTTCGGGGCTGCTCTCCACCTGTTCTCCACCCAGCCTGTATTTCTGCTCGGGATTATCCTGGCTCAGGTGCAAGACCTTGCACTTGGCTTTGTTGAACCTCATGAGGTTCATGCAGGCCCACCTTTCAAGCCTGTCCAGGTCCCTCTGGATGGCATCCCTGCTGCCCAGCCACGTCAACCACATCACACAGCATGGTAGCTGTGTATCTTTTTTGTCTTGTTTATTGGTGTATATATTGCAGGTGTTAGTGTGCTGAAATTTCATGTGTTTTTCTTTGCTTTAAGATGCAACTCAGGGCTTTAGGGAATGTGTGATTAAGGGTAATCCTCAATGCAGAATTAACTTGAGCATCCAGTTTAATTTGAGTCTCAACCATACAAACATTACTTAAATGAGCCAACAGCATGTCCCATAGCTTAGTATGCTGTTTCCTTTATCTGCTGTGGAAGGGAGAGCATTGCTCAAAGTTATTTTGCTTCCTTTCTGTAGCACTGGTGAGATAGTATGCAAACTCCTGTTTTGTGCAGCAAAGTTCAAGAGGCTGCTGAGGAACTTTAGAGGGTACAGCAGAAGAGTGCCAGTATATTTAGGGGCATAGGATATACAACCTGTATGGGGCTGAGGGAGCTGGCCTTTAGCCTTGCAAAGCATCAGGGTGGCTTAGGGGCAATCTGAGAGTGACCTACATCTGCTTAAAGGGCCATGCTCTTCTCAGTTGTAACAGATGATAAAAGAAGGCACAACAGCCACAAGTTTGGGCTTAGGAGGTTCAATCTGGACATAACAAGAACTTCACAAGGAAGGTGGAACGTCACTGGGACAGATTACAGGGTAATTTACGTAACTCAGAAATCTTACTGGCTTGCCTCCACCAAGCCCTAGCTGACCTGATCTGATGTTGACAGTAGTCCTGCTGTAAAGTGGAGGTTGGAATAGATGTACTTCAGATTTCTTCCAGGTAACACTTTGATCCTGAGTGCAGGCTTCTACACCTGGAGTCCTTCTCAAGACATCCTCACCTCGCTTCTGTCTGCAGTCAGTTCATGGAGGGAGAAGGTGAACTGCACATGCAGCCTTCCTGCAATATATCTTTTAAGTACAGAAGTTAAAGAAATGAAAATCAGTCATTCAGAACATCCTCATAGTTTGTCAGAAATTGTTCTAGTTGCCTTCTATTAAGAGATTGTGATTATTTCCTCTTTCACCCAGGCTGAATTTGATAGTTCGTTTTTTCAACCATGTGGCCTGTGGGTTTATTTACACTTCTTGTCGTATCAGCTCTTGACTGATAACAATATGCAGTATTTCCAGTAAGCCATGTATCCTGTAGGTGCTCTGTACTATAGTGAAGGTAACAGCAGTGCAAGTAGAAAGAAATATTCAGGGCCAAGTTACAGTGCATTTCTGAAGTCCTGCTGTGAAACTTAATATCTAATTTATTAAATCTCAGATTAAAGCCCTAATAGAGTAGGGTATTTTTTTCACTTAGTTTTTTAAAAGTTAAATGCTTAATAGGGATGAAGTTTAACAGATATATGATAAAGCACGATAGAAGCTTCAAAGTGGAGAGTTTGACACAGTTCTTGTGTTTTCTTGTACACGCTGATCCAGATTAAGCACGTGTAAAATGCACCAGCACCCTCTACAAATACATTGTTTCTCTATCATGTCTGAAAATACTTCAGTTGATACATTCAGAGATTACATTTTCTTATGCCTGTGTTGGGCTGGTGACTCAGTCATCTTGTGATATGTTAATATATGCACAATCTTTTCTTCCAAATGTGCTCTACTAGTTTATATCAGAAATTTTTGAGTGTTCAGTGGATATGTGATGTTAAATGTTCTTTCACTTCACCTTATGCTTTGTACTACTACATTTCACCTTGCTTCTTCAGGATTTGGGACTACAGAATTCCTAATGTTATTTTGACTTTTGTTACTGACTTGCTGTTGGCTTCCAATTTTGTTTGCTGATATGTGATTGAGTTCCTTTTAAGGCTAGTCTATTGGGTCCTCATAAGTATATCCCTCCATTCTGCTAGTTTCTATTTCACTTCCCTGTTTAACTAGTTTTTGGCATAGGTAATACTTCTTAATTGAGTTGTTACTACTCATTAGGATATATTAGTTGTTTTACTAAAGTTTTGTTTCTATTTCAATTATCTGCTAGATTAGTTTATAATATAGGTACAATTTATTTTATTAATGATATCCTTTGATTGTATTGCATTTTTCTGTTTTATTGTGTCATGTTGCATTGCTATCTTTCTGATTAATTCCAGTTTCTAACATTAAAACTGTTTTGAAGCTCATGTTCTGCTGAGGTCAGACCTTCAGTGCCAGCCTTTATAACACAAGGGACTCCTTCCTCCCACATAGAGGACTGTTGTCCAATTGAATTTCATAAGGTTCCTTTCAGCCTATTCCTCCAGCTTGTCTGTGCCCCTCTGAATGGCAGTCCAACCCTATAATATGTTGACTGGTCCCCCCAGTTAGATGCCATTTGCAAGCCTAATGCAATAAACTTGTACAATACAGTATTTACAGAAGCGTTAATTATAACTTCACATGCATGGTAGATCTATTTCCACGATTGCAGAGCAGTTTTAGAGCACGTCATTTTACAGCACATCATCTGCTGCATCATTAGGATATGCTAACTGATTCTGAGCTCCTGAAAAAAGTAAGCACCATTGTCTTAAATATGACAAGGTGAAGTGTAAAATCATGAAGATGTGAGCTAAGGTTAACTGGATTTATTGCTTGCCCTTCAAGCTGTGTATTTGCTGTTGTGTTGATGTACAACAAAATAGTTATAAATATCTGAAATTAAAAGACTATTGTCAGAAATGCTTGTAAGTTAACATCCTTTTCAATCTCAGAGTATCATTTTCTGACTTGCATGTTTTCATTATTACATACATGTACATTTATTTGGCCTGCCAAAAGGTTCTACAGTAAGTGGAGATTGCAGCTGGTTAGGCTCTGACATACTAAACTCCATACGTATATATTTAGGTGAAACATTGGAGGAAATTTACTGTTATTAACACATTCTGTGGCATAATCAGAAAACTTGGTGAAGTATTCCTGTTTTTTTTTTTTTAGAAAAAGCCAGTGTGATGTAGGTAGTAGGAGTGTCATGCATGGAGCAGGCTCTGTCTTCTAACCATTTCAGGAAGTGGCCTGCCAATACAGGATACCTTAAATCTGATTCTACTGATTATTCTTCTGTCCTGAAATCATGTAGTTAATTATTTCTGCCTACATGCTATACAGCTGACTAGAGGGTCCTGTGTTATGAGGATCACGAAATGAACTTAAATCGGGGTTGTATCCATGTTGCAGGAAAAAGTTGTTTTGATATGTTTGTTAATACTGCAACATCATTCTGAGGTCTCATGCATTTAGTTTGGGCCTGTGCATTTAAGAAAAATGAGCAAAATGGTCATGAGATTTATCATTTATCTCAGTGGTTTCAAGAACATGACTTACTAGGAAAGACCGAACTACACAGTGGCAAGCAGTTCCTTAGCATAGGGGAGAAGACAAAAGGGGGCATTGTTTATGGTGCTGCCTTGGCCAGAACTGCTAAAACTTCAGCTAGAAAGCTGTAGACTAACATCTTGTAGGCTACTGTTTGTCTCTTGTTCTTCACCCCCTCACTCTCTCCAGCTTCCTAAAATTTTAGGATATAACTGAAAATAATAGTTCATACTTAACTGCAGGAGGAGGAGAAGGGTCAATGAGACAACTGCTCTGCTGAGATGTAGCCCCTGCTGTTAGGAGCTCAGGGGTGGGGAGAAGGAACATGTCACCAAGCCTTCTGGAATACAGAGATTTCCTATTTTAATCTTTTTGGTTCTTTATAAATAGATTACAAAGATGTAATTGCTACTGAGCAGAACTAATCTAATAAAAATGTAGCATCTATTCTTCTGTTTTATCAATTAGGAAATTGTTTCATGTGGTGCTAAATACTAACTTATTAGGTAATCTTTCAAGGGAAGGTTACTTTCCTTCCTTACTTCCTCATGTGATTCATTTTTTAAAATTTCTACCTCATGCTGTTTGTTTTTTTAATATTCTCTAAAAAGATTTTCCTCGATAAATACTTAACAAGTCTGCTGCCTCTTTCTTAAATGCATACGTATATGTTGTGTAATGCACAGTTCTTGTTTGCAAAAAAAAAAAAAACTCCACTTTTTTATTACATCTTCTTGACCATAATAAGCTCAGTGACTAACTGCAAATAATTTGAATTAATTGTTGGCTTGTTTCCTTTTTTAAAGGATTCTTGTTTAGCTTATAAATTCTTCTGGAAAAAGTTGTTTGTGTAATTGTTGATAACAATTACATTAGTAAAAGAACAAAGTTTGAGTATCATTGAAAGCTATTTAATATTTTAAAGTTTGTGTTTTAGATATTGCAGAAAAACAGTGGAGTAAAGAAAGATTAATACATTTTACTCCATGGAAAACTTGAAGATATTTGTAAGCAGTTCTACTTGGGTGTATTTCACTGCACTGTGTGTTTCTTGGTTCAAATCTTGTTCTCTTTATCAGCACTTACTGCAAGAAGTCTAAAGGATGTGCTAGAAGCATGAAAACTGAAAATGGGAAGTTTGCAAGCCAGGGCAGATGGTTTAAGAAATGAGAAATGCCACCCTTGTCATACTGATTTGAGACGGTGCCACATGGAAAGTACTTTCAGTCAACCAAAATTCAATGGTGAGGGGCCTTACAGAGGCAATTAGTAGAAGCCACCCGTAAATGTTGGAATTCAACTTAAGTTGTCTTCAAATGTCATATGAGTGATGCTACTATTACGTATTTTAAGACTCAAATTACCTTATCTGAAGCTCTGTTCCTAAAAACCTCTTTCCTAATTTGTATAAATAAGTTAGAAAGCAGGACTCTTATTCTAGTTCTCTTGATGAGGTAGCAGTCCTTACGCTTGTGGTGGTCTTATTCAGGTGTGTAGCTAAGCTCCACCACAACCACTCTCTCACTCCCTGTTCTCAAAGGGAAAAGTGGAGAAAATATGATGGAAAGCACTCCAGGCTTGAGATAAGGACAAGGACATCACTCCCCAACTATTGTTATGGGCAAAAGAGACTCAGCATAGGGAGATTAGCAACACTTATTGCCAGTTACTAACAAGCTAGAGAAATTATAAGGAAAGAAAAGAATCTAAAAACACACCTTCCTATCCACCCTCTTTTATCTCCTCACCACCTTGAGTGGTGCACAGGAATGGGGGCTGTGGTCCCTCCCTGCCCCTGCTCCCTGTGGGGTCCCTCCCATGGGATGCTGTCCTTCCCGAACTGAGCCTGTGGGGGCTGCCCACAGGCAGCAGCTATTCAAGCACCGCTCCCATACAGCTCCATCCCCCCAGGAGCAAACTGCTCCAGCATGGGTCACCCATGGGCGGCAGCTCCCGACCCCCTGCTCCTGCGTGGGCTCCTCTCCACGGGCTGCAGCTCCAGCCCAGGGCCTGCTCCTGTGGGGGCTCTCCATGGGCTGCAGCCTCCTCCAGGCCACATCCACCTGCTCTACAAGGGGCTCCTCCATGGGCTGCAGTGTGGAGATCTGCTCCATGTGGGACCCATGGGCTGCAGGGGGACAGCCTGCTCCACCAGGGGCCTCTCTACAGGGGAACTGCTGCTGTGTGACTGGAGCACCTCCTGCTGCACTGACCTTGGGGTCTGCAGGGCTGCTTCTCACTCCTCTCTCTCTCCCAGCTGCTGTGGCACAAGTGTTGTTTTTTCTTAAATTTGCTGTCACAGAAGAGCAAACATCACTCATTGGCCTGGCTCTAGGCAGTGGTGAGTCTCTTTTGGAGCTGACTGAAACTGGCCCTTATCTACTATGGGGCAGCTGCTGGATTCTTCTCATAGAGGCTACCCCTGCAGCCCCCTGTTACCAAAACCTTGCCACATAACTGCGCTACAATGCTTCACTAAACTCATCATCAGTTTCTGTATGCTTGCATCCAGCATTCAGACAAAATATTGTTTTGGTGTCATTTTGGATGCTGTCATCTCTACCTATCTGTCTTCTAGTTGTAGTCTTTTAAGTCATACACAGTTCAAGTATTCTGTTGTTGGTTACGGCTCTGATGCATGTACTCCTTCTCTTCAGGGTATCAAGCTGTTGTAGAGACCCAGTCCTACTAACTGGTAGTTCAGAATTAAATCATCAACTTAGATGTTACACAGTGTCGTCTTGTTTGTCTGAAACAGCATGGCTACAGACCTGCGAATATTGCACCACAAAGCCACTTGTTAAACACGTTTAGGCTGATTCTTGAGGTCCTGTGTGACACAGCACAGTCAGTGGTGTCGGTCTCATACCTGTGGTCTGAGAACACAAAGTGTTCACATAAGTAAAATGAGTGATTCCCACTGCTGCTGAGGTCTTCTCAGACCACTGCATCCTATGCTGACAGCTGTGTTGGCTTTCCCATGTCTCCTAGCACACTAGGAATACAAGGATGGCTGGAAGATGAGTTTACTTTCATTCAGCAAGATCGCTGGAGGCTTTATAGCGTACCACCAGGGAACTAGAACACATGTCCCTGCTACTCTGACCCATTTTCACAATTAAAATACTGCCCGGTTTTGTTTCTGATGCTCTTGGTGACGTGCACGAATTCTCAAAGATCAGACAGCTCAAGTGCTCGATGTGGGTAGAGGCTGGGAGTTTGATGGTGATTTCCATGTGCTTGTCTGGCTGGGTGGGGGGTGCACACGTAGCCCAGCACTGCCTGCATCCATCGCTTCTAGACCCAGGGGACTTGGGTCAAAGTAGAACGTGAAGCATTTGCATCCTGTATCCGTGTAATGAGGAGGAAATAATGCTATCAGAGGGAAAGGATCAAAGTGGGCACAGATGGATGGGAAGGGGTTGCTGCATTAGACATGGAAGGGGACATAAAAATTGTAGATCATGAGCTTTTGGGTGTCTAGTGGTGGGAGTTCTCCTGGGATCTGCTTTCCTTATATGTGCCTTCAATAGGCTCCTTCCCTCCCCCTGGTTGCCAGTATTTTCCTGAAATGTTGTGAATATAATGCACAGTAGATCCATCTGCTCTGGAAAGGAATTGCCTTTCTGCTTTATTTCTGGCAAAAGGAACAGAGCTCATTATCTGAGCAAGGCTGTATTCTTCTATTCCCTTGCCAGAAGAGGAGAGAATAACTTAACTTGACCTCCTGAGGGGCACCTGTCTGGAAATTCTTTAGACACTTGCATGCACAAGCTAGAAAGAAGAGAAAGGAAACCTAATTTTGGAAGGGAGGTGTATACAAATGAAGTATGTATATAAGTTACAGTATAGGATTTCTGTATTTCTAGCTAATGATGGGGGCTGAGAGAATTTGCTTGTTCTAATAGAGGCCTGTTCCATGTATAGGTTAAGGCCTGTATGGGATCCTAAATGACTTCAGCCTGTCTTCCAGTGTATCCTTTGACTTGTGAAAGAGTATTTGAACCAGCCTTCTGTGGCAAGAAATGATTAGACTGCTGGCAAAGTTTTGATAAGATTGGAAAATATAGCACAGATGTAAGTCTAATGGCCTTGCAGTCTTCAGCAGCTTGACAAGGAAGCACACATATTGCAAGGTTGGGCAGAAACTTTGGCAACAAAATATTTGATGTGGAAGAGGAAAATGTTGTATGCTGTCATTCTAGGTGCAACTTCCAGTGTGTTTTACTCATTACTGGTTGATTCAACTTCCCTTGGAAACATTTGTGACATCTTTAAAAGTTTTTAATATCATCAGTAATGAAGGCTTCTTTTAGGTATTTTTTTAATTTTTAAATCTACAATTAGTAAATTAGGGAAGAAATGTCTTTTAATGTCTTGGATGAAGACGGCAGGATGCAGAGCTACAGTTTTCAGACTCAGAATTTCTAGAGGATGTTTAAAAATCGGCTTAACATCTTGAATATTGTTTATAGCTATTAAAACATCATAATATAATCTATATATCAAACTTTATCTTGTGGGCATGGGAGCACTCTTGTACAGACTTGCTTTTTAATATATATATATAAAAATGTAGAATTAGTCCAATGTATATTTCCTTGTAGGAAGAACACCCCAGGAAAGACTTATGTTGTTGGCTAGAAATCACTTTTATTATTGCCTTCTACAGCTTGCCCAGTGTTGCAATGTAAGATAATTGCTGAGGTGTTAGATCTTGGATGTTTATTTTTTCCTCACTGCAGAACTTTCTATGTAACTTATGTATTTTTTTTTTCTCGTGTCTTGATAGTTTCAGCTACCTATGCAGAAATTTGTGGGGCTGGGAGATGAAATTCATACAAGCATTCTTCTAATCTTTTTTCCTGTGTTGCTGTCAGGATACTAATTAAAAGTAGTGTTATGTAGAAGCTGCTGCAAGTTTGTAGCAAGCTTACATATTACCTCAGCTTATGTAAACATAAAGCATGCTTTCTGCTCTCAATTTTTGCATGTGAAGCTGTTTTAAAAGAATATATTTTGTAAAGTTTTTCTTATGTCCAATTTGGTTTGAAATATTCAACTGAATATATTCAGTTATGGTACCAGCAGTTTGTATCAAAACAACAGTAACTAATGCCAGTGTGGTGTGGAAACATAACATCTCGTGTAAATATTTTGGGTTTCTTAATAGCAGATATTTAACTGTTGAAGGTGGAGACCTTGTGACAAAGTTGTAAGTTAAGGGATTTTTCTCAAGACTTGTTCATAGATGGATATATTAAAAATTATTTTTAAAGACATAGTATTGAATGCTTCTTATTGAATCATGTGATTACACTCTTACACTGTCTTTGTCATAAATATATCAAGCAGATTATTCAAAAAATAAAAGGTACTTAGGTACAAATTGTTGATTAGCTTACAAAATGGAGGTTGTCAAAATAAGATGTGTCAATAGAAAGAACAGCTCTTAACATGTGTTATATAGAATCCTGCTATTTATGCGTAGGGTGTACATACTTCACGTTTGCCACAAACAGGATAATTCTGAAGTTAAGTATGAATTCCCTTTGTTTTACATAGAAACTTTAAATACTCTGTACTTACCAAACACCATTTAGCTTAAAAAAGATTAAAAAAGATTAGTTCATACACACAGGGAATGCTAGATCATCTCCCCTCTCGACAAAAGCAGACTGGGTGCAATAGAAAACCAATTAAAAACAGCAGTTCCAGAAATGTTGCTTGCCTAGGTCACCTATTTAGCCTTCCTTCATTAATAGCTTCCTGGTTACTAGCAAGTACTTACGCAGTTAATTGATTCTCAGTTATCAGTGGTTTATATTGGTCAGATTCTTAAAGCATTGCAGGGGAATGAAGTCGTTATTCTAGCAGCTGGCTGGCTGTTCGAGAGCAAGCTGTGTAACTGGTGAATTAGATGTCTGCCCACGGGGCTGTAGTCAGCAGCCTGTGACAGTACTGAGAGAGGAAAATGAATTTAACACGCACGTTGCCTCAATTTTTTTCAGACACTGGCCAGAAGAAGACCCCAGACAAGAAAGATGGGCGACGAATGTCTTTTCAAAAGCCTAAAGGGACTATTGAATATTCTGTAAGTTGCTGTTTGATTATTAGAATGTCATTGCAAAGCAAGTGCAGACTTACTTTCAGTACTAAATATAAGCAAAACAGTGATGTGCGTTACTTTTAATCTTATAATTTGGTATATCTGACTTATTTTAACAGAAATTAAATCAGCAGTTAGACAGCTAGTAGTACTTGACTAATGCTTTTATAATACTTCTTTAAGTTGCCTGCTTTCTTCAAAAATAAAACAAGACAAAACTAAAAATAGTACTACTATCAAGCTAATCAATGTGGTGAATGATTCAGTTTTATGTAACTAGTTTGAAGCAGTAAATAGCATTAATTATAAAATCATGTGCAAGCTGCCTGCTTTCAGCATTGCTAATAAACTGTTGACACTAGGAGAAAAAAACAGAATGCAGGGATGGGGGAGGGTTGGCTGTATCTTGATACTGACCTTCCAGCCGCCTTCTAATAATTTTCATAGATCTATACCTTCTACAGTATGGATCTGTTCTTCCAGCAGTATCTGAAAATGGAGCCTTTCTCTGCCTGTTCTGTTCTTGAAATGACCCTCAAACTGTGCTGCAGTCAGCTTTTCACATTTATGGTTACTAAGGGAAACTGAAGTGAGAAGTATCTGTCTTGTGCTATATAGTGGAAATATAATTAAGCCTTTAAATAATGCTTATAAGGTTAACATTAAAACAGAGGAAGCCTATCGCAGTTATTTTTGAATGCTTTTGAAGCTGGACAGGATAAAATAAAAATAAGAACTTCTATAAATGTCTGTACTTGATCTCTTGGTGTTCTTATTTCAAGAATTAGAGATGGGGAAGACTTAACTCTTAATGTTACATTAAGCTAAATGGCTTAACTGCTAAGAAGGCTGTGATACTAATCTGGGGAGAGGCACAGGATATGTGTAGTGAAGCAAGATGAATTTCATTAGCTTGCCTCTTACTGAGAACTGAATTCTAGCCTATAATAAAGGCTTTCTTGAAGCTGAAATTCAGAACAAATTTATGCTGTTTGAATTCCAGCCGCTGAAAAATTGTAAAGTAAATGTTGATTTGGTTTGTTCAGCTCTCTGGGGGATTAAGGATGTGTTCCTCTCCTCAAATAATGAAGAAGTGTACATGGTCCAGATCATGAGAAGAACCTGCTACCAATAAATGAATTCCATGCAAATCTATAGTAGAGCAGAGTCTTAAGACAGGGTCTTTAGCTGGAGTTCTCACCACTGAACTGTTACACTTCTGAAGTGATCATTTCCCAGTTACTTAGTGCTAAATCCAGTCTCTAGATTTTCTTTACTCTTTGGTTTGTTTTAGTTAGAAACCAGTTGGATTGTATGCTGAGAAAAAAAACTGCAGTGGCATATGAAGTCTGCTTCTTAAGGTAAAATTAGGAGGAAATTCTGATCCTTTCTTAGCTCAAGGGTTGTGGGTGGCAAGTGCTTTTATGGTGACCATCAAACAGATGCAAGTTTGTTAGGCTTAAATTCCAAGTATTCACGTAGGTTTAATTGCTGTAATGATTTGATGAATGTGCTTATTTTGAGAGTAGAGTAGTGGTCAGTGTGTGCTAATACCTTTCAAGAGTAATTGTGGATTGTGCTTTCAATTCTGGGGTAGCTGTGAATGGTCAAGGTTGTCTTTTCTGAGGCAGCTATTTTATTACCATCATAAGCATTTACGTCCTGTTTAGACTCCTACATGCATAGGAATTTTTGTGCTTTTATTTATTTATTTATTTTCTCGTGATGCTTCATTTCAAGGCTAGGGTTATGTTCTCATCTGACTCCTCTTTACTTGCTGCTGTCATAGTCTTTTTCCCAATCTGGGGGGATTTGGAAAATGTACATCATAATGTGTTACTTCATCTGTTGTATGTTCTGACTAACTTTAAAATGATGTTTGGAGTTGTTCTTACCTTATTTATAAGTTCCACTTTCCTGATGTTACATCTTACAGCAATTAGGCCTATTAAAAATTAGTTGATCTGATACTGCCAAAAGTTTGGGTACAACACCAGTCAAAGTTGTTGTGTCCTCTTCTCTCCTTTGTCCTCACCCCTCTTCCTGGTCTTCTTGTCTCTATTTTTGTTAGTTCTTTCATAATATTCTTAAGCTATTGTTTTGCTTTCTGGTTCTCAGACAACTAGCCCTGAAATACTGCATAAAACAAATTTTTGCACTCTGATTCATATATATTAAATGTGTAACGTTAATGGAAGAACAAACAAACTTCAGTTGTAGAAATGCAATGACAGTTAAGTTCATTTAAAATCAGATAATCTACTGATATTTGAATAAGGCTTTTAAGTAAATTTGCCAACAGTTTTGCCAAACTGTTAAATTGAAAGACGCTAGAACCTTAGTCAGGGGTGACTGAAGCCATTTGTCTACTGGTGCGTGTGTGGCAAACATGAATACAAGTGGTGCTCTGTAATGGGAGGTACCTCTGCTCAAATGGGGCAGGATGATTTGGAGAGTGTTTGAATTGGGCTGTTACTAGGGAAGTGAAATAGACTACTGGGATCTTCAGTGTCTCTTGCTGTATCTAGTCATATCTGTAAACTGTTTTTTTGTTTGTTTGTTTGCAAATTTAGAATTTCAGGCTTATTTTTGTACCTATGTAAGTGACTGCATAAGGCAGAAGAAACTGCAGAAAAAAGCCTTTTGTTGTATAACTCATAGAGAGTTGATGATTAGAAGCTCTTGCTACTGGCTGTAGGAGAGCTACTTACACTTTAAAAAAGACCTTTAATACCAAAAGTTATTGTACGAAACAGTGTTTGTGTGTGTTCAGCCTCATGCATCCCAAATAAATGATTCTTGGGTTTGGATTTTCATTAATCAATACCTTTCAGTCTTTATACCTGAATCTATATATTGAAGGAACAACTCCAATTCATATGCAGTGAACCACTTCAAGGCGCCAGCTAGCCTGCTCAATTCCCTTTCAGACTGTTTGTAGGGGAAAAATGTTTTCATGTGTCAGTAGTTGTTGGTTTTTATCAGGGTTTTATTTGTATTTGAACAAATCTTGCTGTTCAGTGAAAATCATGAAACAACGTAACCATTGTTCATCTTCCCTCTCTTCCCTTAGAAGGAGAAACTTTCCCATGAAGATGAAGCATAGGACTTTAAGTATGCTTATGGAAATATTTTAATATTAATATTCGGAATAGTGTTTGAATAGCTAGGCACAATGTACAGAAAGCTTTTTTATATATTTTATTTTTCTCCTGGGAAAGGAGGAATTTGTTTTTTTCCCCTTTCTTCCAGTATTGATTTAAGAGGGAGGGTGAAAAAGGATTAAAAAAACTTAAGGGTGGCTGTGGCATGCCATGGAGAGTTTCTCCTTTGCCTATAAGTTATTCTGGTGGTTTTACCCTGCTGGGCAGCTGAGCTTCTCCACAGCCGCTCTCTCACTCCCCCTCCTTAAAAGAAGAGGTGGGAGGAGAAAGTATGCTGGAAAGAAAAATGCTCATGGGTTGAGATAAGGATAATTTAATTAAAGGGAAGAGAAAGAGGGGAGGAACCACATAGAAGCGGAGGCTGTGTTGGAAGCAAGGAGGAAAAAACAATTGCTCCCTACTTCCCATCAACGACTCATGTTTGGTCACGTCCTGGGAAGCAGGGCCTCAGTACATGTAGCGGTTGTTTGGGAGGACAGACGTCTTCACGAGAGCCCCCCTCCTCCTTCCCCTTTTCCACTTTTTATTGCTGAGTGCGACATCGTATGCTAGGGAATATCCCTTTGGTTTAGGCCAGCTGCCCTGGTGATGTTCCTTCCTCACCTCTTGCCCACCCCCAGCCTCCTGGCTCTGGGGGGCTTGGAGGGAGTCCTGGTACAGTGCCGGCACTGCTCAGCAGCAGACACAACACTGGTGTGATACCACTGCTGTTCTAGCTCCAAGTGCAGAGCACAGCACTGTATGGGATGCTGCAGGGAAAGTTAGCTCCATCCCAGCCAGACCCAGCACAGTTTTTAAACTACTCTTCTCCACAGTTATTCTTTAAGCTCTTAGATGTTCTTTTTTTTTTTTTTTTTTTTTTTTTTTTTTATGGCAGAAAGCCCAAGAATTGGAGAACTAGACGGAAGTTCAGGCACCAGCACTGATAAACTTAATGTAGCGTTTAGATTCACCTGTGCAAACCTTAAAACCAGATAAGAAAAGGAAGCTTGGTTATGTTTGCCTTTCTCATGATCGTGATTTGAAGATAAACACCTTCACTTGCTCAGTGATCTCACCAGCCGGTCTGACCTCTGAAAGCTGAGAAGAATGAATGCACTCTTAGCAGGCTTAAGAGTTGTTTTGAAACTGAATACTTTTGACTTATTAATGTTAGTGTAAAATTTCAAATATTTTCATTACGTGATACCCATGGAATATCTACTTAACAACTGAGTCTTCCTCCAACACTGACGTGAAAGCAAACTTCTGAATTAGGCAAAGTTTTGAATCTTATTTAGCAGTTTCAGCAAACCTGTAAAATATAGAACTGATGGAAACACTGCTATACTTTGTGATTTGGCTGTCCGTTTTGTTGTAGTCTATGGAATAAGTAGTAAATATCTGGTCTGGTTAGGTTTTTCTTTTGTTTTCTGCCTTAGTACCAATTAAAAGTGGCATATGAGAATATTGTGACTTATCCATAACTATGTGATCATCTGGTACTGAATTGCTGTGGTACAGTGGTCCTTTCAGGCATCAAATATACCAGTAGAGAGGTGTTTGCTGCTCTGTGTACCATTAATAGCTTCCTCTACAAAGAATTGTCCTAACACAGAAGTTATTCCAAAATAGTTTACTGCCATTTCTTTGGCAATAACTACCCATTTTAGTGAATTTAGGCTGACATGCACATTTACAAAAAATAATGTCAGTATTATTCTAGTATTCCAGTAGTATTTGACTCCCACTTGTGAGTGTTAAATATATTAGTATCCCAAACTGACCTCTGTTTTCACTTGAAGCATGATAGTCTGCAAAGTACATGATGTTTCTAGCACTTGTTACAGGACAACTTGCTTCCCTATTTAAGGGATATAGTTTGTTCCTTTTTATCTGTCAGTTATGCTTGTTAATTCCTGTACTGTCAACATGTGTTTGCTAACATGATGTAACTTTAAAAAGTTAAGAACTTGAAAAATACCCTTTATTTTGGGATTAGTGTTCTGTTCAGTTTTAAGCTCTGGAACATTCAAGGGGGAAATGCGTTTTGAGGAACAATTATTTAACAGTTTACATGCTACTTTTGCTTTGCAGCAGATAGGATATGTATTTACCAGCTATTCTCACAACGTTAATAAAATGTATGTGTTAGTATTGGGGGATTAAATATTTAACACTGAATTATGTACGCTTGCATTCTGGCAGAATGTTTACAGCTTCTGTGAAGAATGAATGTGTCCTGTGATACTTTACTGGTTACTATTAAACATTATGTTATGCTATGTAGAATATGTTAATTTAACTGGAACAGTCCAAACTAGACTATGGTTGGAAGCAGGCTAGCCTAATGTATACTTTACTACTTAAATACTTGTTCAGCCTGGAGAAGAGAAGGCTCTGGGGAGACCTTATGGTGGACTTCCAGTACCTAAAGGGGGCTACAGGGAAGCTGGCGAGGGAATCTTTGTCAGGGAGTGTAGTGATAGGACAAGGAGGGATAGCTTTAAACTAAAATAAGGGAGGTTTAGGGTATATGCTAGGAGGAAATTCAGTGCCTCACCACCCTCTGAGTGAAGAAAGAGGTTGCCCAGAGAAGCTGTGGATGCCCCATCCCTGGAGGTGCTCAAGGCCAGGCTGGATGGGGCTTTGGGCAACCTGGTCTGGTGGGAGGTGTCCCTGCCCATGGCAGGGGGGTGGAACTGGGTGGGCTTTAAGGTCTCTTCCAGCCCAAACCATTCTGTGATTCTATGATACACTTCAGTATGGTTACTGAAATAGAGTGCTTTGGTCTTTCAGTTCCAAACACGTTTTCTGTGTGGTTGTGTATAGGGTGGAGCTACTGTCAAACCAAAAGCTATTATAATGTGTATTCTCTGTGACCTTTCCTTCATACTCCTCCCCAGTTTTTCTGCCCCAGCTCATTCATTCAAGCAGAAGTGAAGAATATTTACCTTTTAGATCTAGCACCAGTTGATGGGACATGCAAGACATGCTGCTCTTCATGTCTTTAAGGAAGAGTGTGAAGAGCAGGAGATGGATATGCAGTCAGATGACGTGCTTTTTCAAAACAGTGTATAGAACATAGTAGAAATAAAGAGGTAGTTTTGTCTTCCCCACCTTTACCTTCTTCCCCTTCTTCCCCTTTGATAATGTTTTTTTGTTGTGTTTTTTTTTTTTTTTAAGAGAACTTAGAGGAGAAAGCATTCTTTTCCATAGCTGTCAAGATAATTTAAACTTCAGTGAATAGACTGAAAATGGAAGGAAAGCTTAGCCTGTGAATAATTAATCCATATAAACAGTGAGTATTAGAGGTATATATCATGCAGATGTAAGCTGAGGGACAAATGAGAAGACATTAAGACTCCGTTAGTGGAGTTTTCCTAGTTGTACTCTGTGTTTAGATCCACAAATATGTCTTTGCATAAATTGCTTGATCTTTTCTTAAATGATAGGAGATTAGTTCCCTGATACAGTGGTTATGAAACCCAGTGTCATTGAGACTTTTTACTTGTATGCTTTCTTGTCATATGATTATCACTGTTCTTAAACGCTTCCTATAAATTCTTTAATTCATGGATAGATTTCAAAATCAACTTCTCCCCTCACTTTCTTCTAATTAGTTCATATTGAATATGTTATGGGAGATGGGGAGGAAGTGTAGGAGTGAGAAGAAGAGCTTGCAAAAATCCTTACTCAGAAATCACCTACTCCATAAAGTGTATATTCCATCTGTTGTCATACTAGTTGACCTGTTTTGCTTTATTTTTGATCTAAGTGATGATTTTTAACTTGAAAACCAGATTAACAGAAGTTTGTTCCAATAGGAGAATAGTGTTAACATTTATGGAGATTTGTTTTAACTTTTCTGTAAGTGAGGAATGGAGAAGTGAAGCTGAAGAGGGAGGCTGTGAGGTTCTGTGAAATGAGTTGATCGTGTATATGACCAATGGTACCCAGCAATGAATTTATAAACTAGTTCTGGTGCAATGTCTGAGCTGCAGCCCAATGTGTGACCAACTCTTTTGACCACCTGGAAACTGGGTGGGAAGACAGGTGTCCTTATACAAGTTTGCAGTAGACGAATATTAATGAGAGTTATTTTTGGGGGGCAAAGATATAAAGACTTTGTTTATGAAAATCTCTGTAAACCTACATATGATTAAAATTTATAAACCATTATTTGAACTAACTGCTTACAGGTTTGTTTTTGTTTTTCTTTTTTTTTCCCCCCAATTGATACAGGTGGAATCAAGAGATACTTTAAACAGTATTGCCTTGAAATTTGATACAACACCCAATGAACTGGTTCAGTTAAATAAGCTTTTCGCCAGAGCAGTCGTTCCTGGACAGGTACTATTATATTATGTATAATACTTACTCAGCAAATACTTTTTTCCCCGTATTTCTCATCTTTACCAGAGACAGTGTTAAATTACTTCTCTTTCTGGTTTTCATCTTGGCTTTGTAAAAGGCTTCTTCATTTGGTGGTTTGGATTAGATTAAGTTACCTTCCAACCCAAACCATACTGTGATTTTTCTCTAGTTTGTGAGTTCCATCTGATTATTAATAGCTTCCAAAAAAAGGACCAATTATTGAAACTACCTCTCTTCTAACTATATTGAGGGACTTTAAAAAAACAAACAAACAAACAAAAAAACACAACTAAATATGCGTAATGATACAATGATACTTGGGTAGAAGCTAAATTGCTACTTTGCAAATATAGTAGGCTGTTTACAATCTCTTGCTCAGAGGTTGAATTCAGAGTACAGCTTGCAAAGAGCATTTCTGACTGCATGATACTGCCTGCAAGTCACTTAATAAATTGAGCAGTGTTTCCATGCCACCCTAAGAACTTTCTGTCTTTTTACTGGGGGTACATGAACTATTGTTATTTCTTTATTTATTTTTTTCTAGGTTACTGTTGCTTATACATTTTTATTTATTTATATTTACTTTTCCCCTAGCCTTTCCTTCTCCCTTCTTTCAAAGACAGGCCTGGAAAGAAGTGGTAGGTTAGCTGATGACACCATTTGGTATCAGCCCTGTATTTGAAAGAATCCTAGAACATGTCCATAAACTTCTTCAGAAGTCTGTCTCTTGATTGCTCAGATTTAGAATGATAGCAAGAGAAGTCAGGCAGGCTTTCCTTAAATACTTTATTGGGCATTTCTGACATGCTATATATTTCTAAAGCTTTCTATCTGAATATTTTCTCAGCTATAACTAAATATCACTCATATTCTAAGATAATAGTATTTTAAAATTTTTAAACCTAAAATTGAGACTTATTTTGTGTTGCTTTGTTTATTCCCTGAATTTATAATTTCTCTTAAAATTAGCTGGAGCAAAAATAGCTCTGTTTAGCTTGTTTTGAGAAAGCATGACAAATAGATTTCTCATTATTTCAGGTATAAGTTAAACTTTGAAAGCATAACTTCTAACTGCATTATATCTTCTTTATAGATTTTGTATGTTCCTGACCCAGACTACATTTCTAGTGTGGACAGCTCCCCCTCTCTAAGTCCTATAAGTCCCCTATCACCTACATCTTCAGAAGCAGAGTTTGACAAGGCTACAATAAATGTAGGTATACCTGATGTCCTTGAAAATAATTTTCCCTTATGAGATAAATGTTACAAATGTTATGCTTTCTTCTTAAAGTATTCGCTCGTTTTGGGAGAAAGTACTTTACAGTACCTGGAGTTGAAAGCAGAATAATACCTTTTATAAATAAAAAAAAATATTAAATAAATAGAAGAAATTATCAACGCTGCACTGTAATCAAGCTTCAGTGTAGATTTTGGCAATGAAATAGCTTTATAAAAGTAAGTCTTTCCAGGAATGCTGTTTTGCTTTTGAGAAAATTTCATGGGGAGAAATCAAATCAGAAAGTTGCTGTATTAGACCCTCAGCTTCTCCGCAATATACAGAATTCTTACCCTATTCAGATATTTCCTAACATGTCGCTACTGTTCTTTTCCTGTTATCTTTTATCTCAAATAACAAAACTTCCTGATACCGTGCAGTCATGCTGTCAAATGACTACTCCAGGATTCTGTGTGCTAAAAGCTTAGGTAGGCTTGAGACTTAAAGCATTTATTTACTTCCTTGCATGGCTTGATCCAGTGAAATTTAAATAGAGGTTATAGCTTCATTACTGAAGAGGTTCCTAAACTGCATCAGGCTACAGTGCTGCTTGTGCTGAAAATTATATCTGTTTTTTCTGTTATTCCTTTGCCCAACTTCCTATGGCTATTGTCTTGGGATGTTTGCTGTCCGTTGTAGTAAATAAATCTACATTTACATTTTATGGCAAAATGGTGGTGGTGTCGTATTCTTGCAGACTAATCTAGTGTATTTACTTTACTTTCTTCTTTATCGATCTTAGAATGACTGTAAATGCTAGGATAGATCTACCCATACAGAGTAAATGTTGATTTCTCCATTGGGTAACTTTTCATTAATTTTACTAATAGAAGTCGGTGCTCTTCCTGCAATAAGGTGTTTTTCCTGATACAACATGTTTTTAATCTTGTGAATCATTTTTGTATATGCTTGTTTGTATGTAGTAGATAGGTGGGCTAAGTAGTATATGCTACTGTATGTTCACTAAGTGCAAGTAATCAGTTGAAAAAAAAAAACACAAAAGCTTGAAGTCAAAGAAGAAACAGAATGGATAAAAAAAAAAGAAGTTAAAATCCTCTTATATGAAGGGTTATTTTGCTTAGTGTAGGCAACTCAACATTGGCAACATCTTGTGAATTAAACTGTACTTGACATACTGCATTGTTGCAGAACAGTTTTGTACATTTCATTATGTGTCATGGATCACCACAAACAGTTCTTAGTTTGACTTTTCTTGAAGTGTTTATGTGACAATATATAATTGTTCACAGAAGCTTTCGTCTCTCAGCTTTTTTGAGGCATGTGTAAGGAGGGGAAGGGATGTTCTTGGATGACTTCTGTGAAATAAAAACGAAGAACAACAGAAGTCACTTGTGTTTGTCAGCGTGGACTGTGTATGTGTGGCTTTTTTTGTGGTTGGTTTTTATTTAACTAGCAAGTAGTACATGACTTCTCTGTGAAGATAAGGCTGGCAGGTTTTGTTCTCTGATAACACCTGTTTTCCATGCTTTTTTTCCTTTCTGCCATTCCTTTGGTAATAGTGCTGTCATTCATGCATTCTCTAATGCTCTGTATTGATGTCTGTCTTCTTCAGCTCCACAGTTTTAAATCAGCAGTTGCAGGTGAAATTTTAGCACATCTAAAGTTAAAGAGGATGTGTTATTCTGCCTTTATAATGCAAAGGGATCATCTCTCTGTGGTATCATCATTGAAATGGATCACTTCTTGCATGAAATTGAATGAGGCTACCATATTTTGCCTAAGCAAAGGTTAGGAGTTGGTTAGACAATGACTGTACTGTGTTTGTGCTTTCGCTTCTGTTTAAGATTAGTTTAACACTACCGTGACTAAATACAAGTCAGCATGTGGCCAATAGAAGGCCTTTATAATCCTGTTTTCTTACCTTGCTATTCTTAAGCTAATGTTTTGGTGTGTATTTCAGTAAGCTTGTTAGTGTCAGGCTTTTTATATAAAAACTTGGCTTAGATTTTTAAGCCTTTCTTACGCTGCTGTTTTTTTTGTTTTGTTTTGTGTTTTTTTCTTCAAGTGTTTTTTCATCTAGCAGTCTTATGCACAAATTTAGGAAGATCAGTAAATTTTACTACCTGTAAAACTTAAAAATACATTTCAAAAATATGTAGTGACAAGGTTGTTACTAAACTTGAAATTCTGCCACCAGTATTAGTCCTGCTGAATGCAAAACAGCTGGCTTATAAATGGTGGACTTAGATATCAACTAGGAACTGTTACAACCACATATAAAATTACATGCAGTCACAAAAGTGACCACATAATTTTAGGAGAAAGTCAGAGATGGAAGGAGAACTCATCCTGAGGAAGCTTGCCTTTTAATTGTATCTCTTACCTCTTTCTGCAAAACCCAGTTCAATATTCAGAACTGGACTTTGGTTCTCTAACCTTTGTGTGCATCTTTCAATTTTATTTAAAGTAGTGGCAAAGACATGATGAACTGAACACAGTTGTAAGTACTGTCTTTAAGTAAGACTAAAAGCAGTTGGCTGCAACTTGTGCTAGTGAATAGAACTGAACAGAACAGCAGAAACCCAAAGGGAACATAGAAGTTCACATTTTTATAAGTTGTAGTAGTTTATTGATAGCAATCGTGCATGAAATGGAACTCCCTAAATGTTGATTAAATTCCAAAATGGATCATCTGAGACTATAAAATAGGCTTTGGAGCACTCTTTTCTATATGTGTAATTTTTATTTGTAAACTTTTTTTCCCCTCTGTCCTGTTCCTCGTAAGGTTCTGTGTTCGTATAGTAATTACTTTGTTGGATATATAGTGAGACAGCAAGATAGAAACTAATATCTGCCTGGGAAGGTGATGAAGGAATTCTTCTGGAAGCTATATCAAGGCAGACGAAAGATGAAGATGTTAGGGAACAGCCAGAGTGTTGGTATCATGCCTGACCAAACTGACAGCTTTCTATCAGATAATGACACGAGTGGCTCAGCAGATGAGAGAAGAAACATGGATATTATTTACCTTGACTAAAGCTAGACACTTGACACTCTCCCAGAGCAGCTTTGTTACAAAGATAGGGAAATATGAATTAAATGGATGAGCTACAAGAGAAGGTGGAAAAGTTGGTAGGATCTTTGGGCTCAAAGTGATTCAGTGTCTCTGCGTACAGTTGGCTATTTTCTCCTGCTTTCTGGAGAGTGGGCTGTTGCAAATATTTGGGGCTTCCCATGAAGGCTAATATTGGTTAATCTGCTTTGCAGTGCCCAAAGTGTTGGGACAGAATGCACCCTCAGCAAGCTTAGGAAGGACCAAACTCTAGGGAAAGCCCTCAATACACTGGAGGGAAGGGCAAGGGCTGCTAATGAGAGACATCAGGTGGTTTCTGTTGCTTCATCTCTCCAGCTGCTTGAAGTTGAGTAGCAACAAAGACCCAGCTGGACCAGAACAGCCCCATGTGGCAGTACAGGCTGGGGGCTGGCTGACTGGACAGCTGCTTTGCAGGAAAGAGTAAGGGCCAAGGGGAGGTGGGATCTGGTGTCTTGGTAGGCAGAGTGCTTAACAGTGGCTGCTTGTGAAGACGCGGGCTAATCATGTTCCAGGTGGCAAATGAAAGAGCAATGCCAAAAGGTTAAGAAAGATGATTACTCTCCTGATAGGGGAGCTTGTGGACCTGCATGTGCTGTGCTGTGCCTACTTCTGTCTCCTTCAGCCCAAGACAGGTGAACATACTGCACAGAGCCCACTGGGGGGATAATTAGGGAATAGAAACATGATGCACAAGGACTGTCTGAGAGAGCCAGTTTGCATAGCCTCGAGGAAAAAATGCTAATGGAGAACGTGATTTCTGTGTGCTACCACAGATAGAGAGGTTGGAGGGAGGAAAACAAACATTGGGAACTTCAGAGATTCATAGTGAAAGGTTAGGCAGCAACAGGTGCATGTTGCTGTGTAAGAGTTCCCGGTTAAATAATACAAAAATGTTTTTCATGATAAGGGTGGCTAATATTGGAATGGGTTTCTTGGAGAGGCTATGGAATCTCTTGCCTCTAAGACTTAAACTCAACTGAAAATGCCATGAGCAACCTGATTAGGTGTAGGCTTAAGCCCGCTTTCAACACAGGATTTGATTATCTGACCTTCAGAGGGCCCTTCCAACATACTGTGTAATATTATGGAAGGATAACAGAAGACTTAATGAGGCTTTTATTTGTTGAAGTTGGAAAATAATCCTTTCCATTAACTGCCAGTTTCTCAAGTTTTGGATGTGAAAGCATATCAGATGATCTCCATATGTGAGTTCTGATGGTTATTTTGTTGTTTGTTCCCAGGTTGATTTTAAATGTGCCTTCCTACTTGTGTTTCTTACCATGTGCTAGTTAAGCTGTGCCTTATTAGTGTTATATATATGCTCAGATCAAAGTTGTTCTTTAAACTGCAGTGGATTTGGAATCCTATTTTTACCTTTTCTTTCATTTCTACAGCAAAAAATTATACAATGGAAGATCTCAATATTTAAAAAGGCAAGCTGATAAGTTGTGTTTTTTTTTTTTTTTTTTTTTTTTTTTTTTTTTTTTAATATTCCCTTCTAGGATCCAGATGGAGTGCAACGGAAGGAGTCAGCTGCTTCACCAGCACATGCATGTGTTCGTCCTACAAGAGTGGTATCATCCACCTCCGAAGAGGAAGAAGCATTTACGGAGAAGTTTCTAAAAATTAACTGCAAGTACATCACCAATGGCAAGGTACTTAACATTTGCATTTTTCATCTACTGTATGGAATGTAAAAAAAAAAAAAAAACAACAACAAAATACATATAAATAATAAACATGGACTTGAAACCTTTTGCCAGTACGTACTGGCAAAAGCAATGTGTTAGAAATTAGTAACAAGCACTGGAGAAACTTGGTTTTGTTCTAAACTTTGTAGTTAGCTTGCTTCACATTTTTCACTCCTCCTCTAAGTGATTCTTTTAGGTTGATCCTAAACAAGGTTCTATTTCCAGGTTTTAAATGCTCTAGAACACTGGTGTGTAGGAAATAAGAACTGTCAGCCTCAGTAGAAACTTTGCTGTACAGGAGAACTTTAAGCAAGGGTTTAAATTTACAGCATACTAGTTATGTGCTATAGTTCCTTGTCAGAATAATATGGGAAGTGTTCATAGCATTTGTCTTTGGCTCACATCTCTACAGACTATTTTATAAAACTTCAAGGAGAATGCTGGTTCTGAAGTTATATAATCCAACGCAGTATCAAACCCATATGGGGTGGGGAATGAATGCTAAACTGTTCAGACTTGAGTGTTGATTTCTGAAGCTTAGTGTGTTATTTAGCCTTTGTCACATGGTAGGAACAGCTTCTGGTGTCTTGTCCTCTCTCCTTGATATACTCCCTGATGATGAAAGATGATGATTCTTTAAAGCTTTTCTGAAGAAAACTTAAGATTCATCTTCTGCTTTCTACTCTGAGTGATTTTGAACCTCATGGTTAATGTTTTATAGGCCACAGATGTGAAATAACAGACTGTTCTTAAACTAAACCCTAGTGAAAGCCTATTTTTTCAACATACCGAATTCCACATGTGCAAGGACTCATGTTAAGATAAAAATGTCACTTCTGTCTTTGAAAAACTGTTTATTCTGTATGTTTGGTGACTTGCTAAGGATGCAGCGATTCTCTGATGTAGTGGTTGGAACCTGGAAGCATTTGCCCTGCTACAGTTCTCCTTAGACATCTAAGGCCACTGTTGGAGAAAAGCATGTTGGGCATAGTTAAAGCATTGTGAATATGCTATATCATGGTCAGACAAGAAGTCAGTGTAGAGTAACTGACTGTTGCACCGCAGGGTTGCACCATCACTCACTGTTTATGGTGTAGGTAGACTTGCTCTTTCTAATAGCCATGTTTCTTGCTTCTTCCACAACAGGCTATAGAGGTTAAAATCTTTTTGGTATTTGTTTTGAAGACAAGTATGCTCTGGGTTTTGGTTCTTTTCACTGTTTATTGGGAGGGAAAAAGGTATCTTAAACAGTCTACTTTATTGAAAGTGAAACTAATAGAAGAGCTTTAAAATTCATCGGTCTTTATTATGACTGCTAGTTTACTTGTCTTGTTTAGAAAAGTAGTTGTTAAAGGTGAATTAGCAATACTGAGGCTTTAAAAGCAAATCCCTCTCAAGTTGGGTACAAAAATCAGTGTTCGTGAGGTGAAAAGGAGAATACTGACAAGGTTAAAGACTTTGACAAGAAATGAAGAAAAAACTAACAAGATGGTTATCTTCATGTTTCACAAATTCTGAACTATTTTTTGTTCTACTGTGTGTATTCAATAAAATAATGGAATAATTTAGAGGCAACTTCTGGACAAAAACTGCTTGATAGTAATCTTCTCAAACCTCTTAAAAACGCAGTTTACTGAACTGCCTAATCTTAATATTTGGGCTCAGCTATGCCATAAAGTTTGGATCTAATCCTCCCTTATCTTGCTTGTTCAGAATTTTGTACCTCAGATATCGTTGAGGATTTAACCCCAATGCTTACTAAGACATAACACTTCAATAGAAAGAAGTTAAAATCTATTCAGATCTTAGTATCTATGTACAGGTGCAATTTAATCCTCTTTATGTAAGTTTTTACTTACATGGATTACCTTTTTTTTTTTTTGAACCCGTTTTAAGACTGAAGAGTTCTGTTTTTAACAACTTAGTGTGTCCAGATGGTTTTCAAAGACAGTGGCTCACTGCTTCTTGAGGCTGTTAAACTCGAAGTTCACTTGAATATGAATTCATTTTGTACCTTTAGTGTCTTTCCTACATACAGGAGAAACTTGACTTCAAGTGATATTTTTGAGTTTTGGTCAAACACCATACTTCATATAACAGCATCAGATCAAACTACTGAATAGCGATATGCAGACTCTAATTTTCGTTTCAGTTTGACAGTTTTATATCCTCTTCTACAATAACTAATTAGATGTATGGTCCAAAGGAGGCAAGACTCCTTTGGATTATTTGGTCCCTTTTTTTTCTTCACTTTTTTTTTTTTTTTCTCTGTAGGGCTAGAAAGCTAGGAGATTGAACGAAATGGTGGCAGCATACAGGAGCACTGTAGGAGCTCAGCGTGCCAGCCATTGCCCAATCTTTGCTTATGCTGTTGCTCTGATTTGTTTATCTTATTTTTTGACACATCATTGGTACAAATAATTTTTTGAAAATAATTGTCAAGTCTGATTTGAATAAAATATTGTCTGAGCTGTTCATAAAAAGTTCAACAAATATTTGCCTTTGAAGGGACTTGTGCTCAAGCACGTAACAGAGTACTACCATAAGGGAGAAGCTAGGCTGTCACTCCCTGTGTTGGTATGGGTAGGTGAGGGCGTAGGGAGGATTTTATGTAAGTGAGCCCTTACACTGTTCTTCAGTCTGAAGAATATATTAACACTGAAAATATTTCAAGCAGCTTATTCAGGTCAGAGAGGGAGCTTTGGAACTTCTTTACCCACTCTAAAAACAAAGAATCAAGATAATTATATGGGGCTTGAGTCTTGACGCTATCAGCCTTCTTCAGTGACTTTAAAATAATGAAAGAGGTTAGATTATTGAAAGACAGACAAAAGACAGTAGCTTATTGGTTTTATCCCTACATCAGTGTTACTCATTTCTGGGCACTTTTGTAGAATAGCTGTGACTTGTTCTGTCATAGTATATACATGTAAATGTGTGAGTAACCAGAAAAGTCATTCCAGAACCTAAAATGAATTCATAGTACTAAAATGCTCAACAATTAATCACTAACTTACAGTTGAGATGATAGTTCTGAGCTGTATGTACTGTAGGAATGCTAATACAGAAGTCTGTCTGATCCATTACAGCAAACTGACAAGGAAATAGAAGTTTCAGGCTGTGTCTTTTATCTTTCTCTATACAAAACTAGTCCACTGTCAAAAGCAGGAGCTGCTTCAGCTTCCATCATTTGGGGAGGACTAGCATAGTACAGTTCTTGACCAGTGGTTGATTAAAAGCATGTGTACTCTTCTATATTTTGTTCTGATACTGCCCATATTTTTCTCACAGTAGCATTTGATTTGCTCTCTATGCTGTGGAAACACAAACAATTGAGTAATGCATAATCCACAGGCTTCAAGGAAGCCTTTCTCCTTCAAACAAGTTTGAAGGCAGGAAAGACAAATTATTTCTTAGCCACAGATGTAGCTGAAGTGGTAGTAACACTGACATGTTTGAAGGGAAAAAAAGGTTACTGTTTATCTGGGTGTTACTTGAACTTGACCTAGCTACCTAGGCTAGCATACAGTAACTGTTGTTAATAACAATGATGGAAGTATTAGTGATGTTTGTATTATTAATAATCTAATTTCCAGCCCATAAATTTGGGGCAGCTGTTATATTCTAGAAAAGCACACTCTGAAGTGTTTGTATAGTAACTGTGGAGCATATCAAGTAACTTGAGCCAGAAATGTTGACTTTATATATGGATAACAAAGAAATAGGTCATCTCTTCTTGAGGAGGTATTAAGCCAGTGTTTTCAAGATATCAGTATGTATTTTTCTACTGCTTTTTGTCATTTCAGGTGCTTGAGCAGCTTCTTAGTCAAGTATGCAAAAAGCCCAGTAGCTTCAATGGTTTAATTCTCTATTTCTCCAAATACAATAAACTTTTAATCTGAAAGTGTATTTCCATTTATTTATCTACTGAGTATTTACCTATTGGAGTCAAGGTTTTCTTCTAAGGTGAAGATTGATAGCAGCTGAAAAGCTTGCTTATGTATTCAATTGAGGTTGCTGAGGTAGGCTTTAGAATCTTCCATACTTAACAACTGCCTGGTGTGCAGGTTAGTTTTTTTGTTGTTGTTTGTTTGTTTTTCTACCAGAAGGATTGTCTGACTGTTCTATAAAGCTTCTACTTAAAACAGAAGGTCATTTAAACTTGTTTTTGTTATTTAGTCAGTCTTGCACACTTCTTTGCCTGGACATTTGCATTCAGATGGTTAGCTATCTACTGTTCCTCAGTGTCTGATGTGTCTGAATTAACTGGATGTTGTGTTTAGACACGTTCCCATTTTGTCCTGGAAACAGACTTTTTTTTTTTTTTTTTTTTTTATAATCCTGAGTATGATGACATTTCATTAGGATATTTATTGACTTGCCAGACCAGTAGGAGGTGGGCATTTGTGTTGGGGTGGTGGTGGTATTTTTCTGAACTACTACAGCAAAGCTGGAAGCAGTATAATTGAAACTAGGGTAAAATATGAAAATTCCTTCATACATATTGTGTGACGCTAGATCACTTAAAATGTGTTTGTGGACTTTCTTTGTCTTTAATATACTTATCCGATACAATCTCTTATTCTTCAATATAAGTTAAGTGCCTTTCCCCATATCTTCAATAAATTTCTACAGTTAAGTTGAGCCCTCTTAATTTCATACATACTGTTATCATAATGATGTACTCTGTCATTAAAAATGGTTATGGCCTTGGATTCTGTAGGTCAGAACTGGAGAATATTAGTAAAATTCAATTTTGTGTTCTTTAATGGCCATACGTAATTTAGGAATGATGCTGCTTTTTGCTTTGCATTTTTAATTTATAGAGGCCGTATCTGTTTAAAGAGAAGCAATTGTTCTTATGATTACACTTACTGATTTTTGCAGTCATGCTAGATTTTTTTCTAGACTACAGTGAGGAGAACCAAATTCAAAAGGATGACTCAACAAAAGTTGGGAATTCCTTTTTGCACCCTGAAACCTTACTTCCAGAATCCACACATTGTTGGAGGAAATACTAGCGATTGTTTCAGTGTCTTAAACATCTTGAAATTATGTAAATATGTTCTGACTTCTGACGTCCTTAGGACATTCTTTGTACTCTGGCACATGCAAAACCTGACTGGGCACTGAACTACTCAGGACTTACATGTAGGCATGTAGACAAGAGCTTATATGTAGACATGTAGACAAGAGCTGCTTTTGAGACTGTTTCCTTTTTTCATAATGGCGATATCATTTGTCATTGCTGTAAGCTTTAATTCTTCTTTTGGCTCATTTTTTAGTAGTCTATAACTTCCTGTTCAATATAAGGCATCTTTGTATTTCTGCTATGAAGATCATCAGTCATCAGAGTGCTAGAGACAGATTTCTGTCAATGAAAAGGAAGGTAGTTCTATTTTATGCTGTGCTGGTATGTGTTCCTAAAACTACAGAGCAACAATTCTTCTCCAATCTAATATGCAGTGTTGTTGGTCACTGTGAACAACTTAACAGGAGTAGAATAAATACCGAGTTCACTGTAAGTTTCAGCAGTGTATAAAGCAACTTTTTTTTGTGATTTTGCACAAAAGTTTTCAGTGTGTTCATTAATTTGTAAAGCTCTTAGGATTCGCGACCTATAACTGAAGGATCACTGTGATCCTGCTTCAGGCTGTATTTCTTCCAGTTCATAGATTAAGATTAAATTCTATTAATCTGACGTGAACTGAACAGAATGAATTCCCTTAGTGAGCTGCTGTAGTGTTAGCGGTTGCACCTCTTTCTAACATGGGTGGGGAGTTCAGAGAATCCTACCACTTATGAATACTAACTTCTTAAGGTTTTCAACATTAAAAGTTCAAAATCTACTTGTATTCACGCCCTGTGGTGGTATCATTTGTGATAAAACTCATCTAAAGGTGCATCTTAGTGCTGTATCTTTTTTTAAAAGGAAGTCTTTCTAGAATGAAACTAGACCAGAAATATTAAACACTTGTCCAGTCAATCAACAGGTCGATTAAGTTGGAATGAGTTGTATCGAGTACTGCTGTCACTTTTGTGTGAGAATATGGAGACAAATTTCTGCTTATGAGACTTTTCTTGAAAAGAGGGAAACAAGAAGAGTTAAGAGTTAGGTTTTATGAAAAAAATGCTTGAAACTTCCTACCAAAATAGCAAAAAGCCCTATGGTTGTCTAGAAAAGATAAAGATTTATCTCAGAGGAGCCTCCTAGCATATTCTGTAGGTTGGAAGCAATTTTTTTTTCTCCTTAAACTAATCATTAGATAATTGTTATGAATAGGGACAAAACTAGTTGGCCTTTTTTTTTTAAGAAGTAGGGGGTCATTCATTTTCTTCCCCATAACAAGTGTTAGGTTTCCAGGTAACTGTAAAACTGCAAGAAAACAAACTGTATAAAGTTGCTTAAAGATTTAAAAAAAAAAAAAAAGCTTAAAAAAAATTAGAAAACACTTTTCCCTACGAAAAAGTGAATAAGCTGAAATATAAAGGAGAAAATTTACCACTTTTTTTTCCTCTCATTTTAGGGTACAGTCAATGGTGTGCTGCTAGTGACGCCAAATAATATAATGTTTGATCCTCATAAAATGGATCCTCTGGTCCAAGAGAACGGCTGTGAAGAGTATGGCATCATGTGTCCCATGGAAGAAGTGATGTCAGCTGCTTTGTATAAGGAAATTGTGGACAGCAAAATTAAGGATTCATTAAGCATGTAAGATAGAATAGTATTTATGAAGCTTTGAGTAAATATATGGCTGACCATGCAAAAGTAGCACAAACACATTTTTTTTCTGTTTTCCTTTGTAAGAATGTCCAAGATTGGCTCGGAGAAAACATGGAGAAAGCTTGCATTGTTTTAAGCTCTCACATTCATTACTACTTTGAGAATATCTCTTCTTCTATATATGTGTATTTTCCTCTTATAGTCTCTTTAAAAAAAATAAAAGTAAAAAGGGGGGAGAGGGTACCATAGCACTTCCTCTGCTCCTATTCCACCATGTAACAGATAAACCTGAATCTTTGAAAATGTGGAAACCGCACAAAATAGAAAAACTCAGCTTAAACAGCTTTAGGTACAAAACTTTGTGTACCACTTTCTACTTGCTTCTCAAACTGGCTTCCTATACCTTCTTTCTGTTCTGTTAAAAAATTTTAGGACTAATTTTCAGAGGTTTGTGTATATTTTTATGGCATTAGGAGTTTACTTTTTTCCTTTTTGGCCAGGAGAAAAACTGTGTTCCCAACCCTTTGAATCTAGAATTGTTTAAAGTGAATAGAATGGTTGGCAACTCTTAATAGCCGGTGTTTTTTGTGGTAGGCGTTTAAAACTGACTTTAAACAGCAGCGTGAAAAAAAAATCTTTGTTCCATTCTGTATTTTTCCTAATTTTATATGATCCTTAGGAATAGTATGCATTCTAATATTAAATCAAGAGACTTTTAAAAATAGTACAATAAAAATCATGCCATCTGTCATTGTCCATACAGCATAAACATTTGCAGACTACCTTTAATCGTCTAACTGCAGGGAAGTATACAACTTTAACCAAGGTATTTTCCTCGGTAGAGCTCATATATACATGTATATGTTTGAGTAAAGCTGTTTTCCTGATGTATAACTTTTTCTAAATATGCAACCATCTTCTGTAAGGAGGTGCTAGTTGTCCTATAGTGAGGCCTAAGTTATGAACCCATTCAGTAGCTATGAAAATTGCTCTTTTAAACTTCTTACAGGTAGCATGCCATCATATTTCTCGATAATCATAAATATTTTGACACCTAGAAGAAGTAACTCTTACATCTCTTTTTTTATGTGCAGTTTCAACAGAGACCTACTAATAGAGTGCCATGTTGACATGGCCTTGTTTGCTCTCTGAAGTCATGTGTTTCCTGAAAGTAACTAATGTATGTCTTGCTACATTAGTACTTTTGGGGTTTTTGATGTACAGTGTTGCCTTTGGTTCGACTTCTGGGAGTTTAAAAACTCCATCTGGAAAACAGTCATCTAATTTTCATAATTTCATTACCTGCACTAGGAACTACAAGGATTTTTATTTTTTAATCTACCTTTTTCAATCATAATATTGCAGTTGCAAAACAAGTCTTTCCCAGCATGTTTAGCATTTCAATGATTCAACTTTGACTTACAAATTTATCTTCAATATTCTATAGATTTTTGTGCTTTTATAGCACATGCATTTGTTTTTATTTTCGCCTCTAATATAAATGCATGTGGAATGAAAACATACCTGATAAGAAAAGGTTACACGGCATTTGAAGTCTTGGATGTCTGGTTTGTTTCATCTTTCTTGTCCAACTTCTATAAACTATGCATGGTAACTTTTAACATTTTCTTTGGTCCCAGCACTTTTATGCTTCAAAATCTGAGGTATGTTTGTGAGCTTTTGGTAAAACACAATGCAAATTCCTGAAGTTTGTAACCAAAACTCTTAACAGCTACAGCTAAATCAGACAAGACCCTCTGTGTGTCTTGAAGTATTTGAGACTTCTTGTGTTTCTATATTTTTTTCTAAACATTTCACTGCTATGGTTAACTCTTTTACCAACTGTAAAACCAAAAACAAATTTGGAAAAGCAACACGAATACTGAAAGTAATCTTATTGGTGTAATGGAAACATATTGCAAAACTGATGCGTTCTTTAGTTATTAAATGTCATGCTGTAAGGTTTTTATATATAAGCAACAATCCATACTAAAATTGCACATTTTCAGATATATTTTTCCACTTTTTCTCATATTTCTGGTACCTTAGGTTGTTATCAATGTAATCTTGAAAAATTAAGGAAATAGCCCAATCTAACAAGCGATAAATCCTAAACTCTATTCCTCAAGCTTTGCAAGCAAAATTACTATGTTAGCACAATCTTAGCATCAACCTCATATTGAAATTTGAGTAAGAGGTTGTATGTTTTTGCAAACATCCTGGATTTTAATGATGTCTAAGTGACGTTAGTAACTGAATAAAAAGTTTTGTAGAAATGCAGAGTGGAATTATCCCTTTTCAGTGTGGGAGATTAAGGTACAAAATAAAGGTACTAGGTAATAGAAGTTCTCCTATGGTAACTGGTCTTCATTTCACAACTCTAGTCAAGAGTAAGCTTAAGCATGAGAAACTCCTAATTAAGGTTGTACAACACTAAATTTCTTTGAAAACACTGATACAAGCCTGAGTCATATTGGTATGGTTGAACATATTCACAGCCACCTCAAATTCCACAAATTTTAGAAAATGGTTAGCTTATTTCTAAAGGCAAGTTTTAAATAATGTAATGTAATGTCACGGAGAAAGCAAGTTCTTCTTTTATGCCTGCTTTTATTTTTTCATATGTTATTTATCAACATTTGATGTCTGTTCTTTCAAATGTTCTGTTGTACCAAGTAGTTTAGGATTTATTTATCTTAACAGTGGTAAAATGTTAGGTACCTGACTTGTGAGCACCCTGTTGGGTATTTTCCAGAATAGTAAGATCTTGATACAAATCTACCTTGATGGTTCCTATTGTTCTGTATTGACTTGCTTAGCCAGGATTATACCAGGTGATTTAATGCTGGTATTTTACCAGTGAGCTAGATGTCAACTTTATAATACATGGGACAGATCTATGAAATTATTCTGGCCTCTTTGGTAGACAAAGCTTAAAAGATCGTGGAGGACTTCAGCCATTGGATTTTAGGGTTGCTTGTAGCTCTTTGTGTTTTTTTTTTTTTTTTTTCCTTGTGTTTTTTTACTTCATTTTCTACTTTAAGCATCTGAAACAGTTTTGCTGGTTTCATAAGAATTTCTGCTTGCAAAAGTAACGTGAAATTGGGAGGTCACATCTATGTCATATGGCCAAAAGGTATGCGGTAAGCTTACTGCTACAGAGATACATTGTGTAAACATATTGGTGCTTGCTTCTCCTTGCTGATACTCTACAGGGTTAAGAGGGATGGGGTGGGCATGGGAGGAGTTTATTTTTAAGACTAAAAGAAGTGATTTTTTTAGCATTAAACTTACTAAAGAAAAAGGCTCTGCAATAAAGGTCACCTGCTATTGTAATTACTCTTATTTGCTCAACAGAGACATAGAACAACTGTCTGTAAGGGAACTTGGCCACTCCAAGAAAGCTGCAAAGAGCAATACAGATGAAATGGATGCAAGGATCCGGGATACAGGCAATGACAGTGCTAGCACTGCCCCAAGGAGTACGGAGGAGTCTCTTTCAGAAGACGTGTTCACAGAATCAGAACTCTCTCCAATACGTGAGGAACTTGTTTCCTCGGATGAGCTTCGACAAGGCAAATCTTCTGGAGCATCATCAGAATCTGTCCAAACAATAAACCAAACGAGTGCAGAATGTTTAACAATAATTTCGGACTCGAAAGAAGCTGACAGTGACTTAAAACTCAGTGCTGAAATGGTTGTAAATGTTAAACAGTTTAGTACCCACAGTTTAGGTTCAGAAAGTGCAGAGATGGCTGTAAAGGGGGGACAGGAATCTAGTGAAAATACTGGGAATGTGCTCCAGCAGTCAAGGCAAGATGCACATGGTAGCAAAGAACAGAACAAAGAGACAAAAATGGACCAAGATCAAGATTCTACACAAGCAAAAGAGCCAGAAATACAGAGTAAGACAGAAGAAAGTCCACATTGTGAAGATACCACAGACTCTCCAAAGAAAGAGACTACTAGCAAAGGAAAAGTAGTGAAAGAGCGAACTCAAGACTCCGAGACAGAAGTTGAGGAACTTCGCAAACTCTGGAAGACCCATACTATGCAACAAACCAAACAACAAAGAGAAAACATGCAGCAGGATTCACAAAAAGAAATCAGTCAAAAAACTGTGGCTGCAGGAGAAGGGCAACCAGAAGGTGAGTCAGTATTTATGGATGGTGTTAGCCTTCAGACTTGCAATGCATTTCCCTTCAGCTCTCGAGAATTTTCTGTTTTCTGCTCTGCAGAACACATCGTCATGTATTGCTTATTTCTCACTGTCTTGAAGATATACTTAAGCTATACTTATTTAAACCAGTGGGAAAATTTTGCTCAGGAAATTGAAAACGTAAATACCTTTGTGACTGATATTTTTCTTCATTGAAATTGTTTATGATCATATTAAAATATGCAGTATATTTGTAGGGGACATTTCAATGAACCTGTATGATTAGATTCTTGATACATTGGTCTCTGTAGAGCTCAAAATCAAAAGTGTTCCTTAGCAGTCAGCTAACTGTTGCTTAAATTTTGCTCCTGTGTATGAATAAATTTCAGGGAATTAATTTATTTTATGGTACATATGCCTTGTGGTTAAGGTTCATGATGTGAGCAGCAAACATAGGAGGCTTAATATAAGACTGAGACTTAAAATGGTTTTCAGACCATTCACTTGCAACTTGTAATACTTTCATGCTGACCAGATCAAGCTTGAACATATGAAAAGTACTTCTCAGGGCAAATAACAGCTAGATGGTAAAACTAATGCTATGAATGTGGGGAATATGTAGACTTACAAAGGAATATCCTTACTCCTCTGTAAGATCAGGCTATAGGATTATTAGTTAGAAGCTATTTTGAAAGTCTGAAGTTATTCAATTCATGTATTTAAAAAAAAAATATTAATGTTGTCATATTTAAATAGCTTAGATGTTTCTGAATATACTTCATTATGCTTTACAAAAACTTTTTAGGTCACTTTCTGATACCCCATTCTTACTAATGGAGATAAACTAGTCATTTCAATTGTGCAATATTTGGAGGTGGCTATAAAGAAAGCCTAACTTTAATGCCTGCCACATACTCATAGAGTATGTATGAAATGCATTTGATGGTTGTATTGTTTTCTTTTACTAACTAGAAGCTGAGGTTATATTGAATAAAAATAAATTCTTTAGCAGAAATTGTTACATTTGAGGTTCTGAAATGATTCAGATTTTTTCTTTCTTTTCCTGTTAAGCAAGTAACTTAATTTCAAAATTTGGAACAGGCTAATAGTTGCATCACTCTGTGAGAAGTTTGGTTTTTACATCTTAATATTTAAGACAATCCTCTGGCAAAGATGTCAGTTGACATAAGTTGCTCTTTATGACTTTAAAAAAAATAATAATGCAAGCACAAGTATTCTCTGCCACCGTAGCTGTTCTCCTAACAATTGAATGTTACCTGTAATTTAGATATATTGAATACTTAATTTTTTCTGGTTTTACTAAAGATTCTTATTTAGTAATACTAAGTTTTTTCCATGCAAGATGAACTGTACAGTCACAGAGTATACGTACATATAATCAGTGTCTCACTCAGAGGAATACAAGCTAGAACCTTGCTCTTTGGAGACTTGTGCTAATGGCTTCACTCAAAATAGTACGTTTTTTACTAGCATTTGAGTTGTATTAACAATTTCTGCTGATTTTATTTGTGTTCGTGAATATTTCAGTCTAGACAGATTTAATGAAACATATACTGGCTTCATCTATAGGCAAATTTAAATAGAGCCAGGGTAGAAGTATAGATCTATTCCTTGACTTCTGAAGATCACCAAAGACTACATTTAAGACAGGTCTACTAGTGATAGATCACATCTCATGATAAGAGTGAGATGCTGTAAAAACTTTTGTGTTCTGTCTATTGTACTCCTTAAAAGTGTCTGTTTACCACTTAGCTGGATATTGGTAAAAAGGAAACAAAGCATAAGAGCCAATAACCACTACTAGAATCTTATTTTTCTGGATTTTTTTTTTTGTATTAAACACAGAAATTAGGAGAATACACACACACACACAAAGAGAATTGCAAAATTGCAAATAGCTCCTTTGACATTTTGGGATAGGGACAGATTATTAATTTTGTTTCTCTCATCTAGATGAATATAAATCTTACTGATTTTTCTAATTTTTTAAGAGACTATACAAATCCCATTTCTTAGGGCTCTAGATCAGATGTAGCAGTTTAAAACTTCTAAAGGACCAAAATACAAATGTCAGATTGTTTTGAGTTTCTTCTCTTAAGCTGCCAGAAAATTCACATGCTAGTCCTGTGGAACTGCAGAAAACCCCACTATGAAGTGGGGTTTTGTTTGTCATCTTTTTAAAATCTGACAATTTATCTTACAGATTATAGGCTTATAAAATATTTCTGGATCACATGTGCTATAACTATCCTACCATTCCATATACTGCAGGTATAATCCTAAAATATAAGTGTAATGTCAGTACCCATTTAGATACTTACTGGAAAAAAGCAAACAAACAAAAAACATTATTTTATGGCACAATACAATTCTAAACTTTGTGTTGAAAACTAGATTCAAAGCATACAGTAGAGATATTTATAGATGAAGAAGGTGATATTTACTCATGTGCTCATTGTATTGGTAGTCTGCATGGTCACACTGATGGTGAGCTTCAGCTGTAACCAACAGATGAGTCTCCTAGAAAGCTGAAACATGTCTGTACATACCTTTAACAACAGAGACAGGCTAAATCCTTTGTGACCATCAGAATTCTGAAAACTTGCACTTTCCTTCCTGCTTTAAAAAGTCTCATGTGGCTGTAGCTCATGTTCTAGGATTTGAACAATTATTCTGGCAAAGAAATAATTCTGAGAAGGCTTCTTCTGTAACCCTGTGCTGACTTGACAATCCAGACCTTGAGGGTAATCATTTAATTTTGCTTGTTCAATTAAATACAGTACTGGCAGGAAAAGCCCCATACTGCAACATCTGGTATACTTTATCATGAAGTGGTGTTCATACCTTTGAAGTGTTTGAAATATCTAACAAATTAAAACTTATCTGAGTTGTCTATTAGCAGTACCAGAAATTTTCTTCTTTAAAGGAAAAGTAATTACTGAGCAGTTTTTACATCTGTAAAGTACTTATTTAAGTGTCTTTTGCATGTGCGTGGAGGCTTTTTAAGTGTGGTGTCTGAATCAGTGTTGAGGGATATGCATTGAGAACATCTTCTGAAAGCCTTTCAAGCATGGCTGAAGGATTACTATAATGTCAACTGGGGTTGGAAGTAAAGATGTAGAGCACAAGATATTTGAATATTAAGCTAATTCTGCTAATGATATAACTTAGCACACCTTTTTTTGAGTTTAACTGACCTTATGTCAGGTAAACATCTTATATAGTTATTTCCTATTACAAAAGTGGTCAATCATTCTATTAAATCCTATTGTACGTTGTGGATAGCTTATTTTTCTTTACTAATAGGTTCTTCCCATGTGAAAGAGAAACGAAGACATCGATCTCACAAGTTTTTGCTTCTCAAGGTTGGAAAACCTATGAGAAAAACATTTGTTTCACAAGCAAGTGCATCGATGCAACAGTATGCTCAGAGAGATAAAAAACATGAGTACTGGTTTGCTGTTCCACAAGAAAGGTAAGAAAGGTAGACTAGAAAAAAAATATGAAAGTTTCCTCTGTGTGTTTTGGGTTTTTCCCTACCCCATTCTTTTTGTGTCTGTCTATAAAAAAAAAAAAAAAAAAAAAAAAAAAAAAAAATTGAGCCCAGGATACTGATGATTGGCTTTACTTAATGCCTGAATACCTCATTACCATATTGAAGTTTTGCTGAGTTATTTGCAGGTTCAGTCAATAGTCTCTCATTATTTGGGCTTTTGTAGCAAGTAAAAATCAAACATTCAAGTAAATGGGGCCTGATAAAGGAAGTGGGTTCTGCAGGGAAGGTTTTTTTTGTTGTTGATGTTTTTTGTAAATTGCCATTATCTGTGCTTCCCATTGCTTGGAAAAAATATTTCTCTCTAGAGCTCTGAGTTGAAAAGAACTAGCTGGCATACTTCTGTTTTACTGTTATGGAACAAACATATTTTCCAGGAAGCAACTTAAACACATCTACTGGAAAAAATGTCTAAATTAGCTGCAACGACATGAGATGTCCATGCTCACTAGTAAAGTCTTGCATTTCTTAAATGATCTTTGCTACTAGTAAACTGTGACTTATTTTCAACTTGAAAATGTGATTTTTTTCCTGAGGTATTGGAGTTTATTATGACAGAAGAGATTAAAAACAAACTAAAAAGCAACCCAAACAAAAAGTAATTATCAGATGTCATCTTGTATAAATACCTACACACAATGATGAAGTCACTTTTCCATCTTTTCTTTTGAGCTGAATGGCATAGAATGTCCAGTTGGGGCACTGCAGTTGAGGACAGATATCGATCAATTGGAGAGAGTCCAGAGGAAAGCAGCAAGACTAATTAATGCCTAGAAAGTGTAACATATAAGGAAAATTAGAAGTAAGTGGGGTTCTTTAATCTAAAGGAGAAAAGATTGATTACAAACACAAAAATCATTTCATACTTAAAAGTTGACTGCAGTGAGAAAGGCAGTAGTCTTTCTTCATGTCCACTGTGAATGGAGACATGTAACACACTGAAATGATGTCAAAATACCTGAGTTTTTCAGCAGAGAGAACTGATTCTAGCACATTACTAATCTGGTTTTAAAATCACCCTCACTACCCTCAAGTGGTATAGATTTTTTCAATTTCTTGACAGCTGGTAAAAATATATCTTTGGTTTATTTTCTAATGTAATAGTGCAAGTACTTACCTTCAGGAGAAAGCAGAATGTATCACTTATTTCAGAAGTAGTAGTTCTTAGCTGATGGTCTCTGACCTCCTTGGTAATGACTCCACCCATACGTGGTTTCTCTCTCTAACTGTATGGCAGATCAGTGATTTGTTTTTTATCCATACAGTGTGTACAATGTACACTAAAAGGTTGCATGTGGGCAGATTTTTTCTTAATTCAGTGCTTAACTTGTTTAGTGCTGCTCTGCATAGGTCAAACTATGCAGTGTCAAGATAGGTGAAAGAAAACTAGTGATAAGATTGTGAGATAACTAATTTTCTATTTCATTGTTCGTAATCTCAAGTAAGCCTATCAGGGAAGGAATGTTCTGGATTTCGGGATTTTCTTACAGTTTTTTTGTGGGTTTTTTTTTTTTTTTTTTTTAACTTTAACTGCTGTAACTATGAATTTAAAGCTGTTTTAATAGTAGAAGGCCTTGCTTTCATTTTTTATTTTTCCTACTTCTTGTAGGACTTTTGTAGGACTCAGTGCATGAGGAAACTGAAGCTTCCCTTTCTGACTTTGAATTCCCTTTCTGTCATAGAATTTGTTAAGCCTTATGCATCTGAAATGTTTTCTCTTTTACTGTCGGAGAACAATTTATCTTTTTCCTTTTATCAGTGTTATCTGGAAACCTTTAATTTTAACGAGAGCTGTCTTTGAATAACTGACCATGTTCAGAGGCTTTTAATACGTACCCATGCTACATCCTTTTAGACGGATGCATGGGCAAATTATAGCTGCATTTTTTGAGGCTTTGCAGCCATGTATCTCTTGCTATTCCAGTTTTGTAGGTCTTTAGTAAGAAAGGAGGGGGAAAATGTCCAAAGATTTTTCTTCACACTAATCCAGTGTGCAGACCAACTGTAACAAATACCTCTGAAAAGAGACATGGGAATACCCAAACTCTAGAATTTGTGTCACTGGCCACTTAGCTCTAAAGCTGTCTCTTCCACGATGAGATAAGTGCAATGAATCCAGTAGTTCTTTTTCTAAATGCTCTGTCTGTGTCCATTTGGGAAATAATTAAGCAACATAGACTGACACCTGTCTAAAGAACTTTCTTCCGGGAATTTGTGCATTTTGTTTTTCCAAACTGGAAAACCATATCATTTGTGGCAGGTAACTTAAAGGGAGGTAACTTAAATATTGGGTATTTACTGCTGTGCTACAGACCAGGTAGCCTCTAGCTTCATCTAGTTATGTATATGCATATTTTCAGCCTTACTTTCTCACATAAGTAGAGATTCTCAGTCTATGTGACTTTGGTTACATTTCTGGAAGTCTTAAGCTCTTCTTTGAGGGTAGAGAAAACAGACATACAGACTTTTAAAATCCTGTTTGCGTTTATATTTCATGTACTTTTAAAATAATATGAAAAATATCTTAAAACTTTATTTTGGAAGTTATTTCAACTGGAATACTGTTTCCAATTGGATGATAATGGTTGGAAGGTCTGTGCTCTTATATGAGAACATGGCTAGTCACTTGCAAGTTTTTCATTTTCCTCCAGTGTGAGCTTCTTATAATTAATATAAAAACCAAAGCCCCCGCACTATTATAATGGCTAGCTTTTTTCAAATGTATTTCTAGTATTTAATAAAATGTGAAATTGTAAGTATTTTTATTTTAACCCCAGGTATTTCATATTATTTGATACAGCCCAAATGTTTACCATGTTTTCTCTTCTCTGTATCATTACTTGACTTCTCTAGGACAGATCACTTGTATGTCTTCTTTATCCAGTGGAGTCCAGAGCTATATGCAGAGGATACTGGGGAGTCTCTTCGAGAGCCTGGATTTATAGTGGTAAAAAAGAAGGAAGAGCCTGAAACTAGTGAAGAATCTACTACTGAAGATGCTGCTAAAGAGTGGGAGGTAAGGAAGAATGGTGTCACTCTTAATATTTTCATAGGAATATTATTAAGATTAGTTTTAAATATTTTCTCAATAAACGAACAAAGTTTAGTCTGCTTACTGTAATCATGGTTGCTTAATTTATGCCATCCTGATGCTTTGCTCAAACATCAGTTCAGGCAACATTTCACAATTAGAAGTCCGTTTTGTTTGGAGCAAATTGTAAGTTAAAACTTGGCTTGAATATGAGTAAAGCAGAGAAGCTTAACTTTGAAGCAGACTGTTTGCAGTCAAGAAACTTTCTGATTTTCTATCATGCCTGTGTATATAATGTTGAATATTCATTGGTAAGACTCATAACGAGGATGAGGAAAAAAAAACAAACAAGGAAAATTAATAGATTAATGAAATGTTTTTTCTAATAATCCGATAAATAACTTTCAATTATAATATTTTCATACATAAGTTTGCTGTTGCATGGATTTTTAGTAATACGCTGCAACTGAAACTATCTCTTTATTTTTTATGATGAACACCTTACTCTCATGTGAATCTGTGTCCACTGTGTTTCTATGGACACATCTTTACATGTCTGTGGTTTTGTTTTTTAGTGTGCATACAACTAAACCTTGTAGTCTTGTGCATTCAAGTGTCAGTCAAATTTGATTCTTGTCATATATTGTAAAAGTATCCCATCAGCACTGTTTAACTTGAATCTCAGGACAGCAATTGCAGTATATATCTTGATTTTTATTTTTTTTCTTTGGTGGAACATGCCAAAATTGAGGAAGTCTATATTTGTGTTCTCTGGAATATTTTTGTATAGTATGAAAGATGAAAAATAAAAAAAAAAATGCAGTAGTCTTAGTTTTCTTCTACTAAAATTTAAACTTTTGGGACTAAGAATTCTGTTTTCGAGCTGTCACTTACTTAGCTGATGTATTAGGCTAGTGCTAAAGAACACTACCTCTGCAGCTAAATAATTGTGTGGAGGAGTTTGCTGATAAATTAATATCATGCATGTCTTCTAAATCTTAAGATTTTCAGTGTGTATATTGCTCAAGTATTGACACCACTAACTTATTTTGGTATTGGCTCTTGCTCAAAGGCTTTTGATATCTTAAAACCTTGCCTTCTGGAGCACAGAAAACAGACTGTCAAGTGATCAGTTTTATGGTTCAAGGCACAACATACATCTTTTAGTGAACTATTCATTTACTCTGTTTTACCCATTTGTACAGAACCATTTTCACAGGAAGTAGCACAATGATTTCTTCAGGATGAAACTTTTTAGGAGCTCTTTCTGAAGATAGCAGAGGCAGTCCTTTTCCTAAATGTGTTAGTTATTTGCTTAAAAAAAAACAAAACAAACAAACTAATTATTTGAGCCTTTATTTACATTTAGCTGGAAACAGTTGTAGAAGACATTTCAAAAGTAGCTATTTCCATCTGTGTTGCATGAAATCATTTTAAGTTTGTTTTTCATAATCTAATCCAGAATTTTTTAATGAAGTTATACATCATACTAACTTTTATATTAAGCAAAGTTGTGCACATACAAGAAATATGCTGGTGTCATCTTCTGGGCATTTTAATTTGCGTAGTAAGACTTCTCTTACTCGACTTACAGCACAAATCTGAAAGCTGTTTAGAAATTAACTTTCCTAATCGGAAATGCTTGGCAGTATCAGAGTTACAGTGGTTTTTAACACACGTGCTAGAAAATGTCAGCAGACACAGAATTGTAGCTGTTGTCATGCCCATTATTCCCACTGAATTTCATTGTTTTCAGTCAATGCACTTCCTTTAACCCAGCAAGCTTTTACTGTCAGCTCTTCATCCAGGTTTCATGCAAGATAGCAGGTAAACAGCATCACTGAAACTTTTTGATTTTACTGCAAGTTTTGGAGGATAATGAGATGAAAAATAGACTGCCTTGTTCAGAACATACTGGTAGGAAAACTCAGAGTGGAACAGAAATGAAAAACAAAATCTCGATTTACACATGTATGGCTAGGAACTCTTGATTTACTAGAAGAGGAAGATAATGGAATAGCTTGCTTTTCCAAAAAGTATACATTCTTTCTGCTGTTGCTGTCCAATAGGATAAGACTAGAGAAGCAGGGAAGAGGAGTAGTTGTTAACCCAGGTGTTGTGCTCTGAGATGGTCATCAGCTTTTGATTCTATGCTTGGTAGTCCTATATTCACACATTCAGCTGCGGCTTTTTATCAAGAGACTTTAAGTACTGTGATTTCTTTGGAAAAAGAATTACAGGAAGAAAAGGATCAAGTGAAAGCAAAGACCAATACCATAAAAAACAGTGCATAAAAAAGCATGTGCTTTCTTCTACTTTCCTCTATCTGCACATAGTTTTTTGTATCAACCTTTTCCCTGAAGTAATTTAGTAGGTACAATCTCTGATCTAGCAGCAAGAAAGTCAAGACTCCTGCAATCAGATAAAACATGTTTTTATCAGATAACTACATTGCATCAAGTATTCAAAAGAAAAACACTTCAGAAATTACGCTGTTGGGTTCTTGATGGTGTTATCCCCATCAATTTACCTCAAGTCTCTTTTTTAACTTTCTTGTATTCAAGTGAATGTGTATATTCATCAGGGAAGAGGGTGTTGTTTTTTTTTTGTTTGTTTGTTTGTTTGGTGGGGGATAGGGGAGGATATTCGATCTGTACTGAGCCATGGAGATTTCAGGCTGTATTTATCGCGGCAATATTTTTTATTTTTTGTTTAGAGTGTAGTGATTCAAGTGCTATTGGTTCTCTCCATATGTTAGCACAAAGAGTTATTACTATTTGGAAGACTGTTGATAAACAAAGTTTTTTTTCCAAAATGCATTTTGTTCTTACATTTAAATGTAACCAGCTTTGAAAGCAAGCTGAGCGTTTCTGTTGAGCTGCAACTCAGAAGCAACTTCTGTTGGTACTTAATGGTGTATTTTTTTTGTTTTCTTTTTAAGTTTTATATAATATTGTTGTGGTTTATCCTGGCTGGCAGCTAAGCAGGACAAATATAAATATGTATAGGAATTAATGAAGTAGTAATGAATTAAGGTACTTGCTCTTACTTGCTGATGCCTTAATATCATTTTGGTGCCAATAACAGTGCTGTAAATGTTAAGGACTGGTCTTAAGCTTGAAGAATCTAGAGATGAGTGGAGAGGAAAAATTGTTTGAAATGTGCAGTCTCCAAAGCCTGGCTCAAAAATGAGTTTTCAAGTCATGCAACTACTTTGTTATATCTGTAAAAAAAAAAAAAATAAATAAAAAAAAAAATAAATTGCTAATAGTTTCATATGGCTGCATGAGAGCTTTTCTTCATGAAAGATGTGTTGTTGACATTCACTGTAAAGAATAATAAATGTTTTTTTTTTTTTTTGCATTATGTATACAATTCGTTTAAAAAAAAAAAGAACGGAGCGCATGTTACAGATGTATGTTACCTACATTTTAAGATGTACATTACCTACTATACATCATATCTGTAAGTTTTCTTGAGGATTTCTGCAACTTTTCTGATTTGGCAGTCTGATTCTTGTATGCCAGAAACTCCAGTTCTACTATCTGTTACCTAGCATGAGTTTTAAAATCTTGACAGATTTGTTTCTACTGCATTTCCTATATGAAATGGCAGGCAGCAGTTTGAAGTTGACTGGAGGAAAAAGACTTGGAAAACAAGTATGCATGTAAAATATTTTTAACCATATTAGGGTTCTAGTGCAGAGTTGGAGTGCTTACATTCCACTGAACTTGTATGCATTTCAAGATGCTGCTTGTGAAAGTTGCTGATAAACTCAAATATTTTTCTTTGAAAGTGAGGCATAAATAAGGCCCTATCTGCTGAGACCTTTAAGGGATCAATGAATCATATTTGGAGAGAATAGTCAACTGAAGCTAACTTTCAAGAAAAGGTTTTAACGCTTCTGGTATTGCTAGATAAAAAGGAAATCCCAATGTTTTTAGAACATAGAGCAAGGAGGAAGGCATTCGAAGGGAAACGACTGAAATGATTATTTGAGTAAGAAAGGGTGCATAAAGGAGGAATTATGTGATTTGTGCTTTCCTGTGTGCAGTTTTTACTATACAATTTTTGTACGTTTTCTTTATATCTAACTAAAAGACTAATTGATCTCTTCAGAGGTTTCTAGATTTGATTCTGGAACAGTATATATGTGAGGTACCACAATTAAGTGTCTGTCATTATGCAATATTGGAAATACAGAACTTATGCTGAAAAATCAGATCTCTGGTCATCAACCGGAGTACGGACACAAAATAAAATTACTCAGTACAGACAGAGCTGAATATTTGTGAGATGTTGAAGACACTTCATTTTATGCAGTTGTGAAGAAATCACTTAAGGAAACTGGTTCCTACTTAAATCTTAGATCCATTAAGTAAACAGAAGAATTACTTTATAATAGAACAGTGGATTGGATAAAGTGTTGATTTCCTTCACATATTTCCCCCTGTCATCAGATGTCATTAATTGCTATTATCCAAGATCGCCATGCTTCAGATCTATATAAATCTAAATACTAAATAAGAATCCTGAAAACAGGAAGCTCATTGTCAGAGAACTTGAAAGCTCTTCTTACAGTAGTTGGTAACTGGCTCAGTTGTTTAGAAAATACAGAAAGCCCGTCTGATTTGAAGCCGTCTAGATGTCAGCTTTCAAAGTGAAGCATGAGTTGACAGATGTTTGCAGCCAGTTTTCCCAGTTTCCTGATTTTTTTTGGATGTGTTCTAGTCTTGCATTTCACAATCATTACCTCTAAATGGAGTGTTCAGAAATTCTGTTTGTGTTTTTGTAGAAGAATGATGGTCACAAATAGTGATTGTCCCTGGGTCAGACAATAGATTTTCAGTATTTTCAGGTTTGGAATATTGGATATAGGTGCTTAAGTTTTCTACTGGATCTGGACCGTACCCTATAACACTACTATACTAAAACGAATCTTTCTGTTTCTGTGTGCATTGCTCTTTCCTTAAATAGGGCTTACATTTTTGTATACTTAATAGCATTTTTCCTATAAATTTGTTTTAGCTCCCTGCCCTATATTTTGAGCGAAATAGCTGCCTGCTATGTCTTACATTTTAAAATGTGGTGTGATCATATGATGCCTGCCACTAACAGTCCTCAAAATAGGAGTATTTTCGCAATGTTTCTTGAAATGCTGTCTCTTAGTCATCTAACTACTATACACAATACACTCTCATAGTGTGGTTTTATGTTATGTGTTGTCTGTTTGGAAATTATAGGTATGTCACTATGCATGAGTCACTAAAAAGCATATTTAATAGGCTTTGCACTTGGTCTGGACAATGAGATTCTTATGAACTTCTGCAGGTGTGCAGTACTAAAAGTGTTAAATTATTTTTTGTGATTGAAGAGGTTGGTGGCCATAAACATAATGTGATGCCTTTCCTAAGGACAAGTAGCTCTTCTTGCTTTTGCAATTAGCTTGAATAAATATTGTAAAAATCTCAACTTCATGCTTAGGACACTTTTTTTCCTTACAATTTATATTCTCTAATCTATTCTGAAACCCCTTATAATTTGTAAGGGAAAATTTGGATGTAATTCAGTACATAAAACTGTCCTTCAGTAATTGGAATCACTTATGTAGAATTGTAACTGATAGTTATTTCATGTATCTATTAGAGAGAACTAGGATAGTCTCTCTTCTGAGACATGAAGCAGAATCATGCAACTAAAAATCTTGTGCTTTTGTGACTCTGGCTTTCAGAGTGCCTCTGGAAATCCAGAGGAAATCTTTGGATGGGGAAATGCCTTCTTATTTTTTCCTAAACTGTTGAAAGGAAACAAGGGATAACTTCTTAAATTAGACTTCCTTTCTTAAGAAAACACTATCAGCCAACTAAGAAGCTGTGCCATTCCTTGTTGTGCAGGATACCACCGAAGCTGGCTATTGTGTTGTTTGGTGTGTTTTGTATAGGCAGAAAGGGAGAAAAATCAGACCTCAGTTAACCATAATCCCATATCAGCTTTACCTGTTAGTTCATGCACTGAAACACCTTTGTTGCCATAACTTTTTGCAAAGATCTGCTTGTTCTAGAACAAAAGTAGTTATTTTACTTAGGTATTTACCAATACCTGCTTTATTTTTTTAATGGCACTAACTTCGTTGTTTCTGAACTCAGGACAGTTTCTGCAGTCATCTGAGAGGCTTTTTTTTTACAAAGTAGAACCTGCCTACCTCCTATTAAAGAAGATAAATCAGACCTCTTAATTCAGCTATATTCTGTATGTTTTCTATTATGAAAATTGTAAACTGCCTTTCTTTCACCTAGCAGAATCTCTGCAAAAGATCAAGCAACTGAGTTAGGTGCCTTTGTAATTCTGAAGTTCTTGAACACTTGTGCATAAAAACTGTAATCATTGAAATACACCTGTTTGATGTTAGGAAGTAGCAACCCCATCTCTTTAAAATATACATATAAAAGTAGATATGTCACTGAAAGTGAAATTAATGTCATTGTTTATTGATTTTTGTTTGTTTGTTCCCAGACAAGGCAATACAACATCATAAAAACAAGCTTTCAGCTTGTCAGTCAGAAATGCAAATGACTTGTGAATTGCATTGAGGCACTTAAAGTCATCCAGTCTGGTTCCTGTGATTTATATGTTTTGCTCAATTTTCAGGATTGCTTCTGGAATTAAAGTATTAAATTCTAGAAACAATCTTATTTCATGGGTATGCCTCATATAATCTTCCTGGGAATTGCTTAGGGATGTTTGTCTTATCTTCAGGGTAACACACGTGTGGCTTTTCATCATGAAATGGTCCCCTACAAAGCAGCATACTGTGGAAATTAACAGGAATTGCTAAAACAAGCAATTCCTTCCCAAAAAACACTCCCCAGTATCTCTCAGGACTAACCTTGTTCACTTAAGAGGAGTCTTTTTACTAATGTAATATTGATTTAAAAATGTGTGCATATTAAATACAGGGATTGTAAAATTCAACATCGCAACTTTTCTGTCTCTTTGGTAGTAAGAAGTTGTGTTAGCTACAGAGAGAAACAGAATGACGCCATCTAGCCAGACTGCAACGATGTTTCACACCCTGTATCCTATTTTTTTCCTACACAAGTTTATAAGGAGTTGCTGTAGTTGTTATCCTGTTTCTAGGTTATGAGATCTTGTAAACTGGTAACTTTAAATGTGATATGGCAAAGCTATAAACTGATCTGGAGTAAAAATAAGACATTTCATAAATGGTGTTGGTTTGTACTCACATTTTTCTGTTACTTTTTAATTTAGGACAGATCGGTTTATTAGGAAAACCAGCATTGTGTACAACAATTGCTGAAAGGCCTATATGCTTCTGGCTTGAACATTGATTGTATAGAGATGTTTGGCTTAGTTACAAACTAACAATGACAATAACAAGATTAATATTCAGTGTAATTAGATGCACTTTGTTTTGTTCTGTTGTCTAGGTAGCAAATAGGCCTGCTCTTAAATGCATGCTGCTGTTCTGCAGTTACGTTAGGTCTGAGTTAATATTCCATCTCTCTGGAATCTTATTAATTATGAACTTATGAAGGAATGTATTAACAAGATGAGTTTCTGATTCAATTTATCAGATCAGCAGTATAACCCACAAATGCAGAAAAGAATAAAAGGGCAGTTTATTTTTGTCTTTAATTAGGAGATACTCTCAGGTTCTGAGATCCCTGCATGGGCTTTTTTTTGTCTAACATGAATTTGTCTTCCACCAGTCTGGAAAAAGCGTTAAGGGGCTGGGTGGAGATCAAGAATCACAAGAGAAAGCTTTGGTCACTCTTATTACTGTTTCGTGATGATGATGCTATCCTGACCTGCCTTCCCCCTCCAACAGATACTCTCAGCTACACGGCAGCTCCATTCTTGGGAGATGCTGCTGCTGCTGGAAGCCTGAACATCAAAACAGATGGGCAGGAGGTCTGATTTGAAAAAGTTACTAGTGCATTTATTCCCATTAAACTTTGCAAATATAATCAGGTGAAAAAAATAGGCTTTCAGATCTCACCAAGCAAGTTTATGGCTCTCCTGTTTTGAGAAAATTTTAAAAATCCTTCTGAGAAGCTCTGGGTGGGAGCCGCTTTAACTAGAAGCTGTAGTAGCTTAACTCAACTTACTACATCCTAGTAAGTTGAGTTAAGATTTAAAATATATATTCAGTGTACTAGAATAAAAAAAAATATATGATGGCCTAAATTCCTAGGTAATTCCTCCCCCCTTCGCTTTTTTAATTTTATTTTTTTTTTGGGGGGGGAGGAGGGAAGGGAGGAAAACAATGCTAAAATAAGCTGAGGGGGAGTTAGTTATGTGGCTAGCTTTCTCTTTTGGCTCAGAAGATGCATCTCAACAGGCAGTTTGAAATAGATTTTCTGCATACTTTCCATTCCTTTGAGTTTGGCCTGGCTGATTTATTTTTGTAGCTTTTCTTGTATTTATTGCAATTATCTCATCTGAAGCAGTTTTAATTAAGTCTATGCAGTGCGTTTGTTGCTTTACTTCAGTATTGGCTCTTATTGATTTTAAAAACATAATAAATGGGTGTATGGTTTGTTTGAATCTTACACTAGATACACATTCAGTATGTTATTGTATGAGTTTCCCAATTTTCAGTTTTGAATGGGCCCCTGATAAAAATGTTCATAAGAGAATTGCTAAGAAGAAAGTTAAGTCAGAACAAATTGATTTTCAGAGTTACCAGCTCCTAAGAAAGCTTTTACGGAGAAGAAACACTTTATCATTCTGAATTACATTGTTAGACACTAGAGCAAGGTGAGGAGTTTCAGTGCTGTTTGCTGTGTACTTGAGCTCTGCTGCTGGTTTCCTCTGCTTAGGCATCTTGGTTTTTAGATCGGTGCAATAGCAGAAGTGATCAGTGTTTAATGTTATGCTGCTGCTTGCCACTACCTCTGCTTATTCAGTATTTTAATCTAGAACTAGGAGCACTGGGTGTTTTGGGGAGGGGGAATAAAGCCTGCAAGTGCTGCTACAAGGAAGTTCTCAAAGGGGTGCATGCTGCACATATTACTGCTGAACACACCTGATTAGATAAACGTTCCTTCCTTAAGGAAAAAAGAAAACATGATTCTGAGAAATGTGGAGAGTTTTGCATCCTGAATGCTGTAACCTTTAATATATTACATATGCACACACATTTATAGATTACTGACTATTATTTAACCTGTCCTGGAGTCTAAGAAAACAAACAAACAAACAAAAAAAAAAATGAGTCTATACAGAATTACGAGCAATAGAAAGACAAACTTATTTTACTGTGGAGTGCAAATTTGTTAATGAATACTAGGATAACAATTTCACAAGCAGCTCTTTATTTTGTATTTTTAAGTACTGCATACAAAAAAAATGAAGTTCTGTATCTTTAAATATTCTAGCCTTTTCAACAAACTCGTGCTCTGCAACCACCCTTGAATACAGGAAACCTTTCTTCTTCTCTACCGTCATCATTTGGGATGCAACCCCCCTACTGTACACTTGTTCATTTGTTCCCAGCCACGTCAGTCAAATCTGTGCCTCTAGCAGCCTATCCTGTCACCATTGTGGGGCTCTGTCTGTGCCTGGAACTGACAGCAGGTAGAGAGAATGCTTTCAAACAGCCTTGAATGATTTTTAGTCTCGTTTTATTTTTAGAAGGGAAATGTCTCGGCTCTGGTATGGGAAGAAGGGAGGAAAGCATCAGCCAGTTAATCATAAATATGCTCTGGTAATTTTCAGCACAGTATGTTCATTTCTGGTATTGCATTCTCTTAATGGTATGGTGCATAGGCAGTTTCTGGAAGTTTAAATTTTGAATGTGTGAACAGGATGCTAAGTCAGATTTTCGCAGTTTTCATGTACATAATTTAATTCCTCATATTTCATTGGTACTAGTTAAGAGAAACTACTTTGAAGGTTACGGAATTTTAGCAGTTTGAATTTTATTGGTTTTTATTTTTTCCCCTTTTTGAGTAATTCATCTTATTTCAGCAACAATTTGCTTTATAGCTAAATATATTGAACAGTAGATTCCATTGACATTTACTTAGAAAGCTATAAATCCAAGCTGCTATTTGGTTATAGCTTCTCAGAAGTCATTCAACCATATGAAGATCTTCTAACAGTTCTGAATTGATGGAGAAAAGTGCTGTAGTCCCATGTCCCTCTCATACTTTTATAAGAAAGGGGAGTGAGGATATGCCACTGTTTTTACGGTTCACTAAATCTATGGAATTAACTATTTGTACTGCATTGTTTACCCCAGAAAGGCTTAAATTTGTATAATAATAATAAAATAGTTCTCAGTGAGACTTGCAAAGCAGTAACATCTTGGGAATAGGGAGGAAGCGATCTTGACAATATACTTGTTGTGCTTTACCAGACAGCAGATCTGGAGATATATAATTCAGATTCTGATAAGCTTTTCACCTTCTTTGTAAGAGTTGTAGATCTCTGGTTTCTGGTGCGTGTGTCTTTTGCAGGTGCTATTGACTTCGCTTTTTTATTTTTATTTTTGTCTTTATTTGTAATCAGGTTACTTGCAGAATATTAAATCATGTCACATGGCAATGATTGTTTCTCTAAATGCATTCCTGACTAAGAACATTTTTCTGAAAGAATAGGCTCTTACTTTTCTATAGAATAGAGGTACAATAGCTGAATTAACTCAAACATAATTCAAGCATACCTTTTACACTGCTGCAGAGTATCTGAAGGTTAACAAGGGTATTATTTAAATATAGATATGGATGCTTCTTGCCCAGCTTATTTAAAAAAATAAAAAAGTTTTATTCTTTGTTACAAGTATTTCCTTTAGGACCAACATTTCATGTTAGCCAGAGTCCAACTACTCTAACAACTACTCTAGAGCAATAGTAACTGACTTGTATGGAGAGGTTAAACTTTGAGAACCTTTCCTATGGAGAGGTTGACAATATAAGGAGAATCTTTCTTCGCTAGAAAACAGTTTTTTTTCATGTATAAAACAGGTCTAATCAGAAAAAGGGGTGTAGAAATAACTACAGAATGAATATATCTTACAAATCTTATTATATCAACGAGTTACTCTGTATTTTTTTACCTTCAATGAATGATCATAAAGCTAATGTGACAGTGTAACCTTCCTATGGAAAAGAGAGGAGGAGTGTTGGAACCATTACTTGTGTTGTGTGAGACAGTGGGAAGCATGTCAGACTGGCAGCAAATATGTAGTTTTTGACTAAATGTTTTGTTTGTTCATCTGAAATTCAAATGAAGACACAGCTGATGTGAAATAACATATCATTCTGTTTGGTCCAGCAACTATAATAAAAGTATGAATTAGGTATAAGTCATCTGGGTTTATTTACCTACAAGGTCTTTAGTATACATGATAGAGTAAACTTAGACCAGGCATTTAAGGCATCTGATGCTTTCCTAGGGTAAGAAATCAGTCTTAATGACCAACCAAATCATCATGCTCCCACTTCAAAATATGCTTCCCAATTTTTAGTAAATCTGTTTGTTACTAACTCTTCATTGTACTGCAATAGAAGCTATGATGGTAAGTTTCTAGAATGTCAGAAATGTAGGCAGCCATTCTTCTATCAAAGCACTTCAGACAAAGGACACCAGGCAATACAAGAGAACAAAAGGTGAATTTGCTGCCTTTGGGAAATGCCTGTCATGGCTGGAATGCTTTGCAGTGCTTCTATAGGGGATGCAGCCAAAGGGGATAAAACCACTAAAACCTTACCTTTGTCTTTTATATTCTGAAAATACAATGCAAAGGGCATTAAAATAATTCTGGTTTTAATGGTTTGAATGTCTTGACTTGCAAAAATTCTGAGATTCTTCATAGAATCATAGAATATCCCCAGTTTGAAGGGACCCACAAGGATCATTGACTCCAACTCCTGGCTCCACAGAATGTCTACCAAAAATTCAGACCATATGACTGAGAGCATTGTCCAAACACTTCTTAAAACTCCAACAGGCTTGGTGTGTTCTTGATGTGTAAGCAATAAGCTGCTAAGCTGAGGGTGTAGTTCTTTGGCTATGTTTAGGTTCTGGGGATGTGTTAATAAGAGTATACACATGAAAGATGAGAAGTTAGTGCTCACCCCTGTGGATGCCAGAACATTAATCCAATGATCTTCAGAAGGCAGTTTTCTATACTCAGTTTTATTAATTATAGTAATGAAGTGATCTGAGTATATTGGGGGAAAAAAAAAAAAAAAAGAGTGCAATCCAGTACTTTCTTATAGTGATTATTGCCTTGAACCTTGTCCTGATCAGGTGTGTGCCATACCCAGTGTCCTAACTTAGAGTACGTGTATTAATACTTGTGAAATACTAGGCCTCACTACAAGTGCAGTTCAGAAGCAGATAAAGATTTGAAAAGGTTGATTGTAAATTGAAAGAAAATATGTGGGTATTAGAGGCCTATATTTTGTGTGCATTTAATGGTCTATGCAATCCGAAGTTGATTCTGTAGCTTTTCTGATGAAAAAGGGCAAAGCTTTCCACAACTAGGGTGGGATTCAGTTATCTACTTCTAAACACGTATGACACATGTTATAATACACTATGTTCTCACACCTGAGAGGATATCTCCATGGTGTGATCAGATTTTATATTTATATTTGGGGGTCAGTTTTGCAACTGGCACTGTTTGTCATCTTTGTTGGTGATGTGGACGGTGAGATCGAGTGCACCCTCAGCAAGTTCAGTGATGACACCACGCTGCATGGTGCGGTTGACATGCAGAAGGGACAGGATGCCATCCAGAGGGGCCTGAGGGTCCTGCACCTTGGTTGGGGCAATCCCAAGCATAAATACAGGCTGGGTGGAGAATGGGTTGAGAGCAGCCCTGAGGAGGAGGACCTGGGGGTGTTGGTTGGTGAGCTCAGCATGAGCTGGCAATGTGTGCCTACAGCTCAGGAAGCCAACCATACCCTGGGCTGCACCAAAAGCAGCGTGGCCAGCAGGGCGAGGAAGGTGATTGTCCGCCTCTGCTCTGCTCTTCTGAGACCCCACCTGGAGCCCTGCATTCAGCACAAGGAAGAAATGGGCCTAGAAAAGCAGGTAGACTTAGAATAGCTGTTAGGAAGAAATTCTTCACTCAGAGGGTGGTTAGGCACTGGACCAATTTGCCCAGAGAAGCTGTGGATGTCCCATCCCTGGAAGTGTTCAAGACCAGGCTGATTGGGACTTTGGGCAACTTGGTCTGGTGGGAGATGTCCCTGCCCATGGCAGGGAGGTTAGAGCTGGATGATCTTCAAGGTTTCTTCCAACCAAAACCATTCTACAGTTCTGGAATGGCAGCTTGAGGTCAGGTACTGGGTGCTTTGGTTTAGATAACTGAAACTCTGGTTTCTTTTACTTGCTAGTTCTGAAACTTCCTTCAATTATTTGCAAGATAAATCAACTGGGTCAGAAGATCTAGGTTTTGTTGGTAATAATGCTAATTTCTTTTCTTAAATTTTAGATTCTTTGACAAAATGAGTCAACTTGCATGACATCTCTAATATTCATAAATCTGATTCTTAACTCTTTGCACAGACATCCTAAGGTTTATTTAATGTTTTCCTGTTAATTTTAACTCTTGCTGGCATTATCTTTCTCAAAGTAATGATTTCTAATATCTTAAACAGTTTGTTATAAAGGCTTCGAGAGTTGCTGTAAGCACTGTGCTTAAGGCTTTGATTGCATTCTTCTCAAGTGAATTTATTAATTCTGATTATTGTGAAACTTTTAATTTTTCTTCAATACATGTTTATTATGTCAAAGCAGATACTTAACAGTCTGTCCCGTGGTGCTGTGGAGACTGTACTGATCACAAGGCAAATGCTGTTGTCTTGTAAGATACTAAGCTCTTCTGTCACAGCTCTGGAAAATATCCTGGTATGCAGAACAGCTCTTAGAGACGGCCAGTTTTAAAGAGAACAGCAGTGCCTGCCAGTTTAGTGGACTGCTGCTATTCTCTGATTCCTCTCCTTTGCCTAAAATGGCTAGCTCTTCCTCTTCATCAGCAGTGACAGGAAGCTGGTTTGGCTGAAAACGACTCAGATGGGTTCACTCTGCAGCCACACCTGCTTCCTGAGCTGACTTGCATGGCCATAGGCAGGTCCAGAGCCATGGTTCTCAATAGCTCTCAAATAGCTGTCCAAACTATTCCAATAGCTCTCAAAAGCTATCGGAATTCAATTTTTTTTCTTTCAATTTATCTGTTTTCTAAACTTTTCCTTTAGTAAAGGGCTTAACTTGCATCTACAGTCATTTCCATCTGTGATCTATATTATGGGTCCTACCTCAGAAGATATGTAGGAACACTTCTGATGGTATGAGCAGGTAAACTTTGTGATAGATGCAGCTAAATTTTTGATGTTAGCCTCAGTTTAGTGAAATAGGTACATATATCTGTAAGGAGGCACATGGAAACATTTATGCAGGGATTTTTTTCTCATTAACATAAATTAAATTTGCCTTATTTTTTTTTTTTCAGAATGATACATAATGTTTATCTAATGTAGTAATTGCTATGTATTAATACATTATTTTAATGCAGTTAATATATCATAAATACTCCTTTTTGTAACAGAAGACTGCTTCAATATTGCTTCCTTTCAGGCAGCATCTTAGAATTTTGAGAGGATGCTAAATTTGTCTGAAAAAAGGAACACAAAGTTTTTCTCTTAAAATATTTCCTAACAGCATTTGGTTCATGAATGTACCTTTTATTTTCATTGTAACCTATTTGCAGCCTTTATAAAGTGTTTGATACTTTCTTACCTTTCTCCAGTTACTAATGAATTAGTAGTGGACTGATAGTTTGGAGTAACTTGTAAAGGGTTTAATAAAATTACATTGATTTCATTTTTATTTTAATCAAATAACTTGGCACAATTTGTGAAGCATTCTGGAGTCTGTTCACAAAGAAGCTTTCAGTTCACCTGATTTTGAGCAGATGTACTAACGTTCAGAGTATAATTGTTCAGCTTTCATTCTCTTTCATATTCAGATAATCATGAGAGTATAGATAACTGATGCTGAAGAAAACTGCTTAGGACTTTTACACCTTCTCCATTCTTACCTTTCAGAAGCACTTTTCAGCTCTGATAAGACAGAGAACATCGTTTCAGCTATTTTTTAGCTCCGAAAGTTCGGCTGTACTTGGTTTGAGAGCAGCAGTTAGACAGTGGTATTAGCAAACACATCAGGTGCGTGTGTTGGTCACTTTACTTCATTAAACTGGTAGAGGTTTCCCTCCTTGGTGTAAACAGTGTGCTTTTTTACAGCACTATATTGCAGCTATATGCAACCAGTGGCTGGAAGTGTTGATGTGTCACTGTGCATGTGGCAAACTGTCCTTCAAGGGCATTCAAACAATTGTAACTGGATATTCATGTGGATTGCTAATGGACTAATAAGTTCCATATTAGGATCTATCATTTGTGCTTTGCTTTTTGGGTGTGCCAGCATATCTTGCAAGAGGAGGTCCTCTGACATACTTTCAGAAAAGCAGTGTTGCAAAACATGAGTTTCTCTAGAAGGACAATCCTAAGTCCCCTGCTAAGTTGGACAGTTAGTATGTAAACCCTCTTTTTGACTTAACAGCATTAAATATTCAAACTCCTGTATGTTTTACTGAGTGGTTAACTCATAACTGGTATGAAGTCAAGCTGAAAAGCATTCGCACTGGTCGTACAACTTACCCATATTTTCTCAACAGTATTGGTTTAGAATAGAGGCTACAGAATCTCTTTTGTCCTGAAACATTAACCTCCCAGTTGTACATTTTCTTTGCTTCAGTCTATACCAACCAGTGCCCAATTTAACCATGAGAGATTTAGCTGTTCTTGTCTCTGCCTTCATTCTTTTTGAAACAGTATATAGCTAAAGAGTCAGCAGAGGGTTCTTCAGGAACACTTTCTGACCCTCAAAGTAAATTTAAGTGTCCAGTAATCTGGATGCTGGCATAGTGAAGAGTGCAGTAAATCACACAGCAATTTCACATAGGTAGGTCTGCACTTTAATCCTGGGCAGAGTACCTAGATCAAGACAATTTGGGGCATACTGGCAACTTCTGTGTAAGGACGTGGTCTGTACTGGAATTTTGATAGCTTTATCCTTTCAAGCTTAATGACTTGAATGCAGAAGAACTTATCTAAATTTTCTCTGGACTTTGCTCAGTATTTGAAAGCCAGCAAGGATGGAGATACTGTGATTTTCCTTGGAAGCCAGTGTCAGTCAGTTAATCATCTCCACTGTGAAGAATTATTTCTTTCATCTGATAAGAATTCGCCTTGTTGTGCCTTGTAACTATTGCCTTCCATCCTTTTAGTGCCCAGATTGGAAGCACAACAAAGGAATCAAGTTATCTGTTAGTATTGTCTCTTCCAGGCTAAACAAACCAGCTCCCTCAGATAGTCCTTGTGTATCATGTTTCCATCCCTAATCACTACCCCCAGTGGGCTCTGTGCAGTGTGTCAATCTGTCTTGGACTGAAGGAGACAGAAGTAGGCACAACATTACATGTGCAGCTTCACAAGCTTCCCTAACAGGGGAGTAATCATTTTTCTTGACCTTTGGCATTGCTCTTTCATTTGCCACCTGGAACATGATTAGCCTTCATCTTCACAAGCGGCCACTGTTAAACACTCTGCCTACCAAGACACCAGATCCCACCTCTCCTTGGCCTTTACTCCTTTCCTGCAAAGCTGCTGTCCAGTCAGCCAGCCCTCAGCCTGTACTGCCACATGGGGTTGTTCTGGTCCAGGTGGGTCTTTGCTGCTACTCAACTTCAAGCAGCTGGAGAGATGAGGGATGTCAGGAGGCTTCTGTTGCGTCATTATCAGCTCTTCCCCTTCCTTCCAGTGCATTGAGGACTTTCCCTAGAGTTTGGTCCTTCCTAAGCTTGCTGAGGGTGCATATTTTCATTGCTACTGAGCAGATTAAACAATACAGAATACTAGTGACTCCCATGGTTTATCAGTGGCTAACATTTGAATCACTAGCATCAGCCCTTTGAGCCCAGCAATCCAGGCAATTTTTCGGTTTTGTCTTCATATGCTCAAGACATAACTGATTTGACTGCAAGGCAGCACAGTGTTAAAAGCCTTTGTGAAATACAGATAAATGGCATCTACTACTGTCTGCCCAAAATGAAAGAATTTTAGTACAAAGAAACATTCTGTACTGAAAACCAGAGTGCAGTATGATGCATATGAAACTGCCCTTGTCTTTCATGGTTTCCATGTATTTCTAACAGAGTGTGAGTGAGGAAGTAAAAGCTCAAAGTGGAATGAGGTAGGAAGTATCTTCTGCATAGATCAGGATAGTAGACAGCCAGTACAGAGGCATGGGGAAGGGAAGAAATAACCAATTTATTTGATGTGGTGAAACTGAATGGAGGACTAATATGGTTATAAAGAAGGAAAATGAAGAAATCTTGACGGAATAGGACACTGCAGAAGCAGAGTATAGATAAAACCAACTGTAAAGCACAGGAAACTTCTAACTAATTAGACTACTGCCATTTCAAAACAGTCCTCAAACCTGGCAGAGACAAAATGGTAGCAGTTTTCAAGATACATCTCACTTTATGGATGAACTAGTGGAAGGTAGTTGCCAGTAAGCTTAAAGATGTATCTGATTGCATGACTAAATGAGCTACAGAACTCAGAAATACATAGTTTTGTCCACAGTAAAGCAAAAAAAAATGATGATGACCTGAACCATAAGCATTTTGTAGGTCATGCACTATAGCTGAACTATTGAGCTACTTTAACATACTCATTTAAAGCCCAGTTCCCATCTACTGAAACGCATAATGATGAATAGCTAACCTTGAAACATTTGTCCTTTGGCTTACTCAGAATGCTAGTATGGACTGTATGCTTAAAATGAAAACTAGACTTGAGAGGGTGGATCCCTCTATTCCAGGCCTCTAATTTTCTTGTTTGTAGTTTGAAATTCCGTGACATGATTTTTGTGATGTTTGTCACTGCATAGTCATTCTGTGGTATGCAGGCTTTTGTCCACAAGGCAGATATGAAGGTCCGAGTGTAATGTGACAGTGCATAATGTGTTCAGGATGACAAGGAGATGTTATTAGGGATACTTACTCAAATAAATATATGTTTCTTCTAGGTAAGAAATCTGTCAGAATACCTTGTGTGTGCTGTTTGAGGTTGTAGGCTTCCCTATGGCATATGAACAGACACGTCAGATGTGCTGACACTCTTGCTTAGTGATCTAAGGATTTCCCAAGGGAAGGATGGTGATAGAGTATTCATTTGACAAGTTGAAGGCAAGATGTCATTGCCTATAAAATAGTCAACATTACAGTATGTGAAATGGCATCTATATAATGGTTTCAGGCATGATGAGTTTTTTTGGGGCAAGAGTCTCCTTAAGTAACCAGGTACTCACAGACTATTTGAAGTTAAACATCTTATGTGGTAGAGACTATGCTTGAAGAAGTGATAAGACTTACAAGTCCTTACTGTCATCATGAAAAGCAAGAAGTTTATAGGTTGATGGGAAGAATGATGTAAAGATGTAACAAACTGTCACAGCAAATAAATTGATCCAGCTACGCTATCCTTTGTATGCTTGAGGAATACTTCTAAAGTTTTGCATGTAACTACTTGACTCTGAGAATGCACAAAATACAATCTATTCTTTATCTTTTATAAGAGAACAATGGAAAGTAGTGGACATAAAATGAGTGCTAGTAGTTTAGTTTATTCAGTTATAAAACTGGATGTTACAAATATTCCTTTTTCCTTGCCTTGCAGTTGCATGGGTAGAGTGAACCATCGCTGCTCAAGAGCCAGTCATGTGTGACTGGGCTCTGTACTCAGGACAGTGGCGAGTATCTGGCCAAACTCCTTGTAGTAGGGGCAGGTAGATGGGGAGCTGCTGGACTTGTGGTTATCTTCCTTTGCACTGTGGTAGGATCTCTAGAAATTTTTAATATGCTCTTACTACATGGGACATCCATTTAATCTCTTCACCAGCTGTTTTAAGATGCTTTCATATAAATGATGATTTTGAGTCTTTCTCAAAATCACATTATCTGCTGTAGTTACATCCAAATGACTGTTTTAGTCCTTTAGCCAGCTTGTTGCACCCAGAGCAGCATGTTCTAGAGCTTTCTGACTAAAGGCTTTCTGGCTGTACACCTCCTGCAAAAATGGAGGTGGCATTTGGAGTGAATGTGTTGATGAGCAGCTGTGTGATGGACAAGCAGCTCCTGAAGCTTTGGAAGTGAATGGAAAGTACAGGATAAAAATATTGTGGGGGTTACTGGCCTGTAGTCCTGCTACCTTTGTTTTTAACTATCTTTACTGACAGATAGAAGAGTCAGAACCTGTTAAGGATTCTGAGATTTGCTTCTGGTTATTCTGCTTATGAAAGCAAACCAGGTTCAAAGGATTCATTTAATCTGGATGTAAAGAAGGTTTGAGAGGACTTTGGGGGTGTAGAGTGTGGGTTAAGGCATGCAACTCAGATTGACTTATAACTTAACATCCTGATACTGGTAACTTTGTGCTTCTTTATCAGTTCTACATTCATCCTAGAACACTAAGATGCATCAGACTGCTAGTGCCATTGGTGTTTAATGTGTAAGTTTGCTATGTCTACTCATAAGTCTAAAATCGCCTACGTGTGCATTGTCCTTGCCAAAACAAACATCTTTTAGCACTTCTTGTTTGTTATCATTGCCCGTTTTTCCTTCATTATTCTCCTCCACTTTTTTCTTTCTTACCTTTTTACTTTTCTTCAACTGTCAGTGGAATTATTGTCTTCCTGTCTCCATATTCAGGTAGTGTCAGTGGCTGAGTATCACCGCAGGATCGATGCTCTAAATAGCGAAGAACTGCGCACACTCTGCAGACGTCTCCAGGTGCACTCTTCAGTAGTTTAAAACCCATCTCCAGATACTAAAAACATCTTTCTTTGTAGTGTCTTTGATCAGGGCAAGTCCCATATTAAGTGGGTTTGTCTTGTCTACAACACTACAAGGATCCAGCAGAAAATTCCTTTGTTTTGGATGTATTTAATTGTGCAATGCTATGATGGAATGCAGTAACTTTATGATGAAGTTATTGCTTCCAACTCTTTCAAACAGGAATTTTCTGTCAGAATTTGAAAACTTGTTCTCAGTACTGCTTGGAGTGATGTGTTTTAACTTCCATTTTAGACTGGTGTGTTGTGTTAGATAGAAACTTTCCTAAAAAGAATGCAAAACAGGTGAAGAATCTAAAAACTGTTGCATAGTTGCATGGATGTTTAATTTTATGTAGGGATTATTCATCAAGAATCTCTCAGTATTTGGCAAGTATGAAGCTTCACTTCTGTGGAATAGGTAAGTATTTATTGCATTATACAAGCAGGTAACTGAGGCAGTTCAACATGTCAAAGGTTATACAAATGGAGCTGATAACGGAACTTCCTTTATCAAAAACAGTATTTTATTTTGGATTTTTGAAGGCTTACTGATGTGGACTGGAACTGATACTTGCATTCTCTTTAGGTGTTCCTTAGTTTGATAGTTGTACATCTCAATTCAAAGTTTTATATCATATCTAACTTACTGATTGAAAGCATAACATAGAACTCTTAAGAGCTCAGTTGTTTTTTCCTGTAGTAATTGGCTGCTGAAACTTTAGAAAGTTCATTTCATGTTTATTTTTTTTACTTTAATCTTGTTTTTTTAAACCATTATGTAATTATGCAATCTCTTCTTAGTTCTTTTATTTCAATTTATTTAATACTTAGTAATTTGCTACCTAAGCATTTTATAAATAGCAAGGTTGTGTAAATTGATAGTGAGCATAAACCCAGAAGCTGCACTTCTACAGGAAAATCAAAAATTCTGCAGAGAAGATAAATTCCCATTTGAGAACAAAACAGTTGTCTCTGACAAGTGTTGGTGGGGAATCTTTGTATTAATATCCTGGAAATACAACAGTTCTTTTCAAATAACTCTCACCTGGGATGCCCCAACTCAAGATTTAAGCTGACTTGAAAAAGCTGATGTGAAGGCCACAGCCTGTAAGCTGTGCATGCTCCAGACTCTGCTCTGAGGCTGTTTTTTTGGTTTGTGGTGTAGACAGCCTGACAGTTACTAACTGCAGCAGCCCCTGGAATGTGCACATAGGTCAGTCTGCTTAATGGAAATTGAGCAGGAAATACATGTGCAGGTTCAGAGCTGCACTTGGTTCTGTCAGATAGATAGCCTTCTACGTCTGCTTCTACAAAGCAGTATTTTTCCTAGAAAGTTGCTCTACCGTGTTCATACAAAAACAAGTCTTTAATACAAATTATTCATGTTTGCGTGGTGTGCTTTAATCAATATTGAAGAATAACAGGGAATAAACTTTCTGCTGTACTCTTGAACATTGCTGAGGCTTTTACAGAGTTGAAGCAGTGTAAGATGTATGAGAGGTATGTAAGGTAGAAAAGATTGGGCTACTAAATAACATCTTCTATAGATAGCACAAATGCAATATGTGTGTCATCTTTGTATGTGAGAAGTGCAGATACTTTTTTTCCTCAGGACACAGAAATTAGTGCATAGTTGACACTAGAAACAGTTGTCACCCTCCACTGAAAAATGGAAGGCCTGAGTTTTTTGCTTACTTGATTGTTGCTTTTTAAGTGTACCTTTCCTTGAGCTTAGAATTAATGTTGCAATTAAGTTATTGCACGCATATACTTAGAGTGCATATATATACAACTATTTTTAAGTAACAGGAGTTCGTGATAGAAACTTTTTTCATAGCTCTTAAGGGAAAGAAAGGTGATAACATGGGGTTGGATTTCTTGCTGGGGTTTTCTTGCCTTCCTCCCAGGTGGCTATATTTGTTTAAATACTCCTATGTGTATTCCAGTGTTTTCTTTTATCTAGCTTTTATTTAGTTAACTAAGAAAGTTCTTTCTGAAAGGCTTGGCAAAGTTTATCACAGTGGTACATGAAATACTGTAGTTGTCATGTATGTTTTTAATATGAGCTATATGGCAAACACAGGTGTTTTTTTGTTCTGGAAATGGCAGGTATTTCCTTAAAATTTGCAGGATTCAGGCTTTGAATATTTCAGTCTGACCTTTAGTGAAACTTGATTTAGGCTGCTAAATTTTTCAGGTGTACTCGTTCTTGTTAAGGCTTCTTTATTTATTAAATCTCTGTTATAATAAGTCTTGCTGCAGTGGTTTATGTTGCTAACTTCCTTAACTTTCAGTCCTGCACTTTTGTCAGACTAAGCTATTCCCACAATAAGCTTTAACTACTTCTGTAGCAAGATTTATAAAAGGAAAACTGGTTCTTAGTTGGTCTAGTTTTTGTTGCATAGCATTTTAGCTTGAAAGTGCTAATGAATGCAGACTAAGCTAAACAACTGCTGTGATTTATGAAATCTGATGCATTTTGTGGCCTTGTGCCATCTCCAGCAAATGGTGGTCATCAACTGATTAGGGTAGGTGTATGGGCAGGGGATTTTAAACTACTGCAGGAGAATTGAATAATGCATCTCTACCAGATCTCCAAAGATCAATATGCAGCATTAAGTGTTACTGCTTTCTTCTCCCCACCCCTCTCAGCTGTCAAATCTTTCTTCTTTTTCCCATAAGTACTCTAGAAGATCAGCTCATAAAGTAGCAATGTTCCTAGAGCTCAATTCAGATGCTTTACTCAAGGTGTTTGACTGCAGTCTTTTCAAATACGTAGTAGAGATGTGGAAACTTTCACAGGTTAAAATCTCAGCAGAGATTAATCTTAAAAAAAAAAAAAAAAAGATACAGAAACTGCTGGGATTTTTTTATTAATATTTTGAAGTTTAAATTCCTTTTCTGAGCTCTTTAAATTATATTTAATGTGAATGATACAATGGAATTAAAATGCAAGCGTGTGCCTTGACCTCAGAAGAGCATTTGACTCCTTCAGCTGTCTGAAGGATTTATTTTAGCGTAAAACCGTGGCTTCTTTCTGAGTAGGTAACTGTGTAATTTAATGTTAATATATTGTTGAATATTGGCTTGCTAGTGGAAACAGTGACAATCTTGCTTAGATCAAATTAATGGATTTTTTAACTTTCAAAGGAGCTGCATAACTATAAATTGGTAACTGCATGGTTTTAAACCTGCAAATTGTATCTTCCCTGCTGATGATATTGCAAATACTTATTTTTCTGTGATTCTTTTTGTAGATAACAACAAGAGAAGATACAAATTCAAAACAGGCAACAAACATAAAAACAGACCTGGAGCCTGAAGCATTCCGGCCAAATCTTAGTGATCCCAGTGAATTACTCCAGCCAGAACATATAGAAAAGGTATTTACTTACTTACATGATTTTTTTAGTGTTGTATGTTGATGCTTCACAAATGATACGGCATAGTGTAAAACACACCAAATAATTTAAGGCCTTGTGTGGTACAAATGCATGTCAATACTTTGATAGCAAAAACTTTAGTTTTCTCCTATCACACTTTTAATATATCTTGCTAACATTGCCTCTATTTCATTCTTTTTGACAACAGTGTGGTGATCACTGCAGTTCTCATTGTCCAGTCCAAACTCATCACACTATATATGGTTATTGAAGGTTTGCATCAAGGGTTATGTTCAAAGGCATGGGAACAGGAGAGCAAGCATCTTTTATTCTTCAGTTTGTTACCTGTTGACTTGAGTAATATACATGTAGTATACCAGTACTGAGATGTAGTATTGCTATACAAGAATAACTACATGCCTTTACTGTCTTTAGATAACTTCAAGACTTTACCAAACATGTACTCATGTGGTGAAACCATTCTTCTCCTGTAGATCACTGGTAGAGCTGGGAGAATAAACTTCCTTGAGAGACCGAGGATAGAAAATGTGGGTGAAACTTGTAGGCTGACTGGAGTTTCTTAAACTAGCTGTTAAGATTGCTTGTAGTAGCTCAGAAGAATATTATCAGCCTTTACTGGTATGCAGTATGTTTTTACAAATAGTAAAAATAAATAAGTAAAAGGATTGTCATTTTCCTCTTAACAGCTTACAAAGTCTCTTCCACCGCGGACTATTGGATATCCATGGACTCTTGCCTACAGTACTGCCAAGCATGGCATGAGTTTGAAGACTCTGTATCGAACTATGCTGGGATTAGATACACCTGTGTTGTTGGTTATCAAGGACAGTGATGGACAGGTAGGAAACTGTGTGAAAGTTGGAACCTGAAAATTGATTCCCAATTTTGGGAATTATAAAGGAAAGGAGGAAAACTTATGTGTATCAAGATGGTTTCCTTCTTAGTAGTTACAATAGAGGCTTTTAAAAAAAATGTGATTCACCGTCAAGGAGTACTCTGACATACTGTAGTTCTGGGAAATACTATAACGATACTAGTTCACTGTCAAACTGTGACTCTTATAATATTATTGAATTTACTCTTACTATTCTTTTTGTAACGTACTTATAACACTAGAAATGATCTCTAAACTTCTGATGCCAGAAGGTCACGTTGAGTTGGAATGTCTTTGCCAGCTACTGCTAGTACATTCTGTGTCTGCAGCCAACATCTCTCTCCCATTCAAGGGCTATGGGATCTTTACTGCATGACGTTATATTCCTTGATTCTCTCTCTGTGGTGTAAATTTGAGAAACTGGATCACATCTTGCCATTTGAGTAGCAAGCATGCTCTCTTGAGGATTCTAATAAAAGATAAACATTACAGGCAGCATGAGACTTTGATTCTTTCTTACTGAATGTCCTGTGCTCTCTCATGCAAGTAAGTGACACAGCCACTGCAAAAGCTAACTTTACTTACCTGTCCCACTTTGGTAACCACTGTTTTTATTTTCAGGAAGCATGGGCTCATATCACCTCATATCATTCAGGGGGGCTGAAAACTGTAAATAAAGGGTATGTTTTCTAATTCGAGTCCCAACTCATGTTTTGTTTTTCCCATTCTGTTTCCTGCCTCATGGATTCCCTTATTTAAAAAAGAAAAATCTCTTCTAAACCTCTGTGCTAATACAGAATTTTTTTTCCAAGATAAATTCTTTAAAAGAGAACTTTTCATTACTTCTTAATCTTGAAGATAAAAACTATTCAGTAGACTTGATGTCTCGAGAGACAGTCAGCCTCTTCAAATGTACTTTGGTAACTTTTCTTCTCTAATTCTGTTATTAGCTTCTCAAGATTAATTTCTGCATCCTACAAGTTACCTGCTTCCTGGTACCAGATTATCTGGCCCAGAGCCAAAATGTTCTGTTTCAGATAGGACTGTCCTACCACCAGCGTGTAGTATTGCAATGCTGTTGAAACTATTCAGATAACTTCTCATAAATATCTCAACTTGCATGTTGAAAAAGCACTCTGTTTGCCCAACTGAAACAGGGAATTCAAAACTATGACATTTTTTTATTTTTTTTCTTGTTTTTGAAGCAAGCCATGACTAGTGTTCTCAATTTACAGGCTCTAGTCTGGGAAAATTGATGAAAGTGTTTGGACTTTTGAGTCAAGTGGGCACCAGAACTTAACACTTTTCATAGTACTCAGAGCTTGACTGGATGAGACCCTGACCCAAGCCAATATAGCTTCAGAATTAGTCTTCCTTTGAGCAGGAAACTGTACAAGATAACTATCTGACGTCCATAACAATTTAAGTTATTCTAATCCTACATAAATTATTCCAGTATTTATAATTGAAGCAAGCTTTAAAGTATCTCAGTCAAAAATCTGTAAAGTTCTCCATTTGGTTTGGAGGTGTGCTAGCTTTGTATTTTACAGGTATACAAATAACAGCACTGAGATGATCTGATACGGACACAAATAAATGCTTTGTGAAAAGTTCATATCTATGTAGAGGCTGGACTAAGATGTTTTAAGATTGGCCAAACTCTTTACATTATTTTAACAGTTAATTCCTGAGAAGGAGCATCAGTTTTTAATTAAATCTCATATTTACTTCAGAGCAGGATGTAAAGTTAGTCCTGAATGTATTGATGTGAACTAAGTCATGCACTAGCTACCTAAATGTAGCTACCAAAGTCATTCAAGGAGTAACTTGAGCCATTAAAAGAAGTTTGGGTCCAGAGACTCTGATAGTTTGAAGCATATAAATTAACAAATAACTGGAATGGTTCAATATCTTCCTTTTGTTATGAAGCTGCTGGAAAATATTAATGTACCTGTTTTCCAAGCATGGAGTTTTCTTTATTTCAACAACCCATTTTGTTTTCTTAACGAGTCAGTATTTCTTAGTTTGAATCCAGTATGGATTTTTACCTTGAAAGATACTCTATTTAAATTCAATTACCTGTACAGTAAGCACAGTCTGAGGTCACGAGATCTTTGACAGAGAAAGAAATTCGACCCAGATTTCTGAAGCGCTAACCTACTATGCCAAACACTTGAAATCATGAAATGGAAAAATGTCTCATATTTTGGTGTTGTTTTTTTTTTTTTTTAGAGATTACTTTTTGTTTATAATAAAAAAATTGGTCAATTTCTAGATTTTTTAGAGATAACATATTCAAAAGTAAATGTTTAAGTAAAAAGTGAGTAGTTGTTTCTGCAGAACTCTATCAATAGACAGAATAGACTCCAGCAATCATACCTTGTTTGGCTTCTTAATCTTTAATCTTAACAGTAGCAGCTGAACAGGTATTAAAGATCAAGTAAAAATGCAATACTGTCTTGAAGTTCAGATTCTGTTTTTTCACAAAACATGCATGAAGCTGGGGTGGTTGAAGAAGTAATTGTTTCTTGTGACACTGAGGTAACAAATGAAACCCTAGAAGAAGGTTATGTTACTAAAGAAACGTATTGCTGGAAACTAGGTATTTGGTTACTCTAATCTTCTAGTATTTAAAGATTATCTCTGATATTTGGCCAGTAGTCTCTGAAGGATGATGAACCAATACTTCTTAAAGTTCTGATGGAAGCCCTGATTTTTATAAAGAATTAAGCCAAGTAAACGCTTTTAGCAAAAACCAAATAAAACATGTAGAAAAGAATCCTTTTTCCAGCCTTTACTCAGAGTTTTCAGTAATACCCAAAGTACCAATTTAGAATGATTGACTACTGTAAATTTAAAATACCATTATCTAATCTGAATCATTGTGTGTTAGGTGAGGAGATATCACAGACTGAAACTAAGCTGACTATTTTTAGAAAAAGGATTTTAGAGTTTGTGGTCTTTATAGTAAGATAAGTATTATCTCACTTAATTCTGAAATCAAACAGCAATTTTAACTACTTTTTCTGTAACTTAATTTTAGCATTCTTCACAAAATTGCAGAGGGAAAGTTTTGCATGTCTTTGTAGCAGTCGACTGAGTGACTCTAATTGTTTAAGCCAGCTGATTTTCCACTAATATGAAACAACAATTTAATTTTTATCTATTTAATTTTTATTTCTTTCTGTATTGATGATGATCACTTCCTCAGCCATCATGCCATAATTGAGAGATGCACTTCTCTGATTTCCTTCTGTTTTTAATCTCGTTGCTGCTGCTTGAACATATGATCACTTAATGTTCTGCCCACAATTTATTGTAACACCTGCATCGGATGTTATACTTGGACAGTTCTCATATAAACTTTCTCTGACCTAGGAGGCTATCAAGCCAGTAATGGGCTAACAACAACAAAAAGCTGTAGGTTGTAAAAATATTGGGAATAATTTCAAGTATAATTTTAATAATTTCAAATTAAAAATAACCAACCAAACAATATTTTCTGGAAAGTAACAGGAAACTTTTTTTTTTATTTAGTGTTCCTTCATTTTGGTCTAATTTGGTTGATTTCCCCAGAAAGTAAAATGTATATATCCATTTCTTTATCTCATACAGCTGTTTTGTTCATGCTTAAACTGTGGGATAACAAAGAAAAATGTCTTTACAGTATTTGTTCCTGTATGTTCAATGAAATAACTATCTATGCAAAAGAAGTATTGACATAGTTCTTCTGTGATCTTGGATTAAAACTTCCTTTCACATTCTTGAACAGCAAAAAATCCAACTCAGTTGTAGAAAATTGTACTTCAGTGATTAAAACTTGACGTTTTTAGACCGAATTTGCTGTTTAACAATGCATTTGAAATGTGAAAAGTGAGCACCTTTAGCTGACTATAAAATTTTGTTTCATCTGCTTAAGTAAGCTTAAAAACAAACAAACAAAAAAAAACACTACAAAGAATCTGATTTTAGTGTAAATATTTGTCAAAAGTATGCTCCAAGGTAAAGTATCTTGTCAATGTAGTGATGTTCTTAATAAATTAAAAATAAAGTAGTAAGGAAACCTCTTCAGGTATTATGGTTTAGAGGAAATTCAGTGTGTAAATCCTCTCTGCTGCTCCATAATAATAAGTTGAGGGTCTCAAAATTGACTTTTAGAAGTGTGTAGTACTACCTGCACCAAAGTAATTTGTTTGCTGTTGTGCATAATTACTTCAAAATTATTAAAAGTTTATTGTAGGAAATTAGTATTTGAATTCAACAAAAATGTTTCAGAAAGTGTGCTATTGACATGATTGCTCTCAGTTACACTTTGAAGACATAATCTTATGTGCGTTATCAGGACCTTTGATGAAAATTATCCTTAATAATCTCCTGAAGAACAGTAAATGATAGCTTGGATGTCTCATAACCGGTCGAAGATTATGTATCAAGGGGAGGAAGATGCTTTATTTTATAATAAGCACATCATTCCCTTACATTATTCTCCTTTAAAGCTTGCAGCCTTTTATTTCAACTAGAAGTTTGAAGTTTCTGAACAAGAAACTTTCCAGACCACAAAAAATTCCTGAGAAGTACAGAATTCTATAATAGCAGTTGTTCTGAACTGGTATAAAAACCAAGTCAACTTTAAAACAGTCTTTGCACAGAGCTATCAAATATATAATCTTTGAGTTCCTGGTCTGAAAGTTGTGACTTGAAGGAGCTTGAACTAGTTTCATATATATTAATGGCTACTACAGACCTCAACATGGAATGCGATGCTTGGAAAACCTACCTATGGCTATGGAGCTTCTTAGGATGGGCAGAAGAAAATACCTTGATTTATATCCCAAACACTGGATGTCAGGACATGAGCTTTAGTGCCTCACTCTCATGTGTCATGAGATTTACTGTTTAACGTGAATTAAAAAAAAAAAAAAGCTTTTTTTTTTTTATACAGGCAAATAGAAAGTGCTAGTGGACTGCTTTGATATTTGCATCTAACTCTGCTTTTGCAGATGCCGAAACAAGTTTTCTACTAGCAACAGAAAAACTTTCTAAAGTTTCTATCCTTAGATTTAAAAAAAAAAATATGTTTTTTATTTTTATTAATTTTTTTTGGTATTGACTTAGTGAGGGAGAGTCCTCTTACGTTCTTTTGTTTATTGTATCACAAAACATAAATCAGTGCACTCAGGACCATGATAATGTTTAAGGTTTATAATCCTGTAATGAATTCAAGATCTGGCAATGTTTACAACATGACTGATATGCTTATTAGTTAATACCGATCATCATTGACTCTCAGATGCTGTGCAGTTTTTCTCAAGTATTTTCTTTTGTGTTTTTATTGTTACAGATTTTTGGTGCACTAGCATCTGAACCATTTAAAGTGAGCGATGGATTTTATGGCACTGGGGAGACCTTTTTGTTCACTTTTTCTCCAGATTTTGAGGTAAGAAGATATACCTTGGTATGGCTTAACTTTCCCCCTTCCCCTATGTGCATTATCTCCTAAGATACTGAATAAGTGTAACAGTAAATAATAATAATAATAAAAAAATAATCTAGGATTTGGCACAAAAAAGCCAGCATACAAACTTTTCCACAGATTCAGTAGGTGCTCAGTAAAATGGTAGTGTTTGCATAGTGAAAAGCTTCCTTAAGCTGACTCATTATCCTCAAGATTTTTCTGCTATTTAAAATTCTGCTACATTTATCTAAAAAATTCAGAAATGATGACATCATTTTAAAGGCTGTATCATCTAACCTCTTTGTGATTTCTTGGCATTTTTCATTGTGTAGAAGCCTTATTGCTCAAGGAAGTCTAGAGTAGTGTTGTTTTAAAATAGTATAAAGAATAGACTTTGTTCTGCTTCTGTGTCTGCATTTATCTGTTCTCAGAGTTTTTGTGTGAATTTGGTAACCTTATTAAATTAACATATACCATGTTTATTATTGTTTGATTTTCCTCAACCCAAACAAAGTTCACATATTCTAATTTGCTAGTCTGTTTTTTTCATTAGGTTTTCAAATGGACAGGAGACAACATGTTCTTCATTAAAGGTGACATGGACTCCCTTGCTTTTGGTGGAGGAGGGTAAGTTATAACTCATTTAACATTAGGAGGAATATTAACTGTCTATGTGTATCTTCATACTTTTGAAAAGCAAGCTTAGAATTTGTTTGACATATGAGCTTTCAATAGTTATCAAAATGTGAATGATTTAATGTCTTATGCTCACCTTCTAATGTTTGGTAAACTTAGAAGGTTTGTCTTCAGTGTAGTGTGACATCAAGTTACTTGCATGAGTCTTGATATATACCAAATGGACACAAGATACTTGCTTCTTAAGGCATGTAAATATGAAAAATAACCACAACTACAAAAGCCCTGCATTTAAATGGTACCATTCCAAGACATGCTAGTCTTTAGAAACTGTTCTATTCCTTTTTTTCCCCCATGGAAGTACATAAGCTTATAGGATATTTCCTATATTCATTATCCGTATTCTTCTCACATATAAAAGTAGTGGTATACCTTTTTCTTAATGCAAATGATTACTATGGAAATCTGTTTTTTTTTTTTATTGCTATTTCAGAATACTAAAATATTCCCAAATTAATGAGGAAAAGTCCTTTGCAGCTTTAAATTTATCAACAGAAGTACTTGTGTTGAAAAAGAGTTCTATAGTTCTTGTTCCCAAATTCTGAATGAAAAGTAAATTCAAACATTTAATATTAATCCCCTCAATCTTTCATATTAATACGTTGTCTGTCTTGCAGTGGGGAGTTTGCTCTTTGGCTCGATGGGGATCTCTACCATGGAAGAAGTCATTCGTGTAAAACATTTGGGAATCATACACTTTCTAAGAGAGAAGACTTCATTATTCAAGACATAGAAATTTGGGCTTTTGAATGAGTATTTAACTATTTCTACAGGGTATTGTCCCAAACCTGAAATTAATCAGTGCAGCTCAAAGTCCTTATGAGCAATATAATGAACCTGTTTACCTTTTTTTTTTTTTTTTTGTAAGTTTTCAGCATGACCATCAAGTTGTTATTTTGCAGTAGCAGACTTTTTTTATGCTTTCATGTGTGTAATATACTGTCCTACTTTTTCTAAGCTGTAGACACTTTTACAAAACACTGACTGTAGACTAAAAAAAGAAATCAGTTACTTCGAACCTTGCAGCCTACAAACTTTGTCATCCTTTTTACAGTTGCCTCCCATGTTTCCCACACACATCTTTCTGTAATCCTGCTAGGGGGCTGCTTCATTGAGTATAGTTTATTATTTTTGTATTCAAATTATATCTGTGAATGAAGTTGCCCTCTGTGAACCTACATAAGAAGAAAGCTGTGTGTGGGTATTTGGCAGTAGTATTACAGTGATTGGTCTGGACCAATGATGGGTAAATTTGTATGGTGCCACAAACAGACAAGATGCCTAGCATTCCTTCTTAACACATACCAGGACACATATGATCAAGTTAAGATATTCAGAGTCAACAGTGCCACTTGTCTTGTTTTTTTGTTCATGTTTAGAAAAAAGTCAGTTAAACAATGTGTTCTAGCTGCATGCTGATTGTATTAAAGAGTGATTTGCACATGCTGTTAATGATCTGCAGGTTTGGGACAATTACTGACAATATTGAGCTACATGGCAAAGATCTTTAAAATAACAGGGTAAAGTAAGAATGTGATAGTTCCACAAAATTAAAAGGCTAAAGCAAGTAAAACTCAGACAACTTGTAGCTATAGTAGGGCATTAAAAGTACAAAGATTATGAAACAGATGCATCTTTCTTCAACATAGTCAGATATATGCTGTTATACTGTTGTAGCCGTGTAGCACATCAACTCCAAGAATATAGCTTATTCCTGTCCAAAGAAAAAATAGTTGTGATGTTTTTTTGAGTGGGTCTATGTTGTAAATTTACAGTTAGCACCAGCTCTGATTAAGATGAGACAATGTACTATAGGTAGACAATATCGTAATTCAGTAGACTTGTGGAATATGCAAACTTACTGTCATGTGACCTCAAAAAAATGACAGGCTAGTATACAGTTCCAGTAGCTCTTGTCCACTTTTGTAGGAAAATTGATAAGCCATTGTGGCAATAACAGCTCAACAAAACTGTTTGTTTCAAAGCTTTTATTCTATGTTCTGCAAAAAAAAAAAAACAAAAAAAAAAAACACAAAACAAAAAAATTGCTGTTAAGTGTGACAGTGACTGACTTTGTGCTGAAATTTCAGCTATTTCAGATAAACATTGTATATTATCTTGTAAATTAATGTTTAAAGTAGTTTTGTTATAGAAAAGTGTTGATTGACGGGTTGCTTATAGCACTTTAAATTATTCTAGAAATGGAATAAAAGCCAAATGGGTTGGCTTAAGTAGATGTAGTTGTATATTTCAAAATAATTAGATCTTTGGGAAGTTTTAAAAACTTATTTGAAGACAGCTTACTGCTATGGTAATGAGAAAGGGCAGATGGTTCATCTTATAATATGCTAATGCTCAATATGAATAGAAATACAGGGCTTTGTTTCCTGTCTCTATGTATAGCTCTCTATCCTTATTAGAACTTAGTACAATGTGTAGACTAAATGTTTACAAAATAAGGAACTGTAAATAAATTAAAATGGCTTTTCTTCCCTTTGGTCTTCCACAGCAGTATTATTGTCTTTGTGGAGTTAAGACTAATTATTGCAAAAAAATAAATCCTGTAATGGATTTTAAGTACTCTAAGGTCACAGTGATGTATAGCAAATAAATCTAAATATATGTAAAAAATAAACTTGAGTTGGAGTTTATTTAGAAGTTGGAGTTTACTTAGAAGCACAAATGTAGGTTATTGCTGTTAGTTCAAAAACTTCACTAAATATATAGTACTCATACACTCATCCTTAACTTCTTACTCTTTTGATGTGTGATAGGTATTTAGAAAATGCCTGGAGAATTTCTATAAGAGTGTGGAAGAAGAGGGAACAAAAATAAAAGTGCAAGGGGCTTGGGTCTTGTTTAATTGGAATTGCGTGCCTGCTTTGAATTCCTTTCTCCTTCTAATAACATTGAATGATAAATGGCTAGTAATAGCATACTGAAGTGTCACACAGCTTTTAGAATTTCTTTGGTCCTGCTTTGTCAAATATGTATATAATTAGCAACATACATATTTCTTTAAGAGTACTAAAACCAATCAAAATAAGAAACTGCTTAAGTCTACCTTTTTGTCCCCCCTCCCCTCCACCATACACACACCCTACCCCTCTCCAAATAAAGAACTAGAACAAGTCAGGATGTCAGTGCTTTCCATAGAAAGTAAAATGTAAAAATTAAATACCAGATTGTTTTGATTTGAAATACATAATGCAACACCTAATTGAGGTTTGTTCTGTTCTTGAGCCTTCAAACTGCATACAGTATCGACCTTTTTTCCTTTCCTTCAGCTTGTGGACCATGGTTACTTCTTGAATTCTAGCTGTGAGTTTAAGTATAGATACTTGGCTTAACTGTGGGAGTAAATAGTAACTGTAGTAGTAATTGTGTGTGTAATAAACTTTCCTGTCAGTTATTTAACATCAAGGTAAAATTCTTCCAGTGAAGAGTATATTCACGTCAACATGGGAAAATTCCCAAATGTTAAGCATTTGAGTAGAGAGGAGCAGTTGGTACTCTGGAGAGAAGAGATAATATTCAGAAGAAGCTTCTCAAGCTGAAAGAATGAGGTAACAAACGTCCTGAAGTTCTTTGAAGACAAATGTGAAACGTGGCAGGGATGGAATAGCAGACTGAGGACTGTTGAAAAGGGAGCTTTTGCAGAAAAGGACTGAGGTATGGGATGAGACTGGGACAAGTTGAAAATGTCAGCCACGAGAAAGCCAACTACATACTGGGCTGCAGCAGAAAGAGCAATAACGGGTTGAGGGAGGTGGTTTTCCCTACTCTTATTGTTAGTGAATCTACATCCAGAGTATTGTCTCCAATTCTCATGCACTTAGTGCAAGAGAGATTGGCAAACTGGTGTAAATCCAGAGGAGAGCATCTGAAAAGAGTGGAAGACTGGAGCATGCATCCTACAAGAAGAAGCCAGGTTTGCGTAGCCTGGAAAGGAGAAAACTAAAGGAAGTTCTAAGTGCTATTTTCAATTACGTAATGGGGATTCGAAGAGAAGGTTTTCTTGGAGTTCTTAGGATCTTGGAAGTGTGCAGGGAAATTTTCACCTAAACAAAAGTAATTTGTTTTGTTTTGTTTTTCTCCCCACAGTGAGGACAAATAAGCACTGGAACAGGTTTCCAAAGAAGCTGTAAAATATCCTTGGAGGTTTTCAAATTTAACAGCATAAAGTCTTAAATTGCAATTACTGAGCTAAGTAATACTGTCAACACAAGTACTTCTTGTGTTCACACTATGCTTCTGCAAATAAATGTGAGGTAATACTGATCGCTCTTCAGCTAAGAACCAGAGATCTTCTCTCCATGCCTGGGATGCTGCAGGCTCATCTATCATATGAAATCTTATATATAACATACCTGAAATATTAGGAAGGGAAGACTTTCAGAATTCTCCAACTTTGTGAATTTTGTTTTGAAAGCCCAATGGGAAGTGGTGAGAGTGAAATACACTATTGTCAGTAATTTAAAAAAAAAAAAAAAAGTGTCTCACATTATCCTTGCTGGCAAAAATCCTTTAATTCAAGTGCTTAGTCTTTATCTGAATCACATGTTGCAAATAAACCCTACATTAGATTTTAAAAGCCATTATGAAGAACTATTTAAAGAATTACTATTACTCTGAAGGATTATACAAAAGCACATCAACCCCTTAATATCTAAAATACCTTTGAATCTTGGAAAAAGGCACATAATAATGGGAATCAAGAACAGTATAGTAAACAGTACAATAGTAATATTTGTGTAAATACTAAATTAAAGGAGCAGAAACTAATTTGAGTTGAAGTATAAACGACAATGGTTATACTTAATAATGAGACCATATGAAGAATCCACAAGGAGTAATGCATGTCTGTTAATGAAAGTCCATGAGTTTTGTTAATCAAAGAGCAGTTATAAGTTAACTTCTGTATGATACATATGAAATCAAGGTCACTAAGATCAAGATCACTATCGTTGTACCTTCTGCTTTTGATTCAAGAGGAATTTTTAGCAATATATTTCCTTTACGTCTTTCCTGGCAAGATTTGCTTCTGTTACTGTCAAGAGCTGAGCTTTGAAATACGCTGAAGGGCATATGAGCTGCATTTTGAAAGAGTTTGGTGCTTGGAAACTGATCTCTGTCTCTCAGCATACTACTCTTGGATTTATTCATTAACTAACTTGATGTTTTGCTGAAATACCTGGATTATTACTACATCATCTTTCAGGTCTAAATCCTGTTTGTGTTAGATTATACAAATGGAGTAATTAGACTACAAAAGACCATGATTTCTCACATGTGGCTTATACTTGCATCCTACTGCACACCTATGTATACTTAGATTAGGTTTAATCTGTTTATGCAGGAGTTAGCATATCTGCATAAAATCCTGTGTTTGAAGAGGAGTAAAAACTTGCTACTTAATATTTGAACTTAAATTTTATTTATTTTAAATCTCAAATCTTAAATCTCACTTATGTTCTTCCTTTGTAAATGAGCACACTTCATGGGGTGATTGGTTATTGCCATGGCAATGGGGAACTCAAGGGTGTAATTTCTCTCTCCATGAGAGTGCATGCTACTGCAATATGAAATAGAGCTGCACTGTGGTACCTGGAGCATGCATATATATGTGTGTCTATGTGTGTTATATATAAAGACAAGCTGATTGAATGGTGTACACTTATTCTTACTGTAGTAGGATCAAAGTGGTTTTGAAGTTGACGACTTAGGCCCTGTTGGCTGTCCCACTGCAGTGTCACATCTGTTTAAGCTCTGCTTTCCACTGTCATGCTTATGGCAAGGCTTGCAGTTCTTGTTGAGTCCATGTTGCAATAGTTGTGCTGCTAGTAGTACATGTGCTTTTGAACACTAAACTTTCAGCGTGCCCTGTGGTGGCAGGGCACACAACATCTAACTTAGATGTTGATATGGTGCAATGTATGCATAGCAGCTCAGTAGCTGTGGCAACAGAGCTTGCCAACATTTGTTCTGTGGTCAATGACAACTAAACATCTCACCACAAATGTTATTTTCAACTACAGCTAACCTAATTTTATTTCAGTAGCCTTGCCTTACTTCAAAAGTGAGCTGTAATAGTGAACTCTGGCTGTTGAGAAATTTTTTAAAGAAGGAATTACTGCATTGGAGGAAGAAGCTAACTTGCAATAGATGGGATATGCATCCAGTGAATGATCCATGCACTTAAAACAACTGCAGCAACTGCTGTAAGAAAAAACAGAGGTGTGAAAGTGAAATTTCTGTTTAAATTGAATCTGTATTAGAATACATGGAAGCTACGTTCAGAAGATGGAAAATGTACCTGAGAGTTTCTACAGAAGAGGAGGTGAAGTTTTTTGATTCCAAGGAAGGAACTTTGCTTTCTTAGCATACTGCACAACATTTGCAACAGCAAAACAAGCCTCAAACAGGAAAAGGGAGGAGATGTACCTATCAGGAAATGTTCTTTATCAGAAATAATCAAGGGTGATTAAAGTCTTTAGGAAAATAATGTGCAACTGTAAGCTACTATAACAGTAACCGTGTTGTTTACTCTATCTGAAAGGCTGATTGTTTTGTAAACATACAGTATCGCTTAGCCCCTTCGAATAACTATTTTAAGCAAGTCAGGAATAGGAAATCAGGTCTTAAAATCTCCAAAGACTGTTTTAATCAAGCCGTCTCTGACTTTCATCTTGCTATCCAGAGTTGAAGTAGAATATTTAAATTCAGCAAAGGTCACGCCAGTTTCACAGGAAAGGAACAGAGTTGAAATGGAGAATTTATGGAGTACGTTACATTTTATTCATTTATTTATTATGGAGTACTAAACACTTTATTTGCTGTTTTTTAATGAATTTGGATTTATTTTCTTCATCTACTTTGCACAGAAACTTGCCACATCTTTACTTCATGTAAAAGATCTTTTAATGAAACATGTAATCTGTATGAAACACTTCTATATATCATAAACTATATCAATACTTACACTTTTTGTGCAAGAGATATTAAATACTTTGTTTTAGCAGGCTTGCATGATGCCTCCTATTTAAAGGTAAATGGAGGAACAGCATAAGGCAAATCATTAGTCATTACATGTGTTATTTTCTTATCCAATTGGAAATAAATATTTTGAGTGGAAAAATTAAAGTGTAGGTCTTTCTTGTTGCAAAAAGCTGTTAACATTGCCTTTGGGATGACTATGAACATGGGAAGCTTAAGAAGTTACTTGCTGTGAGCTCTAGTTTTATGCTGGATGGTAGTGATTGTGTTGTTACAAAGTTGATCTAAGAATACAAAGGTGAGAGTTTTGAAGAGGGCTTTTGAGCTTGAAGACTAGTTTTTTTTTTTTCTTCATGCAAATTGTTTTAATGTTACTGTTCTCAACAAATCTTGTTTTTATCCCATATGATAAGTAGAAATGCACATATTTGATGCTATAATATGCAAGAAGATACCAACTAAATGAAATGCTGAGGTTCAAGAAAAAAAGTAGAATACCACTGGTCTTTTCTGTTGCTGAATTTTCTGTTGCTGAAGATGTATGGAAATAGAGGAGTTCAATTCTCTGCTACATTCCGCAAAGATGACAGGAAGGTTCCCCATCTCCCTCCTTGGTCAATGCGAATTACAGGTCAGCTGAGAAGCTTTTTCCTGCAGCTTAGTCAGTCCTTGCTTTTCCTGCCTCCACTAGTTTATATATTATTTGAATCTGTTAAAATACAAGCTTGTCCATTATGATTTCTGGCCATAGAGGAGCCTGCAGAGAAGTCAAACAATTTATAATCTGTTGCTCTCATGTTTAGGTGGATAAAACTTTCGAATCTCATTGTCAACGTACATGGAGATATGTTTAAGTTTCAGACATTAAGACTGGATCTTGAGCAACTGTTACCTTCAGGATAAACACTTAATGTGCTGTAATTAACTTTGATGAAGAAGGCTGGATTTGAGAATGCCAGCACTTAGTCCAAGTCAGGTGACTGCCCACGCTTCATTGTACAGAGCAAGAGCAGTAAAAGGTCAGAGATGTGCATCTGGTTGTGATCCAGTCAACCTAGCCTCTTTTTTCAGTTGGAATAGCAAGGCAGAGCTGGCTACTGTGTGAATGAATATTGTTGGCAACAATTGTCTTCTTTAAAGTAACAATTGCTTTGTTAGAAGCAGCATTCATAAAGTGGAAGGTACAGTAGAGGAGATACTCCAACTTCCTCACCCCTATCAAACAGGGAGAGGTGAAAAAAATAACTTTGCGGTTTCTACAGACTGTCTTTTATGTATGCTGGATGGCTTAAAACAAAAGCCACATTTTCTGTTTGCTATTTAAGCAGTACACCTGGTTGTATTCCAGCTGTTTCCCTGAACATGAAGTTGCAGATGGCTTAGACTTCATAGCAAAGCACAAGTTCTTACTGTGTGCTGTAAACATGCATGATACTGAAATTCACCTCTTGGTGGAATACCATGTTTGAGTTTCAGTACAGAAATACATTGTTCCTACTGTCTAAAGACACCGAATGAAAGATGTATATAATTCCTATAATTCCTCATATAATGGTGAAGTATTCTTGGCCTTTAAATCACCCATGAGGATAACACCAAAAAAAAGTATCTTTGTGAACCTAATCTCTGCTATGTTGTCCAATAATAGGATGAGAGTTCTTGTGAGCAGAAATATGATATAATTCACCTAACATTTCACAGAATTGCAGGATACTTTAGGTTGGAAGGGTCCTCTGGAGATTGTCTGGTCTAACCCCCTGCTCAAACAGGACCACCCAGAGCAGGGTGCCCAGGACCACATCCAGGTGGGTTTTAGAGATCTCCAAAGTGGGAGACTACAGCCTCTCTGAGTAGCCTGTTCTGCCTTTAGGGTGTGTTCTTTGTACAGATACTTAGTATGCTGTTTAATTTCCATGTACTTTGAAATCTTGTTCTGGTGTTTTGGACAGAGAAACCTTCACTTCCTTCAGTACCTGTGAACAGGACAAGGTACTTGTATTTGAAAACAACTTAGTGATTTTATTTACTTCCAAGAAAAGGAACAGACGTATTTTTTTCTAGTGTATGGGAGAAAGAACCAAAAAAAAAATAATTGTTTATTTACAACTCATATATTCCTTTGACAAGCGACTTAGGCAGCTGTAAGTCATTATATAAAGATGTAAAGAATCAGGGAAGAATATTCAAGTAAACATTCTGATACATAAATATCACATTTAGAGGTCAGTTTTACAGATCTATTAAAGTAGTCTGAGAGATCTCAAGAAAACACTAATGTTAAATAAGTGCTATTGAATCCAAGTGGTAATACAATTTTTTCTTCCTTAGATTCACAACATATAACTGTGCCCAAAATACTGTTTTCCATCAACTTACACGAGACACATAATAACCACTTCTTGTATCACTTGCTTATAAAAGATATAATTTATATATTCATTGGAGGATCAAACTGGAGTACCTGTACTCTTGTGATATGGTAGCAGTACTTCTTTTATCACAGAGGCAAGGTGTTCACACACTCTTTTCTTCTGTAAGAAGATATTTTTTCTTTCACTTTGAAAGAATCTTATGAGGAGAAGCAACACTGTTTTTTCATTATGCAAATTACTTGCCCAGACATCTTGATCTGAATGTTACATGTTACTTTCCCCTATATTTATAAGAAAGATGCATAGATCTTCAGATGATATATTGCACAATGTTGCATAAGAGATTTTTCTCTGTGGCTATCTATTCAAAACTTCTTGTGTATTATATTCTCTTTGGTGTTTTCTGTTCATCAGCCATAACTCTAAAAATGAAACAATAAATTATATAAATACATTAAATAAAAAAATCTCATAAAAGACTTTTATCTTAGTTTCTGTGATATGTATGAGAAAATTATCAGTAGTTGCCACAAGATAAAACTGCAATAGTATTTGTTTATACTGTTTATAACAAACAAACTTGGCATCTTTGATTGTGTTTAAATAAACCCTCTTTGCATGCATTTGAATGATTAGTTAGGAAATATGCACACAAGATCATTTTCACAGATCAAAAAATTGGCCTGAGTTTAGATCATCATTCAGCTTCTGCTCTGGCACGGTTTGTATTTGTGATATCCCAGTTTAAATAGTCAAGAGGATCCTGAATGTAAGGATAAGTGAAAATTGGAAATTATTTGTAGCTGTTTGTATTATTATGACTTTCTATGTTCAATATATTTTTGCTTATTGTTCAATATATTTGTTCTTTAATTATTTTTTGGTATAGTAATTAACTGAAGTGTCCTGCAAGCCCTCCTGGTACAGAGAAAAATCCATTTGGATGCTTGAGTTATCATGCACTAGTTATAAAGCTTCTATTTAGAAAAATGCTCAATGTCTTTTCTTGTCCGGGGGTGGAAAAATATTGTATTCCAATTGTGCAAAAGCTAACAGCAAGGACAAACAGAGGTTTTCCAAGGCAAGTTGCCCTTGTTCTCCTAGCATGCCTATTTTAATAATGTAATTATGACATTGTCATCCCTTCCTTGCCATAACATTTCTCCTTCAAAGTCTACCAGTCCATGTTTCCTGGCTCTCATGAGAATCCCAACAACCTTATCTGAAATACGAACGTATCTCTCAAAGAGCTCCCCAAAAGTGACTTGGATCTTGCCATCACGCCGCGGTTTAGCCATTGACTCAATGATGAAGCACATGTCCCTGATCTCCCGGTGAATGTGGGCCTCAGCTCTCTTGGCCCTTTCAGCAGTTTTGGTTCCTTCCTTTGGACGGCCATACCCTTCGTCTCCTTTGCGCAGGCGTGTGGACATGGCCAGGTCGTGGTCAAATTCTTCGCTGAAGGGATTCAGCTTCTGTGATGTGATGTGCTGGTCTGCCCATTCCTGCCACCTGTCCTTCAGGCTATTAACGGGGCTGTATTTCCTGTGAGCCTTAGTGCTCCTTTCCTCACTGAGCTTGCTTGCACTGGAAGAAACAAAAACACTATCTGAGTTTTGCATTTCATCATTTAATTACAGTCCTGGTACTAGTCTTAATACTAACATGTACTGTGTTTTTCCAGACCAGATGCTAACCACCAGGTGGCATGTTTTCACCAGTTCTAAACTAGTACTTTGAGGGTTTTTAGTCCACATTTCAGATGGCATTCAAAAACAAATTCACTGACAACAGCTTGATCTCATCTATGCTACCACCTTCTAGCTTAGTTTTGAACCCATTTTGGCTGAATTCTGTAGGGATATTAGACAGTATGCTGCTGATTACCTGTACCTTCATTCAGTCACATAGCTCCCCATTTTTGTCTGCATTGCAGAGCTTGAAATCTGCCTGACTTAATGTTACAGGTGACAGTAACTGCAAGTGTACAGACTGGGGCCTCACCTATTTTTGACTGAAGCACAGAGGGCAATGTTTGGAAAAATCTGTTCCTTCTAATAAGTGTTGAATTCAGAAAAAATAAAAAAAAATAAAAAAGACAAAAGTACAGTAGCTCTGCCTATACATATTTTATCTATGATTCTGAACAATTTTTGAAGTACAAAATTCATGTTCCTTTGGGCAGGTGTATGAGGCTGAAAGAAACTTAAGGCTACTGAAATTTGTGTCAAGGTCAAAGGATGAAGAGATCTTAACAGATCTCGTGCATGTTCATGTTTGTACCAGTATTTTATTACTGGATGGCTGCAGGCAGACAGATTCTTGATGCTCTTTCCTCTAGTGACCAATCTCACATGTTGCGGGGGAGTTATAGATAGCCTGAGCTAGTCTTTGTGCTGTCCACATCCTGTCATTGCATCTGTACAGAGCTTGCCTAGGGAGTATGTTGTGCTGTGGCTATGCTGAAGTAATTTGTTTTCTAATACTTTTAGTCCCCAGAAGGCTGCTCTGAAACCACCCCAGTAATATCTGCTGAATATTAACAGGAACAGTCAGAACAAAACTACAGTTAGCAAAACAGTACAGAAGACTACAAACCTGCTGCCCATTGCTTTGTTTCCTACTAAGCTTGTTGAAAGGAGATGACAACCAAGTGAGATGGCGTGCTCTAAAGGCTTTGTTGTTCTTGTGTTTTTTTTTTTTTTTTCTTGTTTTTTTTTTTTTTTTTTAATTAAACTGTCTAACAAGTGCTCTCATCTTTTCTTTCTGAAGCCTATATTTCTTTTACAGATGAATACTATTATCACCTTTTCAGTGGTTGAGGAAAACATCGTATCTATCCTTTTGCTTTTATGATGCCCTAAGTGGATTTGGAAGTTCCATATTGTTAACTACCTTTTTTTAAATGCATCTTCCAGTTCTGATTCCCAAAGTACAATTTTCCTTATTGTTTAGCTTGTTGATGAGCTAACATAGTAAGCTGTCATAGACCTAGAATCCTTTTTTGCCATGTCTGTACAGTGCCTAATGCAATGGATTGTGAATCCAAAATGAGGATTGTGAGCTTAACCCAATGTAACAAGTCTGTTACCTGTAAGAGTCAAAGAAGTTTACCTGCTAACCAAAGTGATAACCAAATTGCATTCTGAACTTTTATGACAGTGTTGCCCATGCCCTGTGTTCCCTACTGTCCTGTCTCTAGGGAAAATGCATGAATCCTTTCGTAATGTTTTGAATTTCATATCTCTGCTGTGCCCCTTTGGCTCCTAAACAGAAATGAAATAGTATTTCTAGGCCTGTAGAAGTTAACAGTCACTCTACTAAGGAAGCAGCCTGAATGCAGTAAATGTTGCAGCTGGAGGTCACGAAGGTGCTGATGTGAGGGAAAAAATGCTGGCACTGATCCTTTTTTTTCCTGGGACATAGTGAGGAAAATAAGAGATGTGCTTTAAAAAGTCCATATACTTATGGACTTTTTGAAGGAGATTAAGCCAAACTGGAAGGTTCATAAAAACAGCAGGCTAAAATAATGTATTTTGAGGCTATAAAAAATAAATACATAATAGTGGGTAGTTTAAAAAAAATAAAATAAATCCAGTCCTGATAATAGCACTATAAATGTAGAAAAAGATTCCTGACAGATTTCTGTGGAAGAGATGTCTGTAAGTAATAGAGGGGGTGTTATTTCTATCATTTGCACCTCAGTAAATATGGCTAATCTATTTTTCCCTAGGTAGCAGCCCTAAAACTAGACATATGGAGAAAACATATGTAAGGTTTAAAGGAAAGATAGCTGCTTTGCCTCTACTATCAATTTTTTTAGTGAGCAATTTATTTTAATTGGCATCATTTGCAGGTAAACTGGTGCTCTTTTCCTAATGTGTGAAATCTGTGTTTTGACAGTTCGTTTTTCCGCTAATTTCTGTCAAAGGACAGTGCGTGCAGTCCCTCCCAAAATTAGGGACCAGAGACTTTCAGCCTCTGGGTTATTGGAGAGCTTTTTCAGATTGACTTAACCATTTGTTCATTGTGGGCGATGGCTGGTCAGTTATACAGCAAAGCATTGTTTAGTAACCAGTCTTAGTAGTTAAACTAGCTATCTGTGTTCAGGTATCTGTGCTGGAATTTACTGTGTGATTGACGTAGTCCTGGTTTTAATGGTGGCCATGGTAACTGCTTGCTGGCAGTGGGGTACAAAACCTGGCTAGTTAGTGGGACTGGCAGAGTCTGTCATTCGCTGTCTGCAGAATGACCAGGAAGCCAGTTCTGATGTTCTCATCTGTGCTGGTTCCAGTTACTGGTTTCTGAAATGGTGATTAGGATACAGTATCGAGCGTATAGGCCCTGGCCCTCTGATTCCTGTTGTCCTGCTAGTCGTTCCCACACAGGCTAAGCGAGCGGGTGACACGCCTGCCTTCTCGTCTCGAACAGCCTCGTGCTCATCTCACACGCATGCAAGGCAGAGCAGAAGATGGCGGAGACTCAGACCCCACCACACCGTGGCCCTGACAGGAAGGCCTTGGCACCAGCCTCTTCCCAGGGCTCTGCTCTGTCAGGGGAGCTCTGCCAGACCCTGCCTCAGCCAAATTTAGGCCCTGGCTGCCATCCCTGCCCCAGAGAAGCCTTAGCACACCCTGGTCCCAGAGGCAGTGCTTTCCTTCATCACGAATTTAAAGTTAGATGTGAAGTTTTGTGCTGGAACAGTTCAGGCTCAGCCGCACGTTCATGCCTGCTGGAACATTACAGAGTTTGTTGAAGCAGAGCACTGGAGCAAATAACGTGCTATGTCTCTAACAGCTGCCTACAGCTTCCCCTCTTGCAGTTGGACATGTGGACCTTCTCATCTGTTCCTGAGAAGGGAGCGATGAGTGGGTTTGGCAACTATCTTCTGGCAAGTCTGGCAACAGCACAACTCTTTGTAGCCATCTTCTGAAAAGTTTGTTCTGCTGGAGAGCTCTGGGAAAGCAAACTGGGGAATTCCTACCAGCTTCTGCTATTCCTCTGCAGTTCTGGGAGGCTTCCCCACGACTGCCTGTCTGTGGCTGAACCTTACTTGTTTACTACCTGGACTCTAAATTTAATATGCAGCTGCTGTAGTGTAGTAATCTTCAAGCACAATCCTCTTACTGAAAGAAGCCTTACTCAAAACCATCTGATACTATGGTTTTGCTACTTAATTCTCTCTCTCTCTTTTTTAGAACCTGTAATAACTACATCAGTAAGGAATATTTTTTTCTCCTTCTTTTCTGTTCACACCAGTTACAGGCATAAGAAAGTCTGTATGTCTGAAAGTTCCACAACAGACTCCGTGAGCATACTTAGAGAGAGAGAGTGTGTGTGTGTACCCACAGAGAGGCGCTGAATTTGAAAAATGAATTGATGATTCAAATGTTCTTTTTGTCAAATGACTTGTAACATGGTTTAGAAATGATTTATAGCATGATTCAAATCACTCTTTCAGAAGTAGAGGCAGGCTGAATGCTTTCTAAAATCTCAGAAACTGGGACCCTAAACAGAGAAGTTCCATCCTTTGACTTAATGAATTCCAAATCCATAAGGAAAGCTTCCAAAGAGAATCAGTGAACCCAGATTTTGTTAAGATGTACCTAGAAGTGATGTACTTCAATACCTATTTTTGGACATTCTGCGTAAATCACTCCCAAGATTATTCACAATTTTTGCAAAGCAAAATAATGAATAAATATGTTGAAATATTATTTGCTCAGGTGTGTTGCTTTAGAATTAGTATTTGCTGAAAACATAGTATCATTCAGGTTATAAAAGACCACTAAGATCATCTGAATAGCTGTGGGTTCCTGAGGAACGAAAAGATGTTAATCTGAAATGTGGACTAAAATATTGAGAGGTAAGTAGTGATTTAGATGAACCAATAAACCTAGTGTCAAAATTAAATTGAATAACATTTCCCAAATATAACTTCCTATGTCTCTTATGCATATATGCATAAGATGCAAGACTGTAGTCAGAAGTTACTGACTAACCACTTAAGCATAGAGAGTTACGTGAAAGGTTTTCTGGATTTTATTATTATTATTATTATTATTATTATTATTGTTTTGCTTTTTTTTTTAGGAATAATTATTTCTCTTTAACCATTTGCTATGTTTGTTTTTTCCTGGTCTCATTTCACTTATTTGTTGTGGAAGCCTGTTCCCGTTTCAGGATCTGCTGACCATTTGTGATATGGTAACAAAGGTGTTTTACTTACAAAGATGGCACAGGTCGTTTAATCCTCACAGCTGTCACCTCTTGGTCGCTGTCCTCTGGCTCAAGTCTGTCCTCTGCTTCCCCATAGCCACTGTCCTCTGCATCCATGCTGTCATCGTGGCTGTTAAGCAGCAGTTCTTCCTTAGTCCCCACTTTGTCCTCTTGTTCCATCTGCTTCCAGCCCTTGGTCAGCTCTGATACCGTGTTTGAACACTTTCTCCTTATTGTGGGTGATAATTTGGCACTAAGAATTTTGTCAATAGCATTTGATTCTTCTTTGAGCTTGATCATCTCTGAGCTGCCATTGTTGTTCTCGTATCTGTCACTGAGGAGGCTAATATCACCTCCCCGTTCGTAGGCTTTGCTTACAACTGTCTTGGCCACCTCTTTGCTTCTAATGTTGAACTTTTTGAGGGCTTCATCCGATTCCCTGGATTTTTTTTCAGCATCTCTTATTGTAGTTGATTCATTTACTGAGGATTTTTCATCGTCTTTTCCTTGGTCCCTCTTGGTGGATGGAATTGGCCATTTTTCAAAGGGTCTTTCTTGCACTGGCTGAGTTGATGAGTCCACTGCACTGGGGACCCAGCCGGTGGGTTCTTGAGCTTGCTTTACATTGTGATCAGTTGCCCACTGCTGCCAACCTCGCGCCAAGCTGAAGACTAAGGTGGCTGTTCGGATCTTGTGGACAGCCCTTTTTGCAGGAGTTGTGCTCGCCTTCTTTTCAAGAACCATGCTGCTGTCTGCTGCCATGCTGGTGCTTTGCCCTCTTATGTTAAGCACCTCCTCAATGAGCTTCCTTAAGCAAGTAATGTCCAGCAAAGAGAGCTGCAGAGATTTAAATAGAAGTGGGAGCAGTTTGTGCCCATGGAAAATATGTGAAACACTTTGCACAAAGATAGAGTATCCTCACTATTACGGAGTTCTTTTTTTAAAACGTGGGATCACATTTCATCACAGCAGATGAATGATGCGTGATGTAAACAGGATGACACAGACCTGTACTGGGAATAGTGAGATATTCATGGTTTCTATAAGCACTCTTCCCAGGGACTGCTCAATCCCCAATTTGTTGGCAAGTGCAGAATTTGGGTTAAAGATATTGAACAGAGTGTCTGAAATGGCTAAATGTTAGGTGCTGTCAGTTGTCGACAGAGCAGAGACCACTCATCATCACAGGCAAAACTTGCCCTTAGTCACGGAGTGTAAAGCCAGAAGCAGATTACGAATGAGAAATGTTTAGATGTATTTTGTAAAAATATGCTAGGTGATTTCATTTTATTGCTCACATATCCAAGAAAATCCAGGTATGTTAATTTTTAAAAGGTATTTATGTGCTCTATTCCAAGTTATTCCCCAGTTATGTCTGTTTACAGTGTACCTTTAGGGGGTTTTAGGAACAATATTGCATTTGGTGTCGGTGCTAAGAATGAGTGAATCACTATCTCTAGTCTGAAGATTAATACAATAAGTCTGACTTGACTGGATGGATGAATGGTCTCCTAATTTTTATTTAGGATTTTGAAAAAAAAATAATTAAGTGTGACCTATTGCATTTCTGACTGCTTTTTCAAGGAAGTTATCTATATAAACTAGTGTTTAGTTGTATGTTATTTCCACCATAATTATGTCCAACATTTACAGTATATAAAAAAATAGTTTTCTAGGAAAAATCATAATTTCTTCATTCCAGAGGACTTCCTGGAGAGTGGTTATATTTGAATTTATATTTTTTTTGGTGGGTTTTATCAGTTGTTACATAATAACAAACAGACATTTTCTGAGTTACAGTCCTATAGTGTCTTATTTCTTAGTATATTGTTTCCTAAACAGGAAAGGAAACTGGCATTGCTTTTTCCATCTATCATACCTCACAGCTTAGCAGATGACTTGCCATACTTGCCATGTGGCAGTCAGGCAAACAACTTCAGGGTATTCTGTTTGCTTCATTGGTGTTATACCAGAGATAAATATGGACTCTTACTACTCTGCCTTTTTTGATTCTCTCTATTAAAGGCTGGGCTTTTTCAAGTAGGTTTGATTATATCTAGCTCTTGTTTAATAACAAAGCTTTATCATACCTTTGACTTCTAGGCAGAATTCCTCATTAATCTGTGGGGTCATTTCCTCTTCAAAACTGATGACATAACGTAGGTTAGTGTTGCTATATGATATTTAATCACACTTTTATTTTAGAAAGAAATGTATGACCTCAGGATACTGTACAATCGTGGCTATTACCAGCTTCATCGTAACTCTGAAATGCCATTATGAAGTGTACTGGTGCAACCTGATTAAGAAGCATGTGTTACTGAACGTTTATTTTGGTACTGCTTAAAGGCTAATCAGGAATGGGAGCTTCTTGTGTTTAAAAGTACGCATGTGCAGTCATGTATGCATGCAGGATGGTGCATGTTCTGTAACAGCTAAGGAAGATGGAGATGAAAGAAGAGAATAATGCTTGTGCAACATAGGAGTGCGATACCAGCTCATTATATCATTTCTTATGGTTTCTTGAGGATAAGGGAGGCCAAGACTTTAGGAATGAATTGTTATTAAATTGCAATCTGAATTGTTCTGATTTTTTTTTTTTTTAATTATTATTTGATCAAACTGATCAAACTGATTTTTAATGCTTGTTCCAAAGTTCTTGCAACTTCAGTCATATTTCCTAAATGTACTGTCTGATCCTTGTTTAGAAAAATAAGTGAAAATTGCAGGGAAGTATAAAGGAGACCCTGTTAGTGAGCACATTGTTTGATGGATAGCTATTACTATTTGTTTTATGTGATTTTTCCAGTTAATTTTGTACTATTCCAATTTTGCATATGAGATAAAAATCAAAAAACCTGACCAACATAGCATCTGCTGCTCTTGTTCATCCTTCAAAGGTGGCTGCTTTGCCAAAAAAAAAAAAAAGAACTTAGATCTGCTTAACAAAATTTATCAAATCAAAATTGTGTGTACCTGTCCTTGTTAAAAGGTTCTGCTAGGTTTACTACTGTAATTCCTGTTGAGGTTCTTGGATATTTTTATTCTCCTCCCATCTTTGCAAGTGGCTGTATTGAAATTTGTGGTCTCAAGAATTATACTCCTTCTGAAGGCTTGGAAATTACAGCCCATTTCAAAGAATTTCTTAATAAAGATATATATATATATATATTTTTTTCCTGATGGGCTTGACTTTAATGTATTAATCATTGTCCCACAGACTTAAGGCTCACAGAGTTTAGATAAATGGCAACAAAAAGTCACATTAAATTAAATTGAATACCAAAATTATAGTTCTAAAGTACTATTAAATCCATGTTGCATGACAATATGTTAAACAAATGTTTAGTTTAAACTGGTCACTATTTTAAGCTGAAGTTGTAATACCATAGGCGTGTTCAAAGTTCCAGTGAAACTTTAATATAATTATTCCAAGACAGCTGAATTTATTATGCTTAATTTTAGGGTGTACAATCATGTCTTGAAAATGTTGAATGATGCCTTATTTTACATTGTGATGTTGCCAGTGAGAAGTCTGTCATGAGAAAAGTATAAATAATGTTTGAGTCATCCAGTCAGATTCATACATGTCCATTGCTTAGTTAATTTATGTTTTGCTCCAGTAAGAGATTTTTATTTTTTTAATTTTTATTCTTAGTGGCCAAAGCTAGTGTCTAATCTCCCTATTGGCACTTCTGAAAGCCAATAGCCAGCTATTGTCTGGGATCACATTTCCTATATGACTTAAATATCTCACAGGGTGTGCTCCAATGGATTTTCCAAGAATTCTGATTGAATTCAGTCTTGAGGGATAATTTATTGTAGGAGGTATATGGGAGTAATAGCATCTGGAGCAGATAAATAGATGAGTAGACATGATGTAGATGGAAGCTGTGAACTCCTTTTTTCCTTAGCCCTGACTGCATGCAGTTCTGGGATGCAATCTCTTTGACATCTTGAGGCAAGTCTGTTGTTCCTAGAACTTTGTTGCTCCTTTTGGATTGCTGCATTACACATAATACTTCTGATTTCCTGAATCTAGAGTCATGAAAGACCATCTAAGAGGTTGCCACTGTTAACGTTTAAAGTTGTTTATGGGTTGTTTTGTTTGTTTGTTTTCCCTAGATGAATTATTCTCTGTAGTTTCACTGTTTTTAAAAACAATTTTATTTTCTGTCCCATTATGTGGAATATTAACAGTCACTGAGGGGGACTGATTCGTCTTCCTTTCTCCCTTCTCCTTTCCTTTCCATGCTTAATTTTAAAAGTAGGATTTATCCTTCATTCTTTTACCTTGTCAGACATTTTATGTAAGTTATTCAGTGTTTTTGATGACTTAAAACAAGGAATTTCATTTTCATCCAGTTGTAAGCTCATAAAAGATGCTGTCTTCCTCCTCAGAGTTAGTGATGAATGAGAACAATCTGTGTTTCATGGTTAAATATAACCAGCTGCCATTATCAATAAGGAATCTCAAGACTGAGTTTTCTTTTCATCATGACACTGTTAGAGTATGTTGTGTCAGAACACTATACATTGCCAGTGATCACAGAAAGCCTTGGTGTAATGGGTTAGAGTTCTGGTTTTCCTTATTTTTAGAGTTCACGTCAAACATATCACTTCTAGCCATAGTAATGAGCAACTCTGCCTCATTCAGTGTGCAGTCTTGTGTATAGTGCAGGTGTCAGCTCTTAGAAATGGACCACTCCTGTGCCTTTGGACTGGATCCTCTCTTTCTGTTAACAGAAAACAGTCTACACATTCATTGGTGCATTTTTTAATTTTTATCTTTTCATCCTTTTATGTTAGCATTTAACCACAATCTTTTTTTTTTTTTTTTTTTAATTCTGTTGTACTGAGTCAGCTATCCCTCTGTAATTAACAGGGAATCTTGAATCTGTATTTGATTATGTGTAATTTCAGAATTCAAGTATATGAGAGATCAGGGTTTATCCATAACCTATGATGACAGCTCTACTTTGTGGAAAAAAAAATACACCCAACAAACTTCCAAGAAAACCCTGTTCAGAACCAGATCTGAAAGGATCTTCGTTATGTCAGGGTGCCAGAGGTAGAGAGGGTAGGCCCACCATCTAGCAGCAGCAACCATAGCTAACGAGTTGTAGTGTATATCCCCAAAGCTCATCTCATTCTACGTGAAGCAGACTTAAATGTGAATCAGTTTAATGATAGAAAACAGCTCTGTGTAATCTGAACTGGGTAACGATGAGCATTCAGCATGATAGAGAGACCTGGGTGTTACGGCTCAAAGAAACCCAGCTCTACGACGAAACAGTGTCTCCGTATATCTTCAAGATCCTGTAGATGCACAGCTACTGAACTGGCAATGTGTTTAATATACATGTATTCTTCCTCTAAAGGTGCCTTTGCTTTTACAGAAAACAAGAAAATAATTTTAGGATATAGAGCTGTAAATCACTTTGACACTCTCTTCCTACTTCTGCATAGAGTGCCCACTGTTTTCAATGGGGGTTAGATACCCAAGTACCCACAAGGAATCTGTGCAGTTTAATCAAATCTATACAAGAAAATAAAGAGAAGGTAAGCTCAGATCCTTTTAATACCATTGTGCTTTCAAGCATGAATACATCTTTTATCTGAGTATCTGTAGGGAGTAAACAAACAAGGAGCAAACAGTAACAAAGCAAATTCATTTGAAAGTGTAAATAAACATTTGCAGAAAGGCATTTGCATTCAATTCTGTTTCCAGTATGAAGGAATTTTTGAAAATCATGAAACCAAGAAAGGCTTTAAAAGATACCTGAAAATATGCTGCTCTTCAAGGTTATATTGGTCATATCTCTTTGTCAGTGAATAATCTTTTTTTGTTGTTGTTGTTTTGTTTTGTTTTGTTTTATTTTTGTTTTGTTTTCTGATAATAAAATTATATAATACTATATTATGAGCAGTTTAACTTTGGTTCTAAATAGCTGACATATCTTAGTTTACAGTTTACCAAGAAATAGTTTTATGGCTTTGGGAATATGAAATTATTGGCTGCTACTGAAACCTGTCCCTGAACAGAACATTAGATACAAGGAATTTAAAGTCTTCACATAACTTTGCAACATGAGATGAATGGGAGTCATGCCAGAATAAGGAGAACCAGAAATCAGACACCTAGTTGTAATACGATAGAAGATAAATGTATTTTAAACATCTACAAGAAAGAAATAACAAGTTTAAGAAAATAAAACCACCCAAGATAAGAGGTATAGTCAAATCACTGTCAACTATTAATAAGGCAGTGTTCCCATGCATTATGGCTTTTTTTTTGTTGTTGTTGTTGTTTTTTCCTGTTAAAAATAACTGCACATCTCTGTATATTGGTGTTTCTCAGATTTCAGAGTGACAAATGTGGGAGGAAAAAAGAATTTTCACAATTTTTGAAAAAAAAAAAACTCCTTTCAGAGCTCGTGTTTAGAGCAGTATGCTTTAGAGCAGAACTGAATGGATATTTTTATTTGTATACTTTATCATTGGTCTGTTCAAAGAATATTTACCTCCATTTATTACTGGATATGCATCACTTTGTTCTCCTGTATTATCTTTAATAATATCAGGTATATTTAAAGGTATATCAAGCATGTTTAAAATTTGACAATACAGATTACAAAATGGACAAAATAAATAAATAAATAAATAAATGTGCCTTTTCCATGTTACATCCAAAGATGCATATAGTCAACCTACCACAGGGTTTTGTAGGATCTTTGAAAATATACATTTAGCTTCTAACAGAGTTGCTAGTTATTGATTGTCATTATATGCCAAAACTTGCAATTTTCTCTCCTCTCTCCTCTCAGGTTTGAAATCATGGTTTGAGGAGGGAGCAGAAAACAAACTGAAAGTTTTAGAAAACATGTTCCAAGTTCTTCAAACAAAGAAAAGCCTACACATATCAGGAAAGTCACAGAAAAAACAAAAATAGATAAAATCCAATACTTCAGTGTTTTCACTCAGGACCACACTCATAGCTGAGAAAACAGGCCTATCTCAATATTTATCTATAGTACTTTTTAAAAAAAAAAAAAAATGCACTTTTTTGTTTGTTTGTAATAGTTATTGAAGGAAATGCCTTGAATTAGACAAAAACTGTCTAATTGTTTTTGACTCTCCCAACTGGCTAAAGCAATTAGTTTATTTTTGGTGCTCCAGTCAAATTACACTTCTCCATTGTTATCCTTAAAGGTCCTGAAACAAATTCCCTTTTCCTTGTGAAAAGGGAATTCTAGGAATGTTTTTGTTGATTTATTTTTGAGCCGAAATCTGTGTACAGATGTTGTCAAGGAAGTTGTAAAATAGGAACTGAATTTGGTGCCTTTTGTCAAGGAAAAACATTCTCTGCATGAAGCCAAAATCTGTTCATTCAAGGAGGGAAAATTTGGCATTTTCCTTTCACCCAGCCTGGTGAGAAGTGGGATGTTTTGTCACAGATTTGGAGGAATCCATGGTAGAAAGCAGAAATCCTCCCGATAAATTCATCATGATGATTCTCATTTAAAAAAGCAATACTGATATACTCAGGCTTTAAACTGCGACTGTGGTTCTTGACCTTTGGGTAACACAAATGAAATCTCTTGAGTGCTGTTGGCTCTGTCCGCTCTCCCACTATCACATTCCACTGCACTAGGCAGGACACAACATTATTTATTATTCCTCACTTAACCACCAACTGCTTTAACAGCATGCAGCTGTGTTTTTGTTAGTAGAGGTAGACCCCTAACTCTGCATGTCCTGAGCTGAGTGAATGTCCCGTGGCCAGTCTACTATGGAAGGGCTGCCCCGTGGAGTTACTTGCATGAGCCCAGCTGACATCAGGTGTCAAGAAGTGAGCGATGGGAACTCCCGGGAGACCAGCTGGTATTTGCAGTGCTGCACGAGTATTTCCATGGCTCGCGCCTGGTCTTCAATTGCCAGGGAAGTTAGAGCAGATATTCCCAAGGCTCTCTGGGGTTAGTTTTGATCAAAGACTTTGAGAACAAGTTAGATTAAGTTACATGGCTACCTCCTTTATAAACTATTCTTAAGTTTGTCTTATTTGTTATATAATGTAATGGTAATTAATAGCCTGATTTAGACTCAAAACTCTTTGCAAGAAAGAAATGAGTTGGATCTTGAGGACTATTCCTTGTGGGTGTTACTTAAAATTGTCCGTCATTAGACTGTAGAAAGGGAGAAAGCTATGTTTTCCCCTTGGATATAAGGATAGGTAATTGTTGGTAGCAGCATACACAAACTGGGATGAACTATTCTGTGAGGATCATAGGCACTTCAATTTCTCTTCAGTTTTGGCACAGAGACAGGTATGCTGATTAATCCAGTGGGTGATTTAGCGATTTAAAATATAGATCAGTGTATTAATAGAAATATAGAGGAGAAAATTGACACCCCGCACCCTTTTCTTGACTGAATCAGCATTTTTGCTGATTCACCAGTAACTTTAGCCTGCTTAACATAGAAGATTCGAGTAGGTGGTGAATTTTCAAGAGTTGCATCTGATTTTGGAAAGTGTGTGGTTGGTTGGCCTGAGGTGGTTTGCTACTTGGACATGTATACTGTCCTCAGCTCTCACTGCACTAGACCTTTCTAGCTCCTTCCCCGAATCATTACTCATTACTGACTTAGGCTAGATCACCTCAGGAGATGATCAGAAGATGAATGTGGAATGGGATTTGACTGAACAACAACAAACTCAGCATTATTTAACAGCCCCACAATACTGCCTCAGCTTTTCTAGCTCGTTTCTTAAAATAATCAAAGCACAATGAGTTTTTTACATAATGAGAAAATAAAGAGAAAAGAGAAGCACATGTTTATGTTTGAAAAGTGTTATATTACTCACATCACTTGACTGGATATGGTAATTTTGGAGCTACTGCATTCATCTTTTTTTTCTCTGTGGAGGCTGTTAAGGTTTGTGGCAGAGGCCATTGAATCTGTCCCTCAGGGCTTAACAGGTTTTCCAATGTAATAACAATGGCTGAAACTTCAGTCAGACAGAAGTAATCTGTTTTTGCTCTTTCTTAGGCAGATGATTGCCAATAAATATTTTTGCTGAAATTGCTGCACTATATCAATATTGGCCTTTATTTGTCTCTTGGTATTTATCTTTGCATGTGATTTATAAAGTTCAAACTTTACTCAGGAAAGACAGAGAAAATGACTGGGAGATTTTGAATGGTAGGAGAGAACTAATAAAGATAAAAGCCTTCTTGTCATACATTTTGAAAACCACTGGGAATTACATAAGAGGCATTTCTGTGACTGGAATTCACAGGCAAAGACTGGCACCAGGAAACACATTGATCCAGCATCCCTGCTATAAGGCTGCCTTTTAACTCCCCTTGTTGGCAGTTGAATAGTCACAAAGGCAAGGTTTAGTTGAGCCCCAGGGCTACAATATTGCACATATTTGGCAACCATCTTAGGAAAAAATCCACAGGAAATATGTCTACTGTATATACATTAAAAGTACAATAAAAATAGTTGAACGTAGGAAGAAAATTTCTCATTGTCATTGTTTTGGACTTGTTTGTTATAAGCCTTCAAAGGCACCTTCTTATGAGTTTAATCTGATTTAATCTGCACCATTCATGGGATTCATGTTGCAGAAATGTGAGAAAGGTCTTGTGCAGTGACGGATGCTTAGTTCAGCTCCTATCTCTCCAACCCAGTTATTCCTTCCCCTCAACCCTGAAGGTCTTCCAGGAGCATCATGGAAAGAGTTAGGTACCCAGAGCATGGGTTCACAGAAACTTGTCAACCAGTGAGCTGAGGAGGTAAATGGGAGGAAGACCTTCTGCTGGTTATTAATGAGAAATGTTGGTTCTTAGTTTGTTACTAGGAAAGGTACTTAACAATAAAGGAGGTTAATGCAGACTTCTAAGGGAAGATTTAATTTCTATGACTGAATTTATTTGGTCATAGAATCTATTAAACTTGCTGAAAGAAAGCAGAAAGATTTGTCTGGCTTGAGGACTGTATTTCTGTACAAGCTTTCAAAATTAATAGTTGCTCTTACATTTTTCCCTGGCAAAAGAAAAATACTCTAACAATTCTCAGCCTGCCTCTTAGATGTTCTGTCCTCAAGCTCCTATAAGCTCTAAATATTTCATATTTATGTCTTAATATTCTGATCTATTAATTTTTATTTTTATTTTTCCCACTGAGACTGTCTGATAAAGAAGTGACAAACTAGCTTTTTGCTAGTTCAGGCATTCTTCTGTTCCTAAGGTCTCAGAAGCCATCTGGTTTTCCTCTCTGTTTTGTGGAAGAAGCTGAAATTGTCTCCTTTTCTTTTAGTAAGCCTGCATTTGTTGATTAATACCTTGGAGGAGGAGTAAGCAGCAGTTGCAAGAAAGTTTTGTGTATATTCCCATTTACCAGTGCAGCTGCCACTTGCTTCTTGTTTAATTTTGACAATGGGCCTGCACCCATGCCCCCCAGTCTTTAAAAGATAAATGTGGTCAGAGAGCATGGACTATGCTCATTATGGGCCAGTGATCCAGCAGGTCACTATCAAGAGCGCTACTCCAATTTAGTAGTGCCAAATTAGATTTCACATTAGGTTCTTCAGCATTTAAAAGCACTACTGAAGCTGAAATGGTTCAAAGAAACATCTCTGGCTTACCGGGAGAGACCTCAGTCACCAACGGCTAGGAGGAAGGAATACCTCTTCACATCCCTCACGTTCTGTCAAAGCTCTAACTCAAAATGTCCAGTGTTCAAGAGGTGAAGGAGAGAGTGAAAAATAACCTCCAAAAACCTGTACTATAAGGGAATGCTTGCACTGGAATGGGCAACTCTGGGTTTTCCTCTATGTCTGATTTCACTAGTGCATTTTGTCCAATCACTCCTCAGTGTAGTGTCCCAACCAAAAAAAAAAAAAAAAAAAAATGTCTTCAAGAACCTTTTGTGCTTTCCATCAACTAGAATGGACACAACCCAAATGAACTAAAGTCACAGCAACTCAGTGCCAGACTTGGCTAGCAGCCTGCAGAAAGCACTGTTATCACCTGTACGCTGTAAAGGGTGCACTGACGGCTAAGTTACTCTCTCTGGATCTCCAAGGATGTCTACTAGACATGATTGTAGTCCCTATATAAGACTCTACAGAGATCACAGTGAGAGCTGCTTACCTTGCCTACTGCTGGAAAGTTCTAACCAAATGTTCAAGGAAATGCTGCAACACTAGGGAAATATAATCTATTAAAAACTCTTTATTCTGTTGTCTACTATAGAAAAACTAAACCAAAGTTAAGGAATATAAATGCCCGGAGCACTCTTCTTTCCACTAATTTTTGCTAGTAATATATTTTCCTTACAGGAAGTCTATAGCTTATTTTTCAAGTAATTATTGGTGATTCTGAAACTTTAGTGATTAGTTTATACTGTTTGGATGTGAGTTGCATAAGAAAATTTGGTATGTACTAAATATATCCAAACATTATTTTATTTCATCTTTAGTAAAACATTATTCTGAGCCATTGCATTTCCTGTGTTTGGGCTATTGCCTCCGTTTTCATATGGTTTCTTGATATTTATTAAAAATAGACCAGAGATCAAGGTCCAGCTGTGAAACAGTGCTTTTAAGAAATGCAGTATTAGGCACAGACCAATATACTGTAGCTCTCAGTTAAAGAATATTGTGTTTTTTCTACATACAAATAACTTCAGATGTCTTATTTCATTCATATTTAATGTTTTAATACAAGAGGTAGCTCAAATCTCTTGAGATTTGTAAGGGTAAAATTCTGATACCTATTGCTGCTGAGCTGTGATACTCAGGGATTCCAGATGATAATATGGAATCTTCTATATTCATTTCAGGAAAGTGTTCCTCCAGTTCACTAATTTAAAAATGTTTAAGGATAAAAATGGCAAGTGTTTTAAAAGTACCTTTGTGGCACAGAAAAACAGAGGAGCAATAATGTATGTTGAGTTATTTTTGGAGATATCTTTGAAGGTTATGTGAGTTAGCTCCTGCTCACTTAATTTTCACAAAAAAATTAATTTGTCTATCTTTACTGCCATGAGCAATTTCCACACTATCCTGAACATTTGATATAGTGCAGTTAAATACTTGCCTAACTCTAGGGGCAATTTAGCCTTTCATCAAAATGAAGCTCTTGATCTGAGGTTGCTCAGGTACCTCTGTAAGGAAAATGTAGTAGCTTTCTTTGGACAGAATTTGTAGGAAGCATGTGGAGCTTTGAAGCAATATCCAGCATATGTCTCTGCCAAATGCATCCCTGATTTCACTTTAGGAGGTTTGCATCTTCTGTGATTCTGGGACAGAACAAGCAGGAATTACATGGGGTTGCAGGAGGAATAATGATATAACTAAGACATTGCCACTGATCGAGAGCCCTCTTGCTGGACAGAACCAGTTAGGAATGTCCACCCATTCATGAGCAGTGTGGGTGACTTCCTAGCTGGTACCGTACTGCCTATTAATTCTCATGGTCGGTATGTTCTGAGTACAGCTTAACTCTAATCTAAACTTCACCTGCCTTCTTAAGAAAAAGGATTTTCATAGGCTCATCAGGACTAGCTCATATAACTGCATGACTGCAGTAATTGTTACATTCCACACTTTTCATAATCTTCTGATTTGCTCCAATTCTGGATGACAAATTCACAGGTTAGATTTCTTTATATAACATTAACTGTCCTACATCTTCATTTTAGACCATTACAACATCCAAAAAGAACAGATAATACCCTACTAAGTGTGACTGTCTTTAAAAAAGATGCTGACCTCCAAGACAGAGTAAATAGATCATTTATGGAAATAAATAAATTACTGTCGGAGTCAAGCTTGTCCTGATTTTTTTCATGAGTGGTGAGTTGGACATAATTGAGAGATCAAGAGTCATGAGGTTAATGAGGTCACACTGCCAAGGTTTCATCTGGGTTTACTATAACATGAAAGACTCAGCTCCGATCCTGACTGGCATGTTCAGTTAGCAGCAATACCATCCCAGCTCCAGTCATTTCAGAAACCCAAAACCATCTTACCATCTTTAGTGAGCTGTCATCTTGCTGCATGATGCTGTCAGAAGAGATATATTCCTCTGCACGTAAAATCACTTAGACCATCTCCCTCCCTGCTTGTTGTAAACATGTTTGTTAAGCAGAAAGATTCACCGATAGAACTCTCTCTTTTTTTTTTTTTTTTTTTTTTTTAACTATAGAGGGGCTGTACAGTCCATCCAAAAGGATTATCAAATTTCTAGCAAAAGATGTTTGGGAAATCTTATTTAATTTTCCACTTAGCTGTAAATCAGCTCTATTCGAACTATGTAAAATGCCGTACTTTGCATTGCACTTTAGAAAGTGTTCTTACAGTTGATACCTTACCTGAGGAATGGGAATGATGTGCCTACTACTGCTGAAGGTTTTATAAGAACTGACTTATATCAGTAGATGGCTGCCATGAGCATTTTCTCATTGATGATGTTCTCTTTGTAGTGTGTGGTAACAAATCTCAGATAACAAAAATAAAATATAATGGCTTGTTACAAAGCACTTTCTGTCCTGTGCAGGGAATGAGGGGAGGTTTCTGTGTGGGGTAAGATGGGACAAAGATTCTGGGTTGAGACAAATTCCTGGGGCAGAGATACAGAACCAGCATGTCTTTTACTTTTGTGAAGTACTCCTAATACTGATCTTGACTGCACCTCAAAATCAAATGTTTCTTGAAAACAGCTCCATTTCAAAATAAAATAATAAAAATAAATAAATCTGACAGAACATCAGGAATCCTCAAAACTTCATCTTTTGCTGCCAGATCAGAAGGATGCTCTCCACCTGTTCACCTGAAACCCTCAGTTTTTGTAAGGAAAAAATTAAAATGTTTTTTAAAATTTCAATGTTTCCTATTCAGTGCTTAAAAATGAAAAATATAGTATTTCATTTTCTAGTATTTTGTTTCAGTATTTACTATATGTAATATTATATGTAACCTCACATCTGCAGTGAAACAAAAAACAGCACCCAACCACACCCTTTTTTGAATAATTAATAAAATACTTTTCCTTCCTCTCTGTTTTTCATGTTGGAAGTAAAGCAGAAGACTTTATTTTTTCTACACATAACAAGGAAATTGCTTATTTTCTCCCTGTGCTCTGCCACGTATCTCCCAATGTGGCTGCTGAACTAAGTTACTGCAGTGGTTGCCGGTCTCGCTGCCAGCCCCTTGACTGTCATGACCACACTGGCCAGTATTTGTCTTGCCAAAACAAAGCTAATGAGACTTCAGCGTCTCTGCAGTTTCCTTGAAACTCTGGAAATAACCTATTAATGTGTTTCTAGGACAACATAGCAGGACTTCATTTCCACACACATCTCCAGCCTTTGTCTTTTTCATCTTGACATGGTCTAATCCAGCCCTGTGAACACAAATGGTTGTGACACTGAACTTAGGCTGCTCAATTATTGTGTAGACTAAGGGGTTGTTGTTGTTGTCTTTTTCATGTCTTATTGACTAGACAGGATGTTTTTTCAATGTTCTTGAATTAGTCTTAGAGTACCTTAAACTTCACAGTTCAGTGTGTATAGTGCTGTAAGAGTTAACTTAGATTTTATAAAGTGCTATGGTCAAGTTTGATATTGATTTTTTATTTTATTGCACCTTGCTGGTTCCCTCTATGTTTTTTACTGGCAATTTCATTTGATATAGTGTATCTCTGGACTGTTCTGCAACTTTGAGCAAAGATGATAGCATAAAAAGTTTATAGAAAGAATCAGCATCTAATATAAAGGGGAAATATTTTTGTGTAAGTAGAACTTTCAGCTTTAAATTTTCTACCAAATACATCAGATTGTAAATGTTAAGCATCAGCACATTTCTTAATTGCATTTTACTCATAAAGGAAACTGGTCCTACTGTCTTCTGAATGCACAAAGCATTTTTTAAAGCAAACACTATGTAACACGATGAAGACTATCTTAATGTCACCTTGACCCAAACCTTATGACTCTGTTCCATGATCTTTCAGCTAATGGGAGAATCATGGAGAACTGCTGCCACATTTAATTAAAATAAGCACAAAGACATTCAGGGGGAACTTTCCTGTTGCTGTTGCTTACACATCATAATGGGACCAACACTGAAGAAATGCCACCTAGCACTGCTATGAAGTTCTACATCTTCCATTCCCCAGCAGTCACAAAGAAAATGCTAAGATCATTTACAAGTTTCTCTAATTGAAGGTAGCACTTAGATCAGTCACGACATGGATTCAGGCCATGACAAGGAATGGAAATAATTTTAGAGTCAGTGATGGATGGTCCCCTGTTGGAAACAGATGCTGTGCAGGAACTGATCCTCAGCTCTTAGACCTCTCTGCAGACCACAGAAAAACAGTGAGACCTAAGAAATGTACTAAAATCTGATAGATTCTTCTTGGGGGTCCCCAAAGGTTAAGAATGGAATGTCTGCCATTAGGCCTTGTCTTCTTCCTACTGCCATATTCTGTAAGTCTCTCTCTCTTTTTTCTCCCAGAGGCTACCGTGTGTATGAATCTGTGAGGTAAATGGATGAAGGTAATAGCTTCATGTTGGCAGGTGAAGGCTACAAAAACCATGGCTGGTGTTGGCTATCATGTAATCATTCCCCCTCTTGTCCCACAGCTGTTTATCGCCATACTGGGGAAAGCAACTTGTGAAGGCTCCTTAAACAATAAAAACCTCCTCTTTCAGCCTGTATAAGATAACTTCTACCACTTGTCTTCTAGTGTGATGGACATATTTTTTTCCTCAGTTAAGCCTCTATGCTTATTTATGAACTGGATGACATTAATGGACGTGTACAACAATGCATATTTAGGAAGCTTTAGCCAGCGGAAAGCAATGCTGCACAGCTTACCAACAGCAAATGTTTTTGCAAGCACCTCAAATCTTTCCTCTTTCTTTACAGTGACTTTCCACAGAAAAGAAGTAACATTGGAGATGTCGTTCTTATCTTGGTAAAACATTTGTTGTTGTTTTTGTTTGTTTCTCGTTTTTTAAGAGATCCCAGTAAAGTCTAGGATGAAGATCACCACTGAAAAAATCACTTCCTTGGTACAAGGAAAACTTCTGTGGTAGTAATGATGTGAAGAATTTCCTAGGGCTATTCTGTCTGTGAAACAGACTTCCAGAAGAGCAAAGGATAAGCCTTGTTACCTTCCACCTCAAATGACTTTGTGTTTTGCTGTCTCATATACAGTGCCAGCTTACCTAAACTGCTTTCCTAAGCAGCCTTTAAAGTTTAAAAAGCACAAGTCAAGGAAGCACGATCAATTTTGTGGAACCGTCAACACTGATTTGCAACTAAGGGCAGAACTTGGCCAACTAGCAATCACCCAGGGCTGTTAAAAGTGAAAAACATCTCAATGTGCTTCCTTGGAGAAGACATCAATTGTTGTTTTGCTGAAGGCAGGGGATGACTTCACCTCTTGTGATGACTGTGAAATTGTACCCCTGGGCAGATTTGGGCATGGCCATGCTACCTTAATGGTACTTGTTGCTTCATTGCTGTTTTCAGCGACTGAAGCTGGTGGCTGGAACAAGCTGCTCTTACTCCATTAGTGGCACATAACTCAGCACTGAGAGCACCAGCTGCAGCATATCCTTTCTAGTTCTAACATCCTGAAATCATATTAAGGCTGAAGATTTGAGGACTGAGGCAATTTGACATCAACAGCAAGGTCAAATACTCAGCTGGTACCACCTGACTGCCTTCCTAAGCTGCAGACTGATCCTTAGAACTGCTCTTTTTACACTTTTGAAGACTTTTTTTTTTCATGATTTTTTTTTTTTTTTTCCCCAAATAAACAGGGCTCTGGTCTCTCTTTTCAGGCATCAGATTTGATCTTTGTCTAATTTTCAGAGAGAGAGGGCATGTGCAGCTACAGGAACTTCTCTTGAAAGAAGCTTCAAACAGATCAATGAGGATCTTGCAATTTGTGTAGCACTTGTTTCTTCATACTAGCTCCCACTGAGCATAACCAAAAAGAGTTTGATAAAATGTCACAGCTGAAGACAGTTGCCCAGGAGGTATTAGCTGCACCCCCTCAAGCTTGATTAATAGCACTGGACTACAAATGTGAAAATACATAGAGTCACTTGTTCCTTGCTGTGGCAGTTTTCACTTTCCTGCATTTTATCAAGAGGCTGGCAGTTGTAGAGGGGATATTTCACCAGGAACCTGACAATCGATGTTGTCAGCTCTCAATCAGGGTAGTGGAGGATGCCCTACGGACAGAGGGAGTCTCCCATGGCTGAGGCAGGTGGCTGATGCTGAGCATAATCTAGTTTATATTAAACATCTTCACAGTTCCCTGAGGGAAGGGGCAGTAATTTTGCCAGATCACTTTAAAATCACTCTTTATGTGAAAAAAAAAAAAAAAAACAACACTAGAAAAGGTGTTTAATTTATAAAACATGGAATGGAGATCCTAAATTGATCAAGAGACAAACAGGCTACAAATACAATAAATGTTTCAATAAATACTTGATAATTTGTCACAATTTTAGATTCTTCTTTTATGTTTTATTCAGCTGGAGGAGCTGAGCACCAAGGCTGATTAACATGAGCCACCTTACGTGTGCCACAGGTGGTCTTTGGTTCCTAAACAAGTCACATTCTTTCAGCACTGTCTTTGCAGATAATGATTAGAGGCATAGTTGGGATGTATACCGCTGCTCTGTGATAATATTCTCTTTCTACATATCAAATGGTGGGGGAAAGTCTAGTGTATTATTTAGTACAGAAATGTGGTTCCCTGTAGAAAGAACTTGCTCCTGTCATTTGGGCAGAGAGTAGGCTGGATCCTGCTCATTTCCTTCTGAAGTTGTTCACACTTGGAAGGTATGCAATAATTTTTGAAAGCTCTTAATTGATGGCCTGTGACTTTCCAGAAGTATTTCAGCTAGCAAACTATGCCAGTCCTCTGATGAGAATTCAGGTGAAGGGGAACGTGAATAAATTTGGGGCTATAAATATTAGGAATGGAAAACCGGAAAAGGTCACACCACTAGCAGTGCCTCTCTGCGCAAACTGTGCTGCCAAGCATTTCACCCTGCTGTGGCGTGCTTGGCAAAGGCTTCCCTGGGATATTGCCTGTTAAATGCTCAGCAGTAGCAAGGAGAGCTGCTGGTCAGGGGCCAGGGCTTGTGCTGGCTTGGTGGTGGCATCCAGGGCAGCCTCGCAACTGGGCAGCAGGGCATGGCTGCCTTCCCTCCCTCCATGGGCACACGGGGCACCCTGCTGAAATACTGAGTGGGAACCTGAAGCCCCTCGCCATCTTCTCTTATTATTAGCTTTGGTGTCCCAGAAATGGCTACCCAGGATACTTGCATGTAGATTTAAATGTCTTCGTTCAACAAAAGGGCACTTCTGAAGATGGCTACTTAGCACAGCTCCTGCAATGCTGCCTTGGCTAGCAGGACTTGAGGAGGAAAACATGCAGTGTGCAGTCTCTCTTGTTTCTCAGAAGCAGACAAAACAGTTTTTGGCACATATCACTAACTGCAGCAAACAGTAATGATAAAAGCAACAGCAACAACTACCAGCTTCAGCTTTTGATTTCCTGCATAACTTAGAATGATGAAATATTTCATCTTTAGGGTTACTGATGTGTGACTGCTTGCTTATTCTTATTTTTTCTTCTCTCTGCAAAACCTTTTAACTAACTTTCTGGAGTAATTTTCCATTCCCATTTATTTTCTTCCCTGGGCACATTCATTGTGCAGTTTAATGTCCTCAGCTGTTGCCAGGGAAACAGAATTTTGAACCTGGCTTGTCAAGTAAATGAAGGAGCAATTATTTTTGAAGTATTTCTATAAACTTGGATCGGGAATGATCTTTTTTTTTTTTTTTTTTTTTAGGTAGTGTTGGTAGCACTCTTTTATATCATTATATGATTACTCAACATTTCCAGTGGTAACCCCCTGTTTGGTATGACATTTCTTTTGCGTGCCTTATTTGCAAAGTCCCAGCAAACCCAATCCAGCTGTCTGCAAGGAAAGAGAATAAAAGAGGCTCAATAGCTGGGGGAAATGGGGAGGAAACCTTCAGAGTGGTGAAGCCCCTTGAGAGTTAGGGAGAAAGCCTTGCTGGAGGCAGAACCCCCAAGACCCAGAAGCAATGGTACCAGGCACTCCTGCCTCCAAAATATTTGAAAACCCTCCCACAAATATCTTGTGTGCCATCCTGCCACACAAAAAACAGAGGCACATATAATTTTTTCTTTGGCTGGGTTCTCTTACCAAGGGAAGGAAAAGCTGGGTGGCATGGTCACATTGTCTTAGCATCCAGGAAGACTCAAAACCCATAGATGCAAGAGTGAAACAGAGGTGTGGGCACTTCAGGTTGCTGCAGAGGTGGGCTGCAGCCCATGCAGTGTCTCAGGCTTGCTGAGACTCTTTTGAGAATGTGCAACATCCCTGAGATCAAGGGGTATTTTCAGCTTCTGTTTGAGTCCCTGCACATTTCCATACTGACTGCATGACCTTCTCCAGAAGTAGCAGGCTTGTGTTTCTAATTCGTAATGTTGCTATTTATAGTTTTCAACTCTAGCATTAAAACAAAGAAAGAAACAAACAAACAAATCAATATTACCTTAAACTTCATACAGTTATCTCAGGAAATGGATCCTAACACACTCTAAGACAGATCTTTAAATGAAAACTGCCTGCACCATTTCTACAAGAACTTTCTTGTATTTTAAGATATTTATGTTAATTCCATGAGGATTTTTTTTTCCCCACCAGATTACTATTTGTCAATGAAAACCATTATGCACTCAGCACTTCATCCTACTAGCAGAGTTACTAAATTTTATAGACATTATTTTTTTTTACTATTTGGTGACAAACAAAAGTTTCTGTAAAACTATGAAAAAGGGTAAAAATATATATATGCATAGACTGTCAATAACTCATGATTTGGTTAAAGTAGTTGATATAAGGAAACGCTTTTCTTTTCTCAAAGCAATTAAACAAGTTGTGGGACATTTTTCCCCAAGCCCTGGTTACAGGATACATATGGAGTCAGACTGGCTCACCAGCATCCTGGGAATCCTAATGAGAAGTGATGTGGCACCACTTGCACTCTACCCCTACTTAGTCTTCTAAAAGAGCTTCTGGGAAATCTCATTATACTTACCCTCTTCTAACATGAAAAGTTAATCCCTAAATGTCAGCTCAAAATGTTTCAGGAAAAACATTTTTATTTCTGTGTTCATAACCTAAGATTTTTGTTACAGAAATGTTTTTGTCATTCTTGTGCTTTTCCCAAACTTTCCTTGAGATGTAATTTTAGACTACTTACTTACATGCTTACAGTAAAGCTAAACATGTGTTTTGGGTGGTTGAGATCCAAGTTAATAGCAATTTTTTTTTGTATTTTTTTATTTTTTTACTTAAAGTGATTGCACTGCTGCCTTCCTATATTTCTATATAGAAGAAAGAAAAAAAAAAAAAAGAGAGAAAAAAAATAAGAAAACAAATCAAAATTATTAATGTTCAAAAGAAAGACCTGATTTAAATTAGAGTAAGAATTTTGGGAGGTACTGAAATTGATTTTCACATGATGAACTACTAATACACTGCAGTTGCTAGAGAGGAGCACCACTGCTTTGTGGTGCTGAGGCACCCATAGGATCTTTCCCCAGTTTGGAACAAAAAATGAACCCTTTTGTTACTTATTATTAGTTTATACCTTTGAAAGTTTGCTTACGTAAAGCATTGTATTAAGAATGCCTTGGTCACATGCCTTTTCCTGAAAATATCTGAAACTGTGTTTATTCATAATTCAGTATTCAATATGTACTAGGCTATTTCTAGCAATCAATAGTCAAATACTCCAAATTAGAAAATTGTTTATTACTAAAGACCCTTTCTGATCCTGTTGTGAGAATTAATTTTTGAAGTAGCTCAAGTGTTAATTTTGTTCAGTACTGTTCGGTGCTTGCAGAAGCGAGAGCTGTGGTGCAGGACTCAATGCAGAGGGTTGATGACAGACAGCTAACCTAAAAGTGCAGTAACTGTTGAGTCTTTCCAGCCAGACTTGTCAGGGTTTTCTCTAGGAAGGCAGAAATTTAGATAAAGACTTTGATATCTAAAAAGAGTTATCAGTTAAAGTCCTTTTTCCACCTATGAGCAGGTTTTGCCTCTCTTGGAGTCCTGGGACTGTGAGGAGCCATCCTATTCCCAAGGTCTTGCTGACACCTGCTGGTCTCCTGCTCTCACAGAATTCGGGGTACTGGGGGAAATTGGGGTGGAGAACCCAATTGATGTGAGAGAGAGCCCTGTTGTCATGCCTCTGCTGCTGCTTTTTAGCCTCTGTGTTGTTGAACCTCTAGAGTAACTTTTGAATAAATATTTATTGGATGAAGTCTACATCCCTCCAGGTTCATGGTGAAAAACTAGAGGATGTCTCTGCTCAGCACACTTGAGGGAACATAAGTAGGATCTTTGGTGCTTCAGCAACTCTTGGAGGCACTTAAAGAGGGACAGGCCATGCCGCAGAAGATGGAACAATGATCCACACCCCCAGCACCAGCCAGTGGGGCTGCTCACTGCAAGTGATGGCTGTATCCTACAGCCTACCCTAGGTGCCAAGACCATCAACAGTGCAGAAGTTGTACATTTAAATTGATTCATCACTTTCTTTCGAAATGAAACAACTACTAGTACTGGCAATTTGGCATTCTTAATGACAGGTAATTACTAACCATTAATTGTTAGATCCACTTGATAGTTTCTGAGTGTACAGAGGCATTTGTACACTGTGCCAAGTTCCTTGTTGTCTTGTCTGAAATGCTCCCACATTTTTAGTGTCCTAAAACAAACGTGGTATGCAAATAACTTTGCATTTCTCCAAATGACACTACAGCCAGGGTGCCAAAAATTTCATCATAGATTTACATATATTTAAGTGCATTTGAATAGTCTGTAAACTGAACCAAAACAAGAGTGTTTGTGTTTTTCCATTTACATGGCAGTTTCAAGCCTCAAAAACTCTGAAATGCCATGCAAACCAATTACAAACTTACTGGAACAATAAAAAATGAAGTATTCAGTAAAATATTGCTGCTTGCGACAAACTGCACTGTACTGTATGAAATGTTGTTTTGGAAGTGACTGATGTGGTCCTAGTTTGGTTACACGTATGTTGCATAAGTACTTGCAGTATCAGGGTGAAAGGCAGATGCTTTGTGTGTGCTAAGGAACAGATAGCCAGAAGGAAAGAAGAGCTGCCATCTTGTGTGGAGAACTGAGACTGCACTAAAGAAGGCTAACATTATAAGAAGTTTTCAAGTATTGTGTCTTCAGAAACTCTTTAGTAAAGATAATTTTCTTTGTAGTTACTACTTCCATTCTTTCTTTTCATTTGTTTTTCACTAATGTAAATGAGTCACTTGTCCATGAAATGTGTTTTTCTTGCTCTGGCAGTGCTGCAAGTTTGTTGAGAGGATGCCAAGGCAGTGGGAGCAGTGACCTGTTCTTTGTCTCTGTACCAGCTACCAGGGCTGACTGACAAGCAATAGGATATCTTGCACCCAGAACACCAGCCCTGCACACACACACACACACACACACACGATATATATATTATTAATATAAAAAAATGATAACCACAAAAAAGGTTAAGCTGTGTTACATGATGCTAATGAATCAGATATTAGAAGGAGTCTTCCTCTTAGGCCTCATGGTAGGTTCTTTGTAAGAGCTGGATTCTCTTTCTTTTGTTAAGGTTATATTACGATGCTAAGCACAACCAGGAAAAGGAATGTCTTTGCCAGTATGGAAAGCACATGAATGCTTCTTCACCCCCCCTGCCTTCCCCACCCTTTCTTTCCTGAATACCACAAGCAGGATTGAATATGGAAGCTAGAGTCACAATTTATGAGTACATCCAGATGAACAAGAGTGTAGGCAAAACTCTCACCTGCCCTCCTGGTTACCTCAGACATGGAAAGCAGGGTGCTCTGTTTTTGGAGTCCTGCTATGGGCAGGCAGGTACTGTCCATCATTGCATCATCCACAGAGTAATTGACCCTGTGTGCACTAGCACTGGCTGCATTCCCTGTCTGCACCAGTAAACACAGTGAGATATACAGTGACACCAAAAGAGGCTATCCCAGATGTTCTGTACAGAATTTATTACATCCATACAGGTCTCAGATGAGAGATGATATCAGCATTGTCACTGACCGTAGTGGGTTTACGTGGCAAGGTTTTGGTAGCAGGGGGCCATAGGGGTGGCATGTAAGAGAAAATATTCCTGATTTGTTTAGCCAAGGATCTTCCCCTGCTACATTGCACAGGAATGAAACTGTCATCTTTTCCAGCCACTGAGGCAGCAGCAGGAAGTATAGCAATATCCTTACTTTAGCTTTTGTTATTAGAGAGTTATCAGTTATAACCAAACTCAAGGACAGGAAGACTTTGTGAGAAAAGGGAGTGTATGTAACACCCAAGCAGAAGAAAACTTTATCATGGGGCAGGCTAATGGAGTCTCTGATCATAAGCAGAGAGATAAAGGATGGTAGCCCCACCTGGATTAAGGTTGGATCCTTACCCCAGAAATCTGGAAATAAGGCAAGGTGCATGTCAACACCAGTATTTTTATTCCCAGATGGAAGATTTTGTCTTGCAAAGCAAAATATCATCTTAAGTGAGAACACAGACCATGGTAGAAAGGTGAGCTTTGTGTCTGAGTTTGTCAGAAAGCCCCTACTACTATTTGAAGCTTGCTGATATTTTAAATACAAAACAGAGTATTACAAAGGGAGATGACATTCATCTGAGTATTTCATGCCTGTATGTTCCTTATAGATATTCAGATTTGGTACACATAATTGGCATGGTTTTGGCTGTGACAGAATTAATTTCCTTTGTAGAAGTTCACTCAATGCAGTGCTTTGGACTTTTCATGAAAACGGTGGTGACAACACACCAATGATTTCAGTTGTTGCAGAGTAGTGCTCACACAGAACCAAGGACTTTCCTTGTACTGCCCTGCCAGCAAAGAGGCTGGGGTGCACCAGGAGTTGCAGGGGACTGTGGTGGTTTTATTCAGCCAGGCAGCTGAGCTCCACCACAGCTGCTCTCTCCCATCCTCTTCTCAAATGGAAAGGGGGAGAAAATAATGATGAAAAGTGCTCAAGGGTTGAGATAAAGACAGAAAGATCACAACAATTATCGTCATGGGCAAAACAGACTCAGAATAGGGAGATTAATATAATTTATTACACTACTAACAAGCTAGAGCAGGGAGAAATGAAAAACAAAAACAAAACAAAACAACAACAACAACAAAAAAAGCTCTTTCCACACATCCACTGTCTTCTACCTCACCAACTGGCGCAGGGGAATTGGCAATGGGGGCTGTGGTCAGTCCATACCACTTTATCTCCACTGCTCCTTCTCAGTCACTCTGTTCCCCTGCTCCACTTGAGGTCCCTCCCACGGGATGCCGTCCTTCCCGAACTGAGCCTGCAGGGGCTCCCCACAGGCAGCAGCTCTTCAAGCACTGCTCCCACACGGCTCCATCCCATGAGGTCCATCCCCCAGGAGCAAACTGCTCCAGCACGGGTCCCCCATGGGCGGCAGCTCCCCCCAGATCCCCTGCTCCTGCGTGGGATCCTCTCCACGGGCTGCAGCTCCAACCCAGGGCCTGCTCCTGCGGGGGCTCTCCACGGGCCGCAGCCTCCTCCAGGCCACATCCACCTGCTCCACCGGGGGCTCCTCCACCCATGGGGGGGCTGCAGCGTGGAGATCTGCTCCATGTGGGACCCATGGGCTGCAGGGGGACAGCCTGCTCCACCAGGGGCCTCTCCACAGGCCGCAGGGGAACTGCTGCTGCCTGCCTGGAGCACCTCCTGCCCTCCTGTACTGACCTTGGGGTCTGCAGGTTCTCACTCCTCACTCTTCCAGCTACTGTGGCATGACAGTTGTTGTTGTTGGTTTTGTTTTTCTTTTTTTCCTCAAATCTGCTCTCACAGAGGTGCAAACAACATTACTCATTGGCCTGGCTCTGGCCAGTGGCAGACCCCTTATCTAACGTGGGGCGGCTTCTGGATTCTTCTCACTGAAGCACCCCTGCAGCCACCTGCTTCCAAAACCTTGCCATGTAAACCCAGTACAGGGACACAGCCAGGACAGCTGACCCAGCCTGACCAAAGGAATGTCCCATGCCATATGGCGTCACGCTCAGCAATAATAGCTGCGTTAAAGAAGAAAGAAGGGGGGTGGGTTGAGGACGGGGACTTGTAGTCCAGAGCAATGGTGTTTGTCCTCCCAAGAAACCATCACACGTGGTGAGCCCTGCTTTCCTCGGAGTTCCTGAACACCTGTGTGCTGATGGGAATCAGTGAATTAATTCTTTGCTTTGCTTGTGCACATGGCTCTTGTGGTCCCTCCCACGGGATGCCGTCCTTCCTAGTAAACTAGTACCTAGTAAACCACCTTTATCTCGAGCCTTGACTTCTCTCACTTTTACCTGTCCAATTCTCTTTGCCATCCCACCTGGGGAGAGTGAGAGAGCAGCTGTGTGTTGCTGAACTGCCTGCTGGGGCTAAACCACAACACAATTTTTTGTCATGAACAGACTATGCTGTCTTCTGGTTACAAGCATATCTATGAGGTCTATAAACATCAGAAAAATAAGAGCTGTAATAGTTAATAGAAGACATTAGAAACTTTACTGGTGGGATTGACATTTGAAAAACATTATTTTTAAAGGTTAGCTCTACAGTCTTATTGCTAAGGAGATTGAGGGAAAAGCCTTACTTCAGTTTATGGTTAAATCTTAACCTATGCACTTGGGTGTCTAACTCAGCTACCTCTTGTGAAATCGCATTGCTTTTAGTAGTTTGAAGTTTAAGCATGATACTTATGGTAGTCTTTGTCCTTACCCAACTGCCTGTGTTGCAACTGAATAAATTGTCCCTTATTCTTGGGCTTGTGGAAACCATTCCAGCTGTCTGCTGTTAAACTGGGAGGACATCCAGCTGAGTTAGGGACTTAAAGTGTCTCTTATTTCTTGTTAAAATTGACCTTTCTGAAAATCTTACCCTGAGTAATTATGGACATTCTAGAACGTAGTCATCTCAACTCACAATGAGACATGATGTTTCTTCTAAGACTGCTGAGAGAAAGACTACAGAGGAACCACTGGTACTGTTCTTCTGGCCTTGCTTTCATCAGTGATGGTTTGTCTTTTCTATACCTTCTTTCTAACAAATGATAAGCAGAACAGAGAATCAAACTTCCTACCTTTCCCTTGTAATTTCCTGTAATTCTGCTGAGACCCACAACTGTCTCAGTACAAGTAAATAACTATCTTCAGTAAATCCTACATGTATTAATGAGAACTCTGGACACCAGCCACCTCAACCATGGAAAATATAATCAACTATGATAACTTTTTGCAAAGGAACTTTGTTTTGCTAGGCAGACAACAGCACATTGGGAAAAGACCCAGTTTCTCTGTGCCTTACAAAGAGGCTCTACGCAGCCCTAGCTAGAATCTGCTCTTTTTGTCTATTCAGGGCTTGCAAGAATTTATCCTCCTGTCAAGACAGAGTTGCCCTTCACATCTCATTGGTACCTTATGAAATGGCATTGATGAGCCCTCTGTTGGAAATAATTGCCTGAAATCTATGTCGGAAGTTCACATTTAGAGTATAAAATTTGAAAACACTTACCCATGTTATCATTGCCTGATAGTGTCTTGCTGCATCTCATTTCATACAGTAAAACTGTCCCAGTTTATACCTGAAGTTTTTACCAGTCTTTATGTACCCAGTGGTACATGGACCCAGTCCCGAGTACTGTTCCTCACAACCATACAATGCTAGTGATCACTAGTTCTTATATGATATTTTGATCTCTTTCAATGTTGCTTTCCAACTAGATGTCATTTACAAGTGTTACTAGCACACTACTTTTTGTGCCAAAATCTTTAGTAAAACTCCTCACAGAACAAAGCCTTGCAGGGCTGCATTGTAGTTCCTTTTCTTCTCCATGACTGATATTTCATCTTTCAACACTAACTACAGCTGTTTTCAGCCTTTCATAACTCTTTTATTAGTTTCCATTTTTAATTGTCTTTTAATGTCTCATGTCATACTGTATCATATTCACTGAAATTCTGATAGATCAGATTTTTGCATTTTCTTTGCCAAGAAAATCAGCAAAGAAAGATACAGGTGCAACGTGACACTGTCAGTCCTCGATGAACTTGTACGTGTTAACCCCTTTATTTCTTTTATTATTATTCTCCAAAAGTTTTTTCTTTTTGGGTAAGAGAACACATTCAGACACAACTGCTTTTGGGGGTAGGAAAATGAGGTCTGCTTTCTCCTTTTTAATCACATATATTGGACTTGTTCTTCTTACCATCTTTAGATAAATATATTAATAATCCTTGCTAGTCTGTGATTCCATTTTCTGATTTCTTCAGTGTTATAGGGATGGAACTCATGTCTCAGTTTCCAAATTTAAGGTTAACAGAGTATGTTACCTTTAGTGTGGGCATTAAAGTAATATTTCAGGCTAGAACTAAAAGTAATTTCTACTGTATTATTAGGCAATTATTACATTGCTTTGCTCAAAGTGACCTGTACTCAAAACCATAGAGAAGCTCTCAGCATGCAGACAAACGCAAATCTGCTTTATATCTGTATATTATTCCATTTTCTTTTATGCTAATTCTTACACACATTAATCAAGGAACACTCTAATTGCAATCCTGACCACATACCAGAAACATCTACACTTTTAAACATAAAGTATGTGTAATCAAGCTATGCTATTTAAATTTAGTTCTAGAAGCAGATGTAGCTGGTCTATCTGAGTTTATGGAATGCTGTTAACCAGTCTCAATATCTTCACTTGCATGTCTGGAAGAGAATAAAGGAAATTTATTTAGACTCACTTAAATATTTGTGTCTTTTTGTGAAGTTCCCTCCATGGATCAGAAGAGCCTAGCCAGCAGGAACAACCTATTGTTATAAACTCCGACCTGAACTTTGTGTCGTAATCTGTGACAAGTTTTCAAGTGCTCTACATTCATATTATGTGCCATTTGAAGAAAGGCAGATGAATGGACAAAAACAAAACAAAAAGAGCAACCAACCAACCGAAAAAAACAACCTCCTCCTCCCCCCACCCCCCTAAAAAAAACACCAAACCTTTCACTACTGAAGAAACCACTATGACCATTATGAACAGGAATACAGCAGAAAATGCTTTCAAAACATGAATGAATGAAGTCTTCTATGCCATAATAGGCAAAGTAGCAAGCATTAAAATAAGGAATGTGAGAAGGTAGAAAGATCTAGCAGTGTCTATCACATTCCTAGTCGAGAAACAATATCTGGGGTTGTAATTTTTTGTCCAGATCTCTCAAAATAATGAAAACCTTACAATTTTCTCTCTTCCCTGATAACCTTGCAGTTTCCCAAGGTCCATAATAATTTTTATTCTTCCCTTTCCAGAACTAAGCTTTCAACATGCTTTAAAAAGCATAAAGCATGAGCTGGAAAAAGGGACAGGTAGCTCAGCAGGACAATTTCACCATTCTTAAAAATCACCCGAGTTCCTGACTATAAAGGAATGACAGCTCATGGAGTTCACTTCACTAAAATAAATCTTTGTATCCATATCCAATAGTGACTTAGGAGTTACTTTGTTGGGAAAATGAATCCTTCATACTTCATCCAGTTTAATTCTTTCTTTGGGACTCTGGGTTCTGCGGTAGTAATTAAATACAGTAGCACTGCACTGTATCTTACAATGTGTCAGGATATTCCTCAGGCAACTCAGTAAGAAACTTATTAAGAAAAAGCCCCAAAGATTATTATATTAGTAATCAAAAGATAAAGTTTCCTCATGGTGACATTTAGAATTCTGCTGTCAAGTATAATTTTAAGATGAGATGTATGGACTTTTCAACAAATATTAAAGCCACTAAGTCATGCTGGCCTTATTTTCAAAGATCCTGAGCACTTAAGATACTCCTGACTTCAGCTCAGTGGGTATCTACTCAGTACTTTGAGTCTTCTCTCCATTTGTTCCCTGATATGCTCTACTAAAATGAAACAAATTGCTCTGTGATCACTTACACTGGCAAAGATATGTGCTCAACTTTTTTGGGTAGAGGCAGTGATGCTGAATCACTAAGTTGATGATGAGATAAATTGGGAAGACGGAGTCTCCTAGTATATCTCTGTTTGTTTCAGTGCTGTTTTTATACACACAAGTTAGAGTGATGCTTCATAGGGATCTCTAGAAAGGCTTAATGCACTTTCTTCAAAGCAATTAATGCTACCTTTGTCAGCTCATAACATTTCTGTGGCATAAATCAAGATTATTCATCCTACCCCAGATCATGTTATCTAGCTTCTACCAACCCTGGGATTTGGATGTGTGTCCTTGTTTGCAGCAAATAATTTTCTTAAGCTGCAGAGTTGTCTCTTTGTGAGCGTAGAGCTTAGGGATATGGTTTAGTGGGGACTGTTAGTGTTAGGTTAGAGGTTGGACTCGATGATCTTGAGGTCTCTTCCAACCTAGAAATTCTGTGATTCTGTGATAGTTTTGAAAATGTGAATGCAATGGATCGTGTTTCCCATGGGATTATAATAACATGCAATCCTAATTTATTGCAAGCATGCAAAAAATATGTTTTCTTTAAGTATTCAAATTGTTATCTATCCGCTCTTTCAAGACTGAATCTAGTATCCTTCTAGAAGGCTGGAGAAAAATCCTTCATTAATTATCACGCATAGCATTATTACTACCTGTACACAGCTGGCAGAAAAAAAAAAAAAAAAAAAGAAAGAAAAAATAAAAAATCTTCATGTTTCTTTGTTGTAATTATTATTTCTATCTTGGCAGAAAATGTACTCATTGTTCCTCAGGTTTCATGAGGCCAACCAGCACTGCCACCATGCACAGAGTTCTGTACAAACCTCAGATTTGTATGGAGATCACATCCCTTTGAGTGTAGCATTTATTCCATTTGGTGAGAGGAACAGAGGCCATATTAGACAAGATGGGTCAGGATTATTTTCCTTTTAAGTTGAGGCTGCAGTGCAGACTGCAGCTGGGTGCTGAATAGACTAGTGTCAGTGTGGTTAAATCACAACCGTAGCTGCAGTGGAGAATTATGTTTCATACTACAAAGTATTCTGTGGCCCCAATGAGGTGTTTTCAATAAACATCTTTTATGACTGCAGGCATTATTTGGTTTAATCCTAGAAAACTCATTTTAAATTCTTTCTTTGGCTTCCTTCATTTTTTTTTTTTTTTTTTTTTTAAGGTTTTTACACTTTGCTCGTAATGAATGTATCTGTCTTGCTCTGAGCAGCTTCAACAAGAGACATCCAAATTCATGCATTTAACATGCTAAGATCTTGCACTTTTGCTACAATGGCCTGACAAATTTGAAATAACTGGAACTGGAATATTTTATAGTTCTTATAATTCATTATGGAATGCTTGCAACAATCTCAGTACAAAGTATTTCACTACTGTTACTAGTTGAATTATTCTTCTCAGCTATAGATTATTTCATTACAGTTTCTTAGACACTCCCCTATGATTGTTTGGAGAGGTAGTTCCGTTTAACAAACTTTTAGTACTGCTTGGGCAGTACAGGTATGCTGCTGTAGGTTGTGTAAAAATTACTGTTTTCTCTCAGAAATCACCTAAATTTACAGCACAGCAGGGCATGCCCAGAATGAGGATAACAAAACTTCACCCTCCTTTACATTCAGAGCCCACTGTCTACTGCTACTGTCAGTAGACTTGACTGTCTTAGCTATGTGGTGCATTTTTTGTCTAAGTTTTCATAACCTTAGTTATTTAGGAGCTTCAGTTTTTCTCTTTGTCTCCATTTCTGGCTGTGTCTTGATAAAAAGACATATCTTGCATAATTAATCTCTTTAATAATTGTATGGAAAGGTTAAAAATTATTCTTGAATATTACTCATAAGGTCTGAAGAACAATGGAAGATGTTTAGAAAGTATGGTCCATGTGGGCATAGCCAAAGCTTTGTTTGCTGGCAGAAAAGTTGAAATGAGAAAATGAGATGGTAATTTGAATTTTAAAACTATATTTAGCTATTTTTCATTTTTTCTCATAACAAAAAGAGTAGGATAATGGAAGGAGCTCAGTGCTGCTCCTTGCACAGAATGGTGAAGGGAAAAATGAAGCCACCCTCTAAATAATGCACAGTTACAAAGATGTAGGAGAACTCAGCTTTTGTACTAATAATAAGTCCATGGACATTTTTAACATGCATATGTGTTTCCCTCAAAAAATAATAGGCATACATATGAGATTTGTGGTTTTCATAAGGAAACAGTTTAGGACAGAAGGTGCTGATCTTTCAAGAGTTCTAAGATAAATTTAAAAGCAGGGCAGGAGTCTGGGCTTGCCAGTAGACTTTTCTGGGATTGCCAGAGGTATAAGAGGGCTGGAGTTGGCCAGGCTTCTCTGGGTTACTTGGGGGTTGGCAGATGTGAGAGCTTCTGGAAAAGGAAACTCACGTTTCTTAGGACCTGAGGCCATGAAGATTGTTTACATAGACTGATAATTGTATTTTGAAGGAAGGGTATACTAAAAGCAGAACAGGAAAAGGAATTCTTCCTTCCTTCTTTCTTCAAATGTGTGGAGTAGGAAGTGAAAATCTTTGAAGTTAGGATTTGGTGGTGTATACATGTGTATCTGTTTTTTTTTTTCCAAGTGCATCCCTGAGGGGATATGCCATGTGCCTTTGCCTTCCAGGTTGAAATCCTATGGTTCTCCTACCCTTACACTAGGGTACTACAGTATTTTTGTGTTTGACCTGTGTTCATCCAGAAGATCAAACAGGTTATTTTTGTTCCTTTAGGAGCTTTTATTAGTTTGGGAGTATGAGGAGCCACTTTAAACAAAGTTCTGTTTACTCTTGCTGTGACATAAAATGACAAAGTACTTTTTAAAAAATCTAAAGTTACAAATGAATACATAAATGCCTACCTGACTGGAGCTTTTCACTTCTGTGGGGTGCATGCCAATTTATTGCATAGTCATTTCTGTTGCTTACTCAGCATCTTTATAGCTCACCAAAGACACTTCCACGTCTTGGCTGAGCCATATGAACTAGTTCAATAACACTCAGAAAACATAAAAATAAATAAAAAGATAAATAAATAAAAGAAAAATTAGTGACATTAACTGCATTAGTTTGACATTTTGGCTAAAAACCTGTTATCTGATTTTTGCATTTTTCCTTATTTCTACTTTCATTTCCTTCCAGTCCTACTATTGAGTTAATGTTGCCTAGGCCTCTAGTAAACATCCTAAAAGACAGATCATAGCATTCTGATGCATTATTATGGAAAAACTGTCACAGAAGGAGGTGAACTGGAACTGATTTTAGGTTCCCATTCAATTTCACAAGAATGCAAGGAAAAGAAAAGCAAGGAAGGGGGCCCTTAAGGGCAGAAAGACTTTAAATAGTATTCTTGACATTTTGAAATAATGATCATTGGCACTAATGCCAAGAAGTTTATAAACCACTGCCTTATGTGGATTACAGAAGTAAAAAGGCAAGCTCCTTGTTAGACAGAGTACTTTGCAGTGGTACCTCAGTTTTGGGAATTAAGATGGATTTCAATTGGTTTACATCTCCTAACCAGCCTATGACTACCAGTCACACATCTGGGCCACCTGGAAGGTTAAAAAAGAAGTCGTCTGTCTGCTTGTAACCCAGGCCCAGCACTCACAGCTGAAAATGTTGCTTTTCTTGGGCTGTTATCTACATATATCCTTTACTATATGAAGTAATGTGGATTATAGCAGAACTGGAGAGTAGTGGGAACACTGAGAAGTTAGTCTGGAGCTCTTAGCAGTGCAGAAGAATACGGATATAAGCAAAATTGCTTCCTGTGTGAGGCATTGGAACAGGTTGCCCAGAGAAGCTGTGGATGCCCCATCCCTGGAACTATTCAAGGCCAGGCTGGATGGGGCTTTGGGCAACCTGGTCTGGTGGGAGATGTCCCTGCCCATGACAGGAGGGCTGGAACCACATGGTCGCAGAATCATGTTGAGGCTGGAATGGCCCTCTGAAGATCATCCAGTCCAATGCCCCTGCTGAGCAGGGTCCCCTACAGCATATTGCACAGGATGGCATCCAGGTAGGTTTTGAGTATCTCCAGAGAAGGAGACTCCACAGCCTCTCTGGGCAGCCTGTTTCAAATCTCTGTCACTCTCACAGCAGAGAAATGCTTTCTCCTATTCAGATGGAATGATCTCTAAGGTATCTTCCAACCCAAACTCTTCTATGATTCTGTGATTCCTTTAGTTTTTTCTCTTCTGCTCTAATATTCAAAAATCTCCAAGTTGCCCTTGATTTCTGTGATTTTTTTTCAAACACCTTTCAATAAGCTTTTGAGTTACCAAAGAATTACACCTCTTACTCACAGTGCCAATCAGGATGTCTTCTCTTCTAGCAGGCCAATTATGGAAGCACTGGTGGGAGTGTAGTCAGCCACCAGCTTTGCAAGGATACAAAGCCCTGTCACAACAAAATATTTCTCACTGTGTGTAGGAGAGCTGTATATAGACATAGGAACTGACCTGACAGGGGGAAGATATGCATCTACAATGAGAACATGGATCTGACTGAAGGTGTTCTGCCTGCATGAATTATAAACTCTGCCGGGGACCGAGTGCTGAACTTGCCAAAGTCTCAGAAGAGTCTGCAAGGATGCTTGGTAGATTGCTGCCCTGGGCAGGAGGGCACTGTCCATGATGGTGTCGTGGTTCCGCTCGAGTGGGCAGCCGAGCTCCACCACAGCCGCTCTCTCACTCCCCCTCCTCAAAGAGGAATGGGGAGAAAATATGTGAAAGGGGCTCAAGGATTGAGATAAGGACGAGAAAATCACGCAATAATTAGTGTAACGGGCAAACCAGACTCAGCATAAGAAGACAGATAGTAAGATTTATTGCTCATTACTAACAAGCTAGAGAAGTGAGAAACAAAGGAAAGAAACCAAAAGCACCTCCCCCCCCATCCACCCTCTTCCACCTCCTCCCCCCGAGCGGCGCAGGGGAACGGGGGAATGGGGGTTATGGTCAGTCTACAGCACTTCTTCTCTGCCGCTCCTTCTCGGTCACTCTCGTCCCCTGTGCTGTGGGGTCCCACCCATGGGATGCAGTCCTTGACGAACTGATCCGGCGTGGGCTTCCCACAGGCAGCAGCTCTTCCAGAACTGCTCCAGATATGGGTCCGTACCACGGGGTCCATCCCTCAGGAGAAAACTGCTCCAACCTGGCTCCCCTACGGGCAGCAGCTCCTGCCATATCACCTGCTCCTGCATGGTCTCCTCTCCACGGGCTACAGGTCCGGCCCGGAATCTGCTCCGGCAGGGGTCTTCCACAGGCGGCAGCCTCCATCGGTGCAGGGCCACCTGCTCCACCGTGGTCTCCTCCACGGGCTGCAGTGTGGAACCCTGCTCCACCGTGGTACTCCATGGGCTGCAGGGGGACATCCTGCTTCACCATGGTCCTCACCACAGGCCGCAGGGGACTTCTGCTCCGGCGCCTGGAGCACCTCTCCCCCTCCTTCTACACTGACCTTGGCACCTGCAAGGCTGTTTTCTCACTCCCTTGACTCTCCCGGCTGCTGTGTGGCGCAGCGTTTTTTTCCCTGTCTTAAATATGCTCTCACAGAGGCGCAAAACAACATCGCTTATTGGCTCAGATCTGGAAAACAACGGGGCCCTTCCCAAACATGGGGCGGCTTCTAGATCTTTCTCACAGAAACCACCCCTATGGCCCCCTGCTACCAAAACCTTGCCACGTAAACCCACTACAAATGGACAGTCACAGAGGTGGTGGTGGTAGCTCTGGAATATGTGGACATCAGGCTGCTGGGGCTGTGCTCCCTGGGAGGCTACAAACAGTCCTCGTGGTGTGGAGGTTTGGGCCACCTGGTGCTGTCAACTCAGCCCCAGGTATAGAGCCCTGTGTCATTCCTGAGCACCTAATGCTGGATTGGGAAGAGACAAAGTAGAAAATAACACACAGGGTGAAGTTCAGTAGTGCACAGGACTTGGCCAACACTGGTTTAGGAAACCCTTTCCTTCTGCCTCCTTGTCCCCACCCTCAGTCCTTGATTCCCATTCTGTATCACAGCTAACTCTCCCCTCAGCTGTGCTGCAAAAATTTCTGTTGAACAAACTGTAAACCTGAACTATACACCAGGATGTCTCCTTTTTGAAGTTTTCCCATCAGCTTTCCACAGCCTGTGCTCACAGATTGTTTGCACAAGCTAACACATTAAAGAAAAAGATCTGATGTATATTAATTTTCATCCTCAGTTCACCCCCAGCTGTTGGTTCTGCACCTGCCTTAGCTTCCTTCTCCTCCAGTTATGCCATTTGTAAAAACCACAATAATTTTGCTATCAATCTGGTTCATTAAATCGTCAAATGATACTTCCTGCTGGCATGACGGAAGAAGAATAGCAGGAATGAGCATTATGGGACAGTCTGGAGACTGGAATGATTAAATCTGTACCCAATGCAATGGCTCTTAAAGCCACAGCCTGAGAAACAAGGTAGTCCCACCTGAAACTCTTAAGAAATGCAGTAACTTTCTTGGAAAGACCCTGTAACAGATGATGCAAAAAGAAAATAGCTGGTGTAGCAAGTCCTTACTCTGTGAACAATAGGAAACAGCAAAGGGGATATCTGACTCCCAGACCTCCTGCCAGGCTCATCTTCTGGCAAGTATCAGTGCATGGAAATGTCAAACCCACATGGTTTCCTTCACAGGTTAGTTGCTCATTAGTTCTTTCTGTGTTGGGATGATAAAACAGCAGTATCCAGAAACGGAAGGATAAATCAATTTTAGTACCATTAGCTTTATGGTGTGAACTTTTCTGTAAATTTTCATAGTGTGAGCTTTTCTGAGTTGGACATGACTGAAGCAGACCTCTTTTCTCCTCCTTGATGCTGAGTGATTAAGTGGACCCTGGACTTTGTGTTTCATCCCAAAGGAAAATAGTTTGGTTTTGTGCAGACTCACCAAGGCAAGCATGGCTGGGGACAACTAGACTTGTGTAAAAGCATAATTACACAAAAGCCTCAGACAAGGTGGTTTACCTTAACCTGGAATGAAGAGCCGACATCTGACCTGAAGCAGCTTGCATGTTGGTATTATTTCTTTCAAATAGCTATATCTGAAAGTAGCTATATAGCTTTATTGGGCTTTGAAATAAAAGTCACTGCGGCTATGGAAGTCCAGTTAAGAAATAAATAATTAATTTCTTCTCTGCTATGTTAAATAAGATTACCTAAGATTAAACAATGATGTTTCCTAGGTTGGGTTCATGTCTAGGAGAGTTTAAAAGCAATTGGCACAATATCAAAGGAGAGATCAGATGGGAAATAGTTCTCCTTTTCCATGGGAAAAAAAATGCTTTGCCCAAAGGAATGGGCTTTTTAATGAAATTGTGGCAGACACTTTTCAATCTTCTTGTCTATTAAAGGTAAATGAAACCAGGGATCTTGTTCACTTGTCAGAACAATCTGCAGTAGAACAGTACTATCCAGTGGGATATTGGACCACAATATAACAGATAAGTAATGTTAGCAGAAGAAAACTTAATTTCATCTTTTCTGAAGGTGACTTTCGAACTGGTTAACAGTTCCCTCTAGGCAATTTTTGAACTAAATTTTGCTCCTTCCAAAGGATTCAGAAGTGTTTTTTGTGTTTTCTTCTTTTTTTTTTGTTGTTTGGTTTTTGTTTTTGTTTTGTTTTGTTTTCCCAAATCCCTTAAAACATTGAGATATCTGTCTCAGAAACAGACTTGAGGAAATTTAATACTATTTTGATACTAATAAGCATGAAGATTTATTTAGAACTTCTGACTTGAAGCTCTAGAATAAAATGCATGGTTAGAGATAATGTTTCCCTGCCATTGCCTCAGTATGGGTTTGGCATGAGTTGACTTTTTTACTTGAGTTGAGATACTTAAGACTATCTGTAAAGTCTATCTGGCCATAAATGAACAAGACCTCTTTGCTAGGAAGAGTGGGGGGGTATGTGAATGATTAAGTAGGAGGTGAGAGGGAGAATTCCTTGAGGGGAAGCAATCAATGGATTAAGTACAGTACCTGTGGGATCGTGTTTTCTACAACTGAAGTCCAGACCAGCCTTTTAAATTACAACAATATTTTTCACTCTTCTGTGAAAAACATCTGCAACTGCAAAGTGGTTTGCAAAGTAGTGGTGTTTGTTTTCCTTAGATGTAAGGGAAAAAATATATTTTCCCCTGTTCCACTTCAGATTTACCATGCAGTTTTTGCTGTGAGCTTTTTAATAGAATTCAGTAAGTCTTAACTGAGTGAAGTTATCAGGAGTGGCTGTCAGATATAGATGAAATTCCTAGAACTGAAAAAGAACAAGTTACCAGAAATGAGTTGACATCCCTCTCAAATGAAAGATGGGAAGTCCATCAATCCCTTAATAGCAAATTATGAAATGTTGTGTTTTCTCATTAGAAATCCGTGGTAGGTTTGGACCATGTTTGCAGTGCATATTTATAGTTTCAATTAGTCTGTGGTTAAAGACTGTGGTGTGATTGTGGTGTTCGTGTTGGGAAAAACTAAGTCAACATACGGAAGTTGTTCACCAACTTGGATGTGTAAGAACTCTTTCTTCTGGAATTTACTGCATTTGTTCTATAAATATTTTAGATCAGAAAAGTTTGTTACAATTCCAAAGTTTAAAAAAGTCAGTAGTTAGGGTGTGAAAACCATTTTTCTTCAGTTGTAGGATTTTTGTATGTGAACAAAGAGAAGAAACTTCCTTCCATTTACCTACAAAGTCTTTTGATTTATTAATCATATATATATATATATATATATATATATATATTGTATTGGACCTTTGACTGCTCTTTCATAGAATCATAGAATCATAGAATCATAGAATATCCTGAGTTGGAAGGGACCCTTAAGGATCATCAAGTCCAACTCTTTCACTTGTATTACAATATGACTAGAAAAGAAGCACATGCTTTTAAGCAACATGGTGTGTTAAAAATGAAGCTCTGGAAAAGCTGAGGGAATTGCAGAAGTCAGGAGTCTATTGCTTAAAGCTGAGCAAGAGCAAACTTAATCAGTTCTGCCTTCCAAAAGCAGATACAACTTGAAAAGATAGATATAGAAGGCCTACAATAGTACTCTGAGATAAAAAAAAGTTTCTTCTTTCCTTTGTGTTGGCTTTGATCAATATCCATGCAATAGCATTATAGATTAAAGCCTTTCAGATGCTTGGAGATGTTGCTCACTGGCCATCACCAAGCCAGTTTTGATTTTACATATGATGTTTTGATTTTACATATAACTGTTAATAAAGCTCATGTGGATAAGCTTTTGTGTTACTGATAACTGTAAATAGTTTAAATTTGATCTCAAGTTCAAAAGATTTTATAATTTATTATTTTTATTTTTTTAAATCTATATCTGTACAGTGCGCACAGATAGACCATGGCTGAAAATCAGTGATGAACGTAAAAACATGTCTTCTACTCACTTCTTTTTCCTATATTGTGATTTGTCTCCCATGTTTTCATAATAGAAATGCCCAGATGGACAGCTGGAGTAGCAGTAATAGATGCAACTGTGTTCTAATGATGGATACACCATACCCTGTCTGAGAAAGTGCACCCTGATCATGCTACCCAGGAAGAAGACTTCAAGGGAAGTATCTGTATTTATACATTCAGTAATTATGTCTCAGAACCTAGATGCAAAAGCATAGTTAAATTGTTATGCTGCTGAGGGTATCACTAGCCGTCTCTTTTAGCAAGTATTGGCACAATGGAATGGCAAGTCTTACCCAACAGATCAGATGCTTGAGACTTGGAAGTGGACTGAATGCCCTGTGGTGAAGCCTTCACAAGGGAGAAACAACAGTCTCTTTCTCCTGACACTGCGTTAGTGGATGAGTTCAGCTGAGGAGGTTGGGCAATCACCCAAATCAGAGCTAAGATATAAATATTAGCAGAACATTCTCATGGGAGGTCCACAGAATTTAAAATTGGCTTCCTTGATTGGTCTCAGAGCTTGGCAGGCCGATATATTTTCTCAGGCATTAAGTGAGCATGGCTTGGATTATTTCCTTCAATGTTTTCTTTCTTTTTGATGAAGTATAAAAATTGTGAAATGACTTTAAAAAATAAATAAAATAAAATAAAATAAAATAAAATAAAATAAAATAAAATAAAATAAAATAAAATAAAATAAAATAAAATAAAAGAAAGGAAGAAAGGAAGAAAGGAAGAAAGGAAGAAAGGAAGAAAGGAAGAAAGGAAGAAAGGAAGAAAGGAAGAAAGGAAGAAAGGAAGAAAGGAAGAAAGAAAGAAAGAAAGAAAGAAAGAAAGAAAGAAAGAAAGAAAGAGAGAAAGAAAAAGAAATGGAAAATGTCTGTCCTGGGCCTGTATTTATCACAGAAGAAAGGGCTAGGAAAGATCTCAAAAGGTCACCTAGTCCATTTTCCTATCCCAAGGCAGGATTAATGATACATGAAGCAGAGTTCCCACGCTGTGGTACAATGGTGATGCATGAACCCCTTTAAAGTGAATGTAGCAGTGCTGCATAGAGTTACAGCATTCTGGGGCAAACCTTCAGTGTACAGGAAATACTATTTTCAGGACATCATTTGGGATAGGCTTGTTCAGGCTGCAGCAAAGGGAGGGAAGCCTGTAACTGATTGAGGTTGTTCAGCCTTGGAGGAAAGTGAGAGCAGCTGAGAGTGCTGAATGCAGCAGGATGCATCCCTGTCTCCTGGTGTTCAGTTGGATTTCTGCCCGTGGCAGCTTTCCTGGCTTGCTTCCCTCAGCTTGAGCTATAGCTGTAGTCCATGGGTTTCTCAGATACACTAACTACATCACTACAAGTACATTAAATGTGTCCATGTCCATTGGCTGGCACTATAAATGCCTGGCACACAAAAGCCCTTGTCCTTACTATTATACTCTGCCATCTTCCAAAATAAGGTGGCTGCTTGCAGGGCAACTGCCTGCCGGGAGTGACCCATGAGGACTCCCAGGCTGTGCAAAGAAGTCGGAAAAGCATGTTCTTTGGGAGGCCAAAAAGGGACCAAGAACCATTCTAATGATTTAGCAGAAAAGGTACTTGAGTCGCCATGCCTGGGCACATTCCCTGCTGCAATTAAGTTTTCTTGGATAGATGTAGTCCCTGTAAGTGCAGATCCTCCCAGTACTTCCTTGCAGATTTCCTTTATGCATATGAAGTCATTTTGTTATCCTAGAAAAGCAACATCCTCACCTGCATGGGGCTTTTCATTTTAGGAGTAGATTTTTATCTAGCAGTTTTCTATATGCTCTAGTCTGTAGCTTCTTGTTATGTTCAGGACTCTACCCCAAATCTAGGATGACCTGCACTACAGAGTGAGGCACACAAGCAGTTATTGCAGAAGGTGTTCAGTGCTGTTCACTTGACTGTCGATAAGTTGCTGCTGTGATCTGTAACAAATTCTGCTCATACTGTCTGATCTCGGGACTCCCCTCCCCCCCAGTCCTGTGATTCACATCTCCCTCAGAGACACGGGTCAGGAGCAATGCAGGCAAAGCCAAAGATCACAGTTTTTGTGAAAAGGGGCTTGTTTTTGCTAGTCAACTGAAGAGGACATGGTGGGAGTTTGTGAAAAGCAAGTAATTTTTTGGAGGTAGATGCAGAGTGATGTGGAGTGAGGTCTCCACCTGAGGAAAGGATGTAGGAGGTGCTGGGCTAAAAGTCTCATGGTTGTTCACTGATTCATAACAGTCACTGACATGGATGATCAAGAAAAATGATTTGTACAGCACTTGAGGTAACATACAGAGCTGCTAGATCATCAGGGTGTCAATGACCAGTGTTGCTGCAGGCATATAATCTTGGCATTTGGGTAGGAGGGGCAGGCTGTGCTGTCAGATTGCACAGGATGGCACATTACGCTGTCCTGTGATAGCCACATATCCCATACCAATGCTCAATAGCTGACAAAAGAAGACCTTTTGAAAAGGAGGTCTGCTGTACCTGATATCTTTAACTATCCTCGGAAAAGTATTTGATGGAGGTTCAACCTCTTTTGTAGCTGCTGAAGGAGGCAGGTAAGGGATAAAGGCACCTCTAAGATCATGTCTCGTATTGACAGATGCAAATGTTTCTTGTGGAAAAAAAAAATACAGCTGACAGCTTTCACGGTTGTGAAGTGGGTGTGTGCTGGTTTATGGCTTGGACAGAGTTAATTTTCTTCATAGTACTGTGTATGGTGCTATGTTTTGTATTTTTGATGAAAGCAGTGTTGATAACATACCAGTGTTTTAGTTATTGCAGAGCAGTGCTTGCACAGCACCAAGGAATTTTCAGCTCCTCGTGCTGCCCTGCCAGGCTCAAGGAGCTGGAGGGGACACAGCCGGGACAGGTGAACCAAATGGACTGAAGGGGTGTCCCATACCACGTGATGTTGAGTTCAGCAATAAAAGCTTGGGGAAAGAAGGAAGAGAGAATGTGTGCTTGGAGTGATGGCATTTGTCTTCCCAAGTTAGCGTTATATGAGAAGGAGCCCTGGTTTCCTGGAAATGGAAAATCCACCTGCCAATGAGAAGAAGTGAATGATTTCCTTTTTTTGCTTAGCTTACATGCACAGATTTTGCTCTACCTAGATAACTGTCTTTATCTCAGTCCATGAGTTTTGTCACTTTTCTCTCCCCCATCCAACTGGGAGAGTGACTGAGTGGCTGGGTGGTGCTTAGAGGCCAGTAGGGAGTCAGGGAGTCACTTTGAAAAGCACAATACCTTATGCTAGCACCTATATTATAGTAAGATTGAAGATATAAATTTATAACCTTAGCCTTTGATAGCAACTATTTGTTGCATTTTGAAAAAATAAAAACAAAAATGAAAACACGAGGTAACAAGACCTAACTAACACTAGCAACCAGAAACCTTCAGGTTAACAGCTTCTGGATCCAGACCATCATCATTACTTCTGACTTTACTTCCACAAAGCAGTGCTGGATTTTCACCTCTGTTGCAAAAGAGAAGAGATTTACACCAAAGGCTGTTGTTGCTCAGTGATCTGTTACATACTTTTCTTGTGAGGTGCAAAACTAACAGAAGCAGAGCTGGTTTTGGCTAGCACTTGACTGACCCTACAATGATGTCCTTCAGTCTGACATAGACTTTCTTTCACTTGTCCTTTCCATTGTTGCATATTGTGATCTGACAGAACATTATGGCAACCTGATCTCTCATCTAGCTTAACATTGTGATGTTCAGAAGACAAGTGATCCTCTGAGAAATGCACTTTGTGTGCTATTAGGAAATGCTGTAATTAATGGCTGCTGAAATGTTAACATTGAAATGTAATATATAATAATTCCCTGCTCTGAATTTCTGAACCACAGCGGATTGCATCATGCTTTATAAAATGCTCAAGGTAATAAAGTATTTACAGACATAAAAAAGATAAATTATTTCCTAAATTTTATATTGAAAGATTCAGGGAAAAAAAAATGTACCTTTAAAATTATTAAGATATTTTAATATAAAGGTAGACTATCTTCCAGTTTGTGAACGGTTCTTCTGACATTGTCACCAACTGCCAGGGAATCCAGCTGTTCAGAAACAGCATCATACTTCTTGTACTGGCTTTCTTCCTGCTGTGCTCCTCTTATATTGCTATTTGACTGTTAGAGAGCTGTCACTTTCTAGACTCTTGGCCAAATAAATAATGAATATGACTTCATCTACCTATTGAGATATTCACATCTATAAAAGTTAGCTCTTTTCCAGTAACTTTGGAAGAATTGTGTGCTGACTGAAAACCTTGAGACTGAGGAATAGCTTCATTATGTTTGTGGTTGTAATGTAAGACTACAGCACAGCTAAATAGTTTCAACATAGAAATTGCTTTTATATTAAAAACTGACCACACTTCAATGATGTTCTTGTAATCTGTCTAGCACAAGTTGTTGTTAGGGAGGAATACATTTGTATATATGGGTTGAATTTCATTATTAAAACAACTATCCAAAGTTTGGTGTGAGACTGTGAATTATATTTTTGGAGGAACTGACAAATATCACTAACTCAACACTGAACCCACTTTTCGCTCCAAACACAAGGAAAAATTCTTTGATCTTTTTGACTTTAAAAATAATTTATTGAATTTCAGCAAGTACTGTTAGGAAAAAAAAATGCAAGTCTAAGTATTCCAGAAAGAGATGTGAATAATTATGAGAAGAAAGTGAACAAGCAGCTAAGTTATGATTGGAAGCATCTATGATGATCATTGCATCAAATAATAGTACAACTTTGGCTTTTAAAAAAATGTTCTGCCGTGTTTCTGGAAAAACTGCAAAATACAGTACCTTATTCTAGTTAACTACAGTCCTTAACTACAAACAAAAAAATAATTTGTACTGAGTATTTTTCTTCCAAGCCCAGTATAGATTCAGATGGGAATATGGTATTATGTTTTTAACAGAGCCCAAACACATTGTAATGTGTTTCACAATCCTTCTTTTGCAAAAATCTTAATAGAGTGCCCCAGAGTCTACTAAGGTCCCCAAAACTTCCTTTTCCCTCCTCCACTACTTATCATCTCTCTGTCCCTTTGGTCACTTCTTAGCAGAGTTCAGTCTTTGTGAAGATGGGATACAAGGAAATAACCTTGGCATTAGTCAGCAGTTTAAGCAAATACATTCACAGGAAGGAGATGTCTGTATCCCACAGGCTTAGGCTCTAGGTTTTCAGCCCAAAACCCACATCCTTCAGCCTCATGTGGGAAAACTCTTTCACCTGCATGGAGCCACTTGAATGCATGGGACATTTGAAGAGAAAGAAATCAATGGTCTGGAAAATATTATCTAAGCTGGAAAATTGTAATGACATGCTGGCAATAACTCAGCTGCGTAAGCACTAGGAACACTGTCATGAACATCTGTTGAAAGCACACAAACCTTGTCTGTGCTATATGTTTGGCACCCATGCAGCTGAGCTGCTGCTGAAATCTGGGTACGAGATGTCAGAGGAGAGAATAAGACAGATCTGCTTAGATGCAACTTTGCCTTTTATCATGGTTCCTAGACTTCAGGATACTATTAAGTATCTAAAACCCCCCAAAATAAGACTTTAACTGAAAATATCATTCTGAGACAACCTTTACTTCTGTAAGTAGGTTGTTGGCTATAAAGTGTAAATTACAACTAGAAGCAGACAGCACCAGGAGCCACAGACCAAATACTTTTTTCTTTTTTTTTTTCATTTATTTTATTTTGTGGAAGTGGGTGTTGCTTCATCTACTTCTGTTTTATTTAGGACTGAAGCTCATTAGGTGCTCAACTACTGGGAAGATAAGACTGAAGATCTTGAATTAGGAAATTGTCTTGTCTACTCTCCCAACTAAGAGAGCTCTCAGCAGCCATGCCTGAACTGACATATGACCAAAGTGTTTGGGAAATGGAGGACAAGTAAGCTAAATATTTTTATAATGACAGCTGTACATTCCTTCCTGCAAAGCTATGTTATAGATGACGCAGATTGTATTGACAGATAGGTGATTACTGCCATTGAGGGATATGGAAGCCATAGGACTTTTCCAGATGGAAGACTTACAAACTTGTCTATAACTCTATATCTCATTAAATGCTTTCATGCAAATATTACGTATGGAAAATTGAATGCATTTAAATATGTATATTCATATTTTTTTTATAGGCTTATTATACCTTGTTGTTTTCTCAGTGATTCTGGGTTCAATAGGAACTGCATTTCTTTGAAAATCTGATTCTCAGTGGTTTACTGTTCGTGATGACATAAAAAGTTACACATCCATTTTCTACATGGGATATAGAGTTTTCTGCTAGATTTACCAATATGCTTTTCCTCTTAAGGAGACCTTCCTTCTTTCGTAATATATAACTATAAATATATAACAACAATATATAACAACAATATATAACAAAGAACTACGATGTAAAACTTTTTTTTTCTTTGCCAAATGATATCCAAATGATCAAAGATCTTCAGACATAAAAGCCATACTGTTACCTCGTATCACTATCTGAAAAATGTTTAGTACTCTAAGCCTTAGCTGACTTAGCTATATTTGCCATAGCTGACTTCTAGTTATTTAAATAGTAATAAGCAGTTACTGGTAATTGCATACATGTCATGGAATCAAGGCTTTATTGCATTTATTTTTGGAGAGAGGATGTGATTTTTCAAGATTGACCAATAAAAAGAGAAAAGTAAGATAACCTAGTTGTGACTGAGATGTTCTTGACTTGCCTAACAGTTCATCTCCATTAACTTTCTGTGGCAGGAATCAGCCTGTAGATGTCCCCCAACACATGTTGTGCTATGTCCAGTAGTTCAGTTCTGTTGAAAGCAGCTATCACATTTATAAATTACCAACAGCTCAAGCTAAAGAGAGACAGAGAGATGAAAAGCTGCCCAGGAATGGCTATTCTGTGGGAGGACACTGAAGGTAATGACAGAGTGAAGAGCATCTCAGACCAAGAGAAACATGAGCTAAGCAAGACCCGATAAGAGAAATAGGAATAAGAGTCTTGCAGAAGTCTCAAGACATCAGAAAAAGGGAGCCAAAAATGACACACTTCACTGTGGCTCTTAGATATGGAAATGATAGATTTCCCTCTGGCTTAGTGAACCAGAACTGACCTTAGCACTGTAATACATGATGAAAAGAATGCTGCACTTCCATAAACTGATAAACTTGTGAGTACATAACTTCTGCTATTAAACCAGCAGGATAGTGTGAGAAAATATATTTCAGCCCCTAATCATTCTAATGAGATGATGTATATTGGTGACCTTTACCTGTGTTTTGCTAGTGTAATTCAATGCTGAACAGCGTCTGCACCAATGGTGAACTGCCTGCATATGATATGGTAGAGCTGTTTGAACTGTGAATACAGTTTGAAATCATGAGTGGAATCCTAAATAGTTGTTTGCTTAAAGTATTTTACAACCCCTCCCAATAAACAGACTGGTTTCTTTTCATGGAAAAATTTGATAGATGATTTCTATTTGTATCAATACCCATATTCACATGCAAACAAGCACATTTGTCAAAGAGAAAGAGTATTCACTAGTCACAATATATTATTTGCTCTGTTATTTGTCATTTTGATCATTCTTTTTCTTCTTTCAAAACTATCCATTGAGGACCTGGAAGAATACTTAGTAACCTTTCCCTCAATAAGCAATGAAGGGTCAAAGAAAATGGTAATGAATGACCTTGAGATGAAAAATTCTAATTCTATAGAGACCTTCAGAGCATTTATATGGTAAATAGAAATTCAGCAGTATTCATTTTACAGATGAGGAATATAGTACCACAGAATCTGGAGCAAACCTTTTACAGCATGGTAGATTCAGGTCTACCTGTGTTACTGCTAACAGCTACATTAAAAACAGCCCTTAAAACCTCCAGTAGTGGACTCTCCCAAGCCTTTCTCCAGGCAAGCTACTCTGATGTTTCATTACAGTTAACTTTAGAAAAGTTTTGACTAACTTTCTCAATCTTTGCTTCATCATCTATTCCTGACCACTGTGGCCATAACTAGTGATAGAACCTTCAATGTTATAATTGCTTCTCATGTAATGATGATGATCTGCATACCAGACATACAATGGAATACGTATCATTCTCCTCTTCCTTAGGTTCAGCAATCTTATCCCTTTCAGTCCCTCCTCACTGAAGATTTTTTTTGAGATTCTGTTTGTAGTTGTTACTTCTCTTGGAAATCTCTCCAGCTGTTCTACATCTTTCTGGAAGGAACAATGTGATATCAACTGGTCATGTTCAACTTGTACTTCACCATAACATCCATAACTGTTTCTTCAGACCTATTACATACTTTCAATTTGTTTTCTTCATTACTTCTGCCTAAACTGAAATGATATGAGAAATCATCATTGTCTATATTTAACATTCAATATTCAAATTTATTTATTTTTTTTTTTCAACCCTGTTTCAGTAGTTTCCTGAACATATTTATTATTCAAGATCTGGAATTGTTGAATTGATGAAATTTCTGTCTATAAGGGTAGAAAATAGCCTTCCAGATACAGAAAATAAATAAGCAATAAGATATCTTTATTTCAGTAGGACTTTGGACACAGTTCATGAGGAGTCCTTTCTGACTGTTATTCAACAGTTACTCGTCTGTTACTATTCAGAATGACTTTCCCAAATTCACACAGAAAACATTCTGATGTAACTAATGCATCAGTTGTAAGTTTATGCAGCCCATAAACTGAGATCACATTCTGACCAATTCATAAACAGAAAAATAATTAAATTATGAAATAACTAAAATGCAAAAGCCATTAATTATTTCTAAAAATACATTTTTAAATGGATAAACCAAGTTGTTGTTGTTGTTATTATTATTATTATTATTATTATTATTATTATTATTATTTCTTTGTGTATGTGTTTGTGAAAGGTACTACTTTAATTTCTTAAGGTATAAAAGATGTCTACAAAAAAATTCTGCTAATTCCTACAGGATTTTTTTTTTTTCAAACAAACAAACAAGCAAAAACCTCCACAGAAAGAAGTTTGTATCAGACATCATAGCTGTTCTGCATGCCAAGGTTTTGTTGCACAGGTTCTTCAATAACCTTTTTCTCATTCCATGGATGAACTAAGATGAATAAATTTCTGTAGGCCTACTACTTCTGACCTGTAAGAGGAAGTATAAATGAGCTCTTTCACTTGTAAAGTGAACTCTGGTCTAAAAGAATGTAAAAAAATGCATCTGAGCTTTCAAGAAACAAGTTACACACAGGGGACTTAATGTGAAAGAGCTGTTGAAATGTAAGGTGCTAAGACTTTTATAGCAAGGTAACCACATACATTGAGCCTTCAGTATGATTGATTGTGTTTTGGGTAGGAGTTTTTTTTTTTTTTCTTCTTCTTCTTTTTTTTTTTTTCTTTTTTCTTTCTTTGCAGTGGTGATGTATTGTATTTTGTGTTGTTTTCTGAGACTAACCTGTAGGTAGATTGCAGGAGAGAGGAAAAAAGAGACAGCTTGAACTGCCTCTGTGAGACTGAGGGTAAAAGGAGCATCTCATATTTCATCTTCCCTCCAAATATCAACCGGGGAGTGGGGATTGAGGAAAACAGATGAGAATCAGGTTTGGCTGAGCAGTACAATTAGTCAGCGAAAATTATGAGTAAAGTGTTAACCAATATTTTTTCTGGATTGCTACCCTGTCAAATCATTCTCTCAAAGCCAGCGCAGGTGTATGAGAGCTGTATTTCGTAAAGATTGATTCTACACAGTTAATCAGGGACGCTGAAAAAAATATTTCACATCAGATTGATGTACCCTAGTAAGTCACCTTTCTTGGCTGCAGTGCTGTCAGAAAAGCTGGGAAATTTTCCCAAGTTTCAATTTTTTCCTGAACCTTTTATGCTTGCCTGGTGCCCTTTTGCCACTTGTCCTTAGAATAGTATATTCTATCCCAGTGGTATGTCCATAAATTAAATGAATCTACTTCTCTCATTGGCACTCTGGAGTTTACACATTTCTTTCACCTAAGCAAAAGCAGGTGGAAAAAAAAAAAAAAAGTTAGTTTATCCTTTTTTTCTTTTCTTTTATTTATTTATTTATTTATTTTTCAAATTTATTTTTCACTGTATCAGTCAGCTACTCCATATTTCCAGTTGTTCTTGTCTATCACAGGGAAAGGGGAAGTTGACATTGGCACTGGAATTTTTCTCTCCAGTTGTGTGAGAATGCAAAAAAATAATTTATTTCTCTGACCCCAGCCATACACAGAAACAACAGGAGTCTCAGTATGCTGAGACCAGACATCAAGGGGAGATGGGGAAGACAGCCATGCTGTATCAGCATTGCGTTCCTTCTTCTGACTTCAGTACAGGGTTGTTTTCTGTTAGCGTCTCAGTACAGGGTCATTCTCTGTCCCTTTTCTTTATAATTTAATCAAATTATATTGATCTGGTTACCCTGACATCAGAAGTAATTCTTTGTTTTTATACAGGGAGAAATACAGAAAAATTACAGATTTAGTTTTTAACAACTCTCTCTGTAGAATAAAACTGAGCCAAAATACCTAATTTAGAAGGATGCATTTAAATGGCACATTTAAAAAAAACATGTAAAATTTGTATGGAATCAAACTCTGGTATTAATTTTGATAAAGTAAATGGACCCAGGGGCACAAAGTTGTTAGCCTGAACATATCATTGTACAACAATTATAAGTAGCTCAGGGACTCCAGTACAGAGGCTTGGATTGCTGCATTGCTTGGATTGCTTGTGGTAAGCAGTGGCATATAGGAGAGAAGAGGCTGTGGTATGACCTCCATTCCCTTCCAAGGTGAATAGTTATGTAGTGCTGTGATCCTGCAGGTGGTTAGGCATCTGGGATAACTGTCTGCTGTTCCAGGCATAGAGCTTAGGGGCCTCCTGGTCAGCTGGTGGGATGTAAGTGAAGCAGGGAATAAATTTGTAATAATCCATTAGATATCTCCTATTTGAACTGGTTCTATAAAGTCAGCCTACTTGAGCTCCTTCTACCCAGCGTAGTCTATGCCCGTGTAGTAGTTGTGTATGTAGCCTATAGTAGTTGTGTATGCTGTTTGTAGGACTTATTTAAGAGACTTACAGTGGAAGGTAGCCATGGAAGATTCCCATCATCATAAATTCAGAAGTAGTGTTTAGGATCTTTCTTAAAAGAGTATATTTCCATTGTCTTGCAGAGTTTTTACCCTTCAAAGCTGCTAGAGAATATGTTGTGTCCTCACAGAGCAAGACGATGCAGTTCACATTTCATTTGTCAGTTCTGGTTTGTTACTGGTATCCCCTTTGTTCTGACTGAAAGCCCAGGTGAAAACTGGGATATCATCTTCCCACATACTTTAGGTTTCATTTGAAGACAACCTCTGGATGTGGACAGGGTGTGCAATTATATGATTGAGGTGTGCAATCATATCTTCCCAGCCAGAGTATTCATGGGACTGGAGTTGTGGGGTGCACACAAGTGCATCGCTGCTATAGCTGGGTCATCTCCATGAATCCTCTTCTCCGCACTGAGAACAGCACTGATATCCCCAGGAAGGACAGACCTTGACAGTGTCTGCAGGGATGTCAACTGCCTGTGGAGTGGAAGAAGCAGTGGAGCAAAGCTTCACATGTCCCCACCACAGGGCAGGAGCACACCTCTCTTATTATTGCTTCCACAGTTAATGCTGACTCCTTCCTGGGCACCTTTCTTTTGCCCAGAAAACAGAGTTCTTCCTAAGAGACTGTATTACATCCTCTCTGCACCCTGTCAAGCAAGCTTAAGGCAGGTAAGGCCTGGAAAGTATCTTTACTTCAACTGGATAGTTAAACAAGATCTTTGTTGATATAAATGCAATACATGTTGATTTCAAACTTGATGACTTTTCAAAAATGAGATTTCTATTTTTTTATATGAAAAAAAGAAAAAAGAAAAGAAAGGAAGACAGAGTGAAGTTGAAAGAAGAAAAGTCCACAACTTGTGATTATACACAACCCCTTTTATCTCCATTTTTTACCATGGTGACATGACAGAAAGTTTTAATAATTAACTAAAATGGTATTGTTCATGACAATCAACTTACACAACTTTGTTGGCCACTTTCTGTAAACATTACACTACAGATTCTGAGGGGAAGCTGAAACATAAGCAGCACTTTTTTTTACATAAACATTCACCAAGAGTCTTGCTTTTTCTTTTTTTTTTTTTTATTTCCTAAAGGCTCCACACCAGCACTTGACTGAGAACCTAAATTAAATTGTTTGAAGACTGGGGACTGGGTTTAATTTTTTTTTTTTTTTTTTTTTTTTTTCCTTCAGTACAGATAAACACTATACTTAAAAGTAAACACTGTTAAACGATATGTGCAACCTTAGGAATATACCATCTTAATCATTACTGCTGACACTGCTTGTTTATCCTTGGTATAACATCATTAACTGAAGTAAAATTACCTTTGACTTTACTAATACAAATGGGCAAATTAAAATTCTTAATTTATAATATTTATACAGCTAAGATTCATGTGGTCCTTCTGAAGATAGGAGGTGTTATTAAATGCCAGTATCATGTTTATGTCTAGATGATGAAGAAACCAAATGCTTAGGGTTATTTTATGTGCTAAAGGAGAAGGTGGTCTGAGACTCCCTGTCTTTGAAATGTTTAATTTCTTCTTGTGTGTGTTGCTATAAGTTCCTTGTGCCTGTAAGTTTCTACCGCTGCTTGCTCTCTACAACCATGTTATAACCTCAAGGCAATAATTCTCCAACAATATGGGTAGACAGCCCCCAGTCTGCCATGGGCAACCTTCTTGGATACCCATTTAATAGCTGTTTTGTTGCCGGTATTTACTGCAAAGCCTGAGATGAAGCACCCACGTTCTCACTCAAAAAAATACTGCTGTTTAGTTGTTGCCTAATCTAAACTAAAATAATCTAAGCTAACATTATTCTGATTGCAAAATATCTGTATATTTCTCGTGTCTGGAAGAGTGCAGCACTCTAGTAGTGTAAATGACTGTCACTGGTCTATCCTGAAAAAACAGTATCACAGCATGTTGTGTGTTGTGCCTCTGTCCTCCCACTCTGCTCTCCTAAAGAGGCTTTTTATAACAAGTGTTGTAAAACAGAAGCCAGTGCGAAACATGCTTCTGAGTAGAGTAACTGTGTGAAACAGAAAGTTAGAACCAGAGAACAAAAGGTTAGTTTTCCTGTAGAAAAGATAACAGCTTGAACCTCTCTCTCTCTTCTCTCCCCACATTAGAAGAGGGTGCACTAGAGAGGTTAAGTCAGCACACACATGTTTTAAATTAGTGGTTTCTAAACAAGGAAGTGACAATTATTTGTTATGATTATTTGTCAAATAATCACATCTGTAGTTAATTACCACATATACTCCAGTGTTTGCATTTCTCAGTAGGCTGAATTCAATGAGGATAGCTCTAGATGGTAAATTGTAGGCCCTCATTTTAATGGGCACAAAAATTTAACTCAGTATACATTGTGTTAAAAGTTATAAATGAAAATGCTGTGTAGCCCTAATCAGTCTCACTCCTTTCTTTTCATTTGCCATGTTTACAAAACACAACAATGGATCTGACATAGGCTCTATGATGTGGGTTTCTCTCATTCTCAAAGCCTTGTTTATCAGGTAAACTTTAGTCTTATTTTTTAATGACCAAACACCATTCTGTCTTTGTTAATATATACTAAATGTTAATATATACAAAACCGCACTAAATCACAGTCAGGCTACTTTTTTTCAACATTTTTCTAATTTATATTTCTTTCTTCTATCATTGTATGTAGCCCATTCATCTACAAACATAGATTTTCACTGATGGTTTAATTTCCAAGGTCAGCTGTAGTCTTATTTTAAGTGTCACAAACTGAGCTTTTGAATACCAAAGAAAAGATCTTTTAATGCTCATTTCAATAAAATTTGAGATTTTTTTTTTAAACATTGTTCACCATCTCCTTTAGAAATTCTTATCTCAGATTCCATCCAAAAGTATATTTGGGGAAAGGGAAATTGTAAGTATGCATTTATATGAGTGTTTGTTTGCCCCAGAGGTGTTTGTGCTGTCATCTCTTTAAGTGCTTTGGTTTAGGAGTCACTCGGGGTCCAGGAAAACATAACACGTGCTTGAATTATTCCAAGGCTTTGGACTGAATCCTTGGAGTATGTGCAATATTGTCTTCCGTGGCCTGAAAGAACACTTTCCCAGCTGTGTTGGGGGTTTTAACACCCCGTTATGTCATTCCTCCGTGTCTTACAGAGAGGCGGGAGATGTGTATCACAGTCCTGTTGTGGTCATAAAGCATGTCTGTGACAGACACAGATGGGGAGACTCGGTGGGAGTCCCTGGCTGGAAGAATGCCTCCGTGTTTCAGGCTTGTCTTGCCGTGCTGTGTTTCCATGTGAGGTCACAATCTGGCAGTGTCACACTGCCTAGCATGCTGGGAAATTTGGAGTGTTTGCTGGTCAGCCCCAACCATGTACTTTTGGTCTCTTTCGATATCTTTAAATGAACTCCTGCAAGGGGCAATATTTTGGCCTCTTTGTCTCAGACCCCAGTCTCTAAATGCTTCTAGTCCTGTGCTGCAAGCTACAGCCAAGTGGGTAACAGGGTATTACAACAGCTGTAAAAGTTTTAGCATATTGTGTTTCTGTGGAATTAGTAACCACCCTAGAAAACTGTGATATTCATCATCTATAATGGAGTAACCCCACATTCATTACACATTCCTCACCCTTTTTTTTTAAGATAAACCAAGGCATATGGGGATGATACCACATGCGAGAGTATGTGCCAATCTTACTCCAATGACTAGGAGAACAAAATCAGCATTGATCCTGATCCTTGAACTACTTGGAGTCAAGATCCTCTTGATTAAGTCTTTGGCTTCTCAATTATCATATCTCTGGCTTTAAATGGTACTGTCCCAGCCTTAAAATTGAAACTGGGATATTTCTAGCCTGGCAGTTGCCATCTCACTCTTTGAAAAATGTATTCAAACTACCTAAGGCTAAGGTGAACGTAAAATCCTCTGAGCAAGTGCTCTCTTAAGTAGGTCACTGCTTCTAGGTAAACATCTGTGTTCCTCTGCGTGCTGTTTCCTAATTTAAGTATATGAGTTTTGCATTGGACCCAGTCTGTCCAAGGGAGCTAGAATTTTCAGCATACCTCCAGGATTGTTCTGCAGTCGGAATTTAGATTAAATTCAACTATCTTTCATCAGAGGTTAGACATGCTCCCCAGTGTAAAGCACTACATGATCCCATTTAAGAAACTCTGCTATGGCCCCAGAAGTCATTACTTAATAAATTTAGGTGGTTGAGAACAGATGATCTGAATCCTGAAATTTATATGCCTGAATTCACCCTCAGTTTGAGCTTTGATGGAATTTATGTGGTCTGAATCCATTCACAGCTCAGCAGAAACAAGATCTCCCTTTCCAGAGGGAACAAATTGATGCATAAGGCAGAAAAGTGTTACGCTGACAGCAAAAAAGAAGGGTCAAATTTGTCTTGCAGTGTTAATTAGATATCATGAGAAGACTTGCGTGACTAAAATATTAAAAACTATGTGCTCTGACCTACTGAGGAAGAGGAAAGATACATTGTCTTCCTTCATTTCACTGACTACTCAGGATGAGCATTTCAACAAATAGCACATAATATGGTCATTTAGGTGGCTGATTATATTATTCAGCAAATTACACCTGAAGACAGAGCTACACAGTGAACATAAAACCTACAGTATCGTGGTGGAATTCAGTCTGAGTAGATACTTGTGCTATCTTGTTGGCTATATTAGAACTTCACAATTTTTGGAAATGGTAAATGACGTTTTTTTAAATGAAACACTTGCAGTTTATATGGGAAGTTCTATTACTTCCTATGTTGTCAGATAGGAATGAATCAATAACAAAGTTAAAATTTAGTGGATATTTAGATTATAATGATTGTGAAAGTATTGAAGCAAATGACTTCATATAAATAAATATGTAATGCCTTAAGGGACTTTAATTTCACAAAGCTGAAATTAATTATGAGTCAAATCATGCAAAAGAAAATTTAAACAGAATAATATGGTTCATAACCGAAAATGTAAAAGAAAACTTTACCGAAGTTCTCAGAAACCTAAATCTGGAACAACAAAAAAATCAATCCTAAATTAATTTTAAAAAACAAAAACTCATATGCATAATGACCTGATGCAAAGAGGAAATGGAATTATCTAAGTTCAATTTGATAATAATGGTTACAAATGAAGAGTCAGGTTTTGGACAAAATTATTTTACTTTTGTGAAACACATACTGCTTCACATATTTTTTGTGAAGCACATACATTTTCCTTTTGTGAAGCACATACTTTTGTGAAGCTCATAGTTTCATACATATGAAACTAATGAAACAATCAAAAAAAAAAAAAAAGGTGAAAATTATTTGTCCAGCAAAATAAAACAGAATTTAAAGGAATTTTCATACAGTATGTTAGAAACAAGTAATAAAAAACAATAAAATTAGTTTGAATATTAATGCAGAAAAAATTAAAGTGTTAATTCAATTATTATTTACTTTTTCTTTACGATAAAAAAATGGGACTCTATCATATAATGATACATTATAATAGCATACATGTACTTTCTTTTGCACTAGAGCCTTAGCAAGATCTCATAAGGCAATTACTAAATTTAAGGTATTTTAAAAATTATTGCTCAAATACATTGTGTCCAAGAAATTTAAAAGATATGGCTTGGGAGCTTTCTCAGTAATTCATATTTATTTTCAGTAAACCAGGGAACACTGAGAAAAATCAAAACTAAACGCATGTCAAGCCATAAATGAGATATGGAAAAATCTGAATAATTAATAGACCTGTCATCATAACTTTGATAAATGATGGTATGGTAGTCAATTAATAAAGAATTAAAGAGGTGGGGGAGGATAAAATTAACAAAAGTCAACACTGGCATGTGAAAAATAGATCTATTAATATTGACATTATATAATATCTTTGATAAATAAAATATTAATGATACAGTATATTTAAAGTTCTACTAATATTTAAATTACTACTACAGCATTGTGGTTTCATTTAGGAAAAGTGTTAAAAGTAATATATTTTAAATAGATTAAACCCTGACTAAATGTATGTGTAGACTGGAATTTATTACTGTCATAGAAGAGAAGCTTAGGTTAAAATGCATTTTGTTTTTCTTGGTCTCAGGATTTAAAAATCATCATTAATGACTTGCAAGAAACATGAAAGCATCACTGATTTTAGTTACATATTATTCCAGGCTTACATGAGAAATAAAGCGACCCATGAGAGTAATCTAGATCACTTTTTAAATGAAAGCTAGCCTATGGTATGCAACTCTATTTCATAGCCGAAGGAGAAATGCTTACTCACAAGAACCAAAAAAGTTGGTCATGGTTACAATATTGATGACTTTTCAGAGCAGGAAAGACTAAATGGACCTGGTCATGGCACATAAGCAGTCAGTTCAATGTAGTCTTGGAGCTTTCCTCTGAATGAAGCTTCTAATGTAATCTTTATTTTAAATACAAAGCGAAGTATTACAAAGGAGTAGGGAGATGACAGTCTGCTTAGTATTTCATGCTTCTGCACTCTTCATAGGTACTCAGATTTGGTACACATATCTGTCATGGATTTGGCTGCAACAGAGTTATTTTTCTTTGTAGAGACGCACATAATGCTGATTTTTTATTTTATTTTTTTTTAATGAAAACAGTGGTGACAACACATCAGTGATTTAGTTGTTGCAGAGCGGTGTTTACACAGAACCAAGGACTTTCCAGAGCTTAGGGATATGGTCTAGTGGGGACTGCTAGCGTTAGGTCAGAGGTTGGACTCGATGATCTTGAGGTCTCTTCCAACCTAGAAATTCTGTGATTCTGTGATTCTGTGCTGCCCTTCCAGTGAGGAGCCTGGGGGTGCACCAGGAGCTGGAGGGGGACACAGCCAGGACAACTGGCCCAGACTGACCAAAGGGATGTCCCATGCCATATGGTATCATGCTCAGCAATAAAAGCTGGGGTAAAGAAGTTTATGGCTGTGTGGTGTTGAGCTGCCTGCTGGGGCTAAACTGTAACAATAATTTAAGAAATATACTGAAATACTGCATAAGGCTCCAAAAATGATTCAGAGAGCACTTGTTTGAAAAGTTGTGGTTTATAGTGAGAGATTGAAAGATGTCTGTCTCTTTTATAAGGAGAAAATTCCACAGTGATTGATCATTGGTTTTAAGTACTCTATATGAAAACCTTTTATTTGACAAGTGGATGCCAGCAGTATATCATGAAAATATACTGTACAGCACAATGGAGAGAACTCAAAAATAGGCAAATTCACTCTAAAATAAAACACATGTATGATTATGTATGATTAATATGAAAGTCTGAATATTTATGCTAATATGATAAGAGCAATATGATACTGTGATTCAGTACTATAGAAGTAATATCATATTTAGATATGATAACAGAAAAAAATAAACAATAATGGAAAATTATTAAAGCTTATAAAAAAATATCTCTCTGGACATTTTAAAATAGTATTGTATGTCAGCAAGTTCCAGCTACAATACACCTTCATGAAGTCATGTGGTCAAGATAATAGGTTATTTTTCATACTTACAGTAGACTATGTACTTTCTTTTTCATCTTTGACTTTGTGAAACCAAGAACCTTGGTCAGACTAATCAAATCAGAAAAGAACTTGTCTTTCATGAGAAAAAGACTTGCTGATAGTCACTAAAGTTACTAATGCAGACTAAAAAATCTCTGGTGCTTTTCAGAAATAACACACAACTCTAAACTGAATACATGTCACTTAACTGCCTGCTAGTGTTCCTGTTAAAATATGTGCTAGTCCTTTATATTATCTGAAATTTAACTGCAACTTCTTTTAGGGAAAAAACCTGCAATTTTTTAACTGCATTACAATTTTAAACACATTATAACTCCTTAAAACTGAAATTGTATATTGTGCATTCTTGTTTTCTTCATGTCTACACAACTTCACCCAGCAACTGTGGTCTAAGCACAATTACTCTAATCACACAGTTTCTGATGTGTCCTGGCTTTTCCTCTGTGTGCCATATATTAGTTCTGATGACATGAGGGGCATTGGATTTAGTTTGTGAAAGACCTCTTGAGTGTTTTAAAGCTTTCACGTTGGTACAGTGGTTGTCATTGCAAAATGGTTCCTAATATATTACTCCCTCACTATACTTCCAACAGAAAATAACTGTGTGTATTTTTTGGCAGATGTTGATTTCTTAATTGCTCCCAATGGCACTTCCTTCATGTAACACAATTTTAGGGCCAAAATTTGCCCTTAGATGAACTTGTCTTCTGTGGTTTTCATCCTGCAATTGGCTTCCAAAGATAAACACTATGCCTCTATTTGGAGTTCTCTTTCAGTCTTGGAAGATAAAAGAGCATGCTCTGTCTTGGTACAAGTGTGCACCAGTCACTGGCCTGGGTCAATTGTAGACAGGGCCAATTAGTACACTAAAGACAATGGAATGACTTTACAGGCATGCGGGGAAGCATACTCAAAAGCAGCCCGCTCATGCTTTTTACTGATGTACTAGAGATTCCTGAAGTACTGCTTAGAAAGACATTGCCAGAAACATTTCTAAGGAGGTAGATGACTTTCTGCTGTGTCAGTGTCATACTTGGTCCTAGCTAGATATGAAGGCTACTGATGACTCTGCAGGAATGTGCCGGCCCCATCGTCCTAACTAGGACACTCTCAGCTCACATTCTTCAAGGAGATAGCTTCCTAGGCCACTTGCCTGTGCCATGTTCTTAAGAAGGCAGGCAACCTAGGATTGGAGGCATCATGACATTGCAGATGTGCAGGTCCTGAGAGCAGCAGCCTGTTCAGTTACAGAAAGAGGAAAACAAACAAAAACAAACAAACAAACAAAACAACAACTAGAAAGCAAAGAAAAAGAATAAAAAATAATTATAGCTCTCCCAGAATGGAGATTTCCAGAATTCTCATTTCCCTCCCGTTTACTCTTTTCATAGTTTGAACAAAAACAAGCACACAAACAAGCAAGAAAAACTCTGGAAAAAAAATCAATTATACAGCCAGCTTTAATTATGCTGCCACTTGCTCCCAGTGACTGTATATTCATGATGAATTGCATCAGTGTATCGTGCACTATTTTTACACAGTTTCTCCTTGAGTGTGACTGTATTCTGAAAGAGATTCTTCTGAAGGGTGTGGATGATTTTAAGGGTTGGAAATCTCCCTTGGGAAAGTTTTCATGTGAGCTGAGAAATCTATAGAAGTATACAAGTGTTCTGAATTAGTTTCTACATAGGCATATGCATGCACAACCCTGATTACTGCATCTAATTCTCTCTTTCTCTCTTTTTCTTTTGATTTCAGGCGTTAAAATAATTTTTGCTAGCAGAATTTTGCAAATACTTCCAAGTTCAAATCCCCCCAAAAAACCAAACCAAAACAAAACAAACAAAAAAACCACCACCAGTGCCAACAGTTTATGGATGACTGGATGCTATTAAAGTTGGAATTTATCGTTTTTATGATAATACTGACAGCTTAATATTAAGAATTGAAAAGTACTCTTTTAATTTCTCTATTTTTGATCTACCTGTTTGAACTTTGTCAGTTTTCATTGCTGCTGGATATATCTTTTTCTGCTTTAGTCTTTGATAAAATGAAAGGAGAATTTATTCCATGTTCCAATATAAAGGGCTGCCTGGTTATTATCTTGGTAATTGTTTTTGCAAGTTTACAGTATTCTCTCAATTCTGAAAGGTGATTACATGAAGAGAGCATTTGTGTGGCACATTGTGCTTTAGACCAAATCCCAGTTCATACTTCTCTCATTTCCATCTTCCAGTCCATCAAGTCTTTGTATAGAACATGCACGTTACAATTGCTGTTTTAAATTTCCTTAACAGAGATCTTCATACTGCAACAGTCTTCCTTCAAACCAGGATACTAACATAACTTCTGTTAACTAACTACAAACACCTCTGACAGCTTCTTGGTTCATTGCCAGCAATATCACTGCAGGAGGTTCCTTCTTACGAGTTAGGCCAGCTTTCTGCACTCTGCCACCTGCTAGTGATGGCTCCTTGCACGCCTGGGTCTGTTGTCCCTTATGCCATCTTCGGGAGATGACAGGGCTGAGCATGATGATGTGGTGCCAACCATTCGGTGTTTTCATTTTTGTGATAATACCATTCCATAAAGCGGAACTGTTAAGTCTTCTGAGTTTAACATCAGTAAAGAAACAAGGCAGCTCCCTCACTAGAAAAAAATAAATGGAGCTAAGAAAAGCATTTTGGCTATGTTACAGCGTTGCTACTAACCTTAGCACTGAATATATTGCTTCAGACCTTCTGTCTTCAGTTCATTAGCCAAAACTCTTCTGACATGAGCATGATTTTGGTATGTTTCTATCTCGCAGCTCTTGTTTCTGTCAGTTTTGATGTTGTTGCTACGTATAAAATCAAACTGAGTTTTATTTTACAATCCCAGTGTTGTCTGAGGAATCTGAGCAGTGCAAGAGCTCCATTAGAATTGTTATTCTTCACTATGGTCACTGTCACACTCAATTTAGATCCAGTTTTATTTTTGCCATAAACCAGCATTCTTGGTCACAGTAATTCTGTTACCACAACGATCTGAGAACCAGTAAAAGACATTAATGAATTAATAAGAAGTATGTGGCTTAGTTTACAATCTCCAGAGGATGCTTCGCCTGAGGTGGGATGACTGCAGGCTGTATCCATAAGTGTCAAGCCCTGGGGTTAACCACAGCTCAGTGGGCTGCCTGAGAGTGGGCTGCTTTGACTGGGCATTGACTCACAGGCTGTCAGGGGCTGGCAGTCCTGAAGCAACAGCAGGACAGAAAAGACTCTTTGTTCAAAGGACTGTGGGAAGGAAAGGCAGGCTGGACTTTGTTGGTAAGAAGAGCTTTATCAAAAAGAGAAGCTTTAGGATAAAGCAGTTCCCCAATCCCCAGTAAAATACACTTTCCAAATGTTATAAAACAGATGGATTGAAAACATATGCTCATGGCCATCTATCTGTCCCTCTAGTCAAAGATGAACACTGCTCTCCATGAGAGTCCAGCAGTTTATTATGCCTCTATGAGAAGATTATCATCTTACTGACCACCAAAGGGTATGCATCCTGTCCTCTTAACTGTCTCTGGCTGCCTCTTAGCGGAGCTCTTGGGTGCTCTGGCACTTTGAATCCCCTTTTGCTTGCAGTAGAATGAGAAGAGCAAGAATGTCTTGGCATTTGACCAGGGTGCTGGCTGAAATTAATGATGGCTCAGAGACTGATATGGTAGAAAAAATTCCTTTTTATAGCTTGTCTTCACCAAGGAGAATAAAAAGGAGTTGGTACAATGAGATGAAAGGACTGCATTGTAAAAGCCAGGTTTTAAATGACTTCTATGAACTGCTATTATATTGCTGGGCCTAAGAGTAAGACCTGCATAAGTATATGGTCAGTTGATCTTCCTATAGGATTGGTAATGACAAAGACAGATATAAAAGACAAATAAAAACTGAAGCTCCTACTTTTCTATTTATGTATATGTATAAAATGCATGCAATTTAAAAACTTCTTACAAATAGTGCATTAGAGGATACACCGTCAATACGACAAACTGTCAGTAAAGGCCTAACTGTATTATTCATTGTGCAAAGAGAGGACAAGTAATCAATTCCAGCTTTAAAAGCATTATAGCTTGGTATAAAACAAAGCATTACACGGGGGAGCCGAAGAGTAGACAAGGCAGCTTTAGTGCAAGGCAAGCGGTCATTATAACCTACCTTCAGCCCTCTTCTTCTTAAGGCTTCCATAAGAGGGAATTGTGGAAGAACGAGTGAAAGTGCATGATTTGTCTAGTAAGTTAATCTAGTAAATTCATTCTGCATTTCTTTTTTTTTGGAGAACAGAACTTCTAATACTGTTTTGTTGGTGCCTTCATGTCGATGCCTTATCTCTGCTGTGAAACTGCTTGTACTTGATCAGGATTGCTTTTTCTACACGACACCAGTAGAAGAGTTCACAAGCTAACTGAGCTTTTGTATTCATTTTGTCCCTTACTATTTCTACCCAAGAAAACCATATCTGGTGTCCATACCCAGGTTTTGGCAGTGGGTGGGTCTCCAGGAGTGGTTGTTGTGAGAAGAGACCCAGGGATGCTCTGTGCTGGTTCCAGATGGTTCCTCAATGGACCCACCACAGGACACAGCTGATCCCATCAGCCACACTTGTTGGTGCCTCTGGGAGAACATAAGTAATAAAGAACAAAACCACTGGACAGGTGGAGTAAGGGAAAAATAAACGACAAACAGTAGTGAGAACACCAAAGTCAGAGAGGAAGGAACAGTAGGGGGTGGTCCATGCACCGGAGCAGAGATTTGGAGGCCTTGGTTTATCAGGTGGCTATTTCCAGAAGGAAGTGCAGCCCACGCTGGAGCAGGTTTGTCCTGAAGGACTGCAGCCTGTGGAAGGACCCACTCTAGAGCACAGGAAAAGAGTGAGGAGGAAGGAGAGGCAGATAGGGACTCTTATGGACTGACCTGAGCCCCATCATTCCTCATCCTCTTGTACTGAAAATAGTTGGGAAAAAAGAGTGAAGTTAAACCTGGCTAAGGGTGGGGGAAGATTTTTTTTTTTTTTTCTCTTTGTTTCCTATTGTCTAAATCTGTCTGAACTGTCAATAAATTATTATTATTGTTATTATTAATAATAATATATATATTTTTTTCTGAAGCTGAGTCTGTTTTTTTTTTTTCCATGGCAGTAACTGTTAGCCATTTTCACAATCTTTATTTTAAGCCACAAGTTTTTTTCATCCTACTTTCTCTTCCCATCCTATTGAGGAGGGTGAGTGAATGGCTAGGTGGGCTTCCTGCTGCTATCCAAGGTCAACCTACCACAGAATACAATACATTATATTCTGTGACTTTTCAAACTGTTCTATTCCATCCTACCACAATTTCCTGGCTTTTGTTCTAAAATTTTGCCCTCCTTCTAAGATACTGCAAAGATGATCATTTAACAAACACTTTATCCAAGAATCCATCATCCTTCCAAATTTTCTCTCATTTCTTCTCAGTTTTTCAAGTTTAAGTCTAAAATTGCATTATTCCTTGTTTGTTTCTTTAGTTTCTTGAAAAAAAAGATCCTTTTCCACATTAGTATGTGTTTGAAGTTTCATTGCTGTGTAGGAGTGTTTATATGTGTTTACCTCTTCAGGCCAGAGGATTTGTATGTCAAATCTCTATGTAATCACTGTCGTGGCACTTGAGAAGACTAATGAGTTCTTCAATTCAACTACCTAACTGCCTACTAGTGTACAGAAGAACTGGAGAGATGAGAAAGGACTCTTTACACATTACTTCAGTGATCTTCTCATTTCCTGACATGAAATGACTACTCTTGTATTATCAGCTTTGACTATAAGATGCATTTGAAACTCAACAAGAGATCCTAATGACTTTAGCTAATATTAATAATACTAATTACTAATTAAGATTATCAATAATTATATTAATAATAACATTAAGATTATTATTTTTGTTTCATATTTACTAGATCTTAAGTTGAATAATTCATGCTATGTTCTTAATGTAAGGCTTAGTCTTCATGAGCTAATTCAAGCAGGATAGGATAAAGTTTTGCTTCGTCTTCATTCTTTCACTGAACATGAACTGAAGGACACAGCTTTTCTGACGTGTAGACCTTCAAGGACCAGAGCATCTGATCTGTTAGCCGTTATAAGGGTTTTTAACTATGGGAATACATTTCTGGAGACACGCTAGTAGTTTAAAACATTCTGTCCTTTTCCACAGATTTTAGACTTTGATTTTAGATTTTAGAATTGGCAATAAAACTAAATGTTAAGAGCTTGATATATGGAACATGAAGACAGAGTGCTTACTTCTCCAGATTTGAGGAGATAGACTTGGCAGTTGTGTATGCTGTAAGCTGAAGAGGTCGCACTGATGAATGTGAAAACTGAATTTGCAAATTCATAGTCAACTCCAATCCTTGCTATAGATATCCTTTGAAGGTTTGTTTAACTCAGTGATCAGTCCCTCTCTGCTTCTCAATTGTCCACCAGTAAAATAATTCACTCACACTGTTCTTTTGGTCTGTAGCATCTTCAGGGTGTACAGTTATCATAAGTGGTCAAATGTCATTTAAGACAGGAGATGCTTTAGGCAACAGAGTGATACTACTTCCTCCTTTCCATTCCGCAAGCACCAATAAAAAATATAAATAAGTCCCCAAACAGACATATTTCAGGATCTAGAAATCCTGTAATTAATATTTCTGTATTACATTATACATTATAATGCTATTTTTAATTATGTAATCTTTCCTTAATCCTCACCTATGCAATGGAAGTCAGTGTCTGAAAATGAAATTCTATTAGCAAGGTGTCTGTGGCTTCATCAGTTGTAAAAAATAGAAAAGTATATAATCTGTTGGAGAAATGAAGCACTTTTATAAAGAGATCTGAATCACAATGAAAAGATCCAAAGACCATCAAAATGTGTTTTGTTTGTTTATTTGTTTGTTTTTTGTTTTGTTTTTCTGCAACATATAAATGGATAGAATCATAGAATATCCTGAGTTGGAAGGGACTGGAGAAGTACTTCCAAAAGCTAATTCACTGCTTCCAACTTAAACGGGAACCTTAAGGTGAATCATTTGGTAGATGTGTCTTTGTCTCTGTATGACTGCAGAAGAAACCTAAAGATTACCTTTGATTAGATACATAGCTTTGAGATGAACATTACATGAAATGGCTAAGGTCAGAAAATGTATTGATAGTACAATGTGAACATACATTTTACAGAAAACATTTTATACAGAAGACCATTCTTCAACTCCCATGTTCCTTATGCCAAGCAACATTTTTATTTTAATCTGTGGAGTCCTCAGCACATTTTAGACATTATACTGATGAATGAACAATAACAAAACCATGGTTCTTTTCCTTGTGAGTTATTATTAGCATAAAATAGTAGTATTTCATGGTAGGTGAATTGTTTTTTCTGCTGTATAATCAGATGGTACTCAAACTTGACAAGAACCACTGTGAGCTGCAAGTTTCAGAACCAAGTTATACTGCTTTTTTTTTTTTTTTTTTTTTCTGAAAAAGAATTTTTCTTCTCTGTTGTTCTGCAGAATATGAATAAAATTACTCAGTGGAAGAATTCTCAACAGATGGTTACCATTTCAGCCTCAAATGGCAGAAAGCCCTAGAACCAAGCAATTACAGAGTTCTTTGATGCAGAACCAGCTGAACAGATTTTAATAATTTCTTCCAAATTGGAGACACCTGGCCCCCCAGAAAATGCTGCAAGCTGGGTGATGGAGGTGTGCAATAGAAATACGTTCCTCATGTCACTGGCAAACTTTTGGTGACAAAATGACACCAATAGGAAAACAACTTTTTTTTTTTCTCAATTTTATTTTTTTTTCCTAAAATACAATCAAACATTAAAATGAACCAATAAAATAATTTAAAAAAATACTGAGTCTAGATTATATTTTTTGTTTCTTATTACTGAAAATGTTTTACCTCCCTTCAAAGAACGTTGTACAGGATATGGATATTCAACAGTACCAGCTTTTATTGCTCACCTTTATAAAGCTCCTGGGCCTAATTCAGAAAGGATCAGGAAGCACGTGTAAAATGTTACTTTGTCTTACTTACTCTTATTCTATTTTCTTGATGTAACTCCTGGCTTTGGAAGATTTAAAAATGTTCCCCTGGTTGCAATATGTGCCTAAAAGAAGGCATTCAGCCAAAACCACTAGTATGACACTTCAGTGACAGCTATACTTCAGGAGAAGAGGGGAAAAGGACAGACTAAGTTATTGCTAAGATTTAGCTTCATGTGAGTTACTGCCAAATTCTTTCATTCTTTTCTCACTCATTCAACTCTGTCTCTGTTATTATAAGGTCACGTCTATCTCATGCTCAGCAAAACACTGCCACAATCCTGTCCTTGTTTCTGGTGCAAGTGTGTTGTAGGCAAACTACATGCATGGATTTGGCATGTGGTGTTAGGTCCATGAGTGGTACAAATACCATGCAGTTCGTCTGGTACATCCATCAGCTCTGCTAGCTAACAGCTGTGGACTAATGTTCTAATAATATTTGATATAGTGGAAAGTTAAAAAGGAATTTTATAGTATGGTTTCTGGACTTCAAATACAGGAGTTCACCTTCATTCCTGTGGTCCAGTTTTAGTTAAAATTTCTGAATTTCTTTGTATAGGAGCATAAGAGTGAACGTACAAAATGTTAAATACTCCAAGTGAATCTGGTGAATTATTTTCTCTGAGTTCATAAATTTAAGTGTGACCACTGAATGCATCTTTTGTGAACTTATAATTGTATATATGTTAAAGAAACCGTTATTTTATGGATAATTTACCCTCCTCCAGCAACACAGTAGCAGTGCTGAAGAACTCATTTTTTCTGAAAAGGATCAAAAAAACCACAAATAAAATAAATTTGATTTTCTCACTTGACAGTATTTTGAACAGTAGTGAGATGGGGTGAGTAGAAGTGAAGAAGAAGTGTTTTGGAGCTCTTTATGGAGAGGCACCTCTTAATTCAAACTGAACATTGCTAAAGCTTGCATCCTAGGGCAGTCTCTACATGCATAGTGTGTCTGAGATAAAACATTTTCTAAGTTGGTTACTGTTATTTGTTCAGAATCAAATTTCAGATTCATGAAAATCAAAATCAGAAGAGCTCCCTGTACATAAAGGACATAAACAGTACAGACTTCACACATAGTTCTGGTTTTCTTTGTCCAAATTGTATTTGACTGATTTATGTTATATTATCATATACAATAGTTTTTTACAATGCATATCTGGCAAAGGTATCTATAAAAGTGAATACAATAAACATTATAATGCAATAATTTAGTTTTGGTTTGAGAGCTGGGAGTTGTGATGCTTATCACATGTGATTCCTTATCACAATACTTTCCATTCAATTGTATGCTTTTTCTGTTCATTGCAACACAATAGTAACACAATAACACAATAGTAACTTTTTTTTTTTTTTTTTTCCTACAAAAAGTAATCAGTAGAATCAAATGTATTTGTGACCATTTTTGCTGTCATTACAAAGTACAAAGCAAGTCTGGAACAAACAAAGCAAGAACCTCATTTCATTCCATTGACTTGTAAGATTCTTTCACATAAGCAAAATGTATAAAAATACTTAAGCTCGATTATACTACAGTCTATTTTCAGAACTTTTTCCACCTTCACTCTAAATAGACAAAACATCAGGAAAAATGATTGGAGTTACAGTATGTCTCTAGTCCTCCTAACTCCATAAAACTTTTTTCTTTGTGCTTGCTACTTCATTCTTTAATGCTTTTCTTCCAACCCTGTGAAGTAAGAGTGTTTTATATCTGTTTTCAGAATTGGACATTTTAAGACTGCAGGATTTCAAGATCTATGATGTCAGCCATTTTGGGATGTGATTAAGTACCATGATACTGCAGAAGCAGGGATTTAAAGGGTGTACTTCCTGATGCAGAAGGCAGTGTTTTTGAAAGAAAAGCATTTGGAAATCCCCAGTAAGACAGAAAGGATTATGAAGGAATTGGTGATTCTTCTGTGAATGAGGTGCAATTAATGTTGCACATAAATGGAAATACTGCACAGACTTTAACTTCCTACTTGAAACATAGCTTCCCCCAAAAAGAAGGTGAGGAAGGAAAGGGTTGAAAAAGAAAATTGTTTGCTCCTTTGCAACACCTCAGGTTGGTATTGATGGGGAACGGTAGTTCCAGAGAGGTGTCAGGCATGGTGGGGAAGTTTTATATTGTTATTAGGAAATAGCTTTGCTGTTGTCAATGAAAGACAGTTGCTATGAAAATAAGAGCAGCTACTGTTTGAGAAATCTAACAGTAATGTGACTCCAAACTGGAGCAAAAAAATAAGTGAAAACTAGTAGGGTTAAGGCTACTTGCCTTTTGTGTGTGATATTTTCTAACAGAGACTGACTGGCAAATGTAGTTAATTATGATTTTATTTCTGTTCTTCTTTCAAAGAACTAAACTAATTATTAAAGAATATAAGTCAGATCACATTATATTATGGGCTAATCGATGGTATGTTTAATTCTAGGACAACATTTATATAAAGTCTTAATGTGAGCTACTAAACTACACAATTAATGGCTTGTTTAATTCCCCCCTTCTGTGATCATAGTGATTTTTATTTTCCATCAGCAATACCATCATTATTGCTAAACTCTATACACTTCTCTAAAACAATTTTGTTGCTTTAGAGATTCATTGGATTCATGCCTTGTAATTGTTGACCTTTGATTGAAGTAGCTGCATTACCTAGCATAAATACCATAAATACCATACATACCATAGGACCTTCTTGAAGACAGAGAATACACTCTCCCTCCCTTTGCATTTTGAAGAAAGCATTTTCAAAGTAGATGTAGCCATGGTCTGTTTCCTGATTCTGCCTAATAGTCCTGCAAATGGTGTGCAGTTGTCATGAGAAGATCTCTGTATGACTCCAGGGATTCATGTATGACATTACGGAATTCATTAGGCTGTGACCTTGATAATGATCATTAGTGCCAAAGAGGGGATATAATCTTTCACAGTGCTTGATACAAGTGAAATTAAAATTATGGTAGCTGGTGCTTCTAGGAACTTTGTAGTGAGTGCACATTCATCAGTACAGTAAGAATGAAATGAAGTGGTACTGGTCAAGCAGTGTTTTTGTTTGTTTGCTTCTTTGTTTTTATTGTGGTGATTTTATTGTGGTATCTGTCATGGTTCACAAAACCTTTTCTGAGTCTCTTTTCATCTTCTGTTTCCTGTATAAAACCAACATGAAATGACTGTTTAAACTGTTTAGTATTTAGCTTTCCTAGCTGGCTTTTCTGAATTACAGCACTGTTTCAGTTATTGCCATTATTTATCAGAAGGGAAGTCAATCTTCTGTGGCAGAATGAATATTTACATTAAAATCTCTTACAAGATCATACAGACCCTCATTCTGACTACAGGAATGATTGATTTTAGAGTCAGGCAAGGGTCAAGTCTCATCTCACTTATAGGGGCTCTTCAGTCATTCAGGCATTTATGTACATGTACGTAGGTCCAGCCTTCCATGTGGTTATGATATGTGACTGGGAAATACGTTCCTACCATATGTTTTTTGTTCCCTTTGTTTCCTATGTCCTTTGCTGGAACTGGTCTTCTTTCTTCATTCTTTTTCATGATTCCTAATTGCCAAACACCAAGAGGAGAGATTGAAGTGCCAAGACCAGACAGTCCATCGACTCCACCTCCACCAACTCTCTGTCCTTTATTAAGGCCAAAACCAGATGTCTCAGAAGCAATTTAAGAACAGAGAAAACACACAGTGATATACTTGGTGATGTAGTCGTTCCAAAATATTCTTCCAGTCTCCAAAATTTTGTGGTTCAAGAAGTTACTGAGCCTGCAGCTGTGTCTCTGAATACAATGATAATTGAAAAAGAAGGGGAAATGCAATATTAACCCTGCCCAGTAACATTACAATAAGACAACACTGCCAAAATATAAGAATTTTACAAGTGCCCTTAAGATATGCTTACATAGGTAAATGTAGCCATGGTGGTAAAGGTGATGGAAGGCTATTGGTGTGTACCCTGATCTGCTGCTGTAAATTAGTGGCACCATGGCAAAGATGGCAGAACAGAAGGTATTCAATACCACTCTTGGTACTCTGCTAGCACCTTTTCTTAAGCTGCCATTTGATTTAACTATGAGCTGTAACAGCTGAGGAGGGGGCAGACTAAAGGGCAGACCTATCTATTATCACTGGGATGATTTTCAGAACAGGATCAGTTAGGACATCTGAGGGTGATGATGATTTAACACTTCTGTCTAACCCAAGGAAGACCTAACTTCCAAAGTAACTCAGTCACAAAATTGTTCTTGATATGAGCTTCTGCATCCAACTTGAGCCAAGCTGAGTGAAAGAAAAAACATCTGGGTTCTCACTCCTATGATCTGAAGCCTCTTGGAGACCTCTATTCACCTTATGAAATTTTCAGCAGCCCAAACAGTGGTGATAAACTTCAGTAAAAACATATCTGTTACTTATTGGCATTTAAAACAGCTAGGGAGCATTATTTGGCAGTAAATCTACTGTGTTTGAACAGTAAACATACTTTAGTAAATAACACATGCTTGTAAAACATCTGTGTATTACAGAAATTTACAGGCTAACAGAGCTGTTAAAAATAGGCATGGACTTAATAAAAACATTTTATGTCCAAATCCCTAATTAAATTTCTGTAGCCAATTTAACATAAGTTCAAACTCTTCCTGCCATGCCTTCATTTATAACTGTATCACATTCCACCATAAAAGGAAAGACTCTGTTGATAGTGTTTGATATTCTTTAGCCTACTGGAGCCAACCACAACTAAATCATATTTTCATTATATTTCATATTCTGCTTACTAATATTTGTACTATGTGACTAAGTTTCACTAGAAAAACAGACAGTGTACTCAGCAACACAAGTAGAATGGAAAAGAACAAGTAGAATTTAAAAGCTTGTTTCAATAGTATAATTTATATAGATTATAGCAATGTAAATCTTAGACTGCCATGCCCTTCCTGGTTTCTCAGAAGAGCACCTACGGGTGTCCACTGCAGGACAAAATGATAATATTTGTATAGGTTTCTTTAACTCTGGCCTTAGCTATAAGTATTTCAATAAATTTTCATTTAAAATAGATTTATAGCTTTCATGTCTTGTTTCCATGACCTTCCCAAATTGGTCACTTTTTTCTCCTCTTTATAAGAATGCCTTGTGTCATTTGCTTATTTTAATCTGTATAGAATAATTCTATCTCAGCCTATTCCGATAGAGCTGAAATTTAAGAGTAAACTGATCTATAAATACTTAATGGAACCAAGAGTGAGACAGCAGTTGGTACAAAATGATTCTGCCTACTTCTGTTGCCAGGTGGTACTTTGAATCCCCCAATATGTTTAGCCATTTATTCCTTGAAGATTTTTAAAAACAGTTGAGAGTATTTATAATTCCATTGTGGCCATTTTGATTGGATAGGGTAAATCTAGGACACGCTTGGCATTTTTTCAAATGGTTTTATAATCTGAACAAGCGTTTGTTGGGACAGGCAGTAGATATGTTTGTTCTTGTCCTGGTACTGTCAAAGATTTTTTTATTTCTAGTATTATTATTTTTTGTCTGCCTTGGGTTTAAAAACAAAAACAAGTGAATGATCAAACAATAAAATGAAACAAAACAAACAAACAAAAAAGTCCACCATCATCAGGCGTGGGACTGTCACAATCTAGTAGACTGAAGTACCTTGCATAATCTTGTCCCAGTCCTCATACAGAACCAGCAATATTCCTGCAGTACCATATATACATATCTGGGAATTCTCAAAATTAAACTTTGTGGATCCAAAAATATTAAAAATTGTTTTTCCAGTCAGTCACTCTGAACTACTTTTTTCTTGGGAATTTTCAAAGTATATTTATTATATTAGAGCACAGTATCCAGTTATCATAACATCCACAAAATGTCAATCGTAAACACAAAAAAGTTCCTTCTTCATGACCAAATCCTCAAGAGAAGGATCTCTAAGGCTTATATTAAGTGTGTGTATGTGTGGGCGGGGGGGAGAGGGAGGAAGGTAGTCAACAGGAAAATATACTCACAGATGGTGAGTATATTTATATTAAATATAAATTATTATAAAGTATTAAATATACTTACACATGGTGCTAAATTTTGGATAATTCATCATACTAAGCATTATACTTGCTCACAGAATTGACTAGGTCAACATCTTAGGAAAAGGCAGTACCTCAGATGTGACTGTGACATTCTCATATCCAAATGGATGTATCAAGTGCCAGCTAAAGTAAAAATACACATCCCCAATCCTTTGTCAAGATCTTGCTGTTCATCAAGCAATACTGAATGGGGAACAGATATACAAAATAAAGGGAAGCCTTTGTTAGATGGAAAGATTATGAAATTGAACAGGTTTTAATGACATTCTCAGACAGCTCTTCAAAAATATTTGTCTGGTTCAAAATGAGTTCCCAGCTGAGTACAACTCCAAAGTTGTATAAAATAACAGAGTGTGTGCCTCAGTAGACTTAAGGACAGCTTACCACTCATTACATTTGGACTGAAAAAACTGCTAGTTTTTTAAAGAATTTACGCCCTCCCCCCCCCCCCCCCAAAAAAAAAAAAAAAGGAAAAAAAAAAGGAGAAAGAAAGGAAGAAAGGAAGGAAGGAAGGAAGGAAGGAAGGAAGGAAGGAAGGAAGGAAGGAAGGAAGGAAGGAAGGAAGGAAGGAAGGAAGGAAGGAAGGAAGGAAGGAAGAAAGAAAGAAAAGGACTAAACTCAGATTTATTTTCCCCTCTGAACTGCTTTAAATAACTCCCTTAAATTTTCCAGAAGACAAGTGAGATGGCTGTTGCTCTCCCAGGACAAAGCCTGTCACTTTTATTGAAATGAGTTGCTATTGATGGAGCACGGAGAAAACACTTTAGTGATCTTAGTAGTGATTTCATTAACCATTCAGTTCTCTGAAAGAAAGATACTAAGCCAAATTTAGTGGAAAAGGATGCTTTATGCCTAAGAGAATACAATAACCTATAGAGCCATTTTCATGCTTTTCTTTAGCTTTATAAACACTTTTATGCTTAAAAGAGCAATGTCAGGTAGGAGGACTCTGAGGTGTTTGTCATGAAAGGTGATGAGCACTGTAAAATCCCATTTTGCAAATGGCTTCAAAAACCTGGAAAAAAGAATGACATTCAAACCTGTTTATCTTGCTTCTCAATATGATGTTTCAGCTCACTGGGACTCCTGGGCCTCGGAGCACTTGGTAGATATTTGGATGTTTGGGTAGCTGTGTTGGTAGCAACTTCAGCATGTAGGAAATGCAAGCACTCCCCAGCACATCAGCAGTGGAGACACATAGTTTTGAATGATTTTAATATTGGGCTTAGAAACCTGTGTTTCACCTTAGGTCCAGCCTTTATGTGCTCTACTACAGGAAACGCTTCAGAAGTGGAGGCTGAGACCAGTTTGACATCTGTCCAGAATTCCCTGTGCTAATAATTTTTTATTACATTTTAGGGAACTTGCAGCAAGGTTCCTGGTACATAACTGCTGGGAACAGGTGGACACCAGACTGCAAGAATGTCCTACTATACATTTTTCAGTAAATTGGATCCTATATGATAGCTATTACATTTTAATTACTATGATTACTTTACAGGTATTTCAAACATAAATTGCGTCATCAGAACTGTGTTACTTATTGCTTAATTGAAATAAAAACATCTTAAATATTTTTCTATTTTGGAAGAAAATCTTCCCCCATGCTCCCCTAAAATTTGCACACTGTTTATATAGAAATTACTACTCACAGTGGAATTGTAGCCTAAAAGATTAGCCAGCTGGCTACTTCTGAGCTCTTGTCAGTGATAGAGAAAAAACAGTGATTCAAATGGAAGCACATTGTTACTGTAGACTAGATTTAAAACTTAACTTTTGCTTTTCATTTATCACTGTACGAGGAAAAAACACTACTATTATAAGGTATTATGACACTCAAATAATAATATAATTGATTTTACCAGAAACATGCTATTTTTATTAATTGTTCTAAGTAAAATGTAATGATTTGTTTACTAATATACCATATGTAATATTACTAGAATTCATTGCCTATTGCAGGAAAGAATAACATAAGGAAATCTTATACTTGTTAACTCTGTTTTGATGCCTACATGGTCTACTATCCAAACTGGTGAGATTATTTGTGTTATGTATACTTATTTCAAATTATAAAATGACAATAGTCATAACCTGCTTTGACAGCAACAGTTTACTAGAAGAGAACAAGAAATATTAAGTACAAGAGACGAAATATCTTAGGAATACAGGCAAATATTATTTTATGGCATTTTATACTGAAAAGTAGCATGCGAATGTTTTTTCTGCATATTTGGAAGACATCAGAGTGGGGTTGATAAGTATCCCAGCAGGTTTGCATGTGATGTGACTGCTAATATGTGTGTGCCTTTTGAGGCAGAAGGTTTGCATTGTAAGGAGATGCTTAAGTAAGTCATTGAATGCTATTCCTTCACATTTGTTTGTTAGTAACACTTATTCAAAACTACCTGAGATAGTTAGGCATACTCAGACTTTGAGAGTTTGTACCTGAAGTAGAAACATCCTATTATATTGCTTTTGGTTTTAAGCAAATGTTGCTGTTCCTGAATCACTACTGTACATACTTGGAGTTTCAGATAGATAACCTTAGCTGGAAAGTACCAACCTAGCAACAGCAACATGTTAGAGTGTATAGCCAGATTTCAAATGAACAGCATCAATTAAGACATTTTTTTCACGTTATTTAAAGTTGAGCGTGATTATAAAAGGTTTGCTGTAACAAGGATTTAATTTACTGCCAACCATATTTCTAAAAATATTACTGAACTTTTCTAGTCCTTACCTCTTTTATTAAAGGCACCTAATTCTTGAAAAGACTTCCTGTATGAAGATCTAGCAAGAGTTTTTGGCTGTTACATACAAAAGGCTTTCCTTTTCTTAGTTATTTAATGACTTCTAATGATCAAGCCAGAAATTTGTCTCCCTTATTTTTTTAACCTGTTAATATAGTTTTCATTGCTTTTTTTTTTGTTGTTGGTTTTTTTTTTTTTTTTTTGGTATGTTTGTACTGGGTATCTTAGAAAAAAATACAGTGACTAGAGACTTCAATTTAAGACAAAATTCAAATCAAGAGTTCTTTATATTAAGCATAAGGAAACAAATTTCTACTCATAGGTATGTGCACTTATGATTTGATAGCAGGTGAATTTCAAACATTAAAGGAAAATAAAAATGCTTTTTTTACTGGTTATAACATCATAATAGTTCCAGAAATGGAAAAGCACTGGAACAGCTATGCTACATTCCTTTGTTAGAGATACAAAAGCCACATTCACACTTCTGTGTTCACTTTTCTCCATGTTTGCAAGGTATATATTAATACAGACTTAAATGATAGAAGATTTTTATCATTGAGATACAGTCTTTTTGATTTTACTTCAGAATTCCAGAATATCACAAGCAGCTAGTGACAAAACTTCACTATCTTCTTAATGTTGGTGTGTTATGCAACCCAGATTCATCCTGAAATATGATCAGAGAATTGTCAGAATTGAATTGATCATATTTGTGTTTACACATGCACATGAATTTACTAAATATTTTTTGCCTATATGGACATATGGGAGTTCATTGGTGTCTATGTGCATATTTCCTCAAAAACAATTTTTACTTTGTTGTTTGTTTGTTTGGTTTGGTTTGGTTTGGTTTTGGTTGCTTTTATTTTTTCATGTAAAGGATTTTTTTTTGCACTCATGTCCACATGAGTATAATTAAAAAATAAAACCCAAAAATGAGAGTGTAACTCAAGAGCTCAGACGAAGAGAAAACAACTAGATGGAAATTAATATTAAGACAAGTTTGAAAAATTGGATGCACGTGTTAGAAGATTCTAAACTGTTAATAAAACCTTGTTTTACACTTGACATATTTTAACTAACAGATAGGTTTGATTATGTTTTATCTGAAAATTATTATTATTAATTTGACATTAAGAATATTTAATTATATATTACTGCTACTAGTCTGGGCACAGACTGAACCTGACACTGAACCTGACACCATACAGCAATGAAGGCACAGTATTTTCTGCCAAGAGGTCTTTCTTAGTCTACATTATTTTTCTGAAATTCTAACAAAAAATGAATGTGATAGACAAAAATGGCAATTTTAAAGAAAACTAAGGAAGAAAAAAAAAGGATAGAAATAATATGGAAACAACTCTTCAAGGCAAATACCACAACTACCAAATCGTTGACCCTGGGGCAATATTAGGTTCAACAACGTGTAGAACGATTTAACGTTTTAAGTGCCTGACCCTACTGAAATCAACAGAAAGAATTTCAAAGAATTTTGAGAGCTTTGAGTAAGTTCCCAGAGTAAACCGACACCCTTGGGGGATCATTTTTGCATACCTCCTTTGGATTGTTGAACACTGCTGTTGAAGATGTCATCTACCTTAATATTAATTTAAAGAACTATTAGGGAGCATGCAGCGACCAGAAATATTATATTACAACAATTATTACAGAAAAAAAAAATGGTTTTCAGGTACTTATTCCCTTTGTATATTTAATAACAGCTGACCTTGCAACATGTAGTAGACTAAATTCTTTGCATGGGCTTCTCTCAAACACATCTAGAAAGTAACAATAGCTTCTTATTTAGAGGTATTTTCCTTTAGAAATGAGCTTTTAATTGTTTGCTGTTTTAGGCTTAAAGTCTACAAATAGAATAGAATATAATCTGAGCTTCTGGTCTTTTATCTGCACTGATGGGGATCATACTGAAGATTGTTTTATTACTGAACTTGTAGTCTTGTTTGGTAAAGATTGTTATCAACCTTAATGTTATACTCGGGTCACTAACAGAAGAGCTTTGCTGACTGAAGGTCTCAGATTTGTTTTCTTCAAACCAAGAATGTTCTTGGAAACATTTTTATGTTACCATTATGTGCACTGTAAATCATCATCCCACAGCTTTAGTTTAAAAGCTGAAATGTTTGCATTTTGAAGCTGTCACAGTTTCTCCACTGCTTTCTTGCTCACAATCGTTCACAATTCTAGTCTCTGTACAGGAGAGGTCAAGCTTTCTGTGCTGATGTAAATTAAATTATTCCATGAAAATCAAAGTACTGCCGCACTCTGCTTCCCTAACATTAGGCACGTGCAGTCACCAGCAGATTGTCTGCTGTCTGGTTTCCAGCAGATATAAACCTCTAGTAGACTGTATGCAGGTGAAGCTATTTAGAACAGGCATATCGCTCTGCTCATGCTCAGCCAAGCCAGTCATGAGAGGAACTATTATTTACTGTTGAGTCTTAATTTCTCTATTCCTGCTGTGCTGGGTTTCCTTCTTAATGGAAGAAGAAAACGCTTCTTTTGCCCTATAGGTTGTACATGGCGATCTAGAGGGAAAGATTTAAGGCACGCCTCCTTAAAGACTACCAGAAGAATTGGATAACTGAGGTGCTGGTGTCCCTATTTCTTCCCTGTTATAACAGAACATATTCAATAACTTTGGCTTCAGAGTTGCACAATACAGTTTAAGGAATTTATTTTCAGAGCCATAACTCAGTGCATGTTTTCATCCTGAAATACTCTTCCTCAAGGCCAGCAACAATGGCTATCTTGCCTTGAATGACGCTGTGGCAATTTTTTCATTAGTAAACTGAATATAAAACCTAGATATCAAACCCATATCTTTAACTTCAGCATTGTTTTTAGTTTTTGGTAAAATCTGAAGATAGATTTATTTTCTGAAGTACAAAGAGAGATAAAAATCACTGGTTAATATTCAAAGGAGTAATTTGAAATGGCAATGCACACATCAGTGATATTATTTCCTTGTAAAAAAAACAGATTAGAATTTCATATTGACTTCACTCACAAAAAAGTTCAGTAATTCATACATTATCTGCAGTTTTAATTTGTGCTATATTTAAGAATTTTTCATGCATTGCAAAACTAAAATAGTTGCTGAATGTTAAATCTTTAACTTTCTGATTTCTGTTTTATGTATTTTTTAATGATAAGAGGTGGCTTTTATGTTCAAATTAAATTTTTCTAAATAAAGCCTGTGTTTTGTATGTCTTAGAACACAGCAGTGAATATTGAAATTATTACTGAAATATCTCAAAACCTTGTAAATAATATTTTAGTGTACAAAGACTAATTTAAAATAGTCATGAGATAAAAAACACTTTTTAAATCATGAAAATAAATTTTTAAAACAGTCTAAAACTCTAAATCAATTTGTAGTGTGATTGAGATATTTACATAGCTCTACAAATACCTGTATTCTCAGGAGCCTGTCATCTTGTTAGTTGATAGATAAAACTTGTCATTAGGAACACTAAAAATGTTTTTAGATTTATCCAGGTTATCCTGAATCTTCTTGTTTCTACTGTCAATTTGTCAATATACCTGAGTATGCGTCTTGCACAATAAGAGCAGCTTAAGAAGATTGATACTCAGTTGTGGTATTACCTGAATTTATTTTCTGATGTTTGTTCAGTTCAAATATATTAAATATCAGAAGAAATGTTACGAACAAATGGGTGAGAAATTTGGAAACAGATGTTCTTGTGCAACCCAAGAACAACCCTCTCATCAATATACATTGCCATAACCTTGAAAGAAAACTTGACTGAAATCAGTCTCAGATGGTGGATAAAACATGAGGCTTTCAGGAAGCCTTGGAAATATTTGACATGGAAGACAATCCCAGAAATTATTTTAAAATGAAGTTCACAAAGTGCTATTCTGAATAGACAAAGATTTTTTTCTGGCTGGCACATTACTGATGTTAGTCATGAGACTGTCGGTGCAACTGCTCTCCCTGTGATTAACCAGCACTGAACATACACTTGACGCATCTGAGATTTGTATCTCTCTGGGGAAGATGGGGGTAATGTGAGCCTTATGTTCTCACTCTGACTGAGGCCGGCTATTGGCAAGTGCTGATTCTTACATGATCTAAAGTTGACATGCTCCAATACTATTAATCTAATTCATCTGTGTTTGCCTTTCATATACACTCAAATGCATCCTGAGGAAGAAGGACATGTTTTTTTTAAAAAGCATAATATACTAGCCTGAGGGATGATCTATTTTGATAGCGGTCCCTCTATTTGCCATACCAAAGAAGAAAATGATTTACTGTATCAGGCCAAAAATGCTTTGCATTTCCAGCCTTTCCCAGTAAAATATTATCCTTAATGCTCTCACTACTTTTGGAGGCATGGTCAATAAAGCTGATGCTTGACAGGTTCTTGACTCATAAAACTGTTTTTCTTTGGCCAGGGTCTGCAAAATAAGATAACAAATGTGTTAACAATAACGTCCTGATATTCTTTAAACAAATGTATAATTTTCAAATGGTTTGAAGATAATAAATTAACACTAATTTTTAAAGGTGTCTAAGACACTTAGACACTAAATTCTATCAGCATTTCATTGAAATTTACGTAGAGGAATCAATTTAGTTTCTTTTCTAAATGACTCAATTCCAGCTAGGCATAGAGCAGGGTAGTGCCCAGCTCCTGTATACTGTCTGACCTAAGGGAACTAATTCGAAAAGGGTTGAGGGAGGCGGTTGGAGAGGTCCCTAAAGAAGGTATCCTCAAAAACATTTAGGTGGGAAGTGGGAAGGGGTAGTCAGGGGGACAGATGCTGCCTATTGCTTTGACCATGAAAAGTCATAAATGTATCCTGTTTTCCAGTTGCCTAGTTTAATTATCAGATTACAGGCTGTTCTGGATCAGGATGCTGTCAGTCTTTCTTCACAGAGCTGTTCTACTTGGTATAACTAACTAAATGTTTACCAGGCCCGAGATACTCTGCTTGACTTGTGACTCTTCTCTGAAATGTGAGTTAATTAATAATTTAGAATTTGCTGTCACAGGGCCTGATCCATCATGGACTTTTCTATGTGTTGCACTGTAGCTAACTGGACAGTCCTGTTTTACTCAACAACTAAAGTTAAACAAGCATATCAACTTCTGTAGGGCTGGAGCCGAAAAGAATGAGAACAATGTTTGTTAAAATAGATACTTCTCCTTTGTTCTCAGAGACTCTCCTGAATCTCAGAGTTCATTACCATGCCAAAGCTAGTTAATTGAGTATTTCCTGGGCTTCCTTGGATATATTAATTAGAGGTCTTCTTAGCAAAATTCAGCGTGTTATAATAGCATTTTTTGACTCTAGACACAAGTTCTCCATAACTGAGCAAGCTTGACTACCTGCCTGAACAATTTGTTATGCAATAATAAAATCTATATCTAAAGAATTACATATCTTCCTCATTGCCTCCAGGCACTGGTAAGATCAGAGCCAAATTTTGCTCATAAACAGGATCCTGATTCAGCAGTATGCTCTTTTTGGTCCTTCCTGTCATATGGTGGCAGCAAGGCCTGTCCCTGTCCATGCCACCAAGCTCCCAGCAGCCAGCCACGGGATGAGCTGTGACTGTGCAGTTGCTAGACCATCTTTCACAGCACTGTTTCCTTTAAACTCTGATCAACATACACTTTATCATAAATGGGAGATTTAATTGGAACATTTTTTTCTTTTCTTTTTTTTTTTTTTTAAATAAAATTTCAAAACATAATAAAACCCCCACTTAGGTCTACTTTGCTCATTGCACTTGGTTGAGAACATAGGCAGGCTCACCTAGGCATACTGAATACATTTCAGTTGCCTAACATTTCCTAAATGTGATCGTTTACCTCAGCTGTAAAGTGTAATTCCAGAAAAAAAAAAAAAAAAGAAAAAAGTCCCAAGCTTGTTACTTGGAACTGCTTTGATTTCCCCATCCTTGGGGCATCATTTCCTCCTCCCAGTCTCCCAGTCTCTGTCAGAGGTATAACAGATCCTGTTGGAGATGCCCTTTAATCTCTAATTGACGTGTCTCCTCCACCCATCCTCTCTCTTGGACCACAGACCATCTGATAAGAGGAAGTTATAGATAACATTCGTTCACTGGCTAAAAGATGGTAAGTTTGATTTTAACACTGAGATTATAGACATGAAATTAATTAGGATGTCAGGCAGTTACTAATTTCATGCAGAATATTTAAAAAAGACAAAAATAAAAAAGATATATTCTGACAGTCAAGCCAAGAGCCTGCATCAGTCAGCACAAAAATATTATCTACTTTGAAAATAAATATTGAAGACTGTTTTGTTTTGTTTTGCTTTATTTTATTTACTATTTTATTTTATTTATTTTTTTCTAACTTCTTTCCACATAATTTATTTGTCTTTCAGGACTACTGGTTAATTATTTTACATTTTCCTCACTGCAGGAATAACATTCTGTATTACTTGACATTTCAGCATCTGATAAAGACATATAGATTGTCCAGGGTTAACACTGAGAATACACATTATCACCCTGAAAGCATCTAGTGCTAAAGGGGTTATAGAAGTTACAACTGTATCACAAGATATTTATCAGTAAATTCTTTAGATTATCTGGTGATCGTGCCACAAAAGCAGGATTCCCATTACTGAAATTTTGACTCATTCTAAGGAAAGACTACTCATTTCAGTGGCAAATTGAATGAGTTTCTGTCTCAACAAAATTCATTATACAACATATTCTCTGGTCCCTGACAACATCTCATCGAACAGCTGAATTTGTTTTTGAGCTAGCTGGCATAGTTTTTTTTTGTTGTTTTTTTTTTTTTTTTTTTTTTTTTTTTTTTTCTTCTCATTACTTGTATTGGCAGTATAACAATAAAACCAAAATCAATACCGAAGCAGTCCAAGAACTAAAGCTGTCTATCTCAGCTCAGCCTAGAGCATAGGAAATCAGGCACTACTTGAAGCCAACATCCTGTCACGCGCCAGGATATGGCTGTGGCATGAAAGGCAGATAATTCATTCATTGGACTAGATCGTAATTTACTTTGTCCTTTCGCCAGGACTGCTGTGATTCACACTGTATGTTGCATGCATTGAAAGCAGACTTGCTCAGTTTCCCTTTCCAGAAATCATGACCCACCTACATCGATCAAGATTTATTTGTCTCCCCACCACCTGCTACTGACTTAGCTTTAGTATGAGGTTTAGAAGGCCAGTTCTACCTTACTGCCTTGGTCTGGGGGAATTTTAGATAACTCTGCTGACCATACTGCAGCTTCTGCTAAGTTGAAGTGTCACTTGTATGTGAAGAGCTGCTCCCGGGATGCAGACCCAGAACAAAGCCAAGGAGTTGCATTCTTATTGCAGTAGCCATAGATAGCTGGTTGAAATGTTGTGTCTCAGAAGCTACATCATTTCCCTTGTAGAAGATTTCCAAGCTGCATGAAGCAACACATGAAGGCCATATTTCCTTCACCAGTGGCTAGAATTACTAACAGAAGAAAACATAGACCCATGCAGTGCACCAGTCAGCTAAGCAGAAAGATGTGAAAATGGTCAGCATGTTGTTGCTGTGAGAAATGGAAACCCAATGGGAGAAAATATTCTAGTAATCAGTTTTGTTTCCTTACCAATTTGTTATTTTTCAGTATACTAACAGAGATAAACCCACATCTCTGTATGAAGCTATTAACCCTGTTCTCAATTAGTGAAACGCTAAGTAGATATGAATATATTCATAGATGACTAAAGAAAAGTAAAACAGAGAGATACTAAAGTTATATGGTAAAACTTAGGTGTAGTTATTTCAACTACAGTAATCTCAACTTTGAAAATAAAAGTGACTTCTCTAATATGATCTGTTACTATAGATTTTAGAAAGAATTTTAATTGAAAGATTAATGTTCTTGTTCTTCATTTGAGACAGTAACTCCATGTAACCAAGGGAATCGTGTACTCCATCTACTACAGAGTTGTATGTATAGTTTTTTGTATGCATAAATATTTTTTTTTGAAACTTTGAATCATTTCACATAATGACTGTTTTCTCAGGATAATTACAATATTATGGTTTTTACACACAGATTATTAATATTTGAGTGTTCATGGGACATTTTTTGGGACTCACAAAAGACACTGGAGAAAACATACATGGTCTTTTAGGCCTAAATAGGGATATACTGGGATCTAGATTTGTTTTGTGCCTGCACATTCGTATACCTGCTATAGCATATGCACTGATAAAAAAAGGCAGGCATAGCATGTTGGAAGCCAGAATTCTAATGATGTGTTTGGACTGCAAATATGAGATAATAATTCCGGTTGTTCTGAGGCAACTGGGCAATGCTAGGTTAGTGATTTTGTAAGTATGTCCATTTCCTTATGTTCAAATATAGCTCCCTTTTCCCAGATTCATCCCACCCAGCCTTGGACACTTAACTAAGGCAGCTAAGACAGAAATAGTCAGTAGCACTAAATGTAAGCATCTAGAGCCATTAATTTTCTCCAAAATCTGCCTAAAAATTCCCTCTCCGATAACTTTTTTGTCTGAGTACAAGACATTTAGATGAACAAAAGCAGTATGACATCTATCCTATTACTAGTTTATTAATCATACAAAATAAATAAATAAATAATACAATTATCCCCCAGCAAATTTACTGCTTTACTCAGTATGTGAGACAGATAAGCAGAATTACCAGACAGTTGAAAGAAGAGGATAAATTTTCCTTTTCTGTTTCTGAAATTACTGTGTTGTGTCATGCTGTCATTCTGACTTTCCAAGCTTAAAGAGATTAACTTATTTTATGAGTACTACTTAACATAGTGTATATAGTGAGAGTTTATCAGTGAACTACTTTCTCAGAAGTCCTGTATGTATGTTTCCAGGTATATTTTATCAGGATCTTTCTTTTGAGATAAATGACAATTAAGGTCTTGCTTTATTGACCGCTTTTCTCTTTGCAAAAAAAGATGTACATTTTGCCAAAAGAATACAATGTCCATTGTTTGTAGTAAAATGTTTTCATATGAATTAAAGTATGTGAATTTAAATGCCAATTTATTTTTTTTTCATTTGTTTGTCTTTTTATTGACATGTTCCTTGAGTTTATTTCCACGTTTCAGTTTCATTTAATAATTCCTTTCTTACAACATGAAGATTTCTGGTGACTATATAATCTAAGACATCTATCTTTGACAATTTTTACTGTTAGCTTCAATAAACAATTAATGATTGTAGTATTGATATTACTATTGAAATAAAGATGCAATTAATTTCTATATACTTGGCAATATCGTCTGAGATTTTTTGTGTTTATATGGAAAATTGGAATTATAGCCCAGTCCTGTCATTCTTATGATTTGTAAACTCCAAAGGTAATATTGTAGAACCATATAATTATTCCAATGAGAAGAACCTGCTGGAAGTCATCCAGTCCAACCTGCTGCTCAAAGTAGAGTTTACACTGAGTTCAGAGCCACCTTCAAAATTAGATCAGTTGTAGCTTATGTTGAAAAAGCATTGCCCTTTCAATTCCTCCATTTTTTTCCCCACTTTTCTGCACTCTACCGTAAACACCTTTTTTACTGTTGACACTGGAAACTCTTGCTAGAGTAACTGGCAAAGTATGAAGAGAATGACCTTGGCAGCATTCTAACTTTGCCGTCTAAATGCTTGATTTGTGATTCTTCTGTTTTAGGTATCTTCAGAGCATGATTCATTCCATCTGAAAAAAAGTAAGTCTATGTGGTACACATTTACTTCTTTTCACAGACTAAAAAATGATATTGGTAAACCAACTTCAAACAAATTTTGACTCAGAGAGAGCCAATTTTAGGTAAAAATTGTTCCACGTCTGTAGCACTCACAGGCAGATGAGAAAAGCAAGCTGGGCCCTGGAAACAGAATTTGCAATGGGAAGGAGGTGCAATTTCTTCTGTCTGGGTATGGCTGTGCTTAGCTTAAAAAGAGCTCACTGAGATAAAGCATGAATTCTCTCCATTGAAAATGGAAGCAAAATCAGCCTCTTGGTAATTGTTTTTCATGCTGGAATGTGATATTTATTTTATATCTATCCTCTCTTCTGTGAAAAAGTGACTTGGTGACAGCCAAAAAGGCCTAGGACAGATTAGACCCAGACTTGCGACAAAAAAAACAAACATTTATTTTCAGCTGGAGATTCAAAATGTTCTATTCAGCAGACATTAAAATAACTCAAAATGATTTTTTTTTTCTTCCCAATGTCTTTGATGTAGGAAGCCTGAAAAAAATGTGGCTGCCAACTTTATCAGATTGCTGAATCTTTATGGTCTGATACATTCTAGGATGCAGAGTTCAAAAGATGTTTGCTTTAGAGTATATAGGTAAACTAGGAATTGTCAGACTTCAGCAGACCAGTTGCCTATTATCCTCTTTCCAAGAGTGGAAAGTATTAGCTGCTCAAGGGAAAGGTGCCAGAGGTCATCAGTAGGGACAGAATTGCATACTGCGTATAACTCATCCTACAGTCTTGTTGCCATCTATTTCTCTATCTATGTCAATTGGCCACTGAAGAATTATACTGTATATGAACAAATAATTTCCTGAAAAATTCTTTTTCTTCACAAATCCCTATGATAACATTTTTTATATTTAAATCACCCATTACAAGGAAAACATGTTTCATTTTCTCAATTTAGAAAATGTGTATTCATTTCATTGTATGTTCCATTCTCAAACTAACAAGAAGCAGCTGCAACTTTGAGATACTGAGCCAAAGCATAGAGAATTTAGACATGGATGCAACTCTTCATGAACCAAATAGGTTCTTTGGTTGTTTCTTTGCTTTCTTATTCAGGTCCAGTTAATCAATGTGATCAAGCTAAAAAGAGGAAAATCTGAACTTGGAAAGACAAAATAATCTCTATTTCTTGTTTCTTCCCTCTGTCTCTGTTCTATCCTTTCTGTAAAACTTCTGTTAAGAGTCAGATGGTAAGATGTGATGTGATGAACTACAATATGGAGATACATATATTCAAAGATAATTTGCTCTTTTCATTCATTCTTTTTTCCTCATTCATTTTCCAAAACCTTAAATTAATCTAAAACATTTTCAATCGTATTTGACGTGTTCAGAAGGTCAAACCAGTGTCACTGAAGTTTTTCATTACCATAGGCATTTTCCCCCCTTATCTTGCTTTTTATTACGTGTGTGTTCTCCCAGCCCTCCCTCTTTTTGTTATCAATCTTTAATATTTCTCTTTTTCATCAGTTACCTGCACCATTCTCTGCTTTTAGGTGAGATCACTTGTCCTTGGGTTTCAGTGTTGCAAAAAAAACCAAAGTTCATGTATTTTTTTTTCCCATGAATGACTTTTCCCAGCCATGAAAATGATACAGACTGTTGAATCAGTGACAGGTTTAACAGGACTAGAAATGAGACACTAATATGATTAGAAAATGAGAATTACCCTTGGAATAAGTTAATACTTTTGTTTAATTCTACTCTTGGAAAAACACCAGATAATACTTTTTGAAGTTGTTGTATTTGTGAAAAACAAAACAAAACAAAACAAAACAAAAAACAAACCTACTTTGGATAAGTTAGCTATTTAGCTACTTTTTTTTTTTTTTGTTTTGCTCTGTTTAGACCAGGGTAGGAAGTACACCAGTTACATATTATGTGACTGTGTGCTTATAAATATATGTCAGTCTCAGATTTAATGCCAAAGCTCTCTATGGATGCCAAGCTACAACTGGCACTTAATTCAATTGACTTGCCTAAGTTATTGTAACTCAGCTCTGAAGGTTCATGTAAACCATTGTACATTAATACAAACTGGAGCTTTATTTCAGAAATGAGGGAAAATCAGTGAAATGACTACTAAAATCTCTGGAAATGGAACAATCCCATTGCAATTCTGTGCTCATCAGCATCAGTGGATGGGCTGTATTGACATTGCTTGGTAGTGCGAAGCTTGCATACAATGAAGAGCATAGAAATTGTCCCCAGGCAGCATTGGCAGCTATCTATAGAGTCGGGCTAAGACTTCACAGCAGTGGCAAAAGGCTCTTCTCTGACTTGGAGGTGGCCTGTTTTTTCTCTCTCCTCAAAGTCCTATTTCACTGTACTTAGTTTGAGAGACCTTCTAACGGCTGCTCTCTGAAATATTTTTATTCCATGGGAAAGCTAATATATGACATCCAACCCAGTCTTATTTCTCAGGAAATGCTGAACTATATTGACCTGAATCTTCTTGCAAGATTGCAGTTTGAATCAGATGCCTTGGTGGCTCAAAGTGTAAGTGACTGAAAGACGGGGCTTATGATAGGTCTTGTGCAAATGTAGTGACTGATAGCATTGAAAATTCAGTATAAAATGGCATATAAACTAATCTAGCTTGTCCAACTCAATTGTATTTTAAAAAAATGGGATGTATTTCCATTTCTTTATTCTTTTTCTCTTTTTCTCTCTTTCTCTCTTTCTGCTTTTGTTTTGTTTTGTTTCTCTTGTTTTATTTTAATAAGTGGGTTAAATCTAACTCATATCTATTTAAAGAACTTCCACTTTTAAGGTATGGGAAGCTGAATCTGACTTTGGTCAAAAACTAAGAATATTTTATATGTAACTTTAGTTGTTGAGCATCTGCGTCTGATCACACTGAACCTGTGTTAAAAAGAACACATTTGATGAATCCCAGATGTTTTAATATGGCACTGCCTCCCAGACTAACTGGATCATGATGGGAAACAAATGAAAGGTAAATGCTTTAAAATTAAAGACCTACGTGGGTTTAAATGTAGGCAGCCCAAAGGTGATGGAGATGGTGGCACTGTGTCCAAGTATCTGTGGGGTCTCTACATTTTCTCCATTTGGTTGTGTTTCAGGGTTGGAATCTCACACACAGATTAAACTAAAATACTGAGAAATAAGTTTAATGTTGCCAGTGAAGATGGTCTTTGGATCTAGTCTCTCTGACTGGTACCTGTGCTTCAGCCCTGCTTTGTTTTGCAATTGGGCATGCTAACAGTTTTCTAGCAACCTTTATTGAAAACTAATAGACAGTAAATCCAAGGATAAAAGACACCACCACCACCAAACAAACAAAACCAACCAACCAAAGAAAAATAAATAAAGACAAACCGAAAACAAAACAAAACAAGCAAACAAACAAAAAACAAAGCAGAAGTAGTATTCACATTATGACATGGTAATAATTTTTTACTTTTATGTATGTAGCATAATATGAGACAGGACAGCTAATCAGTAAAAGGCACGCTGTAGGTTTGCTAACTTTTTCCTACAATTGACACATGCAAGCATAGTAATGCTTTTGTATGACTTTTATCTTTTGGACTATTTTCTTATATACGATTTTCATAGAATCATAGAATCATAGAATATCCTGAGTTGGAAGGGACCCTTAAGGATCATCAAGTCCAACTCTTGACACCGCACAGGTCTACCCAAAAGTTCAGACCATGTGACTAAGTGCACAGTCCAATCTCTTCTTAAATTCAGTCAGGCTCGGTGCAGTGACCACTTCCCTGGGGAGCCTGTTCCAGTGTGCAACCACCCTCTCTGTGAAGAACCCCCTCCTGATGTCAAGCCTAAATTTCCCCTGCCTTAGCTTAACCCCGTTCCCGCGGGTCCTGTCACTGGTGTTAATGGAGAAAAGGTCTCCTGTCTCGAATTTGTCTCGATTTTGTCCAGGCCAGGCATTTCAGAGTTTCATAAAATAATCTGGCATTTAATCTTCCTATCATTTAATCTGCTCTCCTACCTCGAGACCACTTAAAGTATGAGAAAATAAGTTTATGCAGTAAGAAATATATTGTTACTGCAGGCAAGAGAGTTGTCCATACTTTTTCCTACCACAACAAACAGGGAGAGGGGAAACATCTTTTGTTTCATTGTAGGAGCTGATGAGCAAAAGTGAAATTGTTACTTTGCTTGATTAGCTGTGTTGGTATAAATAACCAGCACTCATATTTTGAGACCTGTGATTAGGCCAGGTAGAGTTAACAAAAATAATGAAGAAAGAATAATAGCATTAATTAAATATTGCAATTTAGGCCAAATGGAAAAGGAAACTGAAATGTATTGAAATAAAGGTATTTTCCCATTGTCTGTTCTTAAGAAGTAATAATTTTAGCTAGAATGTCAAGTAGAATTTATCCATAAATTCTGGTAAGTCAAGGCAACAGAGTTTTTCTATTCCTTTTCATTAGGGGTAGCATAGTTTAGGATGATGACATGGAAATCTGACAAATTATTAAAATATTTCCTCAAAGTAACCTACAGTTAATTCTGTTTGTTCCATTCTTATACAGGAGTTGCCAGCTATTAATCCAGGGCATTCTCACCACTAGTATCTTGATTGTCCATATCACTTTTATTTTATTTATTTTTTTCTTGGCTTGTTTGAATCTTTTATTTATTTATTATAAAGGAAAATTATTTATGTACTGTCCTCTAAGTGTGTGCATGTGTGTGCACACACTTGATATCTTGCAGAGCAGTACTGAAGAGAGATTTTTAACATCCTGTGAGTCAGTTTTACTGTAAATGTATGTGCTGCATGGAGAAATAGAGTGTTTCATTTACTTGGATGGGAATATCCTGGGAATATACAGGCTTTCTTAAAGCCTGTACTTACAGAAGTAAATGAAAGCATTTTTTTCAGGGCACAATATTTTATTCTGAGACAAGTAGTTAATTTTGGAACTTATTTTTTAAAATTTAAATTTTAAAATTTAAAATACCTTTAAAATGTTTAAAGTATCAAAGTATCTAAAATACAGAAGTATATATACAGTCAAAACAACTACTAAGGTAAAGTCATGATCTAATGATTAAATCATTAAATTATTTTAATTGGATTTAAAAATACAAAAAGTATTTAGTAAAATACTAAAATATACTAAATATATTAATAATACATTATATATAATATATACTAATGCACTAAACACTAAAATACTAAAAATGCTAATACTAACATTTCCAACTACATAAATTACTTGATCAATATTCTAAGAAATGTAAAACTAATTAAAAACATATAAATCAATAATAACAACACAAATACAATATGAAGACTTTTTTGTAATATATTAAAACTAATATTACTTTAGAAGAAACATTAATATCTAAGCAGAACTGATAGAGGCAAAATAAATCATAGATAAGGTTGTTCCTTTTAACATGGGATGTCACAGGTGCAATAGAGTAAGTACTGCCTGGGAATTTCTTTGTTACTGTTTGGGCTCTTATAACCATGGCTGTGGTGGATCCAAATCACGGGTTCTTCTATTCATCTAGCACAAGATCTTGTCTCTGGCACTGTCAGTAGCAGATGTACCAGGAAAGGGAATTAAAATAGAGTAAGTATAAAGTGATAGTTCCCATGGCACTCCTAGCTGCTGTCAACTTGTGATTTAGGGAAATCCTGAGCCAGATGTTGCACTTTCATCCACTTTTAATAACGTGCCATGAACTTTATCATGATAGCTTTTTGAACCATTTATACTTTTTGGCATTCTGTACACCTTGTGGTAGCAAGCTTCATAGTGAAAGTAGGTATTTTGTGAACAACTGTCTTAAACCTGACTCCTGATTACACACGTGTTTCTTGTTTATTCTCTTAATATGAGGAACAGTAAATATTCATTAACTGTTCATCTTCTTGTTATTATCATTCCATCTCTAATCTTATCTCTCCGTGGTTGTCTTTTCTGCTGATTTTTTGAGTTTTTACTAAACTTGCTTTCCAAAAAACAACCTGTGTCTCTTAAAAATGGGTTAATCCTGCTTAGCCTTCAGAAGTGACCTGAGTAGTTGAAGTTAGGATCTTGATCACTTTTAATTCCTGATGAGCACCTCAGACAGTGATCAAGTTTAGATGACGTTAAGCCAAGTCTCAAGATCATAATTGCAAACTATACTCAAAGACTGAGAAAGCAGATGTACTTCCATAGCTCCTGATAAAACACAGTATGATGCACACAAGCATTGTGTTTTCTTCAGTATCAACAAATGAAAACTCTGCAACATTTGCTATTTTAAGCTAAAGGGTATGTTGGACACATGTTTCTTCTGTGTCACATTGTTCTTGTGAGAAAGGACCTCAAATTTATTTTGAGTGTTGAATCTGCTCTGATTCAATGAGATCAGTCCCCAAAGAAAGGGCACATGAGTTGCAGATGTTCTTCAAAGGAATGTTTTTAATTTTGTTTACTCAGATAACTGGGTGTCACTTTACGGAAATTAGTGGAACAGTATAATTTACATCAGCCTACCTTTTTGTTTGTTTGTTTATGTAGCTATTATAATGTGATAATGAAATGTTCAGCTGGCCAGTAACATATTAGGTACTCCAGTATTCTAGGACAGGTATTAGAAAAAATAACTGCTTTATCAGACTGCTGCAGAACTAGCACATTTAAGAAGCGCCCAGAGGCTGAGGTACAAATCCAAGTGTCAAATGTCAATTGTAAATACGTGGGCTGTTACAGAAGAAGGTCCTCATACTGTTTTCTTTGAACCATATGAGGTAAAAAGAAGCCTGGGCTCTCTGTTTGTTCAATAGAAAATGGTAGGCCTCTTGGTCAGGCAAATTAGAACACAGGCAAATTAGAACACAAAATCGAGGAGTTCTATTTACATTATGAGGAACTTAAATACTAGGATGGGTAACTAGACTTGTATGATACATGTACATATATCTTATGAGAAGCAGCTGAGGGAGCTGGGGTTGTTGGGCTTGGAGAAAAGGAGGCTCAGGGGAGCTCTTATTGTACTTTACAATTACCTTAAACGAGGTTGTAGCAAGGTTGGGCTCTTCTCCCAAGTGCCAAGTGATAAGATAAAGGGAAATGGCCTGAAGTTGCACCAGGGGTAGTTTAGATTGGATATTAGGAGTAATTTATTTATTAAAAGGGTTGTGTGGCATTGGAACAGGCTGCCCAGGGAAGTGGTTGAGTCACCATCCCTGAAGGTCTTCAAGATATGTAGATGTAACATGGCTTAATGGTAGACTTGTCAGTACTAGGTTAAAGGTTGGACTAGATGATCTTAGAGATCTTTTCCAACCTGAATTATTCTATGATTCTACATAAATATTTCTCCAGCATGTTTAAATATTTGTGCCAAGTCTTATAATGAATTGTGGTTTTACTGTGCTAGGTGGCTGAACTCCATCACAACTGCTCTCTCACTCCCACTCCTTAGAAGAGGAGGGGAAGAAGTAAAGGAAAGAACATCTCATGGGTTGAGATAAGGATAATTTAATTAAATGGAAAAGTAATTGTTAAGGAAAGATTATTATTAATTAAACAATTTAACTAAAGTGAAAAAGGGGAAAGGGAAAAAGGGAGGGGGAAAGGGAAGAAACAGAACAAAACAAGTAAAGGCTGTGTGGAAGTGCAGAGGAAAGAAATTACTCTCCACTTCCCACAAATGAGCGATGCTTGACCACTTCCTTGGAGCAGAGCCTCAACGCACGTTGCCAGTGTTCAGAAGGAGGACCGATGTTTTCGCAATGAGAGCCCACCCCTCCCCTCTTCCTTTTTTGCACCTTTTATTGCTGAGTGTGACATCTTATGGTATGGAATATCCCTTTGGTTGGTTTAGGTCAGCTGCCCTGATGATGTTCCTTTCTCACTTTGTGCCCATCCTCTAAGAGGGTTAGAGAGAGTCCTGATGCTGTGCCAGCACTGCTTAGCAGCAGACACAACACTGGCGTGATACCACTGCTGTTCTGGCTACAAGTGCAGAGCACAGCACTGTATGTGCTGCTGCAGGGAAAGTTAACATTCCAGCCAGACCCAGTACATCAATTCGAATCAAAAGGGTTAGGATTTCTATTTTTATGTGGCACAGCATGAACAAAAAGCCTGTCTTCTGCTAGCACTATTGACATATGCTATCTTTAGAAGAGAAAGACACTTAACTATTTGATTTTTTTATTTTTTTTTTTATGACATCGGTGCATAAAATCTGAAACCTAGTGCAAAAATCACCAGTGATGATGAAAACACTGATGTTGTTAAAATAAACGACAGATAACCAAGCTAAAACAACCCAGGAGTATATCACTACCTTGTAAACAATCTATTTTAATACCTGGAAAACTAGATAATTCTTCAGTAAATGATCTAATGGGAAATAACTAACTGCATGCAGTATTCAGTTGCATACTGAACAAAATTACTGTTTAGATTCGGCAAAATGGCACCATATGCACTATTCATTTACTAAATAAATGACACAATTGAATGAGAGCCACATGGATGTAATATATTGTAATAATTAGGATGAAGGAGATGTACGATATGTCATCATTTATAAAAAGGGTGAAAAAATGCAAAACCAAGTACAAACGTTGGGAGTGAGAAGTTAAAGTAATAAGGATAATTCATTACCATTATTTTAGCAATGTTAAGTCATTTTGTCTCTGAGTTAGAATACTGGGTTTGGGTATGATAAAATCAGAAGCAGGAATGTATTCAAGTAGATTTATGCAGAAGCAAACAATCAAATTTTAAGAAGCACAGAAGTACCATGGATCCAGTCTGCATCCCAGCAAGTAGATATAGAGCACGAAACACAGGCTTTTCCCAGGAGTACACAGCTGCTGGGTTCTGCTCCATTGTGCAAAGACCACTGCAAACATAGCGTTGAAAGTGTTAGAGAAATACTAAAACCATTTGCCTTCTAGATGCCTGTTCTTCCAAATTAAAATTGCAAACTGGCATTTAAGTCTTGTTTTATGATAACTGGGAATTGGCAAAGCATTGTAAAAAGATATCAGAAGCAGGCCATGTGATCTTGTTGTTATGTAAAGTTAGGGCCCTTCATTATTTTTATCAAATGCTCAAAGTGCCTTTGGTGTTATTTTAAAACTAACTATCTATTCTTATGAATGTTAGATAGCTCACCTGGGAGAGGTACCTACCATTTAGTCTCCAAAAAAGCCTAAACTGGAAGGTCACCCCTCTTCATAGGAACTGTGCTCACCTCTTGGTGTGTTTTGCCCCTAAAGCTAGCATATATGGCTATAAGGTGGCTGTGCTGAAGAAGGTGTTTCTGCACTCAGGAGAGTTTCATAGTGTTAAAGGATGGCATCCTGTTTATCCATTGTTTCAACACTCAGAAAAAGGGATGAATAAGTTGTTGTTTTCCTCAGACTGAGGTCTCTACATATAAGCAGCAGAAAAGTACCCTAATAACCAGGCTATACAACTTGGCTATACAACTTTGCATTTAATGAATTACTTTCAAATGTGAAATGTTCCTTGGAACAGGAATTTAAATGTTGGACTCAAAAGGGAGGTTGGCTTCAAAGTCTGCCTTTATCATGCTCCCAGCCAATCCAAAAGAGTCCAAATCTCCTGATTCTCATGTTAATGCTCCTATATTTAATGTGTATATATAATATATATATATGTTTATATATAATAAATATTTATATATGCACACACAGTACACAAATACATGTATGCATATAAATAAATATAAATAAAAGGGCACAATATCATCAGTGTCATCCTCTCCCTTCACTACATATTCTTAATTTATATGACTGGTACTCAAACATGAATACAGTGGTTAAAATTAGGCAAGCCAGTCTTTTCAGGGTCATGTTCTTAAAAATGTTTCCAAACCTTGCCTTTGTATATTTTCTGTTCATAAACAATACAAAAATATTGTTATGCTTAGAGTATGTCCTCAAACTCACACGTTTTGTAATGAAAGATAAGCACAGATTAGTTTCTACAGGGAAAGTTGCACTGTTTCCACTAGATCCTGTCAAAATAAAGTAAAGCCAAACCACTAAAAAGCACAATGTACTAATCAGATTAGTACAGTGTCAAGCTTTTGGTGTAAAACTACACACAAAATCAGAACAATGTGGTGATAATGTGATAGTGCTGCTGCTGTTACAAGCAGACGTATACTGCTGGTGCCATAAGAACATTCTATACACTGAAGGGCTGCCAATGCAGTCATGACCTTAAAATGTGAAGGTTTCATTAATGTGTTCCTTGAATCTGTAACTCTATCCCTTAGGAATTATCTTTCACTGACTGGAATACTGGCTTTCCATATGTCTGATTTCTCTCATTATTTATTGTAATTTAGCTTACCTTGAAAATAAAGATGAGAAAGTATTCCTGCCATACTCTTCTTAATTATAGTAAGTGGTTATTTGACAACACTATGCCAATAGCAAAGCATTTTGTTACAACACAGATTTTGTCATCTTTGCTAAAACTTTAAAGTGCCAAGATAATTTTTCACCCTTAATCTCCAAATGTCAGGTACTCTGGGTAAAAATCCTATATCCTAAATATATAGGATATATATCCTATATATCCTGGATAAAAATCCTATCAATAAAAATCATAACAGCAATAACTACCTAGTGCCGTGCACTTAGAAATTAAATTGGAACACATAATCAATCATAAAATTATCAGAGTTGGAAGGAACCCACAAGGATCATTGAGTCCAACTCCTGGGTCCCCAAAGGACGACCCCCCACCCAAAAAAAAAAAAAAAAATAAATCATGTTTCTGACAGCATTGTCCAAATGTTTCTTGAACTCTGTCAGGCTTGGTGCTATGACCACTTCCATGGGGTCTGTTTTGTACCTTTTGTACCTTTTGTACCTTTCTTATACCGTGGTGCCCAGAACTGCACACAGTACTCAAGGTGAGGCTGCACCAGCACAGAGTAGAGTAGGACAATCCCTTCCCTCAACTGGCTAGCAATTACATGCTTGGTGCACCTCAGGGTATGGTTCGCCCTCTAAGGCACGCTGCTGGCTTGTATTCAGCTTGCTATCAACCCTAATGCCACTCCCCAGCCCTCCCCCCCCGGATGCCTTTCTGTGGGGCTGCTCTCCAGCATCTTCTTCCCCAGTCTTTATGTATAACCTGGGTTGCCCCTTCCATAATAGAAAGTGTTTTGAAGGTTGAGAATAGAGAGGTATATAATTTGGACTTAAGATCTTTCTCATAATTTCGTTAATTTCCATTGTTCTTATCTTTGTCATGTTCTCTATATCAAGCCTTAGCAAAACAAACAAACAAACAAATAAACAAACAAAAAACAACAGCATAACTAGGAGAAAATATGGAAGGAATATACAATTTATGGAATATATTACTTTTAAAAATCAACCAGCTATAACACCCTGATAATTATCAGAAAGGTTAGCTAGAAATGCAAAATTAAGTTATTTAATCTCAGTTGAGGAACCTGAAAGATGTCTCCTCCCCATTCCAGACACATATCAATACACACTAAGTATATAGACACTTGTGTTCTGTGACTTTAGTTTACCTCTGTTTTTAATTCCACATTCCTAACCATTTTATGGAAATTGCCAGTGTCTTTCAGGTGAATGTGTCAGCTCCTTTGAGAAGGTGCTTATCACTGCCTAACTTGGTGCCATAAAAGGTCTATTCACAGCCATACCAGCTTTTACACTGTTTGACTTTTCATTGCCTTTTCATTTTTGCCTAAAGCTTCTTCTTTGTGTTTGTTTTGCACATATTTTCTTCCAGTGAAAGTGTTTATTCATCTTCAGTTGAAATCATATCTGATATGACTAGACAATACTTCTGGAGACAAATTCTGAACATATTTCTGTTGGAGATAGTTACTGCTGTCTAATTAAGAGATGTACTCATTGATGACTGAAAATGTTAGCTGTAATTTGTTTCTAAGAATGTTACTTTCCTGTTAAATGAAAACTATCTATAAAGTAAATAAATTCATTAGCTTTCACATTATTATTACAATGGACTGGAAGACACATGTCCTGGAAATCATGTTTAAAAGGAAATGTGAAAGATGAAAATGTTCACTGTTTTCTGTCCAGCTGGAATTATCAACTGTCATTTGTGCTAACCACAATGTATTTTGTGGGGAAAAAAAAAAAAGTTTCTGTACAAGATATCTTGGCATACATGGTTGACAATTCAAAGTTCTAAAAAAAAATCTGAAATATTTTATGTACAGGCTAATGAAATAGATTGGAAGGTCAAGCAGAGAAAGCTGAAATGGGTTTCTCCCATTGCACTACTTGACTAAGGGTATTAATGGAGTAAAACCAAGATACAAGACACACAAAGCTTTTGTATATCAAAACATCTCATTCTAATTCCTCTAAAAAAAAAAAATAATAAAAAAAATACACATTGTGCCCATATTACCTTCTGAAAAGGGAGTTAACATTTCAGTCATGAAAGAATCTGTCATTCTAGGATTGGAGGCTCTTTAATCCAGATATGAGAAGGTTCAGGGGGATCTTAAAAATGCCTACATAAAGACCCGATGAGGGGAGTAAAGAATATGGAGCCAGACTCTTCTCAGTGATGTCCAGGACAGAAAATTCCATTTAAACATAACAAAAAGCTTCTGTGTTTTGAAAGTGACCAAATATGAGCAGGTTGTCCAGAGAAGTTGTGAAGTCTTCATTCTTGAAGTTATGCAAAACTGAACTAGACACAGCCCTGACCAACCTGCTTTGACTGATGCTGCTCAAAGCCGGAGTGGCACTGGCCAAGCTCCAGAGGGACCACCAGTCTCAGCTCCATTTGGTGATGCTGGAGGCAAAGTGTCTTTGTAACAACTTGTTAAAATTCAGCTGAGGTAGCCTGTGGTTACAGCTGCATAAGAAAAATCTTTCACAATGAATTTGTGAAATTAAGAATTAAGAATTTCTGTTGCTGTCATGTTACTTGATGTTACTCTTTGTTCTATTTCTGATCATGTATCTTAACATGTATCTTACACTTCTGGTTTTATATTTTTACTGGTAGTAATAAGAAAATTGGTTTATTAAAAGAATTTAAAATCTTAAGAATGATTTAAGAAAGAAAATCACAGAATCACAGAATTTCTAGGTTGGAAGAGATCTCAAGATCATTGAGTCCAACCTCTAACCTAACACTAACAGTCCCCACTAAACCATATCCCTAAGCTCTACATCTAAACGTCTTTTGAAGACTTCCGGGAATGGTGACTCCACCACCTCCCTGGGCAGCCCGTTCCAGTGCCTAACAACCCTTTCAGTAAAGAAGTTCTTCCTAACATCTAACCTAAAATCTTAAAGAGAAAATCTTTTTTAAGTTACAGTCTTGTTTGGTATAAATTTGAGTGTGTGAGGGGTTGGGGATCGGGGCTGCTGAGCATGTTCCACAGTTTACCCACACCACCTAAGAGACCCAGGGGCAGCAGTTTTAAACTGAAAGGGTGGATTCAGGTTGGCTATAAGGAAGAAAATTTTCTCGCTGAGGCACTGGTGCAGGTTGCCCAGAGAAACTGTAGGTTTATATTCCAATATAAATATTTCCTTATTGGAAATATCCAATATTTCATTATTGGAAATATCCAAGGTCAGGTTTTATGGACTTTCACAAAGGTCTGGTGAAAGATGTCCCTGGTCTGGATGATCTCTGTAGGTCTCTTCCAACCCAAACCACCCTGTGAAATTAAAAAAGCTTTTGTTGATGCAAAAGAAGAATTCTTGGAATGTTTCCTTTCCCAAGAACAGCTCAAGACAAGATAATCAGACTGAGAAATCAATCTGTAAGAATTTTTGAGAAATAAATTGAATATAAGCAGTTTAAAGTGAATGTAGCAGTTTATAAAACTGCTACAAACTGTTATTTCATGAAATAAGTATTATTTTAAAAGTCATACAAGGTGGGAAGATTGGAGGATGAAAAGAATGGGATTTGCAGTATAATTTATATTACTGTAATATTTCCTCCTAAAAACAAAACAAAACAAAACAACAACAACAAAAAAAAACAGTTTAAAAGCTAATTTATCACATGAGAATCATATTCATATCTTATATACAAAAGGCCAGAAAGGATTTTCATATCTGAAATGTGATTCATATCATATCAGGCCTTGTTTCCATAGTAAAAATATATTGTATAAGAGACGTCATATAGTTTTTGCTACAGTTCTCTTTACAATATATTCATTTTAGATTCTTTAGAAGAGTGTTACAGAAGGATATTTTAAATTAATAGATGTAGTAGATTGCAAAGAAAATAATGCTGTTAGTTCATACCAGCGTATAGAAAGTGTAGAGAACATCAAATACATTCTAAAAGGAGACCAGCCATGCATGTCCCTCTAACCTCACACTGTCCAGTCCAGAAAAGTGCCTGATTTTTTTTTTTTTTTTAATTCTTGACCATTAACTTTGGATAGTTGCAAAGCATATGCTCCATGCATGTTATTTCTTTCCATGTTATAACTTTAATAAGATAGAGCCTTCCAGAAGATGAGAATGAATACCATACATTATTTAGAACTGTATTTGAAAAATTCCTGTTAGAGTAATACACTACAGAGTATTCCCATTTTTTAGGCCATGTTAGTATGTGCAGGAAATATAACACTTCACTGAGTTCCTTGCTTCTAGTGGTCTATATTAATAGAAGTGATCCTCAGATATTAGTAGAAAAGATCCCTGCATGTGGATATGCAGTCACTCATATCTTTTAATGTTTTCTCAATATTTGATGGTGCAAATTGTACTGGCATTGATCACTAAAAGTAATAGAAAAATATATATCATGAACGATCTTATTGATGGGAGATATGATCTCACATTTCAATTTACATTCTTCCTGCTGATCCTGTTGTCAGACGAGAATCCAGCACCTTGCCTTTACTAATGTTTTCTTTAATTTTAGCTAATGTATGTCACAGCTTGCGTATTGAGTTATATACTGGTTTGCTCTTGTAAGAGCGAGCACTGCTGTTATGCTGTCAACACCAGGTTTAAGAAGGAATTCCTTTGGTGAGTCTGCCTTCAGTGCTATGCCCCTCAAATTTGCAGTTCAGCCCTGCAGAGGGTTGTCTTGCTGGTTCAATGTCTGTACTTAAAGCATGACTTTGATTTCAGTTGTTTTCCTAATGCCTTCCACTTACTGAATTACTGTTTTCTTTATGGAGTGCCTTGGGAGGCCTTTGGAAATGATACATTTTTAATAAACATGTGTCTTGGGAGAGGGAGAGGGAGGTAGGCAGATTCTGTATACAAGTATTTAAACTATTTTGTGTGTGTGTTTGTCTGTGTGTCCTATAGTACCTTTGAAGATACTTCAGAAAATAACATTTTGTATGCTCTTGTTCCATGGCATACGTTTAAAACTAAAACAATAAAGAAATCAACATTTTAGGAAAAGTCCTACTATCTCCTCAAATAATATTACCATACATTTGTTACTGATTTTTCCATAATGATCAAAAATAGTTTCATTGTTGTAAATGAGAATTTACAGTGTATTCTGGACTTATTACAAGAACTGCTAAAGGGAGGTACTGAGATGACCCGAGCCATTTTCTTGAAGCTTTACTACTATTGAGTAACTCGATTATCCCACTTGAGTGCCAATAGAGCTTTTGTGCCAATCCACACCGTGCTATCAAGTTATTTTTCCCTCCCACATCTAATCTACTTTTCAACACCTGTACCAAAGCCAAACTGTCATGATGAGAGTCTAAAGGTTGGAAAGTGAGGGGGGTGAAAATTACTTAAGCATGAGAATATTTGGCACAAAGGTGGTAAGATAGGTCTTTGTGAGAAGCATACCAAAAATGCAGGTCATATAGAAGAGATTGGGACAAATTCTGCTTTCATATACCAACTAAACTGTGCTATAATTGGTAGGTTTCTTTGTGTAAGTGAGAGGAGGACTTGACTGAGAATTTATCTAATAGGTTAAATGTAAACACAGTCCAGTAGAGAACTGCATTTTCCAGACTAATCTGAAGTGCTGCTGGGAGTTAAGATATGTGTCCCTTTCTTATATTAAAGAAAATGAGTAGGAAAAATGTAATCTAATCATTTGCTGATATTTCTTAGAGGTGGGAGTAGGAAGAGGCTTTATGTTTCTTCATCTATTTATTCTACTTTATTTTTCTTCTGAACATGATTCTGTCTTCTCAGAAATACTGCTGTTTTGGATGCAGTCTCACTGAGCCTCTGCCCAGTGCTTAAACCTAATTGAATCTGAACCTTTCCAGATGACTGGGAGGGGAAGTGAAGATTGTTTAAAACTAAAATAATAAATAAATAAATAAACATTTTTTCTGCACTGCTTCTTAAATTAGGATCTGAACTCAGGTCAGATGGCCATCCTACCACACCTCCTGAGAGGACACAGCAAGGAAAGGCTCGTTCTTCTGTCGATGGAGATAGAAGCATTTTATAAGTGGTCTTGACACCAGATTAATTGATCTCTCTCCCTAGGTTTGGAAGAACAGTCAAGTTTGGAAGAAACTGTTTGGAACAGTCAGGTTTGGAAGAAACATCTATTATGGCAGGGTCAGAGAAGGGGTCTCTGGATAGGCTTCTTCCTGCCCCACAGTGGGGCCATCAAAATGGGGCCTCTGCCCATCAGCAGAGGGTTGGCATTTCCTACAAGAAGGATTGCGAGATTAGCTAAAATGGAACAAAACCAATATCTGATGAGTCTTTTTTCAAATGCACAAGATGAGATAGGAGGCACAGAGGATTAATCAAAGCTTCATCATCAGCTAGAACAGACTAACAAAATACGTGTCAAAGCAGAAAAGCCGTTTAATTGCTCAAAGATATAGTGTGGCCTGTAAGTATGAACTGATTTAGCACAGTATCCATTTGCAAAATTGTAGCACTAGTGTGTTTTTGTTGTTGTTGTTCACTGTTTTACTTTGCCAATATTTTAGCTTAGATATATAAAAATGGTTAAATTGGTCTAGAAGGGTATTGTACCCATTTTCTTAAAACTTAAATGCAAAATGTTTGCTAATAGCACAAATGTTTTACAATTATTTACGGCTGACAAATCTAACATGGCTTAGAAAGAGTACTTATATTCTAACTTGCCTTGTAAACTTCATTTTCACTTTCATTTATGCTGCCCATATGAAGATAGGATGATTGAACAGAGACATGTTTTGGCAGGATTTGACCTATGAAAAATATTTATTTATGATGAACAGCCTCTTTTTGATACTCCTTGGTGTATTTATAAGTTTGTTTTTTTTTTCCTTTTTTTTTTTTTCCATACCATTTTTTTTCCCATTTTTTCCATACCTCCACCACTGCTGCCTATTATTATTTACTTGTGGTAGCAGTAACAAGAATCAGAGCTTTCCCTGGGCACTGAAGAAGTGCTATATGGGCTCTCTGTCAGGACAATGAAATGCTGAAAGACGGAGGAGATAGGCACATGAGATTTCTGTGATGTATTCCATTATAATCTGTGTAAAACAGTAAACATGCAGGTGTTAGCTGGATATTTTATGGAGGACACTACATAAGTTCTCATTCTGCTCTGCTTGTAGAAACACTTTCCAAATTTCACTGTATTTCAAAGTTCTATATGTTGTTTTTTTGTGTGTGTGTGCCTTTTCCTTTTTTTCCTTTTTTCCCTTTTTCCTTTTTTTTTTTCCTTTTCCCCTTCACTTCTTTTTTTCTTTTTCTTTTTCTTTTTCTTTTTCTTTTTCTTTTTCTTTTTCTTTTTCTTTTTCTTTTTCTTTTTCTTTTTCTTTTTCTTTTTCTTTTTCTTTTTCTTTTTCTTTTTCTTTTTCTTTTTCTTTTTCTTTTTCTTTCCTGATTAGTGAGCTGGATAAATCACATTCAAGTTCAGAGACAGAGTTCCTGAGAACCGAGGTTGTGCAATTAATTAGAAGTTGAAGAAACTTATCTAGAATATTGATTGATGAGTGAATTCTGGACAGCAGGAGAGATTAATAAAACATTCAGGCTGATAACTAGAACTAACTAATGAATTGAAAGAGACTATTCAAATGTTTAAGTGTACGCATTCTTTCCTACTCCCACCTTCATATCTTTTTAATATATTCGTATTCCTCAGCTAAATTAGTGAATTACAAGAAAGTGTCATTCATATGTACATTTTTATCAACGGTGAATGATATCATTTTACTTTATTTTACTTTTTTTGCTCTTATCCCTTATTGTGTTTCAGTTACACTTAAATCTGTTTAGTGTCTACATAAAGATCATTCTTATCCACTATTTTAGTTGATAACACAAAACATTAAATATATTTTCAATGCTTTCAACATTGTTTTCAAAGTCTAGTTTAGAAGAAGTTCCATCTTCAGAAAGAACATTTAAGCCTCTAAAGAAACAGAACACAACTGCTCTTCTATTCTGATCTCTTTCTATCTTCTCTTCTGCCCACTTCTGCAAACATGAATCTGCAGGCATCTGGAGGAATCTTTCTTTATGTTTCTGTACTGAGTCCCTTTCCATCTGCTTCTGGGGAGTATAATGACTAAATAATTACATCTCAGAATACTTTGACTTCAAATGAATTAGCTTCTATCTCTCATTGATCTCAGCATCTGGGCAAATTTATTAGTGCTAGAGAGCTAATTACCAATGCATTAAAGAATAAAACCTAGAACTCCTAAGTTTTAGTGTTGATTTTGAAATGAAGGTGACTTTGTACTTCTATTTTAATTCAAAGTTATTTTTTTTTGACAGTAAATTACCAAAAGGAGGAACCATGTTTCTTGATCTTACTATAGATCATGAAGATCATATGAGATCAACAAATTGGTGGAAACAATTGGATTTTGAAGATTTAACATATCAAATGTGTTAAAACAATTGAATAATAGAATCATAGAATGTCTCAGGTTGGAAGGGACCTCAAAGATCACCTAGTTCCATCCCCCCTACCAAAGGCAGGGATGCTACCCACTAGATCAGGTTGCTTAGGGCCTCAGCTAACATGGTCTTGAACACCTCCAGGGATGGGGCATCCACAACCTCTCTGGGCAACCTGTTCCACTGCCCCACCACCCTCTGTGTGAGAGAATGAAAACCAGCTCCAGTATCAAGTACTTATATCTCAGCCTGTCATTGAGAGATAATAGCACCAAAATAGAGCAGTACCTTAGCACTACCTGTCAGTGAATACTGTGAGTTGTAGAGCTAAACTAAGATGTATCTGTTTTACATAACATACAGTAACAATGCTTCATATAGAAATAATTAAATTTTCTTTTTATCCTTTTAGGTGACTACACACATTATGCAAACTAGTTTTCATTGTAAATGAAGGTTATTCAATTTTACCTAGGTTCTTTTAGGTGAATTTTTATGTTATGCACCTGCCACCATTTACATGTCAATGTAAATTCTTGGTAAGTTCAGCACTTATAAGCAATTCTGTCTATCTCATAAATAGCTCGTGATGGTAAGATTGTTGTCCACACTTAGGAACGTTCTTAATGCTGGCTCTCTTGTTACTATATACTTAATACATATAATAGCATACTGTTAAGACACAGCTTCTGAAAAAGACACCTAGTGTGCTACCTTATTTTGTGTCTACATTTTTAAAATTTGTATATGGACTGTTTACTCCCTTAAGATGAATCAACTATTGATCTCTGGTTTGGAGCTTATGCTGTCCAAGAGGGACTTGTAACTTTATCCATAATGGGCAAAAGAGAATGAAAAAAGGGGTATGTTTCTCATTTTACATGCATTAGGGGTTGGATGGAAGCACAAGAAGTTGTATAGCATGTAAAGAGTATTGCTCATATCTATAGATTCATACATATGGTATTATTCAGATCCTTTTCATGATGAAAACGGTTCCAAATTTTATTGAATTTCTAAATGAGTTCTCCTCTATCTCTAGATGGTATTGAAATCTCTATCAGAACCAGACCAAGCTTCCCCTTTTTCCCCAATCTAACTCACTTCAAAAGACATTGCCAAGAATGCTTTCTTCCAGAATGCAAATGTGTTCATTCTACTAGGACAGATTTCATTTTTCCTCTTCATGGTACCATTCCACTTTAAGTGTGTTTTTTCCTGATTCACTACTATCAAGCAAAATGACTCTCTTAATTTCACATACAATTTAAACACTATTTTGTTCATGTCTAGATGTGGAGGTCTACTATCATATACAGATTACCAAGTACAACATATTTGGAAAGGCAGTTCACAGAAGTAATCCCTTATCTCTGAAATGCTCTGTTTCCAAGCTAAAAAGGTATAAAATGAGACATTGAGAACTATCTGTCTTTGGGAAGTCTGGTGTTCCCTGAACAGAGAACACACAGTGCACTGTATGTTCTAGGAGGTGCATGCAGGTCCTGACTACTCTGCACAGACCTCTTCCTCCCATCTCAAAAAATAAAAGAGTGCTGGAGAAGGGTCAGAGAAGGATGTCTGAAAGTGTAGAAGAACATCCATACAAAGAATAGCTTTGGTAGATTAGGACTTGTCAAGCTGTGAAAGAGATGACTGAGGGGGTCAAGGAGAGGCCTGTAAAACTGGGAGAAGAAGAGAGAGGAAGTTACTATCTTCTACAGTACAGGATCAAATGAAACTAGCATATGATAGGCTAAAACTTAACAAAATCAGGTATTTTATATATGTCGTGGTTTAACCCGGCCGGCAGCTAAACACCATGCAGCCGTTCGCTCACCCTCCCCTCTCCCTCTCTGGGATGGGGGAGAGAAATGGAAAGTGAAGCCCATGAGTTGACATAAAGACAGTTTAATAAGACAGGAAAATAATAATAACAAAATAATAATAATAATAATAATAATAATGATAATAATACAATGATAACAATAGTACTACCACTAATAATATGTACAAACAAGTGATGCACAATGCAATTGCTCACCACCCGCTGACCGATGCTCAGCCTAACCCCGAGCAGTCCGGTTCCCTCCCCCCGGCTAGCCACCCCTATATATTTTTTAGCATGACGTCAGATGGTATGGAATACCCCTTTGGCTAGTTTGGGTCACCTGTCCTGGGTCTGTCCCCTCCCAGCTCTTACTGCACCCCCAGCCTGTCCATTGGCAGGACAGAGCAAGAAACTGAGATGTCCTTGGCTTAGTATAAGCACTGCTCTGCAACAATTAAAACATCGGGGTGTTATCAGCACTCTTCTCATCCTAAGCCAAAACACAGCATTCCACCAGCTACTAGGAAGAAAATTAATTCTGTTCTAACTGAAACCAGGACAATATACCAAGTCAATTTACAGAACTATTCACCAGAAGTTATCCTCTATATCTTTTACATGGAAAAAAACATGAGGTGTGATCTGCAAAGAGACCCGTCCCCTCCCCCTCGCTCCCCCCAAGGAAGTCTGTACAACAGCTTGCTGGAGACTATGATGGAAAAAAATGAGGCAACATATTTTATGTTCTTTCCCTATTATATTTTTTCAAACTTTTTTTTTTTTTTTTTTTTTTTTTTTTCATTTGCCACTGTCAGGGGTCAGATGTTGGACTAACGGGACATGTTATCTGAACCCTTTTGGCTTTCATGGAACCATGAAACATCTGAATATGTCAGGCACCTCTGGAAACCACCTGGTCAGACCCAGGGCTGAAAGTCTGTGGCTGAAGCTGTAAACTGTGGTGCTTGTTCACAGGTGAATGAATACATACATGTACCTAGGCCCAGGGTATTGGGGCATTTTAAGGTGATTTTACTCCAGTCATTAATTAATTAATTATTAATTAATTTGATGTTTATGATCATCTATAGAGGTGTTTTTCTGAAATAGATCTGATCATGTCTCCCATTTACTGAATATCCTTCCACTGCTGTGGTCTCTGCAGCAATATTGCATAGTTCTTCATTGAGAGCTGTTTTGCTCTAATGCTAGAACAGCAGAGCACCTTTACAAAATCTGGGTTTCAGATAGAGCTTGCATATTGTCGCTTACTGAGACAAGGGATGTTATTATAGATAAAAAATAAAATCAACTCATTAAAGCTTAAAATAGAGATTTATTTTTCTTTCTTTCTTTTTCTTTCTTTCTTTCTTTCTTTCTTTCTTTCTTTCTTTCTTTCTTTCTTTCTTTCTTTCTTTCTGCCTCTATCAATTATATAATTTGGTGAAAATATTACATAAAATTAACTTGTTAGTCTTTTATATCAGCAAGTAAATACTAATGTTACAGGATATATGTCCAATTTTTTTAATCACAGTATTTCTTTTAATACTTTCATTCATCTTCTGGCACTATTTTATCCAATACACATCTATGGGTGATGCCTTCTGCATGGATGTAAGAAAATCTGTTGACATGAGATCTTCATTCCTTGCTAGTGAGATAAACCTCTCTCTGGAAAGCAGTGTGGTTGAAGGTGAAATTCATATTTTTCTTGTTTTTCCACAGGAATTCTCTCTTCTTTACAGAAGGGAGATTTCGCTTGAGATCTTCCAGTTTAATTAAAGATAAGCATGTGCATATGCAGTGGTAAATTAAAATGCCTGGAACAGATTTTAAGTTTAGGTACACTGATATAAATTGACAATATTAAATTTACTAAATCAAACAGTCCCTACATTGTGAAAAATGTACCAGTAACAACAGAACATCTTTTGTCTGTGTCTCTCAGTTTTAAGTGTCATAACAAAATATTATCTAAGTATAGCAAACAAGGCATACCTTTCTACATCTCTTTAAGCAGCTTCACTGATATTCTGAAACCACTCTTTAAAATTGTAGGTAAGTGATTTTTTTTTTCTTTTCTCTACTAACAGTTTTTCTAATCATTGCAGTGACAAGACAGTTATCAAATTCACTATGGTATAAGATCTTTCAAAATGTTTCAAGTTGTTTAATGAACTGACTTGGATTTCCATGAGCATTAAAATGAGAGAAGATGTAAACACCTTTCTGTTCAATCTCCATCAAAACAAAACAAAACAAAACAAAAAATACTTCATGAATAATTCTTTCTGATGAGCTTTGCCAAAACCAGATTGGAAAATGGACGAAAAATTATGTGCTGGGATGTGTAAATCTATGGCAACATTAAGAAACATTGTGTCTAACATCTGAATAGAGGTGAAATACCATTATTTATACACAGTATTAAGGCAATACTACATATCGCGTTTTAGTTCTTGTCACTGGCATAAATTTGAGTTATGTAGAGATGTATATGGTGAACTTGCTGTCAGTTTTGCTTTCCTCCTACTTCAGGATCCTTGTTACTCTCCACTGAAATTTTGATTAGCCTGCTGTCTACTATACACAATCTAGTGCCCTTTCCTGGGCCATTTTTCTTGCAGCCTTCAGTTGTAGTTTCCACAGAAAAGTATTCTACTTTGCTTTTTAAAAATAAATTTAAAACACAGGGTGGGGTTTGCTCTAAAATGATGATAATGTGTTGGTAATTTTTACATTTTCTGCACTACTTAACACAGTTCATTTATGCTGTCAATAGCTCTAGTAGAGAATAACATTAATGCTTTGGACTGCAGGGTTCTGAGCTCCAGTTTTTAAGTTTTAGGGTGTTTCCAGCTTGTAATGGTGTATTGCAAAGAAAAACAATACAGTAAAAATAGATAGCTATTGTAGCCAGCAACAACAAGTAAGTTTCCAATTTTTCTGGACCTAAGCGTCTATTTAATTTTATTCTAGCCAGATGATATGATCCTTCATTCTCCAAATTCTGACAAATGTAAAGAAATATATGAGAATGAGGTCACTGAGATAATGTACATTACCAGTAGAGATGGTCTAATTTGAGAAAAGTCTAAGCCTATGAAGAAAATGTATGCCAAGTCCAGGAGTGAGAAAACATTTTCATTAGCAATAAAAATATAGTCCCACTGTCTATTTGTTATTTCTCCATTGAAAAAATAGGATAGTATCTAATTTTAGTGATAAAAGCACATCTTCATATGGTGTAAATATGTTGGTAAGTCTGATTATTAAAACCAGATGAATATTTAGTCGCGTATTTTGTTCTCTTCAAGTGCTCTGGAATGAAGTGTCTACAGTAATCATTGCCGCAACTCTGAAATGTTCTTTATGTCCCTCCCATTTCAAGCCTTGGATAAATTTAGTGTCCAGAAAAGCAAGTAAAAATCAGCTCTGTCTCGTATTTAGTGCCCATGCAGGTGTCATGCAACCTTTATCTCAGTGTCTATCCAACTTTGGCTTGTATTGACCCACTAGTTAAAAATAACACTAGCAAAGTAAAAGGTGAGTCTGAAATGTTGGCAATAGCTAAAAATTGTGATGATACCATTGTGACATTATATAACTTATCTTTGGATGTCTGGTAAAATTATAAGCTAAATAGACTCTTTGTTTCAGGCTAAATATAAAATGCTTATTGTCCAATACATTCCCTAAGCTGAGCTCACCCCCAGCAGCTGTCTGCTAGCCAGTATTGACTGATAAAGTCCTCCACCTGGATAGGTCAATGCACTGGTTACTAAGAGGCTCCTGGCATTTTCAGGATTTCTTAGTAGAAATCGATTCTTTTGAAATTTGAATAAGATCTTACCAGATAAATATATGTTTCCAGAAGGAACATACAAAACCAATAGTCAGTGAAACAAGAGGTACTGTTTAAAGTAGTCATAGAAATATTCTAATCTGCGTAAGATAATGTACTGTAGGCTACAGATTAAATCATTTGGAAGTAAATGCATCATTCATCCTTCAGTGTGTCTATCATATTACAACCAATAGTGACAGCATGAGATCATGAACCATTAAAAATGCAACTTTAAAATCAAGAATGTGTTTACATTGCTGTAGTTGTGCATCCAGAGTGAAAGCAATGCAGCAACTTGAAGCTATGTAACGTAATTTGTTAAGATCCTCCCAAATCCAGACAGGTAGCCCTGCTGATGACTGTAACAGGAATTCAGATTTACTTTCCTTGACAAGGACTTAGTGACAAGTACTGGGGCAACTGAGGGTTTCAGATGTTGTAGATGTAAACCTTTTGCAAAAGAAAATATTTAGACATCACTCCCAGCCGCTCATGAAAGGCAAGAGGGTTAATGTGCTTTTTTGACTGCTACTAATGCAAATTTAATATCTTTTCTGATTACATATGTCCACAGGAATTTTGAATAGCTCTATCCCACGACATTATTAAGAGGTTGAATAGAGAAATGGCTACAAGAGCAGCCCCTTGTAGTCAGAATTAAAGATCAAACAGAAGAGGAGAAGGAGAGCTCTTAAGCAGGTGAAAGTTAATTCCCAAAAATGTGAACTTGCTTTCCTAACAGGAAATGAAGGTAATGACTCAAAGTCTAAATCTAATTTTAGTTACCTATGGTTGCATTTCAGAAATACTGAGCATCTAAGCAAATTATATCTTGTTTCAAATATGAATTAGATTTGAAACTCCGAGATTTTTCTTACCACCTTAAACAATTTCTTCCAGAATACTTGTGTACCAAATCTACCTCAAAAATAAATAAATAAATAAATAAATACATAAATAAATAAATAACCTTACCTATGTGTATTAGAAAACAAAACAAAACAATAAATAAGAACACACGCACAAGACAAATCTCTAAAAAAAAGACACACTAAAAAGAAAAAGTGAGGTAAATTTTCTTGTTCCAGCAGAACTGACATTGCTTCTGTGGATTAGGTAGTGTCATTTTCTATACCCTCACAGTAGAACCCACTAGAGAATTGGTCACCATCAAAGCTAATGTCATTCTACTCCTTTACAAGCTTTCACTGTGTGAGAGGAAGAGTGGTTCTACCTCATTACAAAGCTTTAGGGTCCCAGCAGCCCTGCTTAATTCTGTGCTCACAAGGAGTGATTTAGATTTGCTTTGAAGTTATAGCAGAACCCCATAATAGGAGACAACCAGCTATCATTACAGATTGGGAAAACAACTTTTATCCTAAAACAAGCCATCTTTCTTGTAATACTACACAAAGATAACAAAACTTTAAGGAAAAAAGCCTCATTTGGATTTTATCGAAGTCATATAAAAGCAGAAGGTGACCTTTCGTTTTTGGCTTTCTTTTCTTCTCCTAGCTCTTCCCTGAAGCCATAGTTTGATGGATCAAATAATTCAACAGCAATAATAACTAGACCACTCATCTGAACTCTTTGACCCATGACACAGCTTCCATTTTGTGAGTGCTGACACAGTTGTCTAAGTCCATCATGTGGTCATGGAAATCAACTGGGTGTTGCTTTCTGTTTTTGTTTCAAATCAGAGGAAAAAGGATTTTTAACTATGTAACTGATAGTAAAGTTTAAGCCAGGGGAAATGCATGGGCTATTTGTTGATACTTCTGAGAGAAATACATGTTGGCTTCATTCCAAAATGAGATTCTCATTTTTATTGGGTGCTTCTTTTCCTTTGGCTTCTTAGCTACATTTTACTAGCAATACAAAATCAAGTGCTGCTTTTATTTTCAGTAGGACTAGGGTTTTACCTCAAGTTCAACTCTCTAAAAAAGAATACTAGCAAACCTTTGGAAAAAAAACAGCTCTGAAATGTCTTGATGGACTATTGTAAGCCTGGCAGGGGAAAAATGAATTTAAGAAAATGAGAGAACATTAAGACAAATTGAAACTTGCATTCATATAATAATATAACCTCACTTCCAGGGTGCTGAATAACCAGGATGCCTGATGTACAATTAGAATGTCAAGTATTTGCTACCTTCTGAAAATCAAGCAGGAAAGATATTTTTGCCATATACTTCACAGGCCTTTCATGCACTACAGCAAAACTAGATACAGACCAGCACTTTAACTCACTGCAATATTTTCAGTACAATATTGAAACACTTCAGTGTATCAGAAGCAAAAATACTGAGCCTCTGAAAGCCAGGGGCCTTTCCATCAGATGAGGTGACAGTAATAAACCCAGGTCTGGCTTTCAACCCTGCCTTAAATAATGAGCAAAATCAAGCAATAGGTCACCTCAAATGCTTTCCAGAACTAAACTGCAGAGATATGCTGTAAATCCGAAAATGTAAAGAATTTCACTGTTTTATTACCATTGACAGTTTATAAAATGAAATAGTATTTGAAATAGCATTGTTATAGTAGTACAATATAGCAGTTTATGGTTGAAAGATTAAAAGCAATATCTTTTCCCCTCATTTTTGACAGTAACACCTATTTCCATTAGGAACAACTCTATGTGGCTATTTTTATCTTTGTTGATAAATTCAAAATCAGCTTCTTTCCTTAACAACTAAACCGTTTTGAATTTCATAACTAGAAAAAAATGCGACTGAGTGAATTTTAAATATGTTCATATAGTTGAATTCCTTTTTTTTTTTTTTTTTTTCTCAGAGAAATGTTATTTTCTCATTAAATCAGTGATACAAGATGAAGCATTACTTACATAAATTAGCTTTTTAAGCATGGCTGAAGGATGCAAATATATACTATGCACATAATAGCGAGGGGAAATCTCAAAGCTAGCCAATCGTCTTAAGTTAAAGAAAAAAACACTCCTTCAAAAACTGTTGTTCAGTGCCCCATCAGAATTTGTTTGATAAGATTTTTTTTTTAATATCATATATTCAAGAAAAGAAATCTTTACTCCACTATAGGAACTAATTCCGCGAAGATACTTCTTTTTTTTTTTTTTTTTTTTTTTTTGAATGATGTCTTTAGGTGTTGCAAACTAGCTAATGGTTGAATTCCATGTGTCAATATCAGTTTTTAAATACCTATGATTTTGTGTGTTTTGACAAACAATGAAAGCAGTATCTGGTGACTTTGCTTAAGAAAACTGAGCTTCTCTGCAAGATAATTTCTGACTTAGTATCATTTTCCATAGAATTTTAGAATATATTTTAAGATAATGTAATTTATGTGGACATTTTGCACTTGATAATCTAAAATATTTTAGGGTAAGACAGACTATAGTGCAATTAACTTAGAGCAAACAACTGGAGTTCTTGTACTCAAGCTTTATTTATATCTTAACAGAAATATATGGCTCCATAGCTTGGCAATGCTAGTAACATGCAGATGGGTAAGAAGAAGAGGTTGCCAAGCCCACTAAGTGAAATATATTTTTTTTGCAGTTGTACCAATGACATTTCATAGTCATTAATAAAGTATAATCAAGGACCATTACAAACTAGAACAGGGAAACACTGTAAGACAAAACCTTAGATAAGTGGCTGAATTAGTAATGTCACATACACACACACAAAAAAAAAAAAAAAAAACAAAAACAAACAAACAAAAATAAACACACACATACACAAAAGCAGAAATTTGGGGGTTACTCTTTTTATATGGTTTCAGTACTATTTCTCACTGATGAAAGATCAATCAAATCAAAAGAAAAAAATGACTTATCAGTAGTAAAAATAATATGTAATGAGCTGTTGCAGTTCAAAGTAAAATTGAAGCTATATAGGAAGATACCACATTCTTTCCTTTCTTCATTATTGTAACCTTAGATGTTTTCTAAAATATTCAAATGTTTACAAATGAATAAATATTTAAATATATATTTTTAATTTCTTTTTGTTTTTACCCACCCTATGTTTTAACTGAGAAAATAGTAGATAAAAATCTGTTTGAATCTTGTTTTCTATGTTATCTTTTTCAATCATATTTTGACTTTTTTTACAGTTTCAAGCCTTATAAGTTTGAAAATTGAACAACATGCACAGTTAGAACCAAAGACAAAAATAAAAATCAAATAACTCTCTACATCTGAGTCAAAAAATCTCATGGTTGTGATCATAAAGAGGAGGTGTCTGAGACAATGTAGTACATACAAATTATGTAAATAAAAATATTTGTCACATCATTTAAAAACTATGTTAATGTGGACTGAGAATATTTCTTAGTCTAAGGTACATTAGAGAATGTAATTTCTATCTAAGGTCACCAAATAGATTTAAAAATATGCAGGTTAATTAAACACACACACACACACACACAAATCTGTGTTTAAAACCATGATATTAACGTACTCTTTTGAGGAATACTTTTATGAAGGATTTTTAAGGGTTTCTTCATTTAAGAGTAATTGCCAACGAAAATGGTTTTGGATTTATCCAGTTAAAAACAAATACTTAACACAGAATATAAAGTTTAGCCAAATAAAGCACAATCAAGAGAACATTGGTATGAAATAAATCTTCTTTTTAATAAAACAACCCTTCAGTTAGGATTTTGGCCCTAATCCTGTCCTCGTTAAGACCAGTGGCAAATATCCCATTGCTTTTACTATAAAAAAGACTATAAAGTGTTTATGACATTCTGGTAATACTAGAAATGAAAGTAATCAACCTAGAATCTCGCTGACTGATAATGAGGAACAGAAATGCACTGAATTTGTCTTATGATGCTCAAAAACATTATCAGTTCTCAGTGAAAAAGAAATATAACTAATTAAGCTTGTCTTTTATGTGCTGAGAGTCCAGTATGTCTCTGGCGGTGACACAGGGAAGGTGAGAGATCTTGGAGATCTTTTGTCCTAGTAAGCACATACTAACTGTTCAGTAACAAATGTAGGCTTCATAATCACTTACTGGGTGATGAGGTGGTGTCCATGACATACAACAGTAGAAGATTTCTTGATTTTTATTGTTCTTTCAAAGTATCTGAAAATGTGTCAAGAGGGCTGGAAAACTTGGGAAGTTAAATCCAGGAGGTTGGAGGCCAGACGAGCTGACAGTCTGTGCTCTTTGTTGCCTGCTGAATAGGAATTAACGCAAGTTCCTGATGGAGGAAGCCCCTTTGTACTTGGCCTTGGAATATGGAGTCTTGAGGACACTATGGGGGGTGTGTAAGCACAACTGAGCTTGCGCTCTGTCTGGCTGCTCTGTTAACAGTTTTTCAGCTGGAAAATTTGGATTGGGTTTAACACCCCACCCCTGAGTTTGCAGAGCAGACTGCAGGTCACATCTGGCTAGTGCTGACCGTAGGCAAACTGAGCTGTGCTCACCTGCGCAGGGCATGCATGGTCTTTGCCTTCCACAACAGCCGATGGTAGCTGAAGCAAATTGAATAATCTTTAACTTTCTAAAAAAAAAAAACAAACAAATGCAAAGAGGAAGACAAGTAACAGAACAGTGTTGTATTTTTTTTTTGTTGTTGTTGTTTTTGCCCTAGACCATGTTATGACTATGGATGACCTTAGCAAAAAAACATGTTGATTCATGTTAGTAAAACCTAACACAAAGACATATTATTGAAGTTGTTTCTTATGAAGAGTAAGAAAGTCTATTTTATCTATTTTAAGATGAATTTATATTCAAACTATTCTGTTAGGAAAAGGAAATATTTTTCCCATTTTTTTTTAAAGTGCTCATGAGTTATTGCTTTGATATAGATGAGAGAAAATCCTTATAATTTTGGACTAAGTTGGGGATGCTCTTGAAATCTACATCTATTATACAGCAAAGTTTGTGAAAATATTTCAGCTTGACCACTTCTCTATGGAATTGACAATGTGTAAATCTACACTTGTAGCCATGGGGTAGAATGTTATAAATGAGCTCTGACAATGCGACTTGAAAACTGAAATGTCTGAGTCTGTACATGAGTCTGTACATGTTGTTTAATCCCAGAGTTTATAGCATTAGTCTTAACTGGTAATAAAAAACTTGTCTAATATCCTTCTTGACTGATCAACTCCTTGTGGTAAAGAACACAGATAGGAGGTTATGCATAAGAATGTCTCAGAATCATCATAAATCAAATGAATAAGTTGGGAAGTAGGTAACCTGAGCTTTTTTACTACCACACTTAATTCTGATTACATTTAATTCAGAAGCTCTACATGCCTATAACAGACATATTAAAAGATATTGTTTTGTTTTGTTTTTTTTTTGTGATCATTGGAATGGAGTGGTTTTATTTTTATAATGGGCAGGTAACTTAACGGAACACATAGAAAAATAAATGGATGGAGTGACTTTTACAAAGAAGCTGCGTAACTACATGTAATGAATTTACTTTAATTCCTTAGCTGAAGTAAATCTCATTACAAAAATCAAATGAGCTGTTTGCTGGATAAGGTGACATAGGTGACAAACAGTACAGCTTTTTAAAAACTGTTGCTAACAAACCTCTAAAACCTCTAAAAATGTCAAATTGATGTTTGCATTGAAATAAAAACAGTATTTTTTAACTTTTTTTTTGTTGTTGTTTATTACTGTATTTTTTTAACGTTAACAAACATTGAAATATAATATTTGTTGTTATCTTGTTACTTTCTGGTTTGCATTCATAGACTTGGGATGTGCCTGTAAGCTTAAGAAGTTGTTAAAACAAGCCACCCCTATCAGAGTTTGATAGTGACTCCTCAAAGTATATTAATCCACTTTGGTAACCACTGCTGCTCCAGCCATATAAAATTCAAAGTTGCTCACATAAGCAAATTAAACAGGTTTTAATTATCCCATGGAAATTACTTTTTTGTCTCTGGCACAATTACTTCTGTACAGTAATGATTTCAGGGTAATGATTTTAGTGTGCCAAAGAGACTTCCAGTAAAGTCTGAGGAAAAGAGGCCACTGAAGTCAATAAGCCCTGAATTAGGGCCTTGGATTTGGTTCATCTCTTATCCCACGGGTAATATAACAGTACTTCAAAAATAAATAAGTGGAAGTTATCTTTTAAATTAGAACAAAGGGTCAAGACAAATCTTTGGTTCTGTGGTAATGAATGTATAAAGTTCACTCAAAGATCTACTGTAGGAATAAAGATTAACAGTTTTCCAATAAAGTCTACTTTGTTTATCATAAGTTATAAGCAAATGTGCGCAGTCATTGTGACCGCCTCCATGTCAACTCTTTTTTTTTTTTGTCTTAGTAGACTAAAATTTCTTGTTCTTATGACGGAGATTTTGCATCTATGGAGGCAAAGGTGAGAAAGTGGCACAAAAAATGCTGATATCTAGAACCCTCTTACATTTTCTTCCTTTTGCTGTTTTTCAGAAAACATTACTGTGTGCTCAAGAGAATATATAAGGCCCTAAGGCTAAAAGTCTGAAAGAAAACAATATGTCACAGTAAATTCAGAAAGTGGTGCAGATCTGGGATCTGTTCAAACTCATGGGATGCTTTGTGGCTTTCAAGAGCACACTGTGAGCCTGTGAGTTAGTTACATGCATTGAGGATGCATAGGGTCATGACTATAGGAGATGGGCAGCATATGAGCCCATTCTTCTATCCTACCTCTTCTCATGGATTTCCCACTCAGAACTCCTGTTTTCTCCTGAACAACTTAAGGCCTGCTAGAAAAACCTGCCATAACGTTGGTAGCCTCAAATTCAAATGTTTAATTCATATGGACATCTTAAAACAATAAGAGGCTTTCAAATTTAATAATTAAATGCAACTGCATTGACTATGTAAAGAAAGAATGCGGATGACTTGCCATCAACACGGGTTCTTAGTATATTAGCGGTCCTAACAATGGAAACAGTGACTTCTGTAGCGAAAGGCCAAAAAAAGTCACTACTTCCTCTTTATACGAAACATTCCTGCAAATTAACATGAGAAGTTACTTGTGTTCAGAGAATGTTTAGAAATACAGTTTTGAAATCATTATCCCAGAGAATCCTTTTGCAAAGAATGAATCTTAAAACCCTTTCAGCTATTCATCTTAGAACCGTCAGTCTTTACTAACTTACAGAGGCCTTGGCCCAATATACGGATGATAGTCATCTGGGGTTAGTGTCTTTAACTGGAGTCCTGAGAATCCTTAACCTGAATATTAAGATGAAAGAAATATATGTGTATTCATTATGACATTAATTCTGAATAGCATTTCCATCTCTCTGATATTCTTTCTCTACTGAGATGATGACTGAGCTCTGGCCTAATAGAATGCTCACTGTAGGTTTTGGATTAAGCACGTCAGAATGGAAAATCAAAAAAAATAATACATATATTTTGGCTAATTTGATCTATTCTGTCCTCGATTTTTTTTTTTTTTTTTAAACTATTTGTGTCCAGATATGACTTTTCTCTGGTGGTTGAACATGCCTTCCAGTATTTCTGTATTATATGGATCTATACATGTAAATTTCACAGAATCATAGAATGGAAGAGGTTGGAAGGTACCTCCGGAGATCATCTAGTCCAACCCCTCTGCCAATCAAGATCACCTAGACCACGTAGTGCAGGATGGTATACAGGAAGGTTTTGGATAGCTCCAGAGAAGGAGACTTCAAAACCTCTCTGTGAAACCTGTTCCAGTGCTCTGTCACCCTCACAGTAAATAAATGCTCTCTCATATTCAGCTGAAACTTCCTGTGCTTCGGTCTGTGCCTGTTGCCTCTCGTCCTGTTGCTGGGCACAACTAAAAAGGGACTGACACCCTACCTTCAGATATTTATATGCATTGATGAGATCTCCCCTCAGTCTTCTCTTTTCCAGGCTAAGCAGGGCCAGTAGTCTCAGCCTGTCCTCATGCAGGTGTTCAAATCCTCTCATCATCTCAGTAGCTGTGCTCTGGAGTTGCTCCTATAGCTCCATGTCCCTCTTGTACTGGGGAGATCAGAACTGGACGCAATGCTCCAGGTGTGTCCTCACCAGGCCTGAGCAGAGGTGGAGGATCACCTCCCTTGGCCTGCTGAAAACACTTCTAAATGCAGCCCAGGATACGGTTGGCCTTCTTGGCCATAAGGGCACACTCCTGGCTCATGGTCAGCCTGCTGTCCACCAGGACTCTCAAGTCCCTTTCTGCAGAGCTGCACTCCAGCAGTTCACCCCCTCGTCTGTACTGGTGTTCAGGGTTATTCCTCCCTAGGTGCAGGACCCTGTACTTGCCTTTGCTGAACTCCATGAGGTTCCTCTCTCCAGCTTGTCGTGGTCTATGGCAGCACAGGCCTCTGGGGTATAAAGCTCTCCTCCTAACTTTGTGTCATCTGCAAACTTGCTGAGGGTGCACTCTGTTCCATCGTCCAGGTCATTGACTGAATAACACTGAATAACCATTGAATAACACCGGACCCAGTACTGACCCCTGGGGAACACCGCTGGCTATCATCCTCCAACTAGATTCCACACCACTAAGCACAACCCTCTGAGCTCTGCCACCCAGCCAATTATCAACCCACCTCACTGTGCATTCATGTATACATATGTATGCGCATATATATATGTATGTATATATGTACCTATATGTATACATATATATGTATACATATGTGCATGTAATATATATGTATATATATTTGTGTATCATTATTGATAATCTCTACTTGACTTAGTTATATAAAAATTGTTCCACAATTCAGTTCTGTTTTCTGTTTAGTTTTCTGAAGAAGAAGCACCAACAATCTAGCTGTCTGAAAATTTACCATGTGGTTTTCGCACACCTCTTGATTTCTTGTTCCCTATATAGCCCATGTTAACCAAAAAAAAAACTATTTAATATTAGCAATATATAATGTAGGAGGAGAATCTGAATCAGAGCAGATCCAAATAAATAACCCCTCAGCCCTAGAGCTTTTGAGTCTGTACCTGCATGGGAAATGAGCTGAAAGTGTTTTCTTTTCTTTTCTCTTTTCTTTTCTTTTCTTTTCTTTTCTTTTCTTTTCTTTTCTTTTCTTTTCTTTTCTTTTCTTTTCTTTTCTTTTCTTTTCTTTTCTTTTCTTTTCTTTTCTTTTCTTTTCTTTTCTTTTCTTTTCTTTGTTTTGTTCTGTTTTCTTATCAGCCATACAAAGTAGAGACTTCTGTCTTGAAAATGGAAGATGAGATGGTAAAATCATTTTCATGTGTCTGCAGCTTTTTACCTTCCTTGTGCTACCACAATTTTGGGGCAGCATTGTTTTTCTCCTATAAAACCAATAAGAAAAGAACATATGGGAAATGTAATACATCTTGGACTTCCTGAGGAAGATCATGGAAACAGCCTGGGGAATTAGAAGATGTACTTGCTACAAACAACACTCTAGAAAATACAGGTAATTGTATATAATAAAATAAAATAAAGTGGATATTTTTTTCTTATCTGTCCATGGTACACCCATGTGAAACAGTAACATACGGGGAGCAACCACTACTTTCACAGCAGAAAAAATCTGCATTCAAATACTTTCTTTAAATATAGAGGTTGTCCTTCTGGGTGAAGATAACACACTGTTGATAAAGAAACAGGAGGAAAATGAATAGTATGATGTTAATAAATCTTCTGATGGGGAAAAATAGGGTATCTCTTTCTGAAAAAGGTAAAATATGTTTCAGAAGCTTAGAATTAAACAGAATAAAATATTGCATTGTACTGTTGTTCTTCCTCTAAAATCTAGAGGCTTTGTTGTGGGACAAACTTCCAGCTGTTAACGGATAGTATGAAAGCTGTACGTCTGACTAGGGATGGAAGGATTAAAAATATGGGTTTTAAGTGATTTATTTATTATTATTATTATTATTATTTTCTCTCTGTCTTTTTTGTTTGGTTTATCTCATTTATTGTCTTTCCTGAAAACATTACTTTTTGTTATGTTTTATTTGTCACCCTCTTAAAAGGTCAGTTGTGTTCTCAGGAAGCACTTCTTCAAGAAGCAATTCCTTTTCAAGAAGCACTTTACTGTGTGGGTGACAGAACACTGGAATAAGCTTCTCAGAGAGGTTATGGAGTCTCCTTCTTGGAGATAATCAGAAGCCATCTAGACATAGTCCTGTGTACCCTGCTCTGGGTGGCCCTGCTTGAGCAGGAGGGACTGGACCAGATGGCCTCCAGAGGTCCCTGCCAACCTTAACTGTTCTGTGATTCTGTGATTTAAGAGCCTGGCCTTCCTCAGCTCTGTATATTGAGGGGCAATAATCGGCTACAGATGGAGGATTCATACTGATGATATAAAGATATGTCCTTGATTTTCCATTTATTTGCTTTTGTATTTTGTGCCTTTTCAGAAAGCTAAAATTTTTTTGTAAATATGAGGATCTCAGCTTTAATTTACAACATAAGCAGTACCGTGGTTCTGTCAAAAAACAAAAGCATGACAGCATATCACAAGCTTTAAAAAAAAATAATCAAATTTAAAAGATCACAGTATGTGTATATATATACATACACATATACACACACAGATATTTACATACACTGAAGTTTGGGGACATGTTTCATTATATTTGAATGCTTGGGCTTGGCAGTACTAGATATGAATCAAATCAAATGGAATCGAATACTTCAGTTGGAAGGCACCTTCAAAAATTATCATGTCCAGCTGCCTGACCAGTTCAGATCTAACCAAAATTTAAAGCTTATTATTAAGGGATTACTAAATGCCTCTTGAACACTGGCAGGTGTGGTACATCAACCTCCTCTCTAGGAAAAACCTGTTCCAGTGTTTGACCACCCTTACGGTAAAGAAACGTATCCTAATATCCAGTCTGAACCTTCCCTGGCTCAGCTCTGTGCTGTTCCTGCACGTCCTGTCATCAGTTCCTAGGGAGCAGAGACTGGCACCTTGCTCTGCTTCCCCTACTCAGGAGGTTGCAGAGAGCAGCGAGGTTGCCTCTTGGGCTCCTCTTCTCCAGGCCAGACAACCCAACTGTCCTCAGCCCCTCCTCATAGGACATGCCTTCCAGCACTTTAATCAGCTTTGTTATACTCCTCTCGATGCATTCAAACTTAACTGTTTTCATACCATGCAGCTCAGAAGTGCACACAATATTCAAGGTGAGGCTGCACCAGTGCTAAATATAGTGGAAGAATCACCTGTTTTGACCTGCTGGCTATTCTTGTCTAGCTTTGCTTCAATTTGTGTGGTTTTCAGGTCCCTTCAGATATCTTAGAAAACATAATATATTACATGTACAAACTGAAAAAAAAAAAAAGTAAGACATTCTGCAGATGTGAAAGGTACTTTAAACATTGCTTTCCAACAATTTAAGATAGAGTTTGTTGGTCAGAGGGTAATAGAAATTCCATTTGTTACTAAGAAAATGCTATTATTCCATTTAATATATCCACAGTTTTCAATCATTTAGAATATGTAATCTTAGGGCACTAAGAGGTCAGAAAACATGCACCATAAGCAAAGTAGTTATTTTGGCTGATACTACCTTAATTTGACAGAGCATACTTTTTGTTTTGTTTTGTTTTGTTTTGTTTTCCCCTGCTCCTTCATTGCAGTGATTCATCTTCTTTGGTGATTAAAAAAAAACGTAACTTACTATTTTTGTTGTACTGAAGATGATTCTATTCTAACAGACAGAGTGTCAAAAGCAAATAGCTTTGGCAGATATGGAAAATACATCACTTGCAAAGAATCCTAAGCAGAGGTGTTGATAAATATGTCAGTATTTGGCCTTCTTTCCAACACCTGTCCAGAGATTAAACAGAATGTAGTTTGTGCTTTGTCACTTACACTACAGTTGAATTGGGCCTTCAAGTGTAACTCAATAACCTTAAAATACACAGTAGATAAACACTAAATACCAGGCTATCAACAATTTTATTCTTAAATGGGTTACAAGACAGGATGCCAATATGACAATCAAGCCATCACTAAGACTGGCTATTTTATTTCCAAAGTAACAACTGGATATAATTAAAAACTATGATTCTCTCTTCTGTCACATCTAGTCATTTTTTAGGTCTCAGTTGAGTAATAGTGCTTCTCGCACCTCATCTTCTAGGTAGCTATTAGAAGTATGCCACTTTCAATTGCCAGATGTTCCTGTCATCAGCCTGACCCTGCAAAAAAAATTGTAAACTGAAAGCTGTCTCTTGTGATTTCTTCTTTTTCCTATGCAGTAGAAATGAGAGAGAGTGATGAGTGTTTTATGGGTCTGAACATATGAAGATTGTCAATTTATGACTACTGTTTTTATTTGAAATTTGCAGCCTGTCCTGGAGTTAGGTGTTGCTGTTAACGTTTCCCAAAACCGTGGGTATCTGTCCAATTTCTGCTCCAGCTCAGACTCTGATAAGAGTCTGTTTGAAGGACTCATGTTTTTCTGAGTGCAGAAACCCAGTCCAGGTGCCTTTGCTCATCACCAGATCTCCTTACATAGTCAGTACAGGTCAGTAAGCACAGTGATACAGAGCACCTGAGTCAGGAGCCCAACCCTCTGATCTTACTGCAAGTCATTGCCTACTTCCCATCTTTCCATTAGAAACTTCTACCAATGAAATTGTGAAGAATGACTGAGGTTAGAATCTAGCACAATCTTTGGTTTAGTTGAGATTTTATAAGGTCAGGAGAAAAAGCACTAGTGACAACTTGAATGTTCATTTATGTTAACAACAGGCTCTCTGTCTCCCTCTCCTTCTTCTGTCTCTATAATCTTCTCTCTTTTAATATATATAGGTAACTGTCATATAAATATATATGTATGTGTGTATAAAAGGACAATTTTCATGGTTCTTTCTGCACATGAACAGTGTTCTTATGCACTTTAAAAATCATCAGAAAACTTCTTTATAACTGTGATGTGAGTGGTCAAATCTCACCTGCATTATTTTAAAATAATGAAATGATTCATTTTGAATATCCTAATTCAATAATATTTTCCAGGGATATGTGCAGCGAACATTTTATTATTTTTATTTTTTTTACTTTTTTTTTTTTTCTTCCCTGGAGGGATTTTTTTCTGATTCTTTTATGCAGTTTGTACCTATTTCTTGTCTAGCACTGAATAAATTAACAGCTTGGTTCATTAGACTCTCTGGCAGTTCAGATCCACTTTCTCCTTACTATGGTCTGCACCTCTCAGACATGCTAATATACCACCCTAATTGGGGTTAGTAGCTTTAGTGTAAATTGCAGTCAATGGAGCTCTAACAGCTGAACATCTGCTCACAGCTTCTTTATGAAATAGCTGTAAAAGATAAACTTTAATTGACTGGAAGCATAAAATAGGTCTGAAAAATATTCACAATAAAAAAGGAGTTATTAAAAAAAATGATTTAATTTGTGCCATAAATACTGGATTTTGGAGTATGATTATAAGAATTCAGCTCATTTTATGAAGTAGCATAGACAAGGACTGAACATTGCCCAGAAATCTGGCTAACCTCCATAACTGTCAGAAATCTTGTGATGTTTTCAGAGGAAATTTTAGGAAAGCAGATATTGCCTGCTTTTAGTTACATAGCTTCTCTCTTATCCATACCACTTAATGTACATATACTGACATGATAGAAAAAACACTTCAACTGAAGTGTATTGCAAACCATTATATGTAATATAACATATTTTACAGACTATAATAGATATACTGGAACAGTATATCTATATACTGTTATACTCTGTATACTAACAGTATACTGTATACAGTATACGGTAACTATACAGTAACAGTATAGTTACTCTATATACTAACAATATATCTATATACTGGAAAAGTGAGTTTTTGTTCCTGAAAAAACAACCAACTAAACAACAACAACAAAAACAAAAAAGAAACTTTTTTTAATGTTTAATATGGAAATTATAGTCAAAACATATGCGTGGTTCTCAAAATAGTAGTACATTATTCTTATTTTCCAGTAAAACATTAAAACATGATGAAAATATTTGTAATCGAGAAGAAGTATTTGACTGAGAAGAAGTATCTTCAAAATATAATAAAATTCTACCAGATAATATGTTTTAGTAGCCTCAGGATTCAACTTGTGATTTTGTGTTTTCTTTTAGCATAGATTCTAAAATTAAATACAAGTTCAAGAGATACTCCATATAGTGATTTTACTGCAACATGCACTTGCATGTCTGGTTTAGCCCAGTAAGTATGATGCCAAAGACAATTATTCCCTTTCTGGAAGACACAGTAATGTGTGTTTTCAGGTTTAAATACTGTTAAAGGTTCACAAAATACAAAAATAAAAATAATATAAAAAAGTAGCAGACCCACTTCGGAAATGCTTTAAAGGAGAGGAGCACAAGAAATTTGACTGGATGCATTACCACTTCTCAGTCCCCAGACTTACGATACATTTGGCACTGGTGAAATCTTCTGCACAAAAGTTGTTATTTGCTGTGTGTGACATTTCTATAGCTAGACATATTAAAAATATCTTCATAAAGAATATAGACAAACTCTGACTGCATTTTCTGTCCTTATTGAATCGGAATTAGTTTTGGAAGAGTCGGCTAGTGTAGAAACCCTTGTAACAAATATGCATAGCTAATGTAAAGACAAAGTGATGTTTTATAGCCTGGCAGTGCATGTTATTCTAGTGGTTATGATTACTAACATTCTCAAAGTCTTGAATACTTCTCACAATGACAGCTTGGAAAGAGTCACTTTAGAAGTATAGAACTGACATCAACATTGAACATAAACATTTCAAAAATATTTACATATACATGTCAGTGCTCATGTCAGTGCTTAAGAAATGAAGAAATCACATATGTTAATAAATATAAAATATCTTTAAAAAGATATTATTTAAACTTGCAAGGGATTTTATATATGCAAGAGCACCTTACCTTCCTTAAATAAAACAGAGCAAGCAAAGTTTTCTGTTTTCTTCTCCCCTGCCCCCCACATTTATTTATTTATTTATTTTATTTTTGTACTGATAGGCAGAAGTTGTCTTGAGCTGGTCTACAAATACTTAAATACGAGTATTGAGTGAGATGCAGAGAATTAGCATCTCATGGAGCACAGTGGGCATGAGAAATCAGTGGCTATTCTATTGTATGTAAGGTTTTATTCTTTTCTTTCCTCACTGTATTACTTATTTACTATCTAATCACTGCCTTCAGGGCACCTAGCATTTTATAACCAAACAAAAGCATGTAGCGTTTCTGGTGAAACAGAAATAAAGATTACTCAAGAATGCAAAGCTGGATGTCACACAAAGAAGACCATGAAACCTGAAAATCAGCCAGCCACATTTCCTGGCATCCATGGTCCTTTTCCCCAGATAAAGATATTTGATAGTTATTTCCAGAATGTAAGTCTTCAGTGCAAAACTGCCTTCAAATCTGCTAAATTTCTACTGCCAATATTACTTTTCTTTTTGTATTGGCTACTGCCAGATTCACAGATTCACAACTTTTTTTTTTTTTTTTTTTTTTCCCCTGCAGATGTGATTTTTCTGACTAGTTTCTGCAGTGAGATTTATTTTTTGGCCACCTGCACACTCATGGCTGTCAATCTGGCTTTTTCTTAGCAAGTTTGCTCTACAGTTGAATAAAGAATTGGTATAGATTTAGCTGAAAATTACATTATTGCTTTCTTTGTAATTTTAAGTGCAACATTATCTACCTCAGTATTTTTATTCAAAAGATTTGAAACGTGATTGCAATTTACAGCAATAAAGTCGTTTGAACATCTCTGGCTCAGATTATCCTCATCTGTTAGAGTGATATTGTGTAGATAAAACTTATGGAAACAGCTGATTTAATGTACACTATTTATAGGTTGCCATTGCTGCCTTTTAATTTTAATCCTGTTCCCTAGTTCTTACTTCATCTGGCTTTTTATTATTACTATTGATGTTTTCTGTGCTTAACCACTTAAATAAAGACCTTAAAAAGAAAATCTGGTTCTCTCAACAAGTCTAAGAATGTTAACATTAAGTATTATTATACCTATATAAAAAAAAAGGAAAGTGCAAGAAATGCATTCAATAATTCACATAACATTTCTATAATTTCACATTACCATTTGCAATAAAACCTGTTCATGCTGTCTACTACTGCTTTCTATTACCAACGGTTCTAGTCACCATCTACATGATACACTAGGAAAATCAGAGCTAAGGAAAGGGAAAATACATTCCCAGCAGTATGCATCCACCTCTCCACCCACAAGTAAGCATATAATTCTCAAAATGTATAAACAGAATTGAAAAAAATCTGTGCTAAGTATGGAAATTCTTCCATATCACAGAACTTCTAGGTTGGAAGAGACCTCAGGATCATCGAGTCCAACCTCTGACCTAACACTAACAGTCCCCACTAAACCATATCCCTAAGCTCTACATCTAAATGTCTTTTAAAGACTTCCAGGGATGGTGACTCCACCACCTCCCTGGGCAGCCTGTTCCAATGTCTAACAACCCTTTCGGTAAAGAAGTTCTTCCTAACATCCAACCTAAAACTCCCCTGGCGCAGCTTAAGCCCATTCCCCCTCGTTCTGTCACCAGGCATGTGGGAGAACAGACCAACCCCCACCTCGCTACAGCCTCCTTTAAGGTATCTGTAGAGAGCAATAAGGTCACCCCTGAGCCTCCTCTTCTCCAGGCTGAACAAGCCCAGCTCCCTCAGCCGCTCCTCGTAGGACTTGTTCTCCAGGCCCCTCACCAGCTTCGTCGCCCTTCTCTGGACCCGCTCAAGCACCTCCATGCCCTTCTTGTAGCGAGGGGCCCAAAACTGAACACAGTACTCGAGGTGCGGCCTCACCAGAGCCGAGTACAGGGGGACGATCACCTCCCTAGCCCTGCTGGTCACAGTGTTTCTGATACAAGCCAGGATGCTGTTGGCCTTCTTGGCCACCTGAGCACACTGCTGGCTCATATTCAGCTGACTGTCCACCATCACTCCCAGGTCCTTCTCTGCCAGGCAGCTCTCCAACCACTCATCTCCCAGCCTGTAGCTCTGCTTGGGGTTATTGCACCCCAGGTGCAGGACCCGGCACTTGGCCTTGTTGAACTTCATGCAGTTGGCCTCAGCCCATCGGTACAGCCTATCCAGATCCTCCTGCAGAGCCTTCCTACCCTCGAGCAGATCGACACACGCACCTAGCTTGGTGTCATCTGCAAACTTACTGAGGGTGCACTCAATGCCCTCGTCCAGATCATCGATGAAGATATTAAAGAGGACCGGCCCCAGCACCGAGCCCTGGGGAATGCCACTAGTGACTGGCCTCCAACTGGACTTGACTCCATTCACCACGACTCTTTGGGCCCAGCTATCCAGCCAGTTTCCAACCCAATGAAGCGTGCGCCAGTTCAAGACAAGAGCAGACAGTTTCTTGAGGAGAATGCTGTGGGAAACGGTGTCAAAAGCCTTGCTGAAGTCAAGGTAGACCACATCCACAGCCTTTCCCTCATCCACCCAGCGTGTCACTTTGTCATAGAAGGAGATCAGGTTCGTCAAGCAGGACCTGCCTTTCATAAACCCATGCTGACTGGGCCTGATCGCTTGCTTGCCCTGCAAGTGCTGCGTGATGTCTTTCAAGAGAATCTGCTCCATGAGCTTCCCTGGCACTGAGGTCAAACTGACAGGCCTGTAGTTTCCCGGGTCAGTCCTCCGGCCCTTCTTGTAGATGGGCGTCACGTTTGCTAGCTGCCAATCAACTGGGACCTCCCCCGATAGCCAGGACTGTTGATAAATGATGGATAGGGGCTTGGCCAGCTCCTCTGCCAGTTCTCTCAGTACTCTTGGGTGGATCCCATCCGGCCCCATCGACTTGTGCATATCCAAGTGCCGTAGCAGGTCACCAACCAGTTCTTCATGGATAGTGAGGGCCACTTCCTGCTCCCCATCCCCTTCCACCAGCTCAGGGTACTGGGTATCCAGAGAACAACCGGTACTGCCGCTAAAGACTGAGGCGAAGAAGGCATTAAGCACCTCCGCCTTGTCCTCATCTCCGGTAAAGGATGGAGATTCTCCTTAGTCCTCCTTTTTGTGTTGATGTATTTATAAAAACATTTTTTGTTATCTTTAACGGCAGTAAACTCCATGATAACTCCATGAGTCTGGAGTAAACTCCAAAGATAACTCCATGAGTCTGAAAAGTGTTGGGAAACCATAGCTCAGGAATGGGAACTACTGCATTAAGTGGAAGGATAGCTCTGAAATCCATAGGGCTGAATTTAGATATTGGTATAATCAACAGCTTTTAGGCTACTCCTTTTTTCTAATGTCTCTGAGAAGGATATTGCTACAGAGGGTGATCAGCAGAAGGCCAGCTGACCACAAGCTGAGTTATTTTATAAATCCAAGGAGCGATCATGTCATATATCATGACCCACTGTAGTGGGTTAACGTGGCAAGGTTTTGGTAGCAGGGGGCCATCGGGGTGGTTTCTGTGAGAAGGATCTAGAAGCTGCCCCATGTTTGGTAAGGGCCCCGTTGCTGACCAGAGCTGAGCCAATAAGCGATGTTGTTTTGCGCCCCTGTGAGAGCATATTTAAGACAGGGAAAAAAATGCTGTGCCTCACAGCAGCTGGGAGAGTGAGAGGAGTGAGGAACAGCCTTGCAGGAGGGGGAGAGGTGCTCCAGGCGCCGGAGCAGAAGTCCCCTGCAGCCTGTGGTGAGGACCATGGTGAAGCAGGATGTCCCCCTGCAGCCCATGGAGTACCACGGTGGAGCAGGGTTCCACGCTGCAGCCCATGGAGGAGACCACGGTGGTGCAGGTGGCCCTGCACCGATGGAGGCTGCCACCTGCGGAAGACCCCTGCCGGAGCAGATTCCGGGCCGGACCTGTATCCCGTGGAGAGGAGACCACGCAGGAGCAGGTGACCTGGCAGGAGCTGCTGCTCGTGGGGGAGCCAGGTTGGAGCAGTTTTCTCCTGAGGAATGGACCCCATGGTACAGACCCATATCTGGAGCAGTTCTGGAAGAGCTGCTGCCTGTGGGAAGTCCACGCTGGATCAGTTCATAAAGGACTGCATCCCGTGGGTGGGACCCCACAGCACGGGGGACGAGAGTGACCGAGAAGGAGCAGCAGAGAAGAAGCGCTGTAGACTGACCATAACCCCCAGTCTGTTTTGCCCATTAGAATAATTACTGCGTGATCTTCTTGTCCTTATCTCAGCCTTTGAGCCCTTTTCATCATATTTTCTCCCCGTTCCTCTTTGAGGAGGGGGAGTGAGAGAGCGGCTGTGGTGGAGTTCGGCTGCCCACTCGAGAGGAACCACACCACCCACTTCCTCCTCTTTCCATATCTCCTCATAGATGCCTTTTTCCCTGTCCTCTGCCCCTGTTGACTTGTTTGCATGCCTGTGATTGAAGAGTAAAATCCCAGTCAGGGAGGCTATAGAACTCTCTTCGAAGCTTTATAGCATTAAAGACCTAGGCCATGAGACAGCATTCCCCAGTGAATACATGCAAACATTAAATTAAATTTTCTTTGTATTGTGTGAGTGGAAATTACCAAAGGGTAAGAAATACCCTGGTGAGTAATGTATTTGGGAGTATTTATTGGAACAGCCATTCTCCTGCCTTAGGTGCTCACATGCTGATGGGCCTGATGATATAGTCGATAGCATTGCTGGTGACCATTTTTGCTGATAAAGTAACAGGATTTGGGGCATTTGTGCTTTCCCTGAGATTAACATTTGTGTATTAGAGCATGAGTGATGGATCCCATGCCACTGGGAGAGTTCACCCAGCCTGTAGTATGCTCCTGGGACCAGGAGCATAGTTTTCCTCCTCTCTCTTGCACATCCCACCCCCACTCTGCCACTGCATGTGAGCAGGGATTGAGCGTTTGCCCTTACATGGTATGGAGGTGGCAGGCCGGGACAAGGGATGTTTATGTAGGTCATGTGACTCCAAAGCTGATACCCAACTCTTCCCTCGCACTCCTGTGATTAGTGGTTTTTTTTTTGTTTGTTTGTTTGTTTTTTTCCCCACACTCTTGCAGTCTTTTACAGGGGGTGTAAAAACACCACAAATGACATAACATTTCTATACATTGCAACATCATGATGTGACCTAGACTCAAATTTTGAGTTCACACTTCATGGCAAAACTTACATCATGTAATGATTTTTCCTGTTTTTATCACAACAGGTCACTATATAACAGATGATTAATTCTGGAATGATACTTGTGGTTATCAAACCAGTCACTAAAGCAGGACAGATATTTCCTAACCTTATGTCTCACTCTAAGGTAGTTTTGAAGAGCAGTTTACACATCTGAAAGGAAGGGAGAGATAGAAATTGCCATTGGCAAACATGAGTTATTCAATATATTTTAAAGGAGTGGGCGGCACCATGAAAATAAAAAAAAAAAAAAAAAGAAAAAAGAAAAGCAGTTTTGCATAGGTCTGTCATAGGAACTATCATTCTCTGTCTGTTACAGTTGTTTAGTTGTTTTCAGAATTATACAAGTGTTGATCCTGAAAATACACTGTGAGAGGTAAAAGTGTCAACAGCTTCTTGTGTTTGGCCCTAGATATCACATGGACTTGCGCTGGTTATTTCTTCACTTCTTCACATACTGATGTTTGCTCATATATAGATGCTCAGCAGGACAGGAACAGAACTCAGATCCCAAAAGGAAAAGGATTGTGACTGTCAACTTCAGAAATATCCCTGCAATGATTTCAGCTTACCTTCCTTCTTACTGAAGTCTGTTGCACTTCTCTTTGTCATGTGTTAGCTGTTAGTAGAGACTAACTAGAGAGACTGTAGAGAGACTGTACAAATCTGAAATGCAGTGAAACAATACAATGGTTCTTGTAGATTGTTAGTGTGAGTAGTGTAACTAGAACTTGTAACTTTATCATATAAACCACACATTTTATTTTATTTTATTTTATTTTATTTTATTTTATTTTATTTTATTTTATTTTATTTTATTTTATTATTTTATTTTATTTTATTTTATTTTATTACTATTGCCATTGTTGTGTTTATTTTTACAATTATCTAAGATCATCTTCATGTTCAAAGGCTCAGTCAGGATTAAGACCATAATGTGGTGAGCAGTGCTAAGGCACAGCATAATCTGTATATATGAGTATTCACATGGTCCTAGTGCCTTTCCTGAAGAACAACCTTTCCACCTGGAACGTCTCCTCTCTAAAAATAAATATACAATTCTAAGTAAAAATAAAGTACTGATTCTTCCAGTATCAAACATTTAAACTTAAAGGTCTCGAAATTTTAAAATTGTATAGTCAACTTTTTAAAAATACTGGGTGTTCACTTTACACATACAAGGCATTTATATACTTTCCCTAACCTACTTTTTTCAAGAACTTTTTTTTTTTTTTAACATTTCAGATTATTTAAAGTCTAACTTATTTTGTTGAATTTATAGATTCTTAGCATGGCAACAGCTAAAGAAAGATTAAAGCTTATTTTTAAGATGTATAGTATGTTTTCCTTCTCTACTTGGCCAAGGGGAGATTTTCAAATGAATATCTGTACTGAAGAAGAATCTATGATAGTGGCTTGATTACTGTACAGTAATCTATAGGTAATCAAAGAATCACAGAATGATTTGGATTGGAAGGGGTCATCTAATTCCAAGACCCTGGTCAGGGACACCTACCACTAGACCAGGTTGCCCAAAGCCCCATCCAGCCTCGTCTTCAACGCTTCCAGGGATGGGGCATCCACAGCTTCTCTGGGCAGCCTGTGCCAGTGCCTCACCACCTTCTGAGTAAAGAATTTCTTCTGAATATCTAATATAAATCTACTCTCTTTTAATTTAAAGCCATTCCCCCTTGTCCTGCCACTACACTCCCTGACAAAGGATCCCTCCCAGCTTTCCTGTAGGACCCCTTTAGGTATTAGAGGGCAACTATAAGGTCTCCCTGGAGCCTTCTCTTTTCCAGGCTGAACAACCTCAATGCCCTCAGCCTGTATTCACAGGAGAGGTGCTCCAGACCCTTGATCATGGCCATCCTCTGGAGTCATTTCAATAAGTCCATGTCATTCTTGTGCTGAGGGCCCCAGAGCTGAATGCAGGGCTTCAGGTGGGGTCTCATGAGAGCAGAGTAGAGGGGGAGAGAATCACCTGCCTCAGCCTGGTGGTCAAGCTTCTTTTGATGTAGACCACAATACAGTTAACTTTGTGGGCTGCAAGTGTATATTGCCAGCTCATGTTGAGCTTCTCAACATCCCCAGGTCCTTCTCCTCAGGGATCTTCTCTCTCCATTCTCTGCCCAGTCTCTATTTGTGCTTGAGATTGCTCCAGCTCAGGTGCAGGACCTTGCACTTGGCCTTGTTGAACTTCATGAGGTTTGAACAGGCCACTCAAGCCTGTCCAGGTCCCTCCAGATAGCATGCTTTCCCTCCAGAATGTTGACTGCACCACACAGCTTGGTGTCATCAGCATACGTGCTGAAGGTGCACTTGATCCCACTGTCCATGTTGCCAATAAAGATGTTAAACAGCACAAGTTCAACGAGTGGTCTGTCAGTGAAATCCACATCTCTCCAATTTAGAGACAAGGATATCATGCAGGAGACAGTGTCAGATGCTTTACACAAGTCCAAGTAGGTGATGTCAGTTGCTCTTCCCTTGGCCACCAGGGCTGTAACTGTATCATAAAAGGCCACCAGATTTGTCAGGCATGATATGCCCTTAGTGAAGCTATGTTGGCTGTCACCAATCACCTCCTTATTTTCCATGTGCCTTAGTAGTTTCCAGAAGGATCTACTCCATGACGTCTCCACGCACAGAGGTGAGACTAACTAGCCTGTAGTTCTCCGGGTCTTCCTTTTTAAAAATGGAGGGTTATGTTTCCCCTCTTCCAGACAGTGGAAACTTCACCACACTGTCACCACTTCTCAAATATGATGGATAGTAGCTTAGCAACTTCACCCACCAATTCCCTCCAGACCAGCAGGTACTTCTAAAGATGTCAGATCCCATGGACTTGTGCACATTCATGTTCCTTAGATGGTCTCAAACCTGATCTTCTCCTGCAGTGGGCAGTTCCTCATTCTCCCAGTCCCTGCCTTTGCCTTCTGGGACTTGGGCTATGCGGCTAGAGCTATAGCCAATGAAGACTGAGGTAAAAAAGTCATGGACTACCTCAGCCTTCTCCATATCCTGTGTGAGCAGATCTACCATTTCCTTCTGGAGAGAGCCCACAGTTTCACTAGACTTCCTTGTGTCACTGATACACCTATAGAAACCTTTCTTATTGCTGTTGACATCCCTGACCAAATTTAATCCTCTTAGGTATATGTTCAGGGTATAACATATTGAAGCAATATTTACAGTGGTTATCACATCAAATTTAAAAGGAGATTTGATATCCTGAGTGTCCTGGTTTCAGTTAGCACAGAATTAATTTTCTTCCTAGTAGCTGGTGGAATGCTGTGTTTTGGCTTAGGATGAGAAGAGTGCTGATAACACCCCGATGCTTTAATTGTTGCAGAGCAGTGCTTATACTAAGCCAAGGACATCTCAGCCTTTTGCTCTGTCCTGCCAACGGGCAGGCTGGGGGTGCAGTAAGAGCTGGGAGGGGACAGACCCAGGACAGGTGACCCAAACTAGCCAAAGGGGTATTCCATACCATCTGACGTCATGCTAAACAATATATAGGGGTGGCTAGCTGGGGGGGAAGGGGCCGGACTGCTCGGGGTTAGGCTGGGCATCGGTCAGCGAGTGGTGAGCAATTGCATTGTGCATCACTTGTTTGTACATACTATTACTTTCGTATTATCACCATTGTATCATTATTATTATTATTGTTATTATTATTTTTGTTATTATTATTTTCCTGTCTTATTAAACTGTCTTTATCTCAACTCACGGGCTTCACTCTCCATTTCTCTCCCCCGTCCCAGAGAGGGAGGGGGGAGGGTGAGCGAACGGCTGCGTGGTGTTTAGCTGCCGGCCGGGTTAAACCACGACAGCCTTTTTGGCGCCCAACGTGGGGCCCGAAAGGTTGAGATAACGGCAGATCTGATCAGAGTGTGTTAAACTAAAATTGGTGTAAGGAGGCGCCCAACGTGGGGCGCATGGAGAGTGAAGTAATAGTATGTACAAACAAGTGATGCACAATGCAATTGCTCACCACCCGCTGACCGATGCCCAGCCTAACCCCGAGCAGTCCGGCCCCCTCCCCCCAGCTAGCCACCCCTATATATTGTTTAGCATGACGTCAGATGGTATGGAATACCCCTTTGGCTAGTTTGGGTCACCTGTCCTGGGTCTGTCCCCTCCCAGCTCTTACTGCACCCCCAGCCTGCCCGTTGGCAGGACAGAGCAAAAGGCTGAGATGTCCTTGGCTTAGTATAAGCACTGCTCTGCAACAATTAAAGCATCGGGGTGTTATCAGCACTCTTCTCATCCTAAGCCAAAACACAGCATTCCACCAGCTACTAGGAAGAAAATTAATTCTGTGCTAACTGAAACCAGGACACTGAGTCTGCAAAGTTTTAGAAAGGGCCATGCTGCCTTGGAAGCATTGTGGTTCAGGACAGGAGCTGATTAGGAATTTTGTGTCACAAATTGAACACAATATTTTGGTGTCACAAACTGAAGAAGAAGCAGCAGATTTCCTATGTGCTCCAACTCACATTTGAAGTTGTATTCTGGCACTTGTCTTCATGTGAAGTAACTCCACAGATGTTACTGCGTTGCAGTTTTCAGTACAGATCTCCATGTATGTAGAGGAACAGACAATTATTGCTAGTGCTCCAGTAAGGTAGAGGCAGCTCTTTACACAGATCAGCTGAAGTTCAAAATGGTACTCAACAAGCAGCATCGTTCCTTTCAGGCAGACTCAGGAGTGACTCAGCTGTAGATACAGTATTAAATATTAATGTTTCTTTAGAATTGCTTTATATTGTAAAATATTGGATCTTCTAGAGCTCTTATTGATAGTATTCAATGATGTTATTTAAATATGGCAAGCTAAATTACTTTGAAGTTAATTTATTTGCAGTTTTCAAAAATATATCAGCTTCCTTTATTATTTTCTCTAAAATTTCATTTTTTTTCCCTTATGTTTGTCTTAGATATGTGGTTTTGATTTATTGCCTTTCCTCTTAAAAATAAAGTATTTCCTTGTTCACATTTAAGTCTCCATTTATCAATAAAATATAAATGTATTCCTGACATTTTTATTTTATTTTTAGTGGGATATAGTTTATAGCTTTTAATTTATTTCTCTTGGTCTTTTTCATCCTACTTAATCAACATAGTTTCATAGTGAATTTCAGTCTTTGTTGTAAGATAGCTTTTAATATGTTTGATTTTCCATATATATTTTTTTGTTTAATTTATTTTTTTGCTTCTCAAGTATTTTATAGGCTCTACACCAATGCTGATATTGTATTTGTTTTGGCTTAGAAGTTTCTAGTAATTTAAAGTCCCACTGGTAGGTCTCTAGGAGTAGACTTGTTTGGGCTTTCATGTCCAAGAGATGTAATCCATACTGCCTTCCTGCAGGCTTACTATCTCACAGATGTATGACAGTTGACAGAACTTCTTTGAAGATTCTCTGAGAAATTTCTTGGATTTGGATGTATGATGTAAGCCTAGTTTTGATTCATGTTTGTCATGTGAACTGAAAGCATTTCTTTTTGCATTCTACTTCCAGTAGTTAAGATAGTTTACCTGAAGTCAACATCCTTTACTTAGTTTGAAGTCAATCTATAAATAAGCTCAGGGTAGCTTGAAAGTTGGCCCAGACTCAGCCTGTGTTTTCAAAAAACACAAGTGAGCAAAGTTCGACATTCAGAGAAATTGACTGAACCTGTGAATCATTTATCTTATTTTCCCAGAATCCAGAAACCTTGTAAAGTCTAGAATTCTAGGATGGTGCTGTACCTGGGTCAGGGAAATCCCAGACAGTAGTACAGTCTGGGAGAGGAACACATTGAACGCAGCCCTGCAGAGAGAGACTTGGGGGTTCTGGTGAATGAGAGGCTCAACATGAGCCAGCTATGTGCGTTTGCAGCCCAGAAGGCCAACTGCATCCTGGACTGCATCTCGAGAGAGGTGATTGTCTTCCTCTACTATACCCTCATGATGCTCCACCTGGAGTGCTGTCTCCAGGTCTGGGGCCCTCAGCACACGAAAGATGTGGACCTGTTAGAGTGAGTCCAGAGGAGGGCCACAGATCAGAAGCCTGGAGCTCCTCTTCTACAAAGAAAGGCTGAGAGAGCTGGTGATGTTCAGCCTGGAGAAGAGAAGACTCCAGGAAGACCTCGTTGCAACCTTTCAGTACTTAAAGGGGTCTTATAAAAAGGATGGAGAAGGACTCTTTACTTAGGTAGATAATAAAGGTACAAGGGAGAATGGTCTTAAACTAAAAGAGGGTAGGTTTAGATTAGACATTAGGAGGAAATTCTTCACGGTAAAAGTGGTGAGGCACTGGAACAGGTTGCCCAGAGAACTTGTGGATGCCCCATCCCTGGAGGTATTCAAGGCCAGGCTGGATGGGGCCATGGCCAGCCTGATCTAATGTGTGGCATCCCTGCCCATGGCAGGGGGATTGGAACTAGGTGATCTTTAAGATCCATTCCAACCCAAGTCATTCTATGATTCTTTGATTTTACATCACTTTCTTTTTTCTTTATGTATTGTATTTTAAAGAACAAAAAGGAGTTGTTAATCATGGTTATGCTCCTGGCCCGGCATGAGACATTTTCCATTGAGTAGCCCAATATGCAAACACTATTTTTATTTTTTTTATCCAGAACTTGCAAATGCAGATGTCATTTATGTTCAGTGTTACATCTTAAGTGTCTTTACAGGTGCATGCATTTGTGTGAAATGGCTGAAACCTACTGTTATTCCCAAACTATTAATTTTAAAATATTTTGGATCCTTATTCTTCATAAGTCTATGAGAACACCAGATGACTACTACATATGAAAAACAATCTTTTAAATTCAATTTTGGATCACTGACCTTTAGCAGTTATTAAATCTTAATCTTGTCAAAATAAAATAATACAAATGTGATATTGAATACTCATTTATTTATTTTACTTTCAATGCATTTCACTTTTAAAATAGAATTTAAATGGAATTTTCCAGTTTTCTTATATCCAGTTTGAAATTTAAAAGGGCTACAATCTTGATGTTCTCAAAAATAATTTTTCTTTCCATATGAATTATAGTGTATGTATTTGGATTGTACCCATTCATCTTAACATTGGTTGAGCAGCACATCTTTTAACAATGACCGAAGTATTTAATACATTATAACAGCATTTTACAAATGAAGTTTTGTAAACTCCAGAATTTACAGGAATTCCTTCTTTCAAATTATGCTTTTATGCAGGATGTGTGAATAGTACTAATATTTTCAGTTTCTTCTGAGAAACCTTTTTGGTAAGTTGTCTGTTCCTTAACTTAGACAACCAGTGGAACAAAATACAATATTTGGTTTATATATATTATAAAATATAGCTTTGGTTTCCTTAAGTGTCAGAAATGATGAACCTACATGGATCCACTTCTGAGAATATATCAGAGATGTTGTATTTTAAGTACTATTTTATCTTTCATCTATCAGACATTCAGAATTGCTGAATGCAGGGGACAAAAATTCACCCACAAAATTTGATACTTTTAAACATCTCTAGTTCTTCTGAGTGGTTAATACTATTCTGAAGAGTTTACCTTATTATATTATCTGATTTTGTGTTTTCTTTTGATTTTTATTCTTATTGTAAACAAGGCTAAAATATTGTCCATTCCTCCTGATACAGTGGAAGAAAATGTAATGGATGTAATGGAAGGTACATAAAACTAAACACATTTGCCTACACACATAACTAGTCTTTTTTTTTTTTTTTTTTTTTACTGTATATTTTCTCTGTTCTTCATGCTAGGATTTTCTCACTTTTCTATCAGAACAATTGACTTAAATGTGTTGAAACAACAAAAAGCTCCATAAATAACATGAGCCATCAGATCGCTATGTGCATTTTGAGTTTAAGCTTTGCTAAAATAAGAGAGATGATCTCCGCTCTCTCTCACCTTTTTCTTCCTGTTGTTTCCCATTAAATGAAATTAAGGTAATTCTCTCATCTCTTTGTAAATAAAGTCCACAGAAAGAAATATTTGGTTACAAACCATGCAGAAGGTATCTCTCTCCCTAGATTTGAATGTGTCATATGATGTCACAGATCAGAAGTGTCTCTCAGAGCTGTGAATCACAGTAGTAGTGAATTAAGAGCTGCCAGGTACTGCTCCCAGGCTCAGCATCAATACCACAGAATTGCTGGAATTGTCTCTGGCACAGCCTTGGCCATGACCAACAAGTTCCAGACACAGTTTAGATCTCAGTACAGTCCAGGAACCATTCCCAGTGGGCAGTTTAAGTACAGCCAACTATGTTTTGAAGGGAAACAGAATTTAGTATGGACATGGCTATTCCATGCCAGCTGGTCCAGAGTACATTTAGTCTACAGAGATAGCTGTTTTAGGAAAATACAGGATGTTTCTAATGAAAACCAGACTCTTTTAACAGTTGTACTTTGTGTTCCTATTATGCAGATATTAATATTTTGCAAATGCTCCTTTCTGTTCTGTGATGTCTGATAACAGGATCAAGCCTGTATTTGTATATGAATGCCAGTTACCTGCAGGTGAGATTTTGCAACACCCACAGGACCAGAAATTTCACTAATCTCATGTTTAGAGCAATAGTTTAACAAGCAATGAGGAGACTGGAGGTATCCACCTTTCTGCACATATAAAGAAGCACAGTAAAACTGTGTTAGCTAATAACTGCACTTCCACCTGTTGAAGATGTGTTTGTAACACAGACTTGCTTATTTTTTGTGTGGACTGTATTACCATGTAATACCACATGAGAGCCAATGTTATTTTACTATATTTACTGTAACAGTTTAAATGGGAACAGACTTTAGGTAATATGAGTTACTCTTTGAAGAATGACATTAGTGATTTTCATTAATTTATAAGGAACAAATGTTACCTGAATGATACTTTGGCCAGATGACCGATTCAATGCCAAAATACTACTGGTGATATTACTGTAGGTCAATATGTCAATGTTAGAAATGAATTTTCAGGAATATTTTGAACATTAATATCATAAATATCACTAATATCATTAATATCATGAATATATATTAAAATTATAACAAATTATTAACTTAAAATTAAATACTGTATTTAATATTACACAGCAATTTTATATTGAATACTGAAATTTAACAGAATTCTGATATTATGACACTGAAGTCACAGAAAACACTGCCACTATAACAAACAAACAAACAAAAAACAACAAACAAAGCCTATCTTAATTTCAGCTCTCATGTAGGAATACACAATTCTTACCGTGAACTAAGTTTATCTGCAGAGTTTTGTACAGCATGTTCATGAATTTGCAGATTTCTCACAGATCACTGCTTGCAATATGTTTTACAATTGTGTAAGTTTTGTTTGTAAAGATTCAGGTACATTATATTACATTGTCATTATATTACATTGTTTGGCATTACCCACAGTTGTCACTGCTCATGTCTCAGATGACATATTTGGAATAGTATTGATGCAAACAATCCATGTAGACAATGCAGGAGACCACCACATATACTTCAGAAATGATTTTAAACATTAAGAATAATGTCTTGTGCAAAGAAAGAAGCGTCTTTATTATATGGACCACAGGATAAAGATTTTCCTGTTTCCCAGGATCCAAACCCAAAAAAAATGCTTAGGAAAGCAGAGAACTGGAGTCAGTGCAAATAATAGAATCACAGAATGGTTCCAGTTGATAGGAACCTTAAAGATCACTTAATTCCATTCCCCCAACCCCCCATGGGCAGAGACACCTACCACTAGACTAGGTTCATCATTCTCCCAGTCTCCACCTTTGTCTTCTGGGACTTAGGCTAGTGGCTACTACTTAGGCTACTTCTAGCCAATGAAGACCAGGGTAAAAAAGTCATGGAGTCCCTCATCCTCCTCCATATCACACGTGATCAGGTCTCCTGATTCCATCTGAAGAGGGCCTGCGGTTTCTTTCATCTTTCATTTGTCAATCAGTTATCTATAGAAGCCTTTCTTTTTGCTCTTGACATCCCTGGACAGATTTAATTCTAATAGGGCTTTAGCTTTTCTAACCTAATTCCTGGATGCTCAGATAATTTCTCTGTGTTCTCTGTTCCTCCCAGTCTACCTGATATAATGATATAGTCCTTTGTGATAAATGGTATAGTCCTTCATGATCTGTGACATGACTGTGATTTATATGATATAAACACTAAACAGATGATGGGTGGTTGCATGTTGTGATTTTTTTTTTTTATCTTTACCTGTCAGACGAACAGGTGAATAAGTTGAAGTTAATTACTTCTTATTTCATGAAAATTAAAGGCAAAATTGACACATTGCTCATAACAACAGCATCAAGGAATTGCCGGAACAACATTAAGTTTACATTACTGTCCAGAATTCATACCACAGCCAAAACTTTTCTAAATGCTGTTTTCTACTTATCATGTAACAGTGATTCATGTACTGTCCTTGCCACCTCTCTCTTTTTTTCTTATTGTCATCAGAAAATCTGCACCTGACAGTGTCAGTGTCATCAGATCAAGCACCAGGGCCACGGCTGCTCATCTGTCACTCTGAGACACTACTGTGATTAGAAGTCTAAAGTAACATTTATACCAAAGGTCACTTCTGCTGCAATAATCATGTTCCTGCCAACTGCTCTCTAAGAAACCAAAAAGAATTACTATTTGACAATGGGTCACATTTCACCTTGTTAGAAAATGAAATCTTCCTGATAAACAGAAACAATTGACCTGGCAGATTGCCAGTGTGTTATCCTTAAGGTAACGGGGAAACAGATATTTGGAAATTTAGTTATAAATGGGTAAGCTGGGACACAAACCACCATAACTCTTTACAGTGCACTTCCTCTGGGCATGTTGAGCTAAGTACCATGGACTAGTTCCAAAGCTGACTGCTGATTTGCTGAACAAGAAGGAGATAAATGAGTAGCTAAATGTTGCTTGCTGGAATACAGATGCTTGCACTGCCAAGATAACAGGTGCCAAGATGACTGAATGGAAACCCAACAGCCAAAAAGGAAAAGGAAAAAATATTTTAAGCTTTTCAACAGAAACAACTAATGTTCTGAAATCTTAAGTGTGACTTTGTAGTGAGAATTCAAACACCTGGAATTCTGCAGAAAAGGCAATCCATGCAGGAGTTAAATTAAAGATGGCTGATCAAGAACTGTTTATTCAGTAGTTTAATCTTATGTCTGTTCACCAAAAGTGGAATGGAATTATTTAGGGACATCAGCAACAATGACTACTTTCACTTCATCTGGCCTACAAGTTACAAAGTTTAACAGATCTGACAATGGACTCTCTGAATGGACTAGCAACTCTTAAATAAAAAATGATATTTACACCAAACTTGTAAATCCTAAACATAGCTGCCTATTCCCTCATTACAGACAACATATTTCTTGATTTCAAAACACAAGATTTAACTTGTTAGTGTGGGCAACATGTCAGAGTATTTGAGCTCAAAAGTAGAAGATAATATTTCATTCTGTTTAACACAAGAGTGCCACTTCTGGATGCTGTTGGCATGTTAATGAGTATTGTTGCCTCCTGTTGTTACTATCTTTTACTACCTTGCCATTTTTGTTTGAGGGATGGACTCGAACTTACTTTAACCTGTCTTTTTTAGCTTCACTGCACCATATGTTCTTGGCTGTTCTGACTTTGTGTTACTCCTGGTATGTGAAGGCAAGTAGCTTATGGTAATTTTATGGCTGTGCAGTACTTATGCTAACTCAAAGTGAATAAAAGTTCATTCATGCATTGCTCCTACAGAACTTTCTTTAGGCATAACTTTGGAGTAAATTCCCATAGGTTCATGTGGAAGTAAAACTACTTCTACAAACTAGTCCATTCTAAATTTCTTCATTTCTAACACTCATATTTGAAATGACAAGAGACTAATTTTAGTCAAAAGGCTCAATTATTGTCTTAAGTAATTTTTAAAAAGTGGAATAAATGCTGGATTTTTTATTTTTATGTTTAATTTTTATTTATTTTATTTTATTTTATTTTTATTTTTATTTTATTTTTATTTTTATTTATTTGCCTAGCTATATTACAAGGGAATCAAAGAAGTTTTAAATGGCAACTTTTTTGAAAACACCCTGAAAAGCAGAAATACAATGAGTTTCGATTGTTGAAAGCTAAATGCTTTTGTGGTCTTTAACACAAGATCGTATTCATAACCCAGAGTTAATTTTACTCTTAAAGAGCTGGAAAGATCCTAAGCACATAGTAAATGTTTCTGTGGAACAGGTCAGGCTACAGGTAATTTCACCCTGTGACAGCACAGAATTCTGAAGCAATCATCTAACTTTACCAGCCAGAAACTAAAGAGGGTTTGAGCAGTGATTATGTGTAGATGATATTTCTATCTTTTAATTTCTTATAATTTAATAATTTGACACTTTTCTGAATTCAACATAAAAAAGAACACTTTCTCCAAATGAAGATATCATAATACATATCCATAACTTTATGGTCATACAAAATTAAAAATTATAAAAATGAGTCTTCTTTTCATAGATACCAGATTTTGTATAGTGTCCTCTTGTTTCATCCTTAGTGGAAATGGCAGGGTGTTTTTTAATGTATCTGGGCTGTAGACCCATTTCTTTTAATTCTTTCCTTAGCAATTTTGCCCAGTATAGCCTAGTCCAAACCTTTCTCTTATACCATATTAAATTTGACCTTTGGTCATTTTTAACCGAGCAATGCATATTTAAGTATTTCAAAAAGCATTGAGATGTCCTAGCTGACTTTGTATTTAACTTCAAGAGTCTTAATGCAATGATTTCTGGGAAAGTGGCTGTAGGGGGCCCTACTTTAGCAGGGGGTTTAGACCAGATGACCTCCCGAGGTGCCTTCTAACCTCAGTCATGCTCTGGCTCTGTGATAGGACCTAGAACTGATCCAAGATTGCTCCTGAGTTCTTTCATGCTCAAATGTTTTCTCATCTGTCATACATTTGTTTGTTTGTTTTGTTTTGTTTTGTTTTGCTTTTGCTTTTGTTTTTTAACTAGTGATAGGTAGTAACTTGTATCAAGCATACATACTGTGTTACTTCCTCTCTGGACTAATCAAAACTCTAGGACACCAGTAAGTCTGCTCTCTAAAAAGTGTGGTGCCTAGAAATGTGAACTGGGAAATAAGAGTCACTCTCTTACACATTGTAGAAGGGATGTAGGTGTAAACAATAACTGTGAGAATTTTTAAATAGGAAAGAGGTGGTTTGTGAAAGAGCCAAATACAATAAATGTTGAGGTACAAATGTCAAGGCACACAATTTATGTAATGGAAAAAGGTATTTGGAAGATATTACAGATGAAGATCTTGTGGGAAAGACATACTTAGTTTTGTCCTCCAAACTTCTCAGAGGAAATCCTGACAAATATTTCAGAAGAAAGTTTTAAGATAGTCTGCAGCTATTCCCCAAAGTCTTATACAAGCCTCACAAGGTTAGGTAAAGAATTAAGTCTTATTCAACTATTGCCAGTTGTCATTTTAGTGTAATTGATTCAGTATGCAAACAGAGCCTGTACCTCATCTTATCAATAGCTGAAGTAACTTCAAGCTGCGTGGGCTTTTATCTCAATCTCACTATCATCTAATAGCTTCTACAACAGCTATCCTTTTCTGCATAACTTTTTTTTTTTTTTTTTTTTTTTTAATAACAGATTACTGAAAAAGATACCATTGAACAGAAAGTAACTTTCTTAAGGCATGTAAATTTTCTACTGTTTGAAAAAGAAAATGAACATATATAGCAGCTGCAATTCATTTGAAAAGGGAAATTCAACGCTCTGTTGCAAAATGCAAGAAAAGGTTGTTTGATACATTTTTATTGTTTACAAATTATTTAATATTTTGTTGCTCTCTTGATATCCTAATATCCTTGAGGAAATTAATAACTTTTATTGCCTGTGCTGCTTATTATGAACCATGTTTCAAAAGAACACAATTTTCAAATGATAAATATAGAAAAATGGTGTATGGCTACAAACATATGCATTTTTATAAGATGTAATAAGTCTAAAATGTCATCTTTATAAATGCAATGAAACTGTCAGTAGACATTTTATGTATTTATGTATTTTTCCTTCTCCCATGATTTGTGATCTAACTGATGGTTGCTGTTTGAAGGGAATTCACATGTATCGTGCGAGATGACTTTGGAATAAGCTTCTACTGTTTTGTTCTTATAAAATCAGACATGAATTTATATACTTGTTTTTTTACTTCTACTACAAAAGAACCCATATCCATTTGTTTTTAGTATTTTATCTAGACTAATCTCAGGGCTTTATGTAAGGGAGCATGAACCTTGAATCGTACAAGGGAACATGAATCGTACTTGTAACACTAAATGTGCTGTGTGTTTTTCTCAATTTAAAATTATTTGGTTTGCCTTTTGTTTGCTTTGGCTTTTGTTTTTAATATATGTCCCCTTCTTTTGTGTAAATCTCAATGTTCTCTCATGACTTGGATGTCACACCTCCAAATAATCATCCCCAGCAGTAAGTAACTATCCTTGTTAGTACATGTTCCAGGTGATCAGAGTGTGATGAACTGATATCCCAAAAGATCACAAGAAAACTCTTACTGACTACAGAAGGACTAAGCATTAGGTAATAGTAGTATTTCTATAGGCAACTGTATTCAGTAACGTGAGGGTCTGTGTCATGGCTGCCTATCCTAAAAATCTGAAATTGCTCAAGAAGAACACATCTGGTGGTCAAGAACCTGGATTACTCCTAGCTGAATCAAAGAATTCCTTGAACACAGAACCCTTGTAAATGTCACTTAATTTTTTATAGCACAGATCAGTGACAAGATGTTATGACTTTACATTTACATCTACAGAAATTTATGGAATTTATGTTCATTTAACATATAGTTAATTGTGGGAACAAGCAGGAATCCAACTAGGATTCAAGTGATCTGGGCTCAGCCCCAGGATATGTCACAAACTACCTCTGTGATATTAAGTGTTTCAATCTTTCTGTGGCTCAGTTCTCTATCTATAAATGTCAGCAATAAAGATATTTCCATCTATTCTCCACGGTCCTTGTTAACTCTGGAATTTTGGGGATATATAGTGATATACTCCTCATTTTACTTAGGTACCTTGTCAAGAATAATGTAGCACAGTTGTACACTGGAGGCTCTATCTATATACTATTGTGCTCTATTATAATAACAATAATATGAATATTTTGTTAGATTTCTTTTGGCTTTCTATTATTGGTTTAAAAGTCATGGAAAAAAAAAGCAAGGAAGAAAGGAAGGAAGGAAGGAAGGAAGGAAGGAATAGGAAAATCATATAAATTTGGCTTGTATCATATAAACAAACCAGGAGAGTATTATTAATATTATTTTCAAGAGTCACAAGATGTTTTCATTCTTGAGTTAAAGAAAAACAGACGTGTAAAACAAGCATTTTTATTTCACAAAAACTCTCTAAACAGTGATTTTCACAGACGAGCAAAGGAATCCTGCATGACATTCTATGTATTAGTCTGCCTGTTTCTATGTGCATAAAATATCTGGAATGGAGCAAGTAGTAAAGAAAACAGGCTGAAGTTTTCCATCTTGTGTAGCTGAACTGACTTCTAAAGAAGCATTCAGAAATTCTGCAAGTCCTTCTAGTCTAAACACAAGGCATCACGGAAAATTTTGGTTACAATTTGTAGAAGATAAGCAGTAAGACATGAAAGATGAGAGAGAAAGAAATAAAAAGCTTTATGATGAAAATTTTGGAAGCTTAACAAAGTGTTTCTTAATGATCATCATCAGAAGTAGAAAAGTCTGCCCAGAGGATCAATAATTTCCATACAAAATTTGCTGTCTGCCAATGCCTGTAATTCCCCAATGTGTGCTTAAATTTGGAAATTTTAGAAATAGGGGTCTAGTAATTGTTCATGCTTTGAATAATGACATTAATGGGTAGTAAAATCTTTATAAAAATCACTTCATCACCTATAAAATACACCAGTGACATAATGTTATAATTTTATATTTTAAATTACAAAATTTGTCAAAAAAAAAATTATATTTTTCAGTTAACATCTGTGTAGCTTGGGTGGGCAGGTGGGGTTCAGTAGTTTTTTTGTTTTTTTTTTTTTTTTTTAAACCAAAAATACTATACATTTGGGTATACTAAATACCAAGAGAAGTAAAGCGAAGTATTAAAGGACTCATTGATAAAGGCAGTTGACATGAGCTAGTCTGTAACTACTCATATTTTAGGAATGTAATGCTGTGCAAAGAGATATATAATGGTATTATATCAGTGAGGTTATAAATTGAGAGTGAAAGTGGTGCATTGCCTTTCCACTGGCTATTTGCACAAGGGCAAATTTCATTAAGTTTAACAGATATATGTGGGCTAGGACCATTGCCCCTTAGTTTCTTATTTTATTTGAACATAAGTAGGTAAAGCTGGAGAGCATCTTGCATCTCAGTGTCTCAGTCACTCTCTAAAGGTGCTCATCTCACCTCCCTTCCTCTTTCCATTGTCCATACAGAAGAGGTTCGTGCCTCTAACTTCTCTGCTTCAGGTACATAGAGTTAAATTTAAGGTAACTAAAATTCCATGTATAAATTTAAAAAAAGGAATATTTTGCAATATATTTCTTTTAGTTTAAATTGAACTCTTTAACTATATAAAGTCAGAATTTACTATTTATAAGCTAAATCCTTGTTTCCTTTAAATTGATATAAAACTGGAGAATGGAAAGTACAAATGACATGACTAGGACTTTTATCAGCAAAATTGAAAAATCAGCTTTTATTTTTTATTTTTCAGAGCCCTGTCATTAGGTGGAAGAAAAGGTAGCCATTTGTCAAAAAAAATAATACTTTTAACAAAATATCTCCAGTCTCTTCTTTGTTTTAATTAAGTGGACAATAGGGAAAAGACTTGTTTTCTTAAATTTCAAAATATCTTTTGAAGTAGTGACTGAAGACAGAGGCAAATTAAAGGGTGTTTCATATTTTTTGACTTTTGGCATTCTTCAGTTAAATGAGGACTTTCAATAACATCAGAAGTTGTGCTAGGGAGTTTGTAAGACCTGTTAAAGTACAAACATTTCCCATATACATGTATTTTAGTAAAAAAAAAACAAACAAAAAACACAAATACTTTAGTATGGAAGAGATGGATATATCCATCTCTGTATGTATGGATGCATAACATTCCCTCTGGAAGAATATCTTAAAATATTTCATTCCATAAAAATATGAGCTGTTTTTTTCAAAAATATTTTTTTGTGGAGCTTCATAAACTCTCCAGCTGCCAAGCAGCAAGGCTCCAACAGAATCAGGCAGCTTTGGAAATATTGACAACTTTAGCCTACAAAATCGGGGCAGATGCACAGATGTGAGCCTGGGAAATTGGGGAGCCCATCTAAAGTCCTTCAAAAGATTAGTGTGATCAGTTAGTGTGCTACTAGCCAGTTCCTGATGCCCTTATTTGCATATTCCAATGAACTGATATATTCCAATTCAAATTCTGACAGATTTCCTTTCAACTGGAAATCTAAGTAGAATTTAGAAGTCAATTTCACTTTTGTCATTCCCTCCCTAGTCAGAAAGACATCATCCTGGATTAAAATATTTTTAAAATAATTATCAGTTTACAAATAAATGTCTTAACAACATGTTTTTATCTACTCATTTTTTTTTCTATACATTAAAATCACATGGTGTAAATATGTTCCCTATTTCTTTTACATTTACATAAATTTATCCATTATCAACTTAGTTTCAGTCAGAAAAAAAAAAAAAAAAAAAACTTTTATAACCTATCACACTCTAGTAGTTACAATGGATGCATTTCTATAATAGAATTTGGAGTCTTAAGAAGCAGAGGTTTATTGTGAAATGTTGGCACACTTGACGCTTTTTTTTTTTTTAATCCTTAATGCTAAGTTCACATAAGCCTTTACTTGACAGTAGCATCTGGAGAGTTTTTATGTTGTTAAGTAGCTAAGATGACTAGTTTTCCACTTCTGGAAAATGTTACTTTCAGGGAGGTAAAGGATTTATAATAAGGGGAAAAAATCTAAGAATTATAGTATGAGCATGACATGTCTGTCTGAGAGTCCTAATTGCCAGACACAGAAATGCTGGCTCACACGCTACATCAAACCAAATGAGGAAATATCATTAAATGTAAGTTTAGAACCCCTATTCCCCATTTAAATGTTGTCTTTTTCAACCAATTTGAAAATGTAAGGATATCATGGACTGTAAGAAGCACTTGCCAGAATAAGAACAGGTGGCTTTAAACTAAACAGAAAAACAAGAATCCAGCTGTCTAACTAAATACGTATGAATTTAACAAATGCTAAAAGAAAGAAGAGATAATTGAAAGGAAAATGCTATTAAAAAATCTGTCTGTTAAATGTTTATTGTCTGGCCCCAGACCTAGGCCCACTCAGACATGCCCTCTGCAGGCTGGGGCACTCAACAGTAAGGTCCTTATCTCTGCTCTCTGGAATGTTTTTGGATATTTTCCAATACTTTTTTTTTTAATACCAAATTTGTAAAAAATCCGGGAAATCTTAAGCCAGCCATATTGAGCAATATATATTTTCATTAAAACATGAAGTGTCTAGCCCAAGGCAAATGGGCAGATAAATGTCTGAATGTAAAGCAATGCTCTGCATTGTAGCAGTATGGGATACCACAAACTAGTTTTCAATGAAACAGCAGTTTCATTGCTGTTGTACAGAATTCCACAAGTAGCTACTTAGGAATATGAAAAAACAAACAGCAAGAAATAGAAGTAAATGCTTTCTATGCATAGCAGACAGAGAGAGAGAGAGACAGAGACACAGAGACAGAGACACAGAGACAGAGACAGAGACAAAGACAGAGAGAATAAGATGAATGCAGTAGTGTAAATTTTTCCACTGTGCAGGTCCATCTGCTGCAGCAGAAATATTCTGTCAGAGCAATGTAGAAATCTTCATAGAAATAGAATCCTGAAATAAATTGACTCTCTCCTTCAAAGTGGGAAAAGTTTTCTTGCCCTCTTTGGCCTTATTTCAGTTACTGAGCTTATTATTCATATAAAACTGACACATAAGACACAGGAGATAGAAGAAACTATCATCTTCCTGAAGGAGGGAATGGAGAGGCCACCTCGGTTACTGAGTACATCTCAAATGGTGTTCTACACTTCCACTTAGACAACTAAAGAGAGCCTTTACAAAGGGGAGCAAAACCAGATGAGGAACCTAAACTTGCGTATCTATATATAGATAAGTGTGTCCACAGTATAACTAAGCATTATAACCTATGGCTTTCCATGGAAATCTAGTCAATGCAATCAGAAGTGCCTAGAGAGGCATTCTGTCAAACAGTCAGTGAGTGACATTCTACTTAGAAAAGTCATCTTTCCCCAGATCTCTGGACTCTGCTCATTCAGTTCACGCTGATGTCCAGCAGTCATCTGTCTCTTGTGACAATGCTTAAACACATGAAGATGACATCTTTTGGTCTTGTAGAGAATCTCCTTTAATATTTAGACCCCACTGGATTTCCTTTATGTTTAGTTCAAAGAGTTACATGTAGCCCTGTAACTAGTGAAACCCTTGTTTGTGGGCTACTGATATGCTCTACACTTAAGACAGAATGAAGGCTGTGGTTTTAACTGTCTAATGTCTAACTGTCTAATCTCTTCTGTTAAGGACTGTTAACTTCTGTTAACTGTCTAATCTCACTGTTTAAGGACTCTCCTGCGGTTGTGACTTAGACAGTGGATAAGCTGATGAGACTGCCTGCAAAAGGCTGGTCATCACTACCCAGATTCTCCACTCCTACCAGATTTATAGCATACTAGTAATAATTGCACACAGTGATTCCACTATGCCTGCCCAGAATACAACCAGGCACAATTTACAACAGTAGTCTTAAATGTTATTAAAAAAAATATATATGGTAAACCAGTTTTCTTCCTCTTCCTCCACAAGTAATTTCAGAAGCTGAAACTGTCTTGAAAAATTCAAATTAGAATTGGACATTAGTCATAAACTTTTTTAGGGTGGAATTGGGTAATTTGAATCACTTGCTTACAGACTAGTTAATAATTTTCACACACTTTTCATTGAAAACAACTGCACAGGCGGGATCAGTAACTCTGCTGTCACGAGTACAATTATAAAATAAACACAAGGGACAAAATGAGAGAGTGAGAAAATGAATTTGCCAGCTGGAAGCCTTAGGAAAATTATATTCCATGACCTCAGGAACTGTTCAGTGCAATTGAACCTTGTCTATCCTTGGCAATATATTCACAATAAATGTAATTGACTGTTCCTCTCTGAACTTTGGGACTATATGGAACTGATCCTGTCTATGAAGATTATACATTCAGTAACGTCTTTGCTTATGTGAGGTCTTTATTACCCTGTGTCTAATGTGTAGGCTGCAATGTGGTTTAGAAATATTGTACATATTTTGTTATCAAAGTTTCAGTTGGTATGGTTATTGTGGTGAAATTCTGTCTCTCCCTCTGCTCTTTCCCCCTGTTCTCTGTTTGTTCTTCCATCTGAATTTTTAATGCACTTACCTTTCAATATATATATAGTCATAGAATAATAGAATATCCCAAGTTGGAAGGAACCCACAAGGATCATTGAATCCAACTTCTGGCTCCATGCAAGACCACCCAAAAATAGTTCTCTTGTTCTTGTTAATTAAATTAAATTAATTAAATTAGTATATTCTGATATTAAATGGATGTTCTTTGCTGTCAGTGGCTTTCATGAAGTGTCGTCCACTAGTCCACTTCCACTGGGGAAAGGTTCCTTTTCCACAGTTATTTTTTATTTTATTTTTTTTATTATTTTTTATTTATTTTTTATTATTATGAAGGTATTTTCAAACAGAAACTAGAAGACAGACAAAAGCAATAATAAAATCTTTCAGCATATAATCCCCTTTCAACCTTTGCAAAATATATACAAAATATTCCCTAAAACAGTCATGAAGATTAAGCCAACAGAGTGTGTTTTCCTTTGAGTAATGGATACTGCTCCATTAACAGGCATACCAAACTAATAGCAATGGATTTGCATAAATAGCAAAATGTTTCTGGAGATGTACACCACCTATATTTTGGGGACGAGAAAGGGTAGCTCAGAGTGTGAGCTAGAACATCCTGGGCCAACCCATTGTAGTGAGTTTATGTGGCAAGGTTTGGGTAGCATCGAGCTACAGGGGTGGCTTCTGTGAGAAGAATCCGGAAGCTACCTTGCAGTAGATAAAGAGCCCACTGCTGGCCAGAGCCAAGCCAATAAACAATGTTGTTTGCACCTCTGTGAGAGCATATTTAAGAAATGGAATAAAAAAATGCTGGGCAACAGCAGCTGGGAGAGAGAGGAGTGAGAACCACCCCTGCAGACCCCAAGGTCAGTGCAGAAGGAGGGCAGGAGGTGCTCCAGGGGTGCAGTAAAAGCTTCCCTGTGGCTTGTAGAGAGGCCCCTGGTGGAGCAGGCTGTCCTCCTGCAACCCATGAGACCCACGTGGAGCAGATTTCCACACTGCCCCAGTGTAGCAGGTGGATGTGGCCTGGAGGAGGCTGTGGCCCATGGAGAGCCACTGCAGGAGCAGGCCCTGGGCCAGAGCTGCAGCCCGTGGAGAGGAGCCCATGCAGGAGCAGGGGTCTGGGGGGAGCTGCCACCCGCTGGGGACCCGTGCTGGGGCAGTTTGCTCCTGGTAGACGGGCCCCATGGTACAGAGCTGTGTAGGAGCAGTTCTTGAAGAGCTGCTGCCTGTGGGAAGCCCACGCAGGCACAGTTCAGGAAGGACGACATCCCATGCAAGGTACCCCACGAGGACCAGGGGAATAGAGTGACTGAGAAGGAGCAGTGGAGACAAAGTGTTATAGCCTGACCACAGCCCCCATTCCTCGTTCCCCTGTGCTGCTTTGAGGGGAGGAGGTGGAAGAGTGTGGATGGGGGGAAGGTGTTTTTGGTTACTTTCCTTTGTTTCTCAGTTCTCTTGCTTGTTAGGAATAGGCAATAAGTTTTACTATTACAGAATCACAGAATCACCTAGGTTGGAAGAGACCCCCAAGATCACCAAGTCCAACCTCTGACCTAACACTAACAAGTCCTCCACTAAACAATACCACTAAGTTCTACATCCAAATGCCTATCTCCCTTCTGAATTTGTTTGATAATCTCTGAATTTGTCATGATAATCGTTGAGTGATCTCCCCATCCTTATCTCAACCCCTGAGTCCTTTGCATTGTGTTTGCTCTCCCTTTTTCTTTGAGGAAGGGGAGTGAGAGAGTGGTTGTAGTGGAGCTTGGCTACTCCCCCGAGTTAAAACCACCACACCCATTGTGGTTGGAGCACTCCTGGAGCTTGTGTCTGAAAGGGGTCCTGTTTAGGTGCTCCAAGGTCACTCAGTGATGCAAACCAGAAAATATTAATAAGTGGGCACAATCAGGAGATTATCTTCAAGTGCAATCATGAGACAGATGCAATTCTAGTTATTGTTTGTGTTTCCCATGATTCAGGATGCCACAATTAATGTGCTGTAGAAGATCTGGCGATAGTGAGCAACACAGCATAGTACTAGAAACCAAGAGGGTGTGCTTTTAGAACAGGGAATATACAGGCTATCTGGAAGCTTCCATGTTGTTGAGGGAGCCAAAAGACACAAATAGCTAACATAGCAGAGCTATCCTAAAAGAGTTTATTTTCATATGGGCCCTCTAACAAAATGTATTTGATGTAAACACACTGCAAAGAAAATATTAATATATAGTACCAAAACGCTCGAACTTGGACATGTTTAAAAAGTCCAATTTTCCAGAAATGTCAGTCACTCCAAAATTTATTAATACTTTTGCAATACTCCATACCCAGAAACTTCTTCCATTTCATAAGTAATACAACCTTTGCTATATTTCACTTTGATGAAAAAGCACATATTTTATTTTGGTGTCCCAGTAGTAACATGAATTTTAATATGTTAATTTACTATCCAAGAAAGAAAATGAGGGGACTGAACCATGCCTCCCATGAAGTAAAATGGAATTAAAACTACAGTCCCATTTAGTTCTGAGTCTATACCACTAACTCTATGGACTTAACTGAATGTCCCAAGCAGGCATCACACAGATGCATGGAATTTTATTTAATTGGTGAGAAGATAAAGTTCACCTCTAGAGACCAATTTAGATAGTGTGTGGGCTGCAAGTCCAAAGCAAATGGTTTTGTGACTGAAAGGTCTGAGGAAGCAAACTGCTCCTGCATCTGCAGCAGCTGCAACTTTCCCAGGACTGATGCTTTCCAGCTTAAGTAAATTGCATTGCTGTAACCAAAATGAGACATACTAAAGGAATGAGTTATCATTGCTGGCTTTGAATCAGAGAAGACAGGATGCAATCCTGAAGCCAGTGGGAGATAGTAGCAAGCATTTATTGCAAACCCTGAAATACAAGAATATTATTACTGTCATAAATCATTTACAATATTTCTCAGCACTTTGTCAGCTAAATATCTACAAAGTAGGTCACACAAAACTACAGCAAACTTAGAATCATCAGCTATCTAGCTAGTATCCCATTCATTTGTTTCTCAAACTTGTTCCCAAGAGCTTATTGAATTTGAGATGTTTATATCCAACCAGTTTGGATTTAATAAAAGAATTTCCCAGAACTTTCAACTTCTATCTTTGTCATGTTAAAATTGCTTTATTTCCCCAAAGTTATTTTCAACTTTATCTGAAAACAAAGTACTAGTCTTAGGATGTTATGGCCTTTGTTGCAGAGCTGGAGATGTCCACAGAATATGTAAGTTTTGTAGAGTTTTTCTGTTCTCTGATGCCCTATTATTAATCGAAATATTAGTATTTGGACTCCTCTCAGCTAAATACAGATATTAATTCACATAAGACACCTGGTGTCCAACTGCTGCTCCAGTAGAGTAGTCCCTCCAGGAGACTACATATAGGAGACTGAAGAGTCTTTTCTGTTATAGTCAAAGTGTGTCAGGGAGAGAAAATATTTTTTTTTTGTTATTCTTGGAATTTTTTTCAAGAATGTGATTTTAAAATATCTCCTGAGAATTAGTCTTTTGTACTGGCTGTAATTTTTTTGTAATCTTTTGTAATTTTTCCATGCTGATGTGTCCTCTTGTAAGGCCAAGCAACCTTTGAGGACTGCAGCCTTGGTAAGGGTATAAGGGTCCACAATGTAACAGCAGGAGGAAAAATTGCTTTTTTTTTTTTTTTTTTAAAAACCTGATCTGCACTGAGGACTAGGACATAGTTTAACTTTTGTTTTGTTTTGTTTTGTTTTGTTTTGTTTTTCATCTTTGTATTAAAATTACCAGCACCTCACTTCTTTAAAATGGCAATCCATGGCAAACTTCTTTAAAAACAGCACACTGCTTCCAGTAATCTGCATGCAGTTTTACATAGCACAGCTATTGAAACATATCAGTATTGGGACTAACTCCAGTTGTTACATCCTTTGGAAGTATGTAAAGACTTTAAGCAAATATATTTTTCATGTGAGGCCAGATCCTAGATGTAAGCTGTCCTTTCATATTAATGTAACTCCAGTGATGTCAATGGAGCTGTTCTGACTCTGACAGCATGCTGAGCCAGCTCCCCCAGATGAGGTTCTTGGTGATAACCTGTGTTCTAGGTTATTTCCAGCTACTGCATTGCATTAGATTTCTAAATTGTTCATTTTAATTGTTTTTATTTTATTTTAGAGCTTTTTAAATTCATAGGCTTTTATAAATCTTACAAAGTTCTAAAAAACTGGAAATATTCTAATATTTCCAGAATGCTTGTACTTGTTGGTTAGTCAGTATCAGTCCTTTGTTTGAGCTGAATTTAACACAGTAGGTGACATACTGGGTCACCGTTTTCTCCATTAGAGCTTTCTCCTGGAATGAAATCAATACATGAATAATCTGGAGAAGAAATTATAAAACAATATGAAGATAATATAACTTAATTACAAATATACATGAACTTTTCTATCAACACTTTAAATGATTCTTATTATATTCTCTTTTCATTTTTGGTAAAGGTACAAGTCAGTTATTTTTAATTTATTCATACAACTTTGTCAATCTGAACTTGAGTGTCCAAAAATTATTTGGCTCTTGTGTTAGTTGAACATCTTGGTCCTAATGATGAGGGTATTCTCAAGACACTTCAAGTCTCCCAGCTGATGTCAGCCAACAGCCACTTAGGTCAGCCAGAAAGCTTTTTAAAGATGTACACAGAAAAAGCAACAATGGGAAAAAAATAACCACAAAGAACATCATGGGCCAGTTAAAGGAAGATTCCCATATGGGAAAGAAAATAAGTTTATAAGTATAAAAATAATTATACTGTCCCTTTTGAGCCCACTTTCATACTAACAAATGTAACAATGAGCCGTTGTTACGCTGAATTAAAAAAAAAAACTTTTTGTCACCAAAGTAGTGGTTCTCTTACCAGCCTGAGCAATTATACCAGTTTATCCAGTGGCTCTATGGCAAGAAAGAGATCATTGAAAACACTTTTTCTTTTACCAGACAGCCTACAACTTTTGCGGCTTTGGTGCTGAGAGAGATATAAAGGGAATGAAAACCAAGAGGCCTTCTTCAGTATGTTGGCTATTGTGTTGCCAAATCAGTCGTCTGTGTACAGTGTTAGTCTCTGTATCACTTGTGGCCTTTCCTTGGCTTCTGCTCAGAGAGTTTAGGAACCGTTTGTTGTTTAATAGAGCCCTCAGAGATTATTCTTGGAGAGAGTTCTTTCTGTAATCTAGAATACATTGACTGAAAATTCTTTTACAAAACCTTGAAGTAGGAACAATTGGATTCTCTCTTCCCCTACTAAATAAACATTGGGAAACAGCAAAAACAAATTTGAGGTCTACACCCCTAAATTTCTGTTTGTCATTCAGCCTGATGGCAATGCAGACTTCTCAAATGAATTGATGTTGTCATCACAAGATGAAGGTTACTCACTGTCTTGCAGAATTAGACAAATGATAGAGAACAAAATTTTGTGTCAAAAATAGTAGCACTGGCAACTTAACAAGAATTCATGTTTGAGACACTGCATGGACATACAGATAAACATGTATGTTTACAATTACTATACATTTGGCTGAGAGTCATACATTAGACAGTTTTACTTTTTGCAATGTAAGATAAAAAAAATGAAATCACTTAAAAATCTTTATTTTTTTTTTTTTTGTTGTTGTGAAAAAGACCCAAACTCTGCTGAAAATTAATTGAGCAGAAAATAAATATTTGTTGATTAGTAAATATGAGTGATTTATTTTGAAAACTTTCAAACAACTGTTTGCCATTTTCAAAATACAAATGCTTAAAAATGAAAAAAATGAAATGTTTTCATAAATTTCTGTGTGAAATTTTCTGCATTTTCCCCTTTTTTGACTGAATTTATTTTCCCAGAATTAACTCCAAATTAATAAATCATTAATAAATCTTTCCAATTGTGTCTTTGTGACAAGCAGATTTAAAATTAAATGCCAACATTAGAAATCCATGTCCATTAAATCCATACCAGAGTCCTTTGGTTTTCTATATTGATGTAGAAGGATAAATGAAGGCAATCTATTGAGACTACTTAATATTTTTATCAATAATTTCATTTTTGAATTCTGACTAATGTTGGTACTTTGGTGAGTTAAAAGCTAGAGAAAGACGTATCTCTGTATGACATAGCTGCAGAGCTGTCTCTGAGTGAATTAGCCTAGCATTAGAAAGTAGCATGGCTGTATCAATTACTCAGTTATGCTAGTCTCCAACTCTCTGTGGCACTACCCTGGGCATATAGATATATTCTAGAGTCCAAAATATTGATTTTTAAAATAATTTTAAAAGAAATGAAATACAGGTACAGTTTAAGTATGCTTTTTAGTGGAGTTCAAAAGCTTTAATTCAGCTGTATTTATGGTCTACCTTAAAGAAAATGTTGTTCTAGCAAATGAGTTTAAACAATAACCTTTGTAATTCAAAAGTTAGTCCTTTAAGTGTGATTAAAGGTATGGTTGTTTCTTTTTTATTTCTTATTTTCATTTTCAAACACTTATATGACCATTGTTAAATATCTCCAAAATGTATTTTGGTCAGAGCTTTCTGTTGTAAATCCAAAAGATACTGTACTATCTAGCTTTGAAAGGACTGTTTGAGTGTGTTATTTATTGTCAGTTTCATTTATACAGCATGAAAATAATATTAACATGCCATAGAATTCTGCAATTTTGCTGATCCATTTCAATTTTCTAAATTGCTCTGCAGGAAATATTAACTTTATTATGTTGACCCAGACTAAATTTGTCCTGAATCATGTATACCATTAAACTGAAGGTACCAGAATGCCACAGAATAATCTGGAAAAAGAAAACTTATTTCCTCATAAATGTCAGTAAAAGCCATTTGAGAGTAACAAAATAAACATGATTTACATATTCTGAGTGCTTAGTAGTTCAAATTGCTCAAAAGACTCCTCAGTTTCTCTGCCTATTTGTGAAAAATTATCCTTAAATTATATTGAAAACAGTGGGAAAATAGGCTTGAATGCCTCCAGAGGCCTTGCAACAGATGGATGCTAGATCAAAAGAATATGAACACTCTATTTCTCACCAGCTAAGACTCTTTCAATTTCAGTGGATCTTATGACTTCTGGGAAGAGCGTTGACTGCATGAACTTCTTGCATTACTGTTGAGGGACTCACAGGATGGGCCCTGGTCCATTATATTTATGAGTGAAGACATAGCCATGAAAATCTAGTGTTTGGTGTCAGGGTAGTGGGAACAGGAGCTTGGAAAACAAGGTAGGTGAAGGAGTGAGGAATCCAAGCGCCCAATGACACTGCAGCTGAAAGCCCAACGGACCTGCTCTGGAAAACAAAGAACCACGAAGCAGGGGGAGCTACTACTTGTGAGAGGAACAGAAAGCTGGACTATTTAAGGAGTGAGGTTCTCTCTTATTCCTGCCTCTGTCTGCGTCCTTGAATCTTGTGGCCTCCAAAAGATAAGGATATGGAATTTGAATGGACAGAGGATATGAAAATTGAGAGGAAGCTTTGGATAAGCTGAGGTATAATTTAAGTTATGGGTTATTTAGTCAACAGCCCCTTTCAATATCCAAGCCAACATCACTGAGAATCTTGATATGGTAACTGCTGTTTGAAATATGCCATCAAAAGCCAGCTCTGAGCACCCACATCCTTGTCATTACTTATCATGCATACTACCTAGAGAAACTTTAACAAGAACACAGTAGTCCTGTTGGTGGCCAATGTTGAATAAACATGATCCTTTGCCAATATAATCAATCCCAGATTTCATACTCCATAGGCCATGCCTCCTTTCAGCATCAGCATTTCCTCTTGTCTCATTGCACTAGTAAACTACTTGCGCCAGTGCAAGCTCATTTTCCTGCAGGACTGTGAGGTGGGACTCCCAGGGGAGTTAAAACCAATGCCTTCTTCATGTAGATGGCAACATAAACCCTGAATTAGAGCATAGGTCTGTGACTTCAGTGTAGTATAAATATATTCTAATGATTTATCATGTATTTGCTTTTCCATTTCACTTAAATAAAGCAGAACATTTGCTAAGCACACTCTGTAAATGTTAATATAAAATCCAGATGTCCATTTTGTCAGCCTACTGCCTTATACTGTATGTTTAAATATTGTAATTTGCTGCTGATTGGTTAGTTATTTCAGGGAACTACTTGTGCATGCAAGAGAGTGTATACTGTATTGCAGCTGCTGCAGTTAGTGGCCAGGTTCAATATACACACAGGTGAATGATTTAGGTTTCGAGAATGAAAAATAACACCAATATGTGTTGGTCTTTCACAGAACTGTGAACATATCAACTTAATATATGCAAATAGGTAATACATGAATATGCTACTGTTATTCTTTAAACAGTCAAATGGGATTTACTTTCATGTTTCAAGAAGTACTGCTGCACTGAGATGAAGCATAATGTTCCCAACTCTTGCCTCTCCTGCCAGCTATCTCCACTCCTGTTGTCACACGTTTGCAACTGCATTAAAGTTTCATCAGGGTGGTGTATATTAAGTTAAATATATCTAAATTATATCATTTTAAGCAAGAGAAAATTTGCCCTATGTCTCTTGTGCTGATGTTAAGTCATTCATTTTTCAAGTAAATTATGTTACTCATTTTTCATGTAATGGTCCAGTTCTGATGACTTTTCCTTGGAGAGGTTAATGTTGTTGACATTTCCAATGACAATTTTCCTGTTGGGTAGAAATGAGTGCTATTTACCATGCAGTTTCCACATGATTCATTCTCAAGAATGAAGCATTGCTCTCAAGGGTTCCAGCTGCACAGTAGCCACCAAGGCCAGTGCCAGTAAGTACAGTTTTTTATCTGAATTGGAGATGCCATCTATGGCAACTTAAAATTAATATTACATGGTAGTTGTGTCAAACATTTGCTATACCATGTTCTGTTCTTGCCTCAAAAACATGACCTTCACCCAGAGCATTCTAAACAAAAGCTAGGTCCTGCAGTCAAATACACCTCCACTGTTATTTGGAAGTGATGCTGGCACAACTTGATCTTAGTCTCAGATAAATTATTTATTCAGCAGTACGCCATATGAGGAAAGTTATGCAATACCTTATATCTTACGATACATTTTTAATGCTCTGCCAAATTTTGATCTTAGATATGTGTGAAAAAACTCATATTGCATCAAGTGAGTTAGTCAAAGCTAATTGCAAGAAATGTCATTAGGCTTTAACACATTGATGTCAAGTAGACTTGCACATGTATATCTAAAGAGAGGAAAGAATTTGCAAATTCAGGGTCAGATTGAATGATTCCCCACTGATTTTTATTTATTTATTTATTTATTTTTCTGGGCTGTTTCACACTGCAGAGTAATTCTGAGGTCAAATGATACATACTTGGTGATAACTATGCAAGGGACAATAAGTCCCTGTTGCAATAAGCTTTTTCAAAAGTAATTAACAATTTTCTGCTTTTGTCATGCAAAACATTTTGCTAAAAGAACTTTGCCAAAGTATTACATAGCTCCAAAACTATATCCACTCCATTTAAGACAACCCTTGATTTAAATCATCACTAGTGAGTACAGATTATTCTTTAAAGAGAGTACTCACTGGTGTAAATGGAGCAGGATTTGTTTATTTTCTTTAGAAATGGATTTTTAACTCTGCTTTAAAAGTAAGTAACTTTTTATAAAAGTATTCTAAAATCTATCTGAAATTGCAGAATCAAGAACGGATGAAGTTGGCAGGGACTCTGGAGCCACCTGGTCCCACCCCTGCTGAAGCAGGGTGCCCAGGACCACAGCCAGGCAGCTTCTGAAGGTCTCCAAGGTGGAAACTCCACAACCTCTCTGAACAACCTGTGCCAGTATATATAACTTAGAAGATAATAACTTGCAAGAACATAATAGATTAATATTAGAAATATTTTTAATAGTTGTTGTTTGTTGTTCCTCCTCCCTCGCCCTCCCAATTCAATTTCAAATTATTTCTATTTCTGATTAACAGCATTAAAAAAAAAAAAAAAAAAAAAAGGATCCCTGACTGTACCTTCAAGATTTTTGGTACATATACATGTGTGGGAGAAAGCTAGTTTTACACATTACTGCAACTTTGAGCTCACCTTGTTATTTGATCAACTTATTGTTCAATAGTAATCGGAAAAGGAAATCAAATGTTGGAAAGGAACAGAATGGAAAACAGGAATCAAAAACACTGTCACTGTGCAATGCTGTGGGGTTCTTACATCTTTAGTTTTGTCTGCATTTATGTTCCCTCCATCGGAAGGAGAATACTATAGCGGAGGAAAGAGAAGGAGAGCAAGAAAAGGAGGGCAAGATTGAAGTTTTGGATCAGTTTTTGTACTGTTCAAAACAAAAAAGGAACTTTTACTGCTAAGCAAAAGATAAAGGAAGGGATATGTAGTCCATTAAAATCAGGAGTGGCGTACAGCAGGGGATGATTTTTCATTGTCTTTCACTTTCCTACAAAAGCTGAAGTGAGTACCTTTAACCTAGAACACCAGAGATACTAAAAATTCAAATGCTGTAAAATGTGCAAACGTTTGGAAAAAATAGTGCGACAAAATGTGTAGGTAGTCATTAAATAAAAGACATTATCTCTTAGTGAAGAGGTTCTGGAGCTGCAAATTAGTGGAGTCAGTGGTTTAACCCTTTTTATTGCACTTCAACTGTTGACCACTCTCTATAGATATTACTGTATAGAAAAACAGAGTAGAGGGGTTTGACCTGGTACACTATTTCCTATGTTTACATTTAAAAAGTGTTGCTCAATTGAAGCCTTTCCCTGTAAATATCACTTGTCTAGGGGAGGGAGCAGTGTGGTAGTCTTCACAGGAAATGATACAAAGTACTGGGCCACCACTGCAGTATCACTCTGGTTTGAAATGCGAATTTAAAAATGTAAAAGAAAGACAACAATAAAATAACACAGAAGGTTTGATAAGATGAACTTATAAATCTCTATTTAAAAGATATTATTTTAAAAAAATAAAACTTTATCATATTTTCAGTCTTTGCAAGGGGATTAAACAGCACATCTGGGATTATTACGTTTGATTTCACTCATAATTCACCAAGCAGGAATGCAAAGTCTGCAGTGCTTGCTGATCTCAGAAAAGATTACATGTTATAAGGACTATCTGTGCAATGTTTTGGTCAGTGCAGCTGGATCCCTCCTTCTGTGCTGACAACACGCAAGCCACCAGTCAGGTACCACCCACAGCCTCTTAGAAAACCTCAGTGGCTGGAGGTCTGACTCAGCACGCTGGGTCCACAGCTGCTACCACTTGAGTGGAAATCCATCTGGGATTTAAATTGTCAAGGGCTTCCATCTCTCTGTTTCTCTTTCCCAGCAGTGGCTGTAGGTTTCTGTCCCTTGATGACATGATCTTCAGAGGCTTCTCCGGCTCTATCAGGATGATGCAAAACAATGCCATACCTCTTCTGGGGTGGTGCATGTGAGTGATGCATCTGCTTAATATGGGACTGCTGCCAGCCTGCTGGGTAGGTAGAGTCTTTGGTTACCTGCCTTTGGTTATCTGGTTACCTACACACTTTAACAAATACCTCTGAGAAATTGAGACACATTTGCAAAAACAACAGTTACACAGATTTTCCAATGATAGTGATCGCAGTACTGCATGGCAGAATGCAGTATGATTCTGAGACGCTAAAGGCTTAATACAATTACATTTTCTTTGTATATTATCACTTAACTTTTCCAGGTATCAGTGAACAAGTCTTTTCAGATTCCAAGATAACAGTATTAGTTACTGTTATTGACATGATAAACTATTAGCAAAAATTGTTCTCTCAATTTTGATTAAAAAGTAGTGGTAGATGAACAGAACTCTCATCCCTTCATTGGTTATGATCTCAGTATAAATTCAGCCTATTGACTCCAATTAGGGGTTTGAGATTTCTTGGGAACAGATGACATATTTATAACTCAATATGTTTGTCTCATCCATCTGTTCTCTCTTGGCAGGTTGTAAAATATTAGGGCACATATTGCCTTGTCTTTCTGTGTGCTGAACAGAATGGGGTGGGAACGGTTTCCTGCTCTAATTGGTATTTAGGTTTTTCCATTGTGTGAAACCTACATAATAGTAATTCACGTATGGCTTTTCAACCTTCTATAAACATATTTATTTCCATCCTCATCAAGACTCACCTCATCAGTAGAGAAAGACCACAAGCACTTTTGCAGATTAGAGCAGTATCAGACATGAAGTATTGGAACCTCTAAAAACTGGCAGTTTCCAAAACCATGCAGTTTTAAAGATGCATGGTAGTTCAGAACCTGATTGGTCATGAAATACATTTAGTGATAATGACTTCCTCAAGTAAGTCAATTAATGGATAAAGAAATTGTTAAATTTGCACAGATAGTTCTAATCACAAACTCAATCACTACAGGAATAGCCCTCAGAACAAAAAATGTATCTTTTTTTTCATCAAACTTGTTTCATAGTGTAATATATGTCACTTTTAACTGCTATAGCTAATGTAGGCCCATTAGACCCCACTACTGCATTTACTGTTGTTATTATTTATAATTCTCCATTTATGAAGTTTATTTTACCAACTGTAGTTATGTGGAAAATACAGGAGGTGTGGACATTCTGAAGTTTAAAAGCAAAGCTGAGGGAATAACAAAGTTGTAGAATATGCTGTAAATGCTGCTCCAGTTGGAAAGACTGAGAAGGCTCACAAAGCACTACAGGTTTTATGGAAATCAAATAAAAGATTAAAATATGTACTAACAGTCCTAGCAAAGATTATTAAGGTGTCAAGGGATGATATTGTTGACAAGGCATCAGGCCAAGCAATATTTGTCCAAAGCCGATAAGGATAGAGGGGTTAGAAATTGGAGGACCTTAAGCAGATATATTTTACATTTTTGATTAGTACAAGCAAGATCTCCAAGGACTGGGCCATGGTTAGCATAACCCCTTTATCGAAAAAGCAGCCCATGGATTTACTTAGAAATTATATGTCAGTGGCTTTAGCCTCATACGGGACAAAACTGTTTCAAGAGATCAAATAGAGATACCCTTGGAAAAATTGACAGCCTGAGAACAGCCACGTTCTCAGGAAGTGGAGATCATGCCTTAGCTGGTTGGAATTCTTGGTGGATATTATTACTGCAGAGGTGCAGGGTGATTTGCTAGAGTAGCAAAAATAAATAAATAATTTTCACTGTGGTTATTCAGGTATTTTGATTATATAAACATCTTGGATTTTTAAATCGATTTGGAAGACTTATTTTCTTCAAGAAAAGGTAAAACCACTAAATTAAATTAGAAGTGTTTCTTAGATTCTTAGGATTTCTAAATCACTACCAGGCTTAAGCCCTGCATTTAGGATTCATAGAATTGTGGAGGATTGAACACTGTGAAAAATAAATAAATAAAAGTGAAGAAGACTGTGAAGAATTTTTTTTCCCCTTGCAGTATTAAAACAAAGAACATTGCAAAAGTAACAGGAAGCAAAAAGAAAAAGTACTTTAAAACATTTTAGAGTTTCTCTAAACTGTATCCTGTCACCTGCAAGATCAAGCAGAGCAGCAGGAGGATAGTACAGTTCAGCTGAGTAAATGGAGGAGCATTAGTTTGGTTAACTTATTTTGTAAACATGAACAATGTTAAGTACAAGTTAAGAAAAGCTTACCAATGCTTTTGGGTAAGTAGGTTGGACATTAGAATCACCTGGAGATTAATGGTTTTGTTTTGGTTTTAGCGCATCCCCTGCTGATCTACTGGGATCAAGTGATTTCTTGCTTCCTTGTTAACTGCTGGTGGTGAAATATATTCAGGTATTTTCTTGGAGAAGTGAGTTATTAGATGATCACACAGGGAGGAGCTGTTGTAAGAGAGTAATGAGGTTATGGCTTCAAGAGTAACTTCTTCAGTAACAGTAAGCCTTGCAACTTGGATGATGGTTGAGATTTCATTATCACTACAAAATAGGTTAGACAGAAGAGTTAGCAAAATGAAAAAAATTTATATGAAAACTTTTCAATAGAACTTAAGAAAAGAGCTTTAACCATCTAATCAGATCAAATCATTTTATGAGTGACATAGCATCACAATAAATTGAAGTAATAACAGGATCTTCAAATGAACATATTCCAAATTACCCTAAAAAGTTCAAAAGGTCTTCAGGGAGGGAAAATGCTGGAGATTGTCATTCAAGGAGTGACAAATACATGTAACAGGAAGGTTTTAACCTGCAAATTCTAGTATTTCAGATTTGAAATGGCCAAATATAAAAAGCAATAGTATCTAGTATATTTATGTTATACTTTCACAGTGAAGTGTTTACTTATGACAGAAAATTAGGGTGGATATTTTCAGTTAAAGAAAATAGAATCTCACTTTTCCTTTAAATATATATGTAAAATTGTGCTATAAAACACAAGAGAAGGGAAGATTTAAGAGGACAAATAATTTTACTTCTTTAACTGCAATAAGGAGATCTACTTCTTGATTAATCCCTTCCCTCTCTCCCAGTTTTTTCAGGTTTCTTTGAAATAAATGTCTCTTACACATCTCTTGTCCAAATGGGTACTGGTCAATCATGAAAAATCAAGGGACTGAGAGGTGAGGATCATTAAGGATCATTTCTTCTCTCTTCTTTATGGCACAGACTGTGTTCAGTGTATGCCAGTTATAGCAAACTTGAACAGCGTGTTTTTGGCAAAGGCATTGGCTAAATGCAACAACTGTTGTTGAAGTTTTCCTGTTCAGCATTGTGTTTAATCTCCGTCACTGTGAAATCTTAGCAAGGTCCACTGTGTCTAGGGAAGCCACAATATCTAGGGGTGCACTCATATGTTCAAGAGCTATTTTGCTAAGTTTTAGAACTGAAATTGTGACTGCTAATGATTCTTATTTTTGTGATTGAGTCATTGAAATGTTCCCCAGATTTTTGATTTAACACTAAACATCTTTTTTTTGGCCTTGGATATATTGAAACAGTTAAGCTTGTGGATGTTAGTCCAGATGGAATTGAAACCAGATTTTTGAGGCAAGGAGTCTAAAGTAACAAATTATTGACATATTTAATTACTTCCACCACAGTATAAAATATTGGACAAATAAGTAATATAAATTCACAGCTTAGCTAGCTTTTGGAACAAAGGGAGGCCATGAATACTTTATGGTCAAACATGATATCTAATCACTCAACTAGCAGTACTTTGCTTAAAACTGCAGATGTAACTTTTTTTATTTTATTTTTAGATTAAATTTTATATTACAGTGTTGGTTGTTTTGTGTGTTTTTTTTTTTTTAAATATTATTTTTCTTTTGATGATCAAAATTTGGATGATTTCTTTTGTTATATGAATTATCTCTTATTACAGTCTGACATCTATTGTTATGGGGTGGAAATCTACAGAAAACTTGGCTTAAGTTATGCTGCTGTAATGGCTTAATTGTTATTTAGAACAGAAAATGGCAATGTTGGTAGATCAAAGTCTTCTCAAAACTAAAATGAATTCCTCGGATACTCCAGAGGTTTGTATCCACATTGGATCATATTATCTACAATTCTTACAATAATCATTTTATGTCTGTCTATAAACATAGAGCAGATGCAGGTTTCCCCTTTTCTTAATGCCCTTATGTATCCAACATCAGGAGGGGCTGGCTTAGTCAGTTTGCATAACTTTCTGCATCTAGCAGATAGCATACTGCTTTTTTAACCCATTCAAGAGCTGGTCTTTTGTTTGGTAAAAGCTGGTGAGAAATTCAGTGCATTGTCCAGACAATACAGAACACCAGAACTTTGTTCTGCAGAGTGGATCTCCTTTTTCCTTTGAATTAAGGGACGGTATGTTATGGCATAACTCTTTCCCTAGTTACGACAAATTTCATTTCCATGTGGGCTGCTCAATTAAAGGTGTGTTTGGAATCAGGTTTAGAGGCAATAGCCAAAGGGGATGTGCAGCAAGAAAGGCTTGTTGCACCAGCTAGAACTGGGAGAGGATTCCTGCTACTTTTTTTTTAAATTATTATTATTTTTTTTTAATTTTATTTTTTTCCAGGCTATCTTCTTAAGAGCTGCAGGATGCAGAATAGGAAATTGACTACATTTTTGTGGCTTACACAAATTGTAATTGCTCTCAAATCATGCGTTATTTTTGAAGAGGCTCAAGGAAAACAGTGTTTCTCCTTTGTGTGTTAATGAAGAAGATACACAACCAAAAACATTTTTACATAAAATTCTGTATTTGGTACTTGATCACAGTAAGGAATATTTCCTCTGCTTGGTTTATCACCTGTAGCTTTATGTGACTATGTCTCCAGCAGATTTGTCTCAGTTATGCATGAGCTACAGAGGTACAGAAATAAGAATGCACTTGAAAGTCTTTATCATGCCCTTATGTTAGTTAACTTATGGAGGGAAGAGGCAGGAAATGCAATTTTTCCCACATTTTTCTTCAGAAAGCCAATAATTGTCTCCCATTTATATTTAATTGTTGATTTCCTTAGTGAAATTGGAGGTGGAAACTCAATAAAAAGAAGTTTTCAACCATAACACTAATATATGTGAATCTTTTGTTGGAAACCCAAATACTTCATTCTGAGGTTTTAAGTGAAACCACAAATAGTTCTAAAAAGAAATCCCTCTGCCCTGAATATTTCTGCTTAATGGCAAATCTTCGGTGGAAATCCTTGTTCAGGATAAATAAAATAGCATTTAGTTTTTTTGGTTGTTCCATTTTCTAGTTTATTTTTTTTTTATTTTTTTGGTTGTTCCATTTTCTGAAGCAGCTCATATCACATAATTTACTTTAAAAAAAAAAACAAATGGGAACTTTATGAACAAAATCTAGAATATGTGTCAGATATTTATACAAAATAATTTATATGGTAGTATATTTAATGATATCATAGAAATTTCATAGGCAGTTGGTCAAGCCCTATGCAGTATGAAAATATACATTGCCGCAAAATAAATACTTTTTAGAAAGCTAATCAGTGAAATTTATTAACATTCCAAATATTAAACACCATTCAAACTAAACAAAAATTCAGGTACCATAACTCAGAATAAAGGATGAGAAGGAATATTCTTAAAAACTTGGTACAAAGCTACACTTGTACACACACAAAAATCTGGGTTCTGCACCATACTCTTCTTCACATAAATTAATTACTACAGTGACAAATTACTAACAATGGAGAAAAAAAAAGGCATATAATAAAATACAGCCATAGAAAATGAAACAGAATTTTGCAGATATGAGTTCTGACACTCAGGAATCAAAGGAAAGTAATTGTTTCATTTTATTTGAGAGATTTTATTTATCTATTTATTTATTAAGGATTCAAGACAAAAATTACATTTATTCAGCTAGGGGATGAACAGCTAGGGAAAGCTGTTAAAAATAATTGCAACTAGAGTTATTTTGCACTGTCTCCTGAGAGATAGCTTAGATATACTGCCACATATATTTTCTGTACACAGAGACATGCATGGGAAATACGTTTGCATGTATGAGACTGCTGCCTGAATATGGTATTAGTTATTGTAGGCCACCCACTACAACACCACATTGAAGTAACTCTTCACCACCAGCAATGATTCAGTTAACCTTTGATTAAACATAGGAATTTAAACTATGAAAAGGTCTGAAACCTGACACAGTCCTTTGACACCATGGTGTCTGTCATTAAAGATAACCCTGCATTAGGTACTGATTTCTGAAAATAGAATTAAACTACCTTGGTTTTCAGTCTTAACCCTCCACATTACCAAAGTAACCCTGCTGTGTTAGGAGTCTTCCTGAATTACTGGTTCTCCTTTTAAGCCTGTGTGGGAAGCACAGGGGCCAGTGAGCACAAACCGGGAAACCAGTCACCAGCAAATGAAATGACTGCCTGGGTCAAAGTGATCAGTGGACCACAGAAGAAGGAAAAATAATAACAATAATAAAAAAAAAAAAGACATCAAAATAGACAGGCAGACATTACTTTGCTTTTTTTTTTTTTTTTTTTTTTTTTTTCCCTTCCTCATCAGATCATCACCAACAGGCAGCACCACCTCTGCCTAATCTTCTCACTGTGGAGATTGTGTTCTGTCTTGTGTTCCTGGTAGGTAAGGCCTCTTTGCGAGCTTTGTACGTTTTTATTCCGTTTTAACCACTACATTTTGTTCCCTTCTTTCTCTACGCTGTTTATCCAAGTTGCTGAGAAACCTCAGTGGGAGTCTCCTGATATTTCCTCAACCTGCTGTTCTTTTCCTCTGTGCTTTGTTTTAAACACTGGCAAGCAGTGACATGGTTTCATTTTGCAGTGGTTATGTCTCACCTGGATATACAAAAGAAAATAGAGATGTCAGAGAAGCACAACTCAGAAGCAGGTTTCCACTGGAAAGTAACGTGGGGGGGATCCAAAGTTCATTGCCTATGAAATAAGAGAAAGTCTTTGGATTTACACCATTTTTGAGAAATTGCCCATTATTTTTTTGAGTAGGTCATTTGCTACAACTGAGCTGGAATAAACTGGATCTTGGCTGGGAATAGCCCAGCGACTGAATGTGCTGCAGAGACAGCTTTCACACCCCTAATCACCAGCAACACCGTCGAGGAGCATCACCCCATGACAAAACTGATTTTGGAAGTACAGTAATCATCTGGTCTGAGCAAAGCAAAAACTGGCCGACTGCAGATGAGTTCTCTAAACATGAGAACTGACCAGACTCTACAGGGGACAACACCCTCCCTAGCTTTCTCCAAGTCATGCCTATGAACCTGGATGCTGGAATTCCCACCAGCCTTTCAGCCTTTCCAAGCCATTGGCAAATAGTTACTAACTTTTAGAAAGAAAGACCTTCTTTTACCCCAGCAGAAGGCCATTGTCAGCCCATACTTTTTTGACAGTGCACACAGGAGTTTCATATCCTTCAACTACTCATAATAAACAACAAAAAAAAAAAGCTTTTTTTTTTTTTGTCCATGATGTATGGGCACAGGCCCCATAAAGTCTTCAAGTGGCACCTACTTCACTTTGTTCCAAGTGGCTGTAATGCAGCTGCAGTTTCCTCAAATTAAAGCCCATCTTGCATGTCTCTCTGTAGCTGAATTTCTAGTTCTTCTTTGCAGGTATCATGTGAAGAAACAGCCCAAAATTAGCAGAATGATTAGTTTCAATGGGACTGTTGAAAGTTTCTTTCTGAAGGGAGCTGTTTCTGGATCGTGCCCACATTAGCTTTTACACATGCATTTACAATAGGAAAAAAAGTAATAATAAATAAAAAAGACAATCTAAAGAAGCTTCAGTTTAAAGCTGAATGTAACAAGGAAAGACGGCAGGGGTTGACATGACTCCCTCAGGGATATCGCCTTTATGGAAGGAGGAAGGTGCAATCTTACCCTTGTCAGTGAAGCTTATTTCACAGGACTGAAAAGGGCATTGCATTTTGGCAGGGTCTTGCTGGCTGAGTATTAGTGATGTTTATTGTGTAATCATCGTTTCTGATAACAATGTGCAGAGCACTAAATGGAGATAAATACTTTGGGATGCATTGAGTAACCTGATATTTCCTTGTGGAATACCAAGTTTATCCCATCAATGACACTAATCTCATAATTCACTTACTGAGCACTAAAGATTTCTTTTACAAATTAGATCTGTTTGATAATCCACTCAACGTTTTGACATACTTAGTATGTTGTTGTTCATACTCCTTCCTGGATAACAGTTTAATATGGTGATTTGTAGATGACAGCAGGGGAGTCAGAAGGACGGATACTTGAGCTGAGTTTCCCCACGTCAGTTCCACGTCAGTTCCATGCAGGAACCTGGTGAACATCAAAAGCCTAGTTTTCCTTGCCTTGCAATTTTTTGTAAAACCCTCATTGAGTGTTATTTCTGACAAACAGTGCAGAAAGAAATAATACCAATTAGCCTTTCTTGACTATATTTTAGTGGAAAAAAAATATTATTTTAATTACATTTTGTTCTGGGTTAAAAACCCCAAATTCAGAATCCATTTTGATAGACACTGAACCTGAACCAAAGTGCTAGGAGATAAGGACATCAAGAGACAGTGTTAAAACCTGTGTTTTAAGCGTATGGCCTTAGTATGGATAGGGTATGAATAATTTAGTCTCTGTTGAAGTAGCTTCTTGGCTGTCAATGCAGCCACAAATGTTAGTTCCCTAAAATGGGTTTACATTGACTTAATTACCTAAATTCCCCTGCCCGTGGTAGGAATTTAGACACTAATCCCACAATTATAGATCTCCAGCTAACTTCTGCCTGAACTGCACCCAAAGTTTTCATTCTGTGAATGGCCCAGAGAGCAGGCTTGTTGTACATTAGGCCATTCATTTTCTCTTATTCATTAGGTGTGACATGCACTGAAAGTGCTGGTTCCCAGATACACTCTTAAAAGGGTAGACAGCTGGCAAATTTCCCATTTAAGAAATCTGTAGCAGTTTTGGTCTCTCTACACCAATGTAGCATTAGGATTTTTTATAAGGCAACAATCTGACACAGAGAACTATGTCCTCAAAACATTTCAGTGTCTAACTTGTCTAAAGGGGAAATGTCTAAACAGACAAAAGCATGTAAAATCATTCTGCTGATTTGGACCCCTTTAGATTAGTGATCCTGAAAACGGTTGTTTGAGTTAGTGCGGGATGTGGAGGCTGAACTCCTTCATGGCAAGAGATTCTTCTGACCAGAAGATGAAAAGTGGAAAGAAGGATAGTAGTCTCGTTTTCACCCTGGGGCCCCAAGCTTCCAGATTGCATGCAGAGCTGACAAGAAGTCCCATGGCCCAGCTACCGGGAAAAATGGTTCTTCAGCCATAAAGCCTCCATTCAAAACAACACTCCTTTTGGCACATGCTTCATAAGCCTGTTTTAGAGACAAGATGCTCAGACTGAAACCTGCACTGTGCATGTAACAGCACTGGGTCCTCCCTGCTGTACAACAGGAACTGTGCAAACCTGGATGTGGAGCTGGAGCAGCTCCTGAGCAGCCACGAGCACATTGGTTTTCATACGTGGTGCTTGTGGCCTGCTGATGAAGTGGCTTCCAGTTTTGTTTCATCTGTGCTCTTTTTGTCCTTTCAGAGCTGCAAAATTCACGCTTTTGAAACTCAAAGTGGACAAAAGGGTGCAAACAACTGGACTTCTCCGGCTTTCTAAGTATTGATTTACTTCTGGTTTCTGTAAGAAAATGACATGGAGTCCTAATATCTAAGGTTATCTGTGGCCTTCTGACCTGTGAATGGTAACCTCAGTGCGACTCTGGTTCGAACACTAGAAAGTGAAAGGTCAGAGAAACAAGATAGTTTATGTAGGGTAACAGGATTAGCAGTTTGGGCTGCTCTGGAGAAATTAATTTGAACCATCTTATGGCAAATATTACTCAGGTGCACTTAACAGAAAAAAAGGATTGTTGAACTCTTGAAAAGACAGTGGTCTTGTATTGCTAAGTATGATTCCAGAGTAAATAAAAGTACAAAATGAACTGATGATTTGGAGAGTTAAAACATAATATTATAAGGATATATTTTAATTTCCTGATGACTATCCCTCAAAAGTCAAAAGCCCTATTGCCATGTGATTTTTGTACCGTACAATAAAACCAGTGTGCGAAAGAGTAATTAAAGACCTTCAGCCCATTATGCATAAGTTGGAAAAATTTAGGCTGGAAGAACAAACTGAAATCTTGCATTTAAAACTCCTTTTTGTCTTGAAGACCATTTTAATATGGTTATGAAATATAATTTAATTCCATTCTTGAAGTATGGTTTTCATTTTATTTTTCAGCTTCTTTAGGCTTCCTGATGTGTGCTCCATATACTTATATATGGTAGAGTCAGATTTTGGTAAACACAAGGCTTTTTACAACGGTTTTGTGTGATCCTCTTTTTTCCATTACCTGTATTTTTGCTCTGTAAATATCACTACTTTCTTTAGGGAACTTTTGCACTGCTACAAAACCAATGTACTTTTAACCCATTTGGGATAAACTGAAAGCAGTGGGAGTTCAGTACTTTTAAAACCAAAAGCATATACCTGAATATATACTTAAGTTTAAACATCCATGCTGGATGTCCTAACCATTTTTGTTATTATTACTATATATTTTTTTTTCTTTTTCAGATCTTTCTTTACATGTTTACTTGATTCTAACAATGAAATTAACTTTGGAAAACCTTCCTTCTGAACCATAGATGGCAGCAGACAGCAGAAACTTCAGAAATAAGGGCTCCTCTGCATTTATGAGTACACTGTGCTGGCAAGATAGCTTGCTTTGTTGTAGGATGGGTTCTCTATCACTCTCTCCCCACACTCCAAGGCTATTTTAAGTATATCTTTTAACATTTAGGTTATACTTCATTGTATTAAGAATAAACGCTTTTATTTATTTTATTTTTTTTTTCTTTTCTTTGTGCTTACATGTGCAAAATATTAACCTGAATATGTTAGCATTTCCATATAACTCTCCTTTGATTTCCTGCCCTGTCCATTGACTTGCAGCAGTATCATTTAATCTACTTTAGGCAGTTTTGCTGATCTGGGCTGTGGGCTGTGGGGATTCTCAAAGTATCCTGAAAGAAAATCTGGGAAATGCTGGTGTTGTGGATTTCCACAAGTCTCACAATGGAAAAGATATAGTGACAAGCTCCTGACTAAGCTTCTGTTAATAAACCTATAGCCCCAGTCACAGAGATAAATTTTCCATCTTTTCATTTTATCCTGTTGGGAACTCAAAAATACTTGTACTTACAAGGCTATTTTTAATACACAAAGTCCAACGTATTTATTATTGTCTTTTCCCATGGCCTTTAAAACTTCAAACAAACTCCAGAGCTTTAGTAACACACTTCAAGCGAGTGAGCGTATTGGTCTTCTGCAAGTGAAACTAGACATCTACGTGCTTATGTGTCTATCTCCTCTTGTGGAAAACCCAGCATTTAGTGCAATAGCCTTTGGATAGTTAGGCTGTACTTAAAAAATTGTGACATTTACCTTGTATCATCTTCGGCTTGTGACCAGGCAGTCTAAAAGGCAGCACCTCCACTCCACAGGGGCTGCTTTACTGCACAGCCTGCGGTTGTGCAGAGGCAGCACCTTGTGGAAAAGTGCTGCCACTCGGCCATGCTCTTCTCCAGTCTTGGGACAGGAACCTTTTCTAAGTGAAGTGGGTAAGAGGAAAACTGAGGGGCTGGAGGACTCCCCACTGGAGATACAGATAGCTCTGATGTGCCTTCCAGCCAGAAAAAAATTGGGCAGCTGCTAGTCATTGGGAAGTGGTTGGAAAGGATTTACAGGACTAAGGATCTATGCCCATATGGGTCCAAGGAGTTCATTGATATTGATATTGATATCGATATTGATATTGATATTGATATTTCATAGAATCATAGAATCATAGAATATCCTGAGTTGGAAGGGACCCTTAAGGATCATCAAGTCCAACTCTTGACACTGCACAGGTCTACCCAAAAGTTCAGACCATGTGACTAAGTGCACAGTCCAATCTCTTCTTAAATTCAGTCAGGCTCGGTGCAGTGACCACTTCCCTGGGGAGCCTGTTCCAGTGTGCAACCACCCTCTCTGTGAAGAACCCCCTCCTGATGTCAAGCCTAAATTTCCCCTGCCTCAGCTTAACCCCGTTCCCGCGGGTCCTGTCACTGGTGTTAATGGAGAAAAGGTCTCCTGCCTCTCGACACCCCCTTACGAGGAAGTTGTAGACTGCGATGAGGTCTCCCCTCAGCCTCCTCTTCTCCAGGCTGAACAGGCCCAGTGCCCTCAGCCGTTCCTCGTACGTCTTCCCCTCCAGGCCTTTCACCATCTTCGTAGCCCTCCTCTGGACACTCTCCAACAGTTTCATGTCCTTTTTATACTGTGGTGCCCAGAACTGCACACAGTACTTGAGGTGAGGCCTCACCAGCGCAGAGTAGAGCGGGACAATCACCTCCCTCGACCTACTAGCGATGCCGTGCTTGATGCACCCCAGGACACGGTTGGCCCTCCTGGCTGCCAGGGCACACTGCTGGCTCATATTCAACTTGCTGTCTACCACGACCCCCAGATCCCTCTCTTCTAGGCTGCTCTCCAGCGTCTCATTGCCCAGTCTGTACGTGCAGCCAGGGTTTCCCCGTCCCAGGTGCAGGACCCGGCACTTGCTCTTATTGAACTTCATGCGGTTGGCGATCGCCCAGCTCTCCAACCTATCCAGATCCCTCTGCAAGGCCTTTCCACCCTCATTCGAGTCCACAACTCCTCCAAGTTTGGTGTCATCAGCAAACTTGCTCAAAATACCTTCTATTCCTACATCCAGATCGTTTATAAAAATATTGAAAAGTACCGGCCCTAAAATGGAGCCTTGAGGGACCCCACTGGTGACCGCCCGCCAGCCTGACGCAGCCATTTGTCTATGTCTATGTTTATTTATTTTTATTTTTATTTATTTTTCACTAGAGAGACAGATTCCCTGAAAGGACTGAAAGAAACCATTCAGAAAGGACAGCAATGGTGACTTGCTGTGTGAAACTTGCTATGCATGAAGGCAGAGCAGAATTCTGGAGACAAGAACTACTGCATGAGTCCAGATGAAGAATTTTGTTCTTTCTTCAGAACAAAAGCATGAAATGAAATTTTCAAAGAGAGTTTAAATAATCATATGTGGTGGATAAAAGATGAACTCTAAAGCAGAAGCTTTGAAATGAATAAACAAATAAATAAATAAATACAAATTAAAGGTTTGCTTCAAAAGAACAACAAGTAAAACATATATCCAGGAGTTCAGTTCCATTATTCAGAAGAAAATAAACCAGTGGTTCAACACTGTAGCTGAATGAGATCAGGTCTGAGTCTTAGTTTCCTTAGTTTCCTTGAGAGCAGACAATGATTCTAAATATAAGCATGAGAGGGCTGCAAAAGGATGAAGATCCACATCTTTTAGTGGAAGAATAAATATTATCCAAACCTGATTTATCTACTGGTGGATTCTTGTCTCATGCTAAAAGCATGAGCTGTTTCTCAGACAGCATATTAGCAAAAATTCCTGCAAGAATGCGTTGCTTTTTAAGTCTTGCTTTAGACTTTACCACATGTCAATATATCTCCATTGCACTGTAAATATTAAATAACAACAAGAAATTAAATTGCCACACTGTTCCTTTTAGGCTTTAGAAAATTAATTGGATATTAATTCTCCTCTAATAATTTATTTATTCTTTTTTTTTTTTTTTCTAGCTCCCAGAGGCAGAGACACCCTATAGTTTAGTCAGGTGTCATATACATTGGCATTATTATTCATGATTTTTCAACCAGAGAAAAATGCATGTGACAATGTTTGGGAAGTTATTCTGCATGAAAATACATTTTTTTGTCATCACATGTACTGCTATTTTTTAATGCTATTGTACTTTTACTATAATACTCATGATATAGGGTATGTCTGTTTTTCTTTTCTTTCCTGTTTTTTTTTTTTTTTTTTTTTTTTTTTTTTATCCTGCCATACCTTTCCATCCTTTTTTTTTTTTTCTTTTCCTTGAACTACCTAGAATAAAATATTACACTCATTAATTTATTTCATGTTTGCTTGACATTCATCTTCCTACAGATTCCCCTTTCTAATTTTACCTCATTTTCCTCCTTTTCCTGTGCATTCATCTTTGTTATTTCTCCATATTCTTTCTGTCAAACTGACTTCCTTCTTTTGCTGGCCTTGCACTCAGCTTCCTAATTCCCTTTCTATTCTTTGCTGTATAACCACTTTTTCACTCTTCAGTTCTTTCTTACCTGTCTTTGCACCAAGAATCTCCAATTTCCTTTTTCTTGCTTCAGAGTGTCTTCCTTCCTTTTTCTACCAGGCTGAATGAAGCAGATGCCTATGAGTTATTTTCTCTTCTGGGAACTTATTTGGGCTTCTAGAGGTGTGACCTGGCAAAGCATCCACTTTCTGTTTCAGTAGAAAGAATCATAGAATCATAGTGTTTCTCTCCCTGTCTGGAGGTTCCTCGACCAGGGTGCACTAGAGATTACATTAGTTTCCTCTGTTTTCATGTGTGTCTGTTTTCCCCTCCACAGTCTTGCAGAGAAAATGAGTGTCAAGAAGGGCTTCTATTCCATGGGTTTGGCAGGGACTGACTTTGTGAACCCCATAGTTCATGTTCTGGTTGTGACTCAGTGCATCCACAGGTCCTTTGTTTTTGGCTGAATATGGCACTTCCATTCCTGTGACTAAAATGAGGCAAAGGGACACTACCAAAACACAGGACTAGGTCTTCATGTGGCTTTTTTTTTTTTTTTGGTCATATTTACAGTGCATATCCATTTTTTAATTGAAGACACTGATTTGAAAAAAAATCACAGGCTATTTTTATAGTAATAACATTTGTTCTTGACAGAAATTTTAGACAGTGGAAGAATAAAGGCTCTCATTTCACTAGAATTTAGACACAGGTGTTATTTCCTTATCAGTCCTTAAAATTCACACAAGAGAAAACAGTGTTTTTCTAAAGAAAACTTTCCACTTCTAAAGTATTTGCTAGGGAGCTATCTTGACATAAACATAAGCAGCAAATAAAGCAGCATAACCCTCCCAAAGTTTCACATTGATTTGTTCCCTGTGCAAAAATGTAAAAAGCACACACAAACAAACATACAAAACACAAACAAACAACAACAACAAAAAAAACAAACAGCAAAGAATGCAGAAACAAATGAGACCCATAGATTCTGGCCGTTATGGGGAACCAGCAAAATCAGGTTTTGGATGCTCCAGAGGAGAAGGGACTCTTTACACTGTGTCACCAGTGTGGCAGGAGCCAGAGGAAATGCAGAGCTGCTATGTCCCATGATTAATACCTTCCCTTCCAACTCTTCTTTGTATTTCCCTTCTGTTCAGAACAGTACTATATCCCACTCTTTTTGGTTCTTACTCCCATATACTCCATGTGCTCTCTCTTTATCTCGCCTTACTCTCTTTATCTTGCCAATCTAGAACATTAAGTTTTTGCTGTGATTGCTGCTTCAGGTTTGTTCTTCCCAAAGAGTGCTGTGGCAATCCTAAGTGAGGTTGTTGATGGCATGGTCAGAGGGTGGTTTGAGATACTGGTTCTACAGAGAAATGATGCTGTTATAATAGCTGGAAGTTTTTTTTAAGGAACTGTGTCTTGTGAACCTTTTGTACAGATGACTATAAATGTACATTATTTGCTTACTTAATAGGCAAGTGCTGGATGCTAAGAAGCTTAGAAAACTGCATTTAAACTACATCTCCAGCCTTAGAGGATATTAAAAAATAAGGGTCTATATATGATGAAAACACACACTGATTTTTTAAAATTGTGTGTATTCTTTTTTTTTAAAAAAAAAAGAAAAAAAAAAAAAAAGAAGAAGAAATTTAACTGTGAAGGGTAAACAGTGAAATTAACTTTACTATTGGCCGTTGACTAATCTTTCAGTCTCTTCCAAGGCAAGTCCCATTTTATATGATAAAATTCAGAAAGACCATTTTTTTTTACTGATTGTAACTCTTCAATTCATGCAGTTCATGCATGTTCAACTCAAGGAGCAAAATGTGTTTTAAGAAAGTATTTCCCCAGGTTTTCAGATAGATTAGTCTGAATGAATGCAATAAACAAGTCCATTTATTAAAAAGTACCTGTGAAAATGGGGAAAAACTCACTACAAAGAGACATTAAAACTGAACCTCTGTAGTTTTAAAAGGCATACAAAAGGAGGAGGAAGTATTTGTAGTGAAGAAAACAATGGAAATTTGTCATTGTCATGCAACGTGATTGAAAAGATGATAAAAGAATATGTTAAAAGGCAAGAGAAATAGGCATACAGTTCTATTTGCATCTTTGCTAATGGAATTCAAGAAATATTTTCTTTTATAGACTATTGAATAGTTGTATGACATGAACTTAAGATGAGAAATACAGTTCCTTTATTTTAATCAAAGAATTTGAATAAAAAGACTGAAATACATATTTGAAAGGTTAGAAATACTGATTTCTGCACAAACTCTAATATGACTCCCTCCTTAGGCCTTAACTAAATTTATTAATATCTCTTAGAGGGAGAGATAGTGGCTGGTAAAATGTTGTCATCCTGTTACAGAAAGGCATTCTCAGAGGAAATCAAATCACGGAGTCTGCAATTTTAAAAAACGTTTTATTATAAAGGACAGGAAACCAAATCCACATTTTTTTTTTCCTTCAAACACAGATAAATAAACAGTAAATATGCTTTTGATTTTAAATGTGCATTGCCTTTTGCAATAGGATTTGCAAAATGGCATTTCTAACTTGGAGACTTGCAAAAAATATAACTTTTGAGAACACAGTAGAAGACGGACCACAGTTTTTGCACATAAATGAAGAGCATTTCAAAAAACTGCTGGAAAAGAAGACAAAACAGCTCTGTGAAGAAATTGCTGAGCAAGGAGTAGTTTGGTAACATATTCAGCAGAAAACAAAAAAAATTAACCCTTATGCAAGATTATTTCAAATATATATATAAATATGTACAAATACACACACACACACACACACAAAAAACCAAGATCTTCCCACTTAAAACTAAACAAACATCAAGTTGTAAAAAAACAGAGAGCCCTGTGGGCTTTGTGATTTTTAAGGAGGGATGCTTGAAAAATCCAAACAGTTTTTTAAATCTATTTCTTAAAAACAAAAATTAAAAATAAAATAAAATTTTTAAAAAAGGAAAATAAAGCAGTTACTTTGTTACTCTGTTAAAATCTTCTTTTAAAAAAAGATTCAGATCTTCATCATGCCTTATTTCAGGAACAGTTTAATGAATAAAATAAACCAACAAGCAGACAAACAACAAAATTATTACATTCAGGTTTTACATGTGATCTTTGTCCCAGTTTTATCAATGACAACGTTACTTTTAATTTCAGTGGGAGCAGGGCGAGGCTTTTCCTTTTATGTATTAGCAGAAGTAGAATGACCGCTAGATACTTTCCTTAATGTACTTTATTAATACGATTAATCATGAGGGACTATAATTGAAAAAGAGTTCTCTCTATAACTTCATTTCATGGGCCAACCAACTACTTTGTTGGTTGTTTTGATAGGAACTTTATCCTTACCAACAGCCGCATTGTGCATCTTGCCACACATTTCTGCAATATTTTAATATATCAGAATTACGTGTTATGACAGTGGAAACCTGTAAGCAGTCTTTTAAAGTTCCTTTAATATTTATACCCTTTTGTGGATTAGAACCCTTTGAGTAGGGTCAGGGCTACATGTACAAATTAAACAACCATTACAGGAAATATAAACATACTATTTACAGTTCACAATTCTTTATTTTCTATACAGTTCTGCTGAGTATTTTTAATAGTTGTAGCCTAAGCACTGTGTAGACCTGGCATGCTTCTGATATTCACAAAAATGTAATAATAAAGTGAAGAAACAAAAATTTAATAAAAAGTAAAATAATGAATGATAAATTGCGCACATGCAATGATACTGTAAAATGAATTAATTGATTTAAGCTATGCATTTATGTCATTTTTATATATCCTAACAGTTTGCCTTTCTGTGTTCTTTTGATGGAAATATTCCATGCAAAATCCCATATTTTCTTTAGGATAATATTTCACATTCTTTAAACCTTCCATCAATTTTCCTATGTGACATTCAGACTGCCTTTAATGAAAAAAAGGAAAAAGCTCAAAACACATCTAAGTTTGTTATCACACTATAAATCCTAGCTCAGGGATTATGCCAATTACCTCATTTACTTCCACAGAGCAACTGAAGAATTTATGCTTTTTACACTTACCATTCTTCATAATTTGACTCAGTTTATTTTTGAGAAATATGTCCTTCCAATATTTAATAAAAATAATTATTAACACAAATGATTTGATTCTGGGACATAAATTCATCATAACATAAATCCATCTGCCCATTCAAATTCAGTTCATTTAAGAAAAACAGTAATTGGAGTGGTCATCTTCAGTGCTTTAAAATGAGTTTTAAAAAAGGTGTCTTTATAATCCTTTTTTTTTATGTGTATAATGATTGTATTTCACTGCTGAAAAACTTTTCCTCAATGTACCATGGATGATATGTTTCCTATATTGGAATTCTGATGGTGTTGTAGAATAATCTGGTATATTTTCCATTTTTTAATAAAACATAAAAAAATAAAATAAAACAATAATCCACTGAGAAACACCAGATTTGGTCAGAATAACTGGATCCAGTTGTTCCTCTCTGGAAAATCATTGCAGCCACCTTCTTTGAAACCAAGACTCCCCATGTCAGCAAGACATGGGGTGACTGGTGGGGAGTTTTTGCAGGCTATGGAGTGATAATGAAGTGACTTTGCATCATCCCTACATGTTGTTTCCAAGAAGCCCTTCACCTTTTACCTTCAGACTGTGATACCAGTGCTGTCAAGAACAGTGGCATTCTGATTTTTTTCTTGGATCCACCACTGAATGCCTTTAAAAGTCCAAGGGTCGAATCATCATGGTGGTGGAACGCAAAGAGTAGCTGGGGCCTTTGAAGTAGTGCCACTTGATGCCATTGAGCTTTCCATGGTTTTGCCCAGCCATATAGAACATCCCATTGAGATTGGAGGGGCCACAAGCATCAAACCACCAGCCTGAAACCATTAAGGATAAACAATTAAACTGCAAATGCACTTACCATTTTTATTTTGTTTTATAAGTTTAGCTGATTAGCAACTTCTGACATTCAGAAGCTCATAAACACTTCTGGAATGTGGTGATGATGAATATTGCTTTCCTATTTCTATTATTTATTTATTTATTATTCTGTATTCAGCTGTGCTGGAGAATACACTGATTATTGACAGATCTGGAAAAGTATTTAACTCCTTCAGTTTGTATACACTGCATGTGAAGCAAGAATAGGAACAATAAAGGCAAATAAACTGCTTTGTGTGCTTAGACAATATTATAGATCACCCAGTTCATGTAAACATATCATAATAAGACTATAACTCATAAGTAATTTGCATAATTTCTGCTTGTTTGGTTATTTAGAACACAAGCATGATTTGATTTAATTTAATTTACCAGTATTTTTTCTGTTGCTTTAACTGTGATTGTTCTGCTGATCAGACAGTTTACTTTTGCTTTTAGGTTAGATATTCTTAGAAAGCATAAGCTGCAAGTACATTTGTGCTATGCTCTTACAATAATTACAATATTACAGTAACGCATCATCAGTATTCAGAGTGGTGTACAAGGAGATAGACTTTGTCTTTAAAACATAGATAAGACATTTTTAAGACTAAGATAAATTTTAAAACCAGACTCTGCAAATGAATGAAAGGACTAAATGCTGAAGACAAAGACAACACTATCGGACATCGATCTTCAGTCAGAATACCTATGTGCATGGATAGATGGTTTAAATGTTTACATGAGTGTGTATGTATTTAGGTGACAATATAGCCAACTTCAATCAAGGTAAATTCACTCCATGTACACTTTGGGTCAGAAAAGTCACACTCAATCCCAAATCTTCCCACCATTTTGGATGTAAAAACCTATATTAAATCTTGAGCTTCCTAAACCATATCTTGAAATGTGCTAAACAGAAACACTAAGAAAAAAATATTACAAATATTATTGATTGGTGTCTTAGGTAAGCTTAGAAAGTGCTGTCTTTTCCAGACACCCTACTCTGCCTGTTTTTTTCCCAGTCAGAGGTGCTTCCTACTCAATGACCCTTGATCTCCAGGTTCAGCCTCGTATATTTTATTCTACTGGAAAGACAGGACTAGAAATATCTTCCCCAGATGTTTTTTCTTCTAGACTGTTGTTCCTTCAGCTGCACTGTGAGACTCTTCTGAAAAGTGAAATGATGCAGATTTAGGGAAAACAAAACAAAATAAAAAACAAACAAACAAAAAACTTTCTTTTTGAGGACAAACCATCAATCTGGTTTACAGAATGCCTCCATGAACTGTTGTGTTAGCATAACTGAAGGTGAGAAGCTTTATCCCAACTGAGGAGTTGGGATAAAAAAGAAATGCAACAGCTCGGGAACTTTTAAACTGGAGGTTTCTGTCAAAGAAAATGCATGTAGAGCCATACCTCTACCTATGTGAGTGCTCTATTAGCATAGCACTGAAAATAATCCAGAAATCAAATACTTGTGAATATTACTAACAATTACAGAGGTTTTGCTACCATTGGTTATGACTGTATGCAGTGAATTCAAACTTGCTATAAGCACACCTTTGGTGTACAGCTGTGGTTGCAAATTGTATGCAAAAAAAAATTCATCTTGGCTTTAGACTTCTATAGTAGATGTATTTATGTCTTTAACTCATGGAGAAAATGGAACCAGTGGTGAAAACAGTGTGATTCTTCATATCTATTTTAACTATTTGCTTTAAGATGAGATTAATCAGTAACTTCTTGATTACATCCCCAAGATCTCCAATAATAAAAATAAAAAAATAAACTAGTTAACTGTGATGAAGACACTTACAGGTAGTGAGCAAATTCCACTCAAACCTCTTGTGTGCATTAGAATAGAAGAGCCCTGGGCTCTGCTTGCAGCACCTTTGTAGTATGATTTTAATCTCAGGCCTCCAAGAGTTACAGAGGTTATCAAACATAACAAAACAACAACAACAACAAAATAACATCAAAAATAAGGCAACTTTTCTTTCAGTTCCTGTTTCTTTTTTGTTTGTTTGTTTTGTTTTTCTGTTTTGTTTTGGTTTTCAGTATGAAAATCTGAAACATTTTCATGTTAAGGTGAATTTTAGATTGTAATAGGAGTTTGAATATTAAGGAAAACCCCAAACAATTTGAAACTTGGCAACATTGAGATTACAGAACACAAGCTGACAAAGATAAACTAGGTGATGTGCTGACTCCATTGAAGTTAGTGGGAGTTTTGATGTATATCTTGATGGGAAAAGAATTTTTCTCTTCCAGACCTTACAGGGTATCTATTTAATATAATGTAAAGATGCTTAGTTCATATTGAGAGAGGCAGAATGAATCCCCAGACTGCAAAGAGCTAATATTCCCAATGACAAGAATATATTAGCCTTGATGATGAGAAGCTCTATTTGTCAGAAAGATTTCTGCAGTTCTTTCTTTACAGTAAGACCTATAGTCTTTGTGAATCTTCAGCATAGGTCTTATGTATCCTTCCATGTAATACTGTTTTACTGAACATTTGCCTTTATGTTTTAAGGAAAATAATGTCATAAAGATTACATGGTGGCTGTTACTTTTAGTGGTTAAATGTTACTTTCTTTTAAAAAGTAATTTCAGACTGCGTATCATAGCATTGTAATCTGTCCAGGACCCCCTTTTCAGGCACCACCAGTAAAGGCAAACAATGGCTGTCTAACAAGTGGCTACTAAACTCTGCAGGTGTCACTGCGGACTGAAATGTATAATTGTAATTTTCAGTGCAGTTCCCCCTCTAACTTTTGCAAATGGAATTAACATGTTAGAAGCTCCTTTTAGACAATGTGCATTGGCATAGTGAATCCTCCGATTTCCTCATATCCAGCCTTTTATCTATCTGTAATGAAGACTGTTCTATATATTTATCTATTCTATATATTTATCTATCTATAATGAAGACTATTATATATATTTTAAGCTATATCCTACTACTATTGATATGATATTGACAGTGATTAGCCTATAAATCCAGTGCTTTTACTCTGTCCTTTGCATTCAAATCCATGTAACTTATATTTCTTAGCCTTGTAAAGTAATTTCTTAGATTTTGGATAATACTTTTTAAAGTATTACATAAAATGTCTTTTTTTTTAGAACTAACACTTCATAATGAAATCTTGAGGGAAGGATCTATGCCAGATATATTCTGGCAAACTTCTATTTTGATACAATTGACCTCTCTTTGATTACAATGATATACCTAAGGGGGTAATAAGCAAAGAAAGAGAAAGCTGTACAGCTGATGTTTTACTGTAACCAGAATACAATCTTGTAGAAACTTAAGACAAATTTAAACAGAGAAAATCTAATCCTTATTTTTCAAAGCTGGAACACAGATGCAGCTGGGTTCTGTTTATGGTGCTGGGATGAAGACATGGCAAGCTGTGCTAGTTACCAATTCATTCATCTTAAAGGAATAGTAACAGACACATAAACGGACATTTAGGTAAAAGGTATCCAGTGGTGCCCAACAAAATCTATGTTAAACAATGGAATGAGCTGAAGATGCACAATATTTAAAAACTGTTCTGTGAGGACCTACTCAAATCTCTTTTAAATAATTACTTTTTTTTTTTTTTTTTTCCAAAATCTTTTTAATGAGCATCTTTTCTTTTGGCCTACTATACTGTTCTTGTTAATGAAACTGTACAATTTTTAAAGAAGAAATTTCCTAATACTACTTTATGATGTTGGGTTTACTTTCTCCTATCTTTCAGCTTTTTCACATTTTTGTGTTATTTTTTTTTCTCTTACTTTTTTCTCTGGATAGCCGGGCCCAAAGAGTCATGGTGAATGGAGTCAAATCCAGTTAGAGGCAAGTCACTAGCGGCGTTCCCCAGGACTTGGTACTGGGGCCAGTCCTCTTTAATATCTTTGTCGATGATCTGGATGAGGGGATCGAGTGCACCCTCAGTAAGTTTGCAGACGACACCAAGTTAGGTGCGTGTGTCGATCTGCTCGAGGGTAGGAAGGCTCTGCAGGAGGATCTGGATAGGCTGCACCGATGGGCTGAGGCCAACTGTATGAAGTTCAACAAGGCCAAGTGCCGGGTCCTGCACCTCGGGCACAACAACCCCAAGCAGTGTTACAGGATGGGATGTGAGTGGTTAGAAAGCAGCCTGGCAGAGAACGATCTGGGAGTATTGGTTGATAGTCAGCTGAATATAAGCCAGCAGTGTGCTCAGGTGACCAAGAAGGCCAACAGCATCCTGGCTTGTATAAGAAGCAGTGTGGCCAGCAGGGCTAGGGAAGTGATTGTCCCCCTGTACTCAGCTCTGGTGAGGCTGCACCTCGAGTACTGTGTTCAGTTTTGGGCCCCTCGCTACAAGAAGGACATGAAGGTGCTCGAAAGAGTCCAGTGAAGGGCAACAAAGCTGGTGAGGGGTCTGGAGAACAAGTCTTACAAGGAGCAGCTGAGGGAGTTGGGATTGTTCAACCTGGAGGCTCAGGGGTGACCTTATTGCTCTCTGTAGGTACATTAAAGGAGGCTGTAGCGAGGTGGGGATTGGTCTATTCTCCCACATGCGTGGTGACAGGACAAGGGGGAATGGGCTAAAGTTGCACCAGGGAAGGTTTAGGTTGGATATTAGGAAGAACTTTACTGAAAGTGTTGTTAGGCACTGGAATGGGCTGCCCAGGGAAGTGGTAGAGTCACCATCCCTGGCGGTGTTTAAAAGACGTTTAGACGTTGAGCTTAGTGATATGGTTTAGTGGAGGACTTGCTAGTGCTAGGTCAGAAGTTGGGGTTGGTAATTTTGGAGGTGTCTTCCAACCTAGACAATTCCGTGATTTTGTGATACTTTGTGTGTGTGTGTGTGTGTGTGTGTCTGTAACCATATACATGTATATAGTTACTTTTCTCCTTACTCTCATGTAGTGCTCTAAAAGCTATTCATTCCCCATGAGGCCCCAGATTATCATAAAAATGTCTCAACACCAAATCAACATGTTTGGATACATGTAAAGGAATTGTTTTTCCAGAAGCATCACTTTCAGATATTTGTATGCATTAAAGGAAAGAGGAAAAGAACCAGCACCTTTCTTGGTAGCTATGAGGTAACATAAAACTGAAGTACCTGAAAGAGATACCTGCAATACTGGACACTGCAGAAAACACTAAACAAAGCAGTTCCAGGGCTGTAAGACAGTCTGACCCAAGAAACGCTCTCAATAAGTAAATATTTTCTGAAGTTCAGGAGATTTCCTCCCATGAAAAATCTTGTTTATTTTTTTCACTATAAGGTAATGGCTTTCCCAAGTAAGCATCAAGAACCCTCTGAATAGCAGTAAGATTTTAACCTCAGATATAACTTTTGGCAATAATTTCTGTGGGATATTTGAATCATGCATGTGAATCATGAAGGGTGGATATTGTGAGAAATATAGAAGAAAGTTTTTAAAGTGACTAATGCAGAGATAAAGAAGAGGCTTTCATGAAATGATTAAGAGAGTTTGTGCTCAGAAACACAGGTAGTTTCTTCAAGTCATCACCATCTGGCCTTCAGTTGCTTATTTGAACTGAGGAGAGCACTACAGTCTTTTGAGGTTAGCCCACTTCTAATAATTTGTTTGTATAGTACAGGCAATGCTATCATCTCTGTTTGCAATAAAAATCCTTAGGTCATAAAATGTATTGTCTAAACAGAAAGTAATTTAGATAATGCATTGCTTGTTTGAAAGTCAACTATACAAATAAACATGAATCACCCTTGTAGACAGTTGATCTTCTGGAACAGTTAAAACACACTGACACTTTGTGGAATCCTATGCTTTGCTCTTTAATTATAATTACTCTTGCTATTACCACTGAGAAGTTATTAAAATTCATGTCAGCTCTTTCCATTAAATAAATTTATTTTGAATAGTTCATTTTAAACAAGCTATCACCAGAGCAGCCTCACAGGCCTGCTCTTACTGTATCTTTGGTTGAATATGAAAGTACATTGAGATAATTTCCACAAATTCTTGCAAAAAAAACCCCTACCTAATAAATGTGCATTGCTCAAATGAGTGATGTTATTACTAGAAAATTATAATGGAAATCTTTTGGAAAGGTTTTCTGAAGTTACAAATATAATCTTCACATGGCAGAATCTTCATTGTCGAAAGTACCAATGTAAAAAGGGTTTTAGTATGCCAATGCTAACAGCTTTTGGCTTTGGCTTGTTGTATAAATTGTAGTTAAACATGTATGCATGTAAAATTATTTTTTAGTAACCTAGTGCTCATCAATCAAAAATGCACTGTAAATCTTGCTTGAATTGCAAGCTTACTAATGATCACTTAGCTTTGATGACAGGCTATTAGTTGTCTTTACATGTTAAAGGAATAGGTGCACAGTTGATGACAGACCCTTTCTTTACACATTGGTCTCTCCTCTCCCTCATGATTACAATGAATGTTTCCAAATACAGTAAGATCCAAACACAGTCTGTTCAATCATATCCAAAGTTTGAATTGTACATTTGTATGCCTTTATGGGACAAATGCATTCTAAGAAAAGCCAGTATCTGTCTCTAGGCCTTTGGGTTTGTTCATAAAATTTAGTGCATTTGGCAATAAAGCTAATAAGAAAAATTTCTAATACAAAAATATTTGAATGGTGTTCACTGATTGAAAGACAATTTATTTTATGAAAGTTTTTAATGTTTCTGAGCTTCTAATTCCTTTAGAGGAATTAGATGGTAATGCTTAGGCTATGTCTGAAAACTTCTTGGCTAGAAAACTGGATCCTGTTTTGTATGACACCTTAAGCTCTACGTGGAGCAACTTGACAGGGACCAAAAAAGTTAATGTAAAAGGAAAGGTTTAGGTTTGTTTAATCCAGAATACAAAAGACATAAAGGAAATGCTAACAATCTCAAATCCATAAGAAGTCTGCTTGAAAAAAAAAAAAAAAAAAAAAAAAAAAAAAGCATTTATTCTAAAGAAAGAAAAGCTATGGTTTATTCTTTCCAGTAATGTAGGACAGGACAAGACCAAGACAGAACAAACTTAAGTTGTCACAGATTTAGTTAAGACATCAAGAAAAGCTTTTTTATACTAAGGGTAACCAAGCTCAGTAACATATTGTATTGCAAGAATGAATCTTTATCATTAGAAATAATGAGTAGAGTAGAGTAGAGTAGAGTAGAGTAGAGTAGAGTAGAGTAGAGTAGAGTAGAGTAGAATAGAATAGAATAGAATAGAATAGAATAGAATTGAATTGAATTAGAATAGAATAGAATAGAATAGAATTGAATTAGAATAGAATAGCTAGGGAAGATTCTATCTTGGAGAGGAACTAAAAGAACTCTGGAGGTTTTTCTGGGCCTGTTTTTTATTGTTTGATAGAGTTATTGTTTATTGTTTGATTGGTTAGCCTAAGATTTAGCAGCACTTGATACTCTGAGGATTAAATAAGATTTTAACTGTCAGGACATAGGATGTTAAGTCACTAGCTTTTCACATCACATAGACAATATAGTCCTTTTATAATTCTAATAAATCACAAGCTAAAAATAACATGAAACTTACAGACTGATGAGCATGTTCTGATCTTCTAAATGTATAGACTAATATTTAAGTCAGTCACTGGTTGGTCATCTCCTTTATTACTATTGTCCATACTTAACCTTTATAAACGAAGGTTATAAACCTTTATATACAGTGATGCTTTTCTTAACCTTTATAACCTTTATATACAGTGATGATTTTCTTAAAAGTGCTCAGTAGCATTTCATTATCTAATGAAATACATCTAACATTTTTAACATAAATCAATCCAATTCCAGTCACTTATTATCTACATGGTGGCAATATTTTTCTATCTACAAACTGTTAGGTAATATAAATTATACTCTATGAAAGTTGTTGGAACATCTTCATGAAAACAACAGTATACAAAACCTAAAAATTGGTGCTTTTCTTTGTAAGTGGGCATGATTTCTGGGGTTCAGGTCAAAAACTTTCAAGTGTACTGAGGTACTACTTTCAAAGTTTTTGTTTCAAAAAATATGTAACAGAAATGGTGGGTTTTTCTGATTAGACTATATGTGGATAGAGTACTACATTTAGCCAAGAACTTCCCTACAAGACAGGAGAAGAGTCCTCTATATTGCTCTTGACGGAGGTTCATAAAATTTGCCACTTGGAGAAAAAAAAAATGCAGTGAAACAACAAGCAATAAATGCACCACTGTTTGGGATTTTCATTGAACATCATTTTACCAAACAGAGGAGAAATCCACTGAGGATTGCTAAATACATGGGAAATGTGTCTGACTCAGGAAGCCTCTGATATGCAAAATGTTGAGACTGGGAAAATACTCAGGGGAATTATCATCTATTTGTATTGTTCTTACGCCCATCCTGAGGCATCTGCTGTTGACTGCTGTCAGAGAAAGGAGACTGCAGACAGATGGACCTCTGTTCCCAGTCAATTAAAAAAAAAATAATAAAAAAAAATCTTTCAGTGATTCTATGCTGTTTCAATCTTAGCTAGGCATCTAGAAAGTCTCCCCAGCACTTTGGCAAGCTATTTTATTTCAGGCATCATGAGTTTAGCAATGTTGTCACATAACCATCAAAAGCAATGTTAATGCCTGTGTAAATGTCTCTCAAATGCAAAACAAAGCAAATTGCATTAAGACTTTTACTATGGGCCAAGTTACTGTAAGTCATTTTGTGGTGCCTGTAGATGATAGCACAAACAATTTCTGGGACTCAGTTGACAGGTGGTATCCTGGCAGGATGCTCTGACATGGCCTGCTGCCCACAGATCTTATCCAGAGATTCTAAGTGCTCTTCTATTGGCAATCTGTCTGAAGTACCTTGGACATCTACTCAGTGCTTCATTCTGATGAGAGTTTGTTACATTTTAACTGATGTATCTCTCAAAACGTAGTATGTATGCTCATTGGGGTACTCTTCTATTCATAACATTTGATATTATATGGAAATAAAAGCTTTTGTTCAGTTTATAGGCTTGAGATGTTACACCAGTCCCCGATGGTTATTTTCACAAAAGAAAAAGTGACACTATTTAACAAACTTTAAGTTTAAATGAAGAAATTATGTGAATAAATATGCCTTGTCTCCACTTAAATTAAACCGAGGTTGCTGAGTTGAAATTTTCCATGTTTTCCACAAAAAGTAACTAAAATATTTAACTACCACAAAAAGGTCACAGGATATAAAAATCCAGCTCAGGCATATACATTTGGAAACTATTCCCTAAAATCAACATTAAGATAGAGTCAGCTAGCAGAATATGGTTCTCAAAAGGACAAGGAGCTCACACACAAAATTCTGTTGATGCTACTCTTCCACTATTTAATTTTTTTTCTGAGGGAGAGGAAGGATGGAAAGGAGGAGTGAGAGAATATTTTTGATACAGAACAAATAAAACTGACAACTAGTAAGATCACAGAGAGAAATGTGTGTTTTCCTTACATTTTTATTTTCAGCCTTGACTATAACCATATCACAGTCTTGAGCTTCAGCTTATCTCAGCCTTTTTTCCTGACATAAATATATTCAGTTCACCTCATAGAGATAACGGGATCATCCGAACTGTCAAGATAGCAAGGAACCTGCCTTTAGATTTCATATCATTTATCATTAAAGTGCTGTCTGTGATGCTGCCAAAACTAACAGAGAGTCTGATATCTTCTGAAAAAAAAAAAAAAAAAGAAGAAAAAAAAAAGAGTTTTCCCAAAAACCTCTTTTGGATTGCTACTTTTCTTAATCAGTCTTTTTCTGTGGCACAAAACTGACATCTATTTGTTAAACAAATGTTTTGGTATTTAATTCAATTTCTGCTACTTCTCAAGGAATGAAAAGGTCTATTTCATGAAGCAATGCATAAGGTGTTTTTGAGGAGAAATCTAGCAGGGAGATCAATTTACATTTTTTTATGGCAATTTGCATGATTGAGGTATTTCTCAAAGTACTACAACTTAGTGTAACACAGCTGCTTCAGTCACCTTTCTCTGAAGCCTAGCTGCATCTCCTTTTACACATCAACTATGTGTTCTATTTGTGATTTCCTCACCCTTTGGTAATTCACCCCCCCTTCCACTTTATTCCTTTCATTTGCTACCAGTACATTCCAATATGTGGTTTTCCTGTTGATTTACAGGACTACTGCAGCAAAATATATGTGAAACTTGTGAAATGGTTGTTTAACAGCAGACTGACCTTAGCAGGGCAATGACCTGCCACAGAAGTCAGGGTAAGAAAATAAACAAAACCCTCAGCTCCCAGAATTAGATGTCTGGGAGTGGAGGTGTTTCCAGGCAGCTCAGATACATGAATGAGTCTGCACTTCACCACAGACACAACTCACATTTAGGAGATTTTCACTGGACTGTGACCTGCCCTAGAAGTGAAATACACTACTTTAGCATGATCTTTGAGGGGAAAGATCATCAGTTGTTAATTAAAATAAACTCTTAATTCCCATTGTTTGCCCCAGAACTAGTCAGATACCTTTGTTATACAAATGGGAAGGTATCATCTGATCACCTGTCTTCTAGAAAGTTTCCCACAGAAACTTCCATTAAATTGAAGTTTTCCATTTAATAAGATTTTAGTAGAGGAAGTCAGGAAAGTTTGAGAAGCAGGCTCCTTAAGGATTCTCCCAGCTGGGCAACTTCCAATTAGCAAAAAGAATGAGGATGTAGGCTGTGTGTTTGATGCAAATTTCCACTGACAGAAACACATCTTCTGTCAGCAGATAATAGCCTTAAGAGGCTCATATATGCCTGAATGTGGCCTGAGCTGGATGCAGTCACAGTGCCAGTAACCACAAATAATATCAGTTTAAAAGTCTGATCCAAAACACTGAATAACTTTTTATGCTATAGGTTTTTTTTTTTTTTTTTTTTTTTTTTTTTTTTTTTTTTTCCTTCCCAGGCATGTTAGAAATCACTGAGGGAGATTCTCAAAAGATCGGATGTGAAGATAAGGGCCTTTCTTGGTCATACATTCTAAGAACCAAAGAATCCTAATACAAGCTTTCTGCTCTAGTGTGACATGATAGAGATAAAAATGAGCTTGCCTCTTCATGGACTCAGAATAAGCAACGTTTGCAAAAGTTCTCACTCTTGTGCAGACCTTTAGGTATCTGTCTGGGGAGATAATGGATATTCCCCCTCCACAATGGAGGGAAATGATATTAATCATATTCACTACACTTGCTTGCAGTTAGTTTGATTTTGTACTTAAACCCATCCTAGTGTAACTTCTCTGTGCTGTTTTAAAAGTTCTAGAACAGCTAGGTGTCACAATTTAAACAGGGGGCTGTAGGTCTACTCTTTCACAGGTGAGTAAATTAGCCATTACATTAACTAATTAAATAGCTTGTATAAGACAAACAGAAAGCTTAATCACTGTAATTATTTTAATAATAGCATCACCCCCTAAGTGAACTTAAGGAACTTTTAAACTTTACCTTCTAATAATCTATTTACATGTCCTTTCTTCTTTTTCTGGGTGAGTCCTTTCCCAGTTCTCATAAGGATCTTCCCCCTTTCTTCATCTCTTAGTTTATTCTCTCTTACTTGACCTTTCTTGACTCAACAATAACACTAACCTTTCCCTCTTGAAATTGCTGCAACAGTTTCAGTGCAGAAGTATACTGACTGCATCTCTGAATAAACCCTTCCCTGCTGATAGGAACCTGGGGGTATTGGCACTACCACAACATACATAAAGAAAAGAGTAGGAGTAATAATAATAAAATGAATTTTCACACAATACTTACACATCCATGAATTCAACTTTATCCATGATTGCTTAAGGAAAACAGAGCAGATTCCTAACAATATACTACATGTTTTCAGAGTTGTACTCACCTCCAGTTAACATGAGAGCACATTTACACATGCAGTTGTCATTGTCAGCATCTTTTGTACTGAATTCAGCGCCATGTAGTATCAGGCTACTCTGTTTTCCAGCTGTTCCACTGTGACCTTTTAAATAAAGCCTGAAACAGCAAGAAAAAACAATCAGTGTCACCGAAAGGAACAATAAAAGATCGAGATCTCTTTCCACATGAGGTTTGCCTTGTATTAAGTACATTCAGAAACTTCAGAAATGTCTTGTGTTTTGGCTCAATCTCTTTGTTGTTTCAGGTGTAAAATGAGAAAATTTAGGGTTTTTCAATGTGTCTGTAGTAGGACATAGTCCCTGAGCTGGAGCAGAACTGAGTAATCCACACTGGAAAATGCAAGAAAGTGTAAGGAGTCAGAGACACAAAAGAGAATGAGAGGTGCCCAGAGATGTGGAACACATTGACATAATAATTGAGTATTTGAATAGCTGATCCCTTTACTATGTCACAAAACAGCACTTACAGTTAATGGCAGCCATGTTATTAATCCCTGGTCTTGAAAGAGGATTTCAGCACTTTCAGAATCTTTAATTCAACCAGTTACAGGACAAGCCAGCAACCCAGTTCTGCCAAAGCTGTCTCTGAGTGATGAATGGAGAATAACTAAGAGTCCAAGCCACAGAAGTCTTCATGATTTGCAATGCTAAATATTCCTTTCTGTAAGGGGTCTTGTCAACTAGCTGAAACCACAACCACGACTTAGGAACCTAATCCCAGCTCCAGGAAGTAACAAGAGCATTTGTGTTGTTCAGTGCTTTTCAGTCCAAAGTCAAATGTGCCAGCTGCAGGGATGTTGAGTGGAGCACCTCCGTCTCACCAGAGGAACAATAGGGGACCTGGGCCCGTCTGACCTTAGTGCACAGTTGCAGGGACGTACACAAGGAAATGCTGAAGAGAGAAATACGAGGTTGCATACAGTGGTTTTCCATGCCTCTGCAAAACCACTTCTGGGAGTCAGACATCCCCAGGAGAATGACACTTGCAGCAAAAACTAATTTATGCACCTAGCTACCTAAATTAGACATCTGACCACTGTATTCCTATTTTTTCACAAAATAGTTCTGAAAGAGAAGGGCATTTTTTGTCATAATAGCTTCACATGCAGGAAGGAGGAGACAGGATCTCAGTGTCTACTGGAGAAATAGGAAGCCATAATGCCTACATCCCAGGAACAAGCTCTAGTCATTGGGTCAAGAGAGGAGGGGAATAAGCATCCCACACCTATCTCACTGAAAATTTACAGGCAAGAATACGTCAGCCACAGGGGAAACTAAAAACATGATTTGATATCTAGTGGAATAGACCATTCCACTGAAAAGAAGGTGAGAAACATCTGTTCTGCTTCTTCTAGGGTTATGGAAGAGGTGTGAGTATGTATCTTGAATATCTAATGTAAAATACAAAAGGATCCATGGGAGAAGAAGTAGGGCTTAAGAATATGAAATGGGAGAGATGCCTCTTTCTTTCTGGGATTTAGAACTGGGAGTGCTGTCCTATACAATGCCTTCCCAGCTTCTCCATCAAACTCAGTGAAAAATGGTTGTGAGTCAGTGATTTTCGTGGCTGCCTCTTAGATTGTTCTTCAACTTAATCCAGTGACTTTGGATGAATAAAAAAGAGCAAATATCTTTACCAGAGTGCCATTCTTCCATTTGTTTAGATGGAAGATAATTTGCTGCAAAGTGGTCACATTGTCAACAGCAGAGGTAGGCAGCATCTCTAACCCACTCTCTTACACATGAGTAGTTAAGATAAGGGCAGCTTTCTGAGATGGGGAGGATAGTATGTTCCCTAGACTGATTTATATAAAACCCAGTCCTCCCACAGAACTTTGGGTATGGAGCCCTCCTTCTGAAAGGGAGGAGAAGGGGCATACAGCTACCATATGGAAGCATTCCTTAATCAAGTGCATAGATACTGATTTTGTTGTCTTGCACACGTCTGTGGATTCTAGATACAAATACAGCCAATGTTATTAAACTTGCCATGGAGCCGTTACAGAAAAGCCTCTTCTCAGTACCTCAGTGATGTTGTGTAGGAGATAGATGCTGAGTTACTGATCCATTTCAAGATGTGAAAGTGCAGATCTAATGTTTGGGGCTCTAGAAAGTCTAAAATTCACACTTTCAAACTGATTTAAACTTCATCTAATTTTCAATTAAATTCTTCCTTCTCGATCTTTAAAAATGGAAACAATAGCAGCTACACATGCTATTCATGAATATATTAAAATAAAAATGTATTAAGAGAACCATGAGAGCTATCCTTCCAAAGTAGTTATACCAGCTACCTCCATTTGATTTTAAATGGTATTTGTCACCTGATCTGAGCCTGATGATCACATAACTTTGGATTTAATCCTTAAAGTCAATTTCATATGTAGATAAGTAAATACATGCATACACATATAAAAAATCTTGGATTATATATAAAAGCTTTTGATAGCCAAATACTTTTGGATAACACAGAAATGGATAAGGCAAGATGTAAGCCACAATAAAACATCATGAAGTCTGTCAGAAGCTTAACAAGGAATGACCAAGGAGCAGAAATCCAGCAAGATCATTGCATTACTCTATTGTCCAGTCACAGTGTCAATTACCATAATTACCATGTTACTCTATCAAAGGATGCTTGCTTTAGACAAGATTACACTAAATCTGGCTCTGATCATTGTCATTTCTTTGTTCCACACAAAGTAAAGGCTGGAATTAATCACTGGAGTTTTGCCTTGTTTTGCAAGCTGTGCCTAATTTTTTGCAGAACAAAATAAACTTCCCTGAGGTTGTGTTGATAGAAAAATTACTTTGTCACATGATATCTACAATCTGATTTTGAACTGCCATACATCCTCACTATATCAGCAACACCAAAGCTCACAGAAGTCTCATAAAGTCAATACAGAAAGCAATAGCTGTTTACTTAAATCAGAAAGACAATGCTAGCCAGACCTGATTTTATTAACAATCAACACTATAAAACCCACTTAGTCTAATAAAAAATATTCTTATACTGTAAGAAAACAATAAAGAAATGAGCAATGTGTGATGGTGTGCAATGTTTTCCCCAAAGGGGTAGGGCATTAGGATTATTTACAAGCTCATACTCTTGCAATGATATTTTACAAACATTCCACTCAGCACAGATTTAGATCTTGCCAGTAATGTTTGAATTTCCCTCAACACCACTTGTCTGGTAGGTCTCCAGTGACTTTACAAGGATAGAGCTTAGGATAGCTCTAAACCTGAAACAAGCAACTGTAGTAGGCTTACCATACTGCAGCAGTGAAGAAGTGAGCCATGTTTTAAAGCAGGAATTCTCTTGCTAGGGCAGCTCTCCCTGAACAGGCATTGCCAAAAGTTAGGAAATAAGTAAATAAATACTGTAAAGTTGACACTACTTTGGGCCAAAATCAGGCCTGAAGTAAAAAATAAAACTGAGACTGAAGCAGTCATTTCTTTTCTTTCTGAACTTCTATTCAAGCCAGATGGATCAGAACCAACCTGATGTGAGATATCAAGTCTGCACACCACTGTCCTGCACTAGTGACTGATGAACCTTGTAGCTCTTGGCAGCAGTAGCTAACCTTAATATTTAGGCTTAGGTAAGTTTTTATTATTCTCAGAATAAAATTGGTAGGATTGGACCTTTAAAGTAAACTCTGAATAACTATAAGGACAGAATTGCCCTGCCTTAGAAAAGACAGAAATTCATGGTGGAGTTCTTCTTGGTTGCTCCTGAAGAAATGGGAAAGGAAGTTAAAACAAAACAAAACAAAACAAAACAAAACAAAACAAACAAACAAACAAAAACACTAATTCTAGACAAAAGCCAAGGAGCTACATTTCCATCATTCCCACTTGCTAACAGCTGGGAAGTTCTGAAGATCTGGGACAGCAGTAGAAATGCTACTCAGATTTACAGTTTTGGTGGGAAAAACAAATTCATGCTCAAATAAACTCAAAGTCTACCTTATCTGTGTACAGTGGAATTGAAATAGCAACAAATAAGCATTAGAGAATAAATCATGAGTTAACAGAAGTAAGAGAAATATTGCATGTGTATATTAAGTTTTGAGGCCATCTGATATCATTATGAAATTCTAAGATCACTATGAGGAATGCAGAAGCTGATAGCATTAATTTAGAGAACTTTCTTAGTTGATGTACTACAGGAAAGACAGCATATTAAAAAAAAAAAAAAAAAAAAAAAAGCAACTGTTACCTCTTATCTAACATGAGTGTTAGAAATTCCCTCTGCATTTTTTCCATGTGATTATTGTTGCAATGACAGATAGGATCTATATAAACAGATGGTGAGGAAGAACTCTCAAGCATATTTTGCTTTTTGCTTTTCACCATTCCTACTGCATGACACAACTCCACTATCTGTTAGTCCCTTAAAACCAAGGCAAAGTATATTGTGTGGAAAGAAAAGTTCTAAAAATGTCACACAAACATCTGTAGGGAAGCCTGAAAAGACAATTCAAATTTGCATTTTGAGTAAGTTTCCCTTTTGATCACCTTGATAATCTGGAATTCTTCTTTCAAACATAACAAGCTTAGCTGTGTTCACACCGTGTTTGATGAATTTAACAGATGAACCTGGAATAAGTCCAAATAAAGTTCAAAAACAGTTCTATATTTCTGGAACCTGCAATCATAAAGATTGCATCGTAGATAATGAGACATTAGAAGAACTAAAAAACAAGTGCAATCAAAAATTCTTGTGAAAACTTTGTGTGCTAAATTTTAATTAAAAATAAAGGAGATGGTTTCTTCTTTTGTATTGTATTTGCTTATAGAGCACCTAACATCAGATTTTTATTTATTTATTTTTTATTGGAACTAGTGAGAGCTTCCAGTCTAGGACTCCGAGAATTTAGGTATGATCTATTTCTTTCTGTAATGTCTGTGTCTTTAGATATCACTCAGTCCTTCATTTAAAGCAGTCTCTCAATGATGGAGTTAAGATGTCTGCAAGTCTCATCCAGCTTTTTTGGTGATTAATGCATACTTTGGAAATCAACAAAAAATACATTAGCTCACTGCAAACATTAGTAGTCATCATTAGGAGATGTGGAATACCACCTCAACTACCCCAGTGTTCATGGTCATTTTTATGAGTTAACATAAGCTCCAAATTCATAACTGCCATTTCCATTGTCATAGCAATAAAGATTTGGGCACAAATCATGATTGCAATTTACAAACACCAGTAATGGCCTATGTTTCTTAACACAGAAAAATAGAGAAAAACAAGATTCTCGAAGTAGGGTTTAAAAGATACAATATGATGAATGAGAAGGACATATCAAAAGCTTGCCTTTGGGAAATCTGCAGAGAGATGCCTCTGAATTCCCACAACCCTTTTGTCTCTCATTTAGTCTCAACAGATTAAAATGTTTCTCTCTGTCACCTGCTCATTCCACATGACTGGCAGGAAGGAATCCTGAATAACAATCCCTCCTCAAGGGAGGTGTTGTTAATTTTGATGGTAAGGGTCTTTGAACAGAATGGATATATGGGGATTGGAATCCTAAGCCTGTTTCCTGTTCTGAGCCTTCTCCTTACTGGATTTTTTTTTTTTTTCCCCAGTTTCAATAGGAGCAGAAGGTACCTAAATCTCAGCCCTGCCCTTAAACTGTTGGTTACTCCTGGAGTGTGGGAATATGTCTACACATGTTAATGTAAAAGTTCACATTGTACTCTGCATTAGCTGTGTGAAAGGCATGTTTGTTTTTACAACGCAAAAGACTATCATTATTTTGTCCTCTAGGTTTGAAGTGCCTGAGGCTGAAGCATTATTTAACTAATAACTAACTTGCATGTGATTCACGCTTGCTTAGGTATAAAAATAAAGGTAATTAAGAAGCAAAATAGATGGCTTAAATCTGCTATCCAGTAACGAGCTCATTTTGAGGTTTAACAACTCATTCTGTCAAGTAGTGGGCTTTGATATATATGTAATATAGAGCAAGATTATTTCCTAAAAATGCTTATTTTCTTACACTAGTTAACTAGTTTCTTACACTAGTTAACTTAGGCCAGAATGATCAGTGTGAAGTAGACATCTAAAATTTAGATAGTTTCAGTCTGATGAAGTGAAACCCATTACTAAAGACCCTTACTTAGATTAAGTAGAGCTTTATGAATTGCTATATTATTCAACTGAACTCCATTTGTGATATGTAGGCAATAAAGTCCCTTTATGAACCAAAGCCCATTGGCCTGCAAACATTTAGGAGGACCCATTAAGAGATTATTCTCAGGTCACTCTTTTATTTCTAGACATTAACAGTAATAATATTAAGTAAAAATAAATAAATAAATAAATCAGAAACAGAGAGTAGCTTTCTTTTAAGTTCATATTTCTGGTCAAAAATGCTTTGATTATTAGGAATCACGTATAATTTATCTATTGAATAAAACATAACAACTACTAAAGTAATATTAATTATTGTTGGCTCTTCGTAATTTTTCTCAATAAGCCTTTTCCTGAATACATTAGAAAACTGCATGAACCCTCAGTAACAGTTGCCCCTGAATAAGAAAAGTACCTTTATAATAAAGACGTATTCCAAATATTTAATGATAGATAATATACTGTAAAGAGGAGACAAAATCTAAATAATCATTCCAAAGAAAATCTGCTGTGGCTGAGAATCCTGTTAAAGATGAAGCTGAAGCTAACATGTTAACTCTCTGGGAGGCTTAATTCTGGTATTCAACTTTTTCAATATTGAATTTTCTCACTAACGGATAAAGAGAAACATCCCTTTGCACACATTTCTCAATTCAGTGGAAACATGGGCTCCTTGTTGGAGATGGAGCATGAATCACTTGTGGTTATTGGGTAGTGTCCTGAGAGACTGAATTGGGTTGCAAAGTGCAAGGCATTATTGTCAGTGCTTCTGCCCTTCAGATTGCAGTTAGATTGACTGGGTACCTATATGAATGCTTATAAGGGAAGAAGAAAATAAACTTTATTCCTAAGTATAGCCTACATTTTCAGAGAAAAATGTATAACAAGTTTTGTTAGGGCAGTGACTACTCTCTTTATGAAAGCAAAACTAACACAAAACCTAATGTTTCATCATATATTATAATTGTTTAACTATCAAGAACATAACAGCAAATGAGATCATTAGATGATCATTAGAATTAAATTAAAAGCCACTCTCAACTAAAGAAAATTACATGGGAGAAATTAAAACAGCAAGATAGGGTTCATTCACCACTACTCTCACAATCTTTTGAGGTGTTTCTAACCCATTTATATGAGTTGATAACTTTATTGATGCCCATTCCAGAATGACTGATGTAAAAGTATCAACAATATGAAGAACAGAACTGTCACAGCTGATGTCTGTCTGCAGAAAAACAACATTATTAACTGTAAAAGCACAGCAATTCTAAAGTCTTCCTACTCCTAAATTTAGACCAAACTGAGCAACAGTGCATGTAGTAAATTCATAATTTATTTAACTTTATTGCACTCCTAATAGAATTTGTAACTCTGCAAACAGTTGACACAGTGGTTCTGCAAACTGTCAAAAACCTGAATAATGGAGTAAGTAGCTCTGACAACTTGAACAGATTTTTAATTTGGCACTGAATATTCTTGCTGCCAGCACATGAAAATAATTTCCTCCCACAATTCCTTAAGAAAAGTGTAAAACAAGATGACCTCTGTATTCCTCCTCTGCTGCTCTGTAGCAATGACTCAATGTTTTAATTATTAAGTTTGACATTACTGCAACTCCTTGCCCATTCCCCTGTTGAGACAAGTGAAATGTGCCAGCCGTTCATAACATAAAAAATATTAATTCAATATATCCGGAGTAAGAACATATATCTTCCAGTTTTAAAGATAAAATGGTGAAATAAAATACAGAAGTAAATGTATTTGAACAGTTTTCCTTTATAATTGCCTCAGTACAGCCTATGGGACATCAAACACCATGTGGTAAGTAGACCCTTCTTGGGATGGCGCACTATTAACAGAAATCCTTGCTGTCTCTCTGAAGAGCTTGCGCTAATTTTAGGTTGTGTTTGAGCCATGCACACCTGACAGGTCAAAGGAGAGAAACCTGATAAAGAGGAGGCTTCTGATGATGCAGGCTGACATGTGTCAGCTAATAACTAAGCCATGAGAAAAACAGAGCTACACATTACACCAAACTAAGTTGGTGTAACATTACTAAGAGCCTAGTAACCTTCCCTGATGTACTGGATGTGAATTTATAGAAATAACAAATTTGTCTTTCCTATATTAAATTTCTTTAGTAACTGACTCAAGTACTATATTCTCTGGGACCAGGTAGAGTAAGCAGGGATAAAAAGATATCCAAAAAGATATCCAGACTTACTGCTACACAATTTTTTCCTACCACAAGGCGAGCGGCCTGCCATACTGCTTTATGCAGACAAATGGTGCTTTGTCACAGCTTACAAAAAACGTCTAAAAATATGTTTATTCTGGATAGTGAACAAGCAAACATATGCTTCTACTACTTGAAATACTTGCTACAGAAGCCACAGAAACAGTCTCTGCAGCAGTGTGAGCTAAGTTTGCAGCTGATGTCAGTAACATGGTGGTGATGGAGAGGAAACATACGGCAACACTCATTTTTGCTGCTAACAGGGACGGAAACATATTTAAAGGCTACCATGACAATGATGTGTTGAACAGAACTAATTCCCTCTACTCTAATCTCTCACCAAACACAGTGCAGAAGAGAGACTTTAAAACAATACTACCATTTTCTGTTAAAACTGTTTTTCATCACAATACTTATTAAAACAAAATCATCCACCATATTTCTTTTTTCCATGGAAATCTGAAACTAAACTTTCCAGTTATTAGAATTGTTACCTTCTTACTAATGAAAAGTTTAAATCTTGCTATTGTACCACCACCTAATTAAATGCTAAGATTTTCTGCTGCTACAGAAACTACCACTTTCATCATGACTCATCACTTTATAATGTATACTGTGTTCATGTAGAAAGTATAGGGACAATTTTCATTTTTAAACTTGAAGTAATTCAATGTGATCAATGTTTCAGACAAACATGTAAACAGTAAACATATTAGTATATGTTTACTATACTAATTTGTTATATATTACTATATAAATATATTACTATACAATTTGTTATATATGTATACAAATTGTTATGTTAGCATTATAGATAAATGAACTTCTTAAAAAATAAAATTCAAAGACAGAGGTTCTAACTGAACATTTGCTGAGGAGTCAAGCATAGCCAAGTTTAGAGAAATTTGTTTAATTTAAAATGTAAAAATATTTTTCACCCAATTTAACTATACTCCCTGGGTTTGGCTGAAGCCAACAACAAAAATGCCAAAACTGATTCTCAAGGGGATTTTTCAGCACAAAAATAAAGGGAACCTCCACAGAAACTCATATTTGAAAAGTTTTTAAGGTTTAGATAAGTAATCAGACATTCTGCTGCTTACCTTTACTGAATTGCTGAAACTTGCAATGTTTGTTTATTTTTATTTTAATGTTTACCATCCATTGAAGCTTTGGGCTCATTGGAAATTGTAAAGCTTTGGTATAACTGAGCATTAGTTTGAAATTTTATTTAGCTCTGAATTGATTAATCCTGCTTGAAAATGCATTTACAAAGACCCACAAAACTCTAGGAAAATTTAAATTTAATAATTCCTCCAAAATATGCTCGGAGTTCTAAACATCTCCTAAATATAGTCTGTTGAAATTCATGTGGGTATTTAATAATAGTGGATTTCATAAATCTATGCTTTCATTGTACTGAGGGTGATGTTAATTACCCACTGCCATCCACATGGGTTGTATATTATCCTAATTAGCTGTTTTAGATAAAATATAATGGAAAACTTCATGTATCAGCATGCTTTAAGTGTTAAATTTACTCTGATGACTACTGTAGAGATACTAGCATCTTGTTACCCTGAAGTGTCATTGAAAAATATCATTTACAGACCACAATAAAATACTTATCACATTGTTTACTTAATTGAAAAAAAAAAAAAAATAATCATAAGTCACTGAAAAAGTTACAAATTTCGTAGATAGACTTATCTCAAAGAATTAAATAAATCTTAATGAGATAGGTTTATGCTCAACAATTAATGTGTGCAAGTAGTATATAATAAATGCAGTTTTGTTTCTTCTGGCTGTTGTTTGTTTTTTACTTTGTAAAGAGTGTGCTTAAAATTACGAAACTATGGTTTTGATATAAGAAGGTTAAGTACCACAAGTCCATCTCTACAACTGAATTATTCTAATTCAATCTTTTCTATGTTTCATGCCATTCATGCCAATTAGGAGAGAAAAACTGTGTCAATGACATTTAAATGTGGCATTTTTTCTCCATTTGCAGTGAAGCAAAAGAAAATATAGCTACGTACTTTTTCTCCTCATTATTTGCCTGAAGCTACGATATCAGTAAAACCTATTTAAGAATGCTTGCTTATTAATTTATGAATTAATCTATTAATTCATAAATATCCTTTTACAAAATACACTTTAAAGTCCTAAAGGCCTACTGTTTAAAAGAAAAAAAAAAGAAAAAAAAAAAAAAAGGCATTATAGCATTATCTGTGTACTCAGCAATTACACATTCTCTTTATATACTGGAATAACAACCTACTGTGCTTATTACAAGAAAACTCAGGTTTATTCAGATGAAAGTCTTTTGTGATTAGAAAGTCATTGTCACTGTATTAGATGAGTTTTATATAATGGCTAATTCTCAAGGTTCCAAAAATTATATATATATTTATGTATATAATTGTATATATATTTATGTATATATGCATATACTACTACATATAACATGTACAAACTAACAAAAAATAAAAGTAACTTCCTAAATGTAGACAGTTCTTTATTTTACTGCACTTTCACTTTTTCTTTAACTGTGGAGGTTCAATCAAATGTTTGTACAGCTTTGCCTGCCTTAGTCTGCCTGAAACAAGTAACTGTCCTAAGGGTCTGGACTATTTTTCAGAACAGAAATTGATATTTTAAATAATAATGTCCCTTTTCTTAAATATTAGTCTATCTCTTTCAAGTTCCACATTTGTGATAACATCGCAGGTCACAAATCAAGCATTGAGATAACTAATTAACATTTATGTGGGCCTGCCCTGCAGGAGAAACAGAGATCAGGAGTAGTATACAGTATGAACTATTTTGTTTGCAATGAAAGCAAGCGGTAAGAATAAGATAGAGAATAGAATATTAAAAATAAAAGAGAAAACAAAGACTAGTACTGAGACAATGTATTCAGAATCCAGAGACTTTACATAAAACAAAATAGGACAATATCCTTGAAATAACTTGTGCTAAAAAATGCCATTGATTTGGTCTGTCTCCTATAAGGAGACCACCTCCTGTGAAACATTTACACTTTTACACAGTGAAAATAAAATGCTGTCACTCTGATCAAGAATCATGCCTGATATTCCTTCAAGTTGTGCATATGGGCTAAGGATGCTGGCTAAAAAAACAATGAGAGGAACACTACCTCATAGAATTACTGAGCTGAAATATCAAAACCGAAATTTTGTTTTTCTCAAAAAGTTTCTTTTTTTTTTTTTTTCTTAAATTGAATGTTGAATAAAGTGTAATCTCTAATCACCTTAAGAAATTATTTAAATACTGAATTGGAAATATCATCTAGATTGAATAAACTTTTTCTATACATTTCACAGAATCACACAATCACCTAGGTTGGAAGAGACCCCTAAGATCACCGAGTCCAACCTCTGACCTAACACTAACAAGTCCTCCACTAAACCATATCACTAAGCTCTATATCTAAATGTCTTTTAAACACCTCCAGGGATGGTGACTCTACCACTTCCCTGGGCAGCCCATTCCAGTGCCTAACAACACTTTCAGTAAAGAAGTTCTTCCTAAGATCCAACCTAAAACCTCCCCTGGTGCAACTTTAGCCCATTCCCCCTCGTCCTGTCACCATGCATGTGGGAGAATAGACCAATCCCCACCTCACTACAGCCTCCTTTAATGTACCTACAGAGAGCAATAAGGTCACCCCTGAGCCTCCAGGTTGAACAATCCCAACTCCCTCGGCTGCTCCTTGTAAGACTTGTTCTCCAGACCCCTCACCAGCTTTGTTGCCCTTCACTGGACTCTTTCGAGCACCTTCATGTCCTTCTTGTAGCGAGGGGCCCAAAACTGAACACAGTACTCGAGGTGCGGCCTCACCAGAGCTGAGTACAGGGGGACGATCACCTCCCTGGCCCTGCTGGCCACACTGCTTCTTATACAAGCTAGGATGCTGTTGGCCTTCTTGGTCACCTGAGCACACTGCTGGCTTATATTCAGCTGACTATCAACCAGTACTCCCAGATCGTTCTCTGCCAGGCTGCTTTCTAACCACTCATCTCCCAGCCTGTAGCTCTGCCTGGGGTTGTTGCGCCCCAGGTGCAGGACCCGGCACTTGGCCTTGTTGAACTTCATACAGTTGGCCTCAGCCCATCGGTGCAGCCTATCCAGATCCTCCTGCAGAGCCTTCCTACCCTCGAGCAGATCGACACACGCACCTAACTTGGTGTCGTCTGCAAACTTACTGAGGGTGCACTTGATCCCCTCATCCAGATCATCGACAAAGATATTAAAGAGGACTGGCCCCAGTACCAAGTCCTGGGGAACGCCGCTAGTGACTGGCCTCCAACTGGATTTGACTCCATTTACCACGACTCTTTGGGCCTGGCTATCCAGCCAGTTTTTAACGCACCAAATCGTACGCCAGTCGAAGCCATGAGCAGACAGTTTCTTCAGAAGAATGTTGTGGGAAATGGTGTCAAAAGCCTTACTGAAGTCAAGGTAGACCACATCCGCAGCCTTTTCCTCGTCCACCCAGCATGTCACTTTGTCATAGAAGGAGATCAGGTTCATCAAGCAGGATCTGCCTTTCATAAACTCATGATGACTGGGCCTGATTGCCTGCTTGCCCTGCAAGTGTCACATGATGACACTCAAAATAATCTGCTCCATGAGCTTCCCTGGCACTGTGGTCAAACGAACACGCCTATAGTTTCCCGGGTCTACCTTCTGGCCCTTCTTGAAGATGGGCGTCACGTTTGCTAACCGCCAGCTGACTGGGACCTCCCCTGATAGCCAGAACTGCTGATAAATGATGGAAAGTGGCTTAGCCAGCTCTTCCACCAGTTCTCTCAGTACCCTTGGGTGGATCTCATTGACTTGCATACATCTATGTGCTGCAGTAGGTCGCCAACCATTTCCTTGTGGATTGGGAGGGCCACATTCTGCTCCTTATCCCCTTCCACCAGATCAGGGTACATTACCACAGTCACAATAGCTAATTGAAATTGTGGGAGGCATCTTTAAAATACTTACACTATATTTTTTCTTTGTGAAGAGCTTTACTGTACAGAAAATAATCATTATTGACAGAAATGGTAATAGTCTACGATTAATTTTTCATCAATTTTGTTTGGATTATTTATACTTTGAAATTATTCTGTGCTAGCAGTGAAATCTTACATTTGTGCTCCTTTGGGCATTTACAGATTTTGTTTTTGAATTTTTTCCAGTGTTAATGACCCTCTCAAATCATACTTCAGCATTGCTATAATGTGTCTGGAAAGGAATGAGTTTGTAGCTGCCAACAGACTAAAATTTAAAGAAATAAGGAATAACACATTAAAATAAATATTTTGGGTTCTGCGTGAGATTTTCAAGATTTATGATGGGATTCATGTCAAGGGATATGTCCTTCCCACTGGGTGAATCTCAGAGGAAAATACAAATCTGTTTTTCTGGAACGTTATTTTCAGATAAATTGTTCATTAAGATTTCCATTCACTTACCTATGTTTGTTCAGTCCTGATGAAGAAGTCAGTTGACAGTTTATGAATTTCTACTAATTAGATTAATGGGGTTAATTTGGTAGCTGAGGAAAATGACATTAGCAAACAGTAAAGGATATTGAAGAATTGCTTTGTGGAAATGACAGGAAATGTAATTATTTCCAAGTATGGAAATAATATAAAGTTGTACTGAGGACAACATAATTGTCATTATCTCCTTCTTATCATAGTATATATTTTTTTTTATTTATTTATTTTTGCGTGCACACTAAAGAGTGTGCAACAGTAATGAAGCAAGAATGATTTGACCTTCAGTGACAAGTGACAGCTCTGGTGGCCCTGACTCAGCAAAGTACTTAGTATACGCTTAAAAAAAAAAAAAAAAAAAAAAAAGTGTTTAAATGCATCACTGAATCAGAGCCTCAGTCCACTTTGGAAAAAAAATAATAATAAAAAAAAATAATAATAAAGAGGAGGGAAAAGAGAAGAAAAAAGGCAAAGAGGAAGAGAGGAAGAAAGGCCTCCCTTACTCATATAGGATTATTTACATTGCAAGTATGACACTGAGTTTTGTTGTTTTTGTTTTTTTTTTTAATTTAAAGATTATGAGATAGAAAACAGGATGTAGAATGAAAATACATACCGAAGCATGTCCCTCCCCCAAACTGAATAATTTGCAACAGCTCTTGCTTGATCTGTTTATTCTTTATTGGCTCTGCCCTACAACATGCTATGCTCATTCTCTGGCCTTCTCCATTATCATACAAAGGTTGTACTTTCATTTTGATGGTAAGTACATAAGAAAAGGTAACATTTTAAAAGTGACTGATACAGAGTGTCTCTGTGCAATGTTTATAGTTATTTGAAAAATAAATATTAGCTTCACTGTTTGCTTGGTTTTCTGAATGCAAAATTTAGTTTAAAAAATGCCAAAATGAGTTATGTGGCACTAAGACCTCTGTAGAAAAATATAAACAGACTGTTAAAACATATTTCAACTCCCTTGGCGTCATTTGTGGCTGATAAACAGTCATATATGAGTGAAAGGTTCACTGACTGTCACCCATTTATGATCCAAGTTTTTTGCTGGTGCCACACTGACCAGGCTAACAGTGATCTGCATGTCTTACATTTTTTTGTTGGTTTCGTTTTTTCCCTAAAAACACAGGTCATGACCTCCTAAGAGCTGAGATTCAGAATAACGTTTCTCTCATTCAGATGTCATTGAGGTACATAGGGTTTTACTTCAATGCAACCAAATTACAACACTAATAAAACAAAATAGAATACAAAGGGTGCGTATGTGTTCAGGTCAAGTGTTATGAGCTGTTCCTGCACTAATTTAAAACTGACACATCAGCCTCTAGCATCTGATGAAACAGAAGACTGGTTTCTCTGTGGCACAAGACACATTTTTTTTTTTCTAGTTAGACTTCCAATGTTATTGAGTACCTTTTTCCTTTGAGATTATGAAGAAAATTTATTTTAACTTTGCAGACCAATCAACCAACAACAACCACAACAAAAAAAGTGCAGTGCGTCAGATACCAGAATAGTTCTGTACTCTGATGTTCCAATTTGATCTATTTGTAGGTTTATGTGAAGTTGTAGCTCTGCAGACATGGTGTATGCCTTCAGTTTTTGCTCTAACTCATCAACTGCACTGATGCTGTGGAACAAATACTGTATAATAAAACTTTTTATTACCTTCACTTCAGAGAGAGACACAGCAAAATCAGCTATGATTTTATTCAGTAGGAAAAACAAAGTAAAACAAAACAACAAACTCTTTACGACTGTTTTAGCTACTGACTCCGGAAAAAGCTGGGATGATCCCTTTCTCTAATTCTCTTCAAGCCTCATAGATACACTCTGCTTTTTAACTCCTGAAAAAAACAAATTCACAGAAAATAACACACTATTTTGCTGAAAATACAATAAATCAGGGCAGAAAGTTCACAGATTCAGGGTTGATAATGATAGGAAAAAAAAAAAAAAAAAAGAACCTAGAGTTGGTAGGCTGTGCAGTTGCTAACATACATTGGAGAATTTAACAATGAACATACTAGATTAAATAAGGGTCACTATAAGAATTCCTACATGTTTTTTTGCAGGCAGATGAAAGCTTAGTCTGTTGGGTCTCTGAGCAGACATGAGCTCATTCTGCCCACACTCCATCCTGGCTGGAAGCTCTAGTGTTGTAATAAGCACGACACTGAGCCCACTCAAGGGCAGGATATATTAGCTTGGGCTTGGTGCCACATAGACAGGTCTGTCCAGCTTCTGTTTAGCTCAGAGAGTGGGCAGAGAGAACCAACCCCTATGCAGGCACAGAAAATGAACATCACTCTGTTAGAAGCTCTACAGAGATTTCCTCCAGTCCATGCCATTCTTTGCTTCCACATTGTGGAGATTTTAAGTTTGAACTTTCAGCTAATGAAAGGTGAAATTAATCTCATGCCTGTCAGGGTGGGGTCCCATTTAGTAAACCAGAAAAATGTGGATGTTTCAGAAAGCTTTCCGAATTATTACTTTTTTTATCTGGAGATATTGTCAATAAAGCTAAATAAATTATTCATAATCTTGTCAAAAACTTTGGAGTCAAGTTCACTTTTATAGAAAACTTGGTCATCCACAGGAAGATACTGTCTAATCCTTTAAAGACACATCTCATTGGATGTATCCACATTCCATTTTTTTTTTGGCCTTGCATTTGGAAAAGTCAGTTTCTTCAGGTTTAACTAGAGTTATGACAAGAACAATGTACAGGTTAAATCGTTTGACCTGGACCTGTATCTGCATCTTGAAAATGCTTTCCATGCCATTATGTAATGCTAGGAAGAATGATACGATCATGGAATCTGCATTAAAGAAACCTAAATTTTACTGAGATACTTTTCTCATCACAGAATATCAGAATCACAGAATCACCTAGGTTTGAAGAGACCTCCAAGATCACCAAGTCCAACCTCTGACTTAACACTAACAAGTCCTCCACTAAACCATATCCCTAAGCTCTACATCTAAACGTCTTTTAAAGACCTTCAGAGATGGTGACTCAACCACTTCCCTGGGCAGCCTATTCCAATGCCAAACAACCCTTTCAGTAAAGAAGTTCTTCCAGATGTCATTTTACTTCTGAATTTTACTTTTACAGTCATTTAATGTTTGTGCCCTTGAACTCAAAGATTCATTATGTTGTAATGTTAAATCATCAGTGTACCAGTGATTTACAACCAGTAATGAAAAAGTCTAAATGCTAAAGTGTGATACTGTTTCCATCTATACCTTTGAACATGTCCTTCTTACACTTGGCACACAAATTTTTACTATGGTAATCAACATTTTGATGGTCACTATAAATATTATAGAATTTTAACACTTCTGGCATTATGCAAGACCTAAGTAAATTTACAGAAGGAAAAAGTAGCAGCAAGAATTCTCAAGTGCTGATTAAGAAAACAATTGTAACATTTAAAAGCATTTTTGTGCTATTTAATTTGTTATTAGAAACAGAACCAATTGAAGACATTACTTATGTCCCTGTGATGGACAGCATGAATTTAAATGCCATCTAATCTTGAAGATGTCTGTATATCCTACACAGCCTACTTTTGATATAAAAAAATTCCTCATAGGAACAAATACAGTGACAAATATGCAGAAATATCTCAGCTTCACAAGGTTCTTTTATTCAGGAACTGTTTCATGTCAAAGCCCGACTGAGAAAAAGAAATTACTTTGACTTGATGTTTCTAGTTTCTACAATATGCTAAATTCTACTCTAATACAAATATTCATAGGTTGAAGATCTTTGTAAATGTTTCATCAGAAGAGGATTAAAGACACACAGAGCCCCTTTTGCCATTGTTATTGGATAAGTGGGAGCTGTTACCTTGATGATAATGAAGTCCATTGGCACTAGGCTTTTATAAACATTGCTAAAATGCTTGTTTTACACTCATGCTTAATACAAACATATATGGATGGCATAAAGAAACAGAGGCTTAAAAAGGAGAAACACTGTACAAAAATAATTATTACTCATCAAGATAATCCTATCAAAATGACAATATTTTACATTGGAAAACAGAAAAAAAAAAAGCCATTAGCTTATAAAAACCCATTCAGCTTTCTCCTCAGTGCCCCTCTTCATGCTTTGCGTGTCCCTGGTAGCTGCAATATAGATGGTGAAATCCCCACTGAATTACAATATGTAAGTTGAACAAGTAAGATCACTACTGAGTTTACATATGTGTTTTTCTGCAAACATTTACATACATTAAAGACTTCTCACAGATTTGTGTGCATATGTGGCAGCCCTCAGTGTGGTTTCACTACAGTGTTCTTGCTTTCCATTATATTACTTTCAAATACAAGTCTAATATTTTTTTAATATATATATATTTTTTTTTCTGTACAGATAAATACCAGTAGTAGAGCCACCAGTAGTCTTTCTGCTCAACCTTTCATATAACAATTTACTGTTCCAAGTTGATACTCCACACATAACAGTTGTGGTTTCTATTCACTCAGCAAGAGAAGGGTTTTAAACCACAAAGATTCCCTCACAACGGTGATGTAACCAGCAACGTGTCCTACTGCAAAAAAAAAAAAAAATTGTTCAAGATTCGCTGAGTCTTGGAGTATAAGCAGAGTATATAAGCAAGTATAAGCAGAGTTGTTTGTACAGCGTCCAGAGTTTAGGGATACTCCTCTCTGTTTCATACCATATTTGCATCGTTTATCAAAGACTAGTAATTCAAAGTACAACATAGCCTGTGTAGCAGGGAGCACAATCTTGTACTTCCCTCTCCCACCTCATTGACAAGTGATATCTCACCAAGTACCTACCATCTGCTGAGCAGTGAATTCCTTCCTGAGTACTATCAGAGATTCAATGAAGAGCCTTTCCCCTTCAGTACGTATTGCTGCATTCTCTTGGGAAACAGTAACTGTGCTCTGGATTCTCTCTAGTAAATGAAGGGCTTAGCCCATTTTTATTTTTATTATTTTTTTTTTTTTTCTGAGTAAGACAGGACATTGTCTGCTACTTCCAGGCCATGGGCTGTGAATCATCAGTGGATATAAATGCCTTGCTATTTTCAGAATTTACTAATGGTTACTCTAGGCAGTTCTCTGCTCCACATGTTGCCTGATTTGGCTTTCAGTCTAAGGAGCTTATCTCTTCCTAGGCATGCAAAGAGAATTGAGTGTCCCAGTTAGGGTCCTGCAGTCTGTTCTTAGAGCCCAACAACTTTAATATTAGATATATAGATATTAGAAATAAAGATTTCATCTTATCCACCTGTAAGAAACCATGTCTGATTTGTGTATAAGTACTTAAATTCACTAAATCTAGGATGATGTTTAAGTCTAGTAGATTGTTACAAACTCCTTCTTTTTTTCTTGCCTTAAGTAATCAGTAGCTTGAATTTATGTGCTTATTTTATTGTAGATAAGCTTTTTGGGAAAATAAGGTACTTTTGTTCTTACTCGTGTTATTTATTTATTTATTTTTTAAAATGCGTGTAAATGCGTGTAGGAAAATATGTATGAATATATGAAGAAGAGTTAATTCACTTTTGGTGAAATAAGTATATCAATCTGGAGAAGGTAATTGGAAATTAACCAGTTGAGAAAAAACAAACAAACAAACAAACAAAAAACCACAAACAAACAAACAAACAAAAAAACAAAAAAAAAAAACAAGACTGAAGACAGCAGTAATTAGAGGCAGCTTGAAAGTTCTAATAATGAAAATTGACTAATAAATATTTATGTTCTGTTGATGGATAAGTGGATACACAGAAATGTTTTGGTCAGTTATGTTACATATACTCTGGGTAACTCACACTGAAGGCTTTAGTTTCGTCCGGAAAAGCAGGCTTGTTGTCAAACAGTGTATACCTTGTTAAACCAGTGAAATACTTTCCTAAAGTCTCAAGGAAAGAATCTCTCAGAGTTTATGGGATACCTTTTCTTTATGACATATCCTAGATATTGATGCATTATAGAGTTCCAGAGCTATCTGTGACCAAAGCAAGGCATGGAATGAAATATTAGGGGCGTTTAATGGTGTATTTTTACAGATACAGTCTGTAAAATACAAACTTATATTTTCAGAATTGTATACAGAACTGTATATAGTTGTATACATAATTTAATTTCTGTATGAAAATTGTACTATTTTCAGGCTGACCTTATGTATATGAATGCTCGTTTGGTGTTCCAAAAAAAAAAAAAAAAAAGGAGTATTTTGCAATTTTCTGAAATGCAAAAAAATAAAAAATATTGTGATTGATTGATTTTGAAAGTTGAGGAAGTCTGTGCTCTTCAAAGTATATTACTGTAACTGAATGTACAGATAGATATTCTTTATCAAAAGGGCCTGAAGACTAATACCAGCCTTCATTTGACTTGGGATTAGAATCATGCAATCATTCAGATCATCCAGTTCTAACCCCCCTGTCATATGCAAGGATGCTACCCACTAGATCAGGTTGCCCAGGGCCTTGTCCAACCTGGACTTGAGCACCTCCAGGGATGGGGCATGCACAGGTTCTCTGGGCAACATGTTCCAATGCCTCACCATCCTCTGAGTGCAGAATTTCTTCCTAACATCTATTCTAACTCTCCCATCTTTTAGTTTAAAACCATTCCTCCTGTCCTATCATTATCTGCCCGTGTAAAAAGTTGCTCTCTATCATTTTTACGAGCTCCCTTTAAGTATTGAAAGACTGCAATGAGACTCCCCAGAGACTTGTCTTCTTCAGGTTGAACATGGCCCACTCTCTCAGCCTTTCTTCATAGGAGAGGTGTTCGAGCCCTCTTTTCATCTTCATGGCCCTTATCTGGACCTGTTCCAACAGCCACATCCTTCTGGTGCTGGAGGACCCAGACCTGGATGCAGCACTCCAGGTGAAGCCTAACAAGGGCAGAGTAGAGGAGGACAATCACTTCCCTCCATCTGCTGGCCACTCCTCATCACTGGGAATGTAGCCCTTTTGGGCTGCATGCATGCACTGATGGCTTGTGTCAAACTTTTTGTCCACCAGAACCCTCAAGACGTTCTCTGCAGGGCTGCTCTCAATGAATTCTCCCAGTCTGTCCTCATGTCTGGGATTGCCCCAACCCAGGTGCAGCACCTTGCATTTAGCCTTGTTGAACCTCATTAGGCTTACCTGGGCCCAATACTTAAGCTTGCCCAGGTCCCTTTGAATGGCATCCATTTCTTCTGTTGTATCAGCTGCACCACTCAGTGTCATCTGCAGACTTGCTGAGGGTGCACTCGATCCCACTGTCTTTGTCACTGATAAAGATACTAAACAGCACTAGTCCCAAGACAGAGCCCTGAGGGATACCACTCATCATTGGCCTACACCTTAACATAGAAGCATTGATCACATCTCTCTGCCTTCAAGCCTATTATGGCAGGGTCATGGCTTCATGGCTGCAGCCCATGCTTTATCTTCTCTCAAACACAGCAGATAGGCACTAAATGGTGCAGATCTGCCTGTTACATAGTTTCAGGGTGATAATAAAGAATAATGCACCACTTCACAGACGGCCTATTTTGCTAAAATGAATCTGTCTTCTTTGTTCTTGGAGAGAATACAGGGGGCAAAATTCTTTGGTGATGGCAAATGCCCCCTCCTCCCCACCTAGTAACACACCAAAATGGGTGTGGGGCACGGGGGGAAGAAGTACACTACTGCCTTACCTACCATTCAACAGAGCCTTCTTCGCTTGCCCTCATGAGCTTCATCCCTCTTCTATTTATTTTCTTCATTCTTTCTTACTATTCAATTGCCTTTCACTATTCAATCATTCCTTTACAGTATTCACTGTACATGCATTCTCATTATATTCCTCCTTAACACAGAAGACCTCTCTCCATTCCTGTCCCAGGATAGTCAGGGCCGTGGCACAGTGAACTACAAATGAGCTTTATAAAGTTAGAGGTGGGAAATGATTGACTGTGGATAGATTGCATACATGAAGATTTATGAGGATGAAGTTACATTTTATTATTCACAAAATCCTCAAGAATATTTGCATCAACTTTCAGTTAGTCAAAGAAAATATATCCTTTCTGCTTACATTTGGAGATAGTGCATAGACTGTCAGTGAGTTTTAGTCACTGATATCATATAGCAATGATATGACACTGGCCTTTTTCCAGAAAGACTGATGGTTAATGGGCATCAGATTGAATCTCCACATTTGCAGTATTTCAACCTTACAGAATATCATTGGACTGAGAGTGTTCTTAAATAGAAAAATGATATTTCAGCCAGATATTTATATATACATAGAGATATTAAATCTTTGTTCCATATTATCTATTTTATACCATGGCTTGGTGAAAAAATGTTAAATATATTTTAAAATTATGTAAAGTATGTATACCACAGATATCATTCTGACTGTTGATAGAATTTTTGCATGGGTATTTCCTCTGAAGCAAACTTGAAAATTGAATTTTAAGCTTCCAGAGAAGCATGAATTACTATGGGTTCAAATTTTTATACCATGTCTATTTTTTTTGAGTAGATTTCTTATTTTCATATCAGGCTGGGGACTGGGCACAGAATTTGTGTTTATTTTCTTGCTTTGCTACAGATTTCATATGTGTCCTCCACTGTACTTTTTCTTCTCTAACTGAGAATGGGGCCTTTGAAAGTTTACTGTGATACTAGCAAAGAAGCTAAGAAGATGGCTCAGAAAAACTTCCAAGACAGGCTGATCCCCTGTTTTACTTAAATTACTGGAATTACTTAAATTAAAAAAGAAGAAAATTTTGCTTATGCTAAATGAATCACTGAAAAACCTGGGTAATAGCAAAGAACAACAATATTTAAAAGTGAAGTTTTGTACACTGAGGAGAGTAACACTAGCTTGTTAATATCCTGCTTGTGAGACAGCAATAGATTGCAGAATGTTTTTTAGAATAAATAAACATAAAACCAGGTGTCGCCATTAAAATCATGCTTTAAAAATAATATCTCCTTTTACCTATTGCAGCAATTTAATTGGTAGAATTTAAAAGGCTGTGCAAAAAAAAATGTTTTTTCTCCACTGTCCTGGTTTCAGTTAACTGCCGGCCAGGTTAAACCACGACATCCACTTTACTAAGAGAAAAGTGTGATATATTTTTTTTTTGTACCAAGTTCCAGCATTTGTTCAACAATGGTGATTAAATAAATCATTAAGTTCCATCTTAAACGAACAAACAAAATCAATATTCAAAAACTAACAATACATCAAGGCCTCTGGCTCCAGGCTACCTACCTAGGTTGCTTAAGAAATCAGACAGAGGTTATACTATTGCTGAAACTAAGTATACAAACTCTTAAAAAAGCAAGAGCTAAAAAGTCCACTAAAAACTCTCTGCGACCAGCTCCCATAAAGTTTAAAGATCACTAGTTTACATTGAACACCTGATCTGGTTTCCCAAATCAAAAACTGGAGAGAGACAGTATTTTGTGGAGTTTGGAAACTTTGCTACATAAATAAGTATGAAGCACAAGACCACATCAGTGGTTTGAAATTATTTGAAATCCAGTTTGCAACAAATTCTACCAACTGCTCGCCTTTGAGGACCCCGTAGATCTACATCTTCCCTACATAACTGATATTCCCCTGTCAACTTGCCTCTTGTTTATTATTGACACCTTAAGTCAATGGTCTCTGTTCATCCTGAGTTCTCACTTGTCTTCACCAAACTCAAAGTCCTGTCCACGTAGCAACATTGACTTTTCATTTAATCATATTCCTCCACGAATAAGACCAGATGTAATCAGTCTTTGCAGTGATGGAATCTTTTTTAAATAACAGAATGACTAAATACTAGAATACATTGTGATAGGGTATATTGGAAGGGTATATTTAATCTCTTTAAGGATTCTGAGGTACAAACAGTCTGGCCAATTTAATGTTTTATTTCTCCCAGTCTTCATACCATGCCTTGCTCCCCCATGCTGCTCCTGCAACATGAGTAGCAAAACCAGATGTGTGTGCAGCCTGATTTTCAGAATCACAGAATCACAGAACTGTAGGGGTTGGAAGGGACCTCAAAAGATCATTGGGTCCAACCCCCCTGCCAAAGCACGTTCCTCAGAGCAGGCTGCCCAGGTAGGCGTCCAGACAGGCCTTGAATATCTCCAGAGAAGGAGACTCCACAACCTCCGTAGGCAGCCTGTTCCAGTGCTCCGTCACCCTCACCGTGAAGAAGTTCTTTTGCATGTCAGTGCAGAACTTCCTGTGCTTTAACTTGCAGCCATTGCCCCTTGTCCTATCCCCACAAACCACTGAGAAGAGGTTGGCTACATCCTTCTGTCCCCCACCCCTCAGATATTTATATACACTGAGGAGATCCCCTCTCAGTCTTCTCCAGGCTGAACAGACCCAGGTTTCTCAGCCTTTCCTCATAAGGAAGATGCTCCAGGCCCCGTATCATCTTTGTGGCCCTCTGCTGGACTCTTTTCAGGAGATCCCTGTCTTTCTTGTACTGGGGAGCCCAGAACTGGACACAGTACTCCAGGTGAGGCCTGACCAGGGCAGAGTAGAGGGGGAGGATCACCTCCCTTGACCTGCTGGCCACGCTCCTTTTAATGCACGCCAGGATCCCATTAGCCCTCTTGGCCACAAGGGCACACTGCTGGCTCATGGTCAACCTGTTGTCCATCAGGACCCCCAGGTCCTTCTCCTCAGAGCTCCTCTCCAGCAGGTCGTCCCCCAGCCTGTACTGATATTTCAGGTTGTTCCTTCCCAGGTGCCAGATTCTACACTTGCTCTTATTAAATCTCATTTGGTTTCTTCCTGTCCACCTCTCCAGCCGGTCCAGGCCTCGCTGAATGGCAGCACAGCCTTCTGGAATGTCAGCCACTCCTCCCAGCTTTGTGTCATCGGCATACTTCCTGAGGGCAGACACTATTCCCTCATCAAGGTCATCGATGAAGATATTGAACAAGACCGGAACCAGCACCGACCCCTGGGGAACACTGCTAGTCAGAGGCCTCCAGCCGATCACCACCATCTGAGCTTGGCCAGTCAGCCAGTTCTCAACCCACCTTGCCGTCCACTCATCTATCCCACACTTTCTCAGCTTTGCTAGTAGGATATCATGGGAGACAGCATCAAAAGCCTTGCTAAAGTCAAGGTAGATTAAATCCACCGCTCTCCCCCCATCTACCCAGCTGGTGATGCCATCATAGAAGGCAACGAGGTTGGTCGAGCATGACTTCCCCTTGGTGAATCCGTGCTGACTACTCCTCATAACCTTCTTCTCGTCCAATTGCTTGGAGATGGCATCCAGAACAAGCTGCTCCAATACCTTTCCAGGGACAGAGGTGAGACTGACTGGCCTGTAGTTTCCCGGATCCTCCTTCCTGCCCTTCTTGAAGACCGGAGTGACATTTTCTATCCTCCAGTCTTCAGGCACCTCACCTGTTCTCCAGGACCTTTCAAAGATGACAGAGAGCAGTGCGGCAATCACATCTGCCAGCTCCCTTAGCACACATGGATGCATCCCATCGGGACCCATGGATTTGTGTGCATTGAGCCCACTCAGACACTCCCGAACCACTCCCACGTCCACCAGGGGAAGCCCTCCATTTCCCAGACTCTTTGTCCTATTGCCAGGGGCGAGGAGCCCGGGGGGAGTGTCCTTGAAGCAAAGGCTGAAGCAAACAAAGCATTCAGTATCTCTGTCTTCTCAGCATCTCCTGTGACCAGGACACCCCCCCCCATTCAGCAAGGGACCCACATTATCCCTAGTCTTCCTCTTGCTGTTTATATACTAGAAAAAACTCTTATCCTTTATCTCTTTTGCAAACCTCATCTCTAGGTGGGCTTTAGCCTTTCTCGTCATGTCCCTGCAGGCCCTGACAACACATCTATACTCTTCCCAAGAGGACAGGCCCTTTTTCCACATTTCATAGACCTTCCTCTTCCTTTTGATCTTATTGATGAGCTCCTTGATCATCCACACGGGTTTCCTGCCCCCCTTCCCTGATTTCCTGTTCTTTGGGATGCACCAATCCTGAGCATGGAGGAAGTGCTGCTTAAATGTAGCCCAGCTCTCACAAGCACCCTTGCCTTCTAGCAACCTATCCCATGAGATACTCCCAAGCAGGTCCCAGAAGAGGTCAAAGTTGGGTCTTCCAAAGTCCAGGGTAGCAATCCTGCTTTTAGCCTTACTTCCTTTGCCTAGTTCCATCTGGAACTCCACCATCTCATGGTCACTGCAGCCCAAGATGCCCCCAGCCTTCACATCCCTAACAAGGCCATCCCTGTTGGTAAAAACGAGGTCCAGGACAACCCCCTGCCTTGTCGGCTCCTCCACCACCTGCATCAGAAAATTGTCCTCAACGCATTGTAGGAACCATTTGGACTGCTCGTGCCTGGCCGAGTTGCTTACCCAGCAGGTGTCTGGGTAATTGAAGTCCCCCACGAGGACCAGTGCTCATGATTGTGAGGCTACTAGTAGCTGCTCGTAGAAGGCCTCATCGACTTCCTCCGCCTGATCTGGAGACCTATAGTAGGCCCCTACCACCATGTCTCCCATACCAGCCCACCCCTTAATTCTTACCCACAAGCTCTCCACTTGTCCTTCACCCTCCCCCAGCTGGAGCTGGGTACACTCTAATTGCTCCCTCACATAAAAGGCAACCCCACCCCCTCACTTCCCCAGCCTGTCTTTCCTAAAGAGGACATAGCCCTCCATGACTGCATTCCAGTCATGTGAGCTGTCCTACCACATCTCAGTGATCACAACGAGATCGTGACCCCGTGACTGAACACAGATCTCGAGCTCATCCTGTTTATTTCCCATGCTCTGTGCATTGGTGTACAGGCACTTTAGGGAAGCAGCAGGTGCAGCTTGTATTACCCTTGGGGGAATACAAGAAGAAGATACTGGACAGGGGATTGGGAACGCTACCTTCTCTGAGGAGCCCTCAGACAATCCTATGGGAGAGCTCACAAGTTCTTCCCTGTCTTCAACAGTGACAGTAGTGATGACTTCCCACAGCCCTTCTCTGTCACCTTTAGCTCCCCTCCCTTCCCCCATCAAACCTAGTTTAAAGCCCTGGTAATCAGCCCAGAGAGCTTGCTCCCCAACACACTTGCGCCCCACTTGCTCAGTTGGTGTCTGTCCATAGCCCACATACCCGGCTGCTCAAAGAACGGCCCAAGATCAAAACATCCAAATGGTCCAGACACCACCTCCCTCAGCCAGTCATTTACCTGTCCTGTTCTGCTCCTTCTATCTGCATCCCAGTCACCCAGCAGGAGGACAGAGGAGAACACTACCTGCACCCCAGTCCCCTCAACAACCTCCCCAGGGATGCAAAGTCCTTTTTAATATTCTTCATTTTTCTAATAGCAGCTTCCCAGTATTCAACCTGAATGACTATGAGAGGATAGTAGTCCTCTGGTTTAACGAGTCATGGCAGAGCCTTCCTAACATCTCTGACATGTGCCCCAGGAAGACAACACACTTCTCTGGATAGGTTATGTGGGTGGCAGATAGGAGCCTCAGTGCCCCTCAGTAAGGAGTCCCCAATCAACAGGACTATCCGCTCTTTTTTTTTTTTTTTTTTTTTTTTTTTGTCGGGGGCAGATGTCTCTTTCTGCTCTGAGTTGAGACAAGGGTCCAGCCCCTTGTCTCTTGCGGACAGTCTAGCCCTCTGTTCTGCATGTGTTCAATGGGGGCAGCCTCTACCCCTAGTCGGGACATAGGAGAGGGCTGCCAAGCAACAGCAGGGGCAGGGAGACCCCTCCTATCTGTCACCCTCAGAGACTCCCTCAGGCTGCCAATTTCTCACTGCAGCCCAGCCACCTGCTCGAGGAGTCCCTGAAGCAGGGCACACCTGCACCTGTGACAGTGCTCTCTTCCCTCATGGCCCAGATGGGCCTCCAGATTCCGGAGTTCCCCGCAGTCATCTGTCTGGACTGCCACCTCCCCCCTCAGGGGATCCACCTGGGTCCCCACGTGAGCCCAGAGGGGCAGCATCTCCTCTGTTTAGGTTGCCACCTTGGACCGACTGCTGCAATGGGTGCCCACCATGGTGAGGTCTAGGTTCTCCTCCCTGTCCCACTCGAACTGCCCCGTGCAAACTGCCTGCACTAACTGCCAAGCCGGTCCTGTTAGCGCGTCCTGTTTGCGGTGCTACAAAACCCAACATCAAACATGCTGTTCAAAACCCAACATCAGCAAATCTTCTTTCATTGACTAATGTGTAGGATTATAAAGTGTGGTGCCCAAAATTCCAGCACATTCTTACTTTCCCTGGTTAATTTTGGAGCGTCTGAGGACACAGGTCAGCATATAGCTCCTAAAAGCAGCTAACAACATTGACAGAGTATCAAGAGTGCACAATTTAGGTTCTACATAGGAAAAGAGGAGAAGCCATGTGGATTCTGAGAATCTCTTCTAACTTAATTTTTTATAGTTCCATGAATACATCTTTTGACTTAAATTAAGAAACACTGTACTAAATGGGAGCTTGTAAGATTGGACTCATCTTACTCTATGGAGATTTTACCTGACACAGGACAAGACTTGCAGAGATGTTCAGATAGAGTTTTCACCTTGTTTACAGACTGCCCTGTAAATCTTTTTGTGTAAATAAGAAGCCTAAGGATGTTCTAAAGGAAATCAATCACTTTGATACTTCCAGGCTATTGAAGCTTTCATGTGAGGTGCAACATCGGTTTTCCCGTTTCAGTTATTTATCATCATGCATTTGCTGTTTCAGTGTACACATTCTTATCTCAACTTTCTTCTTTGCAGTCATCATCTGGGATAAATAGATTTTATTCTGCAATCCCAGAAACCCTTTTGGAGCTGTCTCATTTTGAAAAAGAAACAAGTATATTTTTAATATACATGTGTTCAGCATTACTTTTTTTAATCATAGATTCTTTAGGCTAATAAAAAGTAGTAAAGAGAATACAAACAGCCTGGAGAAAAAACAGAACCCTCTGAAATCACCAATTGGGAGTAATCCAGAATGAATCGAACTTTGCAAAACATTGGGATTGGATTTTGGAAAAACAGCATGAAAATGATTATTCATATTTTCTTAGACATCTTTTAGCAGTTTTTTTTTTTCTTTCCCAATCATTTTCTAACTTACTCTATTCAGATGCTAGAACTAGAACCTTTATAATATTTTTTTGTGTCTTCCAAATGTATAGGTACTGCTATAGCATGCACAAAAAATGTTCAACTTTTTGAGCTTTTCCTTTCTTTTCAATAACTTTCCTCTGTTTCAGATTTCCTTGATCTACTGCCCAGACCAGATTGGAAATTTGTCTCTTTACTGGTTATTACTTCGTTAGCCTGTATTATTTGAAATTAATATAGAGTGCAGCTGGTCTACAATTACTTACTTTTGCAAACAGCGTTGAAGAAGCAATATTTAATGTGGGTCACCAGCAGAAAATCCTAATAGCTTCCAAAATAAAAGAGCATCTAATTTGTTTGGAAGAATAATTCCAAATTATCAGTCAGTGAAGTTTTGAAAAGGTATGCTGTTCTGTGTTTGAGGTATTGAAAGCAAACATGGCAAACGCCTGACTACTGACAACTGTGAAAGAAAGGCACTGCATGCAGAAGGTTGTGAACTGTGCTTTACAACTTCAGAGGGATTATTTAAATTCATAATGGCAGCTCCTCTGATAAAGGGAAAACAGTATCCTCTGAAGAGTGGCCAGCTGTTGAGGGCTCAATAATCAGGCTTTTATTTGGCTTCCCTTCTGGAGTTGCTTTTATCAAAGATAGTGATGCTGGCAAACAAAATAAAGTGCTGTTATGTCATAGATACATTTTTGTAATAATTTCTGGAAGAGCCCAATATAACTTTGTTTTGCAAAATGTCTGTTAGACATATATCTGTCTGGGTATAGGCCTAGTACATTTGTCAAGCATAAAAATTAATTTAGATTTGCATGTGTCTTCCAAATCCATATTTCCAGAACTGTCAGCCTGTTTCTTGCTTGTTTTCTTCAAATATTCAGATATGTATGAGTAAAAAGTATCAATGATTTCATCTGAAACTGCAAGGGCCAACAGAGATGGACAGAGACTTTTGACATCTTCATGTTTCCCTCTCTGTTTATTCCAGAATGGAATTGATTCCCTGTTCCCTGGACTGAGGATCTTCATTACTACCTTAAGGAGGCCATGCAGACAGCTTGAGCCAAGTACATTCTGGCCTTTAATTGGATTATGAAGCAGAACAGGAACCAGAACTGCAGTCACTGTTCTCAAGATAAATTCCTACTGAATTTTGTGTATATGTGACTTGAACAGGGGTAGCAGAATTCAGCCTTGTTTCCTAATCTTATATTTCTTTTGAGGCTTGCACACACATTCTGATTTAATTTCTGCACTTTTGAAATACACCCCTTTTGGTTTTTCTTGTTGAGGAAGAAGAAATCTTGTGGATCAGTTTTCACAATTGTTTCCACATTCAGAAAATATGGTTTATACTACCAAAAGATGTCCCTTTCTTCTAATGAAGGAGGGTTTATTTTCCTTTCTTGAATACCTCCCTGTTCTTATAGACATATTGGAGACCTACAGTTATTCAGGATGATTTTCCAGGGCTATGCTGATATCCATCAACATGTTAAATCTAATCTATTTAAGAAATCTACAAGAGTCTGTCTCAACAGCCATGATGGAGAAACAAATTCTATGCCCAAGTCCTTTAAGGGCCTTTTGGCCCTTAAGGCACAGATGAGAAAGGACGTATGAAGAAAGGTTACCTATTGGGCTAAGGCTTGCTATTTGACCTTGAAATTAACTGGCTCACAATATCCTTGTCTGTATGGTTTGGCTTACCGAAAAACCTAACATGGACTTGCTCACAGTGTATACTGAGAAAGTCACTGTCCCCTGGGGTCCCCCAGTTGTGTTTAGTAATTGCCTGGATATGTACTGTTTAGATCAGGCTAAAACTATTCCAGGAAAAGGAGAAGTGATTAAATATACATAGGCATATAAATATACATAGTACATCCTTTCTTAAGCCCATGTCCTGGTCCTGGTTTGTTGTTAGCACCTGAGGCAGACTCAGGTCACAGTACACAGCAGAGTTCCCAGGCTGTTGGAGGGAAAACAACACAGCTCCTCTCCAAAACTTCTTGCCTTTTCTTCTACTCTAGGCACTTCACATGTACTTATGATAGGCAGACATCCCTTAGGCATTTCCAAGTTGGTCTACTGTATTACCACAAGTGCAGCACAGAATTTTAAAAGAAAAGAAATACATTGCCATGAATAAACCCAGATGAGTCATGAATAGAAGAAATACTCCCTTAACATATGTGTAAAAATAAGTTAAATTTTCTATACCGTTCTGATCCCTAAATCATCCATGTTTAGTCCATCAGCCCTGTTTAGTCCAGAATAAATGTGAGAAAAAAATATGCTATTTTTTTAATGAATTCAACCATTTTAATTTACAGTCCTGGCAACTTCTCTGATTTTCACCATATTTTTTAAAGCTATGTGTAATTCTGTCCTTTGACACTTTTCCTTACTTGACAAGTGTTTCTCCCTTCTTTTCCTCTTATTTTTGAACATCTTCTTCAAATGTATAAGACACACATAATCCAGTTTTATACCGTTTACACTTCTTTATAGCCTTTGTTTTGAGAGATGTCCTATACTTGTTTTTACTCTTTGCTTAAGAGTGTGTGAGAATGATTGGTTCCTCCTCCACTTTCCTGAATCAGCAGAACCACTGAATCCTTCCTGAAACCTTAATCATTGCTTCCAGCAGCCTGTGTACCTTCATTATTGCAGAAGCTCTTCAGAGGTTCTTGGTGTTTGAAGAGAATGTCTTCAGGGTTCACAGTGCACACCACTGTACACAATCAGCTCTGAGCACCCATGTTCTTTAAGTCAGGGGGTAAGCAGGGAGTTGACAGGATATGTCTTATTCCAAAGAACCCAAAAACATCGAAAATGAGCCAGATAAATCACATCCTTAAAGTTCCCATTTCTCACCATGGAATTCAAAATTCAAGATGACTAGATCAGATGCAATTTTGTTTAAATAGCTTTAGATGCATCTCTAACTGAACCTGTTGTCTCATATGCTTCATTTGAATAGATTTGAGGCTCAGAATTCCAGTTTGTCTCCAGTAGTGCTTCTGCTTGACACACACTACCCAGAATATTTACATTTGTACTCTCTCAGAAGCAAACTAACTCATACCACTTCTCATATTTTCTTCTTAGAGTACCATACAGTCCATACAACCCTGAGCCATGTATTATGCAGTTCCAATTACAGAACAGTCCTTTGTGTGCCACGGGACAGCCTTTGCATTACATAGGAGCAAAGTTCATACAAGCTGCTTCTAAGCATAGCCTATGCTCTTACACACCATGCAGTAATATTGTATGACAAACTCAATAGGACAGAGATTCTATTTTGTGTCCCACCTGGGTAGATTCTTGTCAGCAGAAAGAGCCAATTGCTCTCACTTCCATTTCCGGAGGCTGTGCAAGGAGTGTGCAATAAGCATTTCTGAGAATGTTACTTGAATTTAAAAATCTGAGTATCAACCCAATTTCACACGTTGTGACTTGAATGTTTAGTTTTACAATGTATAGGTTTCTCTCTTAAGTCTTATTATAACTAAATGTGCTGCAATAATTTAAGATGGTTTCTTTTTGTGTTTCATTTTTCTTCTCCAAGGTCATATTTTTGTTCACAGGAAGTGGTGATAGAAAAAAATAACCACTTAGGCCATCCATATCAATTTTTTCACCAAGTTTTGTTGTTGTTTTTTTTTTTTCTTTTAATAATCAGACTCTGTTTCCTACTTTTTTCACCCTACTTTTTTCCTTAAAAAATGTTCTAAGAAAAAACATATTATTAGAAGAAATTTTAACTTCACACGACATTTTCAAACTATAATAAATGTTATGCTGTTACTAAGTCAAGACATTTGGTTCTGTGTTTTGTCTCCTCTAAGTAAAATCCAGCATTCTGTTTTTATTTTTCTTTTGCACTAAATTTTGGGTTGGAAATACCAGATATTCTAACAGCATTTTTTGGTATTTTTTTTTTTCCTATCTCCATTGTTTCACTCAACATTTCTGACGCAGAAATCTTTCAAGTTGTAATGAAGAATCCGTTTTTTTTTTTTTTTTTTTTCTAGTTAGTAAGTTACCTGGTACTCTCAGAATGTTTTAAAAGTTATACATTTTTTCAGCAGTTCTTCCAGTTAGTGTAATTAATTGTTCTCAAATGTGCCAGTTTAGTCTAACCTTCCAACTCTGAAAAATCAGATTTCAATTTTTTTTTAGCATCTTTTCCACTTTAGATGAAAATTATATTATGATCCTTTTACCAGGCAAACAATGAACAACATTTATCACTCAGCAGAGTCAAAAGAATTTTAGGAGATACTTACCTGTAATTCTGCTTTTCATTTCCTATGTGAAATCTGTCATACTGTGAATATGCCCGGTTTCCTTCCCAGTCCATTAATTCAATTCTTAGAGAATATTGCCTCTGACTCGTCATTGCAAAGATAAATTCATTCCCTAGCCAATGTTCACCTGATGGGCTACCAAAACCCTATAAAAAATGGCAAAATAAATAGATAGAATTAGTGCAATAGGTAGATTCTTTATATAATAATAAAATCATTATTGCATTTTTCCCTTGCATTCTAATTACTGGTCACATAGCACAGAAAGCTATGTGACCAGTAATTAGAACGCAAAGGTAAAAATGCAATAATGCACAGTCTGACAACCTCTAAAATGTATCAGTAAATACTTACCATGTAGGAGAAGAGTTGTGCAATTCAACTGATATTTTTAAAGGCAGTTGAGATTTTCAATTGAAAATTACAATTACAAGATATTAATAGTATGATGCAACATCCTTAAATGGCAATATTGAACAGTCAGCTTCTATAATACATTTCATATGATGTTAATATGACTAATTAGCATTGAGACACTTAAACCAAAACATAATTCTGCTATACACTATAAAAGGTTTAAAAGAGACTAATCTAGATTATACCCTGAATTCAAATTAGCTGTGATGGACAAGTCATGCTTTAATATCTGAAAAATAAATTAATGTACCTCTGCTATGACAGTCTGTCACAACTGAAGGAAGGAGGATTTTGGTTTAAAATCCTTTTCTGTATATAAGACCTGTTGGACAGGACACGGCCAGTGAAATATCCCCTGTTATAATATGTATTTCTCTCATTCTTAATCTGTTACGGGTTATATTGTCTAGGATTTTGTCTACTATAAAGCTTATTTTTCCTCATCCTGCTGAGGTGGCATAAGATATCTGTATGTGTTATTTCATGTTAAGATCTTTAACTTAAGGAATTAAGAATATTTGTATACACTATCCAAAGCACAGGAAACCATACTGTAACTTTATTTTCTAAGAACAAAAAATAAGCAGTAGTACAAAATTTAAGTTACTTAATTCTTCTCACATTTCATATATTCAGATGGTCTTATTTCCAGTTAAGCAAGCTATCCACTTTTCAAACATGGAAAAATCAAGTGTGACCATTTTTCAAACTGCATTCTTAGACTGATATTTTTGTGCATCTTCCAGGTTTAAAGTTGTATAAATTTTAATTAATATTTTACCATATTAAATTTAAAGTTTCTATTAATGTAATGAATTTCATTTACTATTAATATATATATATTATATTTATATATTTAATATATAATATGTAATACATGTATGTAATATTAAAATTACTGTTCTTTATAAACTATTACTTTAGTCATACCTGGGAACTGCTAGCTTCATTCTTTTGTCCTCAGTAGATATTAAAATTGCAATCTATTTCTGTGAAGATCTACTTCAACATGACTACTTCATGCTTATTCATATTTCTCAAGTTAGGATAAAGGAGAACTGGAAATTTGCTGGTTTGCCTATACTGATATCCCAATAATGTTTGTAGAAGACCCTTGTGAAAATTTCTTCATCGTATGAAAAGAAAGATTGGGTTATGTTCCTGTCTTTGACACAATTCACCCTCTGTTGCTAGGCTGTGACTTCCAGATATACGAAAGAAACAACAGAAAAGAACAGTAAAACATTTCTACTTTTGGAGACTAGACTGGATCCAATCTCAAGTATTTTCCCTCATCATTCACAATGGTACATTTCTCTCTGCAATAACAATTGACATTTTCTCCCACTTTCAAATCACAAATTAAACCATGTAATCTGTCATTAATTGATTCATTGCAATTTTCAAGAACAAATGTGAACATTTTCAGAAAGCATTTATTTTTTAAATGAGGGCAATATGAAAAGACTTCTTTTGGACTAGAAGTTATGGAAATATGTCTGTAAGAAACATTCAAAAGAAATCAACATCATGTAAGATGTTTTAGTCACTCCTAATGTGAGATGGAAACACTGAAAATATGGTCCTCTCTCTTTTGCTGTCCTCTCTCTTTCACTGTCCAGGCTCCAGCCTCAGCTAGTTGGGGCATATGAGGATGAAATCCTGCCTTCCTAGTAGGTGTGCTGCCCCTGTTTGAAGGTGCATCATAGCTAAGACTTTAGTCAAGCAAAGCACAGGTATCCTAGCTGCAAACTACTAAAGAAAATGAATTTGAAAACCTTGGACTGTGATGAGTTTCAGAGAAGACTCAAGCTGAAATATAGAAGGATACTATTATTTGGCATTTCCTTTCCTGCACATTCTTTAATTATGTCCTTATTTCTAATTGATAATTTCCTATTTAAGCCACTGTAAAATTGATTGTAGTTAATCCTGTCAAAATCTTGCTCTGACCATATCAGTCTCTCAGTGTGAGCCCTGCTCTTCAAGCAGGGCTCCTCAAGCTCCCCTGCTCCATAATGCTGTGTCTGTATCTCTAACCTACTGCTTTGATTGTATTTGCATGCATATTTGACTTTGTAAATACTTCCCTAAAATACAACGGCTCATTCCTCACCAGCATAAACCCTAAATGCAGCTAAATAGCTTTCAACATTTTATACTTTTTCCTTTTGTCCTTTTATAGAATCATAGAAAGGTTTGAGTTGGAAGGGACCTTAAGGATTATCTCATTCCAACCATGCTGGAACACCTCCCACATTTCATCTCCTTGCCTTATCTCTCTGCCCGGTGGCTCTCACACATGGTCATTCCTTTTCCAGAAACTTTGGCAGTGCCACACCAGAGCAACCAGTGGTTGATCTCTTATCAACATCTTTTGCCCGTGGCCACTGCCACTTGTCACAGAGGAACATGCTTTGCTGTGACTACCGTGGCAAGCAGACACTTTCCCCCCCTAAAATCCAGAAGTCAGAAGTTGGTTTATCATTGGAGCGTAGGTGTTTAAATGCCAGCTAAAATATATTTCTTTAATATCTGTATGGTTTCTTATTCGCAAAAGATATATTATTCCTATCAGCTCTCTCCCTTTAAAAGAAGATTTTCAGGAAATCCTTTCTCCCATTTTCCCAGTGCCAGCAAGCAGAGAGATCTCCCCTTTGAACTGTGGCTTTATTGAACTATATGTGTCTTATCTTATTTAGATTACAGCCTATTCAGGATGTAATACATGTGGCTTTTTAACATTATGTGTTCCCATATGTGTTCTATATAAACTCCAGACACCGTATATAATTATTCTGAAATAAAAATAATTTTTCTTCTTCACATGTACACTTTCTTCTCCCTTTTCTCACATGTTATTACACTAAGATGAAAATCTGTCACTAAGTGGTTTGCTCCCCTGACCAGAGGAAATGGAGTTGCAGCAAAAGAGAACAGAAGGAATATAAAAAGAAATATAAAAAAAAATATATGGGGAAAGTCACTACATAAGATACATTAGAAAGAGCTATATTATTGAAACTCAGTAGAAATTACTAGACTAAAAATATTCCTGTTTCATTTGCACTGCTGAATCCAACGAGTAATAGTTTTGCTTTACTGAAGACCAGCATTATTGAAACCAATTTTCATTAAAAACAAACAAACAAACAAAAAAACCTGTATTTTATTTCTTTGTCACGAGCAACTTCTTTTTAATTAAACTCCTTGCTGCTGCGAAACCAAGGAAGTAAGTGGAATACAAAAAGTAACTCTGAAGGACTAAGAATGGGCAGTATATTTTATTAAACACCTGATATGTCTGGAAAAGCAAACAAACAAACACGTATTCAGAGCTTTCTTAGGTCTAAATCAGACAGGATTAGTACATTTATGCAAAGCAAAGAGTTGAAAACAATAAAATTTCATTATGCCAAACTCAGCTGTTTACATCTTGCCTGCAATTTACTGCCCCTGTTTCAGATGTGAAGAAAGACTTGCATGGTCGCTGTAGTTACCAGATATTTGGGCTTACTTCAAAACTACACCACTTTTCTATTTTATATTTTACTTAGACTGCCACTGGTAAAAGAACACTACTACTTTACCTACTTTTGTGTGCAAAGGAAAATGGCATATTCTTCTCAAACAAACAAACAAAAAAAAAAACAAAAAGCATGAATTAATTTTTAATTTCTATTCCCAACCCCAAGGGTGGCATAGAAAATGGTAGTAAAAAAAAAACAGATCATGCCAAACTCTTGATTTTTCTTCAGTGTCCTTAACCTTCAAATGCAGCTCAGAATTTTATCTTCAAATACTTTTTTTTTTTTTCTTCAGCCAGAAAACTTAAGGAAACAAGCTAATGAAATTGTGAAGCCCACCTGACTGCTACTTTTGCACAATGCCTTTTGAACACTTTTGAGAATGGGATAGACAAACAAACATTCACAAACATGACGTTTAGCAAAGTTTCAGGAGAACTGCTGCCTGGGACGAGTAGCCCCAGGGAGAAAGGCTACCAACTACCAGCTAGTTCCAACTACCTCTATCAGCAGACACAGACTCACCAGCCAAGCTCAGATGCTTAGCACATATTGCCTCTGAGGGATCTTTAGACATCTGGGAGAAATTTGAGGGACATAAAAGGGGAACTCAAGCTATTGCCACAGAAAATCTTAGAAAGTAACAGATAAGGAGATTATTAATAAAGTGAATGGCACTTCTATGCGGTAAACAGAACAAAAAAATCCACAGAAAAGAAGACCTCATTAGTCTTACTGTTCATGATGCAATTCAGTAATCATTCAGTACTGAAAATCAAATAATGAAAGCCAAGCATTTTAGTTAACAGAACAGATATGCCCATACTGTTGCTCAACTCTGTGGGGCGTCAAGTGATAAGATGACTTCAGCCTTGCCTAAAACCATGTTTGTTAATTTCTATGGACTAGAAGTTTCATTTTGAGAGTAGCTTTGGGCATAGTGTTTTATCTTAAAAGTTAAAATTAGAAGCTACATATTCCTGACCCAAACCAGTCACCTGTCATTAAATACCTTTCTTTTTTTCCTATTAGATATCGACTCTGTCAACATACTTGTCTTTTTTTTATTACTTTTTTTTTTTTTTTAAATTTTTATTTATTCATATGGCTATAACAGATACTTCATGTTAAAAGCTTTGCACTTAAACTCAGGGAAGCGCATGAGGTGATCCAAGTTATCCTCAGCTATCAATCTACTAGGAGAAGGAACATCTGTATTTTGTGAATGTGTTTATAGTTAACTACATTTTATGTCCCTTTAAAACCCAGAGGGCTTTAAGTACTGTTCCAAAACTGCATTCTAAGTGACTAAGAGACACTATTTTGTCATTAGCTTTCTATATTTCGTCCATTATATGTTTCCAAGTACAGGGATTTACTCCTTAAGCTTTATATTTTATTCCAAAAAACTAATTTTGCTTTTCCATTAAAATCTGCAAAAGGTTTTGGGATGACTGGCAAACCAGACACTTTAAGTTCCCAAAAGAGTGGTTATCATAATAGGGAAAAGCCAGAAATTTCCAGAAGTTTTCAAAGCTGTCATACATTTTCCTCATTAACACTCTATGGAAGCTGGGAGACTGGTTGCATTCACTAATATGCTTTCTTAACTGCCCACCACTAGCCACAGGCAGGATACACAAATATCTACGGTGTATCTATATACACTGACCTAGCATAAATTATTTTCTTGTTTCATTTTATTTTTCACAAACTGGAAACATTTATATTTTTGCTGCTGATGAAAAACTGCATTATGCCTGTATTTTGGCCAAGTTTGATAAAAATAAATTGTTAAAAAGATGTAAAAGATCAAAATAAGTCAATGTTTTGTTTTTGCTTTTGTTTTTGTTTTAAAAAAGGAATAATCTGGTAATGCTTTGTACTACATTTAGAATAGATTGTTCTTGTAGACATGATACTTTCTTTGGTCTGAAAACACAACTTGTTTTCAGACCAAAGAAAGCAGAAATTATACATATTATTATACATATATGTACTAGGATGAAGCAAAGGTTCTTTACACCTACAGCTATATAGTAAATTGTTAAATTGTGTATATTCAGACACAATGCCCAATTGTTATGATAAAAAATTAAAAAGAAAAAAAAAATATTTTCCTGTTATATACATTAATGCATTTAGCACCCAGAATCATAGAGAATAGTACCATATTTTATAATATTTACTCTAGATGACATCCGGGTTCAATATCAGCTCATTTCCAATTGCACAATCATTAACAGAGACAAAAGTACTAAAGCAGTCATGAGTACAAAGAAGCTGAATTCAGTACTGGTTTAAAAAATGACCTGAAGAATTTACAGAGTTGATACTTATTCAAAAATAATAAGTAGGGTGCAAAAGAGTTTTATTAGGTTTGGCAAAAGCTGTGGGGGTATTCTGCTTGAATCATGTTACTTCAAGTTCATTAAACAATTATCTCTCTTACTTTATTTATTTTGTCTGATAATGTTCATAGGAAGCTTTGACTTTTTATAGACAAAACAAAATTGAAACCAGACACAGTCAATATATTCTATGGGTTCATCTCCTGTCAGACAATTCACTGAATAAAGCAGATAATAATTCAGTGTTTTAAAGCAGCAGTGTCTTCCAGAAGACATAAAGTGTATTCAGCTCCTTTTGCCTCAGCTGAGAATGTGGAATGGATTTTGTTTAAGAAGATAAATTCTAAATCATTCAGTTTATTTCTCCATTTCCATCATGTCAAATTATTCATTGTATATATATATTTAAATATAGAAATAACTTTAATTTTCCTCAAAGAATGAATGAGTTAAAGAATGTTAACTTTAAAAATTTAGTAAAATATTTATAATTATTTATATGAAATAGCCATAAATATTTGGTGGAAAGTTTTAAAAATATGTTTGGAAGCTAGAGGTACCTTCTGAGAAGACTAAAACAAAACTTAAGTTACTTTCAATTTAAATACAGAAACGAATGTCTCCACCAGTGTTCCAAGTTTGAAAAGTGCCTCTCGCAATCTTGTTCATGTCCTGCAGCAGTTCAGGTTGCAGCACTTCATTCTAAACCAAACGTTTCAGTAGACATACACAGAAGTTAAATTCACTTCTTCCTTTCCCTTTCAAACACACACAGTATCAGCAGTGTGTGTTTCCCATGAAACACACTTCCCAGCCTGCCCCATGAAGAAGAATCCCAGCATCAGAGCTCAGGTTTGAAGTGCAAACAAGTGGTACCTCTGGCTTGGCAATGTGCCCCAGACAACTAATTTTCCTCCAGTGATCCATATCAAACACCCAATCTGGCCCAGCCAGATTGCGCATCACTGAGGCACTAATAACTGAATGACACTAGAAAATGACTGACACCAGAGTTAAATAATTATAGCGCTAATATGACATGAATCCCAAGGTGAAGGACTGCTCTGGTGAGTCCCAAAGGGAACTGATAAGGCTGGAGATGCACCTCCCTGAAGAGAAAGCTGTGCCGTGATGAAAGCACACAACTGTCATTTGGAGACCAGCAGAGCAGATACCTAATGATCTCTGCTAAAACTCTGCTGAATCTTCAAATCGCTAATTAAAAGCAAACATGCAGACAAAAACCTCTCAAAATCTCACCTGGATGTTGTACAATAGCATGTCCATTTTTGGTAAGAAAAAAAAAAATCTTAATCTTAATGATGATATTCTAGGAAAGGTTGTTACCATGATTATGCTTAGAAATTAAGATAAATAATTGTTTAATTAAGTTGAAACATTGCATACAATTTATTAAAAGTCTTACATGTAAGGAATAACCTGCATGGTTCTATTAACAGACTGGAAGACTACATGGGCCTTATCAACATACCCTGATGGTGTAAAAGCACTGAAGGCAGAGTAAGCAAAAGTTCCAACACCACTCTTGAAACTGGTATTAATATTTGGTAATATTTGCATAGTAAAGACTGCTCAGTGTAACACAGTAACACAACTGTACTACTGTTAAAATAACACTTTATTTATTTATTTATTTATTTTTAATTTTGCCATCCAAAAATATTAAAAAATGTAAAGATGAGACCTTCTTTGGTAACAGCTCCATTGCCCAGTCTAGTGATCCAAAACTCTCTGGAACAAATATGATTTCATTCTTGCTCCCTTAGATGTAGTAGAAATGCACACTGTAGCTTAAGCCTTCGTCAGAACCCGATTACTTTCATGAACATGTTTTCATAAAAGTGAATAGTCTCTCATCATTTTGCTATCATGTCTGTCTCCACTGGACATGCTTTAGACTCAGCAGAAGCAGAGAACATGCTGGCTCTTTCTATAACACTGATGAAAGTAATAATCATCTGAGTAATAGTTTAAGTCAGAAGTGACTTTTTAATAAAGTAGGGTGACATGTAATTCTTTATCAAAGAGTTGTGGGTCTCCATGAAAGGCGTTACTCACAGAATATCTTAATGCACATTCCAGTCACTAAAAATCATTTCCTTATATTCAAATTACTTTGTAAATATTTCAAAGAAACAAATGACTTCCATGCCATATATCCCAGTCTCTTGAAGTAAATGGCTTTTTCAGATGCAGACAATTTGTAACTCATGACTTTGAAATGTACTATCATAAGGCATGTACTTGTGCCTATGTCACAGTTATTTGTATCTGAAGTGTGCCTTTTTTATCCCCTTGCACTCCTAATTCTCATGAGATTATCCATTTAACATAATAATTCTACTCCTCTCCCTCTCCCCCTTGCCTCCCATCTTGTTTGTTTCCATTACAGAAGCAGCACGCCTTCTGTCTTTTCTGAGGACATGTTTTCCCGAGCTCTTGCCTTTCTCACAGGTCCATCCTTTCCTCCATTTTTCAGGAAGAACCATGCTGATATTGCAATGTATTTTATATAATTCTTTACTTCCAGGGAAAAAAGTGAATTGGTTTCTGCAGAAAAAAATAAAGTAAAGTATAGGATGTGTCTCCAATACTACAGAGAGGTATATAGATAGACAGATGGATGGAGCACGGGTAGTTCTCTGAAGTCTCTCCTGCTTTCAGGAAACCTTTTATGTTCTTGTCCTAATCCCATATCATCTTCAAAATGCTTCATGTTCTATGATCCAGCAATTCTTCTCTTCACACCTGTTTCACTCAGCCACAGAAGGAAAGAGAAACTGTTCTGATGTGTGCTCTGAAGTCCCTACTGAAGCAACAAGTCCCTGCCTTGTTGCTGAGATGAAGAATAGAATAATTTGTACTTAGAGCAAAAATTTCTCACCTCTGAAAACAAGGCAAACTTATGCAAACTGCCAGTTGAGAATGGCCCATTACTCCTAACTACTTAGGCATAATTTAGGGAATTAAGTCAGACCAAAACTCCAATAAAAAATTAACATTGTGGATTTTGTGTCAAAAGTCTGTGTTCACACTTAGGCTATAGCTCTGTTCAGTGTGCTAGCACAGATATGGTAAAGGAGTTGAAGAAGGAGAAACTGAATCAAATGCAAGTAGGACCACCATCCTCTTAATCCCTTCTGTGCAAAACAGGGAACCACAGGCCTTCTTGGCAGAAAGACATAGGATATTATAATATCCTGTTAGCTAGTTATCAAGAGCAGCTGCATATCTTTGCCCTTGGTGTGATCCTTCATAGTCAGATGATTTTGGGGTAACAACAGTGGAGATGAAAATTTCTTCTAATACGAGAGCAGTCAAAGATCACACTTTTCAGGTGATGTATGCATGTTATGGTTTTGTTGCTTGGCTTATGCTTCCTTAAGTTAATGTCTGTGACCAAAAAAAAAAAGAAAAAAAAAAAAAGAAAATAAAAGATTGACTTGAATGTAGCTCAAGCCAAATCAATGAAGATGTTTTACATCTTACTGTTGTAAAACCACAGGCACGTTGGTAGCTAGGAATCTCTAGCTATTACATGTATCATTACAGATAGGTGAAGTTAGTCTCAGTAGCCATTGTTGTATTTGACATCCTGTGAAGCCAGTGAGCTACATTATATGCTTGCAATAGAACATACTATTTAGCTCACAGTAATTGCTTTTCTTTACCCTAAAGGGAAAACATTAGCATCAATTAAGATTCAAAAAATGTGCTTTCAACAAAATCATCTAATATGGAATAGTCACAGACAGAGCAGTGTAACCATCTCCAGAGCTGTTATTTGGTAGTATGTGAGCTCTGTTTCAAAGAACATGGGAATACAGAAACGTGTCAGTAAAATTAGACTACTGTATGAGTGGTGTAAAGATTTTGTGGCCATATCAAATCATAACAGCTTAATTACTGATAACCCACAAGAAGATGTATAATTTAGAATAACTAAATTTAATGAAACTGAGGACTACAAAATATATTTTTTCCATAACATGAGCATTCAAATTTATCTTTTTTATTTTTTTGTCAAGAACATTCTACTCAGCCAAACCATATGGTTTATATATTTTTTGTTTTAAAAATAAACACATCTACATCTGAAGTTGTTCTCCACAAAAATAATGGAACAAGAATCATAAAGCATACACAAACAATTTAAAAATGTGCCTTGTGCATTGCTTCACTTGAAAGAGAAAGTGATGAACATAATAATCTAATATGACAGGAAGGGGGCAGAGCTCTGTCTGTATTTTTTTTTTTTCACTGTTTCTTGTATTTGGGGAAAAAAGGAATCTGCGTAATCTGCGTACTCTTTGTAAATGGACAAAATTGCAACAGAGAAATATTCATCGTCAATTAATGTTCCAGAAGGGAACAGTACAACAGCTTGAGGTTTTGCCTCTTGGCTCAGGTCAAACACAGTGTTAATTGTGGTGAGGACTTATTTTTAGAAAGAAAAAAAAAATCAAGTTAATATTGCTACTGAGGCAATATGTAACAAAACAAAAGTCAGAATTCGGAGATAATTTGAAAGGTGGGCAGAAACAATTGTACCAAAAGTGAACATAGGAATAGCTGGAGACCACAAAAGGAGTTAGGAGACCACCTTCTAAAACAGGAGCTAGACACTTTGAAAATAAAAATTAAATGTAAGTGATGTCTGGAAGTTTTCAAAATGAACATGGCAGACAGAAGTAAAATCTTTGTTGGAGCAGTAGCTCTTGCTATGAATACTTCAGGCAGACTCAGAAGCCTAAATACACAGCTTACATTCAGACTTGCAAGGACTGGTGAATAACTTAACCATTAACTGGACTGCTGCCAGACAGACAGTCTCCAAGAAATTGGGAGAGACTTATCTTTGAGCTAGAACTTACTCACAGAAATGATGTGTAGTAACCATATCAAAAAGGTTTGCATTTTCATTTTCATCATGCCAAGAAGAAAATTAAAGATGTACTTACAATGTATAGAGGAGTTCAGATGTCTTTTAGGTAAGCATAAGACATGGTTCACAAGACTTGCTACACCAGTTATAGTTCACTGAGGCTCTGACGAAAGTCAGATTATTCCAGATAACATAATCCAAATGCCCACTAAAGCTGCATTGAGAAATATTTCCTGAGAAAGTTCTGATAACCACCTCTATGGTCCAGCTCTCATTAGGCCATGAAAAAGTCAAAATTATCCTGCTCTGGCATCTTACCACATAGGTACTATGCAGCTAAAGATCAATCTGACCCAGCATCTTTAAGAAGAAAAAAAGAAGAAATCCCAACACAAATGGAATGTAGATGTGCTTTTCAGGCACACACAGATGCTAGTGATGACTTTTAAGATAAATTGGCAGAACATTTGTTTTAAGCACTGAACTGGTGTTGGACTCAGATACTAATCAGGAACATGAGGTTAAGGGAGTGTGAAATTTACTGCTGTGGTTCATTCTTGCCTCAAAAAACTGAAAGAAAACCAGCTGCTGGTCACAAAGATAGGGGGTAGTTACCATAAAGCTTAGAAATGCAGCTGTGGATCTAATATACACTTGTGATCCCAATCTAGATCATGACATTATGAACGATTAAGAAAGTGATAGCTTTCTTTCATTAGAGAAAGGAAATGGCAATACTGTAGCAATAAAGGCATGCAGTACAGTTAAATACTGACATGCATGGGAAAAAAAAAAAAAAAGGCAAGGAAAAGGATTGCTGTGAGCTGGCCAAGGCATGCAATTTCAAATACCTACTGAGAGTCTTTACTCAATGACAGAAAGAAAGAAAATATTTTAAAGGTCTGAGGAAGACCCCAGCTGACTTGGCTCCCTAGAACCCCCCCTAGGAAACTGATAGTGAATGTTTAGATATTGAGCATGGAATAATTTCTGTGAGATTCATGGAAATTTTTAAACTAGGCATGCTGAAAGGCTAGAGAATAGGGAATCCAATATCCATCACCCAATTTGGCAAAAATGGAGACAATGACTGGGAAAGGTATAGTTATCCAAGAACTGAAAATCTGGAATTTGAGCAAGGAGTCTCAATAGCCAAGTTAGCACATGACCTAATACTTTGTTTGGATGTGATTATTGCTAATGACCGCCTAATAAAAGCCAGGAAACTGCCTTAGAAATTCAGCCTGTAGAAACCCCCTTTATAAAAGTGGCTCAGGTAAGCAACTTTTTTTTATTTTATTTATTTATTTATTTATTTTTAAAACATTCTCTTTCCAGAAGTCATAACTCTAATTCCCACTTCAAACAAGGAAGTATGAAAAATGGTAGAAAACTGCTTCAGGGTGATATTAGCTGCTGTTGTTAAAGGAATTACTTGATGCTCAACTTTAAATGTTTTTCATAAGAAACAAATAGTAACATGGAAAATCCACTGCAAATACTGGTAAGAAAAGGACAGGAGGAGGAACTCAAAGGTTTTCCTCTGAATTTCTTCAAATTTGTATATCTGAATATTTAAAAGTGAAATTGTTGAAGAGAATTTGTAGTCAGAAATGAGTTCTTAGGAGTGAATGCAAGAATTATACTGCATGGCACATGACTGAGGCCAAACATGAACAATACTGGTAAGCACTTTTGCCACTGAGAAAGAAAATGGCATCGCTAGTCTTGTATAGCAGAATAGAAGTGAATAAGAGATTTTTTATTCATCAGCTACTGTTTTAGGTACCAAAGAACGATTGCTTTTATTTTCCAGAGTAAGATTGGACACCTGTAGCAATGGAGCCAAAAGAAAAAGAAGAAAATGTCAATGCCACTATTATTGCAGTATCACTGACTTTCTGCTTATTCAAGTATGGATTGAGCTGTGTATTTCCTAATTTTGAAATATTTATAGCTACTTTATCTCTCTATCAATGTTTCCTGTGTTGGTGTCTGGAAAATTGAACAGAAACTCAGGTAATTCTATGTACACTGAGTGCACCAGCATGAAACTGAATAAAAGACAATGATCGTCTCAAAGACTGTCTGCAGGGTGAATTGGTGCTGGGTAATTCCTGTAACCCAGCAGTGCTGTCATTCACCTTTGCAGACATTATGCCATGTTGCTGAGAGAAGCTGTGTATGCCCCATCCTCGGAGGTGTTCAAGACCAGGTTGGATGCTGCCCTGGGTAACCTGATCTAGTGGGTGGCATCCCTGACCATGTCAGGGGGGTTGGAACTAGATGATCTTTAAGGTCCCTTCCAACTCAAGCCATTCTGTGATTCATTCTATGATACACCCTTTCTGAGTTACCTGCTATAAGGATCTCAGTTTCTAGTCAGAGAAAATGTGCAATGGCCTCCTAAAACCGGACAAGCCAGTAACTTCTAAGGGTACTTGCAGTACTGCAGTCTGGTGGCCTGAGTCCCAGCTCAAAAGCTATCAGTCAGTACCTGTTTTTAACTGAAAATTTCCCACAGTTTTCAAGATTCTTTTCCAATAAGAACCAAATGCACTTAAAGTAAAAGAACCCCCAGAGGCTTATTATTGTTGTTATTATGTTGTTATGATATTGTTTATTTCAGTTAGATTAGAGGCCCTAGTGAACTACTAGCAAAACAAGAATGTTTTAGCAAATCTGGAAAGCAATGTCTGAACTTGTTTGAAGAAACATAGCATCTCCTACCCTACTACCTCGCTTCCTTTGGAAGAAAGAGCAGGTAGATATGTCAAGAAGGAGCTATGATGTGATCTAATAAAACCTGGACACACTTTCTGAACAATGAGGAAATTATTACATCAGTGATGTTCTTGAAGCTCATAGTCCATCATATTTCAGTAATCTGCAGAGTTTCCACTGTCCTCCATCATCCAACATTTGTTTGTATAAAATATTCACAGCTAGGGACCTCAATTAGTTACTTTAGTAGAACGGTTCAGAAAGCAGAGACAAACCTATGTCCCAACTTATCTTATTACTCCTAGGATAATTATCAGTAAAAGTCCAAAACAGATCCTTTTTTGTTTGGTATAAACAAAGTATCTCTTATAAGAAAGACTATGGTATCTGTAAGGAAAAGCAAAATTAATTCAGACTGCATGAACCAGACAAAAACTTCATAACTGTTAACAGGTTCATACCATTGCAAAGGAAACTTTTAAATAGAAGAGCTGTTATTTTTAAGTGGTCTAAGAAAATTCTCAGGAGAAAATACCAGAGTAAATCTCAAATAACTAATGTAGTGTCTATAAGTTAAAACAACAGATATGTAGAGAGCAAGTTTGTTTGCATATACAAATTCTAATTTCCTTGTAAGTAAAACTAAGATAATCTTAAAATTTCTGGTTCCCCAAATAAATTATGTTTTAAAATTTATTTGACTCCAAACCAAAATAGAGTAGAATAGTTTTCAAATTTTCTGCTAACTTAAAACTCCAAACAGAATCTGATTTTTCATTCTTTATGAATTCTAAAAAATTGTGTTCAATTTTGAAAATAAATTCAAAAATATTTGTCATTTCAATATTATTTTTACTTCACATATATTATGAAATAGATTGCATCGTCTAACTTTCCATAGTAGGAGAGATCTGATGTCAACAACCCAAATGGCTAATTCTATCCCTGTAGCTTATATTTTCCAGTGATATACAAATATTGAAAACAAAGGATCCATAGAATCCAAAAGGACATTTTGGTGTTAAATAATCTGATTTTTTTTTCTGAAATAATAAGTTCCATAAAAGAACTTTTTCCCATATAAATTATTACTGATGTAAGATTGTTTTCTTATTAAAACATTCTAAATTCTATTTTCATATGGTGTTTTTTGAAAAACATTGGAAAAAAGATTTTCCTATTCCAAGCTGATAGCATAGTTCCGAAAATTTCATTGGGAATGTCACTGTAATATAAGCCAGTCTGTGGGGACTCAAAGAAAAAGAGAAGCTCCATCAAGAAGTGTGATCAGGGAGCAAATGAAAAGTTCAGAAGTTGTTTAGACTGGAGTAAAATTTTTTTGAGTTTGCAATGGGAAAATAGCCAGATAAAGTCATGGCATCTGTAATTTGGTAAGTTATTTATTTTCTTTTAATCCTATCTGAAGTATCAACATTTCCAGTACATTGGCTTGATTGGCAGAGGTGTTGTATGGCTTGGGATAGACCCCAGTAAAAGTAAAACTCTTCATTCCTATCTAAGATGCTCCAAGTTCTGAAGGAGCTCCCCTTAGTCAAAAATATCTATGCATTAGGAACATCATCACATCCTCATTACACCTTACCATCAAAGCACTTCAAAACTTCAGAAGGGCAGACAATGATATTCTTTACATGCCTGAGCATGACCTCATTTTAAACTCAGTAACTGATCTGACAGAAAGCCTACGTCATGGGAAATAATACCAAACTAATTGAGTAAAAATAATATCATGACTTTAAAAAAGTAACAGACTTGAAAAAGGTAGCTCATAAAAGACTACATCAGACCATTATAGACAGACCTATCAGCATAAGACAGTACTAATTGACAGTACTATTTGAAATGTAACTAACTGTACAGCTATTCCATATTTTTCACCTTACCATTTTGTATTCCTTCCAGCCTTTTTGGAAATCCAAACTCCCATCTTCTCGGTGCTGTATAACTGTCCATCCTCCTCCAGCTATTTCCATATTGCAAAAGACCTGTGCAGTAATAAAAAAAAAGAAGTGATACTTGCTTTGGAATTCTGTCATTTTAGAGGGGCGAAAATGTGAATAATGGCATTAAGGAAGTCTATTTTCCTATGGATTCATGCCTCATTCTCACAACCCTCATTAGAACATTCTGAGCTCTTATGTTCAGAGTAATTCTCCCTGTAAAGTTTCCTATTCGTTCAGCATATTGCACAAGAATATTTCCCCATCACCTCCCCCAGCATCCTCAGTTTTCCTCTTCACATTCCTTTTATGTTCCTTCTGTACTTTTTCTGCAGTTCCCCTGAAACTGCTGACTTCTTCCAAACAGAGGTGTGTTTTTCAGTGATAATAATGTTCCCTATAGTTATATCACATTCTAAGAAAGAAGCTTTAGGAATTCTTACAGGAAATACCAATTCAAGGAGTCAAAAATGTAGCAAAGATGAGATTATTCTGGTTTGATTTGCATTGTAATGTGTCAGTGTGTCAGGCAGTGTCTGAAAACACAGATAATTGATCTCACTCTAACCTGTTTTGTGGATGACAGAGAACATAGGAACAGACTCAAGTACAGAGGTCTTATCACATTAACACCTATGCTGAACCTCTAAGATCATATCCTGCCATCATTGCACTGATAAAATTCTAACTTTGATATTGAAAGTCTGTGTATTAAGGGTAATTTAACAGTTTAACAATTTTGCTGAAGCTTGATGTTAGAATATTGTGTCAATTGAAATCCATTAACAATCTTAAATATTAAAAACAAATATTATTATTTTTATTATTTTTCCACTAATTACATTATCTTTTTTTAAATTATACAAGATAAATTATGAAAAATTATGAACACTGCTTAGCCATTCACTTTTCTTGGTGTGTGGCAAATGATAGTACTCATTAGTATAGGACACTTGATTTTAAGACCCAACTAAGTCTCTCAGTGCTATTCATTGAAGCAAATTTTCATTCCCAGGTATTCATCCATCACATAATGGCACTGCAGCTATCCTAAATTTCATTTGACTGTGCACTTGTATTGTTATATTCACCTTTTTAAGAAAGATGTTAATATGTAAGAGGGTCGAAGAGGTGTCATCTACCTGCTTAGCTTCTGGCATTCCCATCAACAAGGCAACACTGGACAGTAACTTAAAGCTTTAAGTTGCTTTGCCAAATTGAAGGTTAGTATCCAATACAGTTAAATAAAAAATCTTCCTTAGACAGCCATATTCCACCCTCAGGCAAAACAATTTGAAGTATTTCCTAGTCATAAGCATTGTCATAGTAATCCTGTGCAAGTGCTTTTGTTTTAATTTTCTCTAGGCATGCCAAATGAAGTCCCAGTGTAGGTATAAGAAGGAAACAGAATATTGAACAGTGCAAGCATGTGAACTTGATTTAGAGAAACCACAAAAAAAAAAAAAAAAAAAAAAAAAAAAAACCACAAAAAACACAAAGGACTGCTTGACAAACTTCTTGGCCCTATTCCTCATTCAGGGAAGACACTGTGAGTCAAAACATTTATCTACAGGATTTATTTTTTATTAGACTGATTTATAGCGAGAATTTCTAAATGATGGATTCACTTTCCTTATAAGTCATTTCAAGCTGCTATGAATCCTCTGCCAATTTTTAAAGCATTAAATCTTCATCTGTATTAAGACTACTTATTTCAAAGATAGGAAAAAAAAAAAAAAGTGTAAGTCTTTTTCTATTCAAAAATATAACAAAATACCTATTAAAATACTCTGGTACTTTTTAAATAATATAGCAGATTAAAAGAGAAAACTGTATAGTGAAAGAAAGATTTACAGCAGCACGTAATTCACTAGCTTTCATTGTGTGGTCTGGCACTTTACATGGTGGTAGACGCAAACACCTGCCATATTAGCAGGAGTGCCAAGCTCCTTATAGATGTTTGCTGCTTATAGTTCTAGGCAACAAGTGTCCTGGACTGGCTTCTGTCCCAGACAAGGTCAGAGCACTCAACCATTAAACAACTTTCTAACATGTTCTGATGTTTAATCCTCTACTAAAAAAGAAAAGGAGGAAGAAAAATGATTTAGAATTTTTATTCATCTGTAGATTCTGAGTTTATCATCGATTAAAGAACACAATTTAGATTAAAATGTATCCAAAGCAGTGCACTACTGTCTTCCTTAAATGCATGGGTAAAAATACCCAAGCTATTGAAAGGCATATTAAGGCATATTAGATATGTGATTATTAGTACATATGGGATTATTAGTACATATGGGATTATTAGTACATATTTACATATGTACATATAGTACATATTTAAACTTTATGGATTAAATTATTATAAACGTTACAATAACCATTTAAAGATCAGAACAATTCTAAAGTAGACAAAAGGAGAGAGATTACCTCATATTGTACTTTAAGTGCTTGCACACTAGTCTGCATTGTTGGCCTGTAGCAACAAGCTCAAGATCAGCCATTTGTGATTCAGGGAATGTCTTTACTATGCAGATACCAAGGATGTTGGCAAGCATGCCAGAACCAGTCTCCACAGTGTATGTGGTCTGCATGTAGTTAACGGGCTAAAATTCTGGCAGATACACTCAGAGAAGTCATCAATGTGAAGCTGGTAGGCAGTCCACAGGCAGAAAGCAGGGCAGAAGAGGTTGAAGACTGAGTTCATGCCAACACAGAATTTTTGCAGAGTTGTAAGGATACAGCTATAAACACCCCACTACTAACATGACATTTTCAGTGCAGTTCACACAGAAATTAGTAGAAGTCATCCTTTTTATAACTTTGGAGGATGTTAGAGCAAGTAGCAAGAAAGTCCAATACCATGGGAAAATGTTATCAGCACTCCTAGAGCTGTCCCCTTGGCTTCCTTCAGCTCCCTAAACAGTGACAATTTCACCCTCACTGCCCCTCCCCTTCTCATCAGCCACTGTTTCCCCAGTAGCTGACCTCAGCTTTACGGGACACTGAGAGGACTCTTATTGCCTTTGCTGTCACTGTGACCCAAAGACAATCATCTGTCAAACACCATGAGGCATTGCACGCACACACACACAGACTCCAAAGTCAGCCATTCAATTAGCTTAGTACTTTAAAGCAATCTTTTTTTCTTTTTTTTTTTTTTCTTTTCCCCCTTTTTCTCTTCCCTTCTAAATAATGATAATAATAATAATGGAATATTATTAAGGTCCTTTTAAAAAAAATGATTCACTTATTTTTGATGCAGGGTTTGAAGACACTTTAAGCTAATAAACCGCTGAAGCTGAAGACATGAAAGAAAAATTGCAAGTTACATTTTTATGCATATAAAAATGAGGGATATAAATGGTAAGGAAGGTAATAAAGAGCAAAAAAATAGAACTGACAGTAACATTTATATAGAGGATGAAAGGATATTTTCTACTGAATGTCAAGATGCTAGTAAGTATCCCTTAGGAAATATAAAATGAAGGTCTGTTTTTGCAACACGAAATACAAAATTACTATAAATGAGATAGTTAACAGTGGTTGTGAGTATTACAGAAGGCAAGAATATATTAGGCCTCTTAAGACATGTCAGAACTGTACATTGCATTGTGATACTCCAGGTAACTAAGCCTGCTTTAAACATGTGAGTATGTCTCCACAGAATACCTATCGGGATATTAGTTTGGGTCCTGAAGTAATCTAACTGTGTCAGTATGGTGCTACCTCTGGGCTAATTAGTCCTGGCACAGTGCTGCACTGATGTGATTTTTAAGCTATCTCAGCTGGAATTAGTTCAGCTATCTCTGCACAGCACTACCTTGCAGAGTGCTAATACAACCTTAATGTCTGAAAAAACATCTGTTAAAGCAATCAGACTCCTCACTTGACTAACAGGAACATGCTCAGGATCAGCTCTTGCTGTGTTATCACTAGGGCAAGACAGAAACAGGTGCTAGCAGAAACCCCTCAACATACTCACACACATTCCCACATTTTCTTGCTAAAAACGGGAAACCTCCAGGAAAAAAATAATTCAATGATACTAGCTGATTTGGGCTGCCTGTATTGATTGATAACAGTGTCTGCAAATGGTGATATAGCAGAAACACAGAGTAGCTTCCATAGTGCCATTGTCTTTGTGTTACCAGTGGAGGATGTTTAGGGTAAATATACCAGGAGCATCAGTGTTGTAGTGCTTTCAGGTAACCGCTGTTTTTCCATGCAGTCCAACTTCTGGAGGTTGTCTGTGAACTTTAATAAGGCTAAGAAAATTCGATGCTAATCTGTATATACAATTCCAACTTTGATGTAACATCTTTGTTTTGAGTTGCACAGATTCTACAGAACTACTTTTATTCTTCTTCACCTGTTCAGTAATGTTTAAGAGTGTCTCCATATTTCATGTCATGTTTATTGTCTATTCATATTAATCAGAGCTGTATTGACCTTTGCTCATAGTAATCTCCCATCCTAATTAAACTCATGGTTTAATGAATCCTAATTCATTAGTAAACTATAATGACTTGACATTCACAGGCTTCCAAAGGCCTATAATAAAACCAAATTCACTTTAGAAATACATTTTAAATATCTTAGTATAATTATAAAATGCCTATAGAGAGTAATATTGGTAATATTCGTTACTGCCTTGTTCTGTTTGCAGGGTTCCTTCCCTCCTGTCTGGCCCACTTGCAGGACACTACTGTATTTTTCTCTTGGAGGTAAAGAGCTCATGGCCTTGTTGGTGGTTACTCCAAGTAGTGCTCTGCCAGAAGGACAAGCTGGAATTTCTCCATGTGTAAATTAGGTTTAGGCTACTCTTCCAGCTTCCTAGCCTCAACTGGCTCATACACCTTAGCCCCAAAAGCATTCTTAAAAAAAAAAAAGTCTTCTTTCATTTTTATTTTCTTCAAATATTTTGTTTTCATCAAAAAAAAAATCCCAAGGATCTTTTAAGAGAAGGACAAGAAAACGTGTTTCATCATTGCAAACATGGCTAATATTTAGCTTTTTTGTGTTCTCTGCAGCCAAATATCTATTTCCTACAAGAAAAGTACGATTTATATCTATATTTAAACCTACTCATTCTGCTATTTCTTTCTCTGCTACCAGATCATCTCCCTATAAGCTTCCTCATTACAGCATGTTGTAATAGAAGTTAATATCAAAGAAGAAAATAATAATTTTATGATAGAAGATAATAATCTTCTGTATGTTATTGCAGACTTATTTGTGGCCATAGTCTGAATCAACTAAACTTGCTGAGTGGGAGGAAGTGAGTCGGTTGTTGAGTGTATGTCAGAATTTAGGAAGGATTATCTGTCAGGGAGAAAGAAGAATGTCTGGAATACTACAGTTTATCCTCTGCTTTATTCTATTGTATTTTTTCAAGCTGGAATACAACACAGGTTATTTATATCAGTGCAATAGTTTGAAGAATGAGAACTTCTGTAAAGGTACCAAATGTTTTTTTTAAGGCCTGGGCAACATGACATTAACAAATAAGAAAATAAAACAAGTATTTTCCTTACCTTTTTAGGATCTGACACATTGTTAATATAAATAGTGTAGACCCCACTTTTGTTAAAACCAGATTGGTATACATCTGCACAGTCTCTGAAAGGCTTTTCTTCCTCCTTTTTTGCATTCTTAAGTAAAACTGCAAAAGAGAAAAATATGAGAACATAAGTTACAACAGCAATCTTAAGCATTTCTGTATCAAAGAGACTCACTTTTGCACATTGCATTCCTTTTAAACTTGCACAGTAATGACTATACTGTGGTCCTTCTACAGTCAATGTATTTGTTAAATTCTGTTAAAGAACTACTATGAAACTTTCAGACAGATGGCAGAGGAGGCACCAGCAGAAGTCTGTCACAATGCAAATAGCTAAACAGAGCATCCTGTCTACAGAGAGATGAACACAGTGGATTCCTTCTGAGTGCAAAGGTCTGTGGAGCTGCAAGTGTTGTGCCTGACTAAAGCTTTATCTGGGAGTTTGCCAAAGAACGCCCCAGCAACAGCATGTGGAGGTGGACAAGCATGTTCAGTGCTGTGATCTGAGACAGACTTCACCTGAGACAGCAACACAGAACCACAGAAGGAGAGAGCCTATGCTCTTTCTTCATGAAGTACTGCCTTTTGAGCAGCCCAGAGGTTGCGTTATTTGATTATCTGATTATCTTTTTTTTTTTTTTTTCAGAGAATTATTTCATTATGTTGATGTCTGCAATATACAAATTGCTAGGTACAACTTATTGGGAAAAAAAAAAAAAAAATCAGCGCTACTGAAGTCCATCACATTTAGTCTTTTTATGGCCCAGAGCAGGAAAACAATTAATATTAGAACACCAGTGCAGATCTTGATCCTACGTGTTGCAGACCACATATATAGTCTAGGCTGAGAAATCAAGAGGGCAAGTTGTTTGAGGATCCTGATCTTGAGCAGACAGGAGATACCCTGTAGAAAGAGTAACATCTGAGAGTGCTCCCTTCACTTTCACAAACAAAAGTAGCCTGACCCCACACGATACAGAAAGGATATGACTTCATTCCAACAACACATACTTTAAGCACATCAGTATTCCCATGGAAATCCATCAGTCTACTCAGATTCTTAAAGTTAAACATGTCCTTAAGTGTTGTGCAGGGCTCAGGCCAGCACTTCATTAATCCTACAATAAGGAAACAACATTTAAGTCCTACACACACACTCATTGTCTGGTGAAAACCTTTTTTTTTTTTTTTTTTTTGGCTTGAAAATGTGAGTTATAGATACAAAAGGGACTACGCCTTATTCACTCTCAATGAAGTGGCCCATACTGAAAATTTGGCGCTTAATGATAATGGTGTGCAAAAGAGCAACAGCCTTGCACAGCATGTGGGACCATCTGGGCCATAAGCTGGTATGCAGCAATGCCAAAGCTTTGCAGCTTGATATACTATCTCACCTTTGAACACTTCAAAGCAAAATATTAGCATGGAAAATTACTGCAAGATGAATTGACATTAATATCATTACACAGATGGGGAAATTGAGGAAAAGGTTATATGTTTTGCTTCAGTGGTTTTGTGAAAAGGCAAAAATGGAAAAACAATGAGAAATCCATTCTTGAACTGTAAGATTACCCTGTTCTCCAGGTACAGAAAAACAAAAGGCTTTTACTATGCATATGCTGTTTATTGTTTTTATCCAACACTGTCAATAAAAATAAAAACAGATTCACATACTAAAGTGAATTTTAATTAGAAAATCAACTTCTTTGAGACTTGGCTATATTTGTAAAAAAAAAGTTAGTGCTGGCTATGCAGTAGGTGACACTCTTCCCTGTGACATGGCATTGAATGAGGTCCTCAGCAAGGCAAACAACAGTGAACTCTCGATGGCGCTATTTTTTAGATAAGACATAAAACTGAGGCCTTCATGATTTGTGTTAATTAAAGATTTCACAGTACTTTTCTGTAAGCAGATGGCATTAGCATTAGTGGCCAAAGTCCAGCTTGAATAATTACTTGGGGCTGGAGCCAAAGCCTCGAGGAGTTAAAGCAAAGCCTCTCACTAATTTCAAGGCACTTTAAATTAAATCCATTCCTTCTAGCCTGAAATTCTCTAATACTGTTGTTTCAACTGCAGACATGAATTTCTCTTGTCTAAAAATGTATTTAGTTGTGCAGGGGCAGAGTCTTCATTTCCTTCAGTCTTAAAAGTACTTACATTTTAATATCTGTAATATACGTAGAAAGACCATGTTACCTCTTTTTTACCTCATTTTACCATTACATACACATTGCAAAAAAATTGGAAATAACTACTTAAGAGTCACTCAGGGATACTGAAATTTGAAATTGTTTTTTGTTTTTGTTTTGTTTTTTTAATTGAAAGTTAGACAAAAAAATCATGATTATCTCCCAAAGTTAGTATCAACTGACTTTTAAATCAGGTAAGATTTTAATTTCAGATGAATTAGAAGTAGATTTGAAAAATGATATTCTAAGGAGATTCGTATCTAGATAACATATGTAGAAACACAACTTTTTATTTTGCTTAGAGACTAGAAATAAATAAAAAAGTAAATAAATAAATAAATAAATAAGCCTGCTGTTTTAATCAGAGAGGAAAGTGACAAGGACAGATAAATGCCCTGTATATGCCCAGATCCTTCTGTCCTCCCAGTATCAGCCAGCTGAAATACCTGATGTATTTCACACAGCAGTTGTAGTAATTTCCCAATAATCTTCTTTTGCAGCAGTGGGTGAACCAGTGTAGCCAGGAGAAGATGACTTTCTATGGGTGCCTGTCATCCCTCCCTCAAAAGTTGGTGACCTTACTGGAAGGAAAGCTCAGTCCCTTGTGAAGCTGCTGCTGCATTGTTACAGATTGTAGCACAGTATATTTAGCATGATCAGCATAAAGTTCAGTTTTCCTTAATATATCAGACTATAATTTGCAAGAACAACCCAAAGTTATCAGAAAATTAATACCCAGGAATGTTACTGGTAATGTTCTTCCATAGTAGAATATGTTTTTTCTAAGGTTTGATATTGTTTTTCTAACTTAATATTCCATACAGTTTCCAGTCAGTTTCCAAACCACTTCTCCCTATCATTCAGGACTTTTTTTTTTTTTTTTTTTTTGACATTATGACATTACATAGACCTTGAATCCATTATACATCAAGTGAAGTTCCTGAATGTTGCACTGGCTGACATATGGCAAATGTGTAAATAAACATTAAAGGAGTAGTAAGACTAAGTAAGTAGTAAGTAGGAAGCTGTTTTAAAACAAAACATGTAGCCATCAAATGTCTTTGTACTGCTTAAACATCTTAATTGACTTTCCAGTTTTCTAATATTAGTTTAGCTTTTTTCAGATACAATGCTTACACCAAAGTTTTATGTATCTGAAGAAAAAGATAAGTCTATGTCAAGCACAATAATATCACCATTTTTTAAACCTGAATGCTTAGCCAAAATCTGGAGCCCTGGAGGACTTTTTTGTTTGCCTTTTCCGGATGAATAAACTGGAGATGAAGTAAGTCATGCTCCTTTAAAGCAATGATGCCTATATGTAGAAACCTGCTTCCCTGAACATAAGAAGAATTAACAAGAGAAATACATTTCTTCCCTTGCACATTCAAAAGACTTCTGCTTAATTTTTAGTCCAATAGTTTTCTTCCAGGCTACACTAACTATGTTTCACTACCTGCTGAATTATTTATTTCAGTTATCAGTCCTTTGGTTGCAATTGCTTTTCTCTAAGGCCCTGGATGATGAATCAAGCCCAGGCAATACAGCAGGTACCATCTGTAAATGCCCAGAGCTCTACCAGATGACTGCTCCCATGTAGGTTCACGAGCCCTGGCAGCGTGGCTGCTCTGTGGCATAACAGAAGAACAGGAACCCAAATTGATGGGGTTTGTGCTAACCCAGGAGCTGTGAACTGCCAGGGCTGAGCAGATTTTTTGCTACTTTTACTAAATAGGCATTAAAATTCGGTAGGAAGCTGGGGTTGGCACCTGAGGCTGAAGCCTCTTCATTTCTCTTGGAAAGGCTTACTGAAGCTTGCAAGTGAGAGAGAGTGCTGTGACACACAACGCCCTCTTCCCAAAATGATAGCCAGAGAAGTCCCATCACTGGTTGTTAGCTCTGATTTCATGCCTGATAATAAGTAACCAACTAACTGGTAAGAGCAACTAGCTCCTGAATTATTTAGTAATCTAAAGTCATCCACTAGGAGCATGAAACATTTTTTTTTTTCTAGCTATATGAAAATTATCTAATCTGATCTCTACCAGAAAAAAGTATTTCAAAATTATTATTTTTTTAATTTCTGATTATTGTTAAGAAAATGAAGTTGATATCTCACCATTTTCAAGTCTGTCAGATATTTAATGAAAGAACATTGTGGTTTGTCTGTAAGAAATAAGGAATATCACACTGCAGTTTATTATGTTGACTGAATCAATAAAAACATGCTCATATTACTAAATTGTTTAAAGACTGAAGTGCCATATTTGTGAAATCAGTTGAGTCTTATGTCCTCTAGCGATACTGCCAGTAAATGAAAGGCAGCTGTTGTTTTTTTTTTCATTATGGTGACTTAGAGAGATATGCAGAGATTTCTGTAGTGTCTTAGTTAATTATTATATGTTAATAATTTTAATGTTTTATTTACATAAATCTAATTTTCTTATAGGACTCAATAGTCACTATACATACCAAAAGACACTTTAAAAAAAATAAAATTCTTGTGCTTTTGAAGCTTAGAAAGAGAAGTCTTTCTCCAACATCTTATTGGCACGTATAACTAATCCAAATTCTAGCTGCTGTATCAGAAGTATCTGAGGTGAAAATTTCTGTCCCCAGATGAAGAGCTTCTAAAAATGAAAAAAGGTGTGTTTGTAAACTGATGTCTTTTTACCTACAGCTGCAGCATTCCAGATCAGGGTCATTCAAGGACTACAAAATGGCAGTTTCTGTCTGTAACCAGACTGCAGACCAAGTTTGCCTTAATCTTGTCATGGTTCCAGACATGTGGTGAGGAATGCTACACTTCTGTAAGATATCCCATATCTCTGACCTCTTTTCCAGCCATTTGGGTGCAGCTGCTCTGTACCACCACAGTTCTAGTTACAATGGCAAATAATGCCTGGCTTGCAAAGCATCAAATCAGGAGCAGTTTGCTAATGCTATCAAAAGGATGTCAGTCAAATATCCCCAGTGTGGAAGCCTGCAACATGGCCCACACATGTATATATGTTCCCAGAGTTAGCAGCAGGAGCCACAAACAGGGCTGACAGAGAAAGGGTGAAGATAATTTTTGTTTTGAGGAGGAAAAATATGGACAGTTAAAGTCACTCAGTTTTTGCTGATTTACAGCCAGAGGTATAGTGTAGTCTGTTGTTTCATTGGCCTAGTCTATCATACACCATCCTCTGCTTGAGAACAAACATTAAACTGCAACCTAATCACTGGTAGTGATGTCCAACTATCCTCTGAAACAGACAACCCTGTGATAATACAGCTTACAGTTCTTCAGTCTATTGCAAATGTTCCATGCACCAGAGGGAAATGCATGAAGCTGGAGGTGCTTAAACTCAGATTTGCTCTTCAGGTGTTGCCTACAAACTAAAATGAGAGCATGCTTGTGTCCCTGTCAAAAAGGATTTGAAAAGTGCATTTTCTAGTCTAGTCTATTCAGATACATAACATATACTATGTTTTATCCTCCTAAAACTATTTCTGGATTGTTAAAGCTGCTGATGTTACCCTATCTGGACAATGTGAAAAAAAAAAAAAATAATATATATATATATATTAGAAAACTTAGGTTCCTCTTCTCCTAAATTAAAAATACTGCAGTTATTTATATAGATAGAACATCAGGAGTTTATATTTCTTTTTATGCATTCAGCTAGCTAAGTAAAAGTTTAAAAGCAAATTTACACGTACAAAGTACCCAGTATAAATTATTATAGAGAAAGACATACTACAACCATCTGCTACAAAACTTACTCAAAGGTCTATATTGTACCATATTAACACAAGTCTGAGTATCATCATCATAAAAAAAAATAATAATAATAATTAATAAGTTTCTTCTGGTTGTCTGGGAGTCCAGCAGTCTTTTCCAACAAGTCATCTTGTGTGCATGCTTGTGTGCACACATCTGTTTATTGGGGAGTTGGGAGAAAGTTTAGGACTGGAGTTTGGATATATACGTTCCTTCCAGTGAAATATTCATTCATTCACCAAAGTGCTTTTCAAAGTAATATTTCTTTGTGAGATTGCTCTGAATCTGGAAAAAGAGTTGGCCAAAGGAATATTGGAGAAAAAAAAAAAAAAAGTTCATGTTGACATACTGGAATAAAGTATTTCTGTTCTGGGAACTAGACTATACAGATTTTCATGACTAAGGGAAGAAAAAAATCACATTCCACTGCTTGAAGCTCTTTCTTTTTAATTTGCGTCCACCCTAAAGCTATTGCTACAAAATCAAGTTTATAGATTATAAATTTGTGGATTATATATAGTTTATAAAACTGTTCTGTCCAGGCTCCTAATAATGGCAGATGAGTTGTGAGAGTTGCTGTGCTAGCATTGTAGATCCAACCTACCCATTACCCTGTCTCCAGCAAGAGGCCCTAAAAGTCATGGAGCTTCCTCACCAGCCTGCCCCCAGGCCTGGCCAGCCCAGCCAGCTCTGTTTCTTTCAGCAGAAGAGAACTCAACAAGGGAGCCTTTGCACATTGTTCCCATGTGCACAGAGGACATCACTGAGCTCCACCATCTCTTGGATTCTTCCAGGGATCTGTGGATTTTGTTGCGGTGACATCCATGGTGCCCCTTTCCAGTTCCTTCCCTGGATATTTTTGATCTTTTAACCCTGTGGCCTTCTGTTTTCTTATTATAATTACCTTTTAATTACCTGCAATACCTATTACATACCCTTATAATTACCCATTTTCTCCTTATTTTCAATTTCCTTTAGGTCTTTCCCTCTCCAGGAAGGCCTTAAGGTTTTGCAAGGGCTAATCCAACACCTAGCCCAAAAAGGAGACTTCAGTAAGAATAGATGACTGGGAAAGAGGATAAAAGCAGGAAAGCATTTCCAGGAATTACAGCATAGGATCATCCTCTGGCAGATATAATATCTCTATATTTAATGAACTTCAGATGAATTTTCTTCCATGAATTTCAACACCTATCATTTCTATATTTTCCTTCATTCTTCTTACTGCCTGAAGCAGCTCTAATATACTTATTGGACTCCATATCCTTCATCATCTTTTTTTTTTTTTCAGCTTTTTTTTTTTTTTTTTGAGACATAGGGTCCAACAGTTTACACAGCATTTTATCACATTACGAAATATACAGTAGTACATTTTTTTTTCTGATTTCCTTTCTGTTTCTTCTTAGTAACTTACACAATACTATTTTCATTTCAACCATTAACAGGCAAGAAGCACATCCTGTGTTTTTCACTCAAGATTTACTCGGGAGTTTACCTTGAATTTACATGGCTATTTAAGCTGGGAGAAAGCAGAACTATAGAACTCCTTCCTCAGGCTCACACGTCTGCTGAATAATTAGGTTGGGAAATGCTGGTCTTAGTGTAAGTTTTCAGAGTTTATGACAGTATAAGTAAACATCTTCTTTTATGTCTAAAGGAGATTATTACCCAGAATCAAAAAGCAGGATGTCATTTAAAGATGTGGTGTTGCTCTTCCTGTGCTGTTGGTTGTAGACTGTCTCCATAGCCATGGAGTGAATCAACTTAGACAAGATCTGGCAGAATGTTTGTTTTTTGTTTGTTTGTTTATTTGTTGTGGTGGCGTCGGGGTTTCCAGAAAATCCAGGGGGGTTGTTTGTTTGATTGTGTTCACAGAATCATCTAAGTTGGAATAGACCTCCAAGACCACCTAGTATAACCTCTGACCTAACACTAACAAGTCCTCCACTAAACCATATCACTAAGCTTTACATCTAAATGTATTTTAAAGACCTCCAGAGATGGTGACTCAACCACTTCCCTGGGCAGCCCATTCCAATGCCTAACAACCCTTTCGGTAAAGAGTGTTGTATTATTTTATTTTATTATTTTATTTTATTTTATTTTATTTTATTTTATTTTATTTTAAAACAGGCATATAATTCCGTTGGAAAAGCTCAATTAATTTGACTTATCCTGTGAGCCTACAATCACTAAATTGGAAGGATAAGTGGAAGTATTTTGTTTCCGAGGAGCAACAACAAAAGTAAAAATAGCCTTCTTGCCACCAGTCCCTAGCACCTCATACATACCACTTATTGCATGTGGGAGGTGCAAATGATTGCATGAACCTCTTTTAATACAACAGAGCAAAACTACCAGGCCATGCTGAAATGCATCAAGCAGGGCTAAGTAGATTCTGCCAGCATAGGAACTAGTGCAGTCTCAGATTCATTAGGAATGCTAAGGTTCATTATATACAAGAATTTCAGATCCACTTCTTTTGGGGGGGATGGGGGGAGGGCAAAGAGAAAAGGTGTAGCAAATTAGTTGCATCACATTAACATTTACAGAAAAGTTTTAGCAACTAATGGAATATTATATTTCTCTTTTTCCCCCCTCTAAGAGTCTGAAGTAAGAAAGGCAAATAATAGCAGCGCAAGAGCACTCAAGCTATCCAAGTACTTATTAAATAAATCACTTAAAGCAGAATTTCCCTCCTGTAGTGCTGCAGGAATTGACTAAGTCTTGGAAAATTATGTTAACATAGTGAGCTTTCACCCTCTCCTGGGCATAATTATTTACTACCTAATAAATTATCAACAGTTATCAAGTTTGTTTCCCAATAAATCCAGCCTTAGTGACTGGTAACAACAATAATACTTCGATTCACTGTGCATTTGAAAGGCATCGCTTAGGAATACCATAAAGTGGTCCTCATTAGTGAGCTGAAATAGAATGCCTTATGGCCCATTTACAAAGAGATAAAGACGCTTAATTATCCAGCTGCAATATAGTTCCTTAATAGTTTCTGCTTGAGACAGCAATTTTGTGAGTATCCAGCCATTCACTGAGAGATGAGAACTAAAGAAGTCTTACACAAACTGCTACAAGAGAGATTAAGCCACTGGCTTTGTTTAATATCTCTAGTGTCCATATTTCTTTAATTGATTTATATTTTTCCACACAGGCACCCTAATGTGCATTTAGTGTTTCCAGCTGAATCATGGTATTCTTAAAAAGAAATTTTTCATTAACAAGCCATTTGGTTGACACCAGCAGTGTTGTTGGCTGGTTCACATACGCTGATATCCCCTCTAGTATCTTTTGTGTAAGTGAGTAATACAATTTTCATGAAGACGAGTGAAGGGGGATTTAGGGACTGAGATATGCAGTAGGAATGAGAGTAGGTAAGTGATTTCAATATTAGCAATCAAAAACTGAAATGCAAAAACATATACACAAAGTGTTTTTTTTTTTTCAGCAGTAATAAATACTGATTTCTTACTGTCACCATCAGCAACCTAATAGGGATGAAATACAGGAATCCCAAATCTGTTTTGAAGAGTTCAAATATTTTCCCACTGGCAGAAATTTTAAATGATGTATATTTAAATTAACTTATTTAAATATTGTATCTCTGATAAACCACTGTCTGACTTGATTGTTACTTTACCATATTTTATTACATAGTGTAAATTGAAAATAAAGTTATGCTTGCCTGAACAATATATAAAAAATTAAATTAAATTAAATTAAAATAAATAAATAAAATAAAAACTAATAAATAAAATAAAACAAAACATTATGACTTCGAATATAATTGTTTTTTTAGTTTTAGAAAACAGCAATTATAAAATTAATTTGTCCCAATGTAGACACTGATCATATACATAGCAGCACTTCTTTAAAGGCAATAGAGAGAAAAAGGCACTTTCAGTTGCAATTCACCTCAACCTAAGACAATACATTTGAAAAAAAAGTCCTTTGCTGACTCTAGAGGAAGTCTAGACCAGATCTCTACATCTACACTGTTAATGTTAGGTGAGTCAGGGGAAACTGATTCCTTAAAACTATTAAGCTTTCTGGGCATCTGAAAAATGTGTATGAACACAGAAAGTCTCCAAGGGGAACAGGAAGTCTGTAACACATGAAAAACAAAAACAAAAACAAAAAAACACTGCTGATGTGTATGTTTAACGGAACACTTACACAACTGTACAAAGGCAACCCAGCCTCCAGCTGCAGCACTGCAGCGCTTCTATCATGTACTCAGCTAGATTCAGCTACAGCAAGGTTAAGGGGGACACCTCTTCCATGCCACTAAGTGAAAAATTAAGACTCAGTATTTCTCCACAGATTTCACAATACATATTTCACAAATAGAGGCAATTCAAAAAGTGGCATGCATCTATAATAGTGACAAGAGCTTTGTGAATTATGGGCAGAAATTTTTTCTTATAATAATCTTCTTCTATTTTTAGAGTAGAATAGAACAGTTCAGTTAGAAAGGATCTTCAGAGATCATGCAGTCCAACTGCCTGATCACTTCAGGGCTAACTAAAAGTTAAAGCATATCAACGAAGGCATCTCCAAAAGACTCTTAAACACTGACAGGCATGGGGCCACTCTAGGAAGCCTGTCCCAGTGTTTGAGTACCCTCACAGTAAAAATATTTTTCTCTACTTCCAGTCTGAACCTCCCCTAGTGCAGCTTTGTGCTGTTCCATTGCGTCCTGTCATCAATTACCAGGTCTGGCACCTTCCTCTCCACTTCCCCTCCTCAGGAAGTTGTAGAAGCTAAATGTATTTCTGCTATTGCTTTCAGATGTCTTTAAAACATACTATCACTTGCCCATAGAATTTCTAATGCAGGAAGAAGTAGAGGGAAACTGAGCAGATGCATATTTCTGTATTCTTGGACAAACATATCGTCAACCTTAGCTGTAGCTATCTGTCTTGTCACCTTTGAGAAACAAGGTAGGGCTTAATGACAAAATTAGGTAACTGTGTTCAGATTCAGGTGTGGCTGCTCCAACTTTGTCAAGCCTGTTTAACTGTGTTTTTAATTCATAAAGTCATAGAATCATAGAATGGTTTGGGTTGGAAGGGACCTTTAAGATCATCTAGTTCCAACCACCCTGCCGTGGGCAGGGACACTTCCCACAAGACCAGTTTGCTCAAAGCCCCATCCAACCTGGCCTTGAACACTTCCAGGGATGGGACATTCACAGCTCTTCATTGGCAACCTGTGCCCGTGCCTAGTTCTTTCCTATATCTAATCTAAATCTACCCTCTTTTCGTTTAAAGCCATTCCCCCTTGGCCTGCCATTCCAATCCCTGACATAGAGTCCCTGACAAAGAGTGCAGGAAAGGCACTAGAAGGCCGTTATAAGGTCTCCCCAGAGCCTTCTCTTCTCCAGGCTGAATAATGCCAACAATCTCAGCCCATAGGAGGCTCCAGACCCCTCATCATCCTTGTGGCCCTCCTCTAGACTCATTTTAATACTTCTGTGTCCTAGTGCTGGGGGCCACAGAGCTGAATGCAGGGCTCCAGGTGGGGTCTCACAAGAGCAGAGTAGAGGGGAGAATTACCTCCCTCACCCTGCTTCTATTGATGCAGCCCAAGATATGATTGGCTTTCTGTGCTGCAGATACATTATTAATTACTATTAAGGAAAAATAAAATAAAATGATTCAAAATTCACAGTGTCATATTTTTTTTTATTGCATTGTGGTATGTTATAATACCCTGGTAATACAAAATTTAAACTATCTGAAGTGACTGATATGCCATATTCAAGGTTCCTGCCTGGTGAGTTATGCTGCATCATGCTGGAAAATAAAAACAAACAAACAAAACCAACAATGTTAAGGATGAAGTACAAAAAGCAGGCAAGTGCTTAAGGAATGAAAAGAGATTGCTAGAGAAATGGTTACCTCAGAATATATCTCAAATGAATACCAGTATTATTTTCTCTGTGCACATAAAACAAAGAACTTTACATGTAATTTTCTACACTATCATCTAATGTGTTAAATAGTCTAGTTATTGTATTCCAATATATAAATGAATCAGTATAATACAGAAAATTTGCTTTGCTGAACACAGTTCAAATATTAAGATTTAAAATATTCTTTCAGAACACCTGAATCTGTAATTCTATCTTGGGATTCTGACTAGGATTTTTTTTCCCTCTCTCTCTGTTTTTAAAATACTGGCTTGTATTATATAAAATGTCTTTGAAGTCTTGCTAATGAAGTAGACCAGCATCTCTGCTGGGGTAATTTTCCTAATGTCAATGGAGTTTCCCCTGTGTCTGTAACCTTCAGGTCATTCCTTTGATGTTCTCATTGTATTCTCACTCTGTTCATTTCAGCATAAATTTTAACATTATAACAACCATATTCTAAGAAATGGAATAGACTACTTACAGTATAATGTCTTGAGTAAATTAATTGCTATGTTTTTTTAAAGTATGTATTCTATGAATACATTTTTTGAACATATGTAGAATTTTCTAAAATATGAAAGCTACCCATAACCCAGGAGATTTGAACCTTTTTAGAAATGTCAGACTTACTAACAAAGTTATTTACTTCATGAACTCAACAGGCACTTCTGGGGAGGTAAATTCCTAGCATATATGTGTATTATTCTGAGAACTAAGCTTAGCTTCTTGTTTGCATTCAGGAGGAAGCTAATGCTTCATTTCTCTCCTACTAGGAGGTCACAAAACCAGACATTCATGACAAAAATTTTTGTATTGTTCCATTACTCTGCTGAAGTATACAAGTTTAAACCAAACATTTTTAACAAGCTATGTTATTATGCAATCTGACAGACAATGCAAAACAACCTGTGAGAAGGACAGTAAGTGTATGATTAAATATATTTCCCCACTGAAATTTTAAATTTCCTTATGCTGTGGGTAGGAGCACTGGGGCAACTCTCTTAAGTTATGCAAATGCATATTAACCCAGTGGACATGCTATATCAAGTTTCTTCTACTGGACAAAAAAAAAAAAAAAAAAAAAAAAAGTATTTGAAAATACACGTGACTTTAGCCTGAGTGCATTTTGTGACCCTTGGCTTTAAACATAATTTCCCACTGGACCAATGAAATTTCTGAATCACTTAGTTTGAACTTGTGTATGATTCTTTGATGATGATCTTATCTGTTGCTTAAAACAATTTGTAGTGCATTCCTTGCAATTTTTTGAGTCATATTTTTATGACTGTCTAAGCAGCACTATATACACTTTTCACAAGTAATTTTTCTGATGTGGAAGCTTAGAAAGTCTGTCATGTACTATTTACTTTTACTATTATTTGATGATGACAGCAATGTGCCAAAGTCAATAGAAATTTTATTTTTCATATTTTGAAGTACTTCATGTAATACTAGTTATTAGTGAGGGAAACGTCAATTTGATTGGAGTTCTTAAAATTCTAGACCTTTACATGCAATCCCAAACATAGTATTTTCATCCAGAGAACTGCACAATCTCAGAATGAATAGAAACAAGGAGGTTATTGATGAGCAAATGTTTAGTTTACCCATTCATGTTTACAAGACTAAAATGGTTTATGCATTTTCAGACAAATAATCCTCAAAGCAGTATGAGGAATGAACAGTTTTAAGAAAATAATCACAAAAATTTAGATGACTTTTGAATAGAATGTAGTCTTTATACTACTCTTGTTATCTTCTATAGGTAAAGAACTTCTGCAACCTTGGAGGTTGACATTATATCTGTGGTTATTAATTAAGCCTTCAACTCAACATTTCTATTTCTTTATTCCTCTGCTGTGGAGAAGTAAATATTTCAGGCATTTGTCTATATTTTAATTTGCAGATTGCTTAATTTCTAAAATGTTTAGTTTTCTAACATACCAAACAATTGTTTCAATGGGAAGGCTAGTGTCTGAAAATGCATCTTTTTTTAAGAAATTCTATTTTAGAAATTTATTGACAGCCTGTCAAGATTGTTGTCCCTGCCTAAAAAGTACATAAACAATGTGACATATCTGTTTAGCCATAGACACATGGCAAAATGGAGAGAAGTGAGTGCCCATGGTATGCTGAATATGTTTGACGCTCTGTAGGCTTTGTGACTTTTAAGAGTTTCTATTTTTATGGATTGCACGCAACTGAAATACTAGAATCACTCACAATAGAAGAGAGGTGGGTGATATTTTGGAAACTGAACTCACAAAAAATTCATGTTTGACAGGTGGCCACTATCTCAAAATCAGTCTGTTCCAAAACTGACACTGAAAGTAGGATCCGGATTTTGTCTTTTGGTCAATCTACATTTTTAAATTTTATCCTCTGTCTTTTAATTATGTTTTTAATTATTATTATTATTTTTCTCTCTTCCTCATTTGCCTTTATGTACTTCAGAAATCCTCCTAACATTTTTCTAGCCATGGTTGATGTACCAAAGTAGATTATACTGTAGGGTTGTCATCCAGCAGTAGGGACTATGTTTCAGCTTCTCAGAGTTTAAAACTAAACTAAAGCAGTTTCTGGTCAGCCTTGTATCTCCACACTGGTAAGCTAAATTCATCACAGACTTCTAGCAGGTAGAATTCTAAAAGTGTTTCTACTTATTTAAATTAATATAAAAATAGATCTTATGATACAATGATGTCATTACTGGAATAAATTTATCTCACATTTTGTAATGAAAAAACAATGATTATCACCAGCTCGATTTCAAAAGTCATTCGGCTCTATCATTATTTAATAATAATAATTAAAAAGAAAATCAGTTCCATGTATTGGGAAAGTCTGAATACTATGACTTATGCAAAGGAGAACATAATTTTGTTGTCTGTGACTTTTATCTAGGGTGAGATTTTTAGGTGTCTTGATACTGATAATGGGTTTTAAAGTATATACACATACAAGTAAAATATACAGACCTCCACTTTTATGGTTGAAAATCCAGCAAAGGTACTTAAAGGCATTCACAAAATACTGCTGGGTTTAGCCACATTTTGCAATTCCTCTCAGCTCCTGTTTTCATCCTTGGTAAGTTACCCATCTTTGACAATCTGTCATTTTAGACTTGATGCCTTGCTTAGGCCACAATTCCTTTCAAAGATGAGTGTCGCCAATTAAAAACCTGAAGATTTTAACGCTTTAACAAAAGCCCATCTTTCATGGGTTCCTCTGCTTTTTAATAATTCAAAAATGTTCATCAGTCACAATGATGTCTAGAAACCAACAGTTTAAGTATTATCTTTTATCAATGGAAAATCTCAGTGTTATTGGCTGTCTCTCTTTTCTCTAGCATTAGTTATTTTGTATGTTTACATAACAGCATCCTACATACTTTCTTTCTCATCCAATAGTTCTGTTTTTTACGTCTCTCTCTCCTCATAAGGAAATCGTTCCAGGTCTCTAATTATTTCCATTATCCTATTCTTTTCTGGACAATTTCCATTTCTGCTATATCCCTTATGAAATTAAATGACCAATATTTAACACAATGTAAGACAGAAGTGGTGTCACTGATTTATGTATCACATTTTGCTATCCTCTATCTCCCAATAAATACCGATTCTTACAGAATATTTGATGTGTTGAACATTAGAGCACATGTAAAGACTTGTGCAAGATTAAACTTCATATTTTTTCTGAGAATCCAGAGTAGCTTCAGTTGCATTTCCCACGCAGATTCTTCCATTCTCAACATATACTTGCTGGTAGTAATTTTTATTACAATGCTTTATTATTTTGCCTTCATTGTCCTGTACTCCAAGATAATATTATTTGAACTTAGGCTGCCTGATTTCTTCTTCAGCTGTGGATGGGCTTGCCAAAAATATTGGTTAGCTTGACTTAGGTAGGAAGTGGAAACTTTTCTGCAATTATTTCTCTTTAAATTTTATCATAAAAGTATCCAATGAAAATTCTGACCATGGTAATTCACAAATTGTAATGGAGTCCAAAATCAAGAGTTCGAATTAGGCAAATAAAATTATATTTAGGCATTTACCCTGCTAAGTATTTTGACTTCCACTGTTCCTCAGAAATAAAAACACTAATGACAATTCAGGTTTTCAACCACTTGAATTTGGAGCCAGAAACACAATTTTAAAACTTTAAAACTTCTGAAATCCTCATTCAAAATCTTTATAAGAAGTAGCTGAGGAAACTAATTTTAGGAAAAATGTTTATTTTTATTTTTTTATATATATATTTTTTCATTTGAATCAAATTCCAAATAATTGGAAAATCTTTTTCTAGCTTTAAAAAGAACTCGCAGTATATCTCTGTATGAATAATATATCTTTCATACTGATATTAATTTTAAAATACTCCTGAGCTCTATTAGAACACCCTGAACAGAACATTGCCAGGTTTCTTTGCCAAAAGACCGCAAAACATAATAAAGGATTTGCATTGCATCACTGTGTTTCTCTACTGATATGAGAACAGCCCTACTATGAAGGATTTTATTTACTTCAGAATGCTGGGGAACTGTATAATAGAATAAGCAGAAGGGAATATTTAGAAAAAACATCAGGAGAAAAAAAAGGAGAAAAAAAAAAATGGAAAAAAAAAAAAAAAAACACAACAACGTAGTCTATCAACATGGGTCCATACATGAAACACTTCCAAAGGACGGAGATGTAATCCCCGTCACTGGAACTCTTCAGATTTAAGCCACACAAGTTGCATGGGAATATACAGTAGGGAGCAAACCCACACTGACTTTAGCTAAATAGTGTGAATGATAAAATATGTCCTTATGTCTTTTAAAACAAATAATGAATAACAATGCAGGTGAAAAGTATTATTATATTTTTAAAATTTTAAAATCATTAATAGCACTTAGAGCTCTAACATTACAATGAGCAAATGTGCTTCATGGAGTGCTTGGTAAGGTTTTACATAGACCTCTGTCATCCACACTCCCTGAATGACTGGCATAACTTATATGTTTATGGTTTCTCTCCATGTTTATTCTGTATCTTCTGTTAGAAGGGTTTTGATGGCTTCTTCCCAGATGTATCTCATTTTTTTTCCTTGACTTTCTTTTCTATTTTTAACCCACTACATGGCATATCAGGCACAGCATTTAATACCCTTTTAGCTGTTAATCTTAGCCTTTCCTCTTATATTCTCCCTTACACCTCTTCTTCTCTCTATTCTATTTAACTTTGTTAACTTTGCCCTGTTGTTTTTTGTTTTTTTTTTTTTTTTTTTTCTTTTGTAGGTATTGAATTGTTTTTTGTTTTCTGTTTGTTTGTTTGTTTGTTCAGTGTCCTGTTTCCATCCCTCACAGTAATCTCCATTCATCATTTATCCCCTTTTTCCATTTCCTTTAGTCCTGATGAACGGAATGTCTTTCCTGAGACAATAAGAAATGTCTTTTTCATTTGAAAACTAAAATCCTACATGAATTTATTTCTCAGTGTCTATAAGAAATGTGTTTACTAACAAAAGGAGACTTGAGGAGAATTGTCCTAGATGACTCGTCAACCCATTCTTTCAAAAGATGTTATTTCTAACATGTGTTTTTAGTGTGCCTTACATACTCAGAAACAAACCAACAAAATCAAGCAAGGCAGAAGGAAGAAATATGATCCCTTATTTTAAAAAAAAAAAACACACTAATTCAATAGAACAAATTTATTTTTTGAATGGCTACAGCATCATATATGCCTGCATCCGAGTACACAAAGTTCAAAACACATATACATGTATAGAATTTTAGGTTACTTTCCTTCATTTAGCACCCTTTTCTCTTAAGTGACTATAAAGGAAGTTTAGAGTAAATTAGATATAGAAACCTATGAATTTAATACCCATAGTTGGTCAGATTACTCCCAGCAGGAGGCAGATGCTCAGAGGAACAAATCAGTATTGCTAATGTGAAGCCAATGCAATTGTGGCTAACATCAGCTAAGGCCATGGTATACTCAATGATATTAAATTTAGAAAAACAAATATGAATGTTAGCAAAAGGGTTGGCCTCAGCACTGTCTGAATCTTATTTGATTTGTGGATTCTCGTCAGATTTGTGCATTCTCAGTTATAATCATAGAATCATAGAAGTATTTTGGTTGCAGAAGACCCATACAATGATCAAGGCTAGCCATCATATAACACTACCAAGCACACCAATAAAAATGTGCCTAAATGGCACAACCACACGTCTCTTAAGTACCTCCATGTCCTTTCCTTTTTGGAATAAGCTCATTTAGTTCTACCATTCTAAAAATACGGCCCTAGAGAAGAAATTTTCTAGTATGTGTAATGCTTTATAATTCAGCTTTCTTACCTCCTTCCTTGGAACAGAGGGTGATTAGCGTATGAACGGTATCCATCAGTTCAATCTGCTGCTTCTGCAGGACACTGTTATTTGTTGTTGCCTTGTTCAACTGTTTCTCTAGTTCCTGGATTATGTAGCTTTGTCGAGTGACCAAATTTTGTAGATTCTCTTTTTCCTCCTTCAAAGTATCCAGCTCCTCTTTATGCCTTTCCTCCATTTCTAAAATTTTGTGCTCAAGTAAACTAAAATGAAATAAAACAATTAGCCAATATTATTTCATGCCAACATATTTATTAATACAGAAAACAATGATACTTTATTTTCACCATAGAATTCAGTACATAAATTATTCATTCTAAAAATGTCACTTCTACTAATTCAGCCCATTGACTTTCTCCATCAAGCAGCCAAATATTACTGATCTCTAAATTTAAGATGTTTGCATACACTAGTACTTAGAACAATGCGCATGGAGTTATACTCATCCAAGTGCATGAGCATATGACCAGTAACACATTTGTATATAACAAGTTCATGTAGAAAAGCCAAAATTGGGCAAAGGAAGGAGAAGAACAGGGCATTGAAGAAGACATTAATGGTATTATGGATGGGTCAATAACGTAAAAGATAAATAAAAACATAAACTAAGGAACAGTTTGTGAAGGGCCTTACAACTGAATGGAAGAAGGTAAGTGTTAGGAACTGTGGAATGCCATCAAAGCATATGGAACCCACAATAAAATTACCATTTGATAGGCTGTGTGAAACTGGGAAATGATGGTATAGCATGTGAGTGGGATCTGTTTTCACATTTCATAGATAAAATCTGTCAACTGTGAACAATAATTTTTTTCAGGCCAGTGCTTTGACATTGTTGTGGTGAATTGGGTTTACATGGCAAGGTTTGGATAGCCAGAGGACTGTAGGGTTGGCCTCTGTGGGCCAAGCCAGTGAGTGATGCTGGTCAGGCCTCTGGGAGAGCAGATTTAAGAAAGGGGGGAAACAAACAAACAAGCAAGCAAGCAAACAAGAAAAAAAAAAAAAAAAAAAAAAAAAACGACAAAAACAAACAAACAAACAAACAAACAAAAAAAAACACTGCTGTGGAACATCCGCTAGGAGAGTGAGGAGCGAGAAGCAGCCCTGCAGCCCCCAAGGTCAGTGCAGCAGGAGGGCAGGAGGTGCTCCAGGCACGAAGCAGCAGGTCCCATGCAGCCTGTAGAGAGGCCCCTGGTGGAGCAGGCTGTACCCCTGCAGCCCATGGGTCCCACATGGAGCAGATCTCCACGCTGCAGCCCCCCCATGGGTGGAGGAGCCCCCGGTGGAGCAGGTGGACGTGGCCTGGAGGAGGCTGCGGCCCATGGAGAGCCCCTGCAGGAGCAGGCCCCGGGCCGGAGCTGCAGCCCGTGGAGAGGAGCCCACGCAGGAGCAGGAGGTCTGGGGGGAGTTGCCACCCATGGGGGACCCGTGCTGGAGCAGTTTGCTCCTGGGGGATGGACCCCGTGGGACAGAGCCATGTGGGAGCAGCGCTTGAAGAGCTGCTGCCTGTGGGCAGCCCCCACAAGCTCAGCTCAGGAAGGACGGCATCCCGTGGGACGGACCCCATGGGAAGCAGGGGCAGAGAGGGCCTGTGAAGGAGTGGCAGAGGCAAAGTGCTAGAGACTTGCCTCATCCCCTATTCCCCTGCTCAGGGGGAAGGAGACAGAATCGTGTGAATGAGGAGGTGTTTTTAATTTGATTTTAGTTTCTCACTGCTCTACTCAGTTCTCAATAAGTAATACGTAATAGGTAATAAGTTACATTAATCTCCCTTACACTGAGTTGGTTTTGCCCATGATGGTAACTCCCGAGTGATCTCTCTGTCCTTATCTCAACCCACAAGCTTTTTTCATCCTATTTTCGCCTTCTGAGGAGGGGGAGTGAAAGAACAGCATGGTGGTGCTTAGCTGCCCATCAATATTAAACAACCACAGGTGGGAGCTTAGCAGAAAGATTTTAATAATATTAGGTAAAGAAATAAATTCATCCCCTCTGCTACTTTCTTCTATAAGTAATTCTACTGTACGTGCCAAAAGAGGTGTTTCTCATGCCCGTAAACCAACCGGTGATTACAAACTTCCCAACAAACCACTTCCTGTCCAAGTTAGTCTTAGATTTTATTTATTTGCACTCTCCCCTACCTCTTTTTTTTTTTTTTACTTCTGGATAATAGATCAGTGGCAAATTGCCTGCATAATTTCAGGTCATTTAACCTAACTGAAGAATGTAATAAAATCCATATGGAGTTGTTTCTATTAGATATCACAAAGCCTTAATATGAGCTGTTACAAAAGATAACAATGCAAAGATTAAATTCAGGCCCTGGATTTGCAGTACAAGCTAGAGTAATATTATATATATATATATATATATATATATATATATATATATATATATATTTAATTAAGGAAACTAAGCAGCAAATCTCTCTCTGAAATGTTATAAATGTGGGACTTACATTACTTTCATAGATACTGAAGAAAATATACTTTGCAAGATCAACATACCTCGTTCTGTGAAAATCACAAGTATCTGAGAAAGAGGGAAGAAAAAATGAAAGGATGGGAATGGGAAACACTTTTTCTTGTGGTCAGCTTCATTCCCAAATGCAAGGGGAATCATGATATTTCATTCAAAAGGCTCATTACATAGTAACAAAAGCATAACAAGATTCAGTGGGCTGGAATTTGATGATAGAAGGTCCCAATATAAAACAAAGTTGAGATATTAAAAGCAAAGATAATAAATTACTTTAACACTTTATCAGACCTGTGGCTAATTTTTTCATCACTTAAACTCTAACATTAAACACAGTGCCTTTATATTCTGGATCTTTTGTGTGTGTATGTGTGTGTGTAAGTCTTTGAGCTTTGTTAGACTAATTAGTGCAGTTAGCAGGAATGGATGAAAATGTTCTGATGGAATTGTTTTTAGTCATAAAAAAATGTTCAACAAAATAAAAAGTTCAATGTGAATTTTATAATTTCAGCATTTTTATGCTGATATATTTTATTTTTTTAGCATTTTCATGGCAAATATATATATATATATATTTTTTTCTGATACACTATAAGTTATACTAATCAACTTTGAATAGGAACAAGGTGGACCCTGGGCACAGTCTGTGATAGAATGGGTGCTAGATGTGGCCACAGCACAGTGTGACATCCTACTTATTTAATATCCTTTTATGACAATGTTATCCATCTAGTGGACAAAGGGAAAGCAGTGGATGTGAGTTTTTTGGACTTCAGTAAAGCTTTTGATACTGTCTCTCACAGTATCCTGGACAAACTCTCCAGCATACAGCTAGATATATACACAATATGATGGGTGAGCAACTGAATGGCAGGGCTCAAAGAGTTGTAGTAAATGGGGTAATAGGGTAATAGTAAATCAGGCTTCTGGACATGCACTAACGGTGTTCCCCAAGGCTCAATTTTAGGACCAGTTCTCTTCAAAGTTTTTATCAATGACCTGGACACAGGAGTTGAGTGTAAACTAAGTTTGTAAATTACACTAAATTAGGTGGAGCCATTGAGTCTCTTGAGGATAGAAAAGCCTTACAGAGAGATCTTGATAGATTAGAGCACTAGACAACCACCAACCATATTAAATTTATTAAGAACATAAGAACAAGTGCTGGATTCTGCACCTGGGATGCTGTAATCTTGGATGTCTGTACAGACTGGAGGACAAGTCTCTGTGATGGAATCTGAGAGTTTTGGCTGATGGTAGGCTCAATATGAGTCAACAATGTGCTCTGGTGTCTGAACGGGACAACAGTATTAAGTGCATCGAGCACAATATAGCTAACCAGTCAAAAGAAATGACTGCCCCACTACACTCAATGTTGGTTTAGCCTCACCTAAAATACTGTGTGCAGTGTGGGGCTCCACATTATAAGAAGAATATAAAACTATTAGCATGTGTACAAAGGAGAGCACCAAAGACTGAAAGGTCTGGAAGGCATGATCAATTTGCTTGTCCAAATTGAAATTATTTCTATATCTGGATGATTTAATGTATAAAACTGTCTTTGACAGCCACAATATGCACATTGTGTTATTTGTTTCCCACCATAGCCTTCTTAAGACCACAGTAAGTGAACCCATGGTGATGACAGTCTTATTTGTAGCAACACTGGCCATGTCAAGTAAGAAGGAAGAAGCTGACAATGTTTAGAGCTTCCCTGTTTGGTGTCTACAGAGACAGACAGCAAGCAGATGTTTTACAGCTTTAGCAATAATACATCCTAATATTTATGAGTGGTGTGTCAACAACATGTGGTGGAAAGATGGGAGTGTCACAGCACTTGGTTCCTTTACAGTTTTCTATGTAGATTAAAAGTCTTGTTATTATAAACTGCAAAACTAAGCTATTTTAAGGAATGCATACGCATTTGTGCAATGATCTTTTCATATCCACAAATCTACAGCAGATAAGAGTAAGTCCTGAGGATAGGACCACTCCCTATATTCCTGGGAGAAATCTGTAACAACTGCATTTCATTTTGTTTTACTAAGAATCAGTGAGAAACCTTTGCTCAAAGCTCTAATGAACAAAAGCAAAAACTTCACATAGATTGGAGACGTTTGTACTGGCCTGTTCCAAAAGGAAGAAATCCTTAAACAGCATGAGAAAAGCTGTTCTTATAGCCTTTGACTATAATGTGGCCAGAATTCTTCATACGTATTATTGTTACATAAACACATATTGTAGCTCATTTAAATAATAAGAAGTTCTAGAAAACTAATTGATACATTTTTAACATGATGAAATCAACTACAGGGATGTTTAGATTTTTTAAATGGTTGTCAGACTACTCTATTTTCTCTGTCTTCTTTCCACATTGAATAATTTCTAACAGCCAAATAACACAAAGAATTAACTTTGCTGATTGATTTTATCAAAATTTTAAAGAGGCATTATGAAGGCAGATTCAAAGTGAAAATATTTCTACTAGTTTTCATTAACGACTGTTGCTGACATAAAAAACTTACAGAAAGCCAAAAGAAGGCTATACCAATTAATCAATCTGTAAACATTGACTGAAATTGTTGTACAACATTCTTTGATAATACTTTCCAGTAAAATGGCATGGACGGTAGTGATTGTCTCTTTTACTGCAAATTTACTGCATAATTTTCCTATGGGTTTGAAAGCATTACAGACATAGACAGATGAAGCAGTCATGGGAACTACAATACAATACAAATAAATCACCATTTACTAGAAGAATCGTACACACACAGAAATACATGTACAGTATTATAATGCAGCCTTCAATTTATGGGGGGCAAAATCAGGCATGTGGGGAACAGAATGAAGTTATGAAAAACAAATGTTATTAATATGGCTAAATATTATACTATCCATTGGACAATGACTCCTTCCTTGGAGTTATTAACTAGAATACATTTAAATACAATGAATCAACAACAAATACCTTTAATTTTCCTTGAAAGTAACCACGTGCCACTAGCTTGTTCAGGCTGGGAATATATTTTCAACAAATGATATCATAGAATCATTAAGGTTGGAAAAGACCTCCAAGATCATCTGGTCCAACCATCACCCTACCACCAATGTCGCCCACTAAACCATGTCTCTAAGCACCATGTTCAACCTTTCCTTAAACACCGCCAGGGATGGTAACTCCACCACCTCCCTGGGCAACCCCTTCCAATGCCTGACTGCTCCTTCTGAGAAGAAATGTCTCTTAATTTCTAACCTACACTTCCCCTGGCATAATTTGAGGCTGTTCCCTCTAGTCCTATCACTAGTTATCTGTGAGAAGAGGCTGACCCCCAGCTCCTCACACCTTCCTTCCAGGCATGCATTGTAGAGAGCAATAAAGTCTCCCCTGAGCCTCCTCTTCTTCACACTAAACAACCCCAGTTCCATCAGCCACTCCTCACAGGACTTGTGTTCCAGGCCCCTCAACAGCTTTGTAGCCTTTCTCTGGAAATGCTCCAGGACCTCAATGTCCTTCTTTAGTGAGGGGCCCAAAATTAAACACAGAACTTGAGGTGTGGCCTCAGCAGAGCCGAGTACAGTGGGACAATCACCTCCTTGGTCCTGCTGGCTACACTATTCCTAATACAAGCCAGGATGCCTTTGGCCTTCTTGGCCACCTGGGCACACCGCCAGCTCATGTTTGGGTGAGCATCAATCAACACCCCCCAATCCTTTTCCACTGCACAGCTTTCCAGCTGCTCTGCCCCAGGCCTGTAGGCCTGAGGTTGTTAGCCTTATAGGGTTGTTAACCCCCCATAGGGGTTGTTACCCCTATGTTGCCTGTATTAGGATATAAGCCAGTGGGATGCTTTGGTGCAACTATGCTGTGTACACCTGATACAGATAAAGCCCTCTGATAACACTGAAGAAAGCAGAAAGCTAGTACAGAAGTCAAAGAATAACTTCCAGTGAAAACTACTATCATTTTGAAAGGTGATGAAGTAGAGCATGTAGAAAGCAATCTCATAGCTCTCAGGGGAGGAAGGAAGTCTGGTTTAGACAATCTGCCTTATAAGGTACATAGTTTATTCACTAATCCATTCCAGACCATGGCAGTTTAAGATATTTTTTTTAATCTTTGTTTTCAGAGACTTCAGTTTAGACATGTGGGAACAGGATATAGACCAGATCTTAGAGATGGACATCTTTTGCATTAAAATAATCTTTTAAGAAATCTGGACTTATAAGAAATACAGACAAAACCATTTACTTTGTTGAGCTCTTCAATAAATAAAGACAAGGAACGTCACATTAGAAAAATTTCTTTGGCTGTACATACATGTTTTTCTTGAATTAAGTATGTATGGGAAGATAAACAGGTAGAGAACTTAAACACATTTGACTACAAGAATGATAATTTTCTCATTAGGATAGCTGCTTTGTAGTTGCTTTTATATGAGTGATTTTTTCCTTGTACTGTTATGTATTGACTTGGTACTTAAGTAGGTAGTCTTATTGGTTTAAGGACATTTGGAAAAAGAAAAAAAAAAAAGTATCCCCATATTTCTAAAGGCCAGTGAAATATTTGGTTACTGAGACTCACTTTTTGTGATTGAAATCACAAAAGCAAAATGGAAAAAATTGATTTATCTTTTTCAGTATATGCAACATTTGCAAATAAAACTCATATCCTCATCTTTTACACAGTAAAATGGTAATTCATCATTCTTTAGTACACACCTTAGGAAACAATTGTTCTTTTACTGACCATTAGTCTAGTTTGATTTTCTGCAAATTCAAGTTAAAACTTATGTTTAAATTTCACTTCTACTTCTTATTGCTGGAAGATCCAGAACTCATTTGACTGAATAAAAAGGAGAAATATAATGTAACAGAAAAGTTTTCACACTTGCATATTGACATAAGTGGCACACAGTAAGTTAAATGCATCTGGGTACACTGAAAAAAGAAAAAGAAAAAGAAAAAGAAAAAGAAAAAGAAAAAGAAAAAGAAAAAGAAAAAGAAAAAGAAAAAGAAAAAGAAAAAGAAAAAGAAAAAGAAAAAGAAAAAGAAAAAGAAAAAGAAAAAGAAAAAGAAAAAGAAAAAGAAAAAGAAAAAGAAAAAGAAAAAGAAAAAGAAAAAGAAAAAGAAAAAGAAAAAGAAAAAGAAAAAGAAAAAGAAACTCAAGCACTTAAGCAGAGAAATCTTTCAAGAAAAAAATTAAAATAGCTTTTAAAAAGCTCTTGTGGGAGAAAAAATGGCAGTGTAAAACACCACCATTTATATTACAGTGGGTGGGAACCCACAAGAATAAATTATTTATGGCATGAGAGCATTCAATAGAAACAAGATACTGGGGCAAATGTTACTCATGCTATGAAATATCTTTCACTTCAGGGGGATAAAAAGAAAAAAAATCGCCACTCTTCCCAGCAGAGGCAGGAAGCAAAGCATTTAAGGCCAAGAATAAATATATTTCTAGACCGTAGAACATGCATTGGTCCCCTGTTGATAAGCAGTGCTCATTTTATTTCAGGATACTATACAAATTACTGTAGTATATCAACAATCAGTTATTATAATATCTTACATTTCTTTCATCCAAACTCCATTTCTTTGAAAGTGATTAGGATCTTTATTTTATATGGAGGGAATTTTAGCACAAAAATAGAAATGATCTGCCCAAAGTACACAATCTGTTTTGATTACTTTTTGGATTATAACAGTTCCTGCACTCATTCCCACCTGCTGAAAAGAAAGGCTCTTTGCAAAACGTTTATAGTCCATATAGGCAACATGGATAAAAGGAGTTCTCTAATTTATTAATTTGAAAATGATGTTATACAGAGGGATTTTTATACATATATAATTTTGTATATCAATTTTATCCATTTAAACTGCAGACAACTACTGAACACCACCATCAGGCAATCTTTAAACGATGTTTACATTTAAGCAAGCTAAAATCATTGGCATATTCATTAACCTATTACCTCCTGTGATCTTAAAGATTTGTCCCACAGTGAAATTGACATACGCATAGTTGATTACAGGATCCTTACAAGACCAAGATTACACAGTTTTTTGTTAGGACTAGATAATGATACATTAAAATATGAATCATCAGCTGCTTTAATCATGACAACGTCCTCTCCCTAATTTTATCAGTCCCAAGGGCACAGATAGCAATGAAACCTGGAAGGTCTTTGCTAGGTTCTTCCTTCATTATAATGAAACACATATACTTATAAGAGAAACAACTGGATGTTGCTCTTTAACATACCCCCTCTCCTTTTCCTCCTAAATACCAAGCTAGACCATACTATCATGACACAGATCATTTCATCAAAATGTCAGTCAAGTCAAAGGTCAATTTAAGTCAAACTTAGTTGTTTACTGACATGGCTTTACACCCTGACACATTGCTAAGATAAATAAATTCAGATTAAGTACACAAAGCCTCACATAAATGACTCAGTCTCTTGATGAGTCAATAAAATTTTGATGCTAAATAGATTACAACAGCTAAAAATACAATCATTTACTTAAAAACAAATTTTGCGTCAATTCAAAATTGAAATAAAAAAAAAGAAAGAAAAAGAGAAACAAACAAAGAAACCACCCACAAACATTTAGGGGAATTATTTAATCTTACCCCTGTTTTATAAGCTGTAAACTGCCAGTTTTCATAACCAGTAGCGCTAACTGTATATTATTTTGCCAGCTTTTCAGCTAAACACATTTCTTTATAATGACATATTCTATTTGTCATTACTATGTGGTTCTTTGCTTTTTTTTTTTTTTTTCTTAGCAGCTTCATGGTACTGTTAGTCTGCTTCACATATAACCCAGGGCAAAGTCATTCCACCTCAGTCATTGCTGATTCACGTTCAGCAGCAACATTTTTGGCAAACCATCTGATCTCAATTTAACAAATCCACTACACCCTGTGCATGTATAGGCTGCTTCAGTATCTACCTCACATATAAAGTCATTTGCTCTATTTTAGTGTCAATCATAGCATACACAGGAAATGGGAACCTTAGTTCTGGTCAGATTTACACCACAGTTACTCTTTCTAGAAGAGAGCCTCCCTGCTTAAACATGGCTGTTACAGAGACAGCAATAATGTCAGCAGGTTTCTAGACAGGCAGCCACGAAAGCAGATGGCTTTATGCCACTGTATTGGGTGTCTGTGTCCAAGATTTGGACATGGGGCTTGAGGGTAGAAGTCTGATGGAGCCTGTGTAGGAAGAGGCCAGGACTGCCCTTGAGGCTGGGGCTGTCCTACATGTATGCCAAATACAGCCAGCACCAGCCATTTCCACAGCAGGGCACAGATGAGCCCAGCAGTGATGCTGGTGGTTCCTCTGTGACAACATATTAGAAAGGGCAAAACCACCACATGGCAGTGAGGAGAAAATGTGGAACAAACAGCCTTGCAAAAAGCATGGTCAGTGAAGAAGGAGGGGAAGAGGTGCTCCAGGTGCCAGAGCAGAAGTTCCCCTGCAGCCTGCAGAGAGTGGTGGAGGGGGCTGTCCCCCTGCAGTCCATGGAGGACACCACACTTGAGCAATCTCATCCTGAAGGACAGCAGTCCAAGGGAAGGACCCCTGTGGGAGCCAGGGAAAAGCATCACGAGGAAGGAACATCAGAGAAATTCTGACAGACCATCTCCCTGTGCACACCCTGTTCTGAGATACCAGGCTGCAATTGCAAGGATTTCAGGCATTAACAGAGAGGTGCCCAAACTTGGACTTTATACTGGTTCAGCCAGTTCCTTGTGGCACTACTTGTTTGGATGGTTTGGGTGTGCTGTCAGTGCATCAGCTGCTATGCACCCCAATTTAGGAGCTAAACTAAGCCTCTGTCAATGTATGAAGATAGCCTCACAAATGAATCCAGGGCCTTTGCGGGATTCATACAAATACTCTAACACAGAAAGGGAAACTTCACAGCTTGGTAAGTTATGTGCTGCTGAAGAGTTGGTGTACTGTATTTTTTTTTCCTCTCTTTTCAATTTCAGCATAAATCCAACGTGTTTATTGTTCACTTATTTTTTAAATAAAGTATGGCTCCAAGTATGTGATACAGAATGAAATGTTATTCTAAAGAGAGAGATTCCTCTTGGATCTTTGCGTTCATTAAATTTAGATTCTGAAGATTTTCAGCTTTGCATAGATTTTCAAATTAGTTGATGATCTCAAAATTTATTCTAGTCTGCTTAAAAACATGCATACAAGTTATCCTTATGTTTTTGAGTAGCAGAAGCTACAGTCATATGATTGAGCTGTCATGAAACAAATTGAGATATGAACTTACAGTGCAAACAAAAAAGCAGCAAAAATCAACTTGCGTTTGTCATAAGGAGCTAGTGTAAGTTCACACCCTAGCTCTTTTAACCATTGCATAAATATTACGTGTACTTACCATATTTGCTTCTTCTACTCCATTGGTTGCTTGAAACAAAGTATGCACAGACCACTTTATGATGAACAGAGAAAGAATTTAAGAGATCAGCTAGTCATTCTTACCTGTTCTTCTCATGAATTTTCAGAATTTCATGCGTCTGTTGTAGCAGCTGTTTTTCTAGCTTGTATGTTGACAGTGAATTTTCTAGTAGCTGAATTTCAAGTCTGGATGTTTGATTTAGCACCTTAGGGATAAATTAGAAACATTAATGTTTATATTGTCTTGGTTGTGTTTCTATAGCAACATAAACATTAATGTAGTCATTTCACTCTGATTTGATGATTTATCAGAAATGACCTTAATTTCTAAATCCTTTTTTAACATCAGCAGCTCAACTGGTGCAAATTAACTCAATCAAGCTACACTGATATGCAACAGCTGATAGTCTGGCACCCTGTTTGTTATAGAAAAATACTAGGCTAGCAGAAGAAGGAAAGGTGACTGCCAAATAAGCTTCATTTCACTGGGAAGAACAAGAGGCATGCTTCAAACATGCATTCCTATAAAGTATGCTTAAACCAGAAGAGTGTAAGAGCACTTGGATTCAAGCCAAAGTGTTGAATCTGCTGTTTTATAGATGGAGTTCCTACTTTAGCTTTCCCCTGAGATCTCTCTTGTGTAGTGTTGGCAGAAGTCTGGTGTCTGCTTATGTTATCACTACTTGCCCTCTTACACACATTTTTAAGAAAATGAAGGCTGTGATCTTAAACATTACTTTATGCAATTGTCTTTCACCTTAGGGTTGGTCTGTATTAATAGCGCACGTTTTAGTAGGTACATCAATCCAAAAGAAGATTTTCAACCAGATGAAAAGGAATAGATGCTAACTAAGTAGCTGAGAAGTGAAAAAAAAAAAAAAATCATTAATTAATGATGGTTGATTTTGTTGGTATATTATCTTTCATTATATTAAGTCTGGACAAGTATGTATAAAAAATTTTCATAGGTATGTGTACTAACAGCAGCTGATGTTCAGTTCCAGAAGTGATGACATGATTCCTCTTTAATGGAACCTATCAGACCTTTCTGGAAAGGCCAAGTATCAGTCTCATCATAGGATTATAGAGTATATAAGATTTTCTCATGCATGCCTAATAGGAATTTACATTGCAGAACATGAAGAGAAAAAAAAAAGGGTTCTCAATCTACATAGTGTCTTAATTTTGTCTGAAACTCTTGATGCTCACAGAGCAACTAGAATTGTCCTTTTTATAAAATACAGTGATTGAAAAAAATTGGAATTGATCAGTATGCAGCTCTTTTGTTTGAGATGGATACATTTGGAAGTGCCAGGAGGCATCACCACAGTTTCAGAGGGACCTGGCAGGAATTGATGGTTTACTACAAAGGTTGGCAAGGGTTAAAGGTGACAGGAAGGCACCTATAGATTTCCTAAGAGTACACATCTGTGGAGCAGCCTACAAGACTTCAGTGCAGTTTCAGGTGTAAAAGAAAATCTAAGGGGAAACAGTGGGATTTGGGATAGATAAGGATTTGGGAGGGGTCAGTGAGATTTAAGGAGCAGTAGGCTCTGTATCTCGAGTCCATCAGTCTCTTTTTTCTGGTATGAGTATTACATATTACAGGCAGTAATACTATAAGTATTACAAGTACTACAAGTGCTGAAAGTACTACATATTACAGGCAAGAGATCATGGCCTGTCTTTCTCAATCTTATATCCTGCGGACCTTCACATCTCTGCCAACATACTGTGTTTATGTGACAGCACAGGGGCTGCAGGGGTGGCTTCTGTGAAGAGTCCAGGAGCTAGCTGCTCCATGTTGAACATAGCTAGTTCCATGTTATTCCAAAAGGAGCCCACCACTAGCCAGAACTGAGCCAATGAGTGATGCTGGTTATGACTCTCTAATAACATATTTATGAAAGGTTAAAAATATTGTACAAGAGTAGCTGGGAAAGTGGAGTGAAAGAACTAACCCTGAAGACACCAAGTTCAGTAAAGAAGGAAGGGGAGTAGGTACTACAGGCACTGGAGCAGAGATTCTCTTGCAGTCCATGGAGAGTATAATGATAACACAGGTTGTCCCTCTGCAGCCCATGTAGGACTATGCTGGAGCAGTTATTCATGCTGTAGCCTCTGAAGGAGCCCGTGCCACAACAGGTGGAAGCTGCAGGAAGCTGCAGCCAATGGACAGCCAACGCAGCAGCAGACTCCCAGTGAGAACTGCAGCCCATAGAGAGGAGCCCATGTTGGGGCAGGAGGTCTGGCAGGAACTGATGCCTGTGGGGAACCTGTGCTAGAGCAGTTCACTCTTACTTTCTTCCCCTGTCCTGCTGAGGGAGACGAGTGGCTTAGTGGTCCCTTGACAACCAGCCAACATCATAACCCACCACAGCCATGCAACTGTCTACTCCCATCATTGCCAAAAGGAGCAATTCACCTTCTGGAGTCACCTTTACCACTCTTTTCTGATTGCCAGTAGAGCCAGGGACTACAAGGACTTTCTCATGCTGCTGAGAGAGTCAAGGTAGGAGATGCTGTCACTGAGTTGGAAGTCAGAGCCAGGACTGCAGCAAGGTGGATATCCACTGGTAATTTAAGCATCCTTTAAATTCTTCAGTTATAAGTATATATTATATAGAGAGTATAGATACACACATAAGAAGGCAGAAGTTGCTAGCATGGTTCCTCTACCATGAAGTTATTCCTCAATGGGAAAGTGAGACATCGACAATGCAAGTTACCTACTTGGATGAGGGAACAGCAAATGAGTACTCAACATGTATAACAATGTAGGTCTTTGGGAATATAAAAAAAGTTCCTACACCTCACTCACCTCACTTTTTTTTTACTTTTTTTTTTTTTTCCTGTTGAATTTAGATGCATTTGTTGTATTGATTTAGATATTCTGTTTAAATACTTTTCCTAACATTCTCATAAGTCAATAGGCCGTCTTTTCAAATTTGTGGTAATTAAAGCTTAACATGTTACTTTAGTTGGTCTACTAACCAAGATGAAGGAAAAAAAGGAACTTGCATAAGGCAGTGTAGCAACAGCTTGTACCTATCATTCCTAGCTAGAGATAATTAAAGCATCTGTCTTTCATAATTGCTGAAGTTTTTCAGTGTGCTGTAATGCAGTTACATAATAACATGGTAATGATATTGTAAACGTGAGTAAAAACATTATTATCTCTCAAGAAGTACACATGCTACTGAAACAAACCAAATATATGCAATGCATTAATTCTTGCACTTTAAATGAACAGTGAATGCATTTCAGCTGGTAACACACCACATTTTAGGAAGATCAAGAGGAACTCGTCAAAAACTGGGAAAAAAGTATGCATCTTAAACTGATAGAAGTAGTCAAAAAGCTGTACATATCATTGCAATGAGCCCAATATGAAATTGTACTCTGCAACATAGCAGTGATATGCTTGTCATTTGAACCAAATAAGTGATTTTGGTGCTAGGAATCATATGAAGATAGCTCTTTAAATTCATGCAATATCATACAATTTCAGAGTAATAATAGATATAGAGTGCTTTATAAAGAACTTGTCCCTCTCCACAGTGTAAAAGCTACTAATTTACATTACATTTCAGCTGGAAACATCTTGTAGAAAGTAAAGAAACTTCATAATAATAATAGAGGCAAATAATAATGAAGAAGAAAGGCTCTATTTTAGCCTGAAACTCATTATTTAACTTGACACTTGTATCATTCACAGTTGGTAACTGAGATAGTTATTTAAGTCAAATGATTTAGTTTCCTGGCCTGTCCAGCCTGCCTTACACACACAGAGCTAAATATGCCAACCAAATGAAATCAAAGACAGACACACATATGTGTCAGTCATCACTGCTGTTTGTACCAATAAACAGAGAGTGTGTATGTTTCTTGGAGCCCTGTGTTGAAAAGTTTTGTTTGGTGATTTATTAGAAAAGAAGGAGGATGGTGAAAGTTCTCTGCAATTAACAGCTTTTAGGAAACTTCTTCGGGAACATACCTGGGTTTCAACATCCGTGAGTTTTCTTGTCTGCTCTGCTGTCTGGCTGAGGAGGCTGGTCCCTATCTCGAGCATAGTGGCAGTGTGGTTCTGCACAGCATTCTGCTGCAGCTGTACCATCTCCGATTTCATGTTTTCCACAATGTAGTTCTCAAGCTGTAAAAGAGAAAGGGTTGTAGCTGTGGTATTTTTACCTGTTCAGGCCTTCTGGTGACATAAAGATGAATAGCTGGCATTCTTGCCAAAGGCAAAAATTTCAACATTTTCAGGGGGAGTTCTGCTGACCCTGTGACCAGGACACGGACCTGACTATTTGCGTAGCCCGTTCCAGTCTCTGAGTCCTCATGTTTTCCCAAGTATCACAGCCTGCTGGCTTGAGCTGTACCAGATCCTGCCTCCCTCCATGTATGTCAAAATCGTAACAAGTATTTCTGTATTTCCTTACTAGAAGAGATCTTACCTACCTTTCCTCACAGTCATTCAGCAACATGATTTGTTACTGGGTTAGATTCTCACATACTGTTCCACAGGGAAAGCAGCTTAGTGTAGCTATGTCCTCAAAATTGTAAAAAAATAAAGACAGTGTCATGGGAATAAGAGAAGGAAGGGAAGTTGTTGAGCAAAAGACATAGAAAGCTACTTTGTTCCTTTGCTTGTATTGTCTAAATACTGTTTGGCTTACTTTTACATTCAGTTGAAAAGAATCTGAATTAGGAATCTCTAAATAAACTAAGCACCCTCAAGGAAGGGACAATTTTTGCTTATGTTTGCTTTAGTTAACATAGGCAGAGTAATTTCCTTCTAGATAGTTAGGCCCTGGCTCTGCCATAAAAGATTATAAATCCATGACTACTCTACATTATGATGAGATTGTTTCTTACACATATAAGTGTTGTTATGAACAACGAAATCTTGCTTGATGTGCTCAAAAAGTACTAACACAGAGAAAAGTGGCTTGGGACATTGGCTGCGATACATTCCACTGAAATCAGCAAAGGTCATCCAATTTACACCCAATGAAGATTTGGTCCTATGTTTCATTTTGTGGCTGATCATGTGTTTTTATTGTTAGCTGATTCCAGACTTAAGCAACCGCTTTTTACCTAATAATTTTAATCACATTGGACTTGCTTCTGCAGCAGTAAGCATGTTTTGTTATGAAAGGTAAGCTGCATGGCTAAATAGTAAGAACCAGATGGAGTTGATTTAAAGACTGAAGAAAGCAGGAGTCAGATATACAGTGTGTGATTAATAGGAAGGGCTACTTTCATCTTATCTATAAGCATTCCTGTGCTGATGGGTAACTACTGTAGATGTTCTGATGAGCCACATCAGCTGAGATTACAAGAGATTTCTTACAAATTTGATCATTACTGTGCACCTCTTATTAGTTTTAAAAACATTTTTACAGAAGAAGAGCACTGCCACAGTGTAAGATATTTTCTGAATGACTAAATTATTTTTCGGTTTTGTTTGTTTCTTTGTGTGTGTTGTATTTTCTTTTCTTTTTTTTTTTTTTTTTTTTTTAGGCCCATTTTTGGAGAAGCACTTAATGAAGTGCTTAACACACATGATGGTGAAAAACAAAGTAGAAGTCCTACAGTTTCAGACCACAAAAATGTTTGCTTGAATTCTCAGGTGACCACTCTGGGCTAGAAACCTCCAGAGTGTTTTAATTGGTGGGGACAAGTTATTGTTGAATATCCTGATAAGTATTTAAATGAGAGTTAGCAGCCAAAGAAAACTCTAGGTTCTGCAAAACAAAGTCTGCAGTGGATGTCTCCATTTTTCCACTTCCAGTGTAAGTTCACTGCTTTGTTGTAATTTATTACTGAGATGTTACAGAAATTCAGCTAGTTCAAGGGAGATATTACAAATCTATCATATATCTTTTATCTTCAGAAATATTCTGCCTGTATCTCTCTTTTACATCAGATATTGTATTTTCTCAGATAGTGTATTTTCTTTGTTTCTTGGTGGTTTTATAACCAGTAACTTTATTTCTACATTATTGCTTGGTTGCAAATAATCCCTGTGGAAGAACCCCAGAAAACTGGATGGTTGCTCTTCTCCACACTCTGATTCAGATACTGGAACACCTGAACACGAAGTTCAAATTTCTCTCACAGCATTCAGCTCCTGATAAAACAGATGGCCTTCAAGTTCCGCCCATGATGAAATACCAACACATCATAAATTTCCTTATATCTGTTGTCTTTTTTGTTCTTTTTTTTTTTTTTTTTTTCTGTTTCACATAGGACCATAGCACATAAGTGTTGTGGCTGTGCAGTGCATAATTTGTTAGTCTGTAGCTTTCTGAAACTGCCTCACTTACTGTATGTGGGCTGTGTGATGCATGTGTGATATGGATGTCTGGGAAAACCCATGCAAAAATATAGTGGCTATACTTATTAAACATCAGAAATCAGAAAATTTCACACATCAATAAAAAGAAATGGGTAAATAGATTTAAATGTAAAAAGACAAAACATATTTATAATTCTAACTAAATACTTTGCTTGTTACTTTGCCAAAAATGCAGAAAGATTTACATTTGAAGTATATCACTGCATCTGTGTGGAGCTGCAGCAAGTTTTGCCTAGCAGGAACACAGGCAGAGATTGAGGCATATTGTAGTCTAGCACATTCCCCATGGTTTCCAGTCTTGGGCAATTGCCCTTGGTTACTCACCCCTAAAACACCCTGTGGTTTAATCTGAAACTGTCTCATTATAACAACAAAACTGATTTTCCTGTTACAGAATTACTCATTAAATGCTTTTGTAAATATTTGGTGTTCAGTAAACTGCCACAATAGTTTCTGTGAGCACATCTTAGGAGTACCAGGAGCTGTTCAGTCAGTCAGGGGAGAGTGGAAGGAAGACTAAAGTAATGTAGAGGTTCTGTTACATTAATTCCCTTTCCTTTCTTTGACCAATTATTTTAGTTTGCTTGGTAGTTTTATTCATTGCAATACTGGCCTTGCTAAAATCAATGACAAAATTCCCAAAGATGCAAAGATTCCACCTATTATTTTTATTGCAGGAAACCAGCATTTACTAGGTTCATTATGGCAAAGCACACAGTTTTATCTGAGCCTTGCCTCATTCAGAGGCTTTGTATTGAGTTTACTGAACCTTAGACTGAGCTTTCTTTGTGATTAGTTAACAAGGATATCATCCATTTAACAGGTGATTAAAAGATCCTTGAATGCTGGCTTCACAGAAAGTAAGTCACACACAGAAACCCATTCACAGGAGTAAATCTAAAATTGCTTAGGGTCTTAAGTCTTCTTGAAAATCTATTCATCCTAATAATTAAGTTAAATCAGTTTGTCCAGATATTCTGCATTAAATAGTAAATATATCTTTTCAGATTAATCTTTGTACATTTGTTTTTTTTTCTAATCCTTATACTACTCATACTTATTTCAGTTACTTTTTGCAAAAGTGAAACAGAATGCTTTTTCTGCATTCTTTACCCCCCATCTCACCCTTCCCACTGTATGGCTTTCTATTGTGCATTGATGTCCCTGTTATTAATTCGGCTGCATCTGCTTTCAGTAAGACTCATAACATTGTACAGGAGTTTTCAGTAATGAAGAATTACTGGTGGGATGCATAATAACGTTATAACATTCTCAGAAATAAAACTGTCAGAAGGTTCAGTGTTATTGTTTAATAAACATTCCAGAGGATTATGCATTAAAAGTATCTAGCTTTTTCTGGACAATGTTTATTGAATAATCTTCATAGAAACCACCCAAACACTAACAGAACTATTAAAATGGAAACTGCAAGTTAGTGCCTAAGTAAATGATAATGGTTTGTGGCAGATGGCTTATAAATAAAACAAGAGGTTTTTCTTTTACTTTGATCAAATACTGTTGGTCCCATGTAATTGTATCATAAGGTCTGCTATGATATCCAGATGACATTAAGCTTTCATACAATGCATTTGCACGAGAATGCAAGTTAAAGTAACAATAGACTGCTTTCCCTCTCTGACTATGAATCATATATAGCACAGCATTTGTAACAGTAGAAAGACAAGAGACCAGTGACTTTTTATAAGATGCTTTGTTGTCTTGCTTTACATACCAGAAGATGTACAATAATACTGTGCTAGCAAACAATGAAAGCTCATTTCTTCTTTCTCAGTTTGTCTGTCTGAGGGGGGATCATACCTCATACCAACAAAGTGCCTCAGGGAGTCAGGTTTAAAACCAGCATTTGCAGTAATATCGATAATTGTATTTTATAAATACACAAACAGCCTTAGTGGGAATAAGCTGGAAAAAAATCAAATATATGGAATACCATAGAATTTCTTTGAATTTTGCAGCAGCCAAAGGGGCTAGGAAGAAGTTTATCACTGAGAAAAATAATCCTATTTTTGTGGCTTGACCACAGGACACCTATTTACCATAGGATAATTCAGTTGGAAGGGACCTACAATGACCATTTGGTCCCACTGCCTCACCTCTTCAGGGTTAGGCAAAAGTTGAAGCATATTAATCATAAAATGGTTTGGGTTGGAAAGGACCTTAAAGATCTTCTAGTTCCAACACCCCTTCCATGGGCCAACACACCTCCCACTAGGCCAAGTTGCTCAAAGCCCCACCCAACCTGGCCTTGAGCACTTCCAGGGATGGGGCATATACAGCTCGTTACTGGGCAACCTGTGCCAGTGCCTCACCACCCTCAGAACAAAGAATTTCTTCCTTATATCTAAACTATATCTACCCTCTTTTAGTTTAAATCTATCCCCCCTTGTCTTTTCACTACACTCCCTGACAAAGAGTCCCTCCTCACCTTTTCTGTAGTCTCCACCTTTTCTGGAGTCCCCACCTTTCCCTTTAGGCAATTGGAGGCTGCTGTAAAGACTTCTCAGAGCCTTCTCTTCTCCAGGATGAATAACCCCAATTCCCTCTGCCTGTCTTTGTAGGAGGTGCTCCAGCCCTCTGATCATCCTCGTGGTTCACCTCTGGACTCACTCCAACAGGTCCACATCCTTCTTCCGCTGAGGGCCCCAGAACTGAACACAGTGCTCTAAGTGGGGTCTCATGAGAGCAAAGTAGAGAAGAAGAATTACCTCCCTCAGCCAGCTGGCCACGCTGCCTTTGAAGCAGCCCAAGATAGAGTTGGCTTTCTGGGCTGCAAGTGCATATTGCCAAGTCATGTTGTTTCTTCTGAACCAACACCCCCAGGTCCTTCTCATCAGGGCTGCTTTCAATCAACAAATCGCCCAGCCTGTATTCATATTTGGGATTGCCCTGGCCCCCGTACAGGACTTTGCACTTGGCTTTGTTGAACCACATGTTATTCTCATGGGCCCATCTCTCAAACATGTCAAGCTCCTGCTGGATGGCATTCCTTCCTTCCAGCACATCAGCCATGCTGTTCAGCTTGTTGTCATCCACAATCTTGCTGAGGGTGCACTTGATCCCATTCTTCATGTTGCTGACAAGGTGTTAAACAGCACCCATCCCAATACCAACCACTGAGGAACACTACTCATTACTGATCTCCATTTGGATATTGAGCTTTTAACCACAACTCTTTGAAATGCAGCCATCCAGCCCATTCCTTTACCACCAAATGGTCTATGCATCAAATCCATGTCTCTCCAGTTGGAGACAAGGATGTCATGCTGGATAGTGTTAAATGCTTTGCACAAGTACAGGTAGATAACATCAGTTGCTCTGTACCTATCCACCAAAGTCGTAACCTTTTGTAGAGGGCCACCAGATTTGTCAGGCATGATTTGCCCTTAGTGAAGCCATGTTGGCTTTCACCAGTCATTCATTTTGCATGTACCTTAGCATAGTTTCCAGGAGCATCTGCTCCATGATCCCTCCAGGCACAGAGGTGAGACTGACTAGCCTGTAGTTCCCCGGGTCTTCCTGTTTTTCTTTTTTAAATATGGGTGTGATGTTTCCCCTCTTCCAGTTAGTGGAAACTTCACTAGACTGCCACCACTTCTCACATATGATGGACAGGGGTTTTGGAACTTCATCCACAAGTTCCCTCAGAACCCACAGATGTAACTCATCAGGTCCCATGGACCTGTGCACCTTTGGGTACCTTAGCTGGTCTCAGACTTGACCTTCTCCTACAGTGGGAGTTTCTTCATTCTCCTAGTCCCTGCTTTTGCCTTCTGGAGCCCAGGCTATGTGGCTAAAGCGCTTGCTGGTGAAGACTGAGGCAAAAAAGTCATGGAGTACTTCAGCCTTCTCCATACCCTGGATGACCAGGTCCCCCATTTAATTCTGGAGAGGGCCCACAGAGCAAATGAACCATTGGTAAGCCAAAGTGAAAACTTCAGATGGCTGATATGCAAACTGGACTCACAGAAGAGACTGTTGTAGTATCTGGTATATGAAGCTTTCACAAAGAAATCATAGTTTATCAATTATACTTTAATATAATATCTGTGGGTTTCAATTCTAAAAGAAGCCCCAGGGGTAACCCAGCAACTCAAAATTAGCTGAACAAATATTTAAGAGGAGAATTGGCTGTAGAAAGTATGTTTAATCATTTTTTTTTTAATACAATATACTCAAACTTCTAGCCTTAAGGCAGAAAAAAAAAAGTTTTAATTTTTAAAACATTCCTTAATGACAGTCGTTTATTTGCATATTTATTCAATATTTTGTACTTGCGTTTCTTAACTTCTTACTTTCTGTAACATTGTGACTCATAATTTTGATTTATTACTTATATATTTTTTTATTTTAACCCTAAATCACAATGATTTATTTTTATGAATTCTATTCTAGCAGAGAAACAATGACTTGCAGAGTATATATATACTCCAAACCTCTTCATGCTAAAATGAAAATATGTGTTTCTGAAGGGAAATGTTCATACCATTATTTTTCCCAATCCTAGTCTTCTAAACACTTCAAAGATACTTTGCCTTTGTGAAGGCTGAACCATTGGCATTTCATGTTTACTATCTGGCTATAAAGCATAATTAAAAGAGATTTACAATAAAACTGCCATCAGGAAAAATTAGTGTATGATAATGCATGTTTAATTTATAGCCTGCATAAGATTTATATAGATTAACCGTGAATATATCTTCATATGTACGGCAGCACACCACTACAAATAACCACTACTTGTTTCTTTTAGTATGTGACCAGTGAAACCACAGCTGCATTCTTGGCACATAGAGGCCAAACAGTTCCATTCAGCTGAGTGATATGTTCTGTAATCCAGGTGACTTCCTCTATCCTGATACTTGTCCTCATGGTGGTTGAACTTGGTTTCACAGCAACCTTCACTTGTAACCTTTAGTTAAATAAAAGTTTATTATGAACGTAGAATAATCCTTCAGCTACGTAAATGTATACATACATAATGTTTTCCTTTCAGAAGAAACAAAAGGAAACCAGGACTAGACATTTTTGTCAGAAGAAATCAGGCATAACAAAAGTAAAAAAATATTTCAAAACACATGAAGTAACCTCTCTCCTGCATCCAGCATCAGTGAATTGTCGGCAGGAATTTTGTCTCTGGATCTGAATGTTGGATTTCAAGAAAGATATATATTATCTTGGGATAGTCTTAGGAAGATGAAAAACATCTATAACTCCAGAAGAATGAAACAATTAGGAATGCTTAGCTTAATAAAAAAACTAATAGGAAAGTAAATGACTACAAGGACATAAGGATGCAAAGAGAAAGAGAATCATCTGTTTTCCATATCCATGAAGCTGCAGTAAGTGAAGTGTATCTTTTGCAGTTAGGAGAAAACTTTTCTAAGAGTATAGGTGTAGTGGGTTTACGTGTCAAGGTTTTGGAAGCAGGGGGCCATAGGGGTGACTTCTGTGAGAAGAATCTAGAAGCTGCCCCATGGGCTGCACTAAGGGGGGGGGAAGGGGGGGGAGCAGTAAGGGCCCCACTGCTGACCAGAGCTGAGCCAATAAGTGATGTTGTTTTGCACCTCCGTGAGAGCATAATTAAGTCAGGGAAAAAAATGCTGCACCACACAGCAGCTGGGAGAGTGAGAGGAGTGAGGAACAGCCCTGCAGACGCCAAGGTCAGTGAGGAAGGAGGGGGAGAGGTGCTCCAGGTTCTGGGGCAGAAATCCCCTGTGGCCTGTGGTGAGGACCATGGTGAAGCAGGATGTCCTCCTGCAGCCCATGGAGTACCACGGTGGAGCAGGGTTCCACGCTGCAGCCCATGGAGGAGATCATGGGAGCAGGTGACCCTGCACTGGCAGAGACTGTGGCCTGTGGAAGACCCCTGCCAGAGCAGATTCTGGGCTGGACCTGTAGCCCGTGGAGAGAAGACCACACAGGAGCAGGTGACCTGGCAGGAGCTGCTGCCTGTGCGGGATCCAGGTTGGAGCAGTTTGCTCTTGAGGGATGGACCCCATGGTACGGACCCATATCTGGAGCAGTTCCTGAAGAGCTGCTGCCTGTGGGAAGCCCACGCTGGATCAGTTCAGCAAATACTGCATCTCGTGGGAGGGACCCCACAGCACAGGGGATGAGAGTGATTGAGAAGGAGCAGTGGAGAAGAAGCGCTGTAGACTGACCATAACCCCCATTCCCCCATTCCCCTGCGCTGCTCAGGGGAGGAGGTGGAAGAGGCTGGATGTTGGGGGGGGGAGGAGGGGAAGGTTTCCATCCTCTGTTTCTTGCTTCTCTAGCTTGTTAGTAATAGACAATAAATCTTACTATCTCCTTATGCTGAGTCTGTTTTGCCCATCACAATAATTACTGCGTGATCTCCCTGTCCTTATCTCAAACCTTGAGCCCTTTTCATTCTATTTTCTCCCTGTTCCTCTTTGAGGAGGGGGAGTGAGAGAGTGGTTGTGGTGGAGGTTTGCTGCCCGAGTAAAACCACCACAATAGGTAATAAAATACTAATTGGAATTATTCTGGAAAACTGTGGGAACTCCATCACTGGAGTTTTACTTTAAAAATAATGCTTTAGGTAAAGAATAGGCAGACTAAGTGGTATTTTATGGTTCTTCCTTATTTTTCATTCTTCTAATTATTATTATTATTATTATTATACTTCAGACCTATGCTTACAGACATAATATATGGGAGCAAACACTATAATAAAATCTTAACTGGAATGGGAAGAAGTTTGGAAAACTCATCTCTTAATAAAATTTTTAGAAGGAAGTCAATAAAAAAGAGGATTAAAATTATTTATTAAAAACAAAAAATTAAAAAAATATACTAAAATAAAATTATCTAAATAAGAGGGACTGTTCTGTGCAGACCAAATCAACAAAATCAGGGAAGTCACTGAGGATGTTTTCTGAATGCATGTTTTCTGCACCTCAATAGGAATGCAGTCTGCAGACCCATCTGAGAAAATATTGTGTGAACCATACTTGAATGTAGATACTTGAATGTGGATACTTGAATGCTCCAGTGGTGGCTTGGCATCTCAGTACCATGTTCTGTTACACAGGGAAGTACATAAAATGTAATAGGTAATAATAGATAATGATGGTGGAAAAATGCTTTATATTGTATAGTATCCCACTGGAATCCTGGGAAACTGGAAGCAAAAGTATTTTTATTAAGCACTGTACTTAATATGAATAGAAATAGTTCTTGGTATAGTAGTCAAGACATACAGGGAACACAAAGTTCTTTGTTTCAGGGCACCAGAAGACTGCACTGGTTAGACTTACTTGGTAGTATAATATTTAATATATGGATAATTTATGGAAGCAAGAAGGTTGAGTTTCACTTCCTCATGAAGTATCTGGCATATAGAAGACAGTGTATTGACTTAGGCCAAGTATTGGTTTTACTGGCCTGGTAATTCTATCTGAGCTTTGTACTAAGGTATCTTCAAGAAATCTTTCCATTTTTTTTTCAGTTTTATTAAAAATAAAATAAAATAAAATTCTAAAAGCTCTCCTTCTTTCAAATAAAAAAAAAAACTAAAATCAATATAAATTGAATTTATTTGTCATTTCAAATGTGATTAATTTCAGTTATTACAAAAGCAAACACTTTTTCAATTTCAGTAACTTATATATGAATATTAGATTTCTTAGTTTTTTAATCTTAAAACTGAATAAGGCCAATAAGCAGCATAACTGCGAATCATATCAAATATTATTAAATGGGAAATTAAAAGGAAGCTACTTATAGCAAGCAAATTAGAACGGTATTTTTCCTACTGATTAATAATATTTCTGGTTCAAAGAATTATCCAGTTTGATGTTAACCTTTACAAATCTTATACAGGGTCAACCATATTTTTCTTTCCTGATCTAACTTTACAAGCCACTTAATTCTATAAACTAAAATCATTTATGATTATAGAGTTGGCTGCAAACATGACCTATGCCCAATACACACTAGAGGGGAAGGTATAGTTGTAGAAAAGTAATGTCTGCCTTCTTGCCCTAAACAAATAAATGAACCTCTGGGGGAAATTCTTAAAAAATATTTTTCTATCAAACTGTGAAACTAATTAATTTTCTTTGGCGAAGATACGTTTGGTTAGGAGTAATTTTCAGAATGACTAATTTTGTAACAAATTTTGTGTAGCAGAACATTTAGACAACTTCTGGTTCATTCCTGTAGAAGGACATATGGCTTACAGTCAAAATTAGCTTCACCAAAGTATCTCCTTACTACATGATATAACGTTCTTAAAAAATGTGGTCTCCAACTGCATAAATGGTTCTGGTTGCTATAATGCACTGCCAGCTTATAGCTAAACTTTCAGTGAACTTGCGAAGCTGTAGTATCATTTGGAGTCTATATATAATTTTTTATTTGTGTTATAGGAGGTAGTATAATGTTTTAATATTGTATTACTAATTTATTTTTAATTCTGCTTGGTTTCTTACACTCATCACTATGACATCTGAGCATATTGTTGGTATTCTGTGTATGAAACACTTTTCCAAGAATGGTTGTGAGATTAAGACTCAACTGCATAACGTTCTAGTCTGCACAAGGTTTTTAGTTCCGTAGTGGCTGATATAAATATCATAGAATGGGAATCTCTTTATTCATGAGAAGGCCTTCAGCTCATACATCCTCTCCGATGAAGAAATCACAAATCCATTTTATTCCATTTGTCTATCTTTCCTGTGTAGTTGTAGCTTCCTTGGAGATTACCCTTCTTCTGTCTTTCATCAGTGTGTGATATATGGTCTCAAAGTCAGCTGAAACCCCTAGACATAGTATCATGATGATGCCAAAAATCTACAGACATAATTTTGTATCTTTATTGATTTTGCAAAAATGAATGGGAAGTTTAGATTCACTAAAACCACCTTGAAAGTACTGTAATTTCTGTTCATATGGGGCTACAAGAATGCAAGGGCCATCAGACACCTTGCCTACTGTTCCAGGAAACTACTAAGATAGAAAGGTCCATAAAATATGCACTCCCTGTGTCCCACCAGCCTTAAAGCTCTTGGAAAAACTTGTGATCTGTGTACTATGTACTCACATCTCTGTGTATAATTCTACCAAAAATTATCTAGCGGTGAGGAAGAATGAAAGCAATCTCAAATCATTTGCTAATAACAGAGTTTTCAAAAGTTTCAGTATTACTGGAAAGGTAAAGCTTACTCGGGTAAGGTTTTGCCTTGTCCAAAAAAACAGGAAGAGCTGCACAATTTTTGTGCAGCTAACTTTAGCTCAAAACACAGGGAAAACTGGAATCTACACATCTACAGTCACAGTGTGGTTCATGGTCTGCTATGGTCTGCTTGAGTGCAGTGTGCTGCCATCAATTTGCGACTCTCAGTGACACCTTTGATGAGCTAAGAGCAGCTGAGCACCCATGTTGTTTGTAAGCAGATGACATTCCCCTTCTCAGCATTTATTAGTGGTTTTTTTTTTTTTTTTTTTGAGTCCTATCCACACTACACAGAATGAGAACCTTTTAATCAAGAGTCCTGTTCTTTTCTGTTTCTTTCCCTTGCCTAATGATGGGAAGTGTTAGTTTATATTGCTTTAAGTTTTGTGATCCCATATTGAAGACTGATATTTTTGCCTAATGGTACATAATATAGAGCTAAGCCTACACTTGCTGTAAAATCTTTTCCCCCATAAACCAGAGAGGTAGAAACCTTAATTCTGCTGAACTACTTTAGCCTATCAGCAATTAATATCTAGGCAAGGGTTTATGTATTCTCACATGCAGTATTTATGTGCATAGATTTACATGAGTGTATACATAATAACTGCCTTAAATTATGGGTTATAAACATAGGTAGACAGCAATATTCATTTGTGTCCTATAAAGTTTGGCTATATTTATGGTATTTAACTTTTATTACTATAATCTGGACACAAGTGTTTTAATGATAGATGTTCTGGATACATGACAATGTTTACCTTAGTTTTACTACAGACATTAAAAATGATATTGATACATCTCTGCTGGAATCACTTTGTAATTTTAAGGCACAAATAAATGAAATCTCTAGAAATATCTATAGCAATAAACAAGAACTTCAGTTTCCCACGGCACTATACAAAAGTTAACCACTAGTACAAACTCTAACACCTTTTCTTTCCTTTCATGAAATTCTATATATACCCAGTAATCTCTAAGTGCCTCCAGACATACCTATAATTCTCAGTGTTATAATGAATGTATAACTAGGCTTAGTGGGGAGGTGGCCCTGCCAAAATCTGCTCAGCCCCAGAAAACTGGATTCCTTCCTGTGCTGATGGAACTGATTGCTTGAATATGTGGCAAACAGTGAGTTAACATAACTAAATAAACTTATTGCCAAATACTCCCTTCCAATTATTAGAATCAGAAACATGCATAAAAATGTTAGATCAAAACTGTCACATATTTAGTTTATACGTGCATATATTTACATATATACACATACATGTATGCATGTATAAAATAAAGAAGAGTGCATTCCACTAAATAGATTATAAAATGCCTGTTTTAGAAGCATCAGTGGAAAGATCTGAACTTCACAAAAACATATAATGAAATATCAGGTAGTCAAATTAGCTTGCAGAAAAGACTATGAAACTTAATAAGATAAAATTGCCTTGGTTTATCTGAATTAGCATAGTTCAAGAAAGGAGTTCTTGTATGGTTTTAATAATTGTATAGAAAGATAAGACCTTTCTTATAGGAAATAAGTGAGCAGCCAAAGCATATGTAACTATTTCTAGTCTGTCTCTTCATTAAATTCCTCTTGGGATTTTGAAAGGGAACAGTCACAGGTTTCCCTTAAGTGAGAGTGTTAATACAATCTCCTTCCCCAGCAGTTGTTGGAATAAGATTCAGGATATGATTATGGGGATCAATTCCTTGCCCTGCATTTAATTCATGAATGCTACAGTGCCTGAGTGGGAAATGCAAAACTTCAGGTTTCTCTAGAGAGTTCAAATAGCAGGAAAAAAGATTCCCATTAGCTGCAAATGGAATGTTCATATATGCAATGATAAGGAGTAGAATCAGTTTGTTCAGTACTTAGCACCAACCACAAACTCAGTAGTAGCTACAAGAAAACTAGGTTGACAATCTCTTATCTTATTGTAGTTCTGTAGCATTAAAAACATGGTCCAAACATACTTGAATTTAAGGAAAATATACAAATTTAAATGTTTTGGAGACATTCCTGTTCCTGCACTTAAGTCACTGAAAGGAAGTGATGGAGAAATATTTCCTCTTAAAGCCTGGCTTCAAGAGCAACATTCCCCTGCCCCACCCCCACATTATTTTTTTTTTAATTTCCCCCCACCCCCACCCCAGGACTTAGCAAGACTGTGCCCTTCTACTTCAATTTATCAATTTTTCATAATCACAGCTCTTCCTGGAAGTCAATGTTATCAAAAAGTCTTCCTCTGTAAGTCATGAAATCATGAACTGAAGTGGGGAAACTTTCAGCTTTTGGTTTCCTATCTGCTAATTGATTGTCTGTAGTTTCTCTGGCTGATGAACACTTCCCATTGCTGTTAGTTGATAAAGACAGACAAATTAATTCATAGATAAACAATTAATTATGTATGTACATAAGCACACGTGCAGAACAACAGAGGTAGTAGACTACAGAGGAAGAGGGGCATGTATTAAAAATGGGTAGCTAGACAAAGGGAAGGACAATTTGCATACAGCAATATATCTGGTTTTACAAGGAAAGACAGAAGCCATCAGACATTATTCTCAAATGTTATTCCAAATATAAACAAATTACAAACAATTAGACCCAAATGGCTTAGGATTCATGCATGCTCAATACAGGTTCAAAGAAAGCTATACTAAAAGAGAAGTTTAATGTTTTTTAAAATGAGATCCTGGCTACTTTCTCCTAGTAAGAAACTGGATGCCTGTGATGTATGCTTTAGAGATATGTATCAAATATGAATATTGTCCCAGTGATCAGGACTAAGCTCCCAGGCATACTGGCACCTGTCACTGCTCCTGCATTCCCAGCAAGGCGGCAATGTTGGCTGTCAGACTCGTGCTCTCACTGAGTAAGTTGCTACTTTTGCTAGTAAATTTCAACACAATGTCCATGTGCCTGAAGTGATAATGATCACAGTCATTTCCTATTTGTAATCCAGGAACATGTACTGGCCCTTGCCCTGATGGAGCTTCACAGTTCACAAATGCAAAGTGACAGTCCTTTTGACATGATTAATGTAGTGAAAACAGACCAGTGAGTCAAAGATGAGACATGCCAGTTATTTTAAGTCCATCCTTCACTTAGATCTTGTATGAATTCTTAGCATTTATCATTAGCTTTGTTTTCTCAATCTATTTCTACAATGCTTTCAATTTTATAATAAATCCCAAGTAGACCTTGTGTAACAATAAGACTAATGTTTTCTTGCCAAGGAAAACCTCATTCAGAAGGATGGTTTTGTAATAACTCAGAACAATTTACAATATAATCAAAAATACATTGAGTAAACCAACATATCACAATAACAGGACTATTAAATAAAAGGAAAATATCTCAAGCCCTTAAAAAATGCTGTAACTTTTCAGAATCAGAGATGACCAGAGCTCAAAATCAAATACAGATATTCCTAAACTTTCAAGTATTTGGATTCAGGATTTTAGTTCAATCTCATTTTCATAATGACAACCATGTGGTACTGTTCTTCTCTCTCATGGGTAAGGAAAAATATCTGTTGCACTGATTTTGTAGCTGCAGTATATAAATGCAAACATTTAGGTCATTAGCTTAACCACATGTGCAGAACATACAGGAATTAGGATAACATTTCTCATGACTATAGCTATTCGATCTAAAGAAGAATTGACAACAATAATGCTCATATCTATCACACTTTGTACTGTAATAGTAGAGAACAAAGTGCTCATGAATCCCGAGGAAAGTTTGGCAGCTGTTTCACTGAGTTGTAGGTCACAATCACACTAATAGCTACACATTCTGCCCATTAGCTGGCAATAACATTCATGCCCTGTAGTCAGAACATTATAGCATGGCAATTTCTTCAGTACTGAAAACAGATGAAAAACCATGTCAAGCCCTAAAAGAATGCTGTGATTGTCACTCTAATCATACTTATATCTGTTGCTCCCAGAGGACCCAAGAAAACTGTACTAGTTACTGCAAAGCACATCAGACTACCCCCCAAACTGCAAGTCCTTGTGCCCAGGCCACAGAAAACTGAGGTACAAGCCACATAAAAATCAGGCATAAATGTTACAGGATAGAGGTTCTCTTTTGCAAAACACATTTTCTTTAATCCCTGGTATTGGTGCTGATTGAAACAGCATCAATCTAACTCTATGCCATGCCTCAGGGCCCGATTGTGTAGGGGACAAGAGTACTGGAGCCAACAGATCTGTACAGGAGACCTGTGGAAGGAGGCCAGGAAATCCCTGATTCCCCCTTGCATCTCTGTATCATCTGGATATAATTCTTTCAGTTCAGGTAGCGCTGTGGTTTTATTTCCATGAAATATTTTCAAGTAATGTGGGTTAGGACACATGGATTTATCTCTGGAAAAAAAAAAAAAAAAAAAAATCAAAACAAAAACAAACAAACAAACAAACAAACAAAAAACCATATGATTCTCTACTGGGATGAGACAGGAAGGTTAGATAAAGTCTGAAATCCTGACATATTAAAGTCAATGGACGTTTTGCAGTTACCCTCAATTTGGCCAGGATTTCACCCCTGAGACTTCACTTTTCTTTTTGACTTTCAGCTCTATAACAGGTCAAATATCTTTCCAAAGCCAATAAGAATGCTATTATTTTAATATTAATTAGCTGTCTGCAATTCTAATCTGCTCTGAAACTAAACAACAGGATTTGTCATTTCACCATAAATCTATTAACATGCTATCCATGATTATTTTCTTGCGAAAAGAATGCTCTTAACATTCGTGTAAATGTGCACATAGGGATTATTAACCATTACTACATTTGGACTAAAGTACTAGCTTCTAGACATGAAAAGAAAGCTAAAACATAAGTGCTTCTGTTCTACTTGAAATAAATTACCATGCTACCACAAATTCCCAGCAGGGAAAGGGAAAGAAAGACATAAATTTCAGCACAAGGTGTAGAGTGTTTAATGTTTTTTGTGTGATAGCAGTGGGACAGTTCATTTTGTCAATGTGGTGACAAAGAAGCAGGAAAACAGGACTTTTCTCCTTTCTTTGCCAATGGGCTGCTAGGCCTATCAAAAATGCTATTCTTTAAAAGGCAGAATACAGGAAAGATTATGTAAAATGAGCAAAAGCTGTGGAGTTCCAGTTGAGAGCTGAACTTCCTGAAAGGTCGGGGTGTTTGGGGTTTGTTTGATGCTTATCTTTTTGTCTCTCTGCAGTTCCAGCAAGGGCTCTTTCCCTGCTGGGCAGCGGCAGTAGCTCTGCTCTCACAGTGCCCCAAAGAAGGAACCATTCAAAGCAGACCACCATGACAGCAGGTCATGACAAGAAAGCATCCTCTTCCTCATAATCCACAAACCTGTTGGAACTAGAGGCTCATCTAGAAAACTTCAGTAGCTTCACTGAACTGAACAGCTTCTTCCATGTAGGACTTCTACTTGCCAAAGAAAACAAGATAACTACAAAACTATACTCTAGTTGAAGGTTCCTTCTCCAAACTGACAGAGTGTTTAGAAAATGTGATTCTTCCTCCTTGCATTTGTGCTCTTACCAACATCTGTGTTAATAAAAGTTACTGTGAGGTTACCTTTTAATCCGCCATGGTTGCACAGCTTTGTACTGACAGCAGAGGAGCCATCTTACTTTCATCAGTAAAAGCAGATTTTTGCAAGTAGAAATTCCTCTAGCTATTTTCCCTTTAGTTTTCCTTTTGGACATCACAAGACAGTAAAAGAAAAATAGTCAAGCTTTTTCCCTTGTCCCAGCTTCCAGAAACTCAATGCAGATGAGGGATGCACTCAGCTCTACTTGAATGCAATATATTCATAATCTTGCTTCTATTTTTGTAAGGTGAAAGGGATGTGGGTTCTGGATCACTGGTGGTTGGAGCTGATTATTCTTGAGACAGCTCACAACAAAAGTTCAGTCTATTCCCCACTTTCCTGATGGTGACAATGTACTAGCCTATCTGACAGCTGATTCTGTAATATTTAAGAAGTAGCTTCTGTTCCCATCCTGCCAGAAAAGATTGTGTTGAACAGCTGAGTCAATGAATTTATCAGGTGAAAAGGAAGCTAACACTGATAACTCATCTGCTGCTAAAATTAAGAGTGTGAGTCCCTGTTTAATAGTGGCAGCTATAAAACACGTTGAAATATAAGGAGCAGCCAAAGATCAAGTGACATTTGAACTTGTGACTTTCTGGTTTATGTGAACCTTCCTTGGAGGCTGTTAGATTGTCTGACAAAAAGTTTCTGATACACCTGTGAAATAAGAAACTGAAACATGGGCTGTCCTAGTAGCGTTCCTTCAGGTGGCAGCTCTAATTTCCTTTTGTAAATATAAGGAAAGTGCTAGGTTTCTGAAGGTAAGCTGTCTGAACTATCAAAATTGCAAAGCTGCAATTGCAAGTCATGGAAGTGCTGATAGAAAAAGTTCCCTACCATTTGTTTCTTACTCCTGCCTATGCTGCTTTGTAAACAAATGTCCTCATAAACTGTCAAAATGCTAGCTATTGATCTTTGTGAGTCCCTTCCAACTCAGGATATTCTGTATGATTCAAACATAAGACCATCCTTGTTTGCCCTTTCATTACCGAGATGCTTCAGTCAGACAGTGGCATTTAAAAGAACGAAGTGACCAGAGACAAATGTTTAAAACAGCTCAGTGTTTGTATGGACTTGCTTCATCTCTACGCTCAAGAAAGGTGGAGAGCTTGGTGCAGACTGTACTGTAGAAGCAGCACAAAGAATGCTCAAATCTTTCACTGCCATGGGTCTTCATAATCCCCATCTTTTAACACATGCTTCATAGAGCCAGAGTAGTAAGAAGGATTTTTAATATAAACTGGCTTTCTGAATACTGAAATGTTAATCAGATTGGTATTTCATTTTACTTCTTTTATACTTAAAGCTTATTCTACTCTTCTGTGAAGTGTAAAGCTTTTATTGAAAAATGAATGAGATGAATGAAAATAAATAAATATGGTATATAATTAGCTTTAGTGGAGTTAAAAATTGCAGTTGCATACTATAGGATATCACCCTGAATTGTCAAGGATGATCAAGAATTGTCTAGATGATCAAACAGTTTTATTCAATCTGTAATTTCAAGGATACTGAGTATAACTGCCCTTTGGTACATCAGCAAAATGATTGCTTAGTTCTTTTTAAATATCAGATTAATATTTAAAATAATTTAATATAAAATTAATATAATATGATATAAAATATAAATATGAATATAAATAAAATATTTAATATAAAAGGTTAGAATTAATAATTTTAATTAATTTTTATTATTTGATTAACAGATGATGGATTTGCTTTAAAGATGACCTTTAATTGATGTAATCCTTCCAGAATATCATTCCAGAATAATCTTATATAAAATAAGATATAAACATAGAATGATACTTATTTACTGTCTCTTACATGGATGATTTAAAAATAAAACATCATTGGTTCTGCACAGAAAATTGTGTGAGGGAGATATAATGAAAGTCAAAATGCAGGTCAATGTTTCTGATAGAAGCAATGTATCACAATTAAAAGTATAAGAACATCAGAATTGCTGGAAAAAAAAATCACAACGAATACACTTCAGCATATTTATATTAATTTACAAAAACAGATTAAATCAATTATTTAATCTGTTTCCCTAATTTTGTTTAATGCTGTGTTAACTTTTCAAATTTAGTGCACCTTTGATACCATTAAAGGACAAGTTAGTTAGCTCATTAAATTAAATTTCAATTCATATATTTTTTCCAAGAAAAATAAAATAATCCAAATATTTCAATCCAGACAAATCAAATGTGATTTTCAGTTAGGGAAACAGAACATTCTGTAAGAATTTAAATCCACAGAGTGACTTGGAATATTTTTAGAAGAAAATCCCAATTTAAAGTCAACCTTATATTTGGTCCTTTCTTACTTACACTCTTTCCAAATAATACCAACAGCAATATGTAAATGAGTGATGGTAGAAAGTCCTTTCTTCCCTTTTCATGGTGTCATTTTGTGTCTGTTCAATGACCACTCACTTAACCATGCCAAGGAAGGGTTATATATTAAGCCAGGAAGACAACAGCAGACTACCTGCAAACCTAACACTTGCCATATCCAGTTAACTTGTGTGTACAAATACATTAATATATAATTTATGATGGCTGTTCTTTGAAAAAAGAGGTGGGACTTCTCACTTCCAACCTTTATAAGTGCATATAAACTAATATTATGGAGTACAGGTATGTGTGTGCTGCTGCAAGTGTGTGTGTACATGGCTGAAACTGTCAGCATCTGTTACTATACGGTTCCTCCTGTGGAGATCCCAGTACAGAATCAGGTCATATGAACTGAACCAAAGGCAACAAATTATTTCATTAAACCTCCCTGAAATCGGGTAAGAAAAAAAAAAATCCTTCATCCATTATTGATGTAAGCTCACCATGAGCTGTTTGTGATGGGATCTCCTTACCATTAATAATTTTCTGATTCATGAAGCTAAATTGTAGACATCTTCTTTTTCCTTCTCAGTTAACTTCATAAAAGGTCATGATCTCATTAAAAACAATAGCAAAACTCTATCAATTTAATCAAGTAGATGTTTTTTTGTTGTTGTTTGTTTGTTTTTGTTTTTCCTCTTTTTTTTTTTCCCTGTTAGTGGTTGGTGATATCCCCTTTTATTGTTAACAGATTTTTTTTGACTATAGGAATAGATGTCATCTACCTGTTATAGAGACCCTCAGCTTACTTAAAACCATCTCCTTGAAGACTTATACTTGAAAAATCTTAGCAGCTGTTTAGAACGAAAGCCTATTTTAGCTAAATTTTCACAGCTGAATTTTACTGGACTTCTTCTGCCACTATAACTCAGTACTAACTATGTTATCGTCAGATGCAGAAATATTGTGTCACCGTAGTACAAAGAATTAACTACACAGGAAATGGTACTGCAAAGGGCTTGATATTCAGCAAAGCCTGAGACCACCACAGGCCTTGTTTTAAACATGGAGTGTTTCCAAAATTGCTGGATTGATTCATGGGCACACACACATATGTACATAATCTAGGGGACGAGGAGCAGAGAGTTCCAAAGTCTGATGGATCCAACCTCTGGGCTTCATCCTCCATGCCCCTTTCTTTTCAAAATTGTCTCCAGTTTGCTTAGTACTCTCTAGCTTTTCCCTTTTTCACATCTTCAGTTTTTCCCCATTTTCTTTATCCACTCAGAAAACAGGAAGTTAAAGTTTAAAGCCTTACTTTGATCTGAGATGTCATAACATAAACAGATGCAAATACTTCTTTGGTGACCACAAATCTGTCTGTAAATCTCCTGTTGAATCAGAGCTAAAAATAATTATGATCTGTGTTATTTGGCGTAATTCATCTCTTCACTTTTATACCCTGGGAAAACAGAAAAATATTCCTAACTTTAAGGAATTTGTCATATTAAGATGTGTCATGGCTAGTTCATTATATACCTCAGTGCTATGGGGTAGCAAGGGGGATTCTAAACTCTGTTTTAAAGTATTTAGAAAGGGTAGAATTTTGTTCTCTTTGTTTGCTTTTGCTCAACAAGGAAAGAGTATGAGTCACTATGATAAAGTTTGCCAGGATTAACCTACTCAATTCACCTCTTTTACAAGGATATTCCTTTAGGTTTCAGAGATGAGGGTACAGCTTAACTAATTTGTTTCACTATTTCCTTCATCCTGGGATCTGTATCAATTCGACATTAATACTATCCTTTCACTAGTACATCCCAATGGGCAATGGCAGCAGGAGCTATATGATTAATGGTTTTAAAAATAATTGTTGAAATCCTAAACTACTATTAAAGTAGCCAGCCTAAAATAAGTATACATATACGTATATATTACTGTGCAGCAAGATACCTCATAAAATGTGTTGCCAATTGCACAGATTTAACTGTGCCAAACTAAACTGTATACATAATGTTGACTATAGAACATAGACCTTGCCTTTCTATCGCTTGTATTAGTCAAGTTCCAGAAGGTTCACCATCTTGTACATAAAAGATATTCCTCTACTGTATAAAAGCTCTTCAGTGTGCCACAAGATTGTATATCTCATATAAATAAGAAAGCGTAGGAGCATTTTTTGAAATGATTTGTGACAAGAATCCCAGAAATGCTAAAGTTCGGATCTACAAGGAGAGCTTTGGGCCAAAGATAAGTACCTAAATTCTTCATACACTGAAAATGGGTCATTATGGTCTTAAGAATGGAGTATGTTGTCACAAACACAGTGAGCAGAAGTTCACTCAAGCCAACTGGCAGGGACTCCTGTACTGTTGAAATCATGTGGCTTTCTGGGATTAGGCTCAAAATACACTGCTAGATATTTCCTCCTGGATTAGCCATCAGTTACTTAGGTACAGCAAACTGATTATTTCTGGCTTTTATTTTCTTTAAAACATTATCACATGAGAGAGTAGAAAAAGTGACTTCTCTTTCCTTCTCAGTCTAAGGCTTGTTGAGCCTCCAAATTCTCTTGCAGCAGAGAGTTTTCCCCACTAACTATAGACTAGAATGGGTCAAATGTGTTCTCTCCCCCTTGATGATGCAGAACCACCATGTCATGGCAATCTCAAGGTTCTTGACACTAAAATGAAAATACCCGCATAGGATTGTGGATGTCATGTCATAGTGATATGAAAGTCAAGTGTCCAAGTGTTCATTTCTTTCCCCAAAACTGTTCACAAATTTTGCAAAAATCATTGAATAAATATACAACTCAGCTTCTTCACCCATCAATTAAAAAGTTAAATTATAGAGAGGATGCCACTATGTTTCATGCTGAGTTCAAGATTACAAGTAAGAATTAGCTAATCTCTGGAGACAGTTTTGGAATGTATTGCTGAAAATATGCTGGTCTGAAAGTTCTCAGTCTGGATGAACTTGTACCAGGTCTCTTACAAATTTGTGAAATGCTTGAATTTAAGTATCTCCATTCCACTGAAATTCTATTATAGACATCAGATTTCTCTGGATGTCTATTATAGACATCTGGATTTCTCTGGTTTAGGGCCATACTCTGTTTCTGTACCTAAAAGCGACAGATTTCTTATCTGAGCACAATTCAAAGTGTGAAGACATTCAGAAAAATACTTCACAAATTTTCAACATAAATAAACTTTTGGCTTGGAATGCTCTCGTTCAAGGATTTCTCACATCCCACATATGCAATAATTGCAAAGCATTCATCTCTGGCAAGTATATCTTCCAAAGTAATCAAAATAGAAAGCTACACATACAAGCAGGACATCGCTCTTGATATATATATATATATATAATTATTTATTTATTTTTTAGAGACAAAGCTAGCTATCTTTACAAAAAATAAAAGTTTAACAGGATTTTGACCTAGGTGGATTTCATTAAACTGTCTACCTATTACAGAGATGTTCAGACACAACAACCTGAGACAGAAATGCTTACCAAAACCACTTAATATTAAGCCATGGACATATTCAACGCTAGAAGTGATTCAGCACCCACTTTTATGAAAATATTTTATCTATATAAAAGAGGCATTGAAGGGAATAACAAGACACAGCCAATACAAGCAGGTTTCAAATGAACTGTTTTTTATCAGTCATCATTTAAATGAAATAGATCTTCTTTGCTATTCTTTTTCCAAATAATGAAGTTTCTTATGTGGTGTCCACTTGAAAGTGGTATTATCAGCTTATCATTTCTTACATGGCTTATGACTGTGGAAACAAAACTGACATCAGAGTCTGGATTCCACATCAAAACCATTTCATTTTGTTTCAGACAATACTTTTTTTTTTCCAAATTTTGTTGGTCACTGTGTAAGAGGGCTATTGTTTCCTGTGATTCAGATAAAGAACATGGGAAATAAAAATATCAGGCTGTCAGATTTCAAGAATGCAATTAAAGATTTCACCTTCAGCAGTGACAGCAGGATTACTGTGGAACATGCTCATCTAAGCAGGTCTTTGAAGCATGGCTGATATGTTTTGGTGGAACAAGAACAAATCATCAAGCAACACATAAGAATCACTGAGCTCTTTGAATATTCTGTCAAGAATGAGGGACAGAATTGATAAACTGTGGAGGTGCAGATTTCAAAAAGCTCCACCTCCTTCTAACAAATACATACTTTTCATAGATTAGTTTTGCTTAACCTATAAGCAACTGCTGATTTTTACTTTCTAGAAGGCAACAAATATGGGTCCAAAAATCTATGAAGGATCAAATCAGTTTTGATAATTCACATTTTTCTTGTTCTTGTTCTTCTTTTTCTTCTTCTTTTTGTTGTTGTTCTTCTTATTTTTCTTCTTCTTCTTTTCTTCTTCTTCTTATTTTAGTATTTATATTTTTAATTATTATGTTTTGTTTTGTTTTGTTGTTTTTTTTTTATTTCTGTGTAACTTATATATGACAGAGAATCACCAGTCATTAAATCAACTCTGGAAAATTCCATTCAATTTCCTCTACCTTTCCTTTTCTCCCTCCCCATTCCCCTTGTTTTTCTCACTCCCTTCTCCCTTTCCCCTTCCCTTCATAATATAAAACATATTAGACACTAGATAATAGTATCTAAATACTTCTCCTTTCTTTCCTTCCAGATGAAGATACTCCCAGGACTACCAACTTCATTCAGTTCATTCGTTCAGTCATGACACAGCTCACTACATCAGAGAATGATGTAAATGTATTGGTTGGTCTATTTTAGTACAAGTACAAAACAAAACAAAAGATTCAGACAAAATATTTGATAGGCTGTAGGGAAAAAAAAAAAAAAAGTTGAAAATTCAGAGCTGGCATGATCAAATCAGATCCCTCAATCTGACTCCAAATGTATAAATAAGAAATTGCAAATGTATCACTCATTACCCTATTCTTTACTGTCAGCATCTTTCACGTAAAAGTGAAATTATATACTAGCTTCTTAACCTGTTTTTCCTTGTGGACTTCAGAGTATTCATCTTACTCATTTATTCATTCCTTTATGAAGGAATATCAGAAATACAGTACATTTCTGTCTTCTCTCACCAAAATTTCAGGTTGCCCAGGACTTTTAAATGATAAGGGATGCTATACAACACTGTTACTTGGCCTTTTAGGGATTTAGGGACATTTACAACCCTGTCCTCAGGCTACAAATACAAATAGACTTACTCATCACTTGGTGCTTTTATCTACAACAGATCCCAGAGCAGCTCAGGCACTTCAGTGAATCTGGCTTTGGCAGAGTTTTGGGTTAAGTGTGATTCAGTGTATGACATTCAAGATATCTTCAACAATTTATTTGAAAGAGGGCAAAGGATTTGACAAGGTGATGTGGGGGTTGTTTTTCCTCTGCTCTTGGATGCCAAAAACTTACAATGATTGAATTTTCAAGATAAATACTGATGTAGAATTTGCACACAAAAAAAGAGGTGTCCAAAATCTTTGATTCCTTAACTATTTTTCAGTCCCTTTGATGAAACTAATTCTACATAGCTCGTGTTATATACAGCATAGAATTTCTATTCCTGCCACATTTCCTTTATTTTCTTTCCTTATCATATTATATTTAAAGCTTTTATTTTCTCTGTAGCTAATTATATATCCTATGTCTATGTGTTTAAGGAAAAACAACTTAGTAATATCTTTCAGCACCGCTTCATGTCTGTTTTGCATGGGGATCTCCTGTCTTAGCAAAAATAGTTTATTTCTTTACAAAGCAGCTTAATTTAAAGCTGTGAAAACAAGAAGGAGATTGTATTTAATGGATGAATAAATTAAGTTGGGAAGCTTTTACTGAAATGAGTAGCCACAGAATATATTGTCATTCCTGTATCTGCCTCCTGTGATCATTTGGATTAGGTGTTTGCTATATAAATTAATTACTTTAAAAAATAACTATTTTCCCATCTGTGCATAGAGGTCTACAGTGCAAATAACATTACAAGCAATTGAAATTATATAGTTAATACCATATGTCACGTAAATAATTCCTACTGAGGTTAGCAGAAACGCTGTAGTTGTATGGAAAGAGGTTAATATATGAACCCTGAATTATGGTGTAAGGGAAAAAACAATTACAATGGAAGAATGCAACTACAAGCCTGATTCTGCTTCCTTTCAATCATTTGGATTTTTATGACTTCTAACTAGCTTGTGTCCCTAAAATTTTAATTGGAAGAACTAGAGGGGCAGTTTAATGCAGAGGAATAAAACATGACCTTCAAAAGCATGCCACAGATGAATAAGAATCTTTTAAAACATCTTATTTCAGTGTTCAACCTTAGTTTCTTAACTTTTTTTTTTTTTTTTGTGCAAATCAATGTTTTATTCTTCTAAACAACACTTATATTCAAATTCTGATTAAACATGCCTTGCAAGTTTCATGCTTGTTGCATTGTTGCATAGGATTAGAGACTGGCTCAACAACATATCTTCCATCATCTGCTCAAGTAAAAAGATCCAATGAGGAGACCTGAGGATAATTTTGTGAAACAAGTTGGCATTTCAGTAACATTTCCTATTGCTTCATTGCCTTGGGAAAAAAAAAAAAAAAAAAAAAAAAAAAGTGATTGAAAGGAGAAGATAAATAAGAAAACATATGGTGAAACTTCAGCACTAGCAATAATTAAAATATTTTCTGAAAAAAATAAGAAAAACAAGAACATAAAGACATAAAAGTTACATTTATGCCAAAGGTTTATCTTGTCCTAAATCTACATGTAAATGTCCTATTCTGACAATGGTTAGTAGTAGAAGCCCTATAAGATTGGAGTCTGTAAAAGTTCTCCAAGATATCCACAGCTTAGAACTTGAGGTAAGTTTATATGTAGAAAATCGTACTTTAGAGTTACCATTGGACCCAACCCTCATGCATTTATCCTTAAAAACAAACAAACAAACAAACAACAACAAAACAAAACAAAACAAAAAGAAACACCCAATTTAAATGTTCGGCTTCCACAACATCCTGTGGCAATGAGTTCCATAATTTTATTATACATCATGAGAAAAACTACTTCCTTTTGTTTGATTGTCCCTAAGGGAAAGAGGAGCAACTGAAAAGGAACTGTATTAAAGGCGCTGTATTTACTCATTAATGGTAAATTACACGAGAAGAGACACTTGCAGAGCAAGTAATGGTTCTGACCACGACTTTGCAGCAAGGAGGGTGAGAGGGTTGTTATAGTACAACCCCTGTTATAGTCTGAAGACTGAGCTGAATTTTTGCAATGGAGGGAAAGCAGAGAAGTCTGTGCTTGTAACGTGTCTTATGGTTTCTCCTCTTGTCAATATCCTCTTTTCATTTCTGGATATCTGTGTACCACAAACCAATGCCAGATGTTTATCCACATGTATTCAGTGAGAAATTTAAGTCACTGAAAAAAAAGATGTATCTCATGTACTTTCCACTGAAGAGCCCCAGCCTGATATTGAAATACATGAACAGGAAATTATATGGATCCTAGACACAGACCAGAATACAGCCTGTGGTGTAGCAAGCAGCATGCTTTCATACACTGTGGTTTGTCCTTTTTGAAGTGGTCATGTAATGAGCTGAAAATATCCACAAGTTTAAATAGTAAACATGCATGTAAGACTTCTGGTAGTGAATTTCTTCTCTGAAGAGTGTGAGTTGCTAAATGGACAGCTACTGCCTGACACCCTTACACCTTCCCTTTCTAGAAACAAAACCCAAACAATAATGGTTCTCCTCAAACTTATTCCAACATTTCTATTTAACAAATACAAAACAAATGTGCTGTACTTACTTTTTCAATGCCTGAATGATTAAATCTTCACACTATAAAACTACTAACCACAGAATTTTAAAATAGGCATTACTTAATTAGTTAAGTGTTTTCAGACAGAAAACAGGTCTTCATAGCCAAAGTCGAAGGAATTCAGGCAGTGGTGGTACTTTGAAATGTAAACTATATTCTGTAAGCCTTGATTTTCTATAAAAATAATTGTCCTTCATCAAACTAGTGCCTTTATGGGGCAGATTCTCAAGGCTTTTCCTAAGCTTGGAAGGGAAGACTAGAGTACACTGTATCAGGTAGAAAATTCTGGTTTTACAGCTTTTGCCTGCCTGTAAAGATTCTTTTAAGTAATAGATAAAATATGAGTACTGGAAGTAATTGATGGAGAAAGAGAGATAGAAATATTGCTCCGAGTTTCCAATCAATTGCTGTTGCTTAGACTCATTCTAGGAACCTGAGGGCCTGGAAAGCATAAAATAATAGGAAGTAATTGCAGTTGAAAATCTCTGGTGTTTAGGAATGCACATTAGGCAGTTTCACATTATCATTCTTTTATTTTTTTTTTCATTACTTCATGTAGTTCAAATCAGCTCTGTATTCCAGTATCCTAGCTTCTGTAGAAACATGTTTTACTAGAAAAACCTTCTTCTAAATAACTGTCAGGGAGTAAATGAAGAGGAAGGAAAAGAAGACAGACTTGTTACATGGACTTGTTATCATATCCATGTTTGTTTATTAGTAGTATTTGACAAACAGTGGTATAATGATAGCAACAATTTATGTAAACTACTTGTCAAATCACAGAAAAATTTTCCATAGTCTTGACAGCTGAAAGGAATCCACAGAAGATGTTTGTAAGGAACTTAAATATAGTTCAGTATACTAGAACACCAAGAAGTAAGGGATGATAAAAGTTTCTCAACTGAAGTTTCTTGCTCCTAATTCTACAATTCTATACAGTCTTTCTACAAACTGTTATCATGCAATCTTTCTATGTACAAATATCCCCTCTTTGGGGATAATGCTTTGGGAATTAATTACTATACATGAAAGTAAACAAAACAAGCAAATAAACCAAATGTCTCCTACTAATTCAAAAAGATAATTCACTAATATGACTGACCATAAGACAAGGTCTCATGAAAGATAACAATCTCACACCAAACATGACTATGGTTCTCAAATCTGAATAAAAAAATACAAGTTTGGTCCTTGCAGAGACAAGGAGGTATTTTCTACTTAGAAAAAAAAAAAAAAAAAAAGTGATCATAGAATCATAGCATTATGAACTATCAAGTTGGAAAAGACCCATGAGGATCACTGAGTACAACTCGTAACTCCATGCAGGGCAACGTAAGAGTTAAAGCATATGCCTAAGAGAATTGTCTAAATATGTCTTAAACATAAAAAAAAAAAAGAAGCCCCCAAGAAAGTGAAGGAAATCTTATTTCAGTTGAGAAAATTTGTAAGGCTAATTCTTGTATTTAAAAGCGGAGGAAATGATTTTGAAAGCAAAGGATAAAAGCCTGTACTTCGTAGAAGACTTCAAGAGCACAGTGCTGCAAAGACTTGCATAACCATTGCACAGTAAGTATTCAAAGGATAAGCTCCTGAAGGACCCCTGTAATATAAAGTTCTCAGGGATTTCCAGTGGAGGCCCCCTCCAGTTGGTATTGCTTCAGGTGGATAAAGACTTATTCCATGAATGACTTATACCATCTTTTTCAAAGCTGAGAGCAAGTCACACAGACACATGGAGAAAGCCCCAACCTACACATCCTTAAAACACACAGATTAGTGTAACTTCTTTTCAATTCACTTACATAAAAAACAAACAAACAAACAAACAAACAACAAAAAAAAACACTCGTATGACTGTATTATCTGTTTTGAATACTGTGACCTTATTTATCTGTGACCTTAATCTGATTTAAAGTAATTTTAAAGTAATATTAAGGTAACTGTACAGCAGAAGTCTTTTTAGGAGGTGTGGAAAATTTACAAACTCGGGAAATGGGACACCTTCAACTGCCCTATCTCTATAGTATTTCCTCTGCAGTATTCAAAAAAAATAATAGAGGACATCTAAGCTTCATAAGCCAATGGCAAGTTCCCATTAGAGTTAAGAGCATGTATCCTAGATGTCTTAGCATGCAGCAGGATGTCGGGATATATGCTTGAACTCTAAAAAGAAAACACTTTGGTGGTCAAAAGAAACACTTAACAGGATCTGTGCAAAGAGCACAGATCTAGATACTGTTCAGACCATCTGTCCTATGCTGATGTCTGTAAAGGCAGTATAGCTGACCTACATTGTACTTCACAGACCCCTTCTCTGCACACTGTTTGTATGATGTTTCTGAACTCCTAATATATCCATCCATACAGCTCAAGTTCCTGGAGCTGGACAGTACACATGGTTCATTTGTTTCCCTTGGCCATTTTGGATGTCCTATCAAGTAATAACTGAGCTGGGGTGATTACAGCTGTTTTTGGCTTGCTTTGCTAACCCTTTTATCATTTTAAATAGATGTGATTTTAACTAGCTTCTAATTTAAGCTGTTTGAAAATATGGTCATGTGGTGTTAAGTTTGACATGGGCTGCCTATGTCAATAGCAGTTACTGTGTGACAGTGTTTGGCACACTGATCCTTGAAAGGAAACTAGAAAATAGCTTTTGATTATCTGAAATAAGCAGGCATGATGGAAACAGTCATTTTATAGTGCCAAGCTGAATAGACACAGAACAAATTAGAAACTCCTGTGGTCTAAACCTTACTGTGCCACTGTCTCCATTTGGCATCTCCATGCTCTAGTTTCCTTTAGGAGACTGGGAATATCTCATGTTTACATCTGAAGAAAATAAATCCTTGTCTCTAAGTGTTCCCAATAGGTCTTTTTTATTCAACTTACTTATTTGGGACTGGGAATAATTTTGTTAAAACCAGCAACAATTAAGTAAGTATCAAGTAGAACCATTAAAAAAAAAAAATAATAATAATAATAATTATAGAAGACCAGCTCAATGTACTGAAGCTCTCCGAACTCAACAAATAAAGAAAACAAAAAATATTTTTAGATTAATCACGTCTTGAAAAAAAAAAAAAATCAAACCACAGCCTAGGGTATTTGGTCATTTGCAAAGATACATGTATTCTAAAACCAGTCATAGAGCGTGTTTCAACTTAAGGCAATTACATTTTTGTAACTACTGAAGGATGGCAAATAAAATAAACTTTTAGGCATATTTCTTATTCAGAAATAATTGTTTGTCTGTTGTTTGGTCCTTGTGTTTTACATAACATTTAAACTTAGTTTTTGTTGAAAATGCAAATTGGTAGTTGAAATGAATCAAAAGAGGTGTGTTTGTTGTTGTTTTTGTTTTGTTTTTCTTTGTTTTGTCTTCCCTATACTCTCTAGTATAATTAAGTCAGAAAAAAAAAAAAGTTCTGTGTATTTGCCAATTTCTGAGTAAATGCAGTAGGCTGCAGCTGGTATACTTTAGCTTAAACTCAATGCTATTGGTACGCACGAAGTACATTGCTGCAGTGTGTCCACATAAGTATGGAGATACTCGGTTCAACATACAGATAAATTTACCTGTACATATAAACTGAAACATTTGCCTTAACCACAGTTATCTGAGCAAAGGCAATGACAGTCTTGAGGATCTATGTACATTTTAACCACCAAATACTACTTTGGTCCCAGTACCAAAGTAGTCTGAGAATAGAAGGCTGAAGTATTCTGTAGTATCTACTTGGATTTAAGTGCTTAAACACCACCCAGGTTGCATTCAGAGTGTTTAAATCCTGTTATAGGTCTGCCTGAAATATTTGAATTTGAATTTCTGAAATATTTGAATATTTGAATTTCTTTGTAGATGCTTGTTTGACAGATGATTGCAAAACTTTGTGTAAACTAGCTAAAAAAACAAACAAACAAAAAAAAAACACAGTCAAATAAACAAAACAACCAACCAACACGAACTACAACAGGTTGCTGGTTCCATTAAAAATTCATTTTCAAAATGTACAAAGCATGTAAAGCTACAGGTAGTAACTGAAGCCTGAAAATAACCACACCCAGTTTCATATTTTGTTAACAACATCAGGAATGCTGTTTACTTCCCTGTGCATTATATATGTTACACAGCATCAGCATTTGGAGGAAAGCAATTTAACACACAAGAGATATCACAAAATTCAAAATATATTTACATATGCATATATTAATAACATCATGCAACAAGTATGCATCATACTAAGCCTATTTTCCATTTTACATCATATATGGCAATGGCTGCAAGCTAGAGCACAGGAAGTTCTGCACTGACATGCGAAAGAACTTCTTCACAGTGAGGGTGACGAGACATTGGAACAAGCTGCCTAGAGAGGTTGTGGAGTCTCCTTCTCTGGAGACAATTCAAGGCCTGTCTGGACGCCTACCTGGGCAGCCTGCTCTGAGGAATGTGCTTTGGCAGAAGGGTTGGACCTGACGATCTTTCGAGGTCCCTTCCAACCCCTATAGTTCTGTGATTCTGTGATTCTGTGATATATCATTTACATATACATATAATATGTCCACATATACAATACTTTCTACAATTACTATGAGCAGTGACTTGTCACTTAGCTATTTGTTTTCTGAGGTTTTAAAGGAAACATATTATTGTGCTTTCCTAGCAAAGTTGATAAAAATGCACTGAAATAAAAATGATTATACCACAATTCACAATTATACCACATTGTGAAGAATGTAGGGACATTGTCAGAGTATGTACAGATACAACAAGGAAGGCCAAGGACCATTTAGAATTAAATCTGGCAAGATATTTCAAGGGCATTGAACTGGGTCTGGCTGGAATGTTAACTTTCCCTGCAGTAGCCCATACAGTACTGTGCTCTGCACTTGTAGCTGGAACAGCAGTGTTATCACACCAGTGTTGTGTCTACTGCTGAGCAGTGCTGGCACAGCATCGGGACAGCATTCAGACTCTCTAACCCTCCTAGGGGGTGGGCAAAAAGTGAGAAGAGAAACATCACCAGGGCAGCTGACCTAAACCAACTAAAGGGATATTCCATACCATGTGATGTCACACTCAGCAATAAAAGGTGGAAACAGGAAGAAGAGGGGAGGGGTGGGCTCTTATAAAAATGTTGGTCTTCCTCCCGAACACTGGATGCGTGTGTTGAGGCCCTGCTTCAAGGACCTGGTCAATTATCGCTCATTGTGGGAAGTAAAGAGTAATTTCTTGCCTCTTCACTTCATAGCCTTCATTTGCTTTATTTGTTCATTTTCCTCCCCCCTTTTTTTCCTTTCCCCCTCCCTTTTCCCCTTTCCTTTTTTTTTTTTTTTTTTTTTTTTTTTTCCTTTAGTTAGGTTGTTTAGTTCAGAATGATCTTTCTTTAATTATTATTATTATTATCATTTCCCTTTAATTAAATTATCCTTATCTCAACCCGTGAGTTGTTCTTTGCTTTACTTCTTCCCCTCCTCATCTAAGGAGGGGGAGTGAGAGAGCGGTTGAGGTGTTTAGCTGCCCAGCACGGTAAAACCACCACAGACATCAAGAAGGGCTTCTTCAAATACGTCAACAGCAAAAAGAAGACTAGGGAAAATGTGTGCCTGTTGCTCAATAGGGTGAGTGCCTTAGTAATGTAGGATACAGAGAAGGCACTTATTGAATTCTTTCTTTGCTTCAGTCTCCACTGCTAAGACCAGCAGTCGCAGACCCGAGAGACAAGAGGGGAAGTTTGGAGAAAGGACTTTCCCTTTGTTGAGGAGGATCATGTTAGAGATTGTGTAGAAACCTGACACCCACAAATCCATGGGTTCCAATGAGATGTACCCACAAAGGCTGAGGGAGATGGCCAATATTATTGCTAGGCCACTCTTCATCATCTTTGAAAGGTCATAGAAATTAGGAGAGGTGCCTGAGAACTGAAAGCAAGCCAGTGTCACTCCAGTCTTCAAAAAGAGCAAGAAGGAGGACCAAGGAAACTACAGGCCAGTCAGCCTCTCCTCCATCCCTGGAAAGGTGATGGAACAGTTCATCCTCCCGTTTGGATGCCTACCTGGGCAGCCTGCTCTAAGGAACCTGCTTTGGCAGGGGGGTTGGACCCGATGATTTTTCGAGGTCCCTTCCAACCCTTTCTATTCTGTGATTCTGTGATTCTCTGATAAACATTTGAAGGGAGATTATCAAGAGGATGGGGCAAAACTCTTTTCAGTTGTGCCCAGTGACAGAGCAAGAGACAACAGGCACAAGCTGAAACACAGGAAGTTCCATTTGAATATGAGAAAATGGTTCTTTACTGTGAGAGTAACAGCACTGGAACAGTATGCCCAGAGAGGCTGTAAAGGCTCCCTCTTTGGAGATAGTCAAAACCCACTTGTATGCCATCCTGTGCATCGTGCTCTAGGTGACACTGCTTGAGAGAGGGTTTGGATTACCTCAACCATTCCATGATTATATCTTTATAAATCTAACCATCCCCAAATGTGTGTTGTTCTTTTTTTGGAAAGTGGAAGCATATGATTTTATTTATTTATTTAACAAAATTTGCTTTCATATTACATTTATTAAACAGTTTCAGTCAAGCTATACTCTGTTATTTAAATAAAAGTGTATCAAAACCTCCTTTTATTTGTTTAGACCTAAATGGTCTAAACAAATAAACAAATAAGATCTACTCTTATGCCACCAGCTTAGCAACTTCAAACTATGACCCATTCTTTTCACATTTTAACTTCTTTTTAATATATATATATATGCAACACCTTTTGGCAGTAAGAAAACACTATTATTCTCATTTTGCGGAGGAGAAAAACAAATCCTTACACCTCTGGTTCATATAGTAAGTCAGTTAAATAGATGCATCCTACCTGGTAAATGGACCCTTTCTGGTTTATCATATGCAGCTAAGACAGGTCCATCTCTTCAGACCATAGAGATGACAGCAGTAAGTTAATGGTCCAGTATTGATGAGGGTACACTACTAATGTGCCAATCTGAATATGATCCCTACATAGAAAGCAGGTAATATTAGCACAACAGCTGACAGAGAAGTCTGGCTGGTGCACTGGGTTGATGAAATATGTTCTTTCACCACTCGTCAGTTCTATAAAATCAATTCAATTAAAAAAAAAAATAATCTGGATGCATTACACTGTTATACAAGCATAACTATAATAGGCTTAAACAACTGGACTCCAAACTCCCAAATGGCACTGACTTATCTCACATTTTTCTATAAGATTCAGACTATCTCGACAACTAAAAATAAATGTTGTTAAAATAATGCTGGAATTAAAATAGAAGAAACAAACACAGAGACATAGGAAATGAGTATTTGAGCATGAGGGAGACTCATATCTTCATACTACAAATATGTTGCAGAGAGATGGACAGTCAGAAATAAAAGATAGGTTAACTAAAACAGACAACCCAAGACATTTCTAATCCCTACATGAGTCAACAATGCTTGACTGAGTTTTGCTCCTAGTCTGCACAGTGTAACACAGATCCTGGAGTGTTGAAACTCCATGATATAAAAAAAGAGTTCATAAACTTAACAAAGTCGATCTATTAAAGAAATGTTAAATGCATTTCTGTAACACTTTAAATGTTGTAACAAGCTAAACACTAAAAATATGATCCACTAAATATCTTTTGGTATTAGATTCATGACAATTTACACACTTATGTTTGATAAATATGTATAGAAAATTACAGAAATGTCAGACCTATTTTATCTATTTGATTGAACTTAAATGGTAAGCACAGTAAGATTTATAACAACAACAACAAAAGTTGTTCTGGCCACTTAAAAAGACAAATACTAACCTCTGAGACTTAGAAAAACTCTGATTAACATAACAAATCATTAAAAGGTGGGATAACACAGAGTTGGTTTTAAAACATTTTCTGAAGCTCAGAAGAAACAAATGCATATTAATGTATATATAAATTTCTATAAAATATATATATGAATAAAGATCACCAGCTACATGTATTTTTTAAATACCCTGAGCACTTTAAATATGCACCACTTTTACTCCTTCAGTATCTGAGGAAGATATATTGTTAACTTCTAATTTGTCTGACTGTATCAGCATTGGCAAGAAGTGTTGCAGGTCAGCAGTTTTGGCATCAGAGCTCATTCATGGTTTGCTGAGCCTTTCAGCATTTGCTCAGACAAAATTCCCTGCTAGTGCTGATGCATCCGTGTCTGAAGGAGGTTTGGTACACAAACTGCGAAATGTAGAAATGTTAACTAAGAAAAACATGCCTGAAGATGAAGATACCTGTTTTCATTTGAACTGTCCTTTGAGGTGTGTGGGGGGGGTACTGCTGTAAAACCCTACTGGAGGAACAGGAGCCGTGGACCTCTAGGAGGTCCCCAGCATCCTGAGGAAGTGCATCTGTAGTACGATGTGCTAGTGTGCAGCACACAATTCTCTCCAGTGACTTTCACTCTGAGTGAGAAGAAAAAGTTTGGGTCATGTTACTGACTCTCAACTGTAAATATAGTGTCCACAGTGGAGGGCCACAGTGCTTCATTCGTGCTGCTGTGATAGGCAAAGGATGGGAAGGGGAATGCCTTCTGACCCCTGAACTGCATGCATATGCAGAAATTGCGAGGGTCAAATCCTTACAAAAATTCTGCTCTCAATGGAATGTAAATAAGAAATATCACACACTCTCTGCACTGCTCTTCCTGAATAACGTGTCTGGTCCCCTATGGACCATACACAGACAGCAAAACTATCATTAATTAATCAAACAAACAAAGAAACAAAGAAACATAAAATGGATGTCTCAGGTAGTCCAGACAAGGAGTAAGACACCTGAAGACACCTGAGCACCCTACAGAGTAGGATTATTGCAAGTGCACTTGTCAAAATGGGGAGCAGTCTGAGGCTGGGGGTGAGATTTACAATGAAAAAATAAATTGTCCTCTGCAATTCCCCCGAGAAAGGGGAACTTGAGGTGAAACAGCAAGGTGTAGATAAAGATCCATGTATCGTGAAAATTCCTCCCCTTCTGTGGAAGATATAAAATGCCATCCTGGCAGAGCTATCCTGGGGTCAGAGAGCTGAGGTTTCCCAGTCAAATACATCTGTCTAACATCCAAGCCAGTTACTAAGGCCGAGCACTGAGCAGATGTTGGTTCCCTGTAGCGCAATCCTTCATCCTTTGCTCAGCCATGACACCCTTTTTACTTTCACTGGCAATTCTGCTAAGGTAAATATATAAGGTCAGTTCTGAAAGCAATAAATAGCCAGGCACTCTAGACACTCTGAATCACTATGGCATTCAATTTAGTGCATCCAGATGACATAGCAACGTTCCATAGGGTGGCCAAATGGTGACCGTTTTTGGCTGAAATGCTAATAGCTATCTTAAAGTGATCTTTACTTGTTTCCATAGCAATATGCCACTGAAGAAAAGATGGGTTGACAAGTAGAAATATGCAAATTTATTATTCAGTTCACTGATGTTGTTTTGCATATTCTTTCATTCAGTCCATTTAATGTTGCCTCTGTGCAGCCACTGGAGCATGTGGAAAGGTAAACATTGAAGTCTTTATTCTTCTGGTAGCTGACAGCTTCTCTCCTTGGGGAAAGAAAAAAAAGTCTTTTTTTTTTTTTTTTTCTCCTCTTGTCAAATAACAATACAGGTTGCATTAGTCACGGCAAGTATGGAAATCTGCCAGGAAAAGAAAGTAAGTAGTACCCCTGTAGAAACCTAATAAAAATGTTCATTAGGCTTTTGGATATGACCCTTAACTACCAGCAAAAGCTTAATGAAATTGGCAAAACAAGAAAAGCAAAGTCTTGCTTTGCTTTTCATCTTTCAAATGACCCACAAACCTTGTTAAAATGTAGTGGCAAATATAGACTCTGCCAAAGTTCTTTGGCAACATGTCACAAAAATCTGAGAGAGAACAGGTTTGCATAGAAGCAACAAGCTTGCTGGTAAGGCTACCTGCTGTCAACATCTCTCACACTACAAACAGAAAAGTTCTCATTGACTTATTTCCTTAATGAGTTATCCTATTGAATTTATTTAATCCAGAGTCCATGGGATCAGAACCTGCAGTTCTTTATTTAGATTAAATACAGAAAAAAAAATAATGGAGGGTGATGGCACCTGAGTAAGGAGAACAGAACTGGATTTTCTTCAGCAAGATTTGTATGATAATGACAAGGAAATTTTTTTTTTCTTGTTTGTTTTTTTTGTTTGTTTGTTTTATAAGAACACTGCTATATAGCACTTACTATTATATTGTGAGACTTAGTGTTCATAAACTATAATTAAGGGCAGATTTTACCCCAAATTAAACCAAACAAAAATACCAGAACTTAATTCTCCACTTCCTGCTAGCTCTTTACGGCTGAGAGATGACAGGATCAGGATTTCAACTTAAATTTTCTTCTAAAAATTGCAATCTAACTCAAGAAAGTACAGTAAGCTATGGGATTGTACAGGAATTATTTGTTACGGAGAAGTTCTGTCTGACTGTTCTTCTCTGATCTTAACATCTATTAATTTTTGAAAACTTTAGTATTTTGCTGTCTGGATGCAAGCCAAAAAAAAAAAAAGTCCTACCCTACTTTTTATATTGTCCTCACATGCCATTATGCCATTTAATATTTAGAATATAAGAAAGAAAAAGAAAAAAGGAAAGGGAAAAAAAAAAAGGAAAAGGAAAAAAGAAAAAGAAAAAGAAAAAGAAAAAGAAAAAGAAAAAGAAAAAGAAAAAGAAAAAGAAAAAGAAAAAGAAAAAGAAAAAGAAAAAGAAAAAGAAAAAGAAAAAGAAAAAGAAAAAGAAAAAGAAAAAGAAAAAGAAAGAGAAAAAGAAAAAGAAAGAGAAAGAGAAAGAGAAAGAGAAAAAGAAAAAGAAAAAGAAAAAGAAAAAGAAAAAGAAAAAGAAAAAGAAAAAGAAAAAGAAAAAGAAAAAGAAAAAGAAAAAGAAAAAGAAAAAGAAAAAGAATACACCTAGACATACTGAGGCAACAGGGTGAAGGAAGGGTGAATTGATGCATTTGTACTAGTGTAGGCTTTTAAAAGTCTGCAGAGCTCATTTTTCTTTAGATAATCTTTAGAACTCCATCATGCAATTAAAGTCAACCAGAATACTAGTGAGAATATGTTTTTTAGGACTGAACTTTCAGGTTATACAAAGTAATCTGATTTTCCCTGGAACTCCATGTTTGTACAGGCCTTTATTCATTGTGTGTCCTGCTCTGTTTATGGACCATGACTACAGAATTTTAATGAGCCCCATGCAGAGCCCTTTTCAGAGCCAACTTCGCAAAGATGCTTGTCATACTGAGAAATTGTTTGTGTGCCACTGCTTTACTGTTTTGTGCACAAGTTTAAGTCTATCTTGATTTCACTCCATACATTTCCTTGATCTTACTGTATACAGCTGATAAATTGTCCATTCCTGAAGAAGCCCATCTTGGTGGTTGTTCACTCTCAAGTGCCCTCTCTGTTTTCCTTCCCTGCCAAAATTTCAAATGACCTTCAAAATTTGCCAAACTATACAGTTCAGAGACAGCACTGGAGTTTGAACATTTCTGTCCAGGTTTAAGAGTGAAGTCCTAAACCATAATAAATATCTAGCTGTAAAATTCAATCCAAGATCAGCCAGAAGACATTGGAAATGTCTGAGTAAAGACTGAAAAATGGGACCATCAGTCACTGACTACTTCAGAGACAAGTGAGAGGTGCTAAGTAGCTTAATAGCTTGACTGTTTATGTTTTCCTTTAGATAATATATGGTAATACATGGTTAAATATGGGGCAGTATGGTGCTAAAAATAATTGTTGAGTACAAAATGCCCTTCTTGCCTTTTCACTCTAGTGATAAGTTTACTGCCCACTTAATCGTTTGACTCTGAAAGCTGCAGGGACAGAGGACGAGACCATGGATGGACACAAAAGAACGGGAATATGACACAGCTCAATTAAGTGCTGTCACTTAGGTGTCTAATCTATCACGCTGGGGAGTTAGTTCAGTGACTGACCATGTCTCCCATGTCTTCTCAGGTGGTCCTCTCAGGGCACAATAAATCCACATGACATTTCTATGGTGTGCAGACCATAAAGTATAAAATATTAAGAGTCCTATTCTCATTACAGAGGCGTGCATTGTGGAATCCTTAAGATATGACCAAAGCACCAGGATAAAATCATCTGCTGATAAACATTACACACCTAATTAAAAAAGAAGAAAGCATACACTTGATTTTGCTCCAGATTCAGCTTTAACTTTGTACAAATATTCTGGTATTTTTCTAACTTTCTTGTTCCCCGAATTTCCTGCTCAGACTTGAAATGGAAGTGCCAGACTGTTCTCCTCTTCCCGAGGGATTTTCAGAGCAGTTCTGAGGAAAAGAACAGTCATGTTTTCAAAGTTGGTGCTGATGTTCAACTATAAATCATAGACCATCAGAGATTCTTAACAGTAAGCTGTACTGCCAAAATCCATAAGAACAATCATCAAAGGCAAAAAAACCCTTTGTAATCAACCGAGGGAAATAGGGTCATGATGCCTGCATAAGATTTGCATGAGAAATTCCATAAACTTCCATTACTTTCTTTGAACAAGAACATTTGTTAATTGGAATGGTATATTTTATCATTGGTAAATCGTGTCAAAATTTACACAGTATGGATGAATAAAGGGGAAAATTGTCTCCTAGTAAGTAATTTTACAAAAGTATAAATTAATCTATTTTACTCTAATTTTCTTTAAAAGTTTTAATGTTGTTTTATCTGTACTGAATATACTTTCAGTTCATAAATATTGGTGCTATTTCTAAAGTACATTCTGTCATTTATTTGATTCATACATGGCTAAAAGTATCAAAGAAAATTAAGCTAGCTTCACATTGGTATAAAAAAGTCATCATCCGCTGGAAAGCACCCTGTGGTTTGCAAATCCCTGAGGTTGATAATCCTCAGTTAGGTAAGCAAAAGAAAAGAGTGGATTTACAAATTATTATTCAGTTATATAGTTGCTCAGCTCAGCTTATTACCAGTTAATATTAAATATACATTACAGTCATTCTTTAGCTATTTGGAAAGCAGATGGCTCCTATCAACAGAGTTAAAAATAAAGATCGTCCTCAGAAACATCTGGTAGTGACAATTGTCAGAAACAGCGCCTAGCTACAAAATTCAAGTACATCTGTGGACTTTGAGAGTTTCTGTCCACAAGTTTATGACCAAAAAGTACCAAGGGAAAGATCCAGCTATAAAATTTGATCATTTCACTCCAAATTCTTCTTTCAAGGTGTTTGCCCATATTGTGACCAAGCATTTTGTTTTTCTCAGCTTTCTCATTATCTATCACAGCTAAATACCAAAGTAGAGATAAATCTGTCATTTCATGTTTTCTTTTGTTACTGGAATTAAAATGTGTAACTTGGGGTTTTTATCCTGTTACCTTTTAGCAATTGAACTACATAAAAGCAGTTTGTCAGGTTCCTGAGACTGATCTCACTGAGTTTTTCAGCCATCTCTCTCACTGCAACTTCACTAAACTTTTCTGATGAGAAGGGAATACTATCATTTAGCTTGTTCATATGTTGATTCATCTCTAATTCTTTTTATGGTGAGGGGTACCATCAAAATGCTATCTAAGTATTTAAGAGTTTTAGTGTTCTCCTACTTTAGAAATTTTTATTTCTAAAAGGACAGTCCAGTTTAACCCTAAAATATGTCAGTCTGACCACACATGAGTATAGTCATCTCTTCCCAAAGGGTATTTCCAGTTTAACCGCTGGAATTCCTGCTGAATCATAGTCTCACAGAATCACGGAATGAGTGGGGTTGGAAGAGATGCATTTAGTCCAACCCCTCTGCTGAGCACGATCACCTATAGCATGTTGTGCAAGATGGCATCCAGCTGGGTTTTGAATATCTCCAGAGAAAGAGCCTCTCTGAGCAAACTGTTCCAGTGCTCTGTTACCCTCACAGTAAATAAGTACCTTGTCATATTCAGCTGGAACCCCCTGTGCATCGATTTGTGCCTGTTGCCACTCGTCCTGTTGGTGGGCACAACTGAAAAGAGACCAGCTCCATCTTCTTGACACCTTCCTCTCAGGTATTTATACACATTAATGAAGTCCCCCCTCAGTCTCTACCTTGGAAGTTTATTTTTCAAAAAAAATGAATGAAGGTGGGGGCTTGCTGATAGGGGTTGATCTGGAAATTTTCTTGCTTTAAAACAGCTCTTGAAAAAATGATTTCCAGCATAACGCTACAGGTCTTCCAGGAAAGTGGAGCGCTAATGAGGAGCTCTAGAGCAGAGATTTCCATTACAATTATGATTTTTCCTACAATTCACAGTAAGAGCATCATTTTTGTCTTGAAGATGCTATGGAAGAAAAAATTCTAGGGACACAGACATTTGAATCACATTCATCACACTGTTGCTGCTGAGATTTTAGAGTGCTTCCCAATATGGAATTAGAAATTTTCATGTTTGTGATAAATCTATGCAGAAAACAAGACATGTCAGACACGTATAGTCTCCATTAATAATATTTGGTAAACTCATCTGTTTATGGATTTAATTTACAGATATCATTGAAATATTATGAATTCTTATTTTAAAAGAATCCTGAGAGTTTAAGAGGTATGTTAATTTTCAGTGTTTGTTTTTATTTGTATATTTTTCTTCTTGTTCACCAGTAAATGCTGGTTGCATTTCCACACTTCTTTTCCTTTTTTTTTTTTTTTTCCTGAAAATGTGATTAAGTAGCCAGATAATTTTGTTTCTATGTGACAGAAAATAAATAAATAAATAAGTAAAAATAAATCCATTGTATGGTAATTCCAAGAAATGAGTCTTTAGGAAAGAAAACAAACAAACAACAACAACAACAACAAAGAAATTACAGCTAGACTAAAACAGATAACACTGGAAACTGCAGTCCTCTTTATCAAATTCTTGTCCTTTAGTCATGAATCAATACTATGAAATAAAAGAACTCTCCTTTAAATTGGGGTTAGAATTTCCTAACATATTAATGAGTAAGTTTACTTTTCACTTATCTGAAGTGTAGTGTCAATTGGATTTAAACCACTTGAATAATTTGCATCATTTATTAAAAAAAAAAAAAAAAAAAACAAGCACAGAACCTCTATGCTCATTTTAATCCTATCTGACTTTTATACTAACAATAACAATTAGCTGCTGTGATAATTATAAAAATGTATTAAATTTCACAGATTTTGGAGCAGAACAATAATTCCATAACCGGTCAACAGGAGAGTTAGAAAATGGACTAACCTTGCCCTGTGAGAGACCATTTGGACATCTCATTTATATTTCTCATTTGTTCTCTATTAATTTTTTATCTTTTTGTCTCTCTTATCCAGTGTTACATGCATTAATTAAGGCAACTATCAGAACACAGTAGAACCCTCTGTCTGTTGTGCTAACCACTTCACACTTGCAAGCTACGCAGCCCATCCAAAAAAGTCTTTTAAGACATGCAGATTCTTTTCACTTTCCCTGTGAGTGTAAATGCAACCCTTGCTGTGTGTTTTTCAGTACAGTTTTTCCATATTCAGCAAATACACGAGGTCCCACTCAGCTCTGCTCTGGGGTAACTGTGGAAGGGATTGGAAGTCCTACCAGCTTCTGTTTTAGATGTTCACATTGTTTTTTTTATTTTTATTTTATTTTTAATTTTTTAATCTCAGCGGAGCATACCTCAGGTCTTAGCTCTGGTGGTCTTGTGGTTAATGCTGCTGTCTAGAGGTTCATGATATTTGAATTCCATTTTCTTTACCACAGATTTCCTGTGCCCTTGAGAATGTTACTTAATCTATTATTTCCTCAACACCACAGAAAAAAATGATGATTTTTTTTTCTTCCTGAAAAAGGGTGTAGTGAGGATAGTTCTCCTCCCTTTCAGGGGAGAATTTACAGAACCATGTCATTTAGTACCATGGCATTAATACTATTGTACAAAATTTTGTACCATTTTTTGGTACAATATCATTGAAAAAGTTGGGATATTCATTGTAACAAAAAATCAACCGCAAAACACAGGAAGAACAATTTTGTCTATTTATAAAGGAGGTGAAATGATTGACTGTATAAATTATTTTGATGTAGATATCCCATTTCATATTGAATTTTTGTGTATGAGTTTTAAAAAACTCTGTATATTTCCTTCACAATAGAATAAACTCCAAATAAAATTACAACACAATTGCAACTGTATGTATGCAATATCTGTGTAAAGTTAAAATAAATCTGTATGTACCTTTCAGCCAATGAATTCAATGACTTCAGTGGTGAAATGCTTAAGTCAACTTTACTGCACACCGCTTCATCAAAACCTGCCATGTTTTGTACCTAAAAAACAACCTAGCACAGTGGAAGATCTCATTTTGTGACATGCAAATTATGGCTAGATGGGTACATTCTGTGGGTACATTCTCCAGTCCATCTAGCCCCCCTAACTGGTAGACTGGTAGCAGTTTGACTTAGATGAAAATAAATTAAATATATTAAATAAATTAAATAAATATTAAATAAATTAAAATAGTCAGAGCCTTGATCTTAAAGCATTAGATCTTTGGACAAACAAAAAATGCAACATTGATTTCAGATTTTTGCTTCAAGATTTTCATTAGGGACTGAACTGACCAAGCACTGGGTATTTGTGACCAAGAACTTTATTGGACTCAAAGGGGCTGCTTGAACAGAGCCAAACTACCAGTGGCTGGCTGAGGCTGGTGATGTGTCCCCAACCACTTCCTAAAGCTGAATATTTGTAAAACATGTATAACTCCCAACACTTGTTCGTTTACATTAGGAACATATTTTGATATTTAAGATTATTGACAGTATGCTTCAGAAGTTTAAATACTAAAGAAGAAATGGAAAATAAAATAGATAGTATGAAGTTTGCAGAGTGGTGCAACAAGGCCTCACCCAGTTCAGATGTCTTCTACTCTTCTCTGACCCCTACCTTATGCTTTCCTCCCATGCCAGCATGGCTGCCCAAGGAGATGTGCGGCAGTAATGGGTACCAAGTGCCTCAACTTAGCCTGGCCTCCCACAGCACTCTGGTAGCAGTACTAAACTCGAGAGGGCTGGACAGGTGGACTGAGGGGCAGGTGAAAAATTGGCTGGCCTACTTCTGCTGAAGTATAGCTGATGGATGTCTATAAGTGCTGCTCCTCTGGGGTCAGTGCTAGGGCCAATACTATTATACAAGTAGTAAATATGAACCAAATATATCCTTAAAACAATACTTGCATGTTGCACCAAGCTGGAGGGGACAGCTGATGTGCAGGGGAAAGAGGGGGCAAAGCTACCTTTCAGAGGAGCATCAGCAGGTTGGAGAAATTGACTGATGGAAACCTAATAAAATTCAAGAGTGGGTGCATATGCACTCCAGTGGGACAGCTCGGTGTCTTACAAGAGGATGGGGGAGCATTGAGCACTCCACTCACTGTGGAGCATTTTTGCAGAGGCAGACCTGGCAGTCCTGTTGGAGCAGAGCAGGCTGAGAGGCTTCCTCCCTCTTTGGTGTATACTTGTAAAAGGCCCTGAACTATCTGGCACTCACAAGACCACACTGGGAGCCCTGCATCCTTTCCTTGGGTCCCCAGTGAAGAAAGATACTGACAAACTGGAGTAGCAGTCTTCACACAGATCCATGGAACCAGAGAAAAGACTATGTATCCTATGATTTAGAGCCAAGTAATTCAACTCTTATATATTAGTACTTCTGAATATTTTTTTTTTTTTTTCCACAGTTTGGCCACGTCCTCCAATATTTAGAAGGGTAGTGTGCTATGATTTCTAATACACTTTTAGGTGCCTATTTAATGCATTGTGTATACCTATAGCATATACTTACATATGCTCAAGGGAGATAAAAAAGGAGAAACAAAAGGAAAACAAAGCAAACTAGTAAAAAATACAGAGAAAAAGAAAGGAAGAAAAGAAGGAGAAAAAGAAATAACAGGATGGATCCATTTCCTGGTAAATATCCAGGCTAAGATATTATATGCTATCTTAATATGAATAGGTTTATCTTTCTTCTCCAAGGTAATTAGCTCTCTTAAACAAAAAAAAAAACAACAATAAAATACTTTCAATACATCCCCTTCAAAGAAGGATGATATTTCCTTCAGAAATTTCTACTTCTAGATCAGATATTCATTCTCATGTTCTTAAACCACAAATGGTATGTAATTAAATATGCTTTTCAATATGTTATCAGAGTAAATTGATTAACTCCACTGTTAAGTGATGCAAACCTGTATGTAAAGTTTCCATTCTCTGTAATGTTTTCATTTCTTCTATTGAGTGAATAACGTGGCTGTGTTACTTAATTCTTGTTTGGGGGGCTCTATTGTCTTGAAACAAATGAACTGTATCATTGCACAGCTATGAAATAAAAACATTTAACCCGTGGATTTTTAATTGAAGTAGTCGATTAATAGGCTCTTGTTTTTTCTTAACAGCACAGTAATTCCTTTTGCTAATGCAGTATAAACTGTAACAATTGTATAGAAATATTGTGGAATGATTTTAATGAAGTGCATACAGGCTCATAATATATGAAAACTTTTCCTGATACTGTTTTAAGTTTTTTAATTGTCATTGCTTGTTTAAGCAAAACTCAAAATTTGTATTTATTGTATGCTAAAGAACATTGCCTGATATAGAAATCTGATTGTTTGGAATTCAAAACAAAAACGCTGTACTTTCCAATGTCTTGGTCAAAGATGTCACAAACACAATCAGTGGGAATTCTTACAATAATCTATATTTTAAATAGATGATTTCTTATTCATCCACACAAAGCTATCTTGTATTTTCAATGAGACTGAAAATGAAGTTTTCAACGGAAGGGAAAGTTGAAAGTTGACAGAACAGAAAGTACTTGGGATTTTTTTTAAGGAAAAAAGAAAGTTAGTGACAAATGGTATAATCCAGAGGCAGGTAGCAATAGCCATTCCATTTATGTGTATTTCCAAAGGAAAATGTTTACCCCTAAACAAACTTGGAGTTTTGGACCCAGTGTAACTTAACTAGATATACTAGACGCATAAGATATAATCAAAAATTGTCAGACATACTCCCTGGAAAAGTTATATCATATGATCTGTAAACTATATTTCATGTCCACAGATGTAAGATTCACTATATTATCAGCAACATATTTCCATTTGTTTCATGCAGAGGCTCATGCAAAGTGTGTCCTTGCATATCTTGACTATTTAAGACTTTATTATCTGAAAACACTGAGTATCTCTGTTCAAAAACCCATTCTCTTCAACATGCCTGAATCAATCATATCGGCAGCTGATACAAACCAAACATTAATGGCTTTTCAAAGTCTTGGCCACCACGCGTTCTTACAGTCAACAGTCACCAAACAATGGTGTAAAGAAGTATCTGTAATTATTGACATTTCATACTTGATGTTTGTTGTTGTTGTTGATTTTTTTTTCTCTTTTGTATATCATATTGTAGAGATAAACCTGGTTACTAATCAGCAGCACTAATTTTGGATTAAGCAGAAACCCTTCAATTGATTCTGAACTCCTCCATGCCTGTGACACAAAGTAAAATATCTAAAAATATCTTACGTATCTAAGCAATCATGACTACAAACACTTTTACTTTAAATCAGATGTTGCTACTGTCAATTACATTAGACTGAAGATTAACATTCTAGACTCATGAGCAAATGCAGCCAAAGCAGATTATTTTTCTGAGAAACACAGAAAACTGAGCAGGAGTATATATATTTGCTGTGTTCTGCTGCTTGCCTGCTGGGTGTTGTGGGCTGGGGCAGCCTCTAAGGGTGAAGACATAAGTATAGGGAGTTGAAATGACATAGGAACTCTGTAGCTCACTTTGTAGCTCTGGCTACAAAATGAGCTCTTTCCACTTGACGCTGAAAACTGAAATTTCAAGAATGATGATCAGCTCTTTGACAAGTTACAGGAATACCACATGCAAGGTAACTAAAGAAAGGCTATGCAAAAGATGACATCTACATTTTGGCTTATTGGTCTTCTAATTCTATTGTTCAGTGCTGAAGAATGCATTGTTTGTATTATCACTTATCACCATTATATCCTATTTCCACATTATGTTTCAATGCTTATTATTGATTTCTCTTAATGACATTGTCTGTACTGGACTTGATACTGTTTTATCCTAAGGATTTCACACATCATTTAATAGTGTAATAAATTTGGAATAAATTACATTTGTATAACTTTTACAGTTTATATATTTTTCCATTAACTTTTTTTTTTTTCTAAATGATGTTGATTCTAATGCGTAAGTTACCCTGCATAAACATTTTTTTTAATATTCCCATCTCCCAAGTAATAAGTGTAAAGCTTCTCAGTGATACATTTTTGACATACCCAAGGTGTGTCAAAAGGTGACTTTTCTTGGGTGTAACAGGTATCTGTGACTCAACTATAAATTACATGTATATATATCTTGAATTAAAATCAGAGATGAAAGGATAACTTTACAAGAAAGTTGGTAACATTAAGTGACAGCTGCATTGGAACCTTTCACTTGTCCTTGGAGTTTTATGTTATTGGCAGAAAGTACCACAACACTTGCATGGCTAGTTAGTTGACAAAGCCTAACCACTGCTCACATTCAGGTTCAGCTTCTTGCTTCTTTGAAACAAATTTTGTGTATGATATGAATTGGAAAATCAAGTATTTCAAAAATGTAAATATCCTGCAATACTTAAGCAGTTATAATTTCATGACAACTGCAGTAAGTACACAAAGCCTTTTTTTTTTTTTTTTTTTTTTTATGGTTATGTTTAGGACATGGTAAAGTGCTAAATGTGCAAGCAATTATGAACTTGGCACAGTAGCAGTATTTATTTTAAGCTCTACTTGTTCTGCTTTGGTGGAGGATGTTTACTTAACCAGACTCTATTAAACATGCTGAAGACTTTGTACTCTAAAACATTTTTAATTGATGAAACACAGAAGCAATCAATCATCACAAATGGTAAAGAAAGTCAGACATGCTCAGGCAAACAGAATAAGACCTGTAGGTGTCTTTTTATCTTGCAAGGAGAAAAAAAAAAAAAAAAAAAAAAAAAAAGAACGTTTGCTGCTGAATTAAGTGTTTGTGAATAGAGAAGACCTGATAGTGATGGAGACTGAAGTCTTCTATTTATTTACAAGTAGGGCATAGTGCTGGGAACTCTTGCATGCTTTCTTGCTTTTCCTATTCAACCTCTGACCTACTGGACCTGATGAGCTTATCCTCTCTTGTGACAGGAAAAATCCATGCTGAGTATACAACCTGTGGGTATAACTTACCCAAATAGTACTGAACAGGGACGCTTTTCATGCACCATTTGTAAACATATGAAAGCCATTTCACTGCCTCAAATTCCTGCTCCAGGAAGCAAATTCAATATAACTCTGTGCAGTAGTAGATGGGATGCATATCTCCAGCCACCTTACTCTCAGACTGATTCTGTTTTGAGCTTCCAGATGTTAATTTCTATATTATTATTCTCATAAATATGTAAGTTTAAAAGCAATAAATTAGCAGAATACAATGCTGAAGTTGTTTCAGAGCATAGCATTTGCTTTGAAAAGGGGATTTATGACAGTTAGTTCTCAACAAAAAGCTTAAATTTAAAGCACTTGCTCAGATTAAACTTCTCATTTCAGTGTGAAATTTTCCTGAAGAAGAATGGCAGGGCTACATCCAAATGTATAAAAACATTAAATGCATTACTTAAATCATACAGATAACAGGGAAGCATTCCAAAGTAATATAGATATGAGTTTTACAATTGCAAAGTTAAAAGTATGTTATTAATTATGTGTTAATTTTATTGATATACATGTATATATATATAAATTTTATTTTTCTATATAGACCACAAACTGAAACATAGAAAGCGTGCATATACTTTAACACTTGCATGAATGCATACATACATTCATATTAAATTCCACAAGAGCTTCCATTTGAACAAATATTATGTTTCTCACTATTCCTCTTATATATGATTCCAAATATTTATATAAATTAAAATGTTATTTAATACCATTCGTAGAAAATTAGAATGCTCTCTGATGTTAAACTCTCCTAAATTCTTCTTAAATTATTGATATTTGTTTAACAAAAGAGGATTAATTTTTTGCCTTTTGTTCTGATGAGTGTGATTACAAATCTTGTTAAAGGTATATTTGATGGATTTTATTTCTGTCTTTTGTCAAAGTGAAAAAACGAGTTCCTATTTTTGAGATCTTGATCTGTAAAAATGAAGGATAATAACATGTTTTGTCTCTACTTCAATTTAGAGTTTAAAGACTTTAGAAATGGGTCACAGTTTCCTCAGATGCAACCAGTAGTTAATATACAGGATGGATGTATATTGTTTAGAAATATGTAGCTTCACTGAAGCTAGTTCAGTTGAAATCATAATCTGAACAGTATTGCTTTCTTGTGCCTTGGTCAGAAACAATGCGCCAGAGAGTGAGGTAGTTAACTCTTTGGTATTGTTAACAAATTAATTTTTGAAATAAACGGACCTTGTTCTCACAAACAAGGAGGGGGTGATGGGAAACATGGAGTTCAATGGCAGTTTTGGCTGCAGTGAATATGAAATGGCGGAGTTAAGATCTTTGGGGCAGCAAGGAGGGCACACAGCAAGCTTTCTATCACGGACTTCAGGAGAGCAGACTGTGCGCTCCTCAGGGATCTGCTTGATAGAGTACTATGGGACAAAGCAGTGGTGGGAAGAGAGGCCCAAGAAAGATGGTAAATATCCAAGCCTCTGACCTCCTCCAAGCTCAGAAGCACATCCCAACAGAGCAGTCAGGCAAAAATGCCAGGAGGCCTGCATGGATAAACAAGATGCTCCTGGACAAACCCAAAACAAAAAAAGGAAGCCTACAGAGAGTGGAAGCAAGGACAGGTTGCCTGGGAGGAAAATAGGGAAATCATCCAAGCAGCCAGGGATCAGGTTAAGAAAGGTAAAGCCCTGATTTAAATCTGGCCAGGGACATCAAGGATGGTCACACTCAAAGAGTTCTGGTCAATAGGTGGCATTCTGCAGGGGTCACTATTGACATGCTGGAAGGAAGGAATGCCATCCAGAGGGTCCTTGACATGTTTGAGAGGTGGGCCTGTGAGAACCACATGCGGTTCAACAAGGACAAGTGCAAAGTCCTGCACCTCAATCAGGGCAATCCCAAACATGATACAGACTGGGTGATTTGTGGATTGAAAGCAACCCTGATGAGAAGGACCTGGGGATGTCGGTGCAGGAGAAACTCAACATGACTTGGCAATACGCACTTGCAGTCCAGAAAACCAACCATATCCCAGGCTGCTTCAAAAGCAGTGTGGCCAGCAGGTCCAGGAAGGCAATTCTTCCCCTCTACTCTGCTCTCATGAGACTCTACCTGGAGTTCTGCATTGAGGTCTGGGGCCCCAGCACAAGAAGGATTTAGACCTGTTGGAAGGAGTCCAGGAGAGAGCCGCGAAGTTGATCAGAGGGTTGGAGCACTTCTCCTGTGAAGACAGGCTGAGGGAGTTGAGGTTGTTCATTCCGGAGAAAGAGGAGGCTCTGGGGAGAGCCTCCTTTATAGCAGCCTTTCAGTACCTAAAGAGGGCTTACAGGAAAGGTAGGAGGGACTCTTTGTCAGGGAGTGTAGTGACAGGACAAGGGTGAATAGTTTTAAACCAGAAGAGGGTAGATATAGATTAGATATAAGGAAGAAATTCTTTACTCAGAGGGTAGTGAAGCATTGCAACAGTTTGCAACAGAGAGATTGTGGATGCCCCATTCCTGGAAGTGTTGAAGGCCAGGTTGGATGGTGCTTTGAGCAGCCTGGTGTAGTGGGAGGTGTCCCTGCCTATGGCAGTGGTGCTAGAACTAAATGATCATTACATGTCCCTTCAAAGACAACCCATTTTATGATTCTGTAAACTAATACTATGTCTGTGTTCTCCAAATGTTAGCCTATATAAAATTTTGTGGCATACCTCAGCTAAGAAGTAAACTTAACCCAGTACATTACTGATTATTTCATAACTAATACATAAGTATTAATCTTAAACTTTGGTGTTTATATTATTTTATAAATATAAAATTCTTCTTTTTGGCCTGAAATCACTACCCAGACACAGCCCAGACCTGACTGCATCATCTGGTACTTTAGTGCTTTAGTGGGTATGTGAGGAGACAGCACCAAGAATGAATCTGCTCCTTCAACAAATGCACCCAGGGTACACGAACACACTTCCCACTGCAAGCTAGTTATAATTATTTGTGAATGTTACCTGAAATAAAACATATTTTTCAACAGCGTTCATGACTCTCCATAAACATCTGCAATACACGTGGATTAGCTTATGAATGTCAAAAAAAGGAAAAAGAAATTTCAAGGGAGGTTTATAATGGAAAATATTTTCACTCCTTAAGTGACAGGTCATGACTAATGCCCTGTGAATTAATATGTGCCAATCTGTGTGACCTACAATGTTATATTCTCCCATTATGCCATTTTAAATGTGTTTCCTGAGGTTAAATCCTGCAAGACCATTACAAAATAAATTATAAAAGGCAGTGGTTTTGTATAAGGACAAGATGTGTTTTTTGTTGTATTTGTTTGTTGTTGTTGTTTGTTTATTTTTGTATAAATATAAGCCACTTAAGAAAAGGGATGTTCATTTAATATCTAAATTAAGAAAGATTCTGCTCTATTATTTACACTTAAACATGAAGTATAAGACCTCAGTTATCTTTTCAAGCAGGAAAGCATTCAGTCCCCAACTTTCTGTCCAATAACTTACCAACACACAAGACAAACTGAGTAAGATTCTTAAACAGGTCTTCTTAAAACACTGGAATAATTTAAGGAATGCATAGTTTTGAATAGTAAATTATGAGAGATGTTATTGCAGTTTAGAAATATTTTTTTTATTATTATTAATTAGACATATGTATTTCCCTAGTAAGGAGAAACACAGAACAATAAGAATATTTTTAAATTAAGAAAGATCTTAAGAGTGTCACTTGTTCTTTCATTTGATCCTAGGCGCAATCCTGGATCCATGACAGTCACTAGCTTTAGTTGTTGTATTCTTTAAATACACTCTATATGTTAATCTATATTTTAAAATGTCCTAAAATCACATGAGGGATTTTAAAACTAAAAACTAATGTTTATTGGCACTTCTGTTTAAGAGATGCTTGTAATGAGTCTTAAGTGTATTCTGAACATTAGACTTTAATGCTTCTGGCACAAAATTATGTAATAAACATGATACATTCTGATTTATCTGAAACACTTCATTTAGCTGTTAATAATATCCTTTCTTTTGTAAAAATTGTTACTTCTATGTTTCCTTTTCTTATCCATCTTAGTAACTGCATACTGTGACATGCAATTGTGGAGGTTTCTATAGAACAGAAAGTACTTGAAAAAGGGAAACCAGACATGGACTGTGTTGCTTGCTTTGACAGCCAGAAAGTTTAGGATAGAAACTCAACAATGTCACAACTTTTCTTTTTCTCTATTTTTTTTTTTTTTGATTGGTCATATAAAGTCTCTGAATTGGTTTCTGTGTTTCTCCGTGTAGTTTGTTTTCAGACACGGTTTTAGCTGCTTCCCTTCTCACTGATGTTTAATCATATATTTGATAAAGTTAAATTTGAGGTCTAAATTTTTTTCAAAAAATGCATTTCTATTGCATTGTCAAATACCAAATATTATTTCAGGTAACAAAAGTTAACTGAAAATTAAGCAAATTGCTTAGCAGAGACCCAATCCTATTGCAGCGCATGCTTTGAACTCACAACCCCTCACTGGTCGCAGAGCTATCCCTACTTCACAGAGGATGGACTGAGAGACAGGCTGTGGCTTTTCTTTCAATTCTGGATTTGGAGAGAGAGCAGCAAAGTGGAATGATGACCAATTTTCTCCTAAATAATAGGTGGCAGGGCCAATTCTTTTTGGGAGGCCCCATGTGATGGGGCAGTGACAGGAAGTCAGGACATGTGGTTTTATACAAACAGCCGCTGCCTGACTCAAGAGAGAAGACTGGTAGTCTCAAGAGAGATTCTTGGAAGACTCAAAAGAGTCCAACAGAGTGGATTAAACAGGACAAAACTTATCCTATTTTGTTGTTGTTGCTGTTCTTATTAGATCATGCACTGGAAGCTTTGGAAAATTCAATACCTGATGAAACAGCAACAAATTTCAGAGATAAAAAAGACTGTTTTCAGAAGCTCCTCAGGCAAGAAATAAAGGAAATGTTGGGAAAACAAGCAAACAAAAAAACTTTTCCTAAACCATTCTTAACCCAGATACTGCACAATAAAGAAACCAGTATAGTTCATACTCAAGAACATGAGCAACCACATGAGCAACCTGGTCTAGTGGAAGGTGTCCCTTCCCATGGCAAGGAGGATGGAACTAGATGATCTTTAAGGTCCTTCCAACCCAAACAATTCTATGATTCTATGATTCTGTGAAATATTAAGGTATGGTGAGCACTGGAATGTTTGGAAGCTATTTCACTGAACGTGAAAAGTGAACTTGAATTATGGCATTATCACTAGTAGTGAATTTCTCACACATAAAATTCTGATAATCCAAAATGCAGAGGAAGGATAACATTCTACATCTGTATCCAGAGACTAGAGATGTATTTTATTTCTTTACACAGAAAAAAAAATACTGGTAATAACAATAACCCAAACCAGTAAGTATCCACATTACTGGAACACTAACAACCTTGTCACTTTTGTTCTGGAATTCTTTTTCATTTTGGTTTATGTCTGTAAATTACACAAACCACATTCCAGATTTAAAAATCAGCAAGCCTCATAATCATTACAAAGAGACACATGTTCAACTTGCCAAAAATGTCTGTTTATTTCTGAATGAACATCTAATTTGTTTTAGCTGAAATCAGTTGCCAAGCTCCAGCTGATTTTTGGGGAAGTAGAATTATGATTGTTGCAGAATTCCAACATAAACACATACTCACATACTATACACGCATCTGTATATACCCTTATATGAAAATAACTTTGGGGTCAAAAAAAATCATGGAAGTGTCTTGATTTCTAGAGCAAGTCTGGAACAAGAGCTGAAAACAAACTTCTGGAGCCATCACAAGTTACCTCAAATGTTCTTCTTCCACATATCAGTGTTTCCAAGAGCATAACCTGCAGAAATTGCAGTGGTCCCCCAGGTTAACACACACAACACTCCTAAACTGTTTCTCCTTAATTCCAAATTAGTGTTATAAGAATTGTTATAGGCATGTTTCATGAATTGGGCTCAAATGCAAGGTGCAATGCAAACCTTATTTCCAGGAAACATTTGTCACTTCCATTTTCAGGCTCTGGTGTAGCTCAACACAAAGACATCCTTTACAGGCTCCTTGTTCTGCAAAGAGCAACTGAATGGATTCACAAGGACCTGTGACCCAGAAAGTCCTGAGACTGCCAGCTGCAAAGGTCTGGACTCCTAGGTCCTCCAAGGTTAGCAAGCTCTTGGCTCAAATTCAGCCTGGACAGACATGAAGCTAGGAGTTTTGAAGCTCGTGGGAGCCATAACATCCAAGTTCCAAGGTTTCAGGGTCAGTTTTGACTCCTAGGCACTCCAGTTCCTCTGCACCCTGGGATCTCAGGGAATCCAAGACCTGAGGCACAAAGCCAGCTCAGACTGGCTGTCTCTGAGCCAGGATTGCATTTCCTTTCACAGATAATTACAAATAATAATTCCTGATCAAACTGAAACTATATTGGAATCTTCTTGAAACTACCTGAGCAACAGAATAAAAACTGGAAAGTAATCTATAACAAATGATCAAAGGAAAAGAAAATAGTTATAATAAATAAAAAGAGTACAAAGAAGAAAGAAACAAGTCAACTAGGTGATGACAAAGTAGAAAATTATAGATAATCTCAGGTAGATATTTAGGTATGGTCCTAAAACTGAATATTTTTTTGTTTCTGTTTTAATAATTATTTCTATGGAAACTGAGGGGGGGAGGGGGGGAGTAGAGGGTGAGGGTGGGAAGGGCAGATGGTTATTTAACGTGAGGTTATAGAAGGGGAATCTACCATCATTGAAAAATAATCTCCAAGCGCTTTGACAAAGGCAAGATGTTCCAAAAATCCCCAATTAAAACCCTAATGCAATTTTTACATTACATTAAATGTAAGAAATATATATATTTATACATTTATCAGTTTAGTAGAGTAGCCACAACATATTTTCATTCAAATGGGGACTGAACAAGTCCCCATTTCACCTCCTTAAACATGGAGGTGAAATCCAATATTTTACTTTTATGTTGAAACCAAAATCTGGCTTAAAGCATCCCTGAGATAGTTTTGATATCCCCATAGTTTTGAGTTCTCACACTCTTGATTAAAAAATAAAATAAAAAAACATGATTTTTGTACTATCCTTTACACATCCTACTTGGAGATAGCATAATGAACTGGACATAGCTTTGATTTGACTCCATACAGCTGCTGTCATATTTCTTATTGTTAAGAAGAGAAAATAAAAGAATAGAATAGTTCAGTTGGAAGGACCCTGCAAAGATCATCAAGTCCAACTGCCTGACCACTTCAGGGCTAACCAAAAGTTAAACCATGTTCATGAGGACATTGTTCAAATGTCTCTTGAGCACTGACAGGCATGGGACATAACCATATGTCTAGAAATTCTGTCCCAGTGTTTGACCACCTTCGCAGTAGAATTTTTTTCCTCATGTCCAGTCTCGACCTCCCCTGGTTCAGCTTTGTGCTGTTCCCCCATATCCTGTCATCATTTACTAAGGACCTCTCAGTTACACAGGCACCTCTCTCTCCACTTCCCCTCCCCAAGAAGCTGAACAATGTGGTTGCCTCTTGGCCTCCTCTTACCAGACTAGACAAACCAGTCATCATCAGCCTCTCCCCATAGGACATCCCTTCCAGCCCTTTTACCAGCTTTGTTTTCCACCTCTGGATGCATTAAAGTACCTTAACTATCATTTTTTTTTTTTTTTTTTATATTGTGGAGCCCAGAACTTCACACAATACTCATGGATAGACTGCAGCAATGCTAAACACAGTGGGATAATCACCTCTTTTGATTGGCTGGCTACGTTGTATTTAATGCATACCAAAATGTGGTTTGTCCACTTGGCTGCCAGTGTATACTGCTGACTCATGTTGAGCTTTTTTTTATATGGAGGATCTGTGAAAGAAGAAAGATCGTCCAAATAGCTGTTTTACCTCAGTAGTACTTTTAGTTGGTAAACTAATAAAATTAGGAGATAATTGAAGAAGTATAAGAATGGTGAACAAAGAGAATGTGCTTTTTCATATATCCTACACAGCTGTCATTTTTTCCACATAGGTAATGCAATGAAAGTAATTCACCTTGAATTCTCTAACTCTCCAATATTTTAGTAGATAACAATGATAAAAATAGTGATACCAGTACAATGTTAATGATTTGTTAAAGAAATGACAAAAGACATGAGGCATTTGGTTGAACTAAAAGGAAAATGTGAAGTGTTAATATTAGTTAAAGTTTTCTAGACAAATAAGATCATGCAGACAGGAATAATTAGTCTAATTCTAAACATCCGCAATCAGCTTAATATCAGCAAGTAAATAAAAGTGCTAACTAGAAGCATGGAGGACTGCACTGAAAGAGAATTTATTTTTTTGTTTGTTTGTTTGCTAAGTATTTTCCTTGTTAAAAAATAAATAAATAAATAAAATAAAAGCACGTTTTTCTCTATAAAAAGATCCATGCTTCCTATCTTTAAACTCTTGTTTCCTGTTCACAATATATCTTCCAGTTGATCTTCCAGTTGTTCCGAATTTTCAGCAGTGCTACTCTGCTCTGTGTGTGTTCATGTCTTACTGCTATATAACCTCCTGATAGATGAGGCCAACTGCATCGTGGGCTGCGTCAACAGAGGCATGACCTGTTGAGGTCAAGGGATGTGATTGTCCCCTTCTACTCTGCCCTTGTGAGCACTTCGAGTGCTGCATCCAGGTCTGAAGCCCCCAGAACAAGAAAGTTGTGGATCTGTTAAGGCAGGTCCAGAGGAGGGCCAGGAAGATGCTCAGAGGGCTGGAGCACCTCTCCTATGAAGAAAGGCTGAGAGAGCTGGAGCTGTTCAGCCTACAGAAGAGAAGGCTCCATGGTGACCTCATTGTGGCCCTTCCGTACTTAAAGGGGACTTACAAAAAAGATGGTGAGCGACTCTTGCTCAGTCAGATAATGACAGCACAAGGGAGAAAATTTTTAAACTAGAGGAGAGATTTAGATTAGAGATTAGGAGGACATTCTTCACTCAGAGAGATGAGGCACTGGACCAGGTTGCCCAGAGAGGTTGTGGATGCCCCATCCCTGAAGGTGTTCAAGACCATGTTAGATGAGGCCCTGAGCAACCTGATCTAGTGGGTGGCATCCCTGCCTATGGGAGGGTGGTTGGAACTAGATGATCTTTAAGGTCCCTTCCAACACAAGCCATTGTATGATTCTATGATTCTGTGTGATGAATAGGAAAATCAAGATTTAAATGACTTCATTAATTTCTCCAAATCTGATAGATGAACAATAGCACTTAATCACAGGAGAAAACTACACTAAACTAAAATTGTGTTACTAAGAGCTAGAACTTGTTCTCAGATAAATAGAGGTCAGTATTAGTATGATGGATAAAAATACCTGAATTACAAATAAAATTCTTAGTGCTTACAACAGAGCTATTATATGGCTCAATTTTTACTATAACCAGGAAAAACAAAAACGAAACAAAAAATGATGACAACAACAACAAAAAACTACACATATTTTCTGAAAGAATTGTTTAACTGCAAAGACATCCATATTATTTCTAATGACATTAACATTGTGCCAACTTTCAAACATATTCGCCTGTGTTGGAGAGATTCCTTTTCACATTTGTAACACAACTAAAGTTATTTCTGAAGTCAGTATATTCATATTCCATGGCAGTAAATAGTAAACAAAATATGATAAAATGATTCTTCCCAAATATATAGTCTTTTATTTGAAATTGCAAATGTTTAGAGTCTCATTCAATATTCTTCTGCTTGAGCACTCATGAATTCCTGGATGTGACATAATCCTTTCTTCATTTGACTACCAAATGGTACGCACAATTAACACAGTGTAGGTATTTCTGGATCACAATTGGAACGTGAAAAGGTTTATACATATATGAAAAATTTTCTTATACTAAATGATGCTAAATTATTCCTCAGCCTCCTTGGTGTTGAAATAAGAGGAAACTATCACATTTGCAGACCCTGCCTAGCATGGTGAGTCTCTGAAAGAAAAGTTGGCCTCAACAGAATTTAGACTACCATCATACAAAAGCTCCTCTGCAGTAACTATCAGAATCTCCTGTGCGAGTAATGATTATTAGTTCAGACAATATTCACAACCACAGACTCAATTCTCACCATAATCCCTAATACCAGGCAACATAAATATCTTTGAATGCCTTCATAAGGCATATTCTAGCTGTCTTCATATAAGTCCTTATGGGTATTGTCCAAAGAAAGAGCCATGCAGCTAGCTATGAATATCTTGCACAACAAATACAAAACATAAGTAGAAGCAAAATGGAAAACAAACATGCATTGAAGTTAGTGGCAATTTAAATCAAGAATCTGCTTGAAGCCATATTTTTCAGACATTATAACATTGTTACTTGGAATTTTCTTATCTTTCCTTCTTCCTACAGAAATTTCAATGTGCTTCTTACTCAGCATTTGTATAGTGTCTGTTCTGCTGATGTTTCTTACATATTTATGAACTTATTGTTTGAGTTTATGTGTTTTTAATAGTTAATTTCTTTACATGCTATGTGATAGAGATAACAGCAGCTTGACATAACAAGCTGGCTTTTCCAAACTAGAAGACACTGGGAAAAAACTGTAAATCAAACAAAAGTATGCTATTCTAAATATTTACATGAACATAGCTTTCAAAGACCTACAGTAGAAACCACATGGAAACATATGAAGAGACAACTAAAATTGTATACAGTATAGTATATGTGTTAAATTTGGAAATATGCACATAGTAGTTGTATAGAAAAGCTCAATACTGTCCTTTATGTGTCTGAAAACTACATAATCTGTAGACAAATATGCAGCAACATCAGTTTTACTCATAAAATACCGATTAGATACCCATATTGTCGTAGTTATTTGTTCTACAGTGAATGATGTTTTGCTTGGGAACCAAAAGAAAAAATCTCTGTGAAGCAACACAAGAAGAACATTGAGGAATTTGGCCCAAAGCTCTGCCTAGAGACAAATCCCTTTTGAAAATATTAATATTTTGTAACCATTATACAACAATTTCATCTCTGCTATTATTCCATTACCTCTGCTAGAGCTCTACTACCACAAACTTGATCCAAATTGGATCCTTTTGGTAACTTTAACAGTGAAAATTAATCTTACTCATCAGTTCAAGTTTTGCTTTCAGCTTGCCAGTGTAAAATGTGGAAGCAACTCTATTGATGGGATATATACTGGAAAGAGGCAACATCCCATCAAACCCTGCAGCTGACCAGTGCCTGGACCTGTCCTTCAACTCCACTGCAGATCTCCAGGACAGCCTGGGACATGCAAGTGCATGGCCTACTGCAGTCAAAGAAAATGTATCTCAAAAGTAAATAGACCAAGGTATCAGCAGAACATACACGTATGTATGAATTAACTTTACCTTAGGTACATACATGTATACAACAGATTCATTCACAAATTCCAGGCTAGTAGAGAGTTCAGAGGTCCTGATAAATGTCTGCTTTTGCCCTTATAAATATTAGAAGACAATATATATATATATATATATATATATATAAATAAATAAATAAATAAATAAACAATGGAAAACTCCATAATTTACATGCTGCATAACAATGTGGAACTCTGTTGCCTTTCTTGACTTATCAATCTCAAGGCTACCCTACATGCTATCTTACAGGTCTAATCTTCAAAAGAAGATTAAATTGATTTTGAAGCTCCTAAGAGATGAGCATAGAAATTTGTGTGCTCTGATTGCTAGCCATGTTTGAAAATTTAACCTACATGCGGATTTTCAACAACACTAAACATCCACCTATCCTCCTGAAGCCAAGGCTAGCTATTACAGCCCCTTTTGAGATCAGATTTTACATTTTTCACCTCACATACATGTTCAGAATGCACATGATGCTCTTAAAATAGTTCTAAATGTCAAAGAACACATATTAAAAGGAAAACAAATTATAAAGTGCTTCAAAACTACAGTAAAACTGTGTGATTTTCCTATTGGTGATTAAACAAAGAGATGTAATGTACATTCTTTATGTCAAATAATACTGGGTCTATACATTTCATCAATCATTTGGATAAGTTCTTAGTATGATTCATGTAAGGCAGCACATGTTCTATATTTTACCTGTCATCACATTTAACCCCAATGGGGGAGTGATATTGTTGCTAATAAATTATATAGGACATTTTAAGGCACTTTCAGCAATTTTCAGATTTTACTTTCCATGTTAAAAACTTAGGAGTTAATGCTGTTAGATAGGTTTTCATATCTTTTGGGAAGACTAATGGGAAGCAACGGACTGTAACACAGCATTTTATTTTATTTTTTTTTTTTTTCAGTTCAGGAAAGGTTTTTACTTGCTAAGATGAGGAAATGACGCTCTTCATTTGGCAGACAGAAATTGATGTAAAATGGTACATCAATTACCATTTTGTAATTGATGTAAAATGGCTTTTACATGGATGGTGCTGAGGATAAACTGCGCCACAGTGCTACCCCTTTGCATTTCAGGTCATAGAATTATAGAATCTATCATAGACCTAGTGACAAGACATTGTTTCTTAAGAAAGAAAAAAAAAAGAAAAAAAAAAAAAAAGAGAAAAGAAAAAAAAAAAGAGAAGGAAAAAAAAAAGAAAGAAAAGGTCTTTTTGAAAATTGAATGAGAAAATTAATTGGTGTGTGTGAACACAATAGTTCTGGCTGGCCTGGTTTTCATTCCAGTGAGGTGGGTGAATTTGTCAAAGCAGGTCATAGCAAACGAGGCATGAAAAACTAGGAGCCAGCTATACAGGAAGTCTTCCATATAACAGCAGTAGCTACCCACCAGCATTTTTATATTAGCGTAATGGATAAGAAGTCTGAGGATATTATACGCCCAAATAATAAAAAATAAATAAAAAATAAGTTTGAGCACCCCAAAAATTTGTTTTGGTTTGCACAAGAGCTAACTAAACTCATGGTTTCACTGCTCAGAGCAGCACCTCTGGATGAAAAGCCTGTTTTCTATGTTTATACAACTTGGTTTAAATTGTGGTTCAATGTGTTTAATGTGTTTTCTTTTTGTTATTTGAAAAGCTGCAACTCTCAGCAATGTCACCTCTAGGTTGGCACCCTGAGACACAGGTTTTAAAAAATAAATGGCTTTTTTTTTTTTTTTTTTTTTTTGAGAATGAGGTATTGGTGACCACGAGCATCCAGATGCCTTGCTGATTTATATCAAAACCATTCTACTCACTTAGTTTTATTGTAGGCTATACTTGGATTTCTCAAGTATCAGGAATGCCTTTTGTGCATTTTGGATTTTCCAGTGGATAATGAAAACAAAATGAATGCCATCACCAAAACTTCTGCGTGTTGTGAAGCTTTTTTTTTTTTTTTCACTGATGTAAAACATGTTGAGTACAGGTTATAGAAGTATGAACATTTGTTGCCAGTATTTAAGAAATGAATGCAAGACTTTAAAGAAAACATTGAGTCTCTGTCAATAATAAAGACAGTTATAATAGATATATGCACTGAACATATGTCATGAACACCACTTCTTTCATAACGCCAGAAACGAAATCAGCAGTATTTGAAATGAGGTTCTGACTGCACTGAAATTGCTTGAAGTTCTGTCTTTGACATCACTATAGCTCAAATTTCATTGTATATGCTTTATATATACATTAGAAAACATAAGTAAACTGTTGTTCATAATTTGAAACATAATCATTGTAACAATTTCTAATCAAGTTTGTCAGTAACTTGGTAAACTTTGTTCCAAGCAAAAAGTCCTTGAAATATTTATTGTAACTGCATTTTACCTGTGTTAACAACCTATGTGTTCCTGCTCCATTGCATGTTTTGTTTAATCCACATTATTCAGTTGTGATGAATAGTGAAGGACAAGTGTTTTTTTTTTTTTTTTTTTTTTTTTTAATCTGTTATATGAAATTAAAATAACTATCAAAAACCTTCACTACTTGCTTAGAGATAGGAATACAACACAACTTTCAAATTTAAGGATTGGGCATACTCTTTTATTATGTATACAAAAGAAATCCCAGAGGAAGATGTTAACCGTCAAATTTTGTTTGTAATGTACATTTCTAATAAATCATTTTGCAAAAAAAGCACAATATGAAAGAATCACAGATATCTGCATTTCATCATTTGTTAGCAAAAATAATAGAAGCAGAAAAACATAAGAAATTTAAAAATTCAAGGAAGAAGAGAGTGAATTAATGGGGAGGAACACTCCACCACTCAGGTGGTTCTTCTCATTTTTAACAATTTATCTTATCACCTGCACAGTAAGCTTTTTTGTCATCAAGTTGCAGCATAGAAACACAAAAGTAAAACGTACTTGGGCTTGGTGACTGGCATACAGTATTAATAGGCATCATCATCAGAGGATGCCAGAAGGATGACAAATAAATCAGCCGAGACAAGCAGGCTCCACAGAGTTCAGAAGAAAAGAGCCCCTGGCTTTCTGATCATCTCTGATAGGTATCCAGATAGGTATTTCATGTATGTTACTACACATGAATCAATGCACTATTACCATACCTTCGATATGGATCTACTTGTTTGTTCCACTACAGAATTATAGGAACTTTCTCTTAAGCATTTTTTTTTGTCCTTTAGCATGAGCTAAATTAGCCAGCTAAAATATTTGTCTTAATTAAACCAAAAACCAGGGCAGTAGAAGAAAAGTTACAAACAGTTCTCTTTGAACTCACATGTCTCTAGTTCAGTGGGAACAGTTTGCATAATCTTTTCTATATCAACAACATTCCACATGCATATTCTCTCTATCTTTTTCACACACACACGCACACACACACACACACACACACACACACACAAAGGAACTGCAGAAGCAACTGTTCCCAGATAAACAGGACGACACCAATACAGTGTATCCCTTTTCTAACATTTTAGCTGTGCCTGGACATAGACACTTAGGCTTCTCCTTCATACCCCAAGATAATACTGGAACTTAAGTCTGTGTTAAAGCAGTCACTTTGTAGCAGTCTGCTGATACTCTATCAGAAGGAAAATGTTTTCCAGTGATATTTCCTTCAGTTTGCGAAAAAGGTCTCCTTTTTTTTTTTTTTTTTTTTTTTTTAATAAAAAGAAGATTAATTTATATATAAATACATAGATAAAAACAAGTCAGATGACATTACTCAGTCAAGAATTCTAACCTTTTGTCTGAAAACTACAAAATTTTGATTTGGATATATTGCCTAACACATTGCTACCTTTACGTGAAGTTTCAAGTCTTCCAATTAAAAGGTTTCTAGCTAGACTACCTCTGCCATCAAGCAATTCTGTCCCAGAAATATCTCAAAGAAATGCCTAAATAATCTGATGAAAATAAGGATTTCACTATTATAAAACATAAACTGATATATTTCCTGTCTGGCTTCAGCATACGAAACCTTAAAAACTCAAATGGCCCCTGAAAATACAGGCCACATAGAAATCAAAACTAGGTTTAAATTCAAATAGTCTTCCAGATCAGTTTCAGGCTTTCCTTTCCAACAGAAATCTTACTTCGTTTTTAGTGTTTGGGGGACTGGAAAGACCAGTGCAGAAAAAAATCTTACAGGCAAAGTTGCAGTTGTATTCTTTTTGATATGAACAAAAATGGAAATGCTCAAAATATCATTATTAAATTGTTCTCATGGCATGTGCATCCCACTTTCAGGCCTGGGTAATGCTGAGAGAAGACTATGCACATAATAGAGCCTGTACACACAATCTTGTCCTCAAATGAGCAACAAAAAAATTGTTTTTGAAGTTTGTCTGCTTCTCATGGGCTGTGCTTGAGACTTCTTTCAGCTGCAGCAGATTGACATTGGCATTGTTCCACTGATACCATTGACACTATTTCTGATTTACAGTGTTGTTCCAGGTCTTTCTAAAAGTGGTCTTTTTGTGTTACAAAATGTCACTGCATATGGCATTAGCTGGTATCCTTCTAGGCATGTGAAGGGAAGAAGTGGCTAGGAATAGAGACTGTACTATCAACCCTGTCCTTGATGTGGTACCCCACAAATTTATGCTGACACAATGCAGGGATTGTAGAGCATATTGTGAGGCTCTACACCATCTGTTTTCTGCCTCTGCTCTTCTATAAATAACAGATTTCAGTCTCCATGGGTGCCAGGCTAGCATTTTGCAACATACCCCTCCAGCCCTTTAAAATTCCTCCTGGCCCTCTGGGAATTTCCTGTTCTGCCAAGAAATTTTGTCTGAACAGAACTGAGGTTTGTCCCTTATCGTTAAGAAATCCCTTTACATAAAGGCAGAGATGTGTTGAAGTACTTGGCTTCAGAGAGCTTGCACCAAGAAGTGGACCCAGAACCTCTGCTGCCCCTGGGAGCTCTGTGGGGAGGAAGGGGAAAGGAATTAGCTTCAGCTGGGTGGACCTGAGGTTGGGAAATGCCCTTTCCTGGACAGGAATTGAACTCACACTTTACCACTGAGCATCAGGCCAAGCTACTCAGGAACTCATTAACATCACACTCTGGGTAAGAGTCAAGAGACCATTTTTTTGAAGTTTGTAGTCCTCTTGAGGCTATTTAATGATAATGGCTTGATTTTGGGGAATGTGTTGAAAACCTCCTTTGGGTTTATGTTCCCATAGGATATTGTTTTTTCTAGTCATATTTTTTGGTAAGGGGCTCATGGTAGCAACACCTGGAAAACACATGATAGCAATACCAGACTAAGCCAAATGGAAGAAAAAACAAAATTAATATCTACTCTGTTAGAAAAATCACCAAGCAATTATGACTTAGGATGTGGAGCTGTCTCACAATATAAAGCTTGTATTGCATTATGAGTAATATTCTAAAAATAATCTTGCTGCAGCTTGCTTATAACCTTTCAGAATGATTTTACTATGGAAGTGAAAACATGACACCATTTAGAACCACACTAACCTAACTAACATTGAGGGCAGTCATCCTGAAAATTACGAAGAATACAAATGGAAAATTTACCCTAAAACACATTTCCAGTATTCCATCATAGTGAGTTACAGCCCAGAGAAAAAGAACCAATGCTAATTCTAGTGTCAATGAACCAAAAAATGTCAATGGTAATTTCAGGAGATTTCTGTGATCTTGGTAGTGAAATAATGAATGAAAATATTGAAGTAGTCTTTAAAAATGCATGAAAAAGGAAAAGATGTAACACTTTGGTTCATATTTTACACATCAAGAGTCCATGGCATATCTTCATGCCCAAAATAGTGTGACAATTTCAGTCTTGCTCAATTCTGCTTCTAGGAAATACCTCATGGGGTCAGTGTCCAAATAACTAAATGTTTCCAAGATGTGTAGGAGTACTAAGTTTTTTTTTTTTTTTTTTTTTTTTTGGTTTTTTAATACTGGCTCAAGAAGTATTTTTGTTTTTGTTTCTACAATTCATAGTTTTTTTTTGCAGGGAGCACTGTGAGGCGATATGGTAGAAGGTAACAAATGGTGGTTTTTTTTGGTTTGTTGGTTTAGCATTAAAGAAATATAATCAAGCATCCTAGCTCTAAGAACCCAAATTACAGACAAATCTTTGTTATTTCTGTCTGTGTTAAATTTTGTAATTCTTTTTAGTGTTGGTCCATCCATTGCACTTCAAAAGTCAATATGTAAATACATTGCACAAAAAATTGATTCTTATTAATATTAGTATTAACAAAAAAGTTTATTAATTCCCTGTATAAATAACTAGTTTACTTTAATAATGATTTTAAGACTTATCAGTGGCCTGTACAGCATGTTCTGTAATGTGCATGTCATCTTTCACTGACAAAAAAAGATATCTAAGGTCATACGATCCTCTGTGTGAACTGTGCAGGAACTATAATTCCTCTTTTTGATGCATTGAATTATGGTGACATTGTTCGCTATAGGAAGGCTACTCTAGGAAGTCTCTGGAATGTCCATCTTCATCTACTTATTCAAAAGCATAAAACACGTGTGCTGGTGTAGAGTAACAGAGCAATTCCCACTCAGTTCTACCTTCTGTTGAAGTCCAGCATTACTAAACATAACTAAATGTTTGTGATAACACTCCCCAACAGTGAAATTGTATAAATTTATTTAATGGGGTAAAAAACTTTTTGTGGAAAGAGTACCATCAACTCTAAACGTGCTTTCAGGATTAAGTCTTTAGAGCTTGCCCAAATCTATAGTTGACATGTCTGGGCAAATGTTTTTCTAGTATTTCTGGACTCTAGCTCATACAAACTCTCTGAGGTACTTGCTTGATGTTAGTAAATTGTTTTCTTCACCTAGTGATCAAATACATGCATCAAATGCAAACATCACCTCTGAAGCTGTCATTGATGGTAGTAAAAGAATTGTCATGAGAGTAACATGTTGGTGACCATACGCACTGCCACAAATGGCATTCTGCTTCTACTGAGCATTTCAGCCTGGGACAGTTAGCATTTCAGATATCTTAATAACCAGCAAAACTTGGAGACTTCACAGTTTCCTTGTTAAAAATTGCTGCTGAACCCTTGCCATCTCTTTTTGTTCTTGTATTCTTAAGTTTAAAAGGATATACTTTCTAGTATTAAAAAAAAAAAAGTTTTATTTAAAATAGAATCTTCCACATATATAACGATTTATTTCTTAATCTAACTGTATTACTCCTGAAATATATAGTATCTGATATAATATTATTATATAGTATTAGTACTCGTATACAGTATTATGATCTTTATAAGGTCATGCAGCCAGTACATAGTTTACAGCTACATTGCTTCAGGGCATTTTACTAAACATGCTGTACACCAGGGCAATTTTTCAGACTTTTCCATCACTTCAGGACAAGTATTGTGTATGTTTTATTGACATGTTTTTGTTTTATTTTGTTTTGTTTTTTTACCTTAGGCAGCACTGAAATTTATGGATTACAACGGCAACCTTCACTCTTTCTGTCAGTCTTCTAAAGAATCCCTCTATCAATTTTAAATATGCAGGCTTCTTGTTCTAAGTGTCACCAACTCCCATCTCTTCTATATCCCTCACAATCTTTTGGAGAGTTGACTCCTGCCATCTTTCTGTCACTGATACCAGATGGTCCAGGCACTTTACGCTTTCCCTGGTATGATAGTCAATGCTTACAAGTTCATTTTCCATTCTTTGGGAGTCACCTGTGCCATAAATATTTTATGGAATTCAAAGCCACAAAAAAGCAATTGAAAAAACTGTTCATATTTCATTTGCAGATTACCTGACCCACAAACTCATCACATATATTTTATGTGATTTATCCAAGCACTGTATTTTGTCTTTAGAGAGGACTACATATATAGGCAATGAGATGCAAGTATTTCGCTAGTGAGAGGCAGAGATTTAACTAATGCACTGGCTTCATACTGGTGGAGTGTGAAACAAAGCTAGCTTTCTCAGCAAGACTCAGTTTCTGAGGGTCTGAAATCAATTCATTCAACAGAATACCTCTTGGGTGCAAGCAGAGTCATGTGATAGAGCTTTGTACAGTGAATGGCACAGTGCTTCATCAAGCAGATCAAACTATAAAAATTACCTTTTACCAATGATTATTGAATTTATTTTGCTGTAATCATCCTTCACCTTAAATGCTACTGTCTCGTGCTTGGCAAAGCCATCTTGTGCTGTATTACTTCCTATATAAGAAGATAAATGATGCATAGAAGTCCTGTACCTGTAACTGCATAGAAGTCCTGTACCTGTAACAGGTAAAAATAATTCTTAAGGAAAATTACGTGAAGCCAGGGGCCAACATAGTTGAGTTATACTAATGTCATGGAGGTAAATGATGTCAGAGGAATATACAGAAGGACATTTAAGACATGAGCTGGAATTCTTGGAAAAGCCAAGAGATTGAACTGGGTCGTTCAAGAAAAATGTGAAGAGAAACAACCTTAATCATCACCTCTGAAGTTAACAGGCTAAAGTGATAAAGAATTGTGCAGTCTGTATCTCCTCCTTACAAAAATAGTAACACAAAACCTTTCTAACAGATCATTGGTGGCCTTTCCCATTAACAGGATAGAAGTGATGCAGGAAAGATAGGCGGCCCTTGACTGTTAATCTCTACTATTGTAAGTCACACACAGATTGAAGTATGAAGTCTTAGCCAAGGAACAAAGGGAAATAGTTCATTCAGGAAGAGATTAAGTCATTTCTTTGAGCAATTCTCGCTTTAAGCAGATCCTCAGCATTCCAGGCACAGCACCAAAGGCATCATGGTTTGGGGGCTGCCCATTACTGTGTTGACTTGCTGATGTGGCCTAGAAGGCCACAGGAATTTCCTGATGAATTAAGACTGTAGAGGGTAAATATTTAACTATGACGCATATAAATATACTCAGTACTTAATGGCAGTGATCCTAAATCCTCACTTTGGTTACTTTCATCTACATATGAATGGCCAATTTTCAAATGTTCTAGCAGTCTTCCTTTTTTTTTTTTTTTTTTTTTTTTTTTGGTGTTGGAGGAGACTTCAGAGGATCAGGTGTTATATAAAATGTTTCAACAAGATTTCAGAATTATCAGACCATCCCTAAATAGATTTTCCATAGAAAATATTATTTTTTGAGAAGATAATTATCTGAAAGTCCTTGTCCTCCTGCAGACAAATACATGACTCAGAACAGAAAAAAGCATGTGAATAACCATATTATTCACCCTCTCTGTTACCCACGTACTGAGATGATGAGAGAATTTTTTAAAAGGGGAGTCTATTTAATACCGTTCTCCTTCCTACAAAAGACTTTTGCATGAAAACTGAAACTCCCAGATGGTTATTGCTAAATCTGTTTGAAACTGAATGTAAGAAAGTGAAAATCAGCACATTTAAGTAGAGCTATAGGTGAAATCCAAGCTGAAAATTCATTCAATACAATGCTCAGAAAAATTACAAGATCAACATTTCAAACATTATTTTCCCCTAAATCTGCATTGTGCAAGACCATATTTGCAGACAAGATTCAGAAAGAAAAATAAACTTTTATAAACATCATCTGACAACTTTAAAACATCCATAAATAATATGAACCAAAGGGCAGGCAAGTCTATAATTACCACACAGATAGACGTAAAATCTTCTTTGGAGGTTGTATTAGGGCTCATGTTTTGATTTGTGTGCATATTTAATATGTGTTCTGAGGATTTTGAATGTATAAAAGGTCAAATGTTAAACTATATCTCAAAATAGTAAATTTATGCATTGAGAATTTATTTATTTATTTTTAACCCACAGTCAGGATGTAAGAACAGAATTTTGAAGGCTGGAATTTTTTTTAAGAATGGCTGAAAGTTTGTTGTAACATTTAAAATAGGGGGCAGGTGCACCCAAATGATGCTAGTTCTTTTGTCTGTAAAACCTCCAGGAGGTGGAAACTAAAAGCCTGGCTTCCAAAATGATGTGATCCCTAAGGCAGAAGTTTCATAACATAGGTACTATCTTTCAAGAAATCCTCTTGCATACAGATAGCCTTTAAAGGAAATTTAGTTGTAAATGTAGGCAGGATCAGTCTGGTATTATTGTCCTGCAACAGAAATAGCTTTTAGATTCAAAAATGATTAGCACCAATTTGATCATTTGTGCTGAAGTGTGAAAGGAACTGTGTTGTCAAAAAGAGATAAATTACCTTTTAAGATCATCTGCTCCAACTCTTCAGTTCTCCCATACCTCTATAGTCTTGCCTTCATTTCCTGGCAGGGATACTTAGAGTTTATCCTATCTTTAGGGTAATCTCTCAAGCCCATCCACCTCCTTGGTCTAGAGAGAGGGGAAAGCATGCCAGAACCCAAAGCCTTGGGAAGAACAGGTTCTGCTAACTGGAACAAGTGGATCTTGGTTCAACTTGTTCTGCAGACTGGAACAAATGGATTTTGGTTGTCCCCACACATTCTTATTGCAGAAGGAAAGCCTGGTACATGATTTGCAACAAAACAACTAGACAAAACGTGCCAAATGGCAAGAAGTTATTCTGATAAATAAAAATTCCCAGAAGATGTGAGGAAAAATTAGAACTGTATAGTTATGCTAAGTCCTATTAAAGAAGCAGATGCCATGCACCACTTTGATTTGTAAAGGCAAAAAGCACAACTAGGTTTGTCTTGCAGTGAACACGTAAGGACAGAAACATATATGGGATGGGCAGTACTTGGATCCAATATTTTTTCCAGAATATGTGAAAATTCTTGCTTCATATACAATCTCAAAAGGACAAGGTCAAATGCACACATAACTTACAAGCAGCATAGTATGAGGACTCATTCACACAGAATTAATTCATGAATAATACGCAAGGTTTTATCTTGCTATCAATCCTTCTATTATTTGTGTGTGTGTGATGTGTGTGTGTGTGTGTTGTTTTGTTTGTTTGTTTGTTTTGAACCTACAGGTCAATTCCAGGTGGTATCCGAAGTAGGTATTTAGCCCAAACTATAAATGTTCCCCACCATATAAAAAGTAATGTTTTCCTCTTTAAGACAAACAAATTATGGTTGTGAAGGTTGTTTTAAAACAAAACCTCCAACAGCAGATAAATGTGTATAAAATGTAGAAATGGATTTAAACGACGATACTTAGAAAAGGATTTTTGTGTACCTTATCACCACTCACTCCAAAAATCAAATGCATGCATATGTATATATGCATGTATGCACAGACTCAGGCACCAGGGAGAGGTGTCCAAGGCAAAGAACTTCTTCAGATGCTTGCACAATTTGGGATCAGGACTTTTTACTGATAGAGCTTCAACACAGATTTTCTAACTACAAGTAAAATTGCATCCACACTTTCAAGCTTATTTCTCTCTTGTTTGAGAAGGGAATAGTAACAGATCATATGACTGACTGTGTGCTACCATATGGCGGACCTTTAAAATATCTTACTAAAGACATATGTATTCCACTATAAAACTATCATAGTTCTAATTGTTCCCTCTTTTCTTAGTAGATTTTTCTCTTTTTTTTTCTTCTTTTTTCCTTTCCTTTCCTTTCCTTTCCTTTCCTTTCCTTTCCTTTCCTTTCCTTTCCTTTCCTTTCCTTTCCTTTCCTTTCCTTTCCTTTCCTTTCCTTTCCTTTCCTTTCCTTTCCTTTCCTTTCCTTTCCTTTCCTTTCCTTTCCTTTCCTTTCCTTTCCGCTGCTAGAAGCAAGTTAAGGAAATATAAGAAACTTTATTCATGTAGCTACAATGTCTAATAGAATGCTGATTTCCTATATGACTTCCTCAGAGGGATTCTAAAATTATTTCAACTCATTTTTCTTTGGTTTGATTTGTTTTAATCCCAAAAGAAAATAAATTTTTAAATGCATGGTAATATAACTTGGGCATCTTTCCAGCTGACCCGATATCTGTCATGCTTTGACTGTCTATGCCCATATGTTTGTACAATATTTAGCAGAGCCCCACTATTAGGTCATATTTAGACAAGAAAGTTGTACTAGTTTAACTTGAATCAGTTTTAAAAAGGGTTAATTAAACTGGTGCAAGTCCCTGGGCAGGCTTCTTATCCCAATGTAGGAGTGACTTAAATTATTTCAGATTAACCTGATTCTCAACTAAGGTAATGAACAGCAAAGCTTGATCTTTCTGCACAAACTTTAATGAGAATGTAGTGTAGACGTGCAGCAATTTATGGCATTTCTAAGTTACCCTTCTGACTGAATATTCACCACAGTGGTGTTTCATAATGCTGTCTAAAATATGCACATGCGGTTACACAAGAATAACCCTGTGTTAAAGTACAGCTTGCTTCATAAGAAAAAGAACTCTTCCTATGAAATATGATACTATTTCAATTTCCTTTTCCTGATCAAACTTCAACACTTTAACGAGAGGAAATCCTTATGCTACTGGGAAGACTTTTACACGAGAGCTGTTTATTCAAGACACTTGGGTTGCTGGTGCTGAAGGTGAGGTTCACAGCACAGCTAAAACCATGACAGTGGTTCTAGAAGGTCCTCACTTATTAGTTCTTCCTTGTTTGCCACTCACAGCAAAGAACTAATCTGCATTGTAAGTTGAAATGGATACAAACAGGTTGCCAATTATCTTCACCATTCAGGATTTGTCTGCAATAAATCACACAGGCAAGCCCAGTTTTGATAATGACAAGTTTATTCAAAATTTCTGGTAGCAATAGGTCTGAAAAACTATCCGTTCCTCAGTAGTCTGCCTCAAAATCTGTGCAAGACTGAACCGAAGTCCTATATTCACCTTAAATGAAACAGGATGGAACTGTAGCTGCTGCAGTGTGTTTAAGAATACTGTAAGAATGAGAATATTTCCCACAATTAGCAGAACATAGCTAATACAGAGTAAAATATAGCTGTCTCAGCTATAAACTGTTTACTCAACTGTAATTTGAAAAATATACTCAATATTACACATATTCACTGCATTTGCCTACTTTTAACTACTTTAGTTACACATTTTAAAATAGATTTCCTTTCAAAAGAGTTTCTGATTTCACATCACTTTCTCTAAACACATTTCACTAAATATTATTACCATACATAAACTGCTAATAGCATAAAATGCCTTCCACCAGAATGACTCCAAAAGCAGCACAAAAATATATATATTAAGCCTCCCAACAGCCTTGTGAAATTGAGTAGTACTACAATATCTGTGTTAGAAAAGGGAAACAGAAATACTTAAAGTTTATGATTTCCTTGCAGCCACAAGGGAAGTCTATGCTACAGCTATGTACAGGGAGTAAGGCTTAAATCTATCCCACTTAACTGAAGTATTTAAATCAGGAAGTGAGCTGTTCAGGATTTCCCTGGAGTCCATGAAGAGAAGCAGGGACTTCCACGGGATGGTTCAGATGGCTGTCTCTTCCTCTGGGCCTGCTACTGTCTCTTGACGCAGAGCTGAGAGATTCCCTGCAGCAAAGAAAAACCTATCTTGGTTATCTCTGGACTTTGGCCAGAAGTTTGGGTGGAATAATCCAGGCCTAGAATACCCAGCCCTACACTTTTCCCACATGGGCCTTTTTTCCAAGGCACCCAGCACTTTGAAGTAGAGACAGCTTCCAAACCACAGAAGAGAATGGGAACAATGAGTTCTCAGCACCCTTGAAATTACACGCCATTTACTTTACATCAGCTTCATTTAGGAAAGCTCTCAGTGTTCCAAATGAGATCTCCCACTGGGCATGTTGGTTGCACAGTTCTGATGACTAATAAATGTAATATTTTATTGTTACCAGAAAGTTCCTAATTACAGCAGTCATCACTGAAAATAAACACAATCAGGTTCTACTGCACATTGTGATAAAGCCTTCTGCCCAAGCATGGGAAATATTTTTTATGTCATTTGCTACCAAATGTGGCAACATATGCCACTGGCCTTCAGTATACTTCTCTGATTCTTCTACCTCTTAAAAAAAAATGACAGTAAAGTGACGCTTTCAGGCATTTCCATGTTTGACATCTTGCCTCTTTCTCAGAACGTCCCAAGGACTTCAGCAGTTTCATGAAAAAGCTTTTGAAATGCAGGCATATTATCAGTCATGAGACCTTTTTGGAGGTAAATAGGCAATTTTATTTTTAGACTCAGATGTGAATTTTCTTAGAGCCAGATTGTTTCAATACATTTATACTTGCTCGTTAAGGTTAGTTTTGACATAAACTTATTCATTGAGTAGTACATACTATTTAAGTATCCCATTTTTTGAACCCTCCATTTGCTCTACAGCTTGTCTGTGGGAAGTGACACTTTAAATTTCATTAGGATGAGGCTTTGCTTTGGATCTGAGAATTCATTGACTTCAAGGCAAAAAGGAGCACCTAGAACAATTAAGAGCCTCTGAGTCTAGACAAGAAATACAAATTCAAGCTGAACCCCAGGTAGGTTAGTGGCCAGTTTTGGATAATGATTTCTCAATGTTTCCTGTTAGTCATGGCCTACCTTGAAAAATTAAAGATTTAGTGGAAAGCTATTTCTTCTGTAGTCCTGTTAGTAATGTTTATACAAGATGAATAGCAGATTTCAAATCTAATGGTCTGATTTATTTGTGGAAATTAACAGGAGCTCATCATGGATCTCTTTTGATTACACTTAATATCCAAATATTATGTAGACGTCAAGGTCACATGTCAAGTTCACATTACAAAATGCCCGATTAAGCATATCCACTAATAAAATTGATTGTTTACTGTTTCTTGCTGTAGTTTAACTGGGCAATATTGTTTTGTTTTGTTTTGTTTTGTTTTGTTTTGTTTTGTTTTGTTTTGTTTTCAACGTGACAAAAATTTGCACTGCTCATTATCGCCACTTCCATATCTATATTAATTTAGATTATTCCCATGTGTTGAGGAATTTTTGAAACAGCAAGGAGGCCATGACTTGCTGCAGCTGAGCAAACCAAGCTACCAGGATGACTACAAGGAGTTGCCATAACGATGTTCCCTTATCGCCTGATTGAAGAATTAAAAATATTGTTGCAAGCAGGTGGCACTTCCTTCAAGGACAAGATCTACGTGACTGCTAATCACAAGGGGGTTGTTTTCTTGCAGGTGGGGTTGTTTTCTTGCAGTTGTTTGTCTGAGTGCTCTCGACCGATAATCTTGTGTGAGACATTATCTGCCCCTGCTAAATTGCTATAAGAGTCAGGCTATTTGGGTAATAAAAGCAGAGCATGATCTAACTATATTGGTGAGTGTCATGTCTTCGGTCGGTCTTCCAGCAACACCCATAGCTTATTATGACAGCTTTTTAGACCTTGGCCACTTTGGGCCAAGCTCTGCTCCAATTTATCCCATCTTCACATCAAGAGTGTCTTATATGCAATCTTCCCAACCAAATTAAATTCCAAAGCAAAATTCAGCCACTCCTCATACATGAGCCTGCTGTGCTAGGCCCTGCTGGCAAAGACAACAGAGGGCAGCAGACTCTCAATGGAGCCACAGAACACACTGAGAGTACACCAATCTTTCCAGAAGCTGGTTTCTTCCATGCAGTAACTGGTACCCCTCAAAACCTTATAGGTATTTGAAACCCGAGTGAGTGTTAGTTCTGAAAAATGCGAGTCAACAGAGAGCACTGAGGGTGCCATGGACAATAAACTTTAAAGTAGATTATGAGATAGATACAGACAGCCCAGAAAAACTGCACGTCAATTCTTTCTTTAATGACAGAATCCAAATCTTCATTTTGTACTTCTTCCCTTATATCTGGTGACAGCACAGACAATTTAAAGGGCAAGAGAAGCTGAAAGATTCTTTAAAGCTGAAGATTATTTATTTTGATTAAGTATTGTAATGTCAACAATATTTGCAGAGAGAATCAAAAAGAAATCTAAGTTTGGATACTGGTGTATCAGAATAATTGTGGTTTACTTTCAACTCAAGGTTGTATGCCTGTGTTAGCTCCTTGTAGTATAAGATTAAGCATTCATTTGAAACATTTATGATATTCTGTTTAGGTAAGGATCAGAAAAAGGAATGAGTGGATCATGTAAAGCTCACTTTCTATGGCAATAGCAATTATTATCATTATTTTGACTAAGTATATGAAACACCCATCTATATAGCTATAGTACATGTATACTGAGTTCATCGATACCATAAGTTCACCAAGCTAAGAGAAAGTTCCAGAGCAAGACATGATGATAACATTTCGTGTAACTGCTCTTTGGCAATACTTAGACACTGCAATTAAATACCAAACAGTATCATGTGTGCCAGTCAGTTGCTGCAAGAAAGAAAATGTGATGAACTGTTTGTTTTGATCTATTAGTATAAACATATTGCAGAAATGAAACTCAAGCTTAAACAATGGGGAAAGTTATCCGGTATTAAAATAAACAGTTCTTGGAAAATCTCTAAAAATGTTTACCGAGTCATCTTCTTCCGAGCAGTTTCTGCACAGAGCATTTTGCTGTGTCCCTGGTTTGCCAGCCAATCCCGGTTACACTGACTGCAGATATGCAAATGCTAATGGACAAGGCTGGAACTTAATTGCCTGTAATCAGCTCCCCAAGGAAGTGCACTTTTATCTAGAATCAAGCTAGTAGGTCATCAAAGAAGCACTTTTGGTTTTGAGGGTGAGAGTCTATTAAAAAAATAAAAATAAATAAAAAAATAAACAAAAAAACAACAAAAAAAAACTTATTAACTTATTTTGCTTCTATAAATCTGCTAGTTTGCTAGTTAGGTGTACTAGAAAACCATTTAAAGTTAAAATGCTATTCAGTTTATTAAACAAATTATGCTTTCATAATTTTTTTAACTAAATACTGAAGGCTAGCATTTGTGTAAAGAAAATAATTCACTCTGCCATACAATGCTTATATACAATTTTAATGAAAGTTGTATATATTATGTAGCATAATTATGGCATAATGCACATTGTTCTTTTATGTAAGTCAGAATATATCTCATATTCTGAAATACAAACACTGTTTCTTACTATAACTATTCACTTCCAGTCACAGACCTATAACTACTAACTAATCTTTATTTTGTTTACAGCAGGTACATTTTAGGGTACTAATTAGTGTAACACTAATTACATCTGATATTAAAAGTTTTTTGGGGGGCAGTAAATACAGACTATAAAAATGAGATGCAAGATAGCTACATAATGTATTCATTTACACTTAAGCATTATGCTTTTTTTGAAAGGAAGTGAGTTATGGCTGAGATGCTTTGTAATGGTAACAACAACAAAGCATATGCAGTATTCAGAGATGCTATAATGGAGCTGCATCAGACTCATTTGTTCAGAGTGAGGCATACTCCATCACACAGAGAAACAGGTCCTTTCATTAAAGGGCAAGCTGATGCTTAGGGATATATGCACAAGCCTAGCTTCACATAACACCCTGGGAGCAGAGGTCTGGGGGCTGGGAGGGAAGGAGGAGGGGTGGTTTTGCCCACAACCCATTTTACAATCACTGCGAAAGAAAACAGTCCTCAAATACAAAACCATTTCACTGAGCTTCCTACCTGTTCAATCACTTCCCTCCAAAGTGTGAGAGGACTAACCCTAACTCAGGCATACACACTCCAGAGACTCATTTTTCTTCTCGTTCAGTTCAGAGTGAAACAGTGATCTTAGTTCAGTCTCTAGTGGACAAACACAGAATAAGTGAAGTCTCATAAGCATGATTCAGCAGGCAATTTGTTCAAGCAAAATCATGTGCACACATAAACACAGATAACAATTTTCCTCTCTCGGTGCTTGCCTCAGCCTCCCAAGATACAGTAAAATAATTTCTTAAGAAATGCTTTCCTCTACAAAAGACATCCCCTCATTTCCAGACTTATATTCCCCAAAGCAGACCCAGATATTAAATAATGAGAAAAGTAGTCTGAAAAAAAATAATAATGCTTCGTTATATTTTGTTTTATAGTCACATGTTTACTGGATAAAGTCATTTCTTTCTAGAGCCAGATATGCAAAGAGCACAATTAATTTACCAAGAGATCAGCAAATTCTCTTTAAAGATTTTAGTTGGCTTAGGGGGATGGAAAGGATCGTTTAAGTTTTTTAACATATTTCTATCTTGTATGCTGGACTTTTAATTGAGATAATTAACAATAAATATGCTAATATTATTTTTTAGCCAACCCAGTAGAATATTTATTAGCTTTTCATTGATGTTTGTTCTTAGTATGAACTTTTGTTACAGTTAAATCATATAACCATCAAATGGGTGCATAAAATAATTTTCTTGTGCCATCTTACATGACTAGTTGCATCACCAGTTGCTCAATATGCTAAGTTTTGCCAGGTCAAAATGTCAGAATAAGAATAGGAATATTACAAGTAATAAGACACAAAGGCTGTTTATATATTTATTTTTACTTGTCAACTATCCCAAGGCATTTCCATTACTAAGGCATAGACACGATCCTTCAGGGTATGTAATTTTACTCAAGTGAATAATCCTGTTAAGGTGAATGGAGTTGCTCACACAAGTAAAGCTATTTAAATATTTAAGTCTTTTCTGGCCCAAACTTCATTTCATATACAAAATACTGGAAAGTTCATTAGAAAATTAGCACAAATTCTTAAAAAGAATTGTTTCTGTTAACTTACTGCAACACCTTCCACACCATTTTTCCCTTCCTATGAAAGAATACACAAACAAATTAAAACAGGCTGTTTCAAGTCCAGTGTACTCTACACATTTTAAAAGTTTTACTGTGATGATTTAGAAGTGTGAATGCATATATGTTGTTTTACTTTTTTTTTTTTTTTTTGATTGTTTATTTGTTTGTTTGTTTCTTTCCTTCCATCAATTAACTGGGTGAAATAATCACGAGATTTACGTCTGGAGGAGCAGTGATATTCTTAACACAGATCCTATGAATGTTGATTTTTTTAAATGTACACTTTTGCTGTCAGAGCAGCAGGTATCCTGCATGACATCTGCTCTGAATCTGTGAACTGTAAGTAGAGTTTATAAGACTACTTAGTAAGTTTTGTCCTAAGAGTCTCTGGTATATTTTTGTATACACTGGCTCACAAAACATAGATGGTCTCTGGAGATAAAGCTTTAAGAAATTACATCTTTCAGTAATGTGAAGAAAATTCTGCTCCTGACAGCAATACCACTAGAAAGGTAAACTCTGGCTGTGAGATTTCTCCCCTACTCAGCCATGAATGAGTTAAATCCTTATTAAACTCTTTTCTTATAGAAACTCATGAAAACTATGAACAGCATAAGTATCATCACAAAAAAAAAAAAAAAAAAAAAATATATATATATATATATATATATATATATATATATATATATATCCATTCAGCTAGAACTGAAAAAAAGAAACACTTACTTTTTGTAGCCACTGTGTGTAATTTTCCATCACATGTTCCAGATGCTGCAGTTTCTGGGAAGAGAAATCCTGTTCCACGTGAGGAGCATCTCTCTGAAGAGCATTTGTGTTGTACTGGTCTGTCGTGCTTTCACGACAGTTCCCGTCCTGTTCTGGCAGGATGAAAGTATAGGTGCACTGCCCATGCTGAATCCGGTTAAATCTTCTCCCACTGGCTTCTGGACCCCGACGCTGAGTATTACAGCCTATGTGAGCAAGAAGTGCTGCCAGGAAAGCAAAGGAAAGGAAAACTGACATGTTACTATTACTTTCCTTTCCTACTCTTAGAAAAACTTTTTCTTCCTTTCTTTATTTTTTTTTTCTTAATTTCCCGTAAAGTCTCTGGAAAAAAAGGAGTGGAGAAGCGCACTTTAATAATCAAGCTTGGATAAATAGTTGTTTCTTTTTTTCAAAAAAATCACTGTAAGAATAGTTTCCTTAGTTAAAATTGGGATTATTTATTGCATAGTAGTTAAGATTTATTGTTTCCTCTCTGTTACAGTCCAGCATGTAGCCTGCTTTAGTCAGCTGCATATGCATATCCCAGTCTCTTTCCCCTACACTATCTGCAGCAGAACTGCTATTTTCTCTCAGACTTCAGTGAGTTTTATTAAGGTTGCACATTCAAGCCAAGCTGGAAGCAAGCAGCCTTTCACAAGATGACTTGACAGGAATGCGTGTATGAGTGCGCCCCTATGCTAAGGATGGCTGATGGCTCAGTACAGAGGGATCGTCTTACAAACTGGCTGGATGCATGACCTCAATCATGCATGGCGTTCCAGCCCCTATTGCATACAACTGCTAAGGGCTTTTGACGAATTTACGTAAGTTTAATAAGTAAGGCAGTCCACCTTAATACACTTCATATGTTCACACTGACCTATTAAAATGTAGATAAAGTGTAGAAGTTTGTTGTAATTCCTCTGTAAATATACAAAGCACTGAAATTAAAAATACTTTCAGTTCTGTGCTGCTCACAAGCCATTAAAGAATTGTAAGTCAGGAGAATGACACTTATGGGAAAAAAAAGTTACTTTTAACCCTCACATATTTTAGCTGCATTTTAAAGAAAATTGTGTTTCTTTAGCAGAATTTACAGAGAGCATTTTACAAGATAGAATGAAATTAAGGCTGCCAAGTAGTAATGGGAAATGGCACTTCAGAAGGATTATTATTTTCTGTGTTTGGCTTCAAAAATAAAGTAACTAAGTATTAAACATCGAGTTATGGAGGCTGAGCTATTCCAGGTTGTCTGCTGTACCCCTATGTAATTATCACATGCAACACACTTTTACTGACTTGAAAGTCTGAATAGGTTCTGCAGAGATCCCTCATTATATTTAGAAACTTAGAAAAGTTCTCAGGGGCAACTTCATCAAAAAAGATAGTTTCTTAAACAGTTACCACAATCTCATACAAAAATTATGTCTGTGGTGTTTTCTATAGCCAAATCCAGAATGCACAGACTAGAAAAAGAACCAGAATATTCCTAAACTTCAGAGACATTTTGATCTATTTTGAACATTTTGGTTTTTTTTTCTAGTATTTGCTATTGCTATATAAGTAGCCAACACCTATGCAGGACACTTTTCATAATTTTTCTGATGAAAGTAGAATGCCTAGAATGTCTTATAAATAGGAAACACACATTAAACAAACAAACAAAAAAAAAAAAAAAAAGAGAGAGAGACAAAAGAAAAATAATAGTAAAAAATAATAGTAAGTTTTTTTACCTGTAAGGAAACCTACCTGCTATGAAGTGCAAGCACTTTCAGTGCTTATTCAGTTGTCACCTTTATCACAACTCCAAATTCATGCTGAAGTAACTGCCTGGAATATTTAACCAGGCATCTGTCCTGCTCCTGAGAAAGCTATTCCTACTCAAACCTGGGGGTGGAAGCTTTTCATCTCATATCTGGAAAGAAAACACTGCTTTTGAACCACTAAGAAATATCTCCTATAATAATGTAGAGACATCAAAATGTCTTAGTTTGCCTTAAAATATCTGTGAGACCAATATAAAGAGAGAGAAAAAAAAAATACAGAAAGCAAAGGTCAAAACACCAGTGCTACTGTAGGTTTTCACATAATCAGAATATCCTTCCATCTGCGAACTGTTCAACCCACTTTCATGCTTTTTCTGCCTCTGAAAACCAAGTTTGCACACCTTGCTTTCTTGCTTTCACATAGCATTTCTCACATTTCTTCCGACTTAGTTCTGCTGTGGCTTATTACACTTTCTGTGCAATTATTTTGAAATGTAATTGCAAGATATTTGCTCACATAAGATCAGAGAGCTTTAGTCAGGCAGAAAAACTGTGGGATCATACATGAAGATGAAGAGTTAGCATAAATACAGTTATTCCCTATAAGAAACAGCAAAAATACCATACTACAAATGTGGTAACAACACATATATTTTTAAAAGTGAAAAGAGGACTTTATGGAAGGGTCTCAAAGCACATAAAAGAGAAAAAGCAAAGGTGGGTTTACAAAAGGCTTCCTAGATTTTAGTTCACATTTTAAAATGCTACTACTTACACAAGTGCCACATTCACTTTCTGCCGGGTATTTGGGAAACAGACTTATTCACATGAAAACATGGGAAAGTCAGATTGTAAATGTACACCTGCTCTTTTCCTGATGAGAAAAGCTCTCAGAACATCAGGAGCACTGCTCCTGGAGCAGTGCTACTGGATGGTCCCATCCCACTGGCTTGAGGCAATTTCTTCTTCCCACTCTGTCTCTTCTCCTGAGGGCCAGCACCCACAAGGACTTTCAAGTACATATGTATAAAGCATCTCTAGCATTTTCTCTTTTGTCTCCTGATTAGTTTCCTGCCCCAGCACCTGCCTCTTATGCCCAGATTCAGTCTCAGCCCCAAGCCCCACATTGATGGACCACAGGGGACACGAGGCAGAGCTATGCAGAAGCTGGAGACTCTGATCAATACACTGCACAGAAATACTCCTTAGTAGAGAAAGACAAGACCCCTCACTAAATTGTGACCACATCTGTGTTGTGGAGTAGTGCATCTGAAACATCTTCTGACCAAAGGGGAGGCAGAGAATCAGACTCGTGAATCATGCCAGGATGCACATGAAACTTTGCAAGGACTCAGAGTGATGGCTGAAATGGCAGCATCTCTGTTGGCTACAGTGAAACTCTGCAAGCTCTGGGGCTGCTCCTATTGGTACCAGAGCTAGCCACTGGGGTCCCTAGATGCACAGATATAGAGGCTCCCAGTCCTGTGAAAAGGGGAGCACCATGGTCAGCTTGCTGCTCCATCAAAGATAGAAACATCAAATGACTTTTTGGGGAGGGACTTTTTATCAGGGAATGTAGTGATAGAACAAGGTAGAATAAGGATAGAATAAGGTCTTTAAACTAAAAGTGGATAGGTTTAGAATAAATGTTAGGGAGAAATTCTTTATTTTGAGGGTGGTGAGGCACCAGAACAGGCTGCCCCATCCTTGGAAGCGTTGAAGGCTAGGTTGGATGGGGCTTTGAGCAACCTAATATAGAAGGCAGTGTCCCTGCCCATGGCATGGGCATTGGAATTAGATGATCTTTAAGGTCTCTTCCAACTCAAACCATCCTATGAATCTATGATTCTATGACTTTTTAGACAATAATATTGAATCAGCCAGGTGAAGATCGGTTTACACTCCTCCCTGACACATTCATGGTCCCATGCATGCACAATAAAAATACAAGAATAAAAGTTCAACAACATATACAGGAAAAAAATCTTATTTCCGGGTTTACAGACTCTTAATTCAACAGTGTAATTTTCTAAGGAACTCCATTTTGCTTAAGGAAAATGGGGTTCAGAAATAAGTTTCTGAATATAATAACTTTTATATAATATAATAATAACTTTCTGTTCTGTTTTTTTTGTTGTTGTTGTTGTTGTTTTTTTTTTTTTTTTTTTTCTGTTCTGTTCTATCCTATCCTATCCCGTTCTAATTAAATTCCTTATTCCTACTGAAGTATTTACTTTTTTCTTTCCAAAACCAAAACATAATAAAAACAACAGTAATCTCTCTTGCTGCAAGAGTTTCAATGGTGTGTTGTCTTCTACCTCATGTGATAAGTAAAACGTTTATTATCACAGTCCCACATGATCTATGTGACCTGTCCCAGCTTTTTAAAAACAGAAAATTCCATGAAGTGAGGAAAAATAATGTTCTCACAATTCAGTCAAAGTCACTGTAGGTATTTCTTCATGATGTTGCATTACATAGTATAGATATAATACAAGTGGTTTGTCCAGAATTGCACAGAAAATCAGTGGCTCAGCCAGAAACAGTATAGGAACATGGATATGTTTAAAATACTTTATTTTCCTAAGACCACTTCCTCCAACACAATGACTAGCTTTGTATTCCCTGAACTCTTATTTTTGTATAACAGGGAAGGGATGGATCCAGAGGCTTCCTTCCCAGGCCATGCAAAGTCTCATACACATAGTTTATTTAGCAGCTATATAAACTTCTGTAGCTGACTATGTAATCAATATTACAAGGCAAAAGAAATAGAAATTCAACATGCAGGTAAAGGTTACATTCACATGATATCAGTTCCTATCTATCTAATATTAAAATAATTTTATTTATTTATTTATTTATTTATTTATTTTGTCACAGAATCATATGCATACTCAAAGTTCAGATACAAATTCTAGGAAACCAAAATCTATTTCTGTTTCTTTACATTTCTGCTGCAATACATGTTATTGCTGAAGATGAGTTGCAATAAAGTTGCATCATGGGCACTGTAACTGAAATTACTTCAACTCCACTTCCTCAGTGTATAAGAGAAGTCACTGCAGAATGGCCTCTAACAGGTATAAGTAGCAGGCTTTTATTTCTACATAAACCATTGCTATATTGTAGGACACATTTATGCGTATGTGTTTTTTAAACACACACGTGTTTATTTAAGCATGTGTTTTTTGTTTGTTTGTTTGTTTGTTTTTTTCTTACTAGAATGCATTCCAAAGAACCTCATTCTACATATATAACTAGAATTTTAAGTCCCATACGTTTAACTGGTTACCTACTAATGTACCTCCAGTAACTTCGGTGGAGTTGGTCTCAAGTTACCATTGTGTTGAGACCAGAACAAGACATACAAGATTTGCTTCTCTTCTCTCATGCCTGTACAGAGCTGTCATGGTATTGAGAGCAGCTGAAGGAGAAAGCCATGCAATCACACTTTCTCCTGCTACCTGTATGCTTTCTTTTCATACTCTCCTGGGAACAAGCTAGTAGTCATCTCAGATAAATTGATCCTCAGGACTAAAGTTTGTATATTTACATGTACATACTGAAGGTATGACCCCATGTAGTGCAGCCTGCCAGAACCTTCCATCAAAGCACTACAGTAATGGGTGCTGAGTCACACTGCAGCCCAGAATTTTATTTCTCCTAGTATTTGATTTCACACCTGGACACAAGTAAACAGCTGGGAAGATTAACAGCATGCCAAAAAACATCAGCTCTTAAAAGAGCATGGTGGTTTACCACAGAAACGTCTGGACTACTGGTTATGCCCTATGACCTGTCTGAATTTTGTCTCACACAGAGGGTGTGAGGCTTCTCAGGGCCAAAGCTTTATTGGACTCTTTCCAAATCTGATGGCAGTGAAGAGAGCTAGGTGTTTCCTGAAAACTTATTTTCATGCTGTTGGAAACATGGGAAAAACAAGTTGTTCGTATATTTGTAACAAATCTTTGAGATTACACATGTAAGCATGTAGACCAATTCAGATAAATTTGTTGTCACTCACTGAGGGGGTGAAGAAACACCCCCAGCATCCTCTAGTTATAGGTCTTGGATAAATTCAATCATTATTTTTTACATTTTCAGCATACTTAAGGCATTTTCAAAAATCAGCTTCCAGCCCTATCAAGCAGGAGTGATTCACATTAACCGAAGACACTGGAGATGACCTTGCTGTTTGAAAAATAATAAAACAGATGAAAATACATAAAACAACTGTGGAGAATGTCAACACCAGTGACCTTCCACTGTAAATCCTAGGGAAAAAAATAATTAAAAAAATCTGCTTTATACCACAGATATTTTGTATGACTACAAGTCATTTAGCCCTATCATATGTATTTGTGTTTTCACGCACATGTGCACGTTTGTGCCCACATAACATGAGAGTAAATAAAGTGCTTGCACCACAGACAGGGGAAACAGGACGTTCAGGCCTTAGTTTTCACATACAGTTAAACACTGGGTAAAACATCCAAACAAAAACACTTCTGTTGCAAATTAAATTGAAAACACAATTATTTGGAAATGATTTACCAACAGTATTGTTTGGTTGAACATTTTTGCTATTCAGTGGACTATTCCCAGGTTCTATTCCTCACCAGGGAAAAGTGCAGGAGAGAAACAGCAACCCATTGGTACATTACCTTCATTTTCTGAATTAATTTATTTTGTAGCCCCAAGTGCTGTGCAATGTGTGTATCTGTTCTTGAGGCCACAACGGCAGGAACCATGATTGTATGATTGCCTGGGAAAGGAAAAATTAGAACCCCACAGTCAAATGTAAATGCAGAAAGTCATCCTGAAAACTGACAAAAACAAGCAAATGCCTAGCAACAAACTGAAGTTTCTTCAGACTCTGTAGGGTAGCAACTTAAGATATCTCTTTAGGGGTTAAGTGCTGCAAAGCTACAGCCTTACTACCTAATGGAATCCAAAATCCAGATTCAGGTGCTCTAACAACCTCTTTATGATAAATATTGGATTGATAATGGTTAGAGACACAAAAGTCAACTTGTTGATAGCAGAATCCTTTATGTAGTCCGTAGGGATAACATGAGATGTACAGATCATTCCTAAGTAACATGCTCCAGAGGGCTTGTTTTTTCTGTCCTCATCAGAAAGTCTTTTCTTCATAGGCTCCTCTGTAGCTTAACTCTTAGCTTAGCTCAGAATCTCATTTATTTTGATCAGATATATTCAAAGCAAAGCATGAATGATCCTTCTTGGATCATTCCCTGGAAGTCTTCAAAAGACGTTTAGATGTAGAGCTTAGGGATATGGTTTAGTGGGGACTGTTAGTGTTAGGTTAGAGGTTGGACTCGATGATCTTGAGGTCTCTTCCAACCTAGAAATTCTGTGATTGATTCTTATTTCTGCTGTTGGTTCAAACTTGTTAAGTATATTCTTCATCAACCTGAATGACACACTTAACATCCAACTGTGAAAGTCAATTTTAGCTTCTTTTTGAGCTAATTAAAATTTAGAATGTAAGATATTCTCTTTCATTTTCTCCACACAGGGAAGGACATGAATTCAGGCCAGTTCTCAACATTTATGTCTTTCAAGAACAAAAGTATGTAGCTAAATTATATGTAATATATAACTTTTATGAGGTGGCTGGTACAGTCCTATTTCCATAGAGGTAGGTATTTTTTTTCTAATTAAGACTGATTTTTTTAGCAAAGTGTTTTTTTTTTTTCATAGAGTAGATTTAGCTAAAATAATTATCATAAAATAAACTTTATCGGAAATAATGTGGTAGAGACTAAGAACGTAATCTTTTCCTCTTGCATTTCTATGGTGATCTAATCAACAATCTACCTTTTGAAAAATACATGTAAATCAAAAAGACTGGGAAAAATGGCCAGGAAAAGCTGTAATTTATACATCAACATACAAGGAATAAAAAAGCTACATAGAATGCACTGATTCTCCATTTTACATGCTTTTGTAAGGAATCTGGCATTATTGCTCTTCTACAGCAAACACAAAACACCTGCTTTCAGTCAAAAGGATGAAACCTATCCTTTAACTGTTACAAGTTAATAGTTATGTGGGGGAAATACCTAGCTTTTGATTTAACTCTAAATTGGTAAAATGTGGGATTAAGAATAGCTTCTTTTATTTGTGTTCACCATCAAAATCACAGCTTATTTGCTTTAAATGGCTGTTAAAAGGAAAATGTGACACAGGCAAGAGTGTATTTGAAATGTATTTTATCCCAAATGAGAAATTAGAGCCCTAAGAAGGAGTAACTTCTATATTGCTGCTTTTTGGAATTCTCATCCTCTGTATTTTTCCTGAAAGGACTCCATGAATATTTTCAACATACATTCAACTGAGCTTGACTCATTGGCCAGAGTTTGACTTTAAGAGGAACAGGAGCAGACATCATTAAATGCAGCAGTCCAGTCTTCTATCATCTGGGATCCTTCTCCTGGAACTTGTTCTGGATGGGTAAGATACAGTTATTTTTGTCATTGACCAATACCAAGAGTTGTAAGTAAGCAATATAGCCTGGAAGACACAGAATCCCCAGCTGAATGGAATCACTTTAACAAAATGCAGTATGTAGAACAAAACAAAACAAGAAAAACTGGCACAGTCTTCTGGGACATAGGGAAAGACAACACAAAATTATATTTTAATTCATTCTAAGGGAAAAATAAGCTTACCGTGACTGGGTGAATATATGAGAGGCCTGATGGAGGCCAGCTTTTGAAAAAAAAAAAATAAAAAAAAAATAATCTTACTTGTTTTCTCTGAAAGAGTGTCTGCTGAGTCATATTTTATAAATGTCTATGAACATATATAACTACATGTATTTTCAAGAATTAAGTCAAATACTAACTGTATACTTCAATATACTGGCATATTGGACTTCAGTGTACCTTAAATCTCACAGTCTCTGGGAAGGAGGCAGCTTCCATATACACAGTCTATTTATTAATTCATTTCCAGAAGCTCACAGATATGTTTTGGGTTACAGATATAGTGGAGAGAAAGGCAGGAATCAGCCACCATGGATTTGAGGTATCAGAGGTAAGTAAACAGTAGTGTAGACATTGACAGGGAGAGGCATAGAGAGACAGTCTGGAATTGAGAATTACAACTATTTCTTATTTAAGAAGTTTGTTTATAAATAAAACATCTCTTATATTTTTATAGTGTATTTTGGTGTATTTTGCACTCTGCACCTATTATTTATTTTTGAAAACAGCTTCTGGTTTCACATTCCATGGGTACAAAGGTTGGGTTTGACTTTCTGTGCTTCATTCTGTCAGTGTCCCCTAATACCACAATTTGTGGTTAACTAATTAGAAACCTCAACCAACTAGTCAAAAGTATTTTCAGAGGCCAATGAGATTCTTCCAAACAGCACATGTCACATTTAATTAGGAAACAAAAAGTCAGACAACACAAATAAATAGCAATGAGGAAAGAGGCTAGCTATGGTTCATGAGCAGAATTCCTTGGAATCTCAGCAGCAGGGCACACCAGCTGAGCCGCACAGAATAGCCTCGCTACACCCATGTGTCACCCTTCTCAGCTCAAGTACTGGATGCACTCACCCTATAATTAGACAGTAAGTTCTTATAATTTATATAAGGAGAAACGTTTATCACCAGTTTGTCTTGATTAATTAGCCTGCTAGAAACAATCCATTAATAGTAGTTACAGATAGTATTTTTCAACAGAGTTGAAAATAGAGTTAGGAGACTGCATCTTGGGGACAGCAGCACGCACACTGGCTGCAGCACTGGGATTTATATTCTGCTCAGAAATTCCCTCTGGCCTATTTGTACAACCTGTTCTGGCACCCTGAGACAGGTGCTAAAAGGGGTTTGGAAATGTCACTTGAGTGGAGCTGCAGTCACTGGTAGATTGTGGTTCCCTGCAGAGAGCGGGCATAGTCACACTGTATGAGATACGTACCTATAGCAGGTGGCCAGAATATAGATCTCAAGCTTCTAGTCACACTGAAGTTTTCAAACTGTCTAATCATCAAGCAGTAAAAGATGAGATAAGGGGTTTACAAACATCTTTTTCTTTCTACAGCATGATGCTGTATTCCATGGAGCATGACTACTGAAATATGAGCAACAGGGCCTGGACTGTGTCCTGAGGAGCACGTGTGCTCAAGCACTAGGTCACTGAAGAACTGGTAGCCTGAGGGCTTACTTTCCCAATGTAAATTGAACAGAAAATGGTCCAAAGTACAATGTTTAAAAATAAACATTTCCTTTTCTGTGTACTCTGGTTACTGCACATCTCACATACGTTAACCCAGGGTACCCAAATGACCCAGTGCCCCTAGTAGTGTGTAACTCAAAGACGAACTCCTAATTCACTTTAATCATCATAAACCCATCAGCACACTACTAGACATTTAACTACTGTATGCCAATAAAAATGTTGTTTGAACTGTTAACTGCCAGTTTAAAGCAGGAATTAATCCCTGGGATCAACACCTTCAAAACTAGTGCCATGGGGCATAGATAAATATTAACCTTGGCTCCTAGGGCAAGTGGGGGACTCATGACCTGGCAAGAGATCACAACCAATAGTTTTCAGTTTTATCTCTTCCTCTGCCATTGATACACTGTATAATTCATAGAAAAAAAAATGTTAAAAGAAATGGGTCTGGCATTTTGAAAATTAAAGGCCAAGCATAAGAAAGGTTGAGCCTACATTTGATAAGTGTTTAACATCCTGCTTTGCAGGACTCCATATGTCTTTGTAAGTTCTCAGTGCTTTTGGACAAAGTCGTATAATGGATGACAAATTTGCATACAAGAATTGAGTAATCTGCACTTTCTATAAAAAACTTACCCTGTCCTCTGTTTCTTGCCTGTCTGCTTTAACACCTAAAACTTCATAATTCTCAACACTGTTCCCACTAAGTGAGCTGGCCACACATACATGTAGCTGAGAGTTGATCACCACTCTGTTTTTGGTATCCTCAGTGCAAAATCAGAAAGCAGAGATGCAAGTATTTTCTAACTGCAACTCTCTCTGCATCTTCCCTGTGCAATAATTTATCCTCATCTTTTGCATCAGGCAAGGGTAATCTTGGTGTAATGATGAAGTTTGGGAGGGATATGACCTGTGGAAATGCAGATACTAAAAGAATGAGGCCCTGTCCTGCCAGGGGATTGTGCTCAACAGACACCCACTGAGCAGTTATCAGCCATGCGTGTCTAGTAGGACCCAGAGCAAGAGCTAAGCTTGTGGCACCAACTTTACTCAAGCTGTAAGCATCAGAACAGGGGAGCAGGAGACAGAAAAAACACAGTTTTAAACAGAAAACAAGAGACTAGACAGGTCTGTATTCAAGTATCACTGTTAGTAAAGTACTTTACATATCTTGTTCAAAATAAAATTCATATGTTTGTACAGTGTCATGTATTCAGTCAGTGATTTGCAGTCACTTATAAAATACTGCTATTGTAATTTATAAAAAGTACCATCTGGCCAATAATATTTTTAATAGAAAAATGTTATTTTAAAACAAGTGGCAAATTGAGCACAACCTTAACTATCAAAATCCTAAATACAGCTTTGAAGATGAAATCCAGATCCAAGCAGGCCAAGCTCTGTGGAGTTTTGTTGCATGATATAATCTTGCTCCTTCAATTTAGCAGTGCATTAAAGGAATATCCTGTACTTGGCTTGTTTGTGTCCCCTAGCTGCACACACATCCATGTTCAAAGTGCCATGAACTCAGGTTCCCTTCACACACAACACTACTTAAGTAAGTGAGTCCACACTACGTGACTGGAATATATATATATATATATATATATATATATATAATTTACTTACTTATTTATTTATTATCAGGATTGGGAACCCCCCCAAAAAAACAAACAGTAACATGACAAGACCAAACACAGATGACCCTTCAGGAAGGAAGTGCAGAGAGCAGTGACATCTGACATGTCCCTGCTTTCTCCACCCCTAGTCAGTCTACTTCTACAAGTTCTCTATTGCTCATTTTGATAAATATGGAACCATCACTTTAAAAATGCAATAGACAATAAGCAGGCATAAACTCACAGTTCCTAAAACACACAAATACAAATCAAGACTGTGCTTTGAAAGCACTCTCTCTTGCAGGCATCAGAGGGTGGCAGGCTTTGTAGAACACAGTAGAAGCAGGCAGAAAGGTCTGTAGGGACTGAGAAATGCTGGGAAAATAATAACATCATTAATATGTTGCCATCATTTTGTTGTTCCTGTGGTTTTTGAATGAAATTACAAATATTGTTTATGTTTTATGGGGGCCTGTCAATGTGTGAGGTAAGAGGTGCTGCTCATTCCACGCCATGCTCTGTACATGAGAGGAAAAAGTACTAGATCAAAGCAAGACAGTGAATTAAAATTTCTGTAGCAGGCACTATCAACAATTTATCTATGAAATACACCATGTATCATGCTGTTTTCATGGTGTCTTTTTTTTTTTTTCTTTCCCAAAGGCATTTGAATGGGAACATGAGTAACACAGATCAGAAGTGAGATGGAAAGCTCCAAAACAAGGCAGTCACCATGTTAATAAAACGTGAAATAAATAGACCATCAGTGTAGTTACAGTTTTCTATTAAATTCTTTCTTATGATTATCCCATTCTCTTTGCTTCCTCCCCACCTTTAATGTTAAAATTTGTTTTCCGCAGCCTTTCTCAATGCACTCACCTTTTACCCCACCAGAATTGGGTCCCACAAAATTCATTACTGTTCAAAAGTTCAGAACCTTAGAACACAGGTGGATTTGTTTGTGTTCACCTGCGGTCAAAATTGTGAAGATAAGAAGCTGAATTTGAGACATACTGATGGAAAACAAATCTTCAAATTGAGAAGCCCCTGCTCTAGAGACTTTGTATGCTCAAAGGGAAGATTTGTTTGGGGAATTTGTTTGTGTATTAGGAGAGAGCAGAATAGCAACAAGGATGAGTAACAGCATTAGAAGAACAGAGAAAAGTGGTTTCATTGTTCTTTTTAAGGTGTCACATGCCTGCAGGAATCCAGGCACTCCATTCTGCTTATGCACTATTATGCCTTAATGAAAACCCTGGATTCTATGATTCTATGACTGAATAGTCATCTGTACACCATTATCCCTCACTATCTCACTCATTCAAGTTCTCAACATCCTAACAATGTTAGTCCACCATGATTCTTGTTGATTCATGAAAAAATGACAAACAATGACTATCATGGTATTATCAAAATTGACAGTGAATCATTCACAGAGAGCATCTCCTCTCCCTACCTTCCTCTAAGTACACCATTGATTGATTAACATGTTCAAGATCAACTTTGGCTACATCATTCTTTAATATCCAGTATCATAGGTTTTATCCCCAGTACGTCTTTAGAGAATCCAGACAAAGGGAAAACAACTAACCTAGCAAAAGGAGGTGACCTGTGAAATGAGCCTGTTTGGTAAGGCTATACCGATGAGAAAAGTCACCATTAGTACCATCAATCACTGAAAAGAATTTAAACATTTCTTCTTATCCTCCTGGATTTTAGTTTTGCACTACACAGATAACCATGCAATTCTGATGTTTTGCTTGACAAGTGGCAGAAGTTTCTAACTTCAGTACATGCAACTAACATAATGTAAGTTGTTTTAGAGAAGAATGCATCCTGTTAGAAAAGACAGAAAATTACATCTCTACTGCTAGGTTTATTCTTTTGCAGACTCTTAAAGAGAAGTAATTCTTCCTCTAGTGTTTTTTATAATCTGCTTTCAATTACTACATGATTGATCTGATTGAGCTGGCAGGATCATAAAAAGACATCAGCTGGCATCACTGTTCCATCAGAGATTAGCCAAAAAAAAGATCAGCTGAACTCAGTAGGAAGACAGGTCAGTACTGATGGGAAGAGTTCAAATGTACAGTACGTTTTCCTTTATTGACATGTAAAAGACTTAATTCAGACTGTAATCCCCATAATTTACAGAAAGATGACCATATGGTATCCAGACATCTAGTCATCTGCTCTTAGTCATTTCTCAGCCAAACCATAGTGATACAAGGTACTTCAGCAGGAAGTTTGAAGCTCAGTCTATACAAAATGCTGCAGTATGCCTTAGCAACACAGGCAAGCAATCAACAAAATTTTCCTTTGCACACTGCCAGAACTTCATGCCAAGCTCAAGGTCTTGGTCCATTTGACCAGTGTGTTTCAAGAACTTTGCCCAAATATCTAACTGATCTAAATCTCGTGGCAGATAAATGTCCTCCAGCACAAGAGAGCTCAATGGAATAAAGGCCATCTTTTCAGAGGAAGATCTTTCTTGTTCGCTTGCTTTAGTTCTGTCACAGACTTTGGGTGTGAAGAACCTTCACAAGCTTATCATGCCAGATGGAAGACACATTTCTTTGCCAAATATTTCAGCAAGGTAAATGCATGCATGTGCTTTTGCTGTTATGTTTTTAAATATACCCTTTTATCTAAAGCCTTCTAGAAACACTTCTTACACTTACAAAAAACAGGAGATAGGATTATTTTGATTCATCAGTCTAAAGAGTACTCTAATGGCATTGTGATGAGCACTCCATTAGAAAGGAGAAATAAACAAATAAGAAAAATAAAATAAAATCAGGCTAGAGTTTTACAAAAGGCTTGTTATGACCAGCAGTTATGACTAGCCAATCTGGTTTTGTGTAGCTATTCTGCAGCTCAAATGACTTGTAACACTTTAAAGATAGTCCCTGAAAAAGAAATCCCCAGGTAAGCTGCGAAGAACTGTGTTTGTGTGCATGTGAGTGTAGTGTCAGAAAGGTGAAACTGGAGGTCAGGAAGCTAGTGGGAAGTTGGAAGAGATCAACTGCTAAATCTCCCACTAGTGGGAGATTTATAAGTGGAGAAGAGGGTAATATGGTGCATGTGTGCTATCAGTACACCTTTGTGCAGATGAATCACATAAAGTAATTCCAATCAAAGGAGAATCGTTCCCACCCTTCTTTGTCAAAAAGTTATCAAAACCTATTAATAACTTTCATATGGAAAGCAGAATAATTGTGGACTTGAATGATGAGAAAAGGAAGATGGGAGCTGAAGTAAGAATATGAAGCCTATAGATAGATGGGCCTAGAAAAAAAAAGAATTTTATGCTCTCTGTAGCATACAGGTCTACTTTAGTACTTGCCTAAACAATAAAAAAGAAGATTTTAGCTAAATTGATTATGATGGGAAAATCATTAACTGAATGTATATAAAAAAAGAAATCCACTAAAACAAAACAAAACAAAAACACTGCAGTCCATTGTTTATCACTTCATCTCCATCCTACTGCTCCACATTTAGGGACTGGTCTGATTTAACAACAGTGATTTTGCTGTGGTAGTAACAAAAGAAAGGGACAAGAATCATCTAAGACTATGTCTTTACACACTATACAGATCCTGCTGTTAATTAAAAAAAAATAATAAAGGAAAATAATAATAAAAAAAACACATTTAAATAAATACAAAATTAAGCAAGTTTCACTCACATTTGTGTAAGATTTCAGTTATGCAGTGAATGCACGCTTATGCTTTTGTCTTGAACAAGTAGGTCAAAATTATCTCCACTTGAGAATATTCACACATGTAGGAGGGGGTACAGCAAATAAATAAATAAATAAATAAATAGTTGTGACAGAATGAGTTCTCCTGCACTTATCAGTACAGGCCTTTTGAACATGTTTCAAAATTAAAGAAGTCCCAGTCACAGCAATTCAGCAAAGATCAAATTGTCAGAAGTAAGCCTGATCACAACACCGGTATCGTTAGGATCACCATTATCTTGTTGTTTTATCTGAAATGGGTTTCTTTGAAATGTAGTAAAATACATATATATATTCTGGATGTATTTTGTCCCCACAAAGTTTTGTTGTTGTTGTTGTTGTTTGTTTTCTTATTTTCTCTGAGAAAATCTTTAGAGATATTAGAAGTACAACAAGCAAAGCTTCATATTCTGCTTAGAATCTCTCCAGTCGGGTGGGCGGCTTCTACCGCCGATTAGCTGCCGAGGCGCTGCTGGAGGCTGCTCTTCCCTCCCTGCTGTACTGCAGCTTCTGGGCCGGCGGCGTCGCTGCGCCCGGCGAGCCGTGACCTCCCTCTGCTGGCCCAGCCGCGGCACCGCGCCTCCGGAGGGGGAGAAAGAAAGGGAAGAAACTATCTGCTCTTCCCTTCGCAAGAACTGGGCACACAGCTGGATACAACCCAAAAAATAGCTACAGGAGGAAAAAAAAAAAAAAAAAAAAGTGGAAAAACTGCATCACTTGAGTGAAAAGAAAGACATATTTAAAACAAAAGTAGGCAATTAAAATGAATATTTTAATGTTTTGTATAATCCATACTGCTCATAGTTGGGGTAACCATTTCCTCTGTAAACATTTAGAGTGACTGCTGGCATAGGGGTCAGATGTCAACAGAGATGCTGCCCAGTGACTATCCCTCCTTCCATAAAGTGCAATCCTGCGTTCCATGAAGCAGGGATGTTCAGAACAGCATAAAGTTCTGAATATCAGCAGGTATCATGGGTAGCTCACTTGTAAAACTTTTTTTTTTTTTTTTAATCCTTTTCCTTTTGTATTTTTTTTAATCTTTTTTTTTTTTTTTTTTTCCCCACACATCATTTCTCTAATTTTCTCTCCTTGCCTAAACACAGTTTAAAAGGGGATACAGATTTATATTCAGGCTCCCACTGTAATCAACATGTTGGCTGCCAGCTCATCAGCATTTCTACCCTGCTATATGTAATTGCCATCTTAGAAATACCATTGCTTGAGCTTTTAATTATGAAATTCTATAACAGGAAAGTTTCCCACTTTGAGATTAGTTATTTTTATACTACTGCTTGTTTCATTATCAAAAGTATTTCAGTTAATGTTCTGTCCACAGAACAGTATGTTCATAGCAGTAAAATGTCTGAAAAATCAACACGATCATTATAACAGAATTTGATTTCACCATAATCTTCATAAATGAAAATAAAATTAAGCATTTCATGAAATCTAAGCAATGTCATATTTCTGGCACTAGTGCAGGCAGTTCTTTTAACAATGCCCTGTACAAATGTTATACAAACTTCACAGTAGGGGTGAAATCTTGGAATCATTAATGTGAATGATGTTTTTGCCATAGAATCAAGCTTTTACCTCCAAATACTTACTCTAATTTTTCAGCAACTCTCTGGCTACAGAGGCTTGTAACACTCACCACTGCAGCCTTGGTAAGAGTATCTGGCTTGGACCCAAGCCTCAAGCTCTTATCAGACCAACTCAACTTCTTGTTTCAGGCAGCTGTAAACAATTGATACTATCACTGAAAACTGCAAGACCTCTGTTATAAATAATATTATCTGTCCTTGGAGAAATGCCGTTCTCCCTTTGACACATGGCATGGGCCTATATATAATATCAACCTATATGTAAAGGGCATTAGTATTTTAGTGTACTCAAAACTCAGACCCAATATTACTGCTATGTGTAACAAATGCATTACTTTATCTCCTTAAAGAAAGGAAGATCTCAGGCTTTAGCTCTGCTTTGCTCTGTGCCTACAAAGGCCACGAGGAGAGAGAGAGTGGGTGTGGGATGTTTGAAATCAAGAAAAAATGCCCTAATTTTTTGAATGAACCCATTCCTTCAGACTGCCTTAAAGTGGTTGAACTACAAGAGAACTATTGGTGAGAATTATTAGTCTTCTGTAGATTTTAGAAATACAGCTTTTGTCAATATTTGTACAGGATTCAGCTGTGACTTCTTCAGCCTTACAGCTTGCATAAATATGCAAAAATCCTTTAATTGCAATGACTTTTATATCGTGTGAGAAATGCAACAAAAATAGTCATTGAGAGCATAAGCAGAAATAGGATCAGCTACTTTAAAATACTTATAATTTAATATATGTATCATTATATTTTCTAAGTTCTCTGGCAGTTTAGAAACTTACTGAAATGCTGGAGTAAGCAACAGTGCTAGTGCCGTTGTAAATCTGTACAGACAAAAACCTCAGACTCAAGACAAACTAGTAAGGAAGTGCTTGGCTGAAGGTTATGATTATGCATCAGTCCATAGCAATGTTTATTGTGCAAAGCATTCCAAGTACCAAAATAGCTAATCTGCTATTAGTTTAGTGGATCAGGACCTATGACCTATGCTTATTATTTCTTACACTGAAGAAATATAATTACCAAAGATACTTTTATTCATCATTTTTCAATCAGAAATTAAGCAATCCAACCTATCTCTCAGTACTAGACAGTATAAGTCTGAAAAGGAAAAAAAAAAAAAAAAAAAAAAGGCTTACTACATTTGCCATTTATCCTATGTTCCATACATTCTCTATTTTAATTATATGCAATATTACTAACGAGCAATTGTAAATGCTTTCCCACCCATTTTACTTCTGAAAACATTTACTACTTTCTCACCAATCACTTACCATCTCAGTACTATAGCAAAACCCAGAGTTTTTTCCTTTCCTAGTAAGAAAGAGAAGTATAAGGACTGCATCTTAGCTATATCTTAGCTATAAAGTCAGACATAAGTGATTTCAAGGTAAGTAATTTAGTAGGAAGTAATTTAGAAATTTTTTTTCTAAAAAAATTTCTAAAATTTCTAATTTAGAAAAACAAGATGACAATTTTCTAGCAGAAAGGAAGGGCTTAAATCCCTGTTCATCTCTTTTAATCTCTTAGTTTAATATGCAATTTTTGGGATCAGAGTTGTATCAACAACTAGAGGGTACATACATTAGAAACACAATGCTTTGAAATATGTCAAACTATGCTAAGAAAACACTGGTTTACCATAATGAGAACAGACAGTTTAATGAGGTTTGAAACTTTAAAAATTGTACAGCAACTGCAATAAATGCAGAAAGAGTACAAAGTGTACTATTGAGAGTACTACACTGTTGGTAAGTGCTCTCCTGACACTTAGTTCTGTGCATTTACTCTACATTAGTGACCAAGTCACGCTATGCAGAAAATCTGAAAAGCTGGAAAAGGAGATAATTATCACTAAAGATTCTGTAGCGTGTTTCTGCATGAAAAATCTGTTTTAAAAGTTTAAAAAAATAATAAAAGTAAAAAAAAAACAAAAAACTAAGAAACTAAAAAATAAAACTGAAAACAAGATAAGTAGTTATTAATAAAATGTTTTGTTTTGTTTTCAGTTCTATATATATTTTTAAATGGTGACTTGAATCCTCAACGTTACTGCAGTTGTATTATGTCAGATAACAGATATGTACTAATACAAAAATGGATTCACCTGGGACACTGTGTGTGCAGAATGCAGCTGTCCCAATAAGAGAAATTATAGAGAGTCTTTAAAAAGTCTCCATCTCATTAGCTGTAAGCCTTGCAAAGCATCAATACATAAATGTACCACTTGTATTTCACATTAAATCTTTGTATTTATATACTTTTGATAGTCAGGTTATGTTAAACACTGAAAATCTTTTTTAACATGTTAGCATACCTCAATAGTTAAATATAAAAGTATTTATCTGCTAGATGAATAAAATTTATAGGAAAAAAAAAAAAAAAGAGTATTTCATGTCCATATAATTTTACTTTTAAAAAGTTAAAAGTTAAATATTCTCTAAGTTAAAAAAGTTAAATTTATGAAGTTCTAAACTGCAAAGCTTTCAAATACTTTTCTAACAGATGTAACATTCACATGAAACATTTTTTCAGATGTCACAGACAAAAACAAACAAACAAAAAACACTTCTTTGATATAACTATAAATTTACAGACTTGTCCTGAGAACCCACTTGACCAAAAACAAACAAAAAAAGTTCAGTGATAATTTTAATTTAAATCTCACTCATATTAAAATGAGGTACATTTTATATAATGAATGATTTTGTCACTTGGGGAAGATCTTTGACTATTTATATGAAAATGTAGGTGTTTTGGTTTTTGATTTCTCTGTTAGGAGTGTAGAAATGAGCAACCCAATCAACACAGACTTCTTGATGTGAAAGGAAGGGAAATAAATACCACTTTTATTTTTGTAATATTCTTATAAACAACCATCAAAATTATCTTCACTAATTAAATACTTTCAAACTGAGAGAAGACAAATTACCACTACATTATATGTGTTTTTATATGTGTATAAATAAATATTTTAATAGGCTAATATACATGTACAGAATAGTATAACACATCTCTATATAGACATAGATACTACTGTTTTGGCTTGGCATCTCCTAGAAGACATAGCTTATTGCTTGTGTTTTTTGTGATGTGCAACTCCTTATTGGCAACTTCAATCTAGAAGCAGGAGAAAGATTTCACATACATTTAAAAAGGAGACTTTAGTAAAGATTGAATCTAGAATGGATTCTAGAAATGGAATGGAATGGAATGGAATGGAATGGAATGGAATGGAATGGAATGGAATCTACAGACCCTTTGCAACTCCCATCCTAGGTCCTATAGCAAGGTATAGATAGCACATCCTAAATAACCTGCTAGCACCCAGTTCTAGGTGTGTGGTTTCTTCGTTTGAGAATCACTATCATGCACTGTCTTTCTCAGTGTAGTTCCATTAGAAGGCTACAGTTTATTTTTTCTTGCTTTCTTCCTTTATTGGAAGTAAATTCCTACCCTTTATTGGGGTAAATGAAGGTCATTCTTGGTGTGGGAGTCACAGAACTAATACTTAATACCCAGAGGACAGAAATATTTGCTCCATATAAATAGCAATTTATTTTCTGTGTTTGTTGAAATAGTTAAAGATATACTGTATATATAGTCAAAGAAGGTATTTCTGACTTTCCATTACTAACAGAGCCAGTGGCAATGACATTTTAGTATATCATTTCACATACTTATAGCATCATTTACATTAAGTAAATTAAAAACTGAACTTTTCCCACTGGATTATCAATAGGTTCTTCTACTGAATGGGACAGAGTATAAAAGTTTTTTCTAAGAAGGTTGTTATCATGCATGTATATAGAATGTATATTTTAAATAGCACAATTAGTGCTAAATACATTCTAGATTAATAAAAGCAACTATTTTACAACAAAATAAATTCAGAAATTGATGTGTGACATTTTTTAAGGTGTGAAAGGTACTAGTGAAAAATGCTTCCTCAAAGAGAGAGTTCTATAAGAGCTTTGAGTGACAAACACTTTGAGAGAGTTTCTGTTTTCCTACAACTACTTTGGGAATTAGAGGGAGGCTATAACTCTTAGCTAAGATATCTCCTGCAAATTTGTTAAGCAAACAGTGATCAAAAACTCTTTGAGGTCTACATGGGCTAAACATGAGTATTTCTCTTCTAAGTTACATAGCCACAGTATATGTGTGATAACCCTTTATCATGGAGATTTTCACTGTAGTAAACCTAATGTACAGCTAATGTTAGACATAAAGCACAACAGCAACTTCAGCCAGAGGTAATATCTAAACACAAGTTCTCTCTTCACCTCAGCAAGCCGCTATACTTTTCTTAAAGGCTTTTGATTTTGAAACACAGATAGGTCATGATAAGTTTGAAGTAAAATAAACTGTTTCCTTTTTTTCTTCTTCCCCCTTTTTATCTATCTATCTATCTATTTATCTATCTATCTATCTATGCATAGAAAAGCACAGTTTCAATTTCTACCTTTCTCAGGGAAGGACTTAGGAAGTTTGTGGCATTGAGTACAGCAATTTGCCAGTGCAGCTGTTCCAGGTTAGAACTACACAATTTCAGAGTAGGAGGTTTTAAGGACTAGAAGTACTGTATCAACATGCACAGAGAGAAGTCATATCGCATTCTTAGTGCCACAAGCAAATTAAAATCCAGAGTGGACTTACTATGATGAGAAGGTTTTCACTAGTTAAGGTCTCCAGAAGCTTGTAAGCTAGGAAAGGTAATTATGGGTAGTGTCTGCTTTTTACACATTTATTTGGTTTCAATTGTATGTCAACAAAGATGCATGAAAAAACTCTACAGGGTGATACTTATCAAAGTGCACATTACCCCTCTTTATATGCATGGTTTTATGTTCTGCTCTAAGGAGGTAGCTTACACTGAGGAATAAACCATCTTGAATCAGATCTCACATTTACAGAACAGAAGACATTCTGGTAAAACGTTGTTCCCATATTCTCTACCCCCATTACAGGCATAGAAGTTCTGTCTACTTCTTCTTTTAGCCTCAACCACAGGTAAAGAGTATTTGAGAAGAAAGCACCATTGTCCACCCCATGCTGTAAGTTTCCCCAACCTCTGAAGAGGTATTAGGAGATCAGATGGACCCAGGATGGAACAGGTAGAGAACCAAGTCAGCATCACCTTACCATGACTTCTTTTTAGTCCTTAAATGGATATTTTTTCCTCTGGTCCAATTACAGATTGAATCCTGTCCAGTAGGTTGTTCCCCTATAAATTTAGTTCACAGACTCCCTCAGTGAGGATAAGTTCACTACCATAAGCATGAAGTTTACCACCTTACTCTCTGCTGCTTGTGGCTCTCCTTTCAGTGCTAATATTACAATTTTTGGCATAACACTGTCTTGCATAACAGTGTCCAACTTTAAATTTAGTTTTCCCTTTCTTTCAACTGACAGCCCATTCATCTTACCCTTAAAATTTCCTTTATATATATATATATATATATATATAAATGTTAAAACTTATGTGGAGTGCAATATCTTTAAATTTTTTATAATGCAGTGTTACAGCTATCTTCCTCTGCCTATGGCAGCTGAAAACCATCAAGTGCTTCAGAATAAAATGTTTGTTAGAACAAATTATTATTATCATTTATTTATTTTTCCTGAAATGTTGCAGAGTTTTCTCCACTCTGCTTTTGTACACCTTTGGATGCTTCATTTGGAAGAAATTTGGGATGAGCTGGAGAGATCTTTTTTCTTAGACTGTTTACTGCAGTATCAATTACAGTTCAGTATATATTAAAAGACAAGGAAGCTAATATTTTTTTTACTTCAATCAGTGTTGGAATTTAAACTGATCAGTGACACACAGCAACTTCAAGTTTCCAACCTTATGGCTTGTTCTAGTCATCTCACGTCAGAGACTCTGAGATTTCTTTATTCAGCCTTCCTAGCTCTTCCATTCAGGAAAGGAATTTACCAGCAAAGTCATTCTCGTGCTTCTTCCTGTAGTGCTTTAAAGGAACTTAAAGAAACAGAAAAGTCATGGCAATCTGATTTCAGGGTATTCCAGAAATCCTACTTTTCTTCACTGGTCCTTTCACTCTATCATAAAGAATGTTAACCTTCCAAGGTTGCTTTTCTGGAGCTTTGGGCCAATGCTAAATAATAAAATCTAACTTGCCTTTGGATTTATAGCTATCTTTCCTAGAAAAATTTAGATCTTTTTTTTTCTAACTAGATGTCTTCTTCAGAAGAATGAACAAAAACATAACTTTCACAGACCATTGAGTTCTTTTCATGACAGATTTTACTTAGCTGTTTCCACCTAGATTTCAGAGTGAACCAATTGTGCTATGTGCTTCAAGTGCTCTAGCTTCTGTCATCTCTGTAAGGGCGAGTCTTTGCACCCCCCAGACCACCATGTGACTGTTTCCTGTAGGGAACCCTTGATAGAAATTCAAACTCATTGTAACAAGTTTTCCTATTCAATCTTCTGGAATTAGAGAGGGAGAAATGAGAGATCACCTGTTACTGAGAACATAGTCTGCCTGACCACAACCTCCCCTCCCCTGCCCAAATACAGGTCAGGAAGCACAAAGCTGCATTACACAATTTGAGGAGGTCCTCTTCCTGATTTCCCCAACTGCAGCTACTATATGTAATACTAGAAGTGTGATTTTATGAATTTAGATCTCCAATAACTCAGATAAACCTGCAGGAATATTTGAATACAAAATTATTATCTTCAATTACTTGTATTGTGATAGTACAAAAAAATCTCAATCCTGCTTCAAACTCTGTTCTAATATACAGTATGGGATATATGTATATACAGAATAGACCTATCTTAACAGAAAATATTATTTAATGCTTTCTTTCTGCAACAGATTTAGAGCGTTCCTTTCCACACGATTTCAGGAAATCTGTCAAGTACATAAAACAAGTATTTTCTTAACTCTAATACTAAGTACCATTTATTACTGTCTGTCTCTGAAGCATGCTTTGCTAATAGCTTTCTCCATTTCTCTGTTTTACCAATGCACTGTCAGATGTGATAGGGTCTACATGTAGGCAATAGGATCCAAAAGATGCTAGTTACAACTCTGTCATAGTGCCAGATGTAAATATAAATCTCTTTAATTATAATTGTTTGAAATGTAGATGGATCAAATGGCTTTGTGGTGATTTAAATCTTAGAAATTGAAACTATTTAGAAATCTTTGTATAATGTTTGGCTTTGTGTTTTCATTTCTTTTAGTAGCAAATTGCAAAACAAAGAGCAAATTTCCTGGTGGAAAAGTTGGTATTATGAAGTATTTAGAAAGAATTTATATTCCATTATTTTGAACAACATTGGGAAAACATACTAACTTAACAGTATTCCAGGAAATATAGATAGATGGATAGATGGATAGATAGATAGATATTTAAACATATAGCACTTTCTGCTGAAAGGATACACAGAGTTTTTACGGTGCCTGAGAATATAGTTATTGATTTCAGACAAATTCAAATACAGAGAGAAATTAAATACAGTGAACCATGATTTCATGCATACATTGTAATTATTTATATACAAAAGTACATGTATGTGTACATATATCTATCATTACCCTAACAGAGATATACCACCTGAATTCTGAAACTAAAGGGCCTGTCTTTCCACTATCTGGTCTCAGTTTACAGTGATTAATTCAAGTGAAATCAATGTGTGCCTTAAATTAATAAATTGGCAAGTCATTTTGAAATTTAAGTCTATTGACATGAATTGCTGAAACATTCCTTACGATACAAAATAAAAATTCTTAATTATTCTGTGGTAAAGTACACATTTAGGTAACACTTTTTTTTTTTTTTTTTTAAATCTCAGAAGTATAGTCATGGTTTGACATCAACTAATAATCAGTAGGTCATTAAAAGATAGGCAAAAAGATAGACATTTCTCACAACTCAGTAAAGATGATTGTTTTAAAATAATATTATAGGTGGATTTTCAAGTCACCTACCTAGCTTGGTAACAGTACAGTACAGTGATATTTCAAAGCCTATCCCTGGGTGTCTTTATAAGGAGCATTTTCCAAGATCTTCTGTGTGGAATGTAGACAAAAAGAATATCCAATCTGAGATGTAGGCACTTGATAAGTCACAGGAAAGTGTGGAGGCATTCATTCAACCCTGGACACTGCTGGATTTGTTTTCCTTGTTTTCTTACACCAAAGTCGATTAAGATGCCATTGACTTTACCTAGAGGCATCACTGAGTGTTCCACATGGTTCCACTGAACATTTACATGTGTTTCAAGACCCAAACAATAAATAGTTATCATACCATAGTAAGGTTTCTAGATGTGTTTGTTGTTTTGGGACAGTTGTGATGTTGACTAGAGGAGGAATTAGGAGTGCAGTTTAGCTTCTGTTTTGGTCATGAGTAGTGTTCAGGGGTGCATCAATCTTCCCAGTAAATACATTCTGGATTTTAAATTGTTTGGTGGCAAGCAGATATTGTCATTCTTCCAAGTGTTAACAGTGATTAACAGTTAACAAGCCAATGCAGCTCGGCAAGCACGTCATTCCTGCTGCTGTCCTGCTGAAGCACCCTGGCCTCCATCTCATTGGCATCTGTAGCTAGGAACTGAAAAAGGACTAAAACACTGAAACCATATAGCTGCCGTCCACATATTATTTTAGGGGTCATGGTGCTTGTCACTTTTATCTGACACCATAAAGGTTAGACGTAAGATAAATTGGGTCTGGTTTTATACTTAGGAAGGCAGACAGGTCAGATATGTTTGGGCCAGCCAATTTATGTTGACAAAGTCTTTTGACTCTTGTGTCAATAAACATGTCAATAGCTCAATTAAATTTGGTACTGTTTGTGAGGCAAATTCATCAGGAAAACATCAGTGTACTCTAGAGGACTGACATCACAACTGAAAATAATTCTGAAAAGTTTAATCTATTAGCTCACAGAGTCCTGCAACAGCAGGTGATTTTTATAGCTGTTTCTATGACAGGAAAAAGTAAATATTATTTTTCAAGTGCCTAGTTCTCCTCATTACTATTTTATTTTCATGTGGCGAAATCTGAATCAAACTTCTCTAAAGAAGTTAATAACTCTTAATTCTCTTTCCTAATCTGAAACACTTTTGTCTTGAAATAATTATTAAAAAACATTCTTCATAAGTTACATTATACAACAATGAAGCTTAACATGGATATTTTCACATGTAACAACATGAAACTAAACCATGCAAAATGATTGTTTTCAGGCTTATACTTAGCATATAAGCTCCCTTAAAGAAAGTACAGAAAAAAAAATACATTTCAACAAGTGTTTTTATTTATTTATTTTTATTATTATTATTAATTTGATTGTGTCTTCTTTTTTTTTTTTTTTTTTTTTTTTTCCACATACTCAGTAATCTGTCTGGGATAGATTCCTACACACATAGTGTAGGAATAATCTTATTTATCAGTCATTCAAATATTTGCTCTTAAATAAACTTCTATAGCAGAAAGAATTCACAGGTTTTCAGGAATATAAGTTTTTCTTATCTCTGAGGAAAAGCAGTCTATCTGAAGACTTAGTTGCTTTTGCCAAATCTGTCAGTTGGTCTGGCAGTAGACATAATGTCTCTCTCCAAAGTTTTCCTTACTTACTTACCTCTTTAAATCATGACAATTATAATACTACTATCTAACATGTCTCCGTAAGAGTATCCCAAACACTATGATTTAGATAACATTATGTCCTGCAAAAATAAACAAGCAAACAACAACAACAACAACAAAGCTACAACAACTACAATAAAAAACATGTTGAATTAAATAATCTAAAAAATAATCTAAAAACTTAAATTAGTTACCATCTATCAACTGGATGGACGCATCAGTGATATCAGTAATACACAGTCTACTCTGTGACTAAACCTTAAATAATCTAGCCTGAATTTTCTGGCTAAATCCAGAAATTACCACCTCACTGCAACTTTCAATTTTCAACATTTACTCAGTTGCTATTGATCCCTGCACATTGTGTTACAGATTTTTACCCATTTCCATTATTCCAGCCCTTGAGGTTACATTTCTCTTCCTATACATGTTGCATTCTCATCAACTTTCTACCATGTGCAAATTTTATGTTCTATTTTCTGTATTGTAATTGTAATATGCAGTATTATGCCATACACATACGCATTCTTAACTAATTCTACTAATTCATGTGTCACTGTTCTAGCAAGTGGCATTTCTAAACACATGGTCTCTCAAAAGTTAGATGAATACTAGACGTCCTTCCTGTAGTTGTCTTAAAACATCTGCTAAACAAAAACAGAACTGTTTCAATGCTTAGAAGCTGGTAACCTTCAGCATAGAACTGCATCATCTGCAACATGATCAAGTTTGAGACTACAGATAACAAATCCTTTGCAGTCAAGAATATTTCCCAAATAAATTTGATAAGTTCATTTTTTTCTGATGATCTCAACTTGTGAGAGCAAAGCAACTCAGAGAGAAATCGTCAAAGAGATGAAGAGTAGTCAATATAAAAGGACTGCGGTGAACAAATTTTCTATTTGTTCTTTCTTTATTGAAAAAGTATAATACTATGTGCTTTATCACTACCTCTTCATTTGCATTCATCTTACTTGAGTGTCAGTGGCAATCACCATGATTTCTAGTCCCAGTCAATACAGTAATTGCCAACATAAATTTACACAAATTAGATTTTTATGATATTTATTCTTTCTAAAACACATACATTGATATAGGAGATCCAGAGTAAGACATTTCACATTGGAAAGTGATGTCAATGCATCTTCAACAGGGAAGTGGAGGTGCTCTATCCTGAAGGAAGAATGAACTGATATATTTTCCAGATGACCTTCAGTCTAGTAGCCAAAGAATATGCAATAATCCTCTGTTTAATAGACAAACACAGACAAACTATCTCATAAGTAAGAAAGGAAGAGGATGAAAAATTTGAGTCCCTCTAGGAATTCAAATGGAAGTTTGGCTGCAAGCGTTAATATACTCCACCCAGAAAAAAAATGACAATGCAGGCTGAGATCTGAATCCTGCTGAAGATAAACCCTGCAAGGTATGCCTGAATTTGGGAGCTGATGGAAGTTTCTGTAGAGAAGATCTCATACAAGTAAATTCTCTTCTGGGAGCTCCTGACAAGATCTCTCTGAGTGATGAGTAACAGATATCCAAGGCCTGGAAGTTGCACCTTCTTAGAACAGTGAGTCAGCTTAATAAGGCACAGAAAGATCATCATGATATAGTGTGAACAGAATAAGTTAGTTTTCTTTTAATTTCTTTGTCCACATCTTTTATAAACACTAGTAACTTTTCTATCTGAGATGGTGTGAATATTAAGAATTTCTTTTCTATTGGTCTTTACCTGTTTTGACTTAAGTGTGGCCTAAAATATCCTAATAACAATAAAATATCACTTACCTAAAAGAGAGTGGATCTATAAACCAAGGAGCTGGACATTGCTTCATGCACTTTTGTTCCCCAAAATATCTTCGAGATGATTCAGAGGTCATCAGAGTAGGTCCACTGTTTAGTTGCATGGGCCTGGTAGTAAGGAAGAGAGAGTGAAGGAGAGTCTTCCAGTAAAATTAGCAACACTGAAGTTTTTCTGGACTGTCTGAAATTACTGGTGTGATATAAGAACATTAAGGATCGCAGGGAGCATGTTACAAGCCGATTCACTGTGTTTTTTGCTTGTCTTTCCTACTGTGAAGGCTGTATATTTCAATTTCCATTGAGCCATTTGCAAAACATTTGTCACAGCATGCTCTGCACTTGAAATCCATAGGAATTGTATATGCTGTGTATAACATCATACCTCTGTAATCAGTTGGTATTTTGGATACTTTTCATTTCTCTGTTCAGTGCTTACATTTGCCAGTTTGCCCCCCCCCCCATGCTGTAATGACCCCTTTTATTTCTAAATTTTTACCTCTAGTGCACTTATCCATTTTCTTGTTCAGTTACAGCTCTCTCTGGCTACGTCTATGGTTTGGCTGTAGATTAAATCCAGATTCCGCTGGAATAAGAACACTCCCACTACACGATGCAGAGTGCTGATAAACTTACACTTGAGCCAGTGAAGTAAGTTTATAGTACTCAAAAAAATGTTGATGAGCTAACATTGTGCCAGCTAACTTTATGCTAAGTCAGGACTGTCTGACCATGCCAGATCTCCCACAGCTAGTGAACCTCCTACAGATAGGCTGCAAACCTTCTCACAGCCCCTTCTTGCTCTGTTTCTGCCTGCTTAACCACAGAATCATTGTCCTTGGAAGCAGCTTTGCATCCTTTATATGCAGGCACAAGGCCCTGTATTTCCCTTTATCTTTGGTTTCCATCTGTAGTCACGGACCTAGCTGTGGACCTGCCATGCATTGTGTCTCTACATTGGCCATTGCCACATAATTCAATATTAGCTACAATACCATGGTTATCATCACTGAGACAGGGACAGGATTTCAGCCAGATCAAGGCCATGTGTGCCTTATTTGCATTATCCCAGATCTCATGGTGTTTATCTCAAGCCAGAATGAAGGTGGGTAGATCTAAAACAGCTGCTAAGGCTCTAGGGGGAGACTCGTACAGGTCTTCTATTGCCAGCATGTGCAGAGGTTCACTATGCTGCATTGTGGCTGTACATTAAGCTTCCTTTGTCTGTGCAGGACCATGGCATGGCCTTGAGCCCTGCCCTGCTGTTTAACTGTTAGCACTCTCCAGTTTTGGCCTGAGCCAGGTTAACCTTTCCCACAGGCTTGGAAAGTAGCATCGGCCAGGGACTGCTGCACAGGAACCCCAGATAAGGCAATTCTGTTTTTTCACCTGTAGAGGAGGGGAAATGTTAACCATTCAAACCCTGTGTGCTCAGGGAGAGGCCCTAGTTTTGTTCTTTGTATTGGTATTGGTGCAACTAAAATAAACAGCTTTGCTTGACTAAGGTGAGGGCTCTGGAGAAATGTTAATGTGGAATGGGGATAATAATGACAGAATAGACAGTGGGAAGACTGTGAAAAACTTGTCAACTGCCTCTCTGAGATCTAGACAGATGCAGATGTCTGTGAGTTTGTGTTTCCTGTTTGTTGCCCTCTTTGAGGAACAGAGGGAGCACTTGAGGACAAACTGCATCATTTTTGAAGGCCTTAGAGACCTGTTTCTATTTTCTTATCATTTTCTAAGCATACAGCCAGCTTCTAGGCATTTTGCCAATTAAATAGTCTAGTGTTACTGTCAATTCTGTCCCCACTATTCTGTCACAAACTGGGGACTGGCCATATGCTACCATATGCTTCCCCCTCTCCAAATAAGCTTTCTTGATCTAGAACCCCATGTCTCCCACATGAGGACGCTTTGATGTCTTCCTACACTTGTTTCATCCCAGGAAGTTGTGAATAACAACCCTATTCTTGTTTACTTACACACAGAAAAGAAAACCTCACTGGCATATATAGCTGAAATTGCACAGTAGACCATATTATAGATAAATAGATAGACACACACATGAACAAGAATAATAATGAATTCTCCTGCACAAAAAGATTATACAGCTGCACTTCAGCTTGAGATAGGTAGAAAGTATACCCAGATGTTTCTTGGGATTATAGGCTTCTCCATGGAGGTGAATTTCTTCTTCCCATACATTCAGCATTTCGGAACATTCTGTGTTGTATAGGGAGGGCATATGCTGCTGGTAAAATATTTCTATACCCCTGTATATTTCTATAACCCTGCATACCCCTGCATGGGTGACTTATAGCCATCATGAAGAGTGGATACCGAAAGTAACCGTAGAATCATCTGTGTCTGGTAGTGCCCATGATTTATCATGGATTTTTTGAAGTCCTTGTTCTCCATGGACTAGACCAATTACTGGAGGAGTCAGCAGAGAGCCTGCTAGATCCAACAGTTACAGGCTTTTCCCTCCTTCTTTCTCACTGGGGAATCAGCCAGGCACAGGATCCCACAGACAGAATCTACTGTTACCAGAGCTGATGTAGACAGGATGTATAAGCTGGGAGTCCATGACAGCCTAGAGCAAAGTTGCTTATTTAGCTGGGGATCTACAATGTCCATTTTTATTTTCTGTTGAAGCAGTTTTGGTGTCAGTAGTCAAAGCTAGCCAGCTGGGCACATGAGACTGGTCTTTAGCCAAGTGGGTGGGTAATATATGAAATTAGAAGTATGGGAAGAAGACTCAAACAAGCAAACATGGTCTGGCCCAGAGTCACTACAATGTTCTGTTGTCCTGGGCCAGAGCCGAATGACAGCTACAGCTGCACACAATTACTTGGGCATGAACTCTGAACAGGAGAAGAGCCAGAAGATAATGTAGGTAGGTAATGAGAGACCTAGCATAATGTGTAGGACCGTCTTTGCTGGCACCTATTTCTTACTCAAACACCCACATATCTCTTCAATATTTAAGACATCTACTTCATGAGCACAGTTTCCCCAGTCCATGTCTCATACACTTTCTCAACAAAAAGCCTGTTTCATTTCCATTAGCTCCCATGGCAGAACAAAAGCCGTCTGCAAACAGTGTATACTGAGATCCAGTCCGGTTCAGCAATTCTGGGAACAAAATGTACTCTAAAACTTGTACGGCTTTTATTTTGCACTCTCTGCAACATCTGCTTTCCAAAATTATTTATTTTAAAGTCTTTGTGCTTTTTTTTTCCCCCTTCACAGACTTTAAGCTCTATTTCTGTACTTAAAATCCCAGAACCTTTGGTGTTAGAATAAGGAAGCTAACTTATTTGGGGAATTAAAAGACTGTAGGAATTGTACTATAAGAACCTGTAGGACAAAAGGGACTGGAGGGAAAAGTAAGAAAGATAAAAAATCTGTGGGGAAAAAAAAAAAAAAAAGTTATATCATTGTATATAACTGCTGCAACTCACAGCTGAGGTATTGTTTCTATGGAATGAAACTGAGCTGCTGCATAAAAGCATGTGGATATTTGAAAAACAAATCTTGTAAGGACAAGGCTGAAGGAGCACATAAGAAAGCAAACCTGATGCTGTATCTTTCATGCTGTCTGTAGAGATGGGTTTCTGAAGTGATTTTTTCCCAGAGCCAAAACACAGAGCATCTAGATCGTTCATCATAAAAGTCCACCCGAGAAAGAACTGGTGTTTACATATAATGGATGATTATTATCCATCCCATGGGATGTGCACCTGGAGGATCTAAGTCTGAATGACTAGGACCCAGGCATGAGCTCAGGAGTGAGATTTTTTTTACAGTCGTCAATAGATTGTCAAATACATGTGATTTATGGCTTCGAAGGTCCTACTCTTCTTGCACTCTTATCTGTGAAAACTGTACAGACCAATCTGACACCAGGTTCTTTCATCTTCACCCTTCAGATGGGCAAGACATTTAATATTATGGTGAGCAATAATCTCAGAATCAGTGAAAAATAATTGAAGAATTACTTAGCATGAAAACAGAAAAGTGTCTTGATAACAGTGGATTATTACCCCAATTTTGAAGTGAAAATTAAGAAAAGAGTTTTGAATTTCTTGATGACCCTTTTCCATTGGTTGACACATCAGTTGAAATGCCACTTACAGGACAAGTTCAACACAAATCTCCATGAGAAATCTCCTCCATCTTGGAGTCCTCTCTCCATCATGGGTTCTTCCACATTTACAGAACATCCTTCTAGCACCAGCTCTCACTCTTCTCAAGGGCACTAAAAGAGGAACAGCACAATGACAAATCTTAAGCCCTTCCCACCCTAAATGCATGTGTTTCTTGCTGCTGAATGATATTCACTGTGATGGCAAGTCAAAAGTAGTTAAATACTTGAAATATCTTTTTTTATTTCTTAATGGTTCCATGCCAAAAATGTGAACAGGGCTTTTAGAAACAAAAGCAAGGTTTAATTGAAGAATTCACTAAAATGAATGAAAATTGGCTACAATGAGCAACAATTACCTTTTCTGAAAAATAAGATTCACCGTAAGATGGAATAGAAATAAAAACCTCTACAGTGCATTCTCATGGGTTCTTTTCTCTACATTTGCACTGAACATATGATTTTCAGTGATTCAGTGGGCCCCACAAATTCAACAAATCACAACACTGTTGAGGTTGGAAGCAAACTCTTAAAATCATCTTGTACTACCTGATCATCTTGTACTTCTCTGATCAAGAAGGGACACTTAGGGCAGGTCAACCAGGACCAGGTCCAGATGGCTTTTAAGTATCACCAAGGAGGGAGACCACCACCTCTCTGGGCAACCTGCACCAGTGCTCTGTCACCTCTACAGTAAAGAAGTGCATCCTGGTGGAGCCTGCTGCATTCCTGTTCGTGACCATTGTCGCTTGTCCTGTCACTGGGCAGGCTGCCTCCATCTTCACTGCACCCTCCTTCCACATATTTACATACTTTGAAAATATCCTTCCAGAACTTTCTCTTTAGAACAGTCCCAATTCTCTCAACCTATCCTCATATGAGAGTTATTCTAGCCCCTTGATGGCCCTTTGTTGGACTCTCTTTGCTATGTATGTGTTTCACTTGCAATGAGAAGTCCGGAAGTGGACATGGTACTCCAGGTGTAGCCTCACCAGGGCTAAGTTAAGGAAAAGGATCACCTCCCTCAACTTGCTGGCAACGTTCTCCCAATGCAACTCAGGAAACCATTATCAAGGGCACATTGCTGACTAATTAGTTCAACCTGATGTCCACCAAGACCCCCATATCCTTTTCTGCAAAGCTGCTTTCCAGTTGGTTTTCCCCTAGCATGTACTAGTGCCTGGGGTTGTTCCTCCACAGGTGTAGGACTTTGCAATTCTCCTTGTTGAACTTCATGAGGTTCTTCTCAACCTCATTAGAGTTTCCACCCAACTCTCCAGGCTGTTGAGGTTCTTCTGACTGGCAGCACAACCCTCTAGCTTATCAGCCACTGCCTCAGTTTTGTGTCACCTGCAAATTTGTTGAGGGTACATTCTGCCACATCATCCACATCACCTTCTAAGAACAAGACTAGGCCCAGTATTGACCCCTGGGATAAACCACTAGTTACTGGCCTCCAGCTAGATTTTGTTTCCCTGATCACCACACTCTGAACCTGGTTGTTCAGTCAGTTTTCAATCTACCTGAATGTCTTCTCATCCCATCCATACATTAATATTTTGTCTATGAGTGTCTAACAGGTGACAATGTCAAAGACCCTACAGAAAAAAAAGCAAACACCTATTGCTCTGCTCTCATCTACTACTCCAGTCATTTCATCATAGAAATTTATCAAGTTGGTCAAGTGTGATTTCCCCTTAATGCAGTACATCACTTCTTCAGAAACTCTTCTTTTCCATTACTGAAATTTTTTCCCTGCTCTTCTCGCGGGCCATTCCACTTTCTCAATTTTCCTAACTTGACTGCAAAAATAAAGGGCTACACTTGAAGAAGTGATCTCTCTTTCCAGACCACAACTGCAATGTCACAGCAAACAGGTAGCCTTTCTGCTGCCCAACCACTCCATTTCTAACGGAACATAACAGGAATAGTATACAGTAAGTGATACCTGTCATATATATGATTGAGGTTCTAGCTGCCAGTCCAGCAAACATAGTAAATGCATATATATTTATCTACATAATCATGATATGCAGGAAACCTTTCTACTCTTTCTCTTGCCGCTATGTCAGTTGCCCAAGCAGATGTCTACAATGGTGTGTATGTCTTACAAGGAAATGTGCAGGCTGGTTCAGCAAGACGTTTTAGTGAGATCATCTCCAAAAACGGTGGCTGATTTTGGAAATAGAAGCTGAACTCAGGTTGGCATCCCACATCCAAATAGGCAAGTGGATACACTGCATGCTGCAATCTCCAGGCACTTAATCCTGATCTCTTGTCAGTACAGAATAGCAGTTTTGTGGTCTTACTAACTGAAAAGTGCATTTCTGTGCCTTTAACTGGATCACATCTGTGTAGGTCCAGCATCAATGCCTGCCTAATGTGTTCTGAAATATACTGCTGTACATGCAAACCACGTTTTCATCCTCCATAACCTCTCTGAGTCAAATTCTCAGCTCTCATGTCACCTCACACATATCATGACAGTGTTTTCAACACTGAAATAAAAAGGTTATTTATTTATTTGTTTGTTTGTTTTCCTACTATCTGCAAAATTTTAGGCTCCATTTAAATTCTTGATTTGCTGTCTTTTTAATTTTGTCTCCTTTGCATCTTTCCTCATGTAGAAGACGTCTAAGGCAACACTCTTCCACTGGAAGTTATCCTTTACCTGCTGCTAGTTTTCTGCCTCTTGGGCTTCTGAAACTACTGCCTAGGTCAATCCTATCCTGCCACATAAGTTTGACAGCTAACAAACTGTTAACACTGTTGTCAGTGATCAAAAACAGAAAGGCTTTTTCACCCCTCAGCTGCAAGCCCTTTTTCCTACTCACAACAGACAGCCCCAAACAGATTTTGCAAACAAAAAATTGCAGCCAAACCACAGATCTGACAAACGGCAATCAAACAAACCATTATTCAACAGATAGACAAACAAATTAATTTACTCCCAAGGAACAAATACTTACTTTTCCATACCAACAGTCACACAGGCATGCGGTGCCTCATACACTCTGCACTCTGACTTTGCTGAGAAAGAGGAAATATAGATTTAAAAAGTCCTTCTTCAAACTATGAAGCCCTAAAGATATATGTGGCTTTTCTACCCCTACCCCAGTGAGGACTTAATTAAGCCTTGAAAGAGAAATAGCTTAATATTCTTTTTCTGCTCACAAATTTCCTGAGCAATAACAAGTTAAAGTTTGGGAGGGTATGTGGTAAAAGATTCTTGTAATTCCTATCTGGTTGTCTACTTTCTACTTCTCTCAGCTGCTAATCCAGATGGGACCAGTGTTGGTGCTAGATCCCAGCAGGACAGGAACAGCCCCTTCCCATCTGTTGTGCTTTAAACCTGCAGACATCTCAACACCACACAGCTGCTCACTTACCCTCCCCAGGTGGGATGGCAGAGAGAATTGAAAAGGTAGAAATGCAGGAACTTATGGGCTGAGACAAAGGCAGTTTACTCAGTAAAGCAAAAGCTGGGTGTGCAATAAAACAAAACCAGGAATTCATTCTGAACTTCCCATCAGCATCCAGGTGTTCAGGCACTTCCAGGAAAGCAGGGCTCATCACACATAACGGTTTCTTGGGAAGACAAAAGCCATCATTCTGAATGTCCTTCCCCTTCTTCTTCTTTACCCTAGCTTTTATTGCTGAGCATGATGCCATATGGCATGGGACATCGGTCTGGGCCAGTTGTCCAGGCTGGGTCCCCTCCAGCTCCTGGTGCACCCCCAGGCTCCTCACTGGAAGGGCAGCACAAGGAGCTGGAAAGCCCTTAGTTCTGTGTGAGTACTGCTCTGCAACAACTAAAACATTAGTGTGCTGTCAGCACCTTTTTTTTCATCAAAAAACTGCATTGTGTGAGACACTACAATGAAAATTAACTCTGTCCCAAGCCAAAAACATGACACTAGTGTAGCTGCTAGCTTTAGGGAAAAGATTCTCTTCCATGAAGCAGCGATGTGGCTTCAAATCATTTTAGGGAGCAGATGAACCTGTGGTCAAGTCTCCTGATGGCAGGTGAATGTTGTAACATAGAGCTATATAGAAATAATAAGTTACAAACTCAACCCTTCCTCTTCTGACAGAAGTTGCTTTGACCCTAACTCATTCCTTAAATACAGGGTTTATCAGTTCAATTGACCATCAATCATATATAACACAAAATCTCTCCCTGTGGCAAAGGTAAATTGCTTAAATCTTGGCAAGGGATTACATGGAACATTTCCTGTTGGCTTGCCTAGGTTACTGTCTGGTCAGATTTCTGGCATTCGCCTCTTTCCATATGCTGTATGGACAGCCAATATATCTAATATATTCATTGTGAACTCCCAAGAGAGTTCACAGACAGGAGCCTAGAAGCTGTACACTGCCATACCAGGGAACATAAACATTGCATGACACGCTGAAGTATGTTACAGATTATCAGAAACATGATAGCTGTGTTTCTGGGGTGCTCTATGCAGGCTAATCTGCCCAGTTCTGCAGAATTCGGATTGCTTGTGGTAGCCAAGATGCAATGTGCAATACAGATGTATCCTGATCACAAGGCTGAAGCATTTAGCCCAAATGTCTGTAATTTTCATTGAAGTGAAATATATGTTGGCAGTATCTCTGATAGTCAAGTCACATTTAAAATGTTTAAATATGGATTTAGACATGTAGTATTTTAGCTTATCTTTAATAATAATAATAATAATAAATCCTCTGGTAAACTTATTATTAACTCAAAATTAAATAATCTGGATGAATCAGGAAACCAAAGTTTTCCACATCACCCTCTGCTTTATTACTTTTGTTTGACAGATAACATCAATTAGCAGACAAGCATAGACATGGCCCAACTTATTAATAATAACTGGACCAGATGAGTGTCCTACTTAAGAGACTGCAAAGGAGAAAATGAGACTTTGGCATAATTTTTAAGTCATAAACATCAGAGATATGTTGGATAAAATATTAGCTATGGAACAGAAAGGGAGAGCACAAACAAAGACTTATATTTCAAGTCTATATTTCAACAATAGATCATCATAATTTATTCACATAGAAATCTGCAACTGAAAGGTTAAACTTTTCATCTCAACATTAAAAGAAAACTAATGGAAACTGAAAATAGAACTGAATGCTATAAAAGATGTGACACAGAGAAGATAACTGTGGTTTGTTTGTTTTCCATTACTAATAAGTTTTTGGAGAGCTTCGAATTACCTTTCTTACATGTATAGACATCAATTCAAATTTTAGTAAGTAGATGCCTGTTTAGCTGTATCAAGATACATAAAACACCAACAATATAACAAGATATCTTATACCTTGATAATGAGATATCTGGAAATAAGGTTTCTCTCTATCGTTGTGTCTGTTGAAGTGCTAAGTATTATCCATCACTTCAAAAAATTGATTAAAGCTGAACGCTACTGAAGGAACTGTTTGGCTCAGTAAAAAAAATTAAGACCTTTATTGTCTCAAAAATCACTTATTTGTATCACTTTTTAATCCAGAAACCAATTTTATTGTTTCTTCCAATATCATTCCTAGCTCTAAATAGTTTTTGGTAGTGCAGGAGAAATAATTCATAAATAAACATAAATTCAATGCTTCAGGTAGTTAGCACTATGTAGCAAGCAATGACTATTCATTACTTAGGGCTTCTGATTTGTTTTCCCTACTTCTGTTCAGCTGGTCTTCAAAAATCTCTGTTCTTAAAACCAGAAAATTTTCTGGCACCATTCTTGGCGCTTTTTCTATTGTTTCTTTCCACATATCTCATGTATCTGAAAAAGGAATTTTATGATGAATTAGTGTTTCTTTATGAAAGTTTTTATTTATTTATTTATTTATTTATTTATTTATTTATTTTTGTGGGCATAATCCTTAAATAAAGAGCCTACAAATTGGAAAGACGGGTGAGAAATAAAAAGGTAGAGAATACATCTAAATTATTATAGTTTCAGCATTGACTGCATGTAGTGATATGTTAAAATGTTGGGATGGGGGTAAGGGGTTAAATGAAACAAGACCAAGCACAAATCTTGACTCTGCTTGAGTCTTAATCATGTTTTCTAAATGAGCACATGTTGACGGGTATGACAATTTAGTGTTGACGGATGCAACATAATGCACACTGAAGAAAAATACTTGAACTAAGTACAGATGACTGACTTAATTATGTCAACTCAGGAGATGAACGTAGATATTCAGGCAGCACCTTTGTCAATGTGGAGAAGAAACTAAACATAGAGCTGAGCTGACAAAATATTAAAAAGGCAACATTGGAGAATGATAAAAAAGTTACTCCAGCTTTCAGAAGTTGGCTGTTTTACCTTGCTAATGAGGTGTACTGAACAAGTCACACCACCAAAAAAAAGATACTGCAAAAGTTCACAGTTCTGAGAAAGACTGAGGGCCATGAAAAATTTGTGCGAAGAGAGAGTGAAGAGGTTGGAGTTGTTGACTTTAGAAAGAAGGCATATAAAATGAGACATGATAAAAACATGAAATGGAATTTATGTAATATAGTCTCAGTCTCATAATATAAAAACAATTATATATCTGGAACAATGTCAGATTTTTGTCAAAACTCAAAGTTATTGGCTGAAGAAAGAAGTATTGGGGTTGGCAGAAAAGGTTTTGGTTTAGGATTTTTGGCAAAAAAAAAATGATGGGTGTTATGAAAAGAGACTGAAAAGAGACACTTTCAGTACGAAAAATTTTCTTAGAAAATTCCGTTTTCTGCTAAAATAATTTTGATAGAAAACATTTGATGATCCCTAATTTTGTTACAGAGGGTGTGATGCAGGTATTTGACACATCATCTGATCAAGGTTAGAAATTTCACACAAGGTACAAGGTATTTTGTTGGTGCTCAGGAAATATTTGTTGTAAGCATTTTTTTCTGCAAAGATACTTCCTTTATTTTGACAGATTTTTCTCTGAATTGTAGTTAACTTGATTCTGTTGATCTGCAAGGAACACTGTGAAATCATATATTCAAGAACTCTATGTTCTTTAAAAAAATAAAAATTAAAAAAAAAAAATAAAAGAGTGAAAAATCTCAATCAACTCTTAATTTTACGAATGACTAAGTAGTTTAACAAGACAGATTTTTGTGTGTTCTGGTTTTTGTCAAAAAAGAGAGCTGCAGGAGGTCTCCTGTCTTGTCTTAAAGGGAAAAAAATAATCTTTGTGCTTGCAATTTAAGTACTGAAAATGAAGTTATGCAGCCATATCCATACTTGTTTCTAGTTTAGAAGATGTCAGAAATGCCTACAGCAAAGTATGGGTGCACTCATATTTATGTACACAAATTAAGTGATAACGAATTTGCTTTTAATGTAATTTGTAATGTTAAGTTTGCAGTCAGCCAAGGCAGCAATCTGTTTCTCTGCAAGATAAAGCATGCCAGTTCTCACATGATCTTTTTTTTTTTTTTTTTTAATGTGAAAATGCATATTTAGATAGCAAAATATGTTTTTTGCACTGTAGCTGCTGCATAATCTTTTTCAACAAGAAACAAATACTCCATCATTTTTTGCAGAATCTTGGCAGAGAGGAGGGTGTCTGCTACTAGTGCTTCCTTGTTTTCTTGGGCATTGTGAAAAAGATCTTATAGTACAGCTTTGAATCCAGATGTTTCCTTTCCGTGATGAGTTGACATACCAAGCCAGAATCTCATCTTGCTTCTTCTGAGTGTAAATCCGGAATGTTTCTGCAGCAGTCAAGGAAAGAACTGAGTACAATTTTTGTGTAGAAATGTGCCAAGACTCCTACTGAAACTTTGAACATCCACTAAGAGTTAAAATATTTTTTAAATGTTCTGATTATAAATGACTGGCAAAAACAGACCACAGCAGACTTAATCAACCTTTTAGAACAGCTTCAGTACCTGATAGGTCAACAAGTGGAGAACAGGATATTCCTGAAAGTGGAAGATGGAATGAAAGGAAGAAGAAAAGGGAGTGAAGATCTGGTCAGTGTTATGAATGCTACAGATCTTCGTTATTGGAGAATTCAACAAAGTGCGAAGTTTTTCTGCTTAATGTTGGGCACAGTTTTACTGTCTTAATAATACTGAATTGGGATGAAAGAAGATAAAATGCCTGTCTCCCCTTTCTTTTATCGTCATAAAGAATTTTGGCAGTAAAACAGTGGAGACACAGGTAGCAACACTCATGTATTTATTTAGAGGTGCTGGGCCAGAATACTTGTTAATGAAAGTTAGCAGACTCGAGGTACAGTTTGCACAATCTCAAAGGAAAAATTCTGCTGTCAGTGGTTTCTCTTCTTTCTTTTTCTTGACTGATTTTTCTCGGAATCATACCCAATCGTATCCAACTTCACTTGAAGAAAATGTGCAAATAAAGATGAAAATCAACAAATCTAAAATTGTATTTTAATCTCATATCTCCCTGTAGTCTACATCCATAAGAGGTCTGTTTCATGACACTTCTTCAGGTGTAGTCCAAAGAATAATGTTTTTTGAAATTTGTTTTTTAAACTTAATATATCCTAAAGTTAAGCAAATGGCCTTATTATATAACTTAATTTTAATACATCATCTCATGAAGCTCTAGTGAAAATTACAATTCTAAGTAATACTTGCTGAGCAAAAGAGTTTATAAATGTTTAAGCTAACATAACAATATGAATAAAGAAGCATCCATTTAATTGCTGTCCAAACAATTTGAAATAATTGCACATTCCTGTCTTTGGTTGTATTGTTTTGTGATTTCTAGTTGCTCAAGTCTGTTTAAGAATTGGTGTTGATACTTTTAGGGTATCATTTGCAGCCCACAGGGCAAATGCAGCTCACAGGGGCTAACCAAGTGGCCACTCCTCTTCACAGGTAATATTTGGCAATATCAACTTTGCAAGTATAGATTCTGAGAAGCCAGTTCTTAGCCACCCAGCTTAGACCTGTGCTTCAGGTCCCTATCCCTCCAGCTTCTTCCCAAAAACTCCTCCCTTGTTCAATCAAGGGCTTGTACTCAGGAGGGGACTGTGTGCTCTGGATCATGAGTGGGAGTCTCTAGGCTGTAACAGAGGTTGGGAGCTCTTGGGTACTTCCTATTGCTTAGCCTTAAGATTTGTTCTTTACAAGCTGAGCCCCGAACAGATGCTATGAATCCGGTATGTAAATTCACCCTAGACATGCTGTTACTTATTTATACTCATGCAGTCTGTAATCCATCTTTACACCTCCTCTCAGTATTGCAATATTTCAACCCCCCCCCCAAAAAAAAAAAAAAAAAAAAAAAAAAAAAAAAGCACATGTAAGTAAACAAGACTATCAGCATTTTGGCATTTTAATATATGTAGCTACAATATATCTCACAAAACACAGTAACTGTGTAAACTTTTAATCTCTCAGGGGGTATTTTTTCTCATCATGACTTTGAAAGGGCTATATTCTTAACCATACTCCAAATATACAAATGCTAAGGGATGATATGGATGATATGATATATCATATGCATTATGAGATCACAAGTGTACTGCTATGCACATATATGCACAAAGACATATATGTAAGGAAAACTTAGAAATAGTATTGCTTTTATCTGTGTTGCACGTTATCTCAGCCTCTTCCATTCAGAAAGAACAATTTGAGTCTCAAGTTTGATTTGTTTATGGTCCACCCCACTCAGAGATACTAATAGGTCTGTTCTGTGTAATGCTACATGGAATTTAACAGGCATGACAGATAGATGCTGTCTTGAGAAACTCATGCAAAATCTTCATAAAGACAAGTATCAAATACATGTGTGCTTTTGGAAATATGTTTAAGTGAAAATTTAACAGATTTGACCTCTCTGTTTTCCATTATAGAGGAATACTGAAAATTTCCACCATTTTCAAACACTGACTGACCCATGCTGTTCCTATCCTGTATCTACCTACCCTCTCATGATGAGTATTTCTGTTAACAGAACAGAGAAGAAACTTCAGTGCATTGTATAATTCTTATTTTTGCCTTTATAAGAGCTCACTTCTTAAATAGCCATTGCAATTTTCCTGAGTGGTGTACAAGGTCAGCAACCAACATTATGTCAGTCTTTTCTGACCATTTCCAGCTGATAAAAGGAAATATGTTTATCAAATATGTAAATCAAGTTTGGATTGGCTTGGTTGATGCTGTTTGTTCCTGAAAATTAGGAAAGATACTATTCTTCATCTTCATTTTTTTTTTCAATGAAAACAAAAGGAACTAGTAAAATCTCCAATTTCTACATGAGGTAACCTTCTGTTAAAACACAAGAGGATATTTTGAAGAAAGTACCACACATCCATGCATAGTCATTTTTAAACCCATCTTTTCTCTAGGAGTGTCAGAATACTAAATGTGGAGAGTACAGGAAAAAAAAATAAAAGGGTTTAAATAATGAATTGCCCCCTTTGTTCCTCAATGAAGTAAAAAGCCCATGTAGAGACAAACTAAAAAAAAAAAAAAAGAAAAAAAAAAAAAAAAAAAAAAAGAATTTCCCTGAACTGGAAGTAGCAAGAAGATGGCAGAATTTTAAAGGATTTCTAAAGAATTTTAAAGTATTGATACTTTCATGTATCGTCTTTTTCCTTGATGTCCACTTATGGCCATTGCTACAGGCACAGTACTGGGCTAGATGGAGTTTTCATCAAAACTATTATGGTCATTCTAGTGTTCTTATGCAGTTTGAAAATGTAGTGAAATTAAAGTGTAATTCCACCCCCAACAGATAATAGATTACCTTATATGTTTTTTTTTGTTTGTTTGTTTTTTTTGTTTGTTTTAATAGAGAGGTTCTTTACAGGCTTAAAGACCACATGGAAGGCATGCTTGGTCTTCAAAACAAAATAAATATTTTTACTTAAAAGCAAAATTTAAAATAATAATAATAATATCGTTATCAATTATCTGGATGAGGGGATCAAATGCACCCTCAGTAAGTTTGCAGACGACACCAAGTTAGATGTGTGTGTCAATCTGCTCGAGGGTAGGAGGATCTGCAGGATCCTCTGCAGGAGGATCTGGATAGGCTGGACCGATGGGCTGAGGCCAACTGTCTGAAGTTCAACAAGGCTAAATGCCGGGTCCTGCACCTGGGGCACAAAAACCCCAAGCAGAACTACAGGCTGGGAGATGAGTGGTTGGAAAGCTGCCTGGCAGAGAAGGGAGTACTGGCTGATAGTTGGCTGAATATGAGCCAGCAGTATGCTCAGGTGACCAAGAAGGCCAACAGCATCCTGGCTTGTATACGAAACAGTGTGGCCAGCAGGGCTAGGGAAGAGATCGTCCTCCCGTACTCGTCTCTGGTGAGGCTGCACCTCGAGTACTGTGTTCAGTTTTGGGCCCCTCGCTACAAAGAAGACACCGAGTGCTCGAGAGAGTCCAGAGAAGGACTTTTGCTTGTTTGCTTGTTTGTTTGTTTTAAAACATGACTTTTATAAACAATAAAAAAAAACTTTTACAGTACTCTTCTAACACTGTTATGTATTTTATGTTTTATAACAGTATTTTTATGTGGATTTCCACAGAGTCTTCATATAGAGTTCCACAGAATCTATTACAGACTTTTCTTTCTTGTATTTTTTTAGTCACAGCTCTATTACTTTATGTTTTTAATTAGGGAAGTCATGTGTTTAACATTATTTGGCTTGTAAGACTAATAGTTGCTTCCATATTCTCATTAAGCCCTAAAAGATTATTTAACTAATTTATTTACAGCATTATTTCTCTCTATGTCCCTCTAAAGAAGTAGGGCTGTTTATCTACTTCTTTTATAAAACTGACTTTTTTTTCCCATAGAAGGAAAACAAGAAGTTATTTCAAGCTGAATATTTAAGATAGTTCTAATTATCTCTGCTTGTCACAGTGAAAAACATTACTGTTAAAATTTAACAATGTCCTAAACTATAAATGATCCCAACCAAATACGAAGTAATGTTTTCCTCTGTAAAACAAACAAATTATAGTTATGGAGATTGTTTTAAAATTATTCTGCTTGTCTTGCAGACATAGTGTTTGCAAGTATAACTTAGCACAGCACATTCTCTCCAACTGATGATTAGCTCTACCATGTACATAAAAGAAAGTCACTTTTAAGTTGCCAAAAACAAACAAACAAAAAAAACAACAAACAAACAAACAACAACAACAAAAAACAGCATAATCCTGAAAGTTTGAATTGCTCTTTAGCATCAAAGAGCCCACATGTGAAAGAGGATATGTGATCTTCCCGATGGCCAACACAAGGCAAGGTATTTCAACCTTCCATCAAATTGGCAGTAACAAAAAATGGTTCAACCTTGAAAGTTCAGTCTGTCCATTATTCTCAAACATTACAAATACCAATATGTATTGGTATTTGTATACCCCACCAGTTCAGATGGCACAGGAGTATGGCCGGTGGGGCTAAGGTGCAGACAAGATGTGTCTAGGAGGAAGGCAAAAAATACCTTGTTGTTAATATTGCTAAAACCTGTGAGATAAATGTCCAGGTGTGTTATCAGTTGTGGATACTGGCATGCTTGGGAGGCATTGCAATGTGCCAATGCCCTTCAATATGGACACCAGTGAGAGGTCTAGCTAAGGAAATATTTAGGGGGGAGACTTTCCCCTTTAAGGCTACTTTGGATAAAATGTTTACAAATTATAATGTAAAGAAAATTAACTAAGACCCTGAGGCCATGTCAGATGCCAGAGCTTGCATTCCTACATCTACATTCTTTTGCCCTTCTGTGCAAAAACTGGCTGGTTACATCCAGTTTTTCCCCTGGAATAGTCTCTGACCTGTGTCAGGGGTCGATGTCAAGATTTTTGGGGAAGGGTGTTACTGGGCCCAGGACAAGGCCAGAAGTATAACAGTTGCCAATTACCAACAGTTTCATAGTATAGTTAATCATATGCCTGTGCTTAGGTCAACACAGTAACCATTTTTATTTTACTAATAGAGAGTATTCTAGTGTAGGAGCATAGACAAAATAACTTTTTGAAGGGAAAATGTCAAGATTTTGTAGTGTTTCTACAATACCACTAACTTGGCTGCTCGGATAGGAAGTGCTGCCATAAAAAACAGGATGCTGCACTGTGTCCTTGGAACCCCAGCTGTTCAAAAGTTTGCAAGATTATTGCTCATATTGATTAGCACTCAATGCCATGTGGCGCCACAGACAATGAAACTGACCCTATCTATTCTCTCTCCAACACATTTCCAGAGCCAATATCTGCATCCAATACCTTTAGCATTGCAATGTCCCTTGGCAGCATTTCACAAAGTATTATATGGATTCCTGCAGAACTGAAAACCACAGCACACGATTTGCTAATGGATACAATTTAATGAGGAATATTGTCTTAAAGGAATGTAGGTAGAAAAGGATATACATGTAGATTTCAGAGCTAAAAGAATAAAATGCATAAGATTGTTATTATTTTTGTGTCAACAGAACATAAGTATTTTGACTAAAGGGTTCTGCAAGGGCTGATTTAGGTTTATTCATGGCATAAATAAGCAGGATAACCTTTGATCTTTTATTTGTTTTCTTGCTTAACAAACTTTTTTTTTAAACATTCTTGCTTGACGTACACAAATATTATAACAAAGAAGCTCTAACTACGTCTTTGCAAAATTAGTAGATTATTTGGAAGCACCTTTTAAAGAATGGAACTTTACCAAAAAGAGAATTTAAATAAAATTTACCAGTTTCTCTGTAACTAAACCCTTTGTAGTGTAAGTCATAAAAGAGGTGTTCCTCTTCAATGAGAAATCAGATTTTTGAAATAGAATTTGGTCCACCAGATTTCTAATAAAAACTATAAAGTTGATCATCATATTTAGGAATTCTAATTATTTTAGAATAATTTATCATTTTTGCATCCAAACAATGGGAATTGTATGCTTCTCTTTTCCGAAAACTGATCTTGTTAATTTGCATTAGTTCCAAGACTACTGGGGCCATAAAAAGGACGTCTCTTATAGGACAGAAATATCAACTGTCCTAGAGAATTCTTCATTTCATTGAATGAAATTTCACTTAAAGGACTGAAACTACACAGACAGGTAATAAACAATAGGGAAAACCATATTGGAAATACTGAAATAGATGTCACCCTTGACCCTGACCTATGGATTTAAATCCCAAACTGGCCTCTGCCCATCCCTACCTCCATCCCCAGGGAGGTACATGGTGCCCAGGTCTGGTCCTGGATGAGGTGGTGGGGTGGACTCTAGCTGACAGGCCCTGTCTAGCTGACCAGCCCATGGAGCTCCTGCAATCCCTGGCTTCTAGGATGTCCCCACTGCACCCTGACAGTTTAGCACTCATGATGGGGTAATCCCACACATCAGTGCTGTTTGCAGTGGTGCAAACTGTGGGCTGGTGGCTGGAAAAAAACAGCACCTGAGCTGCCACCTTGCCTCCTGCCTACACACAGCACCTGACCTGGTTCCTCTGTTACCACTATATCTGACAAAGAGCTTTTAAATAACACTCCTGATTTTGCATATCAAATCTGGGTGATGTGCCTGGAGTATGGCACTCAACATATTTATTAAAAATAGACTTCAGAAAATTTAGTCAAAAAGCTAGTATGGAAAGTCAAGTCTTATTCTGTATCATTTTGTCTGTTTGTATTTACCCACAGCCACACAACTTTGTCTTTTTCTTTCATCAATCACACTTTACCATAAATAGGTCCTCACAGACAGCACTTCACTGTTTTGTGACCCCTCACACACTTTTTTCTGATGATGTCTCAAAGTCTAACAGTGTTTTTAAGATACAGGTTTTGCAGTCTCTACTTGAATCTATTAGTTAGATTACTGGAGTCTCTATTAGGTTATACACAGCAACTGAAATTCACAACTCTTTTAGTGTTTAGCTATATGTGTACATATATATACACACATATATATTACATCTATAAACATATATATATGTAATGAACTGTTCAAATCACCATGATAGTCAGTGAAAAGAGGTCATCTTCCACACTAACACACTTTTGTGCCATAAGCAAACCATGCACACATAGAGAAAATGTAGTGGGCAGAGCCTCCTTCATATCACTACTGAAAAAAAAGAGCACAACGGTATGGCACATGGAGGAGTGCAGTGGCGACAGGATAACTCACAGCATGGCACCCAAGGCTGCAGGAGTGGCCATGGCACTGCTGGTGGAGCAGTGCAGACAAACATGAGTGCAGATTGGGCCTGGTACATGACGTGCAGTATGGATGTGGTGCTGCTGAAGGTCAGCATCACTGCTGTCAGGGCATGCCACGTTAAAGACCCTAGTGCTGGAACCACTGAGGTCAGATTGCATTAGTGAATGGGCAGGTAGAAATTAACATTCTGCTTTAATTATTTTAACAGAAAAGTATTTGTCTACCTGCAAGAGGTGAAAGACTCTTGCTTTCTACCTAGTAGGTATTAAAGGTTTCTTTCATGATTTATGAGTAACAGAAGTTATTAAATGAAAACACTACAAGAAAAGCTAGAGAATTCTTAAAATATACCTTATCTTATTTCACTTTCATTTCAGTCATGGGTTCTTAATAGCTAACCACATCATATGCAGAGGTCTTGCTGTTCTGGGACATGATAAGAATAAAGTGGTGTTGAAAGTAACAATTAAAGCATTATGAAAATCACTCACTTTCAAAAAATTATAGGAGAATTTTCATTTTTGACAAGTGTCATGAAGAATTCCACTACTTTTTCTGCATATCATCTCAGAATTAACCCCTTTCTGATTTCTCACATGCTTCTAAGAGACCATCACATGCCAGTAACATGGCAGGAGGAGAAAGTAAGCTTGCCTTAGGTTGTGAAGCAAGTATTTCACAGCTTCTGGAGGAGGGATTAATAAAGTCAGGACACTTCAAACTTCAATCATTCTGCACATTATAGACTGCAGACTGGCCAGATTATTAATTACCAGGTGCTACTCATCTCCAGTCTTGGTTGTACTGTTATCAAATCTAGAGAGCAGGAGATACTTGCAGCTTAGAAACTTAAAATAGCTCAAAAGTGTTGGTAAAGATATACTTGCTCTGAAGGTACATAAAGTGCTCTTTGTCAATTTTACTCCACAGTGCTAACTGACATACTGCATGCAGTGGTTGACAGTTCTGTTAAAACTTTGTTTAAAACTAAAAGACAGAGAATTTGGCTGCTTTTTACGTGGGCCACTTCGGCTTTCACAATAACAACAACAAAAGACAAGGATTCCCAATGTGCCAGATCAGACCTCCTCATTAAAGGATGCAAAGCTGATAAATGCATAGCTCCCATTTTAATTTTATAATGATTTACTCCCTTTACTGGTGACACATATGGAATGCTGAGGGCTGGAAGGACGAATAAGTTTGGACCAGAGCTGTGTCAATAAAGATGTTCATAGGGCAATCTCTGACCTGCTAATCCAAAAGGAGCTGCAAGCACTGTAAAAAGTCTGAAATATTTCATATTACATGGACTGAGAAAATATTTCCTTTTTCTACTGTTCTTTAGGGAATTGTTGGAAGCTGTTTCTTTAAAATCCATTTAAGATTTTCCATTGTCTTTAACAAAAATGTTGACCTGATAGATATATTTTGGTCTTTCACAGTAGTACCTAAGTACAGATTTTGTGTGGAAATATTGAAAATTTTACCTCATTGATATCAGGGAAGAAATTTCATTGATCACAGTGAGGTCAGGATTTCACCTAGCTCAGTTTTTTTAATTTTTTTTTCTCTCCTTTTCTAGCTTCTTCAGCCATACTGGCTAATCTGAAGTTAGCCAGTGGGACTTTATAGCTTTAATTTTCCACTGAGATTTCACTCAGTGGGACTAAATCAGTCTGCACTACTATCAAAATACTGTTTTTTATGAACATAAAATGCTATATCACAAAATGGATCATTTACTCACGGTTTCACTGAGTTTGTGGAAGAAACATAATTGGACCAATTCCTGCAGGTTTCTGAGCTGTTGATTAAAGCATTAAAAAAAAAAAAAAAAAAAAAAAAAAAAAAAAAGCACTACATGAAATAAATGAAATAAAAATAAAAATAAAAATAATAATAATAAAAAAAAAAAACTTTGATTCTACCAGAGACCTTGTTCTGGAAACTCAAATATTAAATAAAACAGTCAAACTGCCCCCATGGAGTATATCAATCTGCATTGTTCTCTATACCATTCTATAATATTTTACCAATCTTCATTCATGCTAAGATATACTTTAGAATGTGGCAAAATCTGGCAATGGATGAGCTGGTATGTACACCACAGATATGTAATTTATTATTAAAAACAACAACTGTTATGAGCAACAAATTTAGCATAAAACACGTGTTTCTGGTAAGTCATTTTATCTCATAATCAGTAGTGCTATCTTACACTGAAGATGAAAGCTCAAATTCCTGATTTATACTTTTTTCTTTTCTTTAGCTGTATTATTTCAGGTAACTTGTACTCCATGATGCAACCTGACATGATATAATGAAACATTCCTGAACATGGGGAAAGCTGAATGTTATTTCAGCTGTCAGGCATATTTTTGGATAGTAAATCCTGTAGTCAGTCTTTGTGCAAGAACAAATAGATAACAAAGGAAAAGTACTTATAAACTGTAAAATCTTACCAATTAAAGGAGTGGTTGTTGATACTTCTATTTTACTGTGATCTATGACAAACACAGAAACTACCTATATTATCTATTTTTGCTGCCCCAAAAAATACAATTAAATCAAAATAAAATATTTTTACATTCAAAATAAAATAAAGACAACACTATAAGAAAACATTAAAAAGATCCCTATATGTATATCTTGGTAAAGTAATGCCTGAAGAAGGTGAGAAGAAGCAGACATCATCATCTGCATGAACTGAAAGAATGTAGAAGCCAAAGACGATGTATTTGTTTTGTGCGGTCAAAGAGGTTACCTTTAAACTGAGTTCAGGGAGTATCTAGTGGCTATCTGGATATGTTTCCTAAAGCAAGGTCTGTTAAAATGTTATATACTCCTGAGGAAAGAGGGGGATGCCCCTTAATACTCAGGTCATTTAAAACTAGATTGTAAACTGCAGGGAACAATTCTAGACAGCCAGGGGAGAGTAACACGTGACCCAATACTCAGCTTTCCATCTCTGGTTACTCCAGCTCTGTGGCTGGGTGTTTCAGGGGATTCGAAACAGGATACCAGTCTCTCATATCAAGGGCACTGGAGGCACCTCAAGGGCACCTGTAGCTTGTTTACCATTGCTTTGGCAAAGGTGTTATTTCAGTAGAGGTACACTGACACTGTAGCCAGAGGTGAGTTGAGGTAAAAACACCACAAAAATATTATTAAAAAGTTGGCAGAAGGAAAAGACACATGCATCTACACACCCCAGAATTTGCTTTTAAATATTAGCTAAAGACTATAGCAAGGGATGGGGCAGGGGAATTCTGAAACTGATTACAAATTATGGCCTGCTTCCTGTTTCCATTGAAGTCATAGGCAAAACTCCCATTGATCTCATGGGAACACATTATACTTTCCCACTCCATTGCTCTAATATTTTAAAGGGCTTAAACATTTTTTTTCTTAAAAAAAATCACACTCATGTTGACAGTTTAGACACCAAATTTCTCGAAGCTTGATGTAATTTGAAATAACCCAGATGTGAAAACCCCCACAAACAAGATTTATAAAGGAAACAAAATCTTAACCTTAATGTTGACAACTCTTGCAATACCACTAATATCAATAAAGGCAAGAAAAGTTATTTTTTGCAGCTCCATGGGGACAAAGTCTTTCAGCTACTCCCATCTGAAAAATAACTCCCGCTAGGACTTCAAAAGATACTGGTCACAACCTCACATATATGAGGATTCATTAGTATTTCTCAGTAGTTCTCTCTAAGCTATTTTTACGCAAAGCTGTGTGTTCAGAGGTCACAACGTACATCACACACAGCAGTGTTGGAGAGCTTTCATAAGCATAGGTATAGTTGAAGAGTTTTCTCATGTTGCATGGTTATAACTGCAAGCAGGGAAAGCATTGCAAACCTTGTTATAAAGAAACCTTACGAAGGCCTGAGCCCTTTGGGTTTTTAGACATCTCTCACCCAAACCTCAGTTTTTCTTTCAAATTTAATTTCATGAAATTCCAAGGCCAAGATAAACCTCTTTCTGGACAAGAAGAGCTGAATACAGCTCTTTCTTGCATTGAAGAAAGCCACTGAACTAACAAAATGTCAAAGTCAGTCTTGAACGGGCACCCTGTGATGACAGTCTAGTCTATTCTTTTCGTGCTCCTATTTCATAGGCCAAGTTAAAGTCTTAATCTCCATTTTTCATATGTTGTTCTTTACTCTCCCTTGGATATTCAGAATTTCCATTTTGAAATGCCTAATGTTTTCACACATTGAATTTTGTTAACAGTGAAACAGCAGTTAAATTCAAGTGTGATATGTCTCTGCACTTCTTCCCAAGCAAAAACCTACCTCTGACAGAGTCATTTCCATACCTCCATGTTACCAAAGTCAGCTTTTTTACTTTAAGTGAGGTTATTAGACTTCTGACAACAAGACAGTCCTAATAAAGCCTCAGCCTAGCTCCAAATGCAAAAAATGCTCCAAAGCATTTGAGTGCATGGAGAGGTTAGGAGGGACCCCTTGCTTTCTGTTCCCATCTCTCTGAAATGGCATTTGTTTCCTCTAGTTTTTCTTCTAGATTCAGAAGGTCCTGGGTCAAGGTAAAGAACATCAAAGACGAGCATTGATCTTGGGACAAGAATGTTCATTTGGTTATCTTTTCTATTTTGCTCCCCTTTTTCTCCTGTGATGTCAGTAGCCCTTGACTCAGAAAATCCAGATTTCTCTCATCTTTGTGATAAAGAAATTCTTCCCTTGAGACAATATCCCACAAATAGTTAATGGTTATGGAAATAATTATAATACATAAAGAAGAAAGTATTGTAATCATGAAGGGGTAAGTGAAAATATAAGCACAGTTTGAAAACAAGCCTTTGTTCAGGTAAGCATAGCTTTGCCTCCAGGAATCAGTTAATCATTTATGTGCATATTAATGCAATACTAGTATAATTAGTATGTGATATGCATAATGTAAGCATGTAGGCAAATAACAGGAAACAATCAGATGCAGACCTCACTCAAAAAATATTCATAAATAAATAAAAATGAATTAAATATACAATATTTTTAAAAATGCAGGATTTAGATAATTAACACTCACTGCATTGTGGTGACATTTGAACAACTACTGTTTTAGATCTCTTTAAAAATTGCACATAGCCATAGTAATAGAAGAGGAGGAAGAGACAATGATTAAAACTGAACAAATATTCTGAAATAAATTAAATTTTGTTGAAGCATATGTCTTCCAGAAACAAGAGCATTTTTGCTGCTCCAAAACCTTCTGAGTTGTTCAACAAGCAATGAGAAGAAAGATCAAGATTCGTCCTCACATTTCATTGGTTCATATGACCCGATAACAGAAATGCATGTTCAAATTCTTAGTCTGACTCAGTCAATAAAATAGCCATCCCAGACTGCAAGAGAGAGAAACAAATATGAACACAGATAGTGAAGACAAAGACTCCTCTCAAATTAAACCATTTCTAGTTTTAAACCAAAAGCTAATACTTCTTCATCCTTTTGTTTTGTTTATGTTTTCAGTAGGTTTAGGATCTGTCCCAAAATAGAACCAAAATTTCAAACCTTGAAACTTGCTGATAAACAGGGTTTGTCTTCCAGACTGTTTTTAATGCAGTATGCAACTACTATTTTTATGACTATGATGTTATTCATGTCACACCTTCTTTATCCCATGTAAAATTTTATTGTTTTGATTTTAGTATACAAACATACTTCTAGTCTAGAAGAAGAACGGAAACACGAAATAGTCAACACTGCAAATTTAAACTAATTCCTAGAGGCATTCAGTAGGCAGGACTCTGTGTATTTAAAGGTATACAGAGAGTTGCAAGTGCTAAAATGACATTGTTTACCATCTTTGTCTTTTCTCATGAAAGCACATGTTCCTCACACTGACTGTCTTGGAAGTGATGAATTGATTTTAGCTGACTGTGTTGACACCATTTTCTTACAGGCATTTACTCACTGTCCCTGCAGTCAGCGTAATACAGTTTTCTGTGGCAGCTCTAAGTGGTGGGAACTAGGTAAAAGTCCCAGTCAATTCCTACCCCAGACCTGGTTTAGACAATTCTATTAAAGAAACACTTTCTTCAATATGTTCCATTCTCCTTGCTTTCATATCCTTTTCTATGTTTCAGGGGTTGCTTTTTTTCTTGATTTTTTTTTTAGGGAAGTTGTTTGTATGTTTTGTTGTACTCTGCTTTTTTGTAGTTTTGTTGTTGGTTGGTTTGTTTGTTTGCTTATTATACACATCCATAAGTGAAGATAATGAGGTCTCGTCTTTCCAAAATGGCTAGTTCTGCTAATTACATATTGATCCATTAAAACCTTAACAGGTTATATTAATTATCTATCCTGATGACAAGATGTGAAGTTGATTTAGACACTGCAAAAATAAATATGTCTGAATACACTCTTGTGTCATACTATACTTTTTTGAGTGCTTGTCTCTCTTTCCTCACTTTTTTGTCTTCAGGTTGTTCTGAACCTTTGGAAACACCAGTAATGAAAACCACCACATTTTGGGCATACTGATCATGTAATTAATTGTGTTTCAAAGACTCTGAAACTAATAGAGACAATGGCTGCTCTAAAAACAGAAGCAGTATAGCTGCTACAGGCTGTCACTCTGTTGTATCTCAAAGATCATTAACATTGGCTATAGTGCTCTGAAGATACAAATAGCATCTTCAAATGGGTTGGATGAAGAAAATTGGATAACTTGTCTCATCACTGGGCATAGCCACTACCTCCTTCCCTTCCCACTCATTCTTCTAGTGTATCTTCTTTTAATAAAGTATTATTGAATATAAATATATATAAAAGTCATATAATTTTATAAGATGCACTTATGGCAGATTTGTTTTCTGTTGTACTGAAAGGCAGACAATAAACAAACCATTGAAGTACCAAGAATTCTATTTGTACGTGATATTGGAAACAAAGTAGGCCGCAAGTATACTGAGAAAAATAAGTGTATTGCTTTCAAAAATGAAAGGAGAAAAATTCTTATCAGCTAATAAATTGAAAGGGAGTAAAATAATGTGAAAACTAATGAGAGGAAAAAGAGAATGGGCTACAAATAGTCAGTTATGAAGAAAAAAAAGTCTTGATAATTTGTTATTCATGTATTGAAAGATCACAGAATCATATGAATGTTATATATTAGAACTGAATTTTAATAAAGCATTTGATATTCTAGGTCAGAAAAGCTAGCTTGACATATTTATCCAAACCAATTTATATTATTAAAGGTATAAATGTAGATTCAGAACTGGCAAAGAGAGCAAATAAAGGATTATAATAAAAAAGAAATATCATATTGGAAGAGACAGCTAGTTAGATTGGCAGTTGGCCTTACTGAATGTCTCCATGTGGAAGTTATAGTATAGAAAGCATGGATGAAATTCTGAGACAGCACAGAATTAGAAGAGGTGTTAGTACCAGCTGGAAAGTGAAGTGCTAAGGGAAGCAATTTTTTGTTTGAATAACTGTAATGTCATAAATCTTGAGGGGGATGGGGGGAGAGAGAAGGATTGGAACTGAATTATATGTAGTACAGAAGAAGGAAGAAATCTAGGGATATTTATGTAGCATATAAGCTTTATCTCTCTCTCTCTCTGTCTCTCTCTCTCTCTATATATATAACAAAACAGACATAATCCTATAAAGTACTATGCAGTACAGAAGCTGAATGAAAGAACTAGCATACTTTGGCTTGTACCTGGGAAAGGTACCAAAGATGAGACAGGTCTTCTGTAGGCAGTTGGGCTGCAGTAAGTCTTCTAGAACATTATGGCAATTAGAGGTTGCTGAAAGAAGAACATTAAACATGACACATATATAAATTAATAACAGAGCCTAAATGTATTTATCTTGGAGAAAGAGCAAGGAGGGGTGAGGCATGGTAACACTCCACAGATAGTTGACAGTTAAGGGCATGAACAATGAAAAAAAGAACTGTTTAGGGAATCAGAAGATGGAGCTAAGAATAAAAAGTTTAGGCTGAATATGTCAAAGCCTTCTCACAGTGAGGCATATTAGTCTGCAAAGGAGTCAAATATATATTGAACTGATGGCTTTAAACATGACTGAATAGAACTCTAAGATCAAGGCTTCAGAAAATGAATGTTCTAGGTTAGACCCCTGAACACATAATTAACTGATAAGCCACGTTTACAAATTTCTTTGTGTGGCAAAAGGCTGCTTTGACATCAGTCCAAACCTTGGAAGCTCTCTATTTTTCCACTTATGGCTGCTCAAATCTCTACATCTCCCCAAATCTCTACCTATGAGAAAAGGACACTAGTATTTCCAGCTCAGAAAGTACTGTTACAGTCCTCTGGGCTACAACTGAATAGCTGCAACTTGCACAGCAGAATGTGAGTTTGGACAAAGCCCTTTGTACAAACTGTGCTCCACACAGTCAAGGCCACCATGACTCATGCACACATGATTGCAGCCTTCAGGATTTTCATAATCCTTTGTTTGTTATTAATGTTGGAGTTTTCACCATTTTAATGACAGATCTTTTAAAGGCACTTTAGGCAGGTCATTTTACTCATCTGCATGTTTTTCCCATAGTAAGATCAACCAAATGATTTTATGAATTTTGAACAAGCTCATCACTTTGGCATTGGATAGCCAAATTTACTTTTTGGTTTGATGTTAAAGGATTTAAAAACTGAGCAAATACTGGTGTTCATTCTTCCCAATAACTTACTTTAGCATCACATTCACCATATCATTTTATATCACTTAGTATCATTGCCGATGCTTGCTCTGACTTAAACAATAAAAAGCAGCCAATATCTTGCTATAAAAAGTTCACATAGAGAACAGCTTTCCAGTTGACCTTTTATCTTGTACAAAAGTATTGCTTATTTATTTTTAAAATATTTGTATTGTTAATTTTGCTAAAATGTATATATGTATTCTTAAAATCAATACATCATGGATACTTGTTACTTAAAAATTCAGTGATTTTTGACTTATTATAGGCAAGTATAATCAATCACCCAAACCATGCATATTCACAAATGACTGTGGTTTGCAATGAGATCTTGGAAATCTTTACAATTTCTAAAATAATATTTATTTTTAATATCCTGGACAACATTGAGTTTAAGGAGTAGAAATAAAGTCTCTGTGATATATATAGTAAAAAGAGTTGAATTTCAGGCAAAGGTAGCTGGAACAGATGAATGAAAATAGCACAGTGGAATTAAATGCTGAGAGCTGCAGGAATATGATGCTTCAGACTTTTCTTTGTGTAGACATATCTTGTGAAGTCTATAAAGCCCTTATTCTGAGGTATACAGCCTTCTTTTCAAGCCCATGCTCAAGCCCTTTTAGCCCCAGGAAGACATGCTGTCAGACCTAGTCTTCTTGGCATACTTGGCACAAATGTGAACACACCACATGCACACACACATGCACACACACATAAACGTACACCTGCAAACACACACAAAATGAAGAAACAGAAAGGCCTAAGATGAGAACAAAAAGTAATTGAAATGACTGATGGACCAGTGGACAAAGAATGTAAACAGATTTAGCTTAGTTTGTCTCAGTAAAATAATTAATTAATTAATTAAATAGGAGCACTTTCAAGGACCTATAAAGGAAAACAATAACAAAAAAAAATATTTTCAGTTTACAAAGGTGTCATTTTTAGAAAACTATCTCATTTTGTGGTGGAAGCAAGGAAGGATCCTGCAGTCATGCTTCATCTGCTGCTTATTCTGCTCCCTGCCAAGCCTGACCATGGATAGTCTGATGGATGGAGGGACTGTTCCATCCATTTGAACAACCTCTATTTTTCTGATGCACCTTCTGAAAATCGTTTTTACTGCTCACTGGGCAAGCTCTAATCCACCTTGAAAACGGCTTGTATCTTCAAATTGGCTCCTGTCATTTCAGTTTTCTTCTGAAACAAAAACTCAGCCTCTTGATGTTCACATTAGAGGAAGAGCAGTTATTTTGCCGCCACATTCAGCCTCCTTTGTAGAAGTATTAAAATACAGCCATTGAGCAGATGGTTTCTTGAAATTCTGGTAAAAATCCAGAAATCTATTTTTCATACATAATGCTAATAAAGAGGCTATATATTGAAAATTTCTCTGGTTCCAAGGCTCTAATTCTCCCCCATACAGACAAATTGCCTTGTGTATGTGAAATTCCTTACTTGGGAATAGCATTTACTTCACAGCTGAATAAATCTAGCAGTACTTCATAAATGTTAATATATTGTGAACCATAGAACATCCTGGCACAGAGGGTTCAACGTTGCTATTAAGTACTGGACAGCTGACTGTCGGCAAAATATACTCTTATGGTGGTAAACCTTTCCAGGCTGAAGAGTTTTAATGGTGGCATAATTATAAATGGAATGCCTCAATGCATGGGCAATAGCAAATGATCAAAGACCTGGTCTCATAACAAACCATACATATTGCAAACCACACAAAACTTTGAAAGTACTGAATATGTTACATATTATCACCGTGGGGTGTACTTGTTAGCCTGATAAAGAGCTTGCATGCTCCTGCAACTCAGTGAGAGGAACATGGCTGTGAATTCTGCAAATTTGGCAGCTGTTTCTAAGCTGCTAGAAGGGACTGTGGCTAACATCTCCCACTGCATTTTCCACAGGGCAGTGACATCAGGAAGAGCTGAGCTGAAACCACCTAGCACTGCGTCATGGGAGGTTATGGTTTCAAGAACCCATTCACTTGATAGACCCGCAGTCTTGGTGACACCTTGCAGTAATTAATTGTAAGTATGGCTGCTCTTCAGCAACTTTGATAAAAATAATTTGTTACTAGAAACATCCCTTTCAACCTTAGAGAGAAATTAAGATTTGTTGTCTCACTTTGTCCTCTTCAAGCAATCCTACAGTTATGTTGTATGCCCCAAAACAGACCCTTGAGGGATGCCACACCACTCATCACTGGTCTCCACCTGGACATTGAGCCATTGACTGCAACTTTTTGTAGATGAACATCCAGACAATTCATTAACCACCACATGGTCCACCCATCAAATCCATGTCTCTCCAATTTGGAGACAAGTATGTCATGCCAGACAGAGTCAAAGGCTTTGCAGTAATCCAGGTAGATGACATCAGTTGTTCTTCCCTTATCCACCAATGCTGTAACCCAGTTTTAGAAGGCCACTAAAATTCTTAGGTATGATTTGTGTGATCTTAGACATGATAAGTGAAGCTATGTTGGCTGTCACCAATTGCCTCTATGTCCGCCATGTACCTTAGTACATTTTCTGAAAGGTTCTGTTCCATGATCTTGCCAGGCACAGAGGTGACACTGACTGGCCTGTAGTTTCCAGAGCTTTTTTTTTTTTTTTTTTTTTTTTAATGGGGGTTATGTTTCCCCTTTTCCAGTCAGTGTGAACTTCACTGGACATCCTGGACAGCCACCACTTTCTGGCTTAGCAACTTATGCCTATGTGGCCATGCCTTATAAAGATTGAGCTTCATCTTGGGGATAAGATACCACACATTTCTTCCTAAACCTTACATTTTATTATACAGTAAGCCTGCTAGGATGTCATGTGGTAGCCTGAGGTTAACAACCCATTTCTCCACTCTTTTTGCCTTGTTGCCTTCAGGGGGCAGTGGCGACCTGGTTCAGGAACGGCACGGCGACCAGCCCCAGGCCGCTTGGTCCATCAGCTCACAGACACCAATGTGGTGGATGGCAAATGGCGTTTATTGTCGAGTCACATGGTGTTATTTAGCCTAGGCCCACAACGTCGCTTCCGCTTGCTTACGTCACAGACCACGCGCTACTGCCCATCAAGGGATGGGCTCTATCTTTCCATACAGCGCAACATCTTCCGGCCACCAGACCCTAACTACCCACATTGCCTCTATAAGAGATCGAAGACAAGTCTTTCTGGTTGTTTTTTGGAAAGTAGAAGTGGACAAGCATATACAAAAGAGCAATTCCTAGGATAAACATGTTGCACATGGATTAATAGGGTGTGAAATCACATTATGTGCAGAAACTATCACCCACTGGTGGGCCTGAGTAATTTCAGCCTGTGGAGCTCATGTAAGGAGAAAAAATATTATGCATAAGCACCTTAGCACATGGTTTTAGAGAAAATGGAAAACAGTAGTTTTTTCACTTGAACAAAATTTAGTTAGCATTTGAACAGTCACTTTTTTTATTCCTGCAGTAGTCACAGACTGGAAGGACTTAAGTCTGAAATTCTGAGCGCATATTCCAATACAGTATGAAGCATGAGATTCATGTTGAAAGAGAACGGAATTGTTTTCCCCCAGTAGACAGAGGACAGCTTAACACACTTTTTGAGTCAGAGGCTTCAAATTTTGTCCACATAACAGAGTGTTCATCTCATATCACAAGGGAAATAAATTGAAAGAAGTTTATTTTAAAGTTCTTTCTATTTATTATTTATACCAAAATATTTTTTGTAACTTTTTATAACTGTGATTCATTGTTGTACGCTCTACAGTGACCAAGTGACTGGATAGAGAGCTCAGGAGCAAGTCTTCTGTAGCAACAGATGCACATCTTCAAATCCAACCCTCAAAGTATGGAGTTCCTTAAAGCGATCTTTAGGAATCTGTATAAAGAACTTCAGCCTGAAATCACAGAATCATTAGGGTTAAAAACACCTCCAAGATCATCTGGTCCAACCATCACCCTACCACTAATGTCACCCACTAAACCATGTCCCGTGTCCCTAAGCACCAAGTCCAACCTTTGCTTAAACACCCCCAGGGATGGCAACTCCACCACCACCCTGTGCAACCTATTCCAATACCTGGCTACTCTTTCTGAGAATAAATGTCTCCTAATTTCTAACTTAAATCTCCCCCGATGCAACTTGAGGACATTCCATCTAGTCCTATCACTAGTTATCTGTGAGAAGAGGCAGACCCCCAGCTCCCCACACCTTCCTTTCAGGTAGCTGTAGAGAGCAATAACATCTCCCCTGAGCCTCCTCTTCTCCAGACTAAACAACCCCAGTGCCCTCAGCCACTCCTCACAGGACTTGTGTTCCAGGCCTTTCACCAGCTTCATAGCCCTTTTCTCATCCTGAAAAAGTTTGAGATTTCATAAGTACCCAAGAAACTCGCAATAGCACTGGAGTGAAAATCAAAAAGCTGCTGACTCCATTGTTCCTGGCATTCATCCGTGTCTGTGTGGTGTTTTCAGACAGAGGCTTCAAACTATGGTGGCTCAGTGTGGGGAGCCAGCTGGCACTGGGTCATGCTTGCAGGCAGCCATGCAGGGGAAAATTCCAGCCTTGTCCCCTTCTGTCAGAGCTGATGTTCTTCTTCCCACAAAGTTCACTGGTATCTGCAAATCAAAGTTTTGCAAGGAAGTCTTTTACTTGAAATTCAGCTATACTCCCACTCCTTACTCTTTGTAATCAGTATTGAGCAGCATAATCGCAGGGCTGCTTGGAGCACTAATCTGGGGACTGAGTGGAAGGGTCAGCAAGACGGTTCAGATGCAGCCCAGAACTCCATGGGACTTGGTGGATACATGAAAAAGAGGGAGTGCAGTAGTTTGTGTGCATCCTTGGACCCTTCAAAGCAAAAATAAAGCCCAGCTGCCTATTCTGGCTTATATCCATGGCAGACAGCACTTCAAAATTGTTTTGCAAGTTGTGTTTTTTCTTTTTTCTTTCTTCATTTTTCCCACACTGAAAGAAGAATATAAAAAATAAATAAATAAAACTGAACAACTTATTTCATTAAAAGGAACAACTAACAAACAGGCAAATAAAATATATGTTTCTATGTGTGCAAGTCAGTGTGAATGTGTGCACAGGAGAAACAAAATGGGTATTTGGCTCCCAGGGGTTCAAGCTAACAGGTGGAGTAGCTAATTTCCCATAGCTGGGCAGCAGGTAGAATCATCATTGTTTCATCTGCTTTCAAATCAAGTCCATAGAGAAAGAAAAACTATTTTTGTTTGCTTGTTTGTTTAACTTTTTGCCTTGTAAGAACTGCTGTATGGAAAATGATTTATGTAAACAAAGGATCCAGATTTTTCTAGGTTTCTGAAGTTTCAGGTTGGGGATGTTTCCTGAAAATATAATATCCATATTCCCTGGTTTATCACAATTTAAAGAAGTAGTGGAGTTTGGACATCACTGCTGTGTTACATTTGTGACACAAAAATGAACATTCTCAGCGGGAATTCTTTCTTGTGAAACCTCAGTTATTGCTGGGGTTTTGATACATTTGGAGTTTTCAATACCAAAAGAATTCCATAATTATTTCATTTATTTATTTATTTGTACTGCCTCCTGTGACTGAAGAACATGAACCAGACTCAAAACAGAGTTTGAGTTCTATATCTTTCTCAATATATCTTCATGCATACTTCCTGACAGGCAGAAGAAAGTTACTACTGTGTCCCAGTCTCAGCAGTAACAAATAAAATGGGACCATAACATTAAGTTGTGTTAACCTATTTAAGATATTTTCTCATCCCTTTAGGCAATTTAAATATTAGCTTACTTTTTCAAATTTCAGTTAGGTTATACCATATATATTATGGTATATATATTATTATATATGGTGTATATATATATTTGATATAGTATATATATATATATATTATAAGCAAGCAAACAAACAGTTCTTCTTACGAAATTCTTGTTGCAAAATTCTACCCTGTGTTCCTTGATCATCATAATCTTTTCTTTTCCCGCTTATTTTAACATACTTGTGCTTTTAAAATAATACGACAATAACATTCCTAGAAAAGTTTTCATGCTTCATGAACTTCTGGCTTTCTATAGTATAGATTCTTGTATTTTATTTTTTTTCATGAACTAGGATACAAAAGAGTACAGTGCACAAAATCAGAAAATACGGTCTTGAATCAAAGCTGTTAAAACCTAAGCTCATGTAGTTCATACAGTTATATTTATAGGTTAGCAACTACCATGTTTTTAAAGTTTGCAAAAGGTTCAAGTAAGAGAAGATAAAGGTTAACTTTGGAACTTGGAGAAACTCTTCTGAGAGCAGACTTTTTGAAATGCAGATGACCCAGTTCTAATTCTATCTAAAAATAAGTATTTCTTGTGCACATGAGCCTTCTAAATGCATTTAAGTCTCAGAGCAGTGCATAAAATAATAATAATGACAATAAAAATAATAATAAAGACAGATGTCATCTGAAAAATTAAGATAATATTTGATTTATGGTTACATGTCTAGATTTAGCAAATACATTTTTCACAACTTTGGTTGGAGATTCTGACTCCTGCTTTAGGCAGGACCTACTTTAATATTACTCTTCTGGCTGTTGGAAGGATGCAAGATCCTGAGCTCAGTATGTTTATGAACTCAGAGAAGGTGTAGGTATTTCTGCAGACCCACTTGTTTTTCTGTTGAGATTTCCTTTTCTGCAGGATTCTGAATCCTTTTCTTTACCATACTTATATGAAAATAAACCTTATAATTTGTTGATGTAATCAGGGACACTCATATTTCTTTGTAGAAGTAATACTACATTTGAGAGATTTATCTCTTTCAATCAAGTGTTCTGACCAGAACGAAGAAAGCTGCAATTTGAATAATTTGTATCAATCACATCCAAGGATATCTAAAAATTGTTGCAGAAAATTCCTTAATATCTTAAAGATCAGATATTATTAGCCAAATGCACCATAACATTCTGACTTGTATAATACACTTCAAAGAAATGGAGAACTAGTGGTATGTGACTGGTGTTATCTGACCAGGACGTCTGACCTGACACAGGTGGACTCTGTTCAGCGTTAAATGGGCTCATCTAATTTACTGAACCCACTCAGGCTTAAGCTATTTTTTTTTCTTTCTTTCAGCTGACCTAATGAAGTCTTTTCAGTTTCAACCAAAACCATTTTTGCATGTTTTGTGGACAGAAAACAATTTCATTAACTGAAAATAAACAAAACTGAATATTTTCCAAAAAGTTCTAGTCCTTACATCATTTGTGCATGCATGCACTGGATAACTTGTTCAAGATGGATTTTTTATTTTTTATTCTTAATCAACAGCCACATACATGTAATTTTATTTATTTATTTATTTACTTATTTTTAGCACTTGCCATCTGTTCTTAATTAACAAAACAAACAGTGATGGATAGATAGATGCTGTGTCTTGTAATAGTCACAAGCTGTCAGCTTGCAGGTGTGGTGAAAACTTAGAAAGAAGAAAACAGATTCCCTGTCTGGGAGAAAATTCTTTATAACCTAGTTACTTAGTTTACGTGATTTAAGACCTCCACTGGATTTCTAGGTTTCTTTTAATTTATGAAGTTGAAAAACAGGATTCTTACTTCTCCCCTTATGCAAGTAAACAAACTGCTTCAAATGCAAAAGTAAAATAAAGCCCCTCAAATACGATTAACACTGTTAAAAAAGAATGATGATTAAAGACAGAGAGCTCAGGAAAAGTGTATGGATGAAACACAGAGCAATGACAATGGAACAAATGAAGGTAATTTACTGAAAAAGTAGCCAGAACAACAAAACACCATAAATTTGAGCATTGTCTCAAAGATATAAAAAGCTATTAACTGCAACATACCTGTGAGCAGAGAAGAATATACGGAGACTGAAAATTTGTGCTGCTGCAGTTTAAAAAGAAAAAAGCAAACAAACAAACAAAAACACCTAACTGGCTAACCAGAACAAAAATTCAAATGTATATATATAAATATATATGTGTATATATAGAGAGAACTTCCTTGTTAGGCAGAATAAATAGAATTTCCATACCACTATAAATATAGTACATACCGTATTATATTATTATACAAAAACTTACATTGACTGTGCACCTTCAAGGGAGGCAGTAGAGAACAAATATCAGTGCTTTTCTGTAACAGACTGACTGCAGGTTCTGAACTGGACTCTTGACACTTATCACCCATTATTCTCCACAGATTAGTGCAAATCTTCAATTTGTTTCTATACTGTTTATAAAATAATTAATGAGAAGTTAACAAATTCCAGCATTTTCAGGAAAGAGAACAGGAATATGGAAATTATCCTCTGTAGAAATCCATTAGGTAAGCTTTCCTTTATAGATCAACAAAATAAATTATAAATTTATTTTTATAAACTTTCGTTTTAAATTTCAAGGCTTTGAAATATGTTTTTGCTTTGTATGCGTACAAAAACTAAGCCTTTCAGACACTGTTACACAACAAAGGACTTAATTTGCAACAAAGCATTTTACATCTTTTATCCTTCCAGAAAAGGAAGTCAGACCTAAACAACTACACCTGGTAAAACATTTTTAAACCAATACATTCTTGAATGTATTTAGGATTGAATAGTGTAACTTTATTTAATACCAAAAAAAAAAAAAAATCTTTTCCTACAGATTTTCTAACCAACTCATCCTTCTCAGGAACATCCCATTAACACTTTATCTAAAATAAAGAGGCACAGCCTTATCTCTGTGCAGTAGGTTTGGGGGGGATTTTTGTTCATTGGAACCAGACGTGATATTTTACTGTAAAACATTTCTGCTTTGCTGAACACTTTGTTTTTGCTGACATGTCAGCAAAAGAAAAAGAGCTATTTTGAGAGGGGCAAGATAACAAATCTTATTCTGTAAATTATATAAAAGTATACCTTTAAGTAATTTGACTAGCCCCATGATCTTCATCTGTAAGAAATAAATTCTGGTCTGTTACATTGATTTAAAGCTTACATAAATCCAGCCTAAATAAATTAAAGAAAACATATAAGTGTAACCAAGAAGTTCTGTTATAAATGTATTTTGTGTGGACAATTAAAAAATGTCTATTCAACCTTTTAAAATATTTTAATTTAAAATATAATTCCTTAATCCATAGTTATTCAGTAAGCCATTTTAGTTGGTTTTCGGTGTTAAAATGTCAAAAGTGTTTCCAAAAATTTTTGGATAATGTTATCCTCTGAAAATTATCCAGATGATGAGTTTTTCAAACTTTCCATGAATATACCTCTGCAGAGCTTCAATATACATGTTTAACTTCAGAGAATAGGTGAAAAATCTGGCCTGAAAATACATCTGTTTTCCAGCTAGTACCACCCTTCTACAATTTTCTATTTCCTTATGCCATTAGACCACCATGATTATGACAAAATGCTTCCTGTTGTATGTTAGACTTGTGAAAAGCAGGTCAGCAGGATGAGATATGACAGTAAATTTCAGCACTTAGTTTGTAAAAAAACAGTGTTCCAGAGAGTAATGTTAAAAATAAATAAATAAAAATAAAAACATCTGAAGATATGCAATAGATGTAGATGGTGAAATACAATGCTCCTGAATTACGTGGGCAAGTCTTGAGATGTCTGGGGAACAGTGGCAAGAATTCAAGACACCTATCACTTCTCTTCACTTCTGGTTAACTACATATTTTTGCAGGCCTCATCATAGTTTGGATACGTTTTCTGCAGGCAAGCCAACCCCTCTGTGGCAGCTGTGCCCTCCATTTTGGCTGAGGAGCTTGGTGCAAAATCAAGTTATACATACAAAGGGGTAACATCAGACCTAGGGCTGGAGCTTGATGAGTCTTGGACAATCATGACACACTGATGATACATGTTATTCATGCTGGCCCTCACCTAGCATGATGTTTGAGTATTCTCTACTTTTTTATCTCAATAATTCTTGCAGGATAAAAGCTTGTGAAGGTTTAGGACTAAATCAACTGGTGAAATGAGAAGGAAAGTAGTTTTACCCAGACACAATTTTGCTCATTTGGCTGTCTTTATACCTCTCTCAAAAGCATCAGGAAATGATGCTACCAGGATTCCTGCATCCTGGAGAAATTAGCTTAAACACTGCAACAATTCCCATTATAAATCCCCCAGACATTTCCTTACCCTTCAATATCCAGCTGTCCTGGCTTCAGCTGAGGTAAGAGTAAATTTTCTTCATAGTGGCTGGTATGGTGCCATGTTTGGGATTTAAGAGAAAAATAATGCTGATTACACACTAATGTTTTAGTTGTTGTTGAGCAGTGCTTAGAGTAAGACAAAAACTTTTCAGTTTTATGCTGTCCTATCAGTGAGGAGGCTGGGGGTACACAAGAAGCTGGCAGAGGATAGAACCAGGACAGCCGACCCAGACTGGCCAAAGGGATATTCCATACCATATGGCATCATGCTGAACAATAAAACTGGGAGGTTCATCTGGGTGCTGTGTTTGCTCAGGGATGGGATGATCTATGGGTGATTATGGGATGATCCATGGGTGATGAACAATGGCATTGTGCATCACTTGCTTTGTATATTCTTTTATTATTATTATTATTATTATTATTATTATTATTATTATTATTATTATTATTATTATTATTATTATCTCTTCTTTTCCTGTCCTATTAAACTATCTTTATCTCAACTCATTAGTTTTACCTTTTTTTGATTCTCTCACCCCCCTGTGGGGAAGTGAGTGAGAGGCTGTGTGGTTTTGAGCTGCTTGCTGGGTTAAACCACAATACCAACACTACAAAATCTGAAGATGAACATCCACTGACTAATCCAGTTACTGTATTTCACATACTTCTCCATTATATAACAGTAACAGTAAGAGCAGCAAAAAAATATATTATATACTTGATCTAACTAAGAATCCCTTGAAGTAATGAAACCAAATCATGGTAAAATGACGTAGTAGACAGGTAGGTTAAAATAAGCTGTTCTTCAGTAAGCTCAAGTTCATTCAAAAACTATTATATTCAGTACAGTTCACAGAAGTCTCTTCTGTCAACATCTGTCTCAACATATTTCAACAATAGCATATTCCCTAAAATTGTCAATTACAAGGGAGAACAATGCAGTTTCATTTAAATCCTGAGACACTTTAATACAATTCATATGATGCCTGTGAAGCATCATTGCAACTCGCCAGTTCAGAGTAAATCCCTCTCTTTGAACACCTTGTTGTGATGAGAGCTGCCTGCCAAGAAAGCTCTCAACAGATGGATTGAAGCTCTGAAGAATGTCTTTTTTGAGTCAGGTCTTAGAGCTGTCTTTGACACCACTTTCACAGTAAGACTTGTAAATCCTCCTGTAATTTTGGGGAGGGATAAGAGATGTGTCTGCAAATGCACCTGATCAAAATATAAGCCATACCAGAGGTATTTCCTAATCTCCCCTCCTCATTTCTCAAAAGATAATGAAAGTGTATTTCACTAATGCCTACTTTCTGCCTTAAAGGGTCAGCTATACAGCCTTCAAACATACAACATAGCAATGAAGTATCTGCATAAACAAGAGGTTATATCAGGTGTTGCCCAGACACATATGAAAGCAAATTAACAATGAGGCTCTTGTAATGACTGATTTTGTCTGTCTATCATATAACAGCAACTCTTAGCCCCTTTATGCATTTTAGGTTCACAGTTTGTTTGTTTGAGGGAGGGGGGATTACATTTTTGTTTTGCCTCTTTTTTTTTTTTTAATTGGGTACTTTAGCTGTAAGATAGTGACAGATAGTGACTTTGTAGAGTAATGGTACAAATTTTATCATTAGAAATTATATTGAAACCTTTGAGCACTTTAACCAAATCTCTGTACAGAAGATAAGATTGCAGGAGTACAGCAATAACTGCTCATGTAACAGAAGTTTTCTCCTGAACTCTTAAGTGACCCAAGTCTGGTTCTGGACAAGCCTTAAAAGGTTTATCTAAGCAATGAGATCCCTCTTGGGCCTGCAAAATTGAGCTGGCAATCTTGAGAATCGCCTATCTCACAATATTTCTAGTACTCCCTGTTCCAAGACTGATAAACCACAACAAGGACCTTCTTTGTAATGTAAGCTATTTATTTCTTTATCCGATTCTAATGGCACATGGAAGAACAACGCACATAGAACTGAAAAAACTTTTGGAAGGTTGTGATATTTCAAGACAATATTTTTAAACTGGTATTTTTCACTAGCAGAGCTCATGGCAGGACGCGAGAAAACGTTTGTAGTTAAATATGTAATTTTGTTAAAACTGAAATATTTTGTTAAAATGCTTCACTTTAGACAGTATTTGACAGAAGATTTCTTAAATCAAGTGTACGCATTTTTTTCTAGCCAGAATTAGAGAGAAAATAAAAAGCTTATTTCATGAAACAGTGCTTATTATGATTAAATTCCCCCCCCCCCCCGCCCCCATTTTTTTTTTTACACAAACCACTGGTAGACAGACAAAATTAAGATTATAAACATCTGGGAGGAAAGCAAGATCCTGTCTTCAAATCCGCTCCACTTAATAATAAGCTTAATTCACATTTTGCATGGTGACAAGAAAAAAATCCAGCAATCTGCTAATGGAGTGGATCTGAACTATAAAATTCATTGTGCAAGCCAATTAAAAACCTTAGTTTTCCACTATTAAAGGATTTCAAATAACTTAGTGAATCCCAACTAACATGTCTCATTGCAAACATTCCTAATAATTTAACAGAAGTGGACGTAAAAGAGGAAATGATTCAGTTTGCTGGTTTAGCTCTTTTTTATTTTTTATTTATTTTTTAATGTTTTTCTCACTTCAGATTAATCAAATAAAACAATAAAGAAACTGCAACACTGGAATTTAGATTGTTCCCTCATGTACAGTTAAAATGTTAAGACTTCCTTTTACTGCCATTATTCTGAAAATGGATTAATCGTGAAATGCCTGCATCTGTCTGAGGAAGATTTCATCCCATAGGTGAACAGAGATAATCTTTGATTCCACAGACTGGGCATATGTTATGCAAATTTTCCTTAATTCAGTTCTGCTTTTAATGTAACAAAATATGGATCTCAGGACACATTTACAGTTTATAAGGGAAAATCCTGAATATGACATTGTATTTGATCATCTTGAGGTTACTTTTGTGCAACCTGTTGAGAAATAAGAATTGCCTAGCAGACATTTTTTGTGTTTATGTTTTTGTTGTTGTTGTTTTTGTGTTGTTTTTGTTTTTTCTTGTAAAATTGATATATTTTAATGCATAGAACTACTAAAACTATACTGTACTTTTGGCCAAAATGTTGTAAGGACTTAAGTCAAGAAATATTTTGGCACCCAACAAGTTATTGCATTGATTCAATGTGACTATGCAAAAATGCATAAACTTAGTCATGTGTTTAAACCTTTCCAGACTGGTGTCTGAGAGAGCTTTAACACAAAAGAATGAATCTTCCTGTGCAAAAACATATAAACATCTATTTAATGTAAATATCATATGTCTGGCACAAATGCAATAAAATATTGCCAAAAGATTCTATTTTCTCCTCTTCCAGAATGTAAAGCCCATATGGATAAGAAAGCTTTCTGACAGCCTCAAATATGAACTCAATTCACTTGGGTTCTGTCATCTACCAAAAACTGTATTCCATGATCTCTTGTACAGGTTATTCACAAGTGAAATGCCAAAAGTGTCCCAGAGGTTCATACAGGCAAAGAGCTTGTGTATGTAAGCCTCATCTGAATGCTGGCAATCCAGAAATATGCTTAAAACTCTGATGAGAGAAAGATGGCTTTTTCTTATGAGTATTCTAATACTTGCTCAGTTTTCATATAACCTCAGAACATTCATTCTTACCTATAGTAAGTTATCCTTATCTATATGTATACAAGCGGAAAGAGTGAAAGGAGACACAGGTAAGTGTTTTGGAAGATAGTGCTATTCGTGCCTGAAAAATAGAGGCAATTATAATTTTAAGTTAATGTTCAAATCTACAAGCTTATTTATTCACTCCCAACTCAGATGAAAAATAATGGTATTTCTCCTATAGGTGTTCAAAAATAGTACAGAGAATAATGACAATTATATTTACTAAAAGATAATCACTAAAAAAGAAATAATCTGGAACTATAGTATTTCTCCAAACAGTATATTTGTCTTGATGAATCTAGATTATAATTGAAATTCTTAGTTAAGATTGATTATTCTTGCTCTTAGGACTATAAACTATGTGCCTTCATTAATTTTTATTTATTTTTTAATAGATGTAAGTCATTTAGAATTAAATGGCATTTTCTTTCTATCAGAAACTATGCATTAGAGGTCATATATTTTTTGCCTCTAACAGACTTTCCTACCATTTTCAAATATCATATGTTTTGAATGGCTGTGTTTATGAGTCAGTTAAAAATCTAGAACAAATACCAATTCAAAATTTTTCCTCAGAATAAAATGTTTTGGGGTTTTAAACACTATTTGAAAGACAACTCTCCGTATATTTCTTGGTCAGGGGAAGGTGATGCAGTCAAAACCTAAGTATTGTTATGTTGCCAACTAAATAACTTGCATAATATTTGCACTGTAATGTAAAACTTATTAAATCAAAAACTTGAATCATGTCAGAAAATGCTGTTCTACAAATAATATTCTAATTTGTCTTTTGTAATTTCAAATATTTGCTTCCTTAACGCTTCTTGTCTGTCCATCTTGTTTTCCATTCTGCACACCAGTCTGGCTTACTGAAAAATGATTGTGTGAAACACAGTGCAACAAACATAAACCAACAATGTTTTACTAAATTAATTTCCCTTGGCTCAGGCTTTCATAGAATCATAAAGTCATAGAATGATTTGGTTTGTAAGGGACCTGAAAGATCATATAATTCCAAGCCCCCTGCCATGGGCAGGGATGGATACCTTCCACTAGACCAGGTTGCTCAAAGCCCCATCCAGCCTGGCCTTCATCACTTACAGGTGTCGGGCATCCACAGCTTCTCTGGGCAACCTTTTCCAATGCTTCACCACACTCTGATTAAAGAATTTATTTCAAATACCTTATCTAAACCTACACTCTTTTGGTTTAAAATCATTACTCCTTGTCCTATCACTATATTCCCTGACAAACAGTCCCTCCCCACCTTTCCTTTAGACACTGAAAGGACACTATAAGATCTCCCCAGAGCCTTCTCTTCTACAGTTTTGGGCCGAACTCCCTCAGCCTATCTTTGTAGAAGAGGTGCTCCAGACCCTTGATCATCTTCATGGCCCTCCTCTGGAGTCGTTCTAATACCTCCATGCCTTCTTGTGCTGGAGGCCCCTGAGTTGAACGCAGGGCTCCAGGTGGGGTCTCACAAGACCAGAGTAGAGGGGGAGAATCACCTCCCTCAACCTGCTGGCCAGGCTACTTTTGATGCAGCCCAGGATATGGTTGGCTTTCTGGGCTTCAAGTGCACATTGCCCGCTCATATTGAGCTTCTCATCAACCAAGACTCCCTGGACTTCTCCTCAGGGCTGCTCTCATTCCACTCTCTGCCCAGCCTGTATTTGTGCTTGGGATTGCCCCAGCCCAGATGCAGGACCTTGCACTTGGTCTCATGACGATGAGTTCACGAAGTTTACATAGGCTCACCTTTCAAACCTGTCCAGGTCCCTCTGGATGGCATCCCCTCCTTCCAGTGTGTTAACCACACCACACAGGATAGTGTCATCAGCAAACTTGTTGAGGGTGCACTCAATCTGTCCATGTCACCAAAAAATATGTTAAACAATGCCATTCCCAGTACTGACCCCCAAGAGACACCACTCATTATTGATCTCAACCTGGACCTTGAGCAGTCGACTGCAACACTTTGAGTGTGACAATCCATCAAACTCCTTACCCTCCAAGTGGTCCATCCATCAAATCCATGTCTTTCCAATTTAGAGACAATAATATCACTGGGGACAGTGTCAGATGCTTTGCACAAGTCCAGGGAAATGATGTTAGTTGCTCTTCCCCTATCCACCAATACTGCAACCCTGTTGTAGAACGTTACCAGCCTTCTAATCTTCTAACCAAATTTACTAGTACTATGATGGTAATTGTTTATTTTTATCTCAAAGCTTAAGGAAAACAAATGCATGCAAGAAAAGCAGAAAGTCTTCCACATATTTTCACTAAATCAATGTTTGTTGTATAGATATGTCTGATTCAAAGCACTAAAAAATCAGAATTTTTAAGTTTGTTTTTGCTAGTGTATTTCTTCCATAGAGCATAGTATTAATTAATAAAGACAGAAATGCAATACTGTTTGAAACTTTTGCCTCATATTTTTCTCTAATCAGGTAACATTACTATAAATAAAAACATTTCATTATTTTCTCTTTATTTATAGAGCATCCAGGTAACAAGGAGAGAAATTTACCTTTAGATAACACATACAACAATTAGTGGAAGGATAGTTATTCTACCTGAAGTTGCATTTGGAAATGCTTTAAAATGGATTGATCATCTAAAACATAAGCTACCTGAAAAAAATAAAAATAAAATAAAATATAGAACACAAAAAAAGGAAACAGAAAAATCAAAATGTTCTCTTCTTCATCCCATATGAAAATGTTGCCCTAATTAACATAGGCCTAAGCACACAGACTTTATGATGTCAGCTACAGCTTGATTTCAATCATGTTTTGAAAATTGAGTTTAAATGCTGTACTAGATTAGGTCTGTTGTGCTCTGTATTTTGGAGAGTTGGACCTCTGAGGAGGAAAATCAACTCCCACAGGACATTTGAAAAATTTTAACAACTGTCAATTAAGAAAGGCTGACATTTAAGATGAGGCAGATTATGTTTGCATCTTATTTAATTATTAATGATTTTTCAGAACAATTACTAATATTACAGTAAATGCCATTAACAGGTTTTTTTTGTTTGTTTGTTTTTTGTTTTTGCCAAACATCAGGAGAAAAGGTCAGTGTGTTTAAATTATTTGTTTGATTTTCCACTTCCACCTGTCCACTATATATGAGCTTTAGCATTAGTAACAGTTTTGAAATTTTAAAACATATGCATATGTTCTACAAATTCACAGGAATATTTTAAATACTTGGATGAAACACCATTTTCTGGATCAATGACTCCTGTTATCTGTAATCACAGGCAATCACAATTTGTAATCTCCTAAAATATTTATTCTAGCTCTGTCTTGAAAGCAATTATATTTCTTGCCTCCACTGTTCATATGGGAGCATTGTTACAAGACTTTCACTGTTCTGATGTTTAAGAACATTTTTCTAATTTCCATTACAAATTTATACTAATTTTTACTTGTGCCAGCATTCTTCTTTAGTTTAAATAGCACATTGGATTTATAGATATAAATTATATTTCCTCTCAACCTATCACTTCAGACATACACATTTTCTCCCTGAATGATTCTCATTCTCATTTGTACCGAAAATGCCAGTTTTGTGACATGATCTAGTAGGAGACTTCTACCTCCCCGTGTTCAGGTCAATAACTGAAACTTTTAACATTAATCCCAAGACAGTCCTTGAAGAGCTCAGCCAAAGTCCCCTCTAAGCATGATACTTTGAAGTCTGCTCTTTGACAAGTCAGAACACACTGTACTACTAATTCCCATTTTCCTTGGCTTAAATAATAACCTTAAGTTACTTATTGTTTCCCATTTTCTGCAGTTTTACATGAGAAATTACTGATTAAGATGGAAAAGATGAAAATTGCTGTAAAATATAGTCCCTTCAAACCACTTTTCCAGAAACAAATAGGAGGAATACTATATTCAGCAATGACCAGAAGCAAAAGTGCTAGAAATCTTAAAAGTAATCATCCTCCTGCAAGCCCAACTACATAGGCTCCAGAGGATAAGATAAACATCTGAACTTTGAGACACTTGTCCATAGCTTACCCAAATTCCAAGTCTTTTGGGGTCACCAATCATTATGAATTTCCTTTTTTTATGTTTGTCAGACCCTTTTAACCCCAAATTTTCAGAGGTTCAGAGAATTTAATTGCTTAACTCCCCAAAAATCCAAAGGTTGGGTGATTAAATTCCACTTAACTCTGAAAAGCAAGAGTTCACTATTACTTAATGTATAACCCTGTCTAAAAAATGTCATTAACATACACAATTCATACAACCATGGAAACTTTAGTATCCCCTTAAGGTGAAGCTGCTCCAGGCTTGATATATGCATGCAAGTGTCATTTATTTCTTTGTTTATGAGTGCATATTAAAAATACTAAATAAATAATAAAAAGTTTCATTATGTTAGCACTCATGACAATTAGAAAGTACAAGTGTTGTCAAATAGCAAAACCTGTCAAAATCTTTTTTCTTAGCATAGTGTTTTTTGTTGTTGTTGTTGTTTTTTGTTTTGTTTTGTTTTATAAGAAAACTGAATTCAAAATTGTCTACATAAATTATTTTTTATATTGTTTTACTCTCTTTAGATACTAAGAACTGTGTTTCTGCAAGTCCATGTCGTACTCATGGGTATTTTTTCCTGTTTTAAATGATTGTTTGTTCACTTTTCAAATGTAAAGACATTTGTGTTTATACATACTCAAAGAACTTGTAAAGAAGCATTCATAAAAATATTTTTGCATCTGACTACCTGAAGTCCGGAACATAAAATCCTAATAAAGTGTTTCACTTGTTTCATTTTCAGTACCCAGGCTATTTCTATAATTTTATTGACATTAAAAACAAGGAAAACTGAAATCTTCACAACAGAGACACCTGTTTGATATTTACACATTTTATGTATGTCTCAAGTTGAGAGATGAATTGGTTACTCTGCTGGCCTCTTCCATGGACTTTAAAGAAATGAGCAAGTGAAATTCAGAGCTGCTCCACCAATACTTCGAACTTGTGTTTTATGGCACTATCCTTTTTTGTATGGACACTTCTGTTTCCATTTTCTATTCCTTTTCCTTAGACTAGAAATACTAGCGCATGCAGAGACGACATAGTATAAATTGTTTTAGTAAATGGCACTGGTATCAATTTCTTATAAACATTATAAGATTTTGTTAGATATCTGTTAACAGGCTGAGTTTATTCATATATAACGAGAGTTAGAAAGAGTGGTCCAACTTGCATTTGTCAAAAGGAAGGTATAACAGTACTGAAACAAGGAGAAGAGGAAATCAGTACAGCAGATATAATCCTTCAGAGACTTGCATATTTACTGAGCTTTTCGTGCTAGGATTAGTACCTTCAAAATCTGTATGTTCAATAGATTAGATGCCTCACAGTGCATATGTTTATTCATGGATACAAGCTCTTGCAGGGTTTTTCCATAGGATTTTATGTGTTTCCAGTAATTTGTCTCACAGAGACATATACAGGCACTTCACAGAAAACAAAATCACCAACACTTCAGTAAACAGTTTTTCCTTCCTTTTTATGCAGATGAAAGTCTACCATATTTAAATTCACTGCTGTTGTTTGTGCAAGTGCAAATCTATTACAATCAGTGGAGTGCCAGGGACAAGGGGAAGTGCTGGTACAGTGGGTTTAGGATTTTTTTAGTGGTACTCCATATATATGCTCCATTTTTGCTTCTATTTACAGTGTCATTTCAGGACCTAAGCTGTATTTCTGTGTCTTGACTGAATCTCCCTTTCAAATCTAAGAACACAGACTGAGATTGTTAAAAATCTGCTGTGAGTTAAAAAAAAAAAAAAAAGACAAAAGAAAAAAGAAATCACATTTGACTCAAAAAATTTATATAATTTTTGGTACACATTAGGAACCCAGGGTACATCATGGAGTGAGTGTTTGTCAAATTAAATGAAGGTCAAAGCAGATTAATAGATTCTTAAAATAAATAATAAATAATATTTATAATATTTTAAAAGGGTTACTGGAAAAAATATATATAAATGCTTTTTCATTAAAAAATAATTACAAATTTGGTAATGTAATTTTGTTATGTGCAGAAATTCTAATACTAAACAACAATTATTGTTTTATCTAGATTTTGTAACCATTCTAGCTCTATTCCTCCAACAATTTTGGTGTGATAATGACAATGTTTTATTTTTCTTTGGTGAGAATAATGTGTCACTTTTACCTCAAAGGTCAGTTGCCTTTCCTACTTATGGTGAAAAAGTGGTGAATGTTAGTTTGACATTGAAGTACAGCATTTATCTTAACTTAATGACAAAACAGCATTGGTCTGACATTGCAATGTGGTATTTGTCCTAATATGACTATTTTTCATTTTACAGTACAGTTGTTTGCCAAATCATTATTCCTATTGGTAAATTAAAAACACAAAATAGCCTTTAGCCTTTCATTTTGTTTGAATTCCCCAAACTCCATTAAAAGGCAATATTGACATCCTTAACACATTACTACAAAACTTTGTGTCATGGCAACAAAAAGCAGTACATTTGTTTTGTGTTTGAAATTTGCCATGGTCATTTCTACAATGGTATCTAGTTAAGTTTTTGGCTCTCTCTTGTTGAATACCCTTTCTAGGCTTCAGCTGTCTTACTGGAGTTAACCACAAGCTCTGTACTGAGGTTAGCAAGGCATAAAAAATTAGATTCATTCTAAATGAATGTTTAAATTGGATAACAGGCAAAATCTCTGTCTGCATGAGACAACAGATTGATAAATGAGTGTGCTTTAGAGTTGGAAGTTCTCCAGGTTTTATACCTCCTCAAATCCCCCTGAAGACTGAGAGCACATCGCAGACTGTAGTTGTAGTTGTAGGTATCAGTAGTTATTAATTTTTGACTAAAATATTAACGTAATAACCACTCAGAAGGAAAGACACAACATCAAATAGTACTGTTATATTTAAAATCTTAATGGATTTGTTCAGAATTGAATTTGAAAGGGAGGAAAGTAAATTTTTAAGGTACTGATATCGAGGGAAATTGAAATGATATAATTAATTAATATATACATGTTAATTAATATATATTTATTACTAATTAAAAAATGGCCAAAGTACAATATATATAACTGCAAATGCAATTAAGATTTTGCTCTCCCAGTGCTTCATTCATTTCTGCTGAAGTGATGGAAATTTTAATTTTTCCACTGAAAAAAATAGGAGCAGCTTGTTCTGTGCTTGGGTCAGGGAGGGGCAATGTCTAGATCCTGACATGAACAAAACAAATTGTTGCTAGGAAGAAGCATTACTTGCACATTATACTGCAGTTATGGTTGTACTGAGATCACAATCACTTCTAAAAAGTGAACAAAGGAATCTGTAAAGATAATGGTTAGCTATACTATGGAAAACACAGGGCCAGATCCCAATGCCTTTCCTCATGTTAAGTCATACTTAACTACTCCAAAAGGAGCCCCACTGATTTTAGTAGTATTGTTTCTACTGAGGAACTGCTGGGGTTGAAACACATCAGAATCTGCTCATAATGTGTGAATGGTCTATATCACAGAGCTTCCATAATCTCTATATAAACACACTGTAAATAGTTTATGCACGCTAAGGTGAAACAACCATCATGCAATGTGCAGTTCCAACTTGCAGTACTTGCTGTCTTGGTAAAGAGTGGTGGAATTGTCCTGAAGCAAACACTGGGAGTTGAAAAAAAGGTCAAAAATAGTTATAAAATAAAGTTCTACCATATGGTGTGTTATCGTTTTCATATGCTATGAAGTATGGACAGGCAATAGAGCAAGTTCCAGAGCAAACCTGAACTTTCTAAAACTAAGCTGAGCCCAAATCATGTCAATCATTAAAAGCTGAGCCAACTATTATAAATTTCATTTTATTATCTTTTCAGGTATCTATCTCATATTCTTCATCCAGGAACTGTAACAAACTGTGAACAGAAGGTTCTTATCACATTATTGGTTCAAATAAAATTTTACAATATATCTAGTCCTACGTTCAAAAACAACTAGGTTTGCAATACCCAAGGCACTCAATACAAAAGCTTATATTCCCCTCCAAACCAAGTTTAAATTATGTATCATGACATTTATAATCTCACACAACTCCATTTCAAGTGACATTTAGATATATGAGAATCACAGAATAGCTGAGGCTGGCAGGGGCCTCTGGTAGCCTTCTGGTGCCACCCTTGCCCAAGCAGGGACACCCAGAGCAGGGTGCCCAGCACCACATCCAGGTGGTTTCTGAATGTCTCCAAGGACATTCAGAAGCCCACAGCCCCTGGGCAGTCTGTGCCAGGGCTCCATTAACCAAACAGCACAGAAGTGCTCCTGGTGTTAGAAGTGAGCCTCCTGTGTGCCAGTTAGTGTCACTTTGTGTCCAGTGCCTCTTGCCCTGGCACTGGGCACCACTGCAAAGAGCCTAGCTTCATACTTTTTGCACGTTCCCTTCAGGTATTTATAGACATTGATGAGATTCCCCCATGACCCTTCTCTTCTTTAGGTCAAAGAAGTCCCAGATCTCTCAGCCTTTCCCATAGGACAGATGTTCCTATGAAGAGTCCATTAATTACCTTTGTGGCCCTTTATTGGACTCTCTCCAGTGGCCACATGCGTCGCTTGTACTGGAGAGCCCAGCACTGGATACAGCACTCCAGATGTGGCTTCACCAATGCTGAGCACCTACTTTGGCCTGCCAGCAATAGCTTGCCTTACACACCCCAGTATACCATTAGCTTTATTTGCAGCCAGGGCACACTGCTGGCTCATGTTCAAGCTTGTGTATACCAAGAGGGCCTCAGGTCTTTTTCTGCCAGGCTGCTTTACAGCCAATTAGTCCCCAAAGATGTAGTTGCTAAAAGAGCTCAGTGGGTAAATGACAGCCATTGGAAGAAGACCTAAGACATCTAAAAAACCACAAGCTCAACTGTATAACTCTGCAAAGTTTATCATGTATGTTTGAAGCATATCTCAAGCAGTAATTTTAGTAAGCTACTTTAAAATCCTCAGGGCAATCTAATAATACTGGGCAGAAATCATTAATATTTCTATATTTGGATAAGAAAAAAAAATCTTTTCATAAATCTGTGAAGATTGTACAGAACAACTATGAGAGACAGACAGATTTAGCTAGGGATGATTCAGCCTTGTGGAAGTGAAAGTAGCAAGGGCAAGCCATCCAGGCAGACCGCAGGGAAATAACATGGAATTAAAGAATATGGAAAATCTTATTCCTGACAAGAGATCCTTTGTACAGTTCAACTTAGTACACTTTAGGAAGAAGCTTGTTTAGGCTTGTCCACATGGAGAGTTCACATTATTTTGCAACAACTTTCCTTGGCAACAGTTCAGATCAATTCAAACAGCCTGTATTGATATGACAGACAATGCAAGCACTGTCAAAAGTGAAGGAGAAAAGGATCCTTATAGGGACCTGTCAGAAATAGCAGCAGACCATTACTTTCTAAAGAATTTTCCTTTATCCACTTCAGTGGCCACAAGCTTACCACAAAAGAGATTCCTGTTTGTTTCTCAGAAAGTTCAGAATAGGCGAGCAGATCATTAAAGATAAAGTAAGAACAGATCTAACTCAAGCATCCTACCAAGCTGAAATTAAAAATACTTATTGTGTTTTTCAGGCTATGTCCTCTCTGATTCCAGTTGGGATTAGAAGCAGAAGAGATAGAGAAACAAAGACAGAGTGCTTCTGTCCTAATCAAAATTCCCAGGAGAATAAGTATAGTTGCAAGACTACCAGAGTGATTTCTCAAAATAGAGCAGGCCAAAGAAGTTTCCAACAAACACTCAAAATTTTGCAAGATTTTCTAAATCATTTACCATAGCAGTTTAAACTCTGTGCTAATATTAATCTACTTTTACTAAAATCTCCATTGTTTGCAATCCAACTTTCCTCTTAAAATCTTGATTTTACTATTGAAATTGACTCAGACAAGTGGTATTAACTTGAAAATTGCTAAGTGAAGGCAAAGCAAAAATAAGATTATAAAGACTAAATAAAAATTGTTAGCTTTCATTTTCACAAATGAAAATAGATATTGTGTTTTGGTGCTTTACACAGAACCTTTTTGTCACTCTGCTTTCTACAGTGCAGAAATACAGGGGATATGCAGGGACAGAAAGATTTCTCATACAACAGAGCAGGTCTTTATTGGTATTTAATGTGATGTTATATATGGTGGAACTGCATCAGTTCAAGGAGCTAAGATTTAACCTGCATTTTTATCATTGTATCCCCTCTTCCTGCTCACTGATATTTCAGAAGATATGTTTCATAATGAATATATTATGTCAATGGTCTCTTACTGCATAAATCAGTCTTCTTTTCCTTTGGGAGCTAATTACACAGTCTCACTCCTTTGTCCAAATATACTGCAGTTTTCACATACAGTCCATTGCATTTTGCAGTTATACTAGCAGAATACAAACGTGTTGTTGAGTTGCACAAGAATTTTCAACTCTTGCTTTAACAGGGTCTTAGTCTGCTGCTAGTTTTGAAAAATTAAAGCCATCCAACTTGCTGTGGAGTCAGAGATAAGATTCCACAACGAAGAGCGACAATTAAGTTTTGCATAGCCAAGTCTCTTTACTGATTCCTTGCTCACCACCTGAGTGCAGTGATTTATGGCACCTTGTTCTCTTCCTGTATTCCCATCCCAGTCACAGGAGGAACTTTCAGCTGCAAAGCTGTTTCCTCTGACAATTCAGTATTACTCCTCTGATAGTAATTCATTTCTCCTACAGCCTTTCTCAAACACAGAAATATACTAAAATGAGATATCAGCTACACAATAAAGAACTCCCTTAATTTTCCATTCAGAAATAAATAAATAAATAAATGAAATTGCAGAATCAAACAGAAATCAAACAGAAGATTCTGAAAAGGCAACAACCTACATGAATTAACAACCTACATGAATTATGTATAATGATAAATATTTAGAAAATGTTCACAGTAAGTGAACTTAAGCACAAAGTCAGCACCCTTTAAAGTGAGATGAAAAATGACTTTATCTTATACAGAGTTAAAAACCTTGGAAGTTTATATGTACAAACAGTTCACTTTACAACTTCTGAATGTCTTCTATGTTTGAGGAAGTTAGATATCTTCTTAACAACACTGAAAGTTTTGTGGTCTTGCCCTTGCAATACAGCTAAGAAAATTAAGATTTTGAAATTACAGATAAATTTCTCAGATCATGTGACTTTCGTTGTTCTAAAACAAACAAACAAAACAGAATGATGAATAATAAATATATATGAAAATAATAAAAAACATATAAAGAGTATGTCTGTTTGACATATCAGTTGAAAGCAAATTCATTGTCATGAATGTAGTACCAATCAGTAGGCAAGTGATTACATTTTTGCACCTAAATTTGTGTGCTGGAAGACTCATGTCTCCCTTCCTCAGTCTTCTGATTCCTACATGAAACATACCCTAGTCATTCAACGTTTCCTGGCAGTTCATGTTTTCAAAACCTGCTTTTTTCTTCTTCTTTACTTTTTTTTTTTCTTTTTTCCCAGTTGATATATATCTTTCTAGAAATGTGGCATGCAGTTGAAGACAGCCATCTAGGTAAAACATCACAAATCCTGAAAACAACTTACTAGTTACTTTCCAGATATAAGAACGAGTCTTCATCCTGGAATGAGATTTGCTCAGCTATTTTGCTGCCTCATAAACTTATATTTATTTTGTTATCCATTTGAATAAGCAGACCAATTTCTGTCATAAACAGAAGAAAAAAAAAAAAAAGAAATAACTTGATAGTGATCATGTTTTTTCTTCACAGACACATCCCCTTTTTTGATATATTTTACTTTGTTGATTTCAGACTGTATCTTCAAGTATTAACAATCAGTTTGAAGAGTCATAAGGAATGGCATTATGTTTAAGTCTTGTCATTATTTTGACTTTAGTGTTCTACTTCCATAAAAAAGATTAATTGGCCCATGAAAAGCCATTAGTGTCTCCTACAATAAAAATGGGTTTTATTTCCACTCCTGGGAGTTTACAAAAGCTATGTTCCCTCTCTTCTTCAAAGTAATAATTGATGACATCATTGAAGTAATAAAGTCACCAAATCGCAGCCACCTTACCTACACTGTTAGCTCAAATGACTTCAAAAGTTAATGGTCTGATCAATTTCAATGAAATTTTGCCCCAGTGGCATACTAGTCATTTTTATAACCGCTAGGTAGAAATATGTTTTTGTGCAAAGATTTAACTCCATTTGTCAGTTCTCTTATGGCTAAAATATAGAACCTCAGGAGACTGTGTTCTGTATACTAGTATCATCTGTCCTATTCTAAGAAGATGTTCAAAAGACTTAAGAGATTAAAAAGTTAAACACTGAACTGAGAAACAAGCTAAAGTATTTTCATAGACTAAATTCAGGATTTTTTGTTGTGGTAACACAATGAACACCAAAATGACTTCTTGCATGTAAATATTAAGTGATGCCTCCGGTTTATTTAAGAGATGATTTCATGTCTATATGCAGCTCCTTCCCTTCCCTTCCCTTCCCTTCCCTTCCCTTCCCTTCCCTTCCCTTCCCTTCCCTTCCCTTCCCTTCCCTTCCCTTCCCTTCCCTTCCCTTCCCTTCCCTTCCCTTCCCTTCCCTTCCCTTCCCTTCCCTTCCCTTCCCTTCCCTTCCCTTCCCTTCCCTTCCCTTCCCTTCCCCTCCCCTCCCCTCCCCTCCCCTCCCCTCCCCTCCCCTCCCCTCCCCTCCCCTCCCCTCCCCTTCCCCTTCCCTTCCCCCTTCTCTTACCCTCCCCTCCCCTCCCCTCCCCTCCCCTTCCCCTTCCCTTCCCCCTTCTCTTACCCTCCACTCCACCTCCCTCTCCCCCCTCCCTCTCCCTTTTCACTCTCCCCCTCCTCCCTCTCCCTCCTCCTTCCTCTCCCTTTCCCTCTCCTTCTGTTACAAACACCCAAAAAACACCCAAAACTCTAGAAGAGTTTTCTGTTCTTGATCAAGGCTTTAAAACTCATCACCATTTCATTCCTGCTGTAGCTATCCTATGGTAGGTACCCACTTATTTAGTTGTCTCCTTTAAAGGAAAGGGTGGAGGGAAGCAGAATTTTGCATGACTTGGAGAAAGAAGGACATTGTCAAACCATTAACTTTGAATGTTTTGTTTGTCTGGTCTCTCAGTCAAAGTCCCTTAATTACATTACACAATCCCATCGTGCATTAAATGCTACACATCTGGAATGTAGCATAACAGGTTTATTGGATTGATATCCTTTATTTCTTTCAAATAAAGAACTGTAGGAAATCCCTTTTTGTTTGTTTGTTTGTTTTGTTTGAACTGGTCTGAGAAGAACTCAGAAGGGAAGCAGGGAAGATGGGATTTGTTGTTACAAAAAATGTTATGTGCAGTAATTAAAATACCCCATTTGTTTCACTGAGAGTGACTGACAGGACTATAGCATCACTTTGATTATTTACAGACCAAGCATTTCAGAACAATTTACTTAAGTAAAAAGACTTGGCAGACTTGTATCCCCTGGAAATATACATGAGTAGATTTGGCTCAGAGTTTTATTAAACAGTGAGAAATAATTTAGGGGTGTTTTTCTTCTTGCCCTCTCAATGGGATCTGCAGATATAGCTAAGGGACCTGGGGAAATTCCTTATCTGATCATGGTATTAGTAATAGATAAAGTTCAGTTTTGCTTTTAACATACAATAATATGAGACAAAGTCAATATTATTATTCAGATATGCTTCAGTTCTCCAAATACTTCTGTTTATATTTTGGCAATCAGGATCAATTATTGTGCTAGGTGATATATGAAGACATCCCAATGTGTTTGCAGTCTCAGTTAGGGCAAGACAAAACTGGCATGTAAAATACAAAAGAGGTGGTAAAATTATGAATATTGCACCAAATATTCAAATTAACCTACTGTGTCAGTTTTGTCCACTTTCTTTATCGCTAACCATCAACTGCATATCCATTATTAAGATGGGTTTAGCAGATGGATCTGTATTGAGAAATATTTGACCCAGCATCATTGCCAAAGCAAACTCTTGTTTTTCTTTTCACCATCTGTAGCAATAATTGTTTACCAAATTCTTATCAGTGGTATAAAACATAGACATTTCTACGTTATATCAGATATATTTTCAATAGTACCAGTGTCAGACAATTCACATTAATAAAATAAAAAAAATAATAATAAAAAAAAAATTAATAAAAAATAAATTTAAAAAATAAATTAAAAAGTGAGTAAGTGGGAGTTTAGTAGTAGAAACAGACAATCATTGAGACCTAATACTTATTACCCATTTTAGAACTGTTTTAAATACATTACATCCTTCTAATACAAATGTGTTATTTTACTTTCTTGACTTTCCTCTTCCTTTTCCTGGGCTGTTTCTAGGAACATTCTGTGTGAAGAAAAAAAAAATAAAATAAAATAAAAATAAAAAACAAAGAATTTTGTGGAAAAGTATTACCTTTCATACATTTTAATTTGTTACACAGTTGTTGTTTGTTTGTTTGTTTGTTTGTTTTATAAATAGCTTGCATTTTTAAGACCTGGGATAAAAGAAGCTACAAACATATTTTTTTATCATTTTTTTAGATTATTTTATCTGTTACCATGACTGGCTATGGCAAGCAAAATAGACTTTGAATGTTCTATTGATAAACATTTTTATAGACAAAGGTTTTGTGATTTCATCAGACATATATGGTCCACTCTCTGTTATGAATTATTCTTTTTTTTTTTTTTTTTTAAGACAGGGTGGCCATTTTCATATACAGTATTCCAGATAAATCTATCGATGAATTATATAATGGCAATGCTGTTTTTAAAATAAAATTTCCCAGGTCTCAAAAACCCTAATGATTTGGGTTATTCTTCATCTGATTCCTCACTAACCCTATTGAACACTCAATAATATACCTGCAGCGATAGGCAGATCCCTAACCTGGGCTGATGTTGTTACTTTTAGACTCTTCTAAAGTACTTCAGGTTTTTTTCCTACTGTTTTATTCTTTTCAGCATTGAAATCCATTTTAATTTACTCCTTTTCATTAAGTACTTCTGAAATTGTTCATACTCCTCTGGGTCAGTTATCAAAATACTTCCTATCTATGGTTGTATTCCTATGTACCAAATATTTCATACTTTAGTTTATCTCATTATCTGCTCAAATTCCCCATAAAATCACTGGCAATAATGCAGAAATTGGTGATCTTCCAAAAGCCATTAATACTTCCTCCCTTGGGAAGTAAATAATTCTTGAAAAAAGATTTGTTTGGAGGAGCAGGAAGAAAGAGAAATCACGGTAGAAACCTGGAAACGAAATCATTTTGTGAGGTTAAATATATTCAATAAAGTACATAGAAAAGGAAAGACGCTACCTATTTCTTAAGGACAAACAGATTTTATCACCACTTAATGTCTTCAAAGCAACACTATTGCATTGGTTTCATTGGAAAATAATTCATCCCCAACTTGGTATTTTATGGAACTTGCCAAACCAAATCCTGTCCTCTCTGAAAACTACCTTCAAGACTTTCATGATGAGAATTGAAGTCCTTAAATTGGAAGAGGAAGTAATTTACCATAATAGACTTATACAAATATGGAGAATGACTCTTTGCTCAATCACGTAATAACAGAACAAGAGGGAATGGTTTTAAACTAAAAGAGGGGAGATTTAGATTAGAGGCTAGGAAGAAATTGTTCACTCAGAGAGTGGTGAGGCAGTGGCACAGGTTTCCCAGAGGAGCTGTGGATCCCCCACCCATGGAGGTATTCAAGGCCAGGCTGGATGGGGCCCTGAGCAACTTGATCTAGTGGGTGGTGTCCCTCCGTATGATGGGGGGGTGGAACTAGTGGATCTTTGAGGTCCCTTCTAAACCCCCAAAAATTCTGTGATTCTGTCACTTTTGCACAAACTTCTTTTGTTTCCAGAACCAGAGGAAAGGTGGGAAGGTACATTTTGTACCAGTTGGAACCTGCTCATGACAGTTACATTCAGTTTCTAAACACACATTTAAAGTAGTCTTCATGGGAGTCAGGAAAAACTGCAGACTAGTGCAGTAAAGTTCTTATCACAGAGAAGGGAATTCTTCCAGCCAACTGGAGAGAAAAAAGAGGCATTTTTGGAAACTGATGCTACCTACTCATCTAATGTCAACAAGGAGTCAAGCAGCCTTTAATCTTTTCACCATTTAGATGAATGGCAGCTGTATTTCTTCAATGGCAAGTAGAAGCAAACTTTTTGATTAGATATTCAAAGGGTTTCCCTTTTATGGTCATCATTGCTTCACTCTTCCCTGGTTTTGGTTTGAGCAGTGAGGATTGCCTATTGGCCTTCTGACAGTCATAAAGTGTGAAATCTGTGAGGTGTATTGACAACTGGCTGGATGGAAGAGCTCTGAGTGTGGTGCTCAGTGGTACAGTCTAGTTGGAGGCCTGTAGCTAGGGCTGTCCCCCGGGGGTCAGTACTGGTCCCAGTGTTGTTCAACTTACTCATCAATGACCTGGACAATGGAACAGAGTGTACTCGAAGCAAGCTTGCTGATGACCCAAATCTGTGAGGAGTGGCTGATAGCCCAGATGGCTGTGCTGCCATTCAGAGGAACCTTTGTCAGGCTGGGATGATGGGCCAAGAGTAACTTAATGAAATTCAACAAAGGCAAGTGAAGGGTCCTGCACCTAGGGAAGAGTAACCCCAAACACCAGTAAAGGCTGGGGAGTGTCCTGCTGGAGAGCAGATCAGCAGAGAAAGACATGGGAGTCCTGGTGGACAACAGGCTGACCATGAGTCAGCAATTTGCCCTTGTGACCAAGAAGGCCAATGGGATCCGGGGCCATATTTAGAATAGTGTTGCCAGCAGCCCAAGGGAGGTGATCCTCCCCTTCTGCTCAGCCCTGGTGAGGCCACACCTGCAGTATTGTGTCCAGTTCTGGGCTCCCCAGTACAAGAGGGACATAGAGTTACTGGAACAAGTTCAGAGGAGGCCTACAAAAATGCCTGGAGGACTGGAGTACCTGTCTTATGAAGACAGACTGAGAGAACTGGGCCTGTTTAACCTGGAAAAGAGATGTGTATAAATATCTAAGGGGAGGGTGTGAAGAGGAGGGAGCTGGTCTCTTTTTAGTTGTGCCCAGAAACAGGATGAGAGGCAATGGGCACAAACTGAAGCACAGGAGGTTCTGGCTCAATATAAGGGAGCACTTCTTTACTGTGAGGTGACAGAGCACTGGAACAGGTTGCCCAGAGAGGTTGTACAGTCTCCTTCTCTGAAGATATTCAAATCCTGCCTGGATGCCATCCTTCACAATGTGCTCTTGGTGATCCTGCTTGGCAGGGGGCTTGAACTAGATGATCTTCAGAGGTCCCTTGCAACCTTGGCCATTTTGTGATTCTATGAAGTCCAGAAGTCCATCAGATGATGCAATTTCCTTCCTTTTAAGGGTTGCTGGTAAAGGCTTTCAGCAATATCATAATGTGCCTTTCAGTTTTGAGCAGTAGTGTAAGCTGAACAAGCTGGTTCCCATTCTACTGAGTTTTTAACACATGCCACTATCAGAAGCAAAGTTTTATATGAAGCAAATGAAAGACTTGATAATAGCTGCTAAAACAGGAAGATGAGATGGGTAGAACTGAGATCTGCTAAGCTGGACTCAGAGATATGCGAGGCTGGCAGCTTTTCTTCATAGCAAAGGAAGCATCTTTTATGAAGATAGAAAAAGGAGAAATTAACAACATCATTTTTACAATACCATCCATCAGAGCAAAAAATTTATGTTAAGCCATGACATCAATGTAACAAAACTTCCACCTGATGCAACTTTTTTACTGGCTGCCTCTCTCTTTCAGGAAAATATGCCAGATCATCTCCAAGTATATCAAATAATTCTATTCCAGTCTTAGAAAGTGGCCACCTGTGCTAGGCATCTCTTGAATGGTTGATTGAAACAGAAAACAGAGATATTTTTATCTAACGTTAATGGTAAATGGGTCTGCCACTATTCCAGATTGAGTCAGAATAAATATAATGAAAAATAACCTACCTGTCCATATGGTTCTGATCAGAGTAATGCCCTGCACTGCCCAACATTCACATAAAACTGTTTTCTGACAAAGTAAATAAAAAGAGGATCTTGTAAAATGTTCTGACAGTAGAAAAACTAAGGAGTTTACAGACCCACTTGGGGGGGGGGGGGGGGGGGGGGAGGAGAAATATATATGTATATGAAGACCAAATGGAGAATGACCTATCAGGCAATCTGTGTCTTGTTACAGAAGGAATTTCAATTCAGGCATTTCTACTGACCAAAATATGCCACAAGAGGACTTGAAATTTCTTAGGCTACACTTACATAGTCATATACCTCAAGTCTATGAAATAGCTTACCAGCTTTGATGCCAAGTAGCACAGACCACACACATCTACATCACCTAGCAGTAGGTCTGTGCCTCTTCTCAGTTCTGTGCTGTGCAGAGTGGAATATAATGTTAAGTTTTGTATGTTTTTGTTTTGTTTTGTTTTGTTTTGTTTTGTTTTGTTTTGTTTTGTTTTGTTTTGTTTTGTTTTATTCAAATTGTCTGCAAGTAACATTGAAGCCCACTACTGTGGTGTTGCTTCTTCATAGTATAATGGTGTAAGTGCTTATTGCATGCCAAGGAGGATGGTGGGAAGACATGTAAGAGTATTTGAGGTGGAAAAGCCTGTTGGAATAAACAAGAATGTATGGGTAAATGTTCATCATCTGCTGCAGTCTTGACCATGTTGGTTATTGGGATTATCCTGGGTGCAGACTATCCACTAAACCATACCTAGGTTTTGTCTCAGAGAAAATTAGTCACCTTTGGTCAAAACTGTACCTACAAGTATGATAACAATTAAGGAATATGGGTGAATGGCAGTTCATTTATTTGTCTCACTCCCAGGTCTTTTTTATTTAGCAACAAAAAAAACAGAGTTTGGGAGGAATACAGACATGCTGTCCAAGTATGCAGGGAGGAGGTTAGGAAAACCCAAGCTCTAATAGAATTGAATCTGGCAAGGAATATCAAAGGCAACTAGAAGGTCTTTTATAAATACATGGGTGACAATAGGAAGACGAGGGAATATACTGGTCAGCTGCTGAGGAAGATGGGGGACCTAGTTACATGAGACATAGAAAAGCCTAAGGTACTGAAAGTCTTCTTCACAGAAGTCTTTACTAACATGACCAGTCTTCAGCAACACCAGGCACCAGAGACCTGGGAAAAGGTCTGTAGCAAGACATACCTCCTATCATCAGCATCTCTCCTATGAGAAGAGGCTGAGAGATCTGGGCCTGTTCAGCCTGGAGAAGAGATGGCTTGGGGGAATTTCATTAATGCCAATAAATACCTGAAGATAAGGTGCAAAGAAGATGGGGCCAGGCTCTTTTCAGTGGAGCCCAGTGCCAGGACAGGAGGCCCTGGGCACAAAGTGGCACAGAGGAGGCTCCTCCTGAGCACCAGGAGCCCTTCTGTGCTGTGCAGGTGACAGAGCCTTGGCACAGGCTGCCCAGAGGCTGTGGGGTCTCCTCCTCTGAGACCTTCAGAAGCTGCCTGGATGTGGTGCTGGGCACGCTGCTCTGGGTGTCCCTGCTTGGGCAGGGGTGGCACAGGTGGTCTCCAGATTTCTCTGCAAGCCTCAGCCGTACCTGGATTCTATATTAGATCCTGCACTTAAAGTCCAGGAGTGCTACTTTGATAACAATCTTGAAAACAAGAGAAATTAACAAAGACCTCAGAGTAAGGGTCTAGTTAACTTAAAAAAAAATAAAAATAAAAAGAATCATCAATGTAATAAGTTAAAGTTCATATTGAGTACTAAGTAGAAGCAGAGCACAAAGTAGTAGTTCAATTTTGGCATGAAAAAGTGTGGATTACAGCATCTGAAATAAACAGGCGGTGTCTGCTATCTTTTGCTGAAAACACCAATAAATCATCATTATGAAGCTTATGGCAAAATTATTTATGATTTTTTCTTTCCACAATTATAATTAGTAGTCTGTTATTTGCTACTGTACTGATATCACCAACTGTGCACTCTGCATATAGTGACTAACCTTTTGGCTATTGTGCTTTAACCAGACAGGCAGTTCAGAACAACCCAGACACTCACTCACTCTCTCCAGGTGGGATGGTGGAGAGAAAGGGAAGGATAAAAGGGAAAGAAATCATGGGTTGAGACAAAGACAGTTTATGATGTAAAGCAAAAGCTGGGCGCTCAAGCAAAGCAAAATCAGGAATTCATTTGCTGCTTCCCATTGGCAGGCAGGTGTTCAGGCACTCCCAGGAAAGCAGAGCTCATCACATATAACGGTTTCTTGGGAAGACAGACATCATCACTCTGAACGTGTCATGTCTTCTTCCCCCACTCCACCTCACCTCACCCCACCCCCACTTCCCCTTATTATTTACTGCAGCTTTTATTCAAAACACAACATTGTGTGCCTCTACAAAGAAAATTAACTCTAACCCAGCCAAAAGTATGAGAGCTATACTGTCCTATAATAAAACACAAAGCTTTTTAAGAGCTGTAACCCACCACAGCTATATTTAGATACATTTAATGCTAAGTCCTATCAGTAAGTGATCTGAAACTGAAGTTTTTGTTAATGTTTATGTGACAATTGTCATGTCAGTTGACACCAAGAACTCAAAATGATCTCCAGATTTGTAATAATCTAATCTGACCTAAAGAGCTAAACTCTGAAGGTCAGAGATATAATTGATCTTCAGCTGAATGGAAATTGCCTGGCAAAATTCACTTGAACTCACTAGAGCTTGAGAGCAAAGTATTGAAGCTTTTCATTAAATTTCAGTAAAAAAGTAGGTATTTTACACTGCATATCAGAAATCTTTGTTACGTGAGCACCATAGATCTATTAAGATTTGTGCATGCTTAGAATTTAGACTAAACCTCACAAGCAATCTTTTCATTTATTATTACAAAGACATGACATGATAGCTTCGCTCGGGAAAATAAGCTGGAAACCAAGTTTAAACAGAAACTTTTTTTTTTAAATCAGACTTGTGATTTATTCTAGCCAATGGTGTTGACTTCAGTTTTAGCAGTGGTTGACAGTAATTATTATTATAATAATTATCATTATACCATATATGAACATACAGAATATATTATAAACATACATAATATATTATGTGCATAAAGACCATATTATGAGCATACAGAAGTTTAGAGTGATCTTTATGTGAATGAATTAAGTGAATGGAGAAGCAAGTTTCTTGTGTGTTACAGTCAGATGAGGCAGCTGCCTCCCTAGGAGAGCTGGTTAGGGAACACAATGTTTTCCCATGAAAAAATACTGAATCGTTAGAATACTAGATACTATAGGAAGGTATGTCAATGTCTTCCCATTGGAAATGAGAGAATCCCTGTTATCTGACAGCATGTACGTCTTCTCTACAATAGCTCCGGCTCCTGACCCAGCTGGGCTGCCTGACCTTCAAGAATCATGAGCCACCTCCTTGGGAAAGTGGGTGCCACAGAAATCCCAGTTCCTCAGCACAGCTAGGCATTCACAATTCTCAGCCCCCAGCATGCTTCAAACTGTTCCAGGAATGAGCTCCTCTGGGTTTCAGCAGTTTCTAAATCACATCTCCCACGCATTTTATTTATTACATTTTTAAATGTATGCTAAACATTCTGAATAGAAGCTTTGATTGGCATTTTAAGTGTTTAATTATAATTCCTTCTCCAAAGTATCTCCTCTGTTGTAATAAAACAATTTGACACCTTGAAGCGATGTGTAAAACTGCTCAGTTATAACATCAAACAAGGGAAGAAATACTTGGAACAAGAAAGCAAGGTGCCTCACTGAATACAATTTAGAGTAGCAGATGTTTTATTATTGCAGCTAAATGCAACCAAGCTGCCATTCAGTTATTAAAAACAGGCTTCAACATGAATTGTGCTGAGAGCTCATCTTATTTTCTACTTCTAAATTTCAGATTCTTCTGTGAAAACTTTAAACACGAGGCAGTCTAATGAGAAAAATAAAATAAGCTATACATGTATGTCTGAAATAATTTTTCTTTACAATAAGCTTCAAAAAAAAAATAAATTGAATGTAAATAAGGAAATACATTTAAAATTAAAAAGTAATACAAATACGTACATAAGAAGAAGAACACAATTTTAACTTAGGGTATTTCAAAAAATTAAAAAATGTGTATTCTTGTAGTGATTCTAAATTCAATTTACAATTTTTTAAACCAAATATTTTAGTTCATTTGAAATTGAATATATAATAGTGTTTGTTTTTTGTTTTGTTTTTTTCCCCCTGGAAAAAATTGTAATTTTAAGTTTTCATTTCAAGCAAATGTCAAACCCTCCAACAATGGATTTTCCTGTCTTTGTCCAATTCTTTTTGCAAGTACCAGGAGATTTTTTAGGCCGCACTGTGAGAATGTAGTATTTTCTTTGGCAGCCTGTGAACCATAAACAAGGAGATACCGTCTTTGTAGATATCAATTTAGATGCTTACTATTTCAGTCTACAGTGTATTTCAAACATATGTCTGCTGCAGAGTTGCCAGTTCAATATATACCACTCTATGGGGATTTATTGCTATTACTTGCAATGTACCTTTAAAAGAAGTACATGAGAAGCAGATTGAATGAGAGTAAAATGAACACACTCTGGAAAACTGGATGCATTAACTGAAACATGGAGCACTAACAGTAAAATACAGCATATTGTGAAGTTAAAAGCCTTTGCAGGGATATTGTGTATGTTTAATTAAATCTTTTGAAAATTTCTCATGTAGTTAATTGTGAAGTTGTGGGGTTTTTTGTTTGTTTGTTTCTGGAATGGCCATTAAGAATCTGATATGAAATTTTCCAAGCAAGTAGCAGGTGCAGCTGTACCCAGAAAGTGCAATCTGCCATGGTCTGACATGGCATGTCTCCTACCCTGAAAGATTAAATCCACTGGAAGAATACAAGACCCATTCTTCAGCTTTTTTCAGAAATTTAAGCTTTTGACTCTTTAAATTATAGACAGCTGGAGCTGCAGTTGTGGGCTTGAAGTGCATAAAGGGTGCTTTAATGCAATAGTTTTTATTATTTTACTGATTTATTGGAATGCTGGGTTTGCTTGTTAAAAATGTGAAAGAAAATGGAGGAAAATCAAACGGGTTTGTATATTTTCAGAATAAAGAAGACATATTTAATTTAAAATTTGTAAATTATTGGGTTATTGAATTTATATAATGTTGGGGTTTGGTAACATTTTTATTTATATAAATAAAATATCTTTGTTTTAAAAATGCAAAAAAATGCAGAAATATCAATGAAAACAAGTATAAAATTAGCCATTTTTAAAATTAAGTTCTCTTTCATTTGAAATGCATAACTAGTTTTGTTTTGTTTTGTTTTGTTTTTTACATACTTGGGAAAATACTTTATCTAGAATCTACCTTCAAACCTAATGAAATAAAGTTAAGTACAGGAGCTGTGTTCAAAAAGTGGTCTGCTCCATGTTTTTGCTTCTATTTTAACTGTATGCAAAAAAATGGGGTGTATTAACTGCCTTAGGGTGTGACAATTTACAGCAAACGTATTCTCAGACATCATTTCATTTTGAAATGACTTTCTCCGTGCAGTGGCAGAAACCCTGAACTCTGGTGGTTCTATGACCATATGACCATAGCCATCACAGTGTGGATCTAAGCTTTAAAGGCTTTAGATCAATCTGAGATGATCTAAACCTGGTGTCCCAAGCTACACTTTGAATGATGCCTCCTATCCACATATGCTTCACTGGCTCCACAAACCCTGCCACAAACTGTGCTGATTCTGAGTGAAGGAATCTAGAAACAATATCCTGCTTTCCACAGTCCCTCAGAAAGTCCAGGAAAGAATGATGATTCCTTTATATGGAAGTGACACTCTTTTCCCCCTGGAGTGTTTATTTCCACCTCAGAAGACATTTTTCATGCTCTGAACTATGTTATGCCATAATTTCCTGGAAGCCAGCCACATCTAACAGGTTAAAACCTTTAAAGATTGTCCAGTCTGCAGGAATTTTTAAAAAGCAGAAATAGCTCAAGTATGATGTGGGTCCAAATCCAGAGTTTAAAACACCAGAGATATCTAAAAATAGGGTTTAACAGCAGTGGAGAAATGTTTCTGTGCCTCCTTAATCTCCAGATTCACTGTGGGATAGAAACTGCCTATATAGATACCAGACATTGGTGATTTGTGTGCAAGCAAGAATTGAATAGATATTACAACAGATCTTCGTGGGAAGAAACTACAGATTGAGGAACAGTTTGAATGAGCCAGTAAAAGTATAGCTATTGGACTGCAGCAGATTTCAGTCTGCAGGGAGAAAGTACAGTACAAACCTGCTCAGAAATCAGGGAATGCAGAATTATAAAAATATTACTGCTGCTTCTTTTTGTGTTTGTAGAAGCTTTTATTACAGCATAAAGTAACATTATCAGCATATCAGTAGCATAACATATCATAGCATATCAGTTTGAGGTTATTACTTAAAGCAACACAGAATCTTCACTGCTCTGAGAACAGGTCTTGTGGAGGTGGTAATGTGCTATGCCATCTTCCGTGCCTGTATCTTGTTTTCTTACTAAGTACAAAGTAAAAAGATGCATTTGTTGCTGGCCACTGCTATTGATGTTCCCCTTTTTCCTCCTAAATTCACTGCTTCACATAGACTTCATTCATTGATTTGAGTTTCTCTCCCTTAGCAGGGTTCAACACTGCTTCTATATTTTATCATTCTTGGGAGATTTTTAGTCAGAGGTTTTCTCCCACACTTTCCAAACCACAAAAATAAATAAATAAATAAATAAATAAATAAATAAATAAAAATAAAATAAAGGTACTACAAATCCCTCTGTCTCTAGTGCAGCTGAAAAAGGTTCCACTGCACCAGCCAGAGAGCAAGGGAGAAAAGCAAGCTCCTGACTTCAGTGTAGTGGTTGTGTGGGCCCCCATGTCAAAATGCTCAGCCACCTTAGCAATAAATTTATCTAAACATCAATTTAATTTTAAAAAGCAAACGCTCCTCTCAAGGCATAATTTTCATTAGCTGTTGCTTATAACTGGATTTGATAGAAAGCATAGAGCTAGATTTTCATTAAACCATCTGTTAGATAGTAATGATGGGATGTCATGACATATGGCCATTTGGTGAATATATTTCCAATATTTAGGGCTATATAATGAGACAGAATCCCTTGACATAAAAAAATCTCCTTTCAAGGAGGTCCTGGGAAAGACTCCAGACACAGACAGATTCACAGATGGAGTGTCACAGTGTATCATATATTTATTTCGGTAAGACAGTTAAACTTTAAGAAATAAAACACAACAACCATTTGAAGTAACATTTGCTAAATTCCTACGATCCCAGTGCTCGTTGTCTGAAAACAGGTTAATCATGTCCATGCATTTCATTCAAGCATTACCTATCTCTATTACCGGAGAGGAGCAGTAGACAGAAACAATAAACATTGCTAATTACAGTGTTAGCTTGTTCTATATATCTTCCTCGCTTCATGCCAGCTTCCACGTTCTCGTTCATACCTCTAAGAATATATATACAAACACAAGCTGAAAATAAATAATACATGTCACACAAAGAAGAAAACCATATTTTTATTCTTGCTCAGATATCAGTAGCACAGTAGCACTAAAAACCATAGACCATTATATTCAAATAGATAAGAAGCACCTCAGCATTTAGCACTTAAATCTTCATCTCCAACCCTAAACATATATAAAAAAAGCTTTATGTACCTCATATGTTTTTCAGATAAATCTAAATATCTATAAAGAGTTTGATTAAATCCTTCAGAAGCTGTGTAGCAATACATAATTCATCTCTGTAAAATACAATAAAATGAATCAGCTTCCTATTTCAGAGGAGACTCCCACATATATTTTTGTATGATCTTTAATAGCAACTAAGACCTATTTCTTATCCTACTGAGTATTTCTGAGGCAGCTGCAAAGAGACAGTGAAAGGCTGTTGTAGAAACAGCAGATTATTTTTCTTTCTCTGGGTAAGTTAATATTTTAATTCTTTTAGCCCTCAAAGTTATTTTTGGCGGGAACGACAGAACCAGACATTGACAGTCTGATCCCACAACCCTGTATTATTGTAAAGGATAGCCTTAGTTTTCATTTTCTCTAAAAAGAAAATTAAAATAAAACAGCTCCCTCATAAAAAAAAAAAAAAAAAAAAAAAAAAAAACACTCATCCCCACTCAGCAGTATCCAGATGGTGATTTCTCTACACATCTCAAAGTCATTCTTTGCATGAATAGGAAATTTTAATCACATAAAACAATGAAAACGGGGCACTGATTTCTCATCATCCGCTGATTAACCATATGCATATGTCTCTCCAGCTCACAGATGCACTCCTTAATCTATGGAGAAGCATACCTGTAAGCTCCTTGAAAATGAGAAAAGAGCCATTGGAGGGGACTTACATAGCTACAGTAAAACAAAATACAGAATGTGCAATGTAGTCATCAGAAGTAAATTGCCCAATTTTGGGTTACAGCCAGAGTGAGTAATTTTTCTGAGTAATAATTGTAAAGTTCAAGGCAACATTCCTTGTATCTGGCAAAACCTGCTCAGGCCAGCCCTCCAGAGATGCTTGTGGAAAGGCAGGCAGCCACGTCCACCTCCATCATCTTGGAGCACTAATCAGATTACAAAGTACATCTCCAGGACTATGCATGTGACTCCATGTAGGGATACTCAAGTGCGGTGATGAAATAGAAATGTTTAAATCAAGACTTCTTAAACAGGCTGATCAGCGCATTGTTTCAAGACAAGCATAGTTAGTAGTGATGGATATCTTTAATGCTGCCAAGATTCAGATGGGACAGGTTTTCAGAAAGTACAGAGTGAAGACAGATTATGTTTTCTTGTACAGAAACTGAGTCCCCACTGATATTATTACAAATCTCAGATCTCTGACATATCAAAATGTGAAAAAAAAAAAAAAAAAAAGCTCTCAACTTTTTGTTAAGAGAACAGAAGAGCAGAATGTAGTCACCTTAACAGAATATCCGTGAGTCTCAGGACCAAAGACACAAATAAAGTATTTCTGAAGATACACCAAATATTGAAGGTGTTATTTAGTTTTACTAAAAGTCTGTGAAAGATTTATTTATTTATTTATTTAGTATCAGAAGACATTTCTTTGAATAGAAATAATAAGGTGCTTAGAGTACTGCCAGAAATAGAGTCATAAGCACAATATCCTTCTTTCCAATGGAGTGATGCAAATATATTTCTGTATTTGAAGCTGGCTACATTTCCTACACAAGAGGAAAGAAGTTTCCTCAGGGCGAGTGTTGCTTATAACTTACAGGAGTGAGACTGACATTACAATCCATTGGATCACAAGTTCAAAAACAACAGCATAATCTCTGAGGTAAAATTTGTCCTCTTCTGTTTCCAATATAAAGATGTTTCAACACTTAATGAAAAATTGAGTCTCTTTCTTAAATATTTTCTTTCTTTTCCTCTTTAAGAATAAAGAAATTTTGAGTTGCATGCAACAGGAATGTTGCACTGAAACATTACCAACAATGATATGTGACAGAACTGTTTAATCAAGAATTTCTAATGCGATAGCTGCAAGATTAAAAGCGCAGGATAAAAAAATGGCAGTAAAGGAAAGGTACACAGTAATGATAGATGTATTTCTGTATTTCTGAAATATAACAAGTGTTCAAACTCTCTTGGAATAGAGGTGGATGTTCATGGATTTGTCATATGAAATAAGCAAAATTGAGGAAATAAGCAAAATCTCTTGAGGAACACCAAATTATGCATTGAGCTTGATGCCTTTCTTCAAGTGTTTTCCATAATCTCAGCTTTAATAGTATAGCTATTTAACTAAAAGACTGGTAGAAGCAAAAAATATAAGAATTTTTATTTATTTATTTATTTTTAAACAGTAGAATACATGAATAAATCAGTGAACTACCTAAGTTTAAAGGAGAGCAATCCAGAAAAGATTCTACTTTTTTCAAGCTCAAATGCTTAAAATCTCAGGACCAGGCAAAGTGCTGAAACCTCTGTGACAGATAAATAAACAAATAAATAAATAATTGTTTTACTGTTAAACACTCTTCCTATAATGAATCACACACAGTAATCTACCTAGGGAAGTAGGTACTTCATTTGTACTTCAGTGACTATGAGAGATAAATAAAACAATTTCATAGTAGTGCCATACATTCAGATGCCAAATGAAATGTATATTTCTTGGATGTACATTTTGTGTTACACTTCTCCAAAGTGATTAAACTGAAACGTTGGTAATACTGGAGAGGTGTCATTACAGCAGTCAAGAAACACTACGATATCTTCTTCCCCGCCATGGTGTGAAACATTTAGGTTTTGGAACACAGAAATCATCCAGTTGGATCAAACTACTGCTATCTAGTCCATAATCTACTTTTGACAAAAAACAGCATCAGATATTTTCAGAGAAATATATATGAACCACAGCAACAAGCTTACTCTGCATGTCATATGATATCTGCTAGTTCAGTGAAAAATATTTAACACTATGCTCTCAGTTTTTTTATTGATTGAAATATATGGGTAAAATTTGGTAAATACTGTATTAACCTCATAACTTTACACTTCTATTGCTCATTTATTCTCCTGAGAGTTGCAAAGTACTTTATAAATCTTGTAAGAGAGAAAATAAAACCACAGTGTAACTGGGTAATGAAAGGTGCAAGAAAAGTATTATTGAAGAGGTTATTTTATTAATTTAATTAATAAATTATAAAGTATTGGCCATCCAAACATCCCATACCAACATTAGTGACAAGTGCCAAGAACAGAACACCAAGCTCCTAGTCTTAAATCTTCATTTTTTAACATTTGACTACTTCATGGGAAGTCTTCCTTACACATACCTTCTGTTATATTATATCTCTGCTGGGTATAACGGCAATACAAATCATTCTGAATCTAATAGTTTGTGGTCTTCCTAATGTCTTTATATTCATGCTATTGAATGATACCTTCATGAAAAGTGAAACTACCACAATATATTGAATCAATATCACATTTAATCCCTTCAAGATATATGCTAGAGTGTAAATTATCAACTCTTGTTTATATGAGACCACATGTTTAGCTGGATCATGAGTGGTTTGTTCTTTGTTGGGTCACATAGCGGTCTATTTCCAACCCCATCCCTCACTCTCCATTTCTTTTGAAACAAATAAGCGAATCAGGTATGCTTTGCCCTACAACATGAAACACCTCGAAGGAGAACTATGTCACTACTGCGATTCCCTTTGTGTAATCAGACATGAATGTCTTACCGTATGCACACAGGTAATGCACAGTTTTTATAAAGCAATAGGCTACAAATTTTCACACATAAAATTTTCTGTTTAAGAGTCCCACTGGTTTTTAGTGGTGATATTCCTGAAGACACATTTCTATAGACACAAATGTTTTATTGAACTTGGAACTCAAATACAAAATAACTATAATTTATACCAGTGTTGAAAAATCAGCATATTTCACTGAAGTTTTAGGAATTATTTTAACTGAATAAATAGTTAGAAAGTTTTGTTATCGTTTTGTTGGTTTTGTTTGTTTGTTTGTTAGTTTTAATTAAGACATCATTTTCTTGTAAATTTCCTGAAAGACAGCTAGGCAGACAAACAGATTCTGTATTAAAGCTTGTGTCCTCTAAAAGACAATCTCTCTTAAATGGTCCAAAATTATTTATTTATACACAGGTGGTTTTCTTAAAATTTTCTCAGCTTGCCTAAGAAACCAAAATAGTGATACCCTGAGTGTTAAACAGAATGTAAAGCACCAAATTATGTTATATGTTTCAGTCTAGAATCATGATACTGTCTTGGAACTGCCTACTTTGTTGTTGTTAAATGAACCAGAAAGAATTTCAGACTTTTTTCACTGTTTACGTAGTCTCAGTAAGTTTGGGGATCAGTCACCGATCTGCCCAACCATTCTGAGCTGCAGAAAGCACTTTGCTGTATGGCTGGCCCATGCCTGCTTTCCACACTCGCCTTCTTATGTGTCCTTTTTAGGCTTTTTTCTTGTGTTTCTCTAAACAATCCTGTGCCACAGTGATCAACCCTCTGGATTTGGGTACAGTTGCTTTCAGAGTCTGTCAGTGACATTTAGAGATTCTTCAACAGTGATAATTAAATAGCAATATAAATTACTTCCTTACATCTCAGCAAACTTGTTTATTTCTGCAGCTATTCAGTTCCCTGTCAGCCCAAAGGCAAATGAAATAAGTCCTAATTTTTTCTGCACACCGACTTAAAAAAAAAAAAAAAAAAAAAAAAAAGAAAAAACTAGGTCATAAACTTTAAATTGTCTTAGAGATATACGACCTTTTTAAATCAGTTTTATATTTACATGTATAATGTGAGAATTCATGCTCTTGTTACACAGAATTATTGTTTTTCTGTTTGTTTGTTTGTTTGTTTTAAATTGATCATGTAATTTTTCTTGCGCATTAGGTCTCTTTAGGGTACATCTGCATTAATGGCAAAATTTAGTGCTTTGAAGTAAGTGACAACTTACATGTTAATACTCTTACATATACAATAAAACTTTTATTTGTACAATATGTATATAATATATATAACTTTTATACAATACAACTTTTATATATGTACAATACAACTTTTACATGTTAATACTCTCTCCTATTGTTTCTACAGTAATACATTATTTAAAAGAGAAGCCATGCCTTCTATTCAGTGTGACGCAGGCTTCTAAGAATATTTACTGAGTTTTATGGTATTTACAAAATTATTTTTAAAAATTACCAATTAAAAAATACCTAGTAATAAATCTTACCCTATCATTATGAGTCAACATTTTTAATATAGGTGTGTCTGAATTTGTTCCTAGTATTATTGGGGTAAACTATCCATAGTTACAATATTTAGAGGAACTATACATCACAGTCAGCAACATAATCCTAATAGCTCTCAGTGACAAGGTTTTCAAAATGTCTGGAGTTTGAGGGACTGCAAAGCCCTTGAAAACCAAGATGTCAGAGGGTGATCTGAAGCTATTTCAACCCAACACTGTTTTTCCTTTGTCTAGAAAATATATTCAATAACTGAGAGAAATGGTTCACATTTTAAGCACATTAAATGCCTTGCAAAATATTTAGAAACAAAACTATGTTTGGACTTGAAAAAAAGCTCTAACTGTGAGCCCAACAGCAGTGCATAATTCATCCTAACACTAACTTTGTTTGAAACTGTCTTACATCTCTGTAAAGAGAAATTGTGTATTTCAGAAGCAGCACTCTGTATAGCACGCACACACACACACACACACCAAAAAAAAAAAAAAAAAAAAAAAAAGTTTTGAAGATAAATTTTAAAAATTATAAGGAAATAGAGGAGAAGCTGGACTGGAATTTATTCTCTCTCTGGGAAAGAATTTCTACCCAGAAGCATTACTTTATATATAATTATTTGATAGGTAATGACAAACGACCTAATGATTAGAGAAGTTGTCAGCACCATAGATTTGCCAGGAATAGAAAGCATCTGGAGCTGTATGTGGAAATAAGTGCCACAAAACCAGATTTTAAATTGAAATGTGCCAACAATGCTTACCTCACTGCATAAATTCTTGTTTCACTTCTGAAATAATCTCATATTTATGTTTTAAAAGATAGGGAAGTGATACAACTTAAGAGCTACCATCCTAAAAAAATGACTGTACAACAGAGTGTGAGAACTTTAACAAGCAATGATAAGTCACTTATAGAAGGTTCTCTAAATAATATCGCTCACAAGTGTAGTGAAAAAAGTGGTAATAATACATGAAAGACAGGAATGTACTTTGTAATTTCAGAACAACTTTATATGTCAGACTGCCAGATAAATATTTACAACACACTCCAACTTAGCTGAACTTATATGACTTCAATCAGGGGAAACTGCTTCCAGACACGAAGGTCGTGAAATATGTTATCAACTTTCCAGAGCCTGCCTTCAAAATCACATTGAAAGTGGAGAGCCACACGGCTGTCTAGTGTTATGTAGACTTAGAAACACTGATAGGAGGTTTATGAAAGACTTCCAGGGGAAAAAAATAAAATTTAAAAAAAAAAAAAAAAAGATTGTGCTGCTTTCACATTATTTAATAAAAATGATTGAAGGTTGTTCTTTAGGTATGATTCTTATGACCATGCATGGGAACACAACATCATGATACAGTAGGCCATGCGGATGGCTGAGACTTTGAACATGGATGGTAAGAATCACTCTGACAAGTGAGAACAAATGCGTAGAAAGTCTGTGCAGCAGGCCTCTCACCAGATCTGCAGTGTCAAGTTGTCTTTTAAAATAAATGTTATTAGTGCTATATCAGAGTAGAAAGGGAAAATTTACTGATTACAAAATACTGTGAATGGAGCAGAGCCCAACTAAAGTTGTCACATTATAGCCACAATCACAAGTGGCAAAGAAAAATTATCTGAGTGGTGAAAATCTTTCAAAACTTAAGGAAGAAAACATGAAGTATGCACTGTTTTTTCTAAGTCAAGAAATGTCACATTCTGAGGATATTATTATTCTTCTCCAAATTATTATTATGATCTTATTCATAAATTTAGTTAATTCACTATATAAAATTACCATGCAGGAATCCTTCTATCCTGTTAAACTAAACAGAGATAGAAGCAAACTATTTCAGGTATGACAAAACATTGTAATTTAGGCATTAGTTCACATACACTAAATTATTCAAATTACAGTTAAAAGGAGTGCTTTGGTGTTAATTACTATTTTGAAGCATCACTGGCAATTCTGAGAATTCCAGAAATTCCCTGTCATGCCATCCTCCAATTAAAATGTTTATTTTATTTTTATTTTCTTTGACGAAAAAGGATAGAATAATCTTTTGCTTCATTTGTTTGGACCTTTTTTGTTAAAGCTAAAATAGATTATGCTTTTTTTTTTTTCTTTAACCTTTCATCATCATGAATTTATGTTCATTTGAAAAATGCATAAAGAAGAGGATTAGTATATTAACTATTTATTTTCCAACACTAGCTAATTTATTACTTCTTGCACACTAAAGTTAGATATTGCTACTCCTGTCTTACACTACAGAATACTTTTGGATGTTTCAGTTAGTACTAGATAGTGATGTTCTTGCTGAAAGAAAGACTATAAATCAGTAAAATGGTAGCAATTCCCACTTTTTTTTTTTTTTTTTGGGGGGGGAGGGGGGACAAAGAGGGAGGAGAGTTCTTTTCTCAGAAATTAAAAAATATCATTAACATTGTTATATTTATAAATCCATACACACGTTGATGAATTTAGATATGTTACTGCCCAAATGATCTGAAACGCTTACTATGTCCTACAACAATGTGGTATGGTACTGCTAACATGGCGAATTTGCCAGTTCTCAGCACATAAAACACTGCATACACTATACTTGACAGGAGGAAAAAAAAAAAAAAAAAAAGTAAGAAAAGGCATAACCACAGCATAACCACAGAGTATTTCCTCACATTAGTGTACTTTGCATCTCTAAATTCTTTTAAATAATGTGGAATGTGTGTTGCTCACCACAGCCATATGAAACCCTCGCCAACATCCAGCCAAATGTTCTGAGAAACACAGCTTGGGATGACTACTGGTACTCAGAGTGCTGTAATAGTTACTGGTCCTAATGCACGCGAATGAAAAACAGTGCCAAGGGCTAAATGGATACTTTATCAGAAGTGATACAGGATGGGTTTTGCAGGTGAGTTAGGGAATCATTAAACAATCTTTGGACAAATGAAAAGATGGGCAAGATGTGCCTACTTAGCACAGACATTCAGACAAATTGAAAGCTCTTTTCTCAACAATCCTGCTTGGCTCTCAAGTAAAGTTAATTGATTTAATTTAAAGCATTCCAAAGAATAGGACTGGGGGGAAGGAGTTGAGGCATTTTCCTTTTTCTAAAAGAAATGTTGTGAACAAAAAACAAATTCACTTTTAGCCTAAATCTGCCCAATAACACTTCAGTGATTTTGTCTACTATTGAAATAGAAGCACATCACCTGCATCTGTTATGTCATTAACCAGTGACCAGTGCATTAACTAAATGCATTTGTTATGTAATTAACCAGTTCTAAAACCAATTCACCTTAAGTTTACTATAGTCTGCATTCTTTAACTGCTTTTATGTACAACAGCAACAAAGATTTGAGTATATTTAACTTTTTCTTTTTCTTTTTCTTTTTTTTCTGTCCCATAACCTGTTTTATTTTAACACTAACTGTCAGAAGAACAAGATACTGTGAACCCCCATTGCTGTCTCTTGCTGGTGAGATAATCAATGATACAGGCCTGTTTCTCTTATCTTTGGGGAGTGTTTAACAGCACAATGTGAGTTCCATTTTGATTTGTGACTGTTTCTTCTGGGTGGCCCAAACAAGCCATGGAAGGTGTGAACAAACAGCTGCTGCTTTTATAAAGGAATTTGTTCTGGGTCTTAGGTTTTATTTTGGAAGCAAGTAGAATCTTGGGATTAGAGCAAATCAGATCTTGGGATCAAGCTGTGGCCTGCACATCTGATACCATCTATTTTGAAGGGGATTCTGTCATCCAAAACCAAGTCTGTCTGGAACTGGTTCATCCATGTAATAATACCAAATAGGATGCACTAGAAGATGTACTTCCTCTTGTAGCCTAAACAGTGTAATATTTAAAGAGATAATGGGAATAGTCTAATGACACCTCAGAAGTTAAAAAAAAAAAAAAAAAAAGAAAAAAAAAAGACATAAGATATTTTCAGATGTTTGGCCTCTCTCAGAACTCTTTAAAAAATAAAATAATAAAATAAAAAAGGCATAGCATTAGTCACTATTGCTTGTAATAGCATGACATAAACAATTCAATTAAAAGAATACCACTGTACACAAGAGGCCTTAGGTTTCTGAAATGTTATATTTAAATCATTTCAGACATAGTGAAGAAGGAGGCAAGAACACTACTGTTGGAAATCTCCTCTGGGCCTGGTAAAGTATCATGCTGCATCAAAAATACTTGCAACTATGACACCATTCATTGTTTTTTATAGAAAGATAAATACATTAACAGATTGAACCTGGTTTTGGTTGGTAAGGCCACTGTTGAATTAAGTACATTTCAGCTGAAGGTTTTAAGCTCCCAGATACTCAGGAAAGTTGATGACCTACAAGAATATGTAGAGTATGCATGGTGCTGAAAGGCAAGAGAGTGAAGTTTGACTCTATTAAGATGGATGTGGAGTGATTGATAACATGTGTGAGAATGTAGATAGGGGTTTTGAACACGGAAACAGAGGAGACAGAGAGTGTATTTTTACTCGTTCCTAAAACTTCTTTTCTGGAGACAGAAAAAACAGTCCAGATTATTTGTACTCACCTCCATTTTACAGTCATATGATTTTTTAATTTATATATTTTTTAATTTATGAATCCAAAACCTAACCTAGAGCACTGGAAACCTATGACTTGAAGAGATGTTGACCAAAACTATCATGAGGCTCTCATTTGGTATAAATGAATCATGTTTCTGTTGTACACCATCACAAAACAGCTGTCAACATCCTATAAGGATATTACTTTAAAACCAAAATTTGTTGGTGCTCTTCTGCCTTTTTACAGAACTATCCTTTAATTTTCTCTGCACAGAGATCTTCCCAGAAGACTGAGGAAACTGATTTTTACATAAATACACACATAAAAAGATATTGTCCATCTTCTAAACCTAAAAGTGCTGCTTAGAAATAAAACCATGATTACTGATTAAGTGTGAGGTAAGCCATTTTAAAATGCTGTGTCTTAGTCTTCTGACCATAAAGAAGGACCAATGTACATGTTTATCCTGAAACCAACGTTTTTAATTTATTGTAATCAGAAGACTCTCAATCAACAAATGGTAATCAGAATTTCACAATTTTACTCATAAAGTAAACATTAGAAGATATAGAAGCAAAGGATAATATACACAGTGCAGATCAGTAATTCACAAATTTCTAGTTGTTATAACTACCCATTTTTCAGACCTAATTTTTCAGCGTGCTTTTAAAAGCTTTCATGTGTGTTGCTGCCCATTTTCTTCAATGTCTTTGTCAGTAAAGTCTTCCCCTACAAACATTTCCAAAATTCTTCATTCACTGTAATAGCAGGTTTGATGCAAACACATAAATAGTCTGCATTTATTGCATAAAAGAGTCTTACTGAGAGTTACAGACTGGTTGTTAATATTCAGAAGGCAGGAAAGGGCACTGATCTAACGAAAAATCATTCCTCGTTAACCATCATGATCTTCCACTCATTTCTAAACAAACTTACTGGGTTTTATTATTCTTAACATTTTCCTCCATCATAAATTGACAGAAAAATGAACATATTAAGTAGATTTCAGTAACTTTTTGTATTTCAAGACATGAAAAAGAATGTTTGGAAAATACTCTGCAACCATTTGCTAATTCTTTGTTCAGATTTTTCCTCAAGAAGGTTTCAAGTTTTCACCCAATGTTTTCTATTTTATAGCCACTGCCTCATGGAAAATTTACTTTAATCTTCTTTCCATGCATTGGAAACTATTCTCTGAAAGTTGATAAATATTGTCTCTATTTATAGTTAAGGAGATGGCAAGAAGAGAAGAATCAGGAGTTTCATAAGTGCTTGCTAATTTTGAATGTCCAACTTCAGACACATTATGAAGACACATTAAAAAGAGCACTAAGTAATCAGTTTATCTGAAAAATCATACCATTTTGACTGGACATTGAATAACCTGAGTTTTGAAGTCACTCTGAGCATAAGGTCAACATTTCCAGGTGGTTTCCACCTGGAAAACTTTCTTAAACTTTGATTTCTTCATTGAACATTTAAAGTGCTTATCTATCTTTGTTTCTGTTTCAAGGCAAATGCTTTTGGTATTGCAGGAAAGGGTGGCTTGTTATGCTCACTTTTGGCACCTCACTGCTGCTGCTCTTCATCTCTCTCTCCTTATTGCAGAGCCTTCACTAGCCCTTCCCTTTCCAGCTTCCTTCGACAGGCTGAAGAAACCCATATACATTTCATGATAGAGGCCAGCATACAACCATTGTCCCATGATTGTTTCTAGCTCTCTGTGGTTACATTCATCATCTCTGGGATATGTTTATTTTTTTGGTATTGCTTACCTCTTCCCCTTAATATCGTCATCTTACAATGAAGCTAAGGTCTGTTTACATGTGCAAAATATCATTGTTACACATGAACAGACCTTTAATTTGTTGCCTTCATCCTAACACAGGCAAGTAGATTTATGAAAGCACTTCTTGTTTGGTCTTTATGAATTCTCCCCCAGCTGAACATTCTTTTTATGATTTTCCATGTTTTGCTTAAGTCACATCATATTATATTAGAAAATTTTTGGCTTCGTTTCATAACATTGAAGCTGAAAGGCTTCATAAATTGATTTATGATCTGTAAAAATACTTAGCCACCATTTCTGTGTGCATTTATTCATGTATGTGCATGTATATGTACATGCATTTCATATACATGTTTGTATGATATCATTACAGTATGGCAAGTGTCCAGGATCTGAAGGTTTCCAGCTGTGGTATTGTTTAGATCATTAGCCAAAATACACTGCTAGTATATACATCAATAGCCCAATGGGTTGAAACACACTCTGCAGTAACTCTCTTACATCTGCTAACATAGATACTTCCTAGTAAAGCTTATGTATAGCACTACTCTCTGAGAAAGAAATGGAGGAGGAGAGAGAAGAAAGTAAAAGCAAAAGTGCACAGTACTTCGTCTAAGCAAATTGCTTCAGATCTTTCTACTGATTCCAACTTGCAGATTTCACTAATCTTTTGTGGAGGCAAAAACAGTTGGCACATTTTTGTCAGGGCGAAATAAACAGAATGTTTTTTTAAGCAAAGAGCATATACATATTTTTAAAACCTCTTGGCATGATGAAGAATGAGACATCAGGGAAATGGAAGTGTCTGTTTTTTGTAAAATTCCTCTTGTTCCTACATAGATCCTTCTCTGACCACAAAGGTTTACATGAAAAAAAAAAAAAAATAATAAAAAAAAATGGAAGCATAAAAAATTCTGTTACAGCTGCTCCTGTCTCCCTGTCTCACAGAGATAAACTTTTTCACAAATATGTCCTGAGTCTTAGTATAAATTATTTGTTGTTGTTTTTTCTTTCTTTCCTCTCTTTCTTTCTCTCTTTCTCTCTTTCTTTCTCTTTCTTTTTTTCTTTCTTTGTCTGGCAGCAGAAGGATTCACTTCTGAAAAATAAAACACAATTTTGCCTAAAAATAAGTAGGAATAGTTGGGAGTCAGACGTTCTACTTTTCATCCAGAAAAAAAAAAAACATCCTAGTTTATTCAGAGTATCTGAATGTTAATGTGTTTATCTGATGTTTATGCTGCTCTGAATTTAGAAAATTATTGAAAACTGGGTGAAATTTTTGTATTTTAAATCCTTAGGAGATAATCAAGCAGAGATATTGCTTTTCTAAATGTAAATTTCTTTGTACCTTTTACCTAAGCAATGTCGTTCTGTATCCTTGTATTTCTATACTTTTGCTTCTTCAGTTTTACCACATTCCAAAACTTTTAGCATGTAAATTACTCTGCATTCAGTTTTACATGTGAGAATGCAAAAAATACCAGCTGTTACAGTAGCTCCTCACTGGGAAAGATTCTTAAGCAGATGATGGTCAAATGCCTGTCCCAAATTCCATTTTTAATTACTTGAAGGAGAAAAATTTGATACACTTTGACCATTGCTACACATATATCTCAGTGTTGGCTTTGTTATTAAAATCCAAATGACATCGTATAGTACGTAGAACAGAATATAAAAAGATAAATCTTAAGATAACCAAAACACCTTAAGAGTTTAAGTCCCAATTTCAGAATAAACTGTTAATTTATAAGTGGCATTGAGGTTTGGACTTTATGGTGAAACTTCTACCTGTTTATTAAAACATTTCCCTTTCTGAATAAGGCCTTACCATCTGATTATTTTTAACTGACCTGAGTCTATCAGCCCTCGAGGTGTAGGTAACTACAGCGCCAGATCCCTGAGCAGATCTTAAGAATTTGATGCATCTTCAAGAAAGTATTGGCAATTTGAACTGTAGAACCAGTTAAGGTGGGCTAGGCAGACCTCATCTCAGTTGTCAAAGCCTGGGCTCAATCTGCAAGCCTGGCAGTCAGCTAACTTAGTAGGAAACACTAAATATGAAACTTGAAAGTGCCATTCTTTATGCACACACATCTACCCTGCACACAGGCCTGCCAGGACAACTGTGGACAACTAAGTCCACAATAAATATTTAGAAATATCATTTTATTTTAAATAACGTGGTTTTGTGGTTTGGTTTTATTTTGTTATTTTCATTGTTCTGGCTCTTCACATCATAGAACAATTTTTTTTCTAAAAACTTTGTGTACATTTGTCTCAATGACCTATGACCAGAAGTGATGAGGAGAACTGTAGAAACGAACCTAAAACACCAGTGAAATTGGGTCTGTCAGAGACAGGTCTGCTGGGCATAAAGTTTGAACGTGATTATATTCTGGCTACACAGTATTGTAAATGTTCTAATAACAGCTTTGGCACAGCCACACATTCCCATCCTAATTTAACTTGTCAGGCTCATCATAAAGGGAACCGTGTACATTTTACTTTAAATTTCTGTATATCATACAGAAAATTAGACCAATTCCATGTGAGAAAGTAACAAAATGGTGGGATAAAGCCACAGCTCAGTCACATCATTACTTGGACTGAGGTTTCAGACAGGCAGTAAAAAGTGCCTAATTTATAATAATAGAAAAGCAAGGTATTATTCTGCTGAAATATCCTTTGCTCAGGATAAATGCCCAAATGACAAAAAGGACGATGAAATCCTATTAAAATATGGATGTCCTACTGGCTTCTGTGTGACTTCTGTAAGCTGCATGCAATGATCCCTACAGAGATCATTTCAGTAGGTACATACAACTCTATGTTTTATTCACTACTCATTTTCAAATAGTAACATCACAGAGATCTCATACTAACTTCTAAAATGATTTAATATCATAAGACAGGATTTCCCTGCCAGAACTTGAGCATGTGCAGTTAAGACATCAATGTGTGGTGTATACAGTCTCCCATTATAGTTCATGGAGAAAAATAACCATTTCTGGCAAATCATTTCATCTTGAGATAAGCATATTTTTCTTCATTATTTAAGCTTCTTACAGCCATTATTCCTTCAATAGAGAGATATAGAAGTGTGTGTTCATCTGCAGGGCACAGAGGTACTGGAGGCAATTTTAACAAAGGCATTTAAACAAATGCTCCTAATTACCAAGTTCAGGAGAAATTAGGTAGGTAGAGAGATTATGTTTGCCTAAGGTTAAGCTGTGAATTTAAATCTTCTTGTAGTATCTGTCTTTGGCCTGTGGTCATACAAACAATTTTTGGCAGAGCAGGGAAGTGACATGAATTTTTCAGGTTTAGATTGGTACTAAAACTACTAGGTCATCCATCTTCTGTATTATCTCTCAGTTTGGTCTAGCTGGTATTTGTTCCTTAATGTTTATTTGGCTATTTCCTCTGTGTTGCTGGAGTCACTGCTTATGAGAAACTCTCTTATACATTATTCCTTAACAAAATCGTTCCTATTGCAAACAAATTTTTTGAAAAGTGGTAGAGATATCCCCAAAGAGGTTTAGCACAGCCTCCTTCCAGCAGGCTGACAGGTTTTCCTTTGTTTCCACGTTTTTTCTTCCCTGGCACTGTAAACCTCCTTGCTAAATTCAGGTACTCTTGAAGCATCAGTACTCATCAACATGATGGGATGTCAGCACCCTGGCTGAAAACCCTGAGAGGAGGCATTCAACTATATACTATATACTATATTCTATATTCAACGATATATAAGTGGGACAAACTCAGAAAGTTTCAGACAGACAGAAAGAAAGACAGACAGATGAGCTTGTACAGTTTTAAAAGACATCTCATTGGCCAATAAAGGGGCTGTTCTCAAAACTCACACTCATATCATTATCAGCCCATTACCCATTTGGAGGAAAGAAAAGTGAATTCAGGACTAACACACATTGTAACCTTCAGCTCTCGCCTTGTTCCAGGACTGATATAAATTGTTCATCAGATATGAGATAGTTCTCTTTAGAAGCTGCATAGCTGCAATAGTGCAATGAACAAACATATCCGTCTTCTGACTGGAGCTTGTTAGTTCCAAAATGTAGTGTGATGCTAGCACATTATGTGTACCACATAATGTGCAGCACATGAAATGGCTGGCTTTTGTCTCACTGTCTTAGAACACGGGCAAAATTTCCTGTGTTTGCCCACACCCACCAGTAAACACATGTCCTTGCGGTCATGTCTTTGCGCCAGTCCGACAGGCTGGTGTCCTGCAGAATGGCAAGGTGAGGGTTCAGGTACAGCACACATGTTGCACTTCCCAAAAACTGAGGGGAGAAAGGATTCAGCCATGCTTCTTGCTGCTCACGCTGGGATTTATGAAGCCAGTAGCCCAAGAAAAAGACAAAGAACAACAATGTGTACAGATACTTCAGGCATATCTACACAGATGAGAAACCTTTGAACATTTTGAAGCTTAAACAGTTATTTAGATCCACAGTGTTGGTTTCATGGCTATTTTGTGATACTAGACCCAATTCCAGATATTCAGAGAAAGACGCTAGTTTTTTATTGTTGTTGTTTTTCCTAAAAGGATTATCTATTTCATCACAGAATATGCCTAAAAGCTGATTACCCTATAAAATATATTTTATATGTTTGTATGTATAATATATTTTATATGCTTGTATGTTAAAGATGAAAGGATGAAGCACTGATATTTATTTTCCTTCTTTCTTGCAGCTCACTGCTTTTCCATTCACATTTCATCTGTCCATTGGGGAAGAAGCAGTGGTGCCACATGGAACTAGACAACTGAAAAAATAGGTAACCCTTCAACAAACGTTCATAGCCCAAAGCATGTGAGGGATAAGTAAGTTTAGAAGTATCATCCAATTATTTTTTTTTTTTGTGAATTGTGTGTCTACTAATGTAAGGCAAGTAGTCTCAGTGGGGTGCAGGGGGGGGGGAGGGAAGGGAAATGGGAAATTTCAGTCCTTGACAGTTGTCATGGTCTTGAGAAGTAGTAGGCAGGAGTACCTTTGGGACTGCTTCCCAACTTTGTGAGGTAAGACACACCCTTACCTACTCCCACCCCCAAAAAAGAAAAAAGCTCCCAGTTCCTCAGAACCTACTGTGTCTAAAAAGACAACAATATCAAGGTTACCAAAATCTCTCTGTATTTTCCCCTCCAAAATGGTTTGGACATTATATTGCTGTGGGGTATGACTTGAGGCAAAACCTGAGATAGCACTTTAAGCATCCATTAGCTCCAAGAGTCTCCAGAAGCTGAGTGCCTAAACTTATTTGCCCTAAACCATAAACTATTTTAAAAAAATATTAAAAAAAAAATCCTTTTAAAGCATCAACTACTAGGTAGCTATCGAAAGTAGGAGGCAGTCAAACATGGACTCTAGATTCAAGTACAACAGCTCTTGCTTTATATTTTTATGGAATTTCTTCTGGAAGTTTCCTCAGTTTTATATAGTTATTCAGTGTTTAAAATAGGAAATGAATCACCAGAATCTCTGCAGTACATTGGAAGAGGCACAGTTTGGGGAGAGGGTTAATGTTTTAATTTTATATCACATGGTGAAGTATTCCACATTTTTAAACCATAAAAATGATTACAAGGTTAACACTGACATTTAGACTTTCTTTTATGGGAGAAAAGTCATACAGATTAACCACAGTTTGGAGCCAAGATCAATTTTGGCTTATTGAACAACAAATAAGGTGATGTGGGTCTTTGTTTCTGCTTCTTAGTTTTCATTTAGTTAAATTCCTTTGAAATGCAGCAAATATCAAAAAGAACTATGAATTACACACCCACAAACCTCCTCCCAATTTTTAACACTGCATTGAGGAGAGTAAACTGCACAATAAAAGTTTAAAAGTATTTTTAAGTTTTAAATGTAGTGAATTGCTGTTACGTATTTCACTTGTCAATTTTTTATATTATCTATTGCAACAAGAGGGTCAAATTATGCTAGATACTGTCATACAAATGCACAGTAAAACAAGAGTCTTTGCACCTAAAGCTGAGGAGTTGATGCTTGGACATACACCACATACACCACATCTTCAGTGACCAGCTGAAGAGTAATTAGTATCCAAAACTGAGCTTTGACAGAGCAGTGTTTGAGAAGAATTAAGTGAAAAAATGAGGTAAATGCAAGGCTAAAAATTGACTGAACATTCAGAATCCATGATTTACTGCATTCATTTTTAGGAAGAAATATACAGTGCATGTGGTCCTAGCAATCTTTGGAGGGTTTACTAGAGGGTTACTCTAAGATGAAGCATATGATAGAGCAATAGAGAGAATCTAAAAAATACTGTATGGTGTATGTCAAGTGAATTAAAAAATAATGAAAATTATATAATATTGTAAAATATTCTATATGGATGAACTGAGATATATCTGTCAACTGCTATGGAACTATACACTTTTATATTAATAATATAAGTATATTTTGCACTGTAGTGCTAAATATAAACCAGGCACCATGCAAGCTGTTTTGCCACCCATTCAGCTTTGCCAACAAGTGTCAGCAGTGACCCCCACAACACCCAGTGCCTAGGGCCTCTCTTACACAGAGAATGCCAATTATACTGAACTGTGGGAGCACTTATACTGTGGAGAACGAAGGCTAAAACAAGACCCACCGAGCTTATTTTCACTTGAGATCAAAGACAGAATGTGAGTTCAACTCTCCAGACATCAAAGACCAGCACACAAGCCCACTGTGCCACCTCGACCTGAAATTATGTCCTTATTATGTACAGTGGGAAGTGTACAGCTTTTATCTCTTGGTGTAAAAAATTCCATTAGCTAAAAGTATCAAATCAATGTAAATAACAATAATGAGAATAATAGTAATCATCATCTGGACTTGATCAGTAAAAATGCTAATTAGAAAGTATTGTTTCCACTCTGCCAAGATTTCATGTTAAGTAGACTATGAAAATGATTGAGTCAAAAAACCTTACTGGCAGACAATGAAGTCAGTATAATTTTCTTTTTAATAGAATTCGATGACACTAACTGACTTAAACTTCCCATGGCCTTACTGTTTTATATACAGAGACCTCAGAGCTGGCTTCCAGTTAAACCTACCTCACTAAACCTACGATTATGAACAATTGTAGAGTTATTTCAATGCTCACTGAAACCATCAGAAAGGCCACCCACTGCTCCAAACAATGGTGGAAGCAAAAGATGGTTTCACAGATGTGGCTGGTATATGCTTCTGTTCATCATTCAAGTTTTCTTGAAAACAAGTACACTGAAACAAAACAGAGTGAAGACCTCTCTAGTGCCACTAGAGCAGTGCTAGATACACAATGTTTGGATTTCCAGAAATGAAAAGGCAGCTGTTTTTTTTTAAGCTGAGGGAATGGCTAAACCATACATGGAAGCAGAAAATGTGCAAACATAAATCATGAGTTAGCCCAACTTTGCCTATGAACTTGACAATAAACAGCAAATCGCTGATGCCACTTTGTCATGTGACAGTAAGAGGAACAAGTTCAGAGTATACACTTATAGCTAGTCTAATGGCATTTGAACTTTTTTATCATTATTTTATTTGGGACACCGTATGAAAAATTTTCAGTAGGGGTATAGACAATTAACTAGAGAATCATCCTACTGGTGATAGAATAGTTCTTAGTTCTCCATAGCAGACTCCACAGAGGTAATGAAGCCTGTAAAAACACGAGGACTGGAAACTGAAAAATTAATCAATGCATTGATGTAATCAAGTTTTCAGTTCCCAAAATATACTATGAAAAATAACCAAATATAACCACTGGAGGGAACAGTGGATATCATAAATCATGCAGGCAGGATAGGTATGCCACACTAAAATATTTTCTGTTAACGTACCATGACTATGAGCTCTTGGTAAAGGACCGAAGAACTGCCTGAAACTTTGTGAATACCATAACCCATCTCAACACATCTCCCGTAATTAGAAAAGGTAGGCTGTTATCTACTTGTGGACTAAGTTGAGTTATGAAAGTTATGTCTAGTCTAGGTACCAGGGACACAGGTGTTGTGTACCCTTAAACAACCATACCAAGGACCCAATCAGAACAAACTGTACCTTCTTTCCAATGAAAAAACTGAGCTTCCCACTATGGAAGCAAAAGTATATGGGGAAGATAATATGTACAGTACAAACCAGGGTCTCACAACATAGGGTTGTGTGAAAGTGCTCCAAGGCTCTGAGGCTTAGATCTAGTAACACAAAATTGTCTTTCCCACCTGCAAGGGATTTTCACTTGCAAACTGTAAAATGATTTTATTCTGAAACATCAGACAGAAGTAAACCTAGTCTACCCATAGAACTTCAGCAACCCATAGTCCAGATCCCACATGCAAACTCACTTTTTTTTTAATTCTGGAAAAGCTATACAAGGGGAAGCATAGTGAGCACCAACAAATATGTTTATAATCTTCCTTTCAATCACCATGAATCTCTGTGCTGCAACATGACAACATCTTTTCTGACATGGTAGGCTGATTACAAGGGGTTACTTTCACTCTTTCTGACTTGTGTTCAACTGGATGCTTGGTATTTGCCAAACACTGAGCATTTCATACCTCTCTCTGCAGCTGGAATTGAACAAGGATCATAAATTCAATGCTGTTTGCTCATCTTCTGTTGAACAAGTGTATGCATGATACACTGTGATAAACAGTTGTAGCTAATAAAAGCTGGAGGACTAAATAAACATAAAAACTGAATTGCCCTTTGAGCCATAGAAGGCTTGCCTCCCAGGCTGTAGGACCCATTTACAAGTAGAAAGCAGTCAGTCATCACATTATGCCCACACACATTGTATGTGAGCCCTGACCATATTTAGATATTAAGAAAATATATATGTATTTGAACAATTCACTGTATGTATTTATAAGTACAGAAGGAAACAGTATCTTTGAATATATATATGAAGTACTAGAATTTCAAAAAGAAATTATTCAACTCCATTTTTGGCATTAGTCTGTTTCTATTACTGTATTTTATTAAATTTTTATATTATAATATTCCTATAAAACTTAATATTTATAAGAAGGTGCCAGTGAATTAAGACTCCACACAGAATTTCATTAAAAATCTTTGTTTTTTTTCCTGTCCTATGAAAATAAATAACCATTTCTTCAAGTGGCCCAAACATTGCTATTTAACAATACCCTTTGCCTCTCTGGAATAAAGCTACCTTCATTGTGTTTTGAAAATTTCCACTCTCCAATGCCTGTAAAACCAAAAGCATGTACTGAAAACACTTCATTTTTTTCTTCCAGATAAGATCTTAAAGAATAATGAAACATAACTTAAAAAATAGCTGTTTAATAACCACCAGATTACAAAATATCAAGAAAGAGGAGAGGAGAGGAGAGGAGAGGAGAGGAGAGGAGAGGAGAGGAGAGGAGAGGAGAGGAGAGGAGAGGAGAGGAGAGGAGAGGAGAGGAGAGGAGAGGAGAGGAGAGGAGAGGAGAGGAGAGGAGAGGAGAGGAGAGGAGAGGAGAGGAGAGGAGAGGAGAGGAGAGGAGAGGAGAGGAGAGGAGAGGAGAGGAGAGGAGAGGAGAGGAGAGGAGAGGAGAGGAGAGGAGAGGAGAGGAGAGGAGAGGAGAGGAGAGGAGAGGAGAGGTATCATGCAGTTTGAGCTATGTACCCCTAGGCTACAGAGTGGGTCATGTACTAGCAGCCATGGTTCCCAGGACTACAGCTAGCATAGCCCATCCTAGGTAATCATGGCAAGAAAGAGTGACTGTGCTTCCTAGGGGAAGGGACAGCTGTCAGATCCCTGTTGACACTGATAGCATTAAGGCATAGAAGTTGACCCTGCAAGTAGTCATTGAATAGGGCAATGCTTCCCATTACAGTGGAAAGCAGTTCAAATAAGTCACAACTAAGTCATTTGGCTCAGAAACAGAACACAAAGAGGTTTACATGTGTAAAACTAAGTCTTCTACCTGCAGCTGATGGCAGGTAAGGCAGATTGAAGTTAGGCAAATCAGCTGAACATAGCAGCTTCTATTTTCCCATCAGAAAAATTTTTGGTTCCAGTAATACACAATATAGGCAGGAGTGCCAGGACCTCAGCCAGAGCGAACACACTGGCACAGCAACGGATTAGCTGTAGTCAGACTAGCTTTGCAGGTTTATAGCAACTGAAAGTCCATGTTGGTTCATAGCTTTATGCCCAAAAGCCCTGAAATAGCTCATTCTTAGCACAATTATAAGGTGGATGGAAAAATTCTTGGTGGTCATAATTACTACACCTTCAACAAATGAAAACCAAAAGTTATTTTAATCTCTTATGTTAATCCTTCACTCAGTTTTGCTTTCTGTCTAAGTAATATTGTTTTAATACTTGTGCCAATGGTTGCCTAGCCAATATTTAAAAAAATAAATAAATAAAAAAAAAATCATAGTCTTTGCCAATATTATATTAAGAAGGACATCTAAGAAATGCAAACACTTAGTAGACTTTTATGAAAAGTGATGTCTGTCCAGTATCTCATACCACTGGATAAAAAAAGAAAACAAACTAAGAACTAGACCTCTGGGGTACACTCATATTTCATTTGACAAAGATACTCACTCTTTTTCCTGAGAAATAATGTATATGTATTATCGTTATTTGTTTGCAGTCACCCAAAAATAGTCACATTATCTTCCACTGACCTTATAACAAAGGGCTAACAGTCTAGATCCTACAAGACAAGGACAAAGATACATGAACATACAGAAAATTAGTAAAGGAGGAAAATGATGGGTGATGATACTGTGGTCATGAGTCTAGCCAGGTCAGTAAACATATCCAGCTACTTCATTGCTTTTTTTCCTTCCCTTTCATGTCTTGTAGGCTACATAACTGTGTATTGATTTGGAATTTGTTGAAAGTTAAAACTCTTAACTGATTTTCCAGAAACAAGGAGTTGCATTTAAACTATTTTAATGTTCTCAGAAATAAATAGCAAGAGACAATACAAATCAGCAAAGAAACAAAATGTGGCTTAAATGATAAAGAGTAAATCCCATGAAAAAAAATGGTGCTTTGATTGGAAAGCAGTCTGGATGGAGATGCCTGGAAGATACAGATCTATTGAAAGCCTAAAGGCTCAGCCTCTGCAGCCTTCTATAATGCAAGGCAGGGGACTTAAATATGAGAGGGCATTTCTTTACTGTGAGGGTCACAGAGCACTGGCACAGGTTGCCCAGAGAAGTTGTGGAGTCTTCTTTTCTGGAGATATTCTAAACCCGCCTGGATGCCATCCTGCACAATGTGCTCTAGGTGATTCTGCTCAGCATGGGGGGTGGACTAGATCTTCAGAGGTCCCTTCCAACCTTGGCCATTCTGTGATTCTGGAGGGGCTTCATCTGACGTTTGCCTATATTTTACCAACACCTCACTCAGAACATACTGCCTAGGTTTAATGCCTTGATTTAATAATAATAATACTCTGATCAGAGCTGTTTTTATCATATTTTCATTCTTTCAAAATAGTGGGACAAGATTAAAATGTGAAGTTTAAGGTTTAATACTTCCTCACGAATTTCCATTCATGTTAACCTCAACAAAAGATTCTAAATTGGTAGTTTTCTTCTGAGATTCATAGCAAATGGCACAGAAATACTTGACTGAACAAGTAGAAGAATGAAGACAGTGCTAGAGAAGACATGTTTAACAGCTCAGAATCATGGAAGAGACAGTAAGGGCTGCAAGAAAGAACCTTTCAATAGAAGACAGACAACTTGTGTTTTGTTACAAGGGGAAGGTAATAAATCTGCAGTAACCCTCTGCAATATGAGGGTGTAAAATATGTTAGGGAACAAGGTCTGCATACCAGCACCAAATTAAATTTATTTATTTATTTATTTATTGTAAGTTGAATGTTTAAAAGCTGTGAGAGCTAAAACTTAAGATTTTGTTTCCATATGGATGAAAATGAAATGTTCTTCCCAGAGATGGATGGTTAAAGCTACAGCTTTGTACCTGCAGCTCTGGAGAGGAAGTTGAGTTTAGCACAAACCCCAGTTTACAGGCATAAGGGCCAGGAAGGACAGAGGTGATATCATACAAAGATAGCAAAGCAAAGAGAAAATGAATTATTAAGAATTGTGTTTCAGACATTCTGAGTTTACCCTGATATTGAAGAGCTCTGAGAAAACTGGCCAAGAATTTAAATTGGAGTGGAGGACTGAACACAGTTGAGTCATTGTAATAAAGATGATAGCTGGAGTGTTGTTTGCAAAGAAGATCCACAGGAGGGAAAAAGAGAAGTAGGATTAAGGGATAAGTCTGGTGAAACCTCAGAAAAATTTGTAAGGAAGGCATGCAGGCTCCCTAGAGAAACAGTAGCAGCAAATGTTCTTTGAACATACCGTTGTAACCTTTGTTTGAAAATTCAAACTTTTGTTTAAAGAAAGACAATGAAACACAGCTGAATATAAATAAGGTCTATTATGTAGTAGCTGAAGATAATTTCTGAGATCTAAAGGATGGCTCTTAACAAATAAGTTCGTAGCAGTATTTGCGTCAAACTATGAGCAACAAGGCAATTGCTGCGTCCAGGCACTCATGAAATTTAATGTTATAAAAGATTGTTTCTCTTGGGCTCTCGTTTCACGTCTTTTGGTGTCTTGCAGCTCTCTTAAGCAAGTTCTTAATTCTTCCACTAAATCCAATATAGCATAATAGCACTTAAAGCTAACTTTAGACAAAGACTATAGAATGCTCTTAAATTCTTTATGTTGATTTGAGAACTGAGGGGGGGGGGAGAGAAGTGATATAGAATTTGTACTTAAGCCTGTAGAATTAATCATAGATTTATATGCCAAGATCAAGAAGTGTCTATAGAAAACTATATGTGTTCTATAAATTATATCAGTATTATCCATGTATTTTTCCAGGATAGTTCCATTAAAAGCTTATTTTTTTCCACAGTGTCATTTCCCCATCCACATTTACACATTAATTCCACCTGTTTGCAAAATGTATTTCATGAATGACAGAGTATGCTGAATATGAGAATGCAATGCAATATAGTGTGACCCTTTCATTGAGGTCAGATAGTCAACTGACATAGAATGAAAAGTTCAGATTGTACTGAGAAATATCACATCTACAGTCAATATTGAATAGTGAATTTATTTAACGTGTATTTAATATACCAATAACTCGTAATAACTTTTAAAGTACAAAATTTACAATATCTCAAGAACTGTTGGAAGGAACTATTAGGATCCCCTTATTCATTCTTAGGTTGCCCTCTACTGTTTAAGGTAAGAAATACAAGGCATGCTTTACAGGGCTGTAAAAAGTAGAGTTTGGGGAAGCTTCCGAGACTAGCTAGAACAGGAAAATAAATGCTCACACAGAGAATTCATATCTTCATAAAAATTCATTAATTTTAAAAGGTGACATCAGAGAAAAAAAAAAAAAAAAAAAAAAAAAAAACTCTCTAAAGAGAAGTTCATGATGTAGAAAATGTACTAAGTTCTGAAAAATGACCAGATTTCTAATAGATTACAAACCTCTTATTTGTCCTGTGAGTAATCAGCTATAGGAACAAATCCTGCAGCTGTAACACAATTTTCCATTCAAGTCAATGGTACAAATCTAATTCTTAGAAGCCTGACCATTCAGCTTAAAGTCTTGGCTTGGAGAATTTAGCCTAGGAATGTGGCAAGAAACAGTGTCTTCTCTTATTTTACTTGTACTTTATGCAGGTATTATTTTTTGGTATTGTATATATAAATCTAGAAGATCTAGGGGTTGTGCTACCCAAATAATTAAACTATACTGAATCCAGGTGCCTTTTGATCCTCAACAAAGTGCAAAATACTAAAGTTCTCGAAGAGTGCCCCTGGAAAGCCAAGCATTTCCAGAAGTCAAGGGAAAGATTTGTGGGTCTGGAAAGAGAGACTCCATCCTCAACAAATAAAATCACTTTCTTATGAGAATGATAATATTTATCCCTTACATAGGGTTTTATTCAACAGTCTATCTCAAAAAAGTACAAAAGCTAGCTGCAGCATTACATTAAATAAATATCCAGACCCCAGTATGGCTTTGAGAAAGCAGGTGGGTAATAACAGCTCAAAATAGTTTCACAGTGATTTTCTGCCTGTCCTTCCAATCAGCTGATTCTTAACTTTGCAAACAAGGAGAATCAAATGTATTTGGACCAGAATCAAGGAGAGAGACTGGATGTGCTTGATTTAACTGGAGCAGACAGATATGTAGGTTCATTGGTTGGCAGCAACTGTCGGACATGGGGGAGGCCCAACTTTTGGCCCAGAATAATGACCATGGACTTTCAGAGTGTTCTACAGTGTCTTTCTTCCGGGCAGGTGAAGCAGATCCCAGATAATGGGGTTTATCATTCAGCTGAGCTCATGGAAAAATGCAGCACTATTTGCTTAGAGTACTTTACGTGAGCATACTGGTCTGCTGGCTATATTGTTTGCCTCTTTAAAGACAACATAAAACTGTCAAATATTATATTTATTTATTTACCTATTTATTTATTTATTTTTGAGAAGGTAGCAAGAAAAGATCTAATGATCATTGTCAATGAAGGACTAATAGATAAAAGTTTGACTTTGGAGTGATTTTAGGAGCACAGACCTGCTGGCTGAAGCCACTAAGAGACAGGTTTCTTTAAAAGACTTTAATCATATTTGGGCTGCTATGAAAAAAATAAAATTATTGCCAAATGACTTCACTATGGAGTATGGGGGGGGCGGGGGGGGGGCGGAATCTTGAATGTTTCTTGTGCATTTTCATCAGACTCATTTAGGTTTCTTATACTTCTTTATGTTTATTGTATTTCTTCCACATTCCCTTTGGATATTTTTATTGCTCCAAATTATAGCTACATCTTGTGACCTTAACTTGAGCTTAACATAGTTTTTTTTAGGATTGTGTATATTTAGGGTCACTACCTATAAACTTAATTTAAAAATTGAATTCACATAATAAATTCTAAAGAATGTAGCGTGTAGTGATCTCTCATTGCCTTAAGGGAGAAGATTTTCTGCCTCTAAAAACACACATTGAACTGACACAGATGTGCAAGAACAATACCCACTGACTACACAGAACAGGTTCTGGAGTCCTTTGATCCTAGCCTCCCCTTTCTTTTCTAAACATCTTCAAAGGGTTGCCTCCATGAAAAAAGAAGGTCTCCCATCTTTATTTGCTGACAGACTGAACAGGAAGGGCATGTGGAAGCTTTTTAGTTTGATTTATTTAAAAGGCAAACGTAAAAGGTCTGACATGTGACATTGAGATCGAGGACTCCTCACCACATAGCTCAGTTATGTATCATGGCTAACTCAGAAGAGTAAATAGCTCACATATACAATAATTGCTTTAGTGATTCACAATTCTAAGTGACTCTTTTTTTTTTTTTCCATTTACACACTAGTCTAAGAGAATTCCAACATGGTTAAGCACTGTTTTAATTGTCCCTTTCAGTTAGAAGAAGATGAAATACAGAATGATCTTGCAGAAATATAAAAAAAGTATTATAGACTGAGACTATAGAACTCCATTCAGAGTTCTCAAACCACACTGTAAATATAATTTCCCCAAAACCAACAGAGAAGAAATTGGTAAAAAGAATAAAGTATAATGGAGAGCCTGGTCCTTCTTAATCACTCTATGTACTTCTTTACAAGAGTTCAAAGTGGATGTGGATTTTATTTTAACTTTTTTTTTTTTTAATAGTGCAGAACTGTTCAGTAAAGATTTCAGGACCACTTAAAAGTGCTTCTATTTTTGCCACACTAGAATTCTTCAAAATGTTAAATTCATTATAACTGATAATCTGTATTTTCACTCATTTTACAAATGGGAAACCTGGCACTTCTCTATCTTCCAAGAGCACATGGGAAACCAGCTGGTAAATGTTCCTCAAAGTGGCAGCATTTCTGAAGATAGTTTTAGAAAAACCACCAGCAACTTCACATTTCTTGAAAAACCTGGAAACAGAGGCTGCCAAAGAGTATTTGCTTGTTAGAGCCCTACATTTCGGTTCTAATCTTGGTCCTCTGGTTTTACCTCCAATATAGTCAGAAGACCTTTCAATTTAGGACATGCATTTCTAGTTTGTGATTCCTTAACCACCTTTAAACCAGGTCAGTCTTGTTACTTGGTGTCATGGCAACACAGATAGGTTTATTTCAAGCAAGGTGACATTCATTGTTATTATTATTCCTGGAAAAAAAAAAAAAAAAAAGTGTATTCTGCTTTTATTTTCCTGCTGTTTATTTATTTATTTGTTTGTTTTATTATTCCCCACTTCAATGTTGCCACCATGCTTTCATGACAAAAACTGTTATTACAGGAATATATACCTTTGGCTTAGACCAGTCCCAGAGATTAATTCCAAAAATGTTTCAGAGAAACAGTAAGATTGCCTTTTATGGTATTTAGTGACTATCTGTTGCTAAACCATGTGGCACAGTTTGCTTTCTCATCCATCGCCATTCAGTCTAAGTAGCAGAAAATGTTATTAAACAGCTTATAGCCATCTAACTGTATCATGTTTCTGATTGTCAGTAAATAAAACAAACACCATGGCAATGCCAATTCTCAGAGATAGATCTGGGGAAGTTCAAGCTTCACGGGAGAGAAATCCCACTGATCTGTGAAGTTTCCAAATATTGGAACTCCTGAAATGAGACATTTGCCTAAATAAGGACTGCAGTACTGTCCTTCCCCTCTGTCCAAGTGTTATGAGACCACATCTGGAGTATTTTGCCCTTTTAGGCTTGTCAGTAGAAGGAGGATATTGACATACTGGAGCAGGTCCAGGAAGAGCCACTAAGATAGCCAAAAGGATGAAGAACATGATGTACAAGGAGAGGATGAGACATCTGGGCCTATTTGGCCTTAAGAGGAAGAGGTTAAGGGGGACACAGCTGCTGTGTACAGCTACCTGATCAGAAGATACAGTGAAGACGGATCCAGATTCTTCTTGTGAGTGATAGAAGAGAGGCAACAGACATGTTAGGAACACAGTATATAGTATATCCTAATTAAATATTAGAAAATTTGTTTTTCCATGAATACTGGAACAGGTCACCCATATTCCATGATGTGGAATCTACATCCTTGGAGATGTTCCAGACTTGATTAGACAGAGCCACGAGAAACCTGATCTAACTAGATCTGCTTTGAGCCAGTGGTCATGCTGGATAATTTTCGGAGGTCCCTTCCTACACAAATTGATGTGCAACTCCTATTCAGTGGGTGATGTTATTCACCCACCCAAGTTATCATTGTCTGAGACCCTGGGTATATTCCTGTGGATTTGAATCCTAACAGGCTAGAAAAGAACATTGATTGCAAGACTCATGGAAAAAAAAAAAAAAGTTCGTTCTAAAGGAGTTCTAACTACTGTATTATTACATAGAAGTCAGGAAATGCAATCTCTACAGTCTGCTCTATAATAAAATAAACTGAATAAATATATATATAATAAAGAATACTACCCTGGTCTATTAAAGAACAGATACATGTACATATACTCAGAGAGAACTTCACATTCTGTCTCCTGAATAGACAAAGATGCCTGTCTTTAGTCCTTATAAAAGTGTATGCAAGTTCCATAAATCAATGGTTCCTCAAAACTCAAGATTTCTGGATCACAGTTCAGAAGTTCTAATCACTCCAGTGGCTTGCATTAGGAGTTTGGACTCTAAACGGTTGGTCTGGATTTCATTTACCATTATTTACTAATTTTGCCTAAGAGTTGATATTATGGACAGAACACATGACTGTTCACATTTCTTTAATTACTAGCAAGTCTCATGGTGCATTTCTTTTTCATGAAAAAAAAAAAAAATAGCACTCTCAGGCATCTGAGAAAAGTTTGGGGGCAGCACAGGGTACAGGATAAAGAAAATTTAGCTATACAGACATAAGTTGCACCATTACACATCCCCTAATGGCTCATTTTAATTACACGCACAGATGCAAACTAGGATTCTAACCCTCAGGCTCTTAATCCTTTTCTTGGATAGAGCATGTAGTCATCCAAATCACTTATGAATGCAAAAATGAGTAAATCATGATTGAATAACTTTTGAATGCTACCTGTGGGATAATCTATCCATCTCTTAATTTTGGAAAGCTAGTTATACTCTGAGAATTCTATGCCAAAGCAAAAATGTTAACACAGATTAGCTAAACCATAAAAACAATAGAAAGATTCCTGTGCAGTGACCACTGCAAACAACCAAAAGACTCCTACTGATATCGCCAGACATTGGATTAAGTAAAAGAAAAGTGAAAGGAGAAAAAATAAGTACATGTATGCACGGAAGTAAAGGAATACAATTTAGAGAAAAAAAAAAAAAAAAAAAAAAAGCAATGATGATACTAAAAGCATGCAACTGATGTGGAAGCTTGTCAAAGGCACAGGAGTAGAAATTCTTCAACAAAACTTCAGCCGAGAGCCAAAGAATGTGGATTTATTTCACCAATGATGACAAGTTCAAGGTATCTACACAAAAATAAGATGAGTTCTGAAAGATGAACTGACACAGGCTGTGCACTTCATCTGAGGAGTGCAGATACTGTTTTTACGGGAGGATAGAATCATTCAGAATACAAAGTTATTACAGACAGAACAATGACTGCTGTAATGAAATGATGTGCAGCAGGTCAGAAGCATACAAAAGCTGTTCCTTTCAGGGAATACTTAAAGGCTTTTTTTCTGTTTCAGAGCTGATAATAAAATTGTCTATATAATGAAACAGCTGAGAACTCCCAAACACAGTATTACTGTGGAATTTATCAATTCCTTCATTGTGGAAGAAGTTCTCTTTTTTTTCAACGTGATTGATCACTCAGCAACATCTCCCTGGCTGTATATATATGGTGATCATCTTTCTGTATTTATAAATTGTCTTAGTTAAGTTCATTAGAGGACTCAGTGTTTCCAGTTGGAAGCATAGGAAATTCCACAAATTCAAGATAAAAGTAAACACTAGTATGCACTAAATGTCAATTTACAATCTGCTGGATGGCCTCTATGTTCTAGCTGGCCCTCCAAACCAGGGTGTGCTACAGGATTGTTGGACATAGAGATGTGAAAAATTAATATTATGAAGGAAGTAGGAAAGAGTTATACTTCTCAGAAAGAGATTTGGTTTTCATTTTGCAGATGAAAAAGTAACTACATCTGAATATGTTTTTAAGATTTAAATATTCTAACGTAGCAATAAGGAATTATAATTTTTATGGAACTCTACAAACCAAACTTAGTAGGGAATAAACTGACTTAATGAAGACCTAGATCTTACAGACAAATTACACTGTATTAAAAAAATAAGGTCCTAAAAGGCAACTTGAGCACCATGCTTTCTGTTTTAAGAGTAGTTTCTTTCACTTCAGGTAACTCTTAACCCTAAATCAAATTGATTTCTTATGGAAACGGGTTACAAACTCCTAGGATATTTCCAAAATTACCAGGAGGGGAGGAAAAAAAAAAAAAAAAAGTATCTTCCAGATTGGTATAGCTTTGTTTTTATATAAAACTTCTGCAGAACATGACTTCTTTTGCCATTTCCACTCAACTCTGTCCCCCAGTGAAGTCCATTTATAGACATATCCTAAAGAGTTTGAAGTAAGAACTTGCACCACATGTTTGCAGACTTTTTTTTTTTTTTTTCTTCTAATGTGAAGAATCAGCATTAGAATGTTGAACAGGACTGGCCCTAGAATTGAGCCCTGGGGAACATTGCTAGTGACCAGCCTTCAGCCAGATGTAGCTCCATTCACCACAACACTTTGAGCTCTATCCTTGAGCCAGTTCATCACCCAGGATAGCATGAACTTCTTTATCTCCCAGTTGGACTGTTTGTCCAGAAGGATGCCATGAGGGACAGTATCAAAGACTTTACTAAAATACAGAAAGATTATATCCACTGCCTTCCCTTCATCCACCTAGTTGACGGCCTTATCCTAAAAGGAGATCAAATCACTAAAGCAGGACTTTCTCTTGACAAAACCATGTTAACTATGGCCAATAAGAGCTTTGCTCTTTAGTTGACTTTCAATAACCACCAGAATAATCTTCTCTGTAACTTTTCCAGGGACTGAGGTTATGTAGTTTCCTGGATCTTCTCTCATGACGTTCTTGAAGGCAAGTATAATGCCGGTTAGCTTCCAGTCAGCACAGACCTCTCCAGAATCCCAAGTCCTTTGGTAAATTATTGAGAGGGGTTTACCTATAACATCCGTTAACTCCCTCAGCACTCTGGGATGAATCTCATCAGGCTCCATGAACTTATGAACATTGTAATGACACAACTATTCCCTTACAATTTCAGTTACCACAGATGGAAAGTCACTGCTCCCCCAGTCATGGTCGTTCAATGTGAGGTCCAGGCGCACAACATCCTGAATATTGAGGCAGAAAGAAAGGTATTAAATGTCTCTGCATTTTACTCATCCTTACTTGTTAGGAGACCATCTGTTTCAAGTATCACTTCAATGCTTTCCTTTGACCTCTTGCTGTTAACATACTTGAAAAAAAAGCTATTTCATTGCTTGACACCACACTGGCCAATGTCACCTGCAGTTGAGCTTTGGCTTTTCTTGTTTTCTCCCTATAATAGTGAACTGCAACTCTGTTCTCTCCCAGTGAAGCCTGAGCTTGCTTTCCAGAATAAATTCTCTTTTCCTGCCCTAGTTCCAGAAGTTGCCTGTTCAACTGGGCTGGTCTTCTGTGGAGGAATGGTTAAGTGAAGTAGGACATGTGGATGTTGAGCAGTTAAGAGGCAATGGGCTAGTGAAGTACCGTACTCAACTCATATGAGCCTGGGCACGTACGCAGCTGGCTGAGAGCCAATCAGGCTCAAGGACACGATGCCCTTGGGCGATCAGGAAAGTCCCTAAGGCGGGACAGGTACTAAAAGAAGGAGGAACAGACTGAAAAGCCCGGGAAGTGTTAGCCAATCCTGAGCTTAGTTTCTGCAATATGTATGAGTTGATTATGTTCGAACTAGATAAAAGGCGACTGAGCTATCCATTAAAATTGAAGTTCACTGTTCACTCATATTGAGCGTCTGTGTCTTCCTTCCATCGACAACAGTCTTCTGCCACAAAGACAACATAATTTATTGAATTGACATTAAATTAACACATTAAAAAATGTACACATTATGTGTACACCTAGAAAATTAAACGTACACCTAGAAAAACAGCAGCTCAAAAGTATTCAATTACATAACAGGTGAACAACTACATAATAAGTGAACAATTATTGAAACACAAACAAAAATGAAATTAGTAACAATGATAACCTGAAATCTCATGTATCTTAAAATGGATGTTTAATATACATGTACATATATATTTTACACAGATGAAATCTAGAGCTCTTAAACCATACAATGAAAAAAAAAAAAAAAAAAAAAAAAAAAGTACAATACAGAATCACAGAATCACAGGATTTCTAGGTTGGAAGAGACCTCAAGATCATCCTATCAAAGAAAAAAGAAGTTGATTTTATTAGCATGATAGGTATTACAGATATACAGTAGATATACTCAGATATTACAGTGACAGTTGCTGATATAGTAAAATACTTCCTCTGAGATTTTCTGTATGTTTTGTGTTTCTTTAATTGAATTCTCATCAATATTCCAATTATGGAGCCATATACACTTCACACTTATAAATATTGTGTCTAAAAAATAGATAATAAAATAACATGAATAAATAACTTAAAGGCCATGATAGAAACACCAACTATATGCACTGAGTGCACAATATTCACTAGATTAACTTCCTAGTACATTTATATTTGTAAAGCATGTTTAAATCTTTGGAGGAACTACCAGAGAAATTCAAAGTACTGTTGTTAGAAGACATTACTGTAGATGTCCCCCAAGAATTTGTGAGAAAAACAAAAACCTTAAAAGTATTTTGTAGTGTTCCTTTGGTGTTTCAATAATCTTTGAAGTACAGAATAACATTTTTTTTTTTTAGAGCTGTGATTCATAGCCATACTGTTTTATTTGGATTTTTTTATAAATCATGTTTTCTTCTAGTGATGTGACTGTTAACTCCTCTCTTATGTCAGAACAAATTGAAAACTCCATAAACAAAGGGAACTCTCTTAGGACTTGTAATTCACAGAGCACATGTTGGCATGATATATAACAGGAATAAATAAATAAATAAATAATATATATATATGCACATATATAAACAATTTCACGCTTGTCTTCTGCTGTAAAGCCTGTTGACTAGAGTTTCATGGCTTCATTTAAAGTCACTTACACTAAGCTTACACTAAACAGGGCAATGTGATTATTCTAGATAACTCTAAATGAACAATCTGATAGTTCTACATTACACAAATAGTTTATCTAAAAATCATCAGCTTGATCCTGCATTAGTCAGGCATATTTCCTAGACAATTAACCAACATTTTCAGTAGGTTAACAAGTGCAGGGACCCAGTCATTCTAGCACCTCTGAATACAAAACTAGGAGGATAAAAATTCTGAAACTAACTTGTGTACTGCTGTAATAAACTGTATCATCCACTCCAGACAAGAATACAGCTCCTGAAACAAATGTGTTATTCGGTATTTTCTCTGCTGGTGAACCATAACATACATTAGTAGTTAGCACTACAATTAAATGAGTTAATAAGGTCTGAGTTGAACAGATGCAGTGGATTATATTATAAATAAACCATTTAAAGGAATTAGTAAAATCTGTGGTAAATCTAATGGCTTTTCCATTGCTTGTTCTCTTAATTTGTAAAAGGGAAAAATACAGATGAGAAAGCAAAAAAAAATATTTTCATCACTAATAGAAAACATCCTAGCTATATCTTTACAGAATTACCTCACTGTTTTCTTATCCTTTTTAAGAGCACTGTTTGTGGTATTTTTCCTAATATATTTAAAGATTATATTGTTTATTGCTTTGAACAGGTCCCCATACTGATCCTGGTAATATGAAACAGCATTTTGCACTGCAATACCAGACTATTTTGCATTTATAGACTAGTCAAGCAGAAAACCTGGGACCTGAAAAGAAATGATAAATCAAAACTTTGATACTTTGATCTGATGAGCTGTAAAACCAGGGAAGAGTGCAAAGTTTTTATTGACTTATTGCTAAGTCAGTTGAGGTCACAAGATTAACACCTGAGAGCAGATAGTTAACTGAATAAGAATACAATAAAAGCCCAAATATTTGGATTTGCAGGAAGGATCATATAGCTCTGCAAATCTAATCTTATTTAAGTAGGCACCTACTAAACCAGCTATTTATTCACAAGTTGGAAGTTCGTGAGAAGGAAAAAGTCTCTAAATTCACTTCATCCCCATGTGCTGTTCTGAATTCACAATACACTAATCTGGAAAAAATGTTTAAAAACCTCAATGGCTGGCTACATTCATCCGTGTCTGTCTGTCTGTCTGTGAAAGTTCACTGATATTATGGAGATATATAAGAACAGAATGTGCCTAGAATGCAATATTGTTCATTGTCTAGTGTAAGTTTTAAGGGTGTACAAATGCAAGCTTAAAAGGGATTAACTTAACTCTTCCAAGACCTGCAAAGCATGTTGGACAGAACTTGTACACCAGGGGATCCCAAGATGACTGCTGAAAATTTTAACCATGGAAACTGAAGTTTGTACATTGAAATGGTTTGGGTAATGTTATGAGTCATCATAAAACTGTCACTGTGTTTTACTTTTTAATTCTACATTTTTTAATGGATGTTTAAAGTATAAATATGGATGGAAGACACCACTAATATAGATCTTCCCCAGTGTCAGTCTAGAATGTATTCATCATATTATTTTCATTTGGGGGGTAGTACCACAAATAAGTGCACTTTTCTGGCAGTTCCATGTTTCAAAAAAGTCATGTATATTTGCATGTTCCAGTTTGATCTGTACATGTAGGATCTCTTTTAATGAGTCTTTTTTCTAATCAGACCATGTGGCAAAATGATAGTCTTGTTCATACAACTTTACATTAGAAGTAATGCATATGTTTGCTTCATGCAGGGAACAAAGAGTCTATGGATGTTGGAATAAACTGCAAGGGCTGTTTACTTGAGGTTTAATTCCTGCTAGTCACAGCTGTCAATGTTGCATGTAAGTGGTATATTCCCCATTGTCTCCGAACTCTTTGTACTGTCTGTAAAATTAATACTGCTCAAATATTATATAAGCCATGCAGCTGCTAATCAACGATCTACAATTAAAGCAGTTTTAAAATGTGCTGGGTGTTATAGTCCCTCTAATTCTTCATTTGCTTTTTTTTTTTTTTTTGCATATTTGCAATTTCCTATTTTCCCTAGGAAATTTAGTACTACACTATAAGAAAATATGAGGTTTTTTTCCTCATTAAAAGTTTCCATTCACTTTAATAGTAAATCTGGGCCTGGAACTGTCTGGGCATTATCTGTTGAAGAATGATTGAAGAAATTGCCCAAACTCAAAAAACTGCTGCTTCAAAGTAGACAGGTGATCTTTCCTCTTTATTCAGCCCTTGTGAGGCCACACCTTGAGTACTGTGTTCAGTTTTGGGCTCCCCTATATAAGAAAGTCTTGGATGCACTGATAAGAGTCCAATGCAAGGCCACAAAGATGATGAAGGGACTGGGGCATTTCTCTATGAGGAGAGGCTGAGAGAGTTCGGGCAGTTTAATCTAGAAAAGAGAAGGTTCAAAAGAGATCTCATCACTGTCTATAAATACCTGAAAGGAAGGTGCAAAGAACATAGAACCAGGGTATTTTTCAGTGGTGGCCAGTGCCAGGACAAGAGGCCCTGGGCACCAACTGGCCCCACGGAGGCTCCGCCTGAGCACTTCTGTGCTGTGCAGGTGACGGAGCCCTGGCACAGGCTGCCCAGAGGTTGTGGGGTCTGCTCCTTGGAGACCTTCAGAAGTGACCAGAAGGGTGCTGGACACCCTGCTCTGAGTTTTCCTGCTTGGGCAAAGGTGGGACCAGGTGGCTTCCATGACCCCTGCCAGCCTCAGCCACTCTGGTATTCCATGACTAGAAGAATTTTTGCTATTTCCTAACTCAACCCCTGAACATCAGCATGATATGCTACCAGTCCAATTCTAAAGACCCGGTGGGGAAAAGGAAAGATGGTGGGACCTGTATGTGAAGATAAGACTTGGGCAGAACAGTGACTTCAGTATTTTTTCTCATTGTTTCTCAGAATATCAATTTAAAGACAAAAGGGAGATAATAGCAATATCAGCCAACATGTACCAGCAGCCTTCACCCTTCAGGTTGTGAGACATCTTCCTGGAATGGATGGATGTTTTAACAAAATGCTATAATAGAAATATCAAAAACCCAGTTAAGCTCTAACTCCATACTAAGCCAAAATGAGAAATGACAACATCTTGATTTAACTTACTCTTTTGTCTGTTCTGAAATTCTGACAATAAGTTTGAATTGTAGGATAACATAAGTTTTGGAACAATATAATTATTTCCACTGTCCTATCTTATATTCCAGAAGAAAGGTGCTTTTTCTTTAATATATATATATGTACTGGATGTGATGGGAAAGATCATTGCACATTTTATATCCCATTTATGCTTTGAAATGTCTATATACCAGTGTTTGCAGAGTACAGAAAGCCTAAAAAACATGACTTTTTACATTTGAGTAGTAATTCATTCACAGAACTCAGGAAAGAAAAAAAAAAAAAAAGAAAGAAAAAAAAAAGAATTAGAAGGAGGAGGAGGAGAAGAAAATATATATATATTTTTTTAATGTAGCAAATTACATATTTTTATATTTTCTCCTAAAACTAACAGAAGAAACAGGAGGAAATAATGAGCAACTGTTCCTTTAACCACTGTGCAAAAATGTCAAATGCTTTTCATTTAGCATACGACATTTTCTGCTTTTTCCACTGTTAAACAAATTACCTAAGAAAAAAAGATTTCCTATGAGTAACATCTCAGTAAAGTAAGATGTCTTCAAGAAGTTCTGCTGACTTTTATAAATGGTGAAAAAAGAAAGAAAGAAAAAAAGATTAAGCAAATTACCAGAGCTGAACAAAATTCTAAGCCAGAAAAGCCAGACCCCAGCAGACCTGCAAGAGATTTGAACTCAGAAAGTCAAGACGTCAACAAAGCCTCATGAAAACTCTCATGTGGAGCAGTCAGTGCACCACTGGAAACAGGGCTTGCATCAGTTGTGTGAGAGACATATTAAGTCAGTAGAGTTTGCACTGGGGTTGGAACATTGGAAATGTCACCATATTCCTTTTTTCACTTAGTCCCCATGTTCAAATCACTGATCTCCCAATTATAAGTACATTACTGTTTGCGTAAGAATTAATTCTTCTAGCAAGTGTTCTTATTTGAGTAGAGTAGCAGTTTGTACCATGAAGGGCTATTGAAAAGCACGCTTTGTGTTCTTTTAATTTGCTCCTATAAACACAAAAATTGGAATCAGCTGTCAGTTTAATTGAAATTAAAAGGATGAATATCACTTTAATGTTACAATTGAATGCAGATTATTTTTTAAAGAAAAAAAGCAGCAAGTTGTGCCTTGAAGAGTTTGTAGAAGATTTATTGCAAATGTACAAACCAAAAGCATTTAATGCAACCACTGTTAATATGCAATATATATTGTTTTATTTTTCATACAGCTAATTCTGGCAGATACTAATCATCCCACCCCAGACAAGCACATGTATTTAATTATCACTTTGTCTCTAAAGCTGATATAAATGCCAGTAATATAACACAATCTAAAACAATTTAAATATACTCCACTATTATTGGATCTAGACATTTTTCTTCATCTTGTGTTTAAAATTAGTTCTACTATTCTTACCAATTATTCTGATATTTTCTTGCTTGTCTCGAATTTTCCCTCAAAGAAAACCTCAGCTTAATAATGTTTTGTGACAACACGTAGACTTTTAAAATGAAAACACAGTAGAAAGCAAAGCTCATTGGGGTCAATTAAAAGAAAATTAGACAAAACAAATGCAGTTTGTTTCAACAGCCTTTGGCTAGAGTGATACCTCCTCTGCATGTAGCTACATCATTGAGAAAACACGTGCAAGTAAAATCTGGTAATAATAGCAGAGTACTCACCAGTCCTAGTTGTGTACTAGTTATGAGGTAATCTCCTCAAAACTGTTAATCCTCAAGTTCTCAATGAAGCCCATGCCTGCAGGAGTGTCTTCCTTACTTGGCATTGTAAAGGCTCTCTGGCCTTCTAGGCTCCAGAGTTTTCACGCGTATCAACTGCAGTGACCTCATGTAATCATACTCTTACTGTATTTAACTTGTCTTTCTCAAGTAACATCTAGCAGCATATTATTTTGTACTTTGCAGGTCCCATTTCTCTAAGTTTTGGTAGGACAGCATGCAGATGGCATTGAAGAGCTCTGGCAAAGTAAAACAGTGGATTAACTGCCTGCCTCAGGAACAGAGACCCCCTTGCCCTGTGGCACCTGTCCCCCACCATGGAGGAAGAAGTTTCCCTCCTTAGAGTTCTTCAAAAGCCAAATGGACACAGTCTTGGCAACTGATTGTAGGTGGCCCTGCCTGAGCAAGGGGTTGGACCAGATGGCCTCCAGAGGTCTCTGACAACCTCAACCATTCTGTGACTCTGTGACACCAGTGGGATGTTCCTGAGCCACCAGTCTGCACTGCTCTCTGAGTAGTGACTGTCCTCATGTGTATCTTCCCCCAGGCCAGTGCTCTGAGACCCTCACATGCCCACATCTCATGGAAACCCAGAGGTCATTTATACAAGCCACCTTTCCAGCAGAACTGGCATTTCCTTTATCAATTTAAAATATCACTAAAAAGGGGAAAGAAATGGCTGTGGCTGTGCTTTCTAATGGGGAGATGGGTTAAAGGTTCTGTTGTGGCTTAGTTCAGTATCTTGAGATGGCTAAGCTAGCCAGAACATCTACAGATATTCTATTTGCTTGGCATGAAATATGAGCCAAAATATGCAGGAAATATATCTTCCCCTTTTCCAAATACTTCCTTCTGTGCTGAAAAGAGTGATAAGCAATGAATGTCCTTTGATTTTACTTCTTAATGTTATTCATAAGACAGTTGTTTTTTTCCAAGAAAGGTCATATTTTGTGAACTATATGGCTGTAAGGATTTCCAAATTTGACAAGTATCCTCTCACCCAAATCATATCTGAGGTTTTCTCTGAAGCAGACAAAGCATGTGGAACATTGGTTTTATCCTGACTTCTAAGAAACCATGATTTTGATCCTGAATCTTAACATCTCAGTATGCCCTGCTATCAATGGCTACAAGGCCTTCTCACCCACTTAGCACCAGGTTATATGCCTCTTCTCTTATAGACTGGCCTCCTGGCCTCTCTTTGGCCCACCACACCATGGTAGCTAATTTCCATATTCTGGAAAACCTCTTTATTTTTCTGTGATTTGGCTAACAATCTCCTTGCCCAGCTGCTCTGAGACAGCTCTCCCTGAGATCTGGCTTTTGATTATTTCTGGCTCTAGCATGAAACAGAAGGAATGACATTCTCTCCCCAGCTTTATATAAGATTTTTAAAGGGAAAACATTAAAGAAATATTTTAACCAAAGATTTTTTCACAGTCTGAAGTCAGATATTTTATTTTTTCCTGTTGACTTTCATATGTGCTTAACATTAAAAAGGAGATAGGAAAGAAAGAAATTTTAAACTTTGCTCTGTCTCTTTTCTGTTTTCTTAAGTACATACATACATGCCTGTTCAAACAAGAGGGAAGTGAACCTTATCAGTGTGAAAGAAAACTTCACCTTTCCTGTTATCTACTGGTGCATCGTTGCATATCTTTGTTACTGTCAGCTACTTAGAGAAGCCAAATCCCTATGCTCTAGCCTAAGTTGAGAGGGCAAGTTTATCCAGTATAATATGAGCCCCCTCTGGACTGACCCCAAGGTACTAATAAGAACAAACTGCAGGTTTTGGCAAAAGTCAAGAGGGCAGAATGTGAGGAAAAAGCATCAACTTTAGCTTTCTGTAGACAGTGTCAGACTTCCAAGAACAAACCTAGCACTTTAAAGAGAAAGGCAATCTTTCCCTTTGACCTCTGTGCTGGAGTTTTGACTTGTGAAATGGGATTGAGATTTAAGCAAATGAGGATGTAAAATTACATAAAAGGTGTTTTCCTTCATCCATCATGTACCACCAATGTAATCTGTCCTTTTAAAATAAACAAATAAATGAATAAGGTGCAATAGTCTCATTAACTAAAATTAAGGTAGCTGGATGGTAGATGAACTAAAGATCTCTCTGTATGTTATAAATAAATACTTGATGAGAGGGAATGAAGATGACAGAGACAGATCCTTGAGTGGTCTACAGTGGAAGGGCAAGAGGTAATAAGAGGTAATAGAAACAAGCTGAAAAAAAGGAAAATCCATTTAAACTTCAGAAAAATATATTTTTTCTTTTTAATATAAAGGTGGTTGAAAACCTTTAACAACATGGAGAAGTTTGTGAATTCTTGACACTTGGAGATACTCAAAACCTTAACAGAGACAGTCTGAGCACTCTGGTCCAGCTGACCCAGCTTTGAGCTGGGGGTCATAACCAAATGATCTCCAGAGGCCCCTTCCAACTATACTGTGATTCTGCTTCCAAATCTATCTCCCTTGTTTCATAAACTAAATGAAATTAAAATTCATTTAATTTTCACTTCAGGATGAAGGTTAAATTTCAGTGGGTAGATAATTGAAAATTCCATGGGATTAAATTGAAGATTCAAAATTTAAAAGATTTTTAGTACTCTCATAATACCAAAAATGCATAGCCAGCTGAAAGTAACAAGTAATAAACAAGGTAGAACTACAAAGGAAAAGCTCTAGACATCACTTCTAACCAGGGTATTATTCTTTAAAAAAAAACAAATATGTATATACGTATGTGTCTTGCAAATGGCAAGTCCTGGATTCTCTGGAAACTGTATAAGCGACATTTTCAGGAACACATGATGGTAGCTTGTGGTAAAGCCACACAACTGAATGAAAGCAATTAAAGAAAGCTACCTACACTATGCTTAATTTATGTCTGACTTTTCACAAACACAATGGCTTTAGTTGTGGGTTTTCTTCCCACAGTGTAGAGCAGGCAAAAAAAATAATAATAAAAAATAAAATAAAATCTACTGCAGTACTTTAAGACATGATAAAAACACTTTCCTTTGTCTTCTGGTAAAAATAATTAATAATAATAATAATAATAATAATAATAATAATAATAATAATAATAATAATAATAAAGTCTTGCCATGGGTCTACATGTTATGGGTTAAATGACAAGCAAAATATGAGTAGAAGTATTATAGTTTCCATTAGCAAAAGTTGATCTACAAAAAATTATCTTACCTTCCAAACTCAGTACTCTCATTTGTTTTAACTACAGACAATGACAGAAGGTAGAAAAAGAGCTTGCTTTTTATTAGGCTTTGAGAGTATAGGACAAAGCTGTACTAGTACATCCAGAGAAGAAGCAAGCTTAATATATAAGGTAAATCTTGCCATGTCAGTTCTCTTCTGGTTAGAACAGTAAGTTGAAGAAAAGGTTAAGTTAGAACTAAGAATTAAATTTCTCCTTTAATCTAAGCTGAACCTATATATATACACATACACATATATATTACATACATTATATATTATAATATTATATATATTTGTAATAATAATATTTATATATTATAAATATTATATACATTACATACATAATACATTAGATATTGTAGTTTAAATATTAAATACATTATATGTTGTATTTCCTTAACAAAAAGAGCTTGTCTTCCATACAACTTTCAGTTCACTTCAACCTTTTAGTCAGGTTTTCTTTTGCTTTTTTTTTTAAACACAATCAAATCTATGTGTTGTTCTGATTTTTTTTTTTTTTTTCAACTAAAAGGACATCATAAAAAACTCATGTAGGAGTCTCTACTAAAAAGGTTTTGCCAGCATACATAGCAGAAAGGGAAAATATATATATATTTCCATCCAGGAGAGGATACAAATCTGAAATATTTCAACATTGTAATATTGCCCATTGAAAATTTCCTACTGATTTTGCAGGGGAAAGGGGAAAAGGAAAAAAAAAAAATTAAAAGGAAGAGGAAGAGAAGAAAAAGAAAAAATACACAATGACAAAAAATAACCTCATGAACTATTGACTCCTTTCAGGTCTGCATTCATTCTTTATGATTTCTTAAAGCTGTGTATTATCAGCTATTTATTTCCATTGTTTTGTAGAAGTATTTGCAAGCACGTTTAGCTTGTTTAAAGGAAATATCACTGAGAAACAAGGCTCGAGAGCCAACACATACAGTCTTGGGTAATTTAGGTGACTGCAGAGCTATCCCTGTAAACTTGGATTGCAACGAAAATGCAGTGGATGCCTTGTTTGTTAGCTTGATTTTTCTGCTGTGCTGTGAATCTCGGAAGTCAGTAGGTTAAAGATCATGAAGCCACATTTCATGAAAGATAATATTTCACTTTTATTGATGCCTGAAGCGCCGCACCGCCTCGGCGGCTGCCCCGTGCTGCCCAGTGGCCGCGGGGCGGCGCTGAGGCTCCGGAGCAGGCTCCGGTCCCTCCAAAAACCGTCTTGCTTGCTCCCGGAGTTGTCCCTGGGAAAGAAAAATCCTGAGGCGAAACAAAGGAGCTGTGCGGTATCTACGTGCAGTTCTTAGCCTTGGCTGGAGGCAGGCTGCAAGTGCCAGAGAGCACTAGGCGCTTCCCGTAGCTGTTCTGTACCGGTGGTGCTGCGGGAGGAAATTAAAATAAACATACACACACACCACTGTTCAGCTTTTGTTCTGAGATAAACCTAAACAGTCAAGCTCCTTTTTATTAAAAATGCTCTTACTGTCATTCACGGGGAGAAGAGGGGATTATAACACGAATGTGTGTGTTGGTTTCTTGGATGGTTTCTCAGATAAGGTTCCTTATCTGAGCTTTCTTGAATATTTTTGTCTGTGTATGGTTTTTGTTTTGTTTTTCTTGATAAAAATGCTATTCAGGCAATAAAACAAAATCTATTAGAACTTCTTTTGGAACTATTCTAGGTTTAGTGTATCTGATATTTCACAGATGGGCATCAGAGTGGTTTTGGAAACTAGGCACTGTTTTGTTACTAAAACCTACCATAGTAAAATCTCTCATCACTATTCAAGCTGCATACTGTTTTTCTTCAGTCAGGTAGATCCTGATTAACCAGGTAATGCTTTGCTTAACCTGAGGGAAGCAGAAACTGCTCTTTATTGCGTGCAAATAAATGAATCTGAATTAGCAAAAATATCTAAGAGAGAAAGAGAGAGAGAGAGAAAGAGGAAGGAAGGGAGGGAGGGAGGGAGGGAGGGGGAGAGGGAGGGAGGTGGAGAGGAAGATAGGGAAGGAGGGTGAAAGGGAGGGAGGGAGGAAGGAAGAGGTCTGTATATGACGAGTCTTTTCTCATCTGAGTCTGGGATCTATGCAGACTGGAAGGATTTACCAAAATCTTTATTAACAGATAGATTTTCATTAAATATCAAAAAATCCTTCCACGTCCAGCGTCCAGAGGATTTTTATTACCCATGAATCTTCATTTGATTACTTTCAAAGAAAGTAGTGGTCAATTTTGATGAATTCCCTTATTTTCAAACAGTGTTTATTTTGGTTCTTGTCCCTTTGAGAAAATCTTTTGAAGATTTGTGTGATGTGGGTTCTTTGTGAAATCTAATCTGTTAATCTTCTTCTGATGCAAAACTGTTAGGCTGTTAGCAAGAAGTCGTACATGAACATAATAGTTGTTAAGTAATAATGTTCTATTATACCCTGCTGCACAGTGACAAAGTGTTTAGGGATGGGATGAAGATGATAAAGTAATTGACTTCTCTTTGCTAAACCCAAAAGACTAATAGCACCCTTTCTCCATGGTGCTGCTAGTCCTGGTTTATTCTTGTGAAAAAATAAGAGCAACATCAACACAGTGGGATTGGAGGGCAGCTGAGCCAGAAAAGTGTATGGTGAAAGGATATTCAGAAAAGCAGGGCAGTTAACTGGAAATGAACAGGACAAGGCTAAATCTAGTAACATGGTATTTTGAGAGCAATTCAGAACTGTCATTGAAGTCCAAAGTCTACATGGTGCAGAGACAAGCCACAGACTGGAAACTTTAGGCAAGCTTGATAATATTCCAGGAAAAGAGAGCTTGGTAAGCTTTATCCCTCTGCATGAACCTATGAGTGCGTGAATCAGTGTGGAGAGAGTTTATCACTGTATCTTCCACCTATCCTTAAACAAAATCACATAGCAGGTAGGTAAGGTGAAGGGGTTTGTTGAAAAGGTGTCTCACTGGTGTATAAAGGTAACCAAGCCAATGTCATGTATGCTAACATACATGGTGTCCTACAACCTGATGATGTTGCTTAGGCATGGGCCAGAAATCAGGCGTGGCATTATTTTGCTCCGTTGCCCAATGTACAATGTTGGCAACGTCTAATTTTACTGTTCTAATTACCTTAATGATTAGCATGGCACAGCTCCTGCTCTGGGTTTCATGGAGCTTTCCACTGGAAATTAAGGCAAGACAGTGGAAGTTTCTCCTTTGCTGCAATGGCCATAAAAACAATGGAACAATTGATGGACAGATTATAATATCTTCAAAAAAGATAATATGTCTCTAATTATAAATTTTGTAGAACGGATAGATACAGCAGTCTTTTTCAAAGGGCTTGAGGCTAAGGAAGATGCCCCAGGCAACCAAAAAAACCTTTTACTCCATCTTAAGCAGAGATGGCTATGTGTAAGGAACTGGTATGAAATCTGCTTGCTCAAGCTGGAATGTAACAGTAAAATATAAAACTTTCCAAAAACCTCTTTCAGCACTGGAATACTCTTTTGTTAATACAAAGCAAACAGTTGGCATATTACTCTTGAAATATAAGAGTAAATTAAACAAAATTATGGTAAAAAAAAAAAAATAAGATTAGAGGAAATAAGGAACAATCAAATGAAGGGATGTGCATAAAATCCCAAGAGGTAATGAAAGACTGCTCAAAGCAGTCTTCTTTTCTATCTCTCTGAAGGCAATAGAGAAGACTGTTGTAGCAAGACCTGTTATTAAAAATTACTCCTTTTCCTTGTTTCTTGGTGGCAATACTTGACGCCTGTTACAGAAGGAGCTCAAAATTCAATTGTTTGCTGCTGCACAGCAGCACATCATGACTCTCTCTAGACTCATACACTCCCTTGAAGTTTCTGGATCATCTGTGAGTTTCTGCTGGGATGGAGCAAGAGCCTCTGTTCCTTTTTCAGCTTTTTTGAAGATTTATCAGCCCCTCTCAGAGTGACAGTTCCCTTTTTCTTATGAGGTATAATTCTGCAGTTGCTAAGGGACATGGTGGAATGTACAAGAACGTATTGTGACAGTCCTAGTTTTCATGCTAACAAGGATACAAATGTTTCTGCTCAGAGCTTTGGAATTTAGTTGCCCTCCTCCTCCATGGTGTCTTTCCTTTCAAAGGTCTCATCCAGAAAGCCCTGGACAAACTAGACAGAAATGAAGTGCTGCTATTCTCTTGGCAGCATTTATTATAGGCATGGAGGGCAAACAACAGTCAGCTCAGTCCTGTGAGTGCTGCTTTGGCTTCCAATTTACACAATAAAGCAAAACATCCTCTTTGGCTTCTATTCAGTTTTATGATACACAGAAATACACATAAAGTTTAATGCAAATTTTAGCATCCCCTTTGTAGAACTCTGTTCAAGTAAATACATGTACTTCCTCAAAGCTTCATATATTTCTAGTTACTTCCATGGCTTGATTTAAATATTTACTCCTTAAAAATTCAGCTTTATTTAATATTAAATTTATTAATGCATCTTTGAACTAATATATCTTTTCTATTGTTTTAGTTACATTCTTGTTATCTTCCACTATTATAAATATTTTTGTTGTGTAATGCCCGAATATTTCCACTTGTTTTGTGCAGACAGCTTGAATTAAAGAACAACATGGGGTCTGGCAATTTTATGAATAGACAGCAAGTCTGGGGAAATGTATGAAGGTGGCAAATGATCAGTGACTGGGGAGATCATGCAGAGACTGAAATTTTGAAATTTTGAAATTCTTAAAACCTGGCAGCTGTTTGAATATATGGCATTGATCCTAAGGAAGGATCTCAGCATTGCAGCAGACTTCGGGTATCCAGAGCCGGGTAATTTTGGTGTTTCCTGCACAGAAGTGTTGTCAAACAAAACTGAGCAGAACTGGATGCCCTCTGCAGCATTTCCAGGGTGGCTGATCTCCATCTTTGCAGTGCGCCCGGGTGTCAGTCTGCTCAAACATACCTTAGATGTGAAGATTCCTTTACAAAAAGTACTTTTTCGAACATTTTTATGACCATTCAGTTCTTCATAGATATATAAAAATGCACTCCAGTTTGTTCAGTTGCAAGACAACAATAGAGTTTTGGCTATTCCTGCTGTAGGTATTTCTGTCACTGATCCTTTCATTTGTTTCAGCACTGAGGCCAGTTTTGCATCTGCCATTTCTCTTTTCAACAGCAAAAGAAAGCATCAGGTAGATATGGACATTCTCTGACAGGTCTCTGGAGAGGGTTGAAAACGTATGTCTCCCTCGAAGGCACAAGGCTCAAGATCTCTGAAGGTCTCTCAAAAGAATTAACAGGAGACAAGAGAAGGGCTGCACTACTTGTTGAGATGTTAATATTTCTATATGTCAAAAAGAGAAACTCCAGTCTTTCAGCTATTTTTTAATCAAAACAGTGACATATAGTCAAAGTGATCCTAAGAATATATCAACTTAGCATTTGGAAGAGTACTAGAGAAATGAGACTTGAGATACAGTCACCTGAATCTTTAGGCCCTGACTTTTGCAAAATCTTTCCAATGGGAGAGATTTTGTGATGGGAAAACCTCTTTCCCTCACATGTTTCTCTCTAACATCATACCTGTCTCCAATTGCTTTCTACTGCAGACCATTAAACAAAATGCCAGCTTTGTGCAAAATGGTTTCCTTGCAGAACATTGTGGCCTCAGTGCTTACCCAAGTGACTTATTCTTGGGAAAAAGATTAACACTACAATACCCCACAGCTGCGAAAAGTTACCTTAATTCCTACTTGTTCAGCCAGCAAAACCTACAATATCAGCTCATCTGTTCCTCTGTCTGGATGCTTGCTGACTACAGAAGTACTGATCTGGATTTGCTCTGCTGTGGCATGTGCCTCAAGTACAGCATGTTCAGCCAAGGTCCCCTTAAAAACCTAGGCTTATACATTAAATGGTTTTGAATTGACTCTTACCTAGGAGACTGAACAGTAACAGCAGAGATCATGCACAGAGGCATTTGAGAACACAAATTTTTGTGAACTTAAGCATCTGTTTCTATTCCAGGTCTCCATTACTGTCAGCAAAAAATATAACTAGCTACCACTTGACACAGAGTATAAGACAATGAAAGGGAGCTACTAAATAAGGTCCACATTTAATTCTCTCTTTCTCTCTCTCTCCCTCTTTTTTTTTTTTTTTTTTTTAAGTACTGCTGCTACATTTCTGATCAGTATCAGAAATTATCTTAAATCAGGAGGGAATGAAACTCATCTGTTTCTGCAGAACTCTTGCCAAACACATCATTTCAGACAGCAAATTACCTGGAAATATTCACACACAACTTCTGATACAATTTCAAGGAAGAAAAAAGAAACACCAAATAAATGTTAAGCTGTCAACAAACCCAGCACAGTTCATTTCCTTTACTGCCTCCCCATAAACTCCTGGGGGTTTTCAGACTGAAAAAGATGTTGCCCTGTTTGATATTCTAATCTGCTCAGGACCTTGTAATTACATCTCTAACCCAAATGTTAGCAGCTCCCTCAGCTTCGCACTGCCTGACACGCTACACATCTCAGTGTATGGAGACTGTTCAGATTAAAACTGAAGCTCAGCTCAGCTGAAATATGACTAGCTAACACATTTTGTCGTGGTTCTCTCTATAGCATCCCAGCATTAGCTCAGCTTATCCTTTTTCTCCTGTTGCAGCTCATTTCTGTGATCTTAAGCAAGAGACCATGCACCACAGGACCAATATTGAAAGCTTTCCCAGCCATACCAACACAAGACAGGGTATTATAAACCACTTTTCATGGGGAGGGCAGTAATTTTTCTAAATTGACTACATTCATTATTTCCAACAAGGATTCAAAGAATTAGAAATATTATAAATAGTTTTCAGGAAAATTGTAAAATAATTGCATGAAGAATTTTGCATAAGGAACCGAGACATCAGCACAATCAGTGTTATCATTCTGCTTTATCCTGCACTGTTGTGGGCAAAATGGGAATTTTGCTAGAGTGCCAACAAATACAACCTCCACTTATCGAGTTTGGTATTGAGAAAAATAATATGCACACACACATGCACACAAATTTATAAAACCTCCTCCTTGGTCTTCAGTCTCTATTTTCCTTATTTCTGCTGTGGGTTACACTTGGTCTGTCAAAACTTCTCCAGTGAGGTAGTGAGCTGAGACCCTCAGGGGTGGCACCAGACATCCATAGCTGCAGTCCTTCAGGGGTATCCCTGCCCTGGTAAGGGCTGTAGTCCCTTGTGGGTTGTCTCTCCCCTGGTGCAGCATGCTCACAGGCCTCTCAGGGTGACCATATCTTCCTTCAGCATGGAGAATCTCTTGCTATAAAAGTACCTCTCCAGACCCCTGCAGCCACCATTGTCTTTCTAAAATATTTCTGAGTAACAGCACTGGGGGCTTCTATGTTTGGCTAAAGTTTTGGTCAGTGATGGGTTTTCCCACAGTTGACATTAGTTGCAGAGCCAGCTGCAAGCAGCAGTGACCATCACAGCACGGTTCTTGTCCACCTTGCACATATCACCACTGCTTACCCTTGTGGCTTAAACCTTGCAACTTATGCCCACTTATGCTTATATGCCCAATATAAAATTGGAAAAAAAATATAGGGTATGCTGAAAACTAAAATGAACATGTAGGACAAGCTACTGTGAAGATAGCACTGGCTTTCTAACACTTAAATATTTATGTCATACTCTAATTCTTCACACTCCCAAAGGTTTCCCATCAAAAGAATCCTTTGAACTTGTAAATGGTATATAAAGTGTTTTTTTAGGGTGGGTTTTTTACTCCAAAAAGTAGTTTTGCAAATTGACAGGTTGTACCCCAGTTCTTCTCTCTTAATATCATTTACTGAAATAAAAAACTCATGAAATAACTAATCATCTCTCTCTCTCTCCCTCCAAATAAAGACTAAAAACTAAAGGCTTGGAACTTTTTCTAAGAAGCTAAATAACAATTATGAAGCTCACAGTCTTCTAGGTAGCAATTTGCATAACTGGCATTGAACTGGTGCTGAATATGCAAAGCATTGGGTCCAAGCCAGTGGCTTCCTGTTCTGTTGAGAAGTTTCTATTTGCACACATGCTTTCTATCTCTCCTATGATCCAGAGATACCAGGACTGGCTAAAACAATGCTCTTGGAAAAAAATGAGGATATTTTGAGGACTTACAAAGCTTATATGAGTCTTATGCTGTCCCCCACTGATGAAAAACTGCAGCAGTAATTGTACTTTTTCATGAAAATCTTTTGTCTTCATTAAGAATTTATTTCTTTAGAAGTCAACAAGTTTACCTATATAGACTGAACGGGGAGCAGCAAAGATCTCATCTACAACTTCAGTTTTTAAAAATGAAATAAATTTTTGTGTTCCCATTTACAAAAAAATGGTGACTAGATTCATCTTTGTATCAGAACTTCAGCTGCTTGCCTGATTGTACCACATGCTATCCCATATGGCACACAGTTTTATACAACTAGTCATAGTCAAATACAGCTGGTCATAGTCTGTGAGATAATGGATGGCCTCCTTTCCTTTTAAGACCTCAGTGTCCTGTGCAAATAACATTATTTTTTTTTTAGTTCCATATATACACAATATCATGTGTTTCTTTACTACTGTTACTATGAAACAATTATTAAACATGCAAATACAACATACATTTTAGAAGTTCTTTGCTCTGAAGGGCTGAATCTGCATGGAATCTAACCATGGAGAGACTTCCCTAGCAAATAGCATTTGTGAGACTGCACTTCTGATTACATCTGATGTTAACTTCCAAAATGTTCAGGGTAGGACACTTGCCAGTTTAAGATTACACTGTTCTTCAGTCTAGTCAGAACATTTTTGGAATGTGTTTGTTTTTGTCTTTAGCTGCATCTGAATGAGTGCCAATGTGAATTTTCTTAAAAAAAAAAAAAAAAAAAGTGGGGGTGGGAGTAGGGAATGACATTTTAGTCACCAGCCAAGTCTGTATTTTTACAGATTTTTGCCTTCTCATATTCAATGGTGATTCACTGAAGTCTCAGTGTGCCTTCTGGGAACTCACAAATCAGACGAATACAGTGGCATCTGATAGCTTCACCTCAGAAAGATATACAGATTCAGCTGCAATATTTGATGAGACACCTGCAGGTGTCTCAGATTAATGCAATATAGCAGTATGTTACAAACTATGTCACATCCCATTGTTTCTGGGATGCTGTGGTTTACAGACTGCTATACTCAGATTTTCTATCTCCATCTATTTTCATTTAGATTAATATATGTCTGTCATCAACCCTAGCAAGGCTATGATCTCTGGCAGTCTGTGGAGCAGACAGCTGTGAACTCCAAAGTATTTGGCTGCCACAGGCAACTTAAAGAAGGCTAGTGAGTCAGTCCTCAAAAGTACCACCACAACTGTACAGACACCGTTATACAAGAATTAAAAGCTAGATACTGGCTGTGCGTTGCCCTTCTCTCTGTCCATATGCACATCTAATCTTTCAGAATATTACATGCAGCGCTCTCATATTGCATGTAGGCAACTAATCTCCCTTGCAAATTGCTTAGATCACACTTAGATGGGTTTTCATTTCATACTATTTTCAGTACAATGGATGACAAAATAATTGTTAAAAGGCTAGGCCAGGCTAAGCAAAGTTCTAAAATTCTATATATAAAGTGTTAATGTGATTTTATATATATTTAGGTAGATTTGCTATTAAGTCTCACCTGGACATGTATTTTATTTTCCTACAAAAACAATAGTATACTTCTGAGAGTTTTTAAATTGTGATTCACTGACCCAGATGCACTTTGCATAGCTGATACCATGTGGAAAATGTGTGTGTGTCATGTTTGAAGCAGGTCCTGTGTGAGATCTTTCATCAAAAAAAAGTCTGTGCAACTCTTTTCCTCACTGAATGCTCTGTGGAACCAAATTTTACAAAACAATGGATAGCAAGAATTAGCATAAAAGGACTTCTGTATTACAGTGAGAGAACTAGAATAGCATATAACTAACAAAGAAGAGGATATGTGTGCTTGGTGTTGTGCATAACTTATCAGTGACAAAGAAATTCATTACAATTAACACCACAACAGTCAAATTCAGAATCTCACTCATTTCAGCCTATCTAATCAACCCACCCTTGCTCAGTTCCCAGGAAGGCAGAAAATACACACAATACAGTGTATACAGAAGACCTTGTTGCTGTCAATCAATGTCAAAACTGCTACAGTATTGTGAAGCATGATCTGCTCTCAATACCTTTAAACTATTTCTAGAGGGATGGGGAGGTACAAAAGTTTCTACAGAAAATAAAAGCGACTTCCATTTGACAAATGTAGCATTCAAAATGGGCTACAGCCTGTGCACAGTTTAGGTGTTGGAAAAGTTAGGAAGGCAAAAGCAGGATGAGGAAAGGCCACTTGATGTGGAAAGGAAGAATAGCTTGCTGTTTTTGAGACAAAGTCAGATGGAGGAAAACACATGTCAGGAATTGCATTGTATATACTGCTATATTCCACAGTGGGGAAAAAAAAACAATCTGCTTAGCAATCAAAATCAGTCTTAATTTCAAGTCCTACTCTAAATTTTAAGAAACATATGTTGAGTTTTAAGACTGATCTTGAATAAAGCCTTGGTGATGCTATAGCCCAGGCTGAAATAAATCATACATCTTCACTGTTAACAAAGGGTCCTTAAATAGCCTTCATTTGCCAACAATCCTCAGTCTGAATCTATACTTATACCTGTTTGACATTTTAATAGGGAAATGGTAATTTGGTTTTATGACAAGGTTACTTGTGACAGAATGCTTGGTTGTACAGCTGAGTTCTCCAGCTCCTCTGTGTATTCAGGACAGTAATGCTAGGGTTCTGTTTAAAAACACAGTGATATTCTTGAGAGCCATTATGGTTAAAGATCTTGCTTTTCTAAGAAAAAAAAAAAAAAAATAGATGCTTCTCAGATCACGTCTGCCCTTTCTTTTTATATCACACTTTTTATATCTTTTATATCTTTTTATATCACACTTTTTATATCTTTTATATCTTTTATATCTTTTTATATCACACTTTTTATATCTTTTTATATCACACAATTGAAGCTCACCAGATAAATTATAAGAATTAATATATTTCTTCAAAATACATACACTAATTTCTGTCTCTGAAATAATTTCTGGATTTTCTTCAGAGTGGCTGGCTGTATAACTAGGAAATATGCTCCAAAACGTCTGCAAGTCTGCCACATATTGCAAAGCATCTATAGGTTGGAGATCATGGGATTTCCTTGAAGCATGGTAAAGGAAATGCCTTACCTGACAGAATAAGCAAGCTATAAAGCATTTCTGGTAGAAGCACAGTTCATTCCTTCTGCTAAAGACAGGCCAGAGTGTAACAAAGAAAACAAGGCTAAAAGGAGAGCACCAAACTGGAAGACAGAAATCCTGTGACTGTACTTCATGTCCCTGAGATTTTTTTGTGTATATACAGCAATTCAATAAAAGATTGAAATAATTATGGAGCAAAGATCAGAAGCCCCCCTGCTGTTACAGAACTTAGCTTCTGTAAATGGTAACCAATACCTCCAAGTCCACTCAGAAAGAGAAAGAACACATGGCCTGTCACCAAAATTTCTGATAAAAAGAGGACTTCAGAGGAAAAAAAAAATCTTATCTTTCCCACCTCCCCACCCCCTCCACCCCCCACACCCCTACAGTCTAAAGTCTGATAGGAAAGAACTAAGACATATTTGCAAGCCAAGACATATTCTCCAACTGACACTGTCTGGGCAATCACTTTTTTCTCTTGAACTGAATTTCCATTTTGAGAAGTGACTGGGGAGAAACAAATCAGCCTCATTTTCAGTGTTTATTCATTTGTGGTTTATAAACTTTTAGTTAGTTTCATTGGTATTTTTCAATTAGATCAACAAGATTACATGGGTGTCACTGAAGACATAACTTGAAAACAAGGAGTCTGGGCAGCAGTTTCTCCAGAGGAGTAACCACAGAGATACTACCAGCCAGTTTAGGTAAGGTTCCAACTTCCCTAGAGTTCAGAACTTCACTGGACATATTAGACATAAACAGTGCTAGCTTGCCTAAAAATAAAATAATAATAACAATAAAAAAATCTGTTGAAGCCTTGAAAAGTTACACAATGGGCTAAAGGCATCCTGTAGGTCAGGTTGCCCTAATACTTCCTAAATTCAATATTGTTTCTTCACTCCTGGACAGAGGCCTCTCTTGAAGGAAACAATGCCAGGCTCGGTGTAGAGCTTCAGTGAAGAACTAAACAGAAAGCTGATAGTGGTTTGTGGGTTACATTGTGAGAAGGGTACATTTTGTTCTTGTTGGTGTCAGTCCAAAATAACATCAGTCTAAACTTTACTGGAATTCATGCTGGCTTACACCACCAGAAGTGGAAGTGAACTAGTAGTGTCAAGAGACAAGTACATTTTGTTGGTGAAGGGAAAGAGATGTGCATTTTGAATTCAAAAGGCTCTTATACCATCTGCTGAGTGGTAGCATCAGTAATCAGTAGCATCACCCATGTTTTTAAAAAATCATGGCACTTTTGCAGGTAGTATCCAGTTAGTTTTATTCTATATGCTATTTCATAAACATAAGAAAATTGAAACATAAATTTTGGTCTTAGTCTGCTTGCAAAAGTCTTCTCAATTTAGAACCTTTCAATTAAGATTTTTTTTAATCAAAAAAGAAACAAAGTTAACATGATGTTTCATGTATTTTTGTTTTGTTTTTAGCTGACTCAATTTAAAATCTAACATATTTATTTCTGTTCTGCACTATAAACTCATATTGCTAAGAGAAGACACATCTCATATGTTCTATAGATATTAATATCATGTGCATCTTTATATATATATAGTACATATATATATAGTATAGTATATATAGTATATAGTGTCAGAGAACAATATCCTAACACTGACATTTGTAATATGGAATAATATGGAAGGTTTGCATTGATATAATGTGGAGCACAACATTTTTTTTTTTTTTTAACCCAGCAATAAGGAAAGAAAAATGTAGTAATAATTTATCACTATATCACTAGCAAGAACAGCTGAGATGCATTAAAGACCAGCCAGCCACAAAATAATTGCTTTAAATGTTGACCTGTATTTTTACTAGAAGGCTAGGAGAATGCAGAGCATACTGAGGATACAGAAGTCCTAAAAGGAGGGTGAGGCTATGAAATTCTCTCTTCTGAGAAAACTGAATAAAAGAATGAATGTTTTGGAAAAGGAATTATTTGGACATCATCTCAATGAAACATTTTTTTGTTAACATAGGAATATAACATGGGAAGTTTTGTCCTGCTAATTTGAATCTTTCCTAGTTTTGAACAAATTTCCAATAGTTAATGTTTAGAGACATAAAAACAATGTGAAGACAGAAGCTCCACGGCTCCAAATCCTTCCAGTATTTAAAGAAACAACTGGATTCAAAAGGTAGTGACAGTTCTGAAAAGGAAAAAATGTAATCTGTGGTTATTTAGCCTGAAGAAGATGTTAGAGGAAAATCTAGCTGCAGTCTTCAGCTGCCTGAATAGGGTTTAGAGAGGAGACTGAGTTCAGGATGACAGACAGAAATCACGACAACGAAATTCTTATTGGACAAAAGGAGAAAACTTCCCTGTGAAGGTGGTCAAACACTGAAACAGGGACTAAAAAGGTTGTGAAATCCTCCACCTCAGACATACCTGATTAAATTTGAGGTTAGCCCTCTTTCAAGTAGGGACTGGGATCAGATGGTCTATCAAGGACCTTGCCAACTTCAAGAGAAGTATGATCTTATGACATCCCAAATACTATGAGTGCTTTTATAGAATCTACTGTGCAAAACCAAGATAAAAATAGATGTCTAGGTCAAAGAAGAAACTACACATGAGAGAACTTGTTACTTAGAGATGAGTTTCCTGTGTCTATACTCTCAAGGAAAATCCAAACATGAGGATGACTAGGAAAAAAAAAAAATCAATGTATTTCTAATATATAGTGCCTGTATCCTTTTCAAACATGTTGTAAATATCAACAAAAACAAATCTGTTTGGAAAAATCTCCATATTTTCCACTCATATTTTCCACTCATATTTTCCAGTGTGAGGAAATCTGCATCCACATACCTTCTCCAATTATTCTGTCTGCATTTCGAAGGAATACACTCCTTGAATTAAAAAGGACCAAAAATATTTTAGTCAGAAGCTTGTGACAACATTTTATTGTATTTTGTAGCATTCTTTCCATGACATGCCTAATACAGTATTTGTAACCACTACTAGAAGGATGGTACGAAGGTATTCACTGCACTTACAGCCAAATTTGATAACCAGTAAGCAAAAAGGCAGCTACAATTCTTACTGTCCTTTTCTATTATTGTTATTATTATTATTTTTATTATTTTTATTTTAAAGTGAGCATTTAAAGTCCAAAATAGCAGCCCAGGATCAGAACAATCTTACTGTCCTTAACATTATTATGTTCTAGGTAAATATGAGCATATTTTAAATGAAAGGTGAAAACCTCATGGTTAAGTGGAAGTCCACAAGCAGTTTCATGGAATGTTTGTAAGTGTCTAAATTCTGCACATTTTTAGCAATATGTGTTGTAAGTATGAATATATTTGTGCTTATAGGTGCTTTATTTCCCTAGTTTATTCATAAAGCATACAACCCATAAAACTAAAAATAAGATTTGTGGGATTTTTCTAAACTATATCTCAAAGAGAGATTTGTAGGGTTCTGTGGTCTCTTTTACCTTTTTCTTTGTTGAAGAACACTGGGACTTCACGTGTGCAGTAACGCAAGTACAATTTAAGCCAGGTCAGACAGAAGTTTTATGGACTTGATCACAGTGAGAGAGCATTCAGAGAGCACCTTCCCCTCTGCTCCCCCTTTTCGGGCAAGCAGTTGTAGAGGACCCACTTACCTACTGTTTAAAACCAACAAAAGAGGTGAGGAGAATCATTCTAACATTAACTGAGCCAGATGTCAATCCTTGGGAGGGATGGGCTCTAGACAATCATTTCTTTTTATGTTAATAAGGCCAAATACCCATGCCTGGGAGAGATGGACTCCTTCAGTAGTTTGCTAACTGCCACAGCTGACACTACGGAGCAATGGCTCTCGGTGGATCCTATACAAGCAGCGCATCCAGTACATTCAGTATTATCCTATCTCAGAAGTGAGTTGAAGTGAGTGGGGGATAGAAACAACAGATTCCTAGATTTTATTTGAAAGGAATTAACCTTTTGTTAGGATAAACATGTTAGACGGACCTACCACAACTTAAATATAAGTATTTTTAACACCACACCTTGGTTTGTGTAGGTAGCGATGCAAGGTTTAGTCCTAGAACTAGAATAAATTCTCTAACTGACAGCATAAATGACAGTAATTTTAGTGTGGGCTTTTCCAAGCAGATATTCAAAGATCTCCTCAAATACAAGCCCAATAATGCAGGACTACCAAATTAGACATCCTGAGCCATTTTAACTTCCTACAAAGACATCCCCCTGCCCTCCTGTCCCCAACCCAGATGCAGATTAAATTTTCTAAACCTACAAGTAACTGGAAATTCTGGAATATTGACTGGTGCTTGATATACTTTTGAATGACTGCTCTTACAGTGTTTTTCTTTTGATTCTCTGTACTCAGGTGTTCAACTGTTGTATCTGACTGGATCAGGACTAACAGAAATAAATCATTGTGCATCATATTTGAGAAACTACACATACAATCTTAGATACCAAGAACTTCTGTAAACTTTCTTTCCTGATACTCAAAACATCTATCATCATTATGCCTCATCTTAAAAAAGTTACCCTTCTTTTTCTTAGACAAAATACACAGGGGATGAGATAGGAGTACAGAATAGCAGAAAAAACTTTTCTTTTACTAGTCTGGTAAGTATACTTCAAAGCTGACACTCCACTGTCCACTGAGGGCCAGTACAAGGTAGTTTAGCCATCTGAATGTGCTTTACAAATGAGAAAAAAAAAATCCAGTTTGGAACTACTGAGAAATATGAAAAGATACTTAAAACATAGTAAAAAGTAAACATTTACCGGGTTATTTTAAAGTATATTACTAGAACCAATTGGATATAACTTTAAACCTGTATAAAGTATTATACATAAAAATGCATAGATGTACAGTAAATATGTTCATTTATATGTAGACAGCATAATATGTACACATAGGGTCTGTTGCGTATCCATAACTCTAAGCAGTAATTCCTGTGGTATATTGTTTTAAAGCAGTTTTATTATACAACTGTTTCAATGTAGCAGGTGCTGAGAACAATGCACATTAACACTAAGTAGGTAAGTCATACCCATTGAATCTTGAAATGTACAAATATAGGGGGAAAAGGCCATAAATGCAATAGTACCTACACCTCCAAGACTTCCTTTTTTTTTTTTTTATTTAAATATGCACAAGTCCGCCTAATGGTGATACATAGGTTTCTTTCCTGCTTCCATTCAGTGTCAACATGTTGACCAAGCACTCAGTACAAAATCTTTGACACACTTCAGCACCACTTCCACTGATTCAACTCAGTGCGCTCCTGACCTTGAAGTCTTCAGGTCAAAAATAAGACGAAAAAATAAAATAAAAAATATATAAATAAAACAAACAAGCTTGTGGGCTTCTTTTCACAAGTTATTTGCCACCAATACTGTTAAAGCAGCTGAATCGTAGTGCATCCATGGGCAGGAGCGTATAGCAGCTTTTGTGCACTTCGCAAAAATATATTAAAAAAAAAAAAATCAAGTCTTTACTGGCTTGTTTTATCTGTAGCTAAAAAGATGCTGTGCTGCTTCTGAGCCCTCTCCATCAAATTCTTTTTCTTCTTTTTTTTCTCCTTTGTTTTTGTTGCCCTTCTTCCTAAAAAAAAAAAATAAATAAATAAATAGAAAAAAAATATCAATGAGTCAATTAAGTAAAGAATACAAGGCAATATTAGAATGTAGTCAAAGAACTCAGTGGCACAGAAATTACTGATGGAGACTGCAGATGTAATGCTTGGTTAATAAGCTTTGATCATCAGTGAAAACAGAACTTTTCAATACAGTACAAGAGGAAGCAGGATCCCCAACTGTCAGCACTTGTCCACATGCACAGTTTTGCTGGTATGAGTAATAATGTTTATGTGGGTCTCAGTTTAATGGGATAATTCATGCAAGCAATGTTATGCAAGTGCCTAGGGCCCAGAGCCAAACAAGTACGTAGACTCTAACTCACTAAAAGCTGGATACGTGCCTTAGACCCTTGCGTAAATTTGCTTGAGTGAGTAATCCTATTTAAGTCAAGTCCAATATATCCCTGATTTACATGAGAAATTAGGCATTGCAGCCCAAGTATTTGGCTGGACATAGTCTTACTTGCTTTGGCAGAAGGAATGCCACCTCTGTAAAGAACTGCTATTATTGATGATTAGCACACACTGCCTAATTCTCACAGCACATTATTGTGCTGAAACACAAAATTCATTACACGCTTTCTGTTACTGAAAGTTCACTGAAAAATAACCAAAATGATGAAATCAGGATCAATACAGGAAGAATTCTCAGAGATTCTCAGAGTTCCTGAAATTAGAAAGATTTTTTTGCTGTGAGGATTTTTTTTTTTTTTTACTACAATGGCAGCACATTATTTATTGGGAGAAATATTTGCTAGTATGACTTTGACTTACTTCCACATTGTTTTTTAACTAAAAGAATAAAGGCCCAAACCAGTATGAAACATTTTTTCTCTATTTGATAAAAAGGCTGAATGAATCTGATTCCAAAATCATTAAAAAAAAAAAAATCATTAAACACATAGGAAGATATATATTTGAGATTACATATTTGTAATCTGCTAATCTGCCGCCTATGCTACTATTCTTTAGGAATTATTACAATACTGCCTTTTAAAACAGGACAGGGCATTAAGGTAATGAGAACATGAGTTTAACCCATATTAAAATCGCAAGGGTCCTTGGAGTTTACTTCTGCTTCTCGTTAAAGTCTGGTATTAATACTACTATGGCATTTTGCCATTTTTAAATCTAGTTAATCCTACAAAGTAAAACTTCAGTCCAACCAATCATTAATCAAAGCCGCTTTTAAGTTAAAACTCTTTAGTAACACTGTATCTAATGACTAGGCACACCTAATGAGGTCAGAGAGAAGTAATACTTGACACAAAGGGGCATTACAACAAGATGGTTTTGATTACACAAATTTCCATATCACAATTTTGTTTTGTCATTCTATTAGCTAGTTTATTGCAGGGCATCAGAACTGGGATGAATATATAGTTGAACACTGCATTCTGTATTGCATTTTAAATACACTTTTTCTTTTTCACCTGAGTCTTTGAAATATTGTTAAGGCAGCAGCAGATGAAGGAAAAATCAAACTGAAACAAGTGGCAATCCAGTCAGAAGACCGACAGAATTTTACCAGAGTTTTGCTGTACAGTTTGCACAGTGATCTCACATTGTGAAGTTTTGCACTGTACAGAATGCTCATTAAAAAGAAATATAATTTCCAGTCAGTGCCACATCCAATTTTCTCTACAATGTCCTCCTGAAAACTAAAGCAAGAGCTTACTGCAAGTTTCAGGTAGTAACAGTTTCTATTATTTTACCTCTGAAAAGTCTGACATGCACAGGTAAAATGACACATAGCCTGCTTGGTGTGTATGTTTAAGCCTTACAAAATAGCTCCTGTAATTGTCAAATCATATTGATGGCTGATGCTCTACAGCAGCCATCTGGCTGCCTGCATGGAGAAGGCAACTCCCCTTCTTTTACACATGCCCTGGAGTAGAAACCTGTGGAAAGGCAGTACCACGGAGCCCTGCATGCCTCATAACTTGCTCTCATGTTATTGAGACCTTTGTTTGCTCACTAAATTTCAAGTGCTGTGTTGTACATAATAAGTTTTATTATTTATTATATCAAGTCGATCGGGCCGGATGGGATCCACCCAAGGGTACTGAGAGAACTGGAGGAGGAGCTGGCCAAGCCACTATCCATCATTTATCAGCAGTCCTGGCTATCGGGGGAGGTCCCAGTTGACTGGCAGCTAGCAAACGTGACGCCCATCTACAAGAAGGGCCGGAGGGCAGACCCAGGGAACTACAGGCCTGTCAGTTTGACCTCAGTACCAGGGAAGCTCATGGAGCAGATCCTCTTGAGAGTCATCATGCAGCACTTGCAGGGCAAGAAGGCGATCAGGCCCAGTCAGCACGGGTTTATGAAAGGCAGGTCCTGCTTGACGAACCTGATCTCCTTCTATGACAAAGTGACGCACTGAGTGGATGAGGGAAAGGCTGTGGATGTGGTCTACCTTGACTTCAGCAAGGCTTTTGACACCGTCTCCCACAGCATTCTCCTCAAGAAACTGGCTGCTCTTGGCTTGGACTGGCACACGCTTCATTGGGTTAGAAACTGGCTGGATAGCCGGGCCCAAAGAGTCGTGGTAAATGGAGTCAAGTCCAGTTGGAGGCCAGTCACTAGTGGCGTCCCCCAGGGCTCGGTGCTGGGGCCGGTCCTCTTTAACATCTTCATCGATGATCTGGACGAGGGCATTGAGTGCACCCTCAGTAAGTTCACAGATGACACCAAGCTAGGTGCGTGTGTCAATCTGCTTGAGGGTAGGAAAGCTCTGCAGGAGGATCTGGATAGGCTGCACAGATGGGCTGAGGTCAACTGAATGAAGTTCAACAAGGCCAAGTGCCGGGTCCTGCACCTGGGGTGCAATAACCCCAAGCAGAGCTACAGGCTGGGAGATGAGTGGTGGGAGAGCTGCCTGGCAGAGAAGGACCTGGGAGTGATGGTGGACAGTCAGCTGAATATGAGCCAGCAGTGTGCTCAGGTGGCCAAGAAGGCCAACAGCATCCTGGCTTGTATCAGAACCAGTGTGACCAGCAGGGATAGGGAGGTGATCGTCCCCCTGTACTCGGCTCTGGTGAGGCCACACCTCGAGTACTGTGTTCAGTTTTGGGCCCCTCGCTACAAGAAGGACATCGAGGTGCTTGAGCGGGTCCAGAGAAGGGCGACGAAGCTGGTGAAGGATCTGGAGAACAAGTCCTACGAGGAGCGGCTGATGGAGCTGGGCTTGTTCAGCCTGGAGAAAAGGAGGCTCAGGGGCGACCTCATTGCTCTCTACAGGTACCTTAAAGGAGGCTGTAGCGAGGTGGGGGTTGGTCTATTCTCCCACGTGCCTGGTGACAGGACGAGGGGGAATGGGCTTAAGTTGCACCAGGGGAGTTTTAGGCTGGATCTTAGGAAGAACTTCTTTACCGAAAGGGTTGTTAGACATTGGAACAGGCTGCCCAGGGAGGTGGTGGAGTCACCATCCCTGGAAGTCTTTAAAAGACGTTTAGATGTAGAGCTTAGGGATATGGTTTAGTGGGGACTGTTAGCATTAGGTCAGAGGTTGGACTCGATGATCTTGAGGTCTCTTCCAACCTAGAAATTCTGTGATTCTGTGATTCTGTGATTCTGTGATTTTCAGGACAATACTAAACTACACAGACAATATCCAGATGACCAGCAATGCTAACACAGTCCCAAACGGCAACTGTCACTTTAACCAGAAAACTGAATATGAACAGTTTTCCTTGGTTAAACATCAGCTCCCGTATCGCTACCATGATGCAATAGAGATTAGAGATTAGCAGAAAAGCAGTGACTATAAAGACTATGTTGCTGAGATCCCAATGCATGAAAACTTTTATTAAATTCAGACTTCAATTACAGTCCTGATTTTGTCAGCAAAAGCACAGTCAACAGAAGTAACTTCCGAATTCTTGCTACAGGCTTCTTTTGAAGAACACTATACAGAAAGCAAATCCCCAGAGAAGATCTGAGAGACAGACTCTCCAGGCTCCCCAACAGCAGGGCCACAGGGTGAGGATGGCCATCTGAGGAGACTTTCCATGGGTACCAGCAGCAAGCATGGAAGCAGCTCCCTCCACTCCAGAAGACATTCCAGGGTGGTGGACCTTGTCTACAGTGACACTTGTGTGGCCTCCTCCTCTGTGTCCTCCTCCTCATGCTCCCTGATCTTGAGAGCAAAAGCCCTGACTCCAAGGCCCTTTCTCCCTTGGGGCTCTGCTGTTCTTAGGTTTGCTTAGGCTGTTATCATGGAAACACAGAATCATCTAGGTTGGAAAAGACCTCCAAGATCATCTAGTCCAACATTACGTAGCAAGTCTCATCACTAATCCATGTCCCTTAGTGTCACATCTATCTATTTTCTCCAGGGATGGAGACCACCACTTCCCTGGACAACCCATTCCATGTTGAAAAGGATCTTGAGGTCTCTTCCAACCTAGAAATTCTGTGATTCTTTGATTCTGTGATATTAGCAGTGATTTATTTTAGTCAAGAACACTAAAGTGTTCTTTTGAAGAACACTATACAGAAAGCAAATCCCCAGAGAAGATCTGTGTGCAATGATAAGTTCTTGAGGGGGGGAGAACATAAGAACAAGTTTTACTTCTACTGTGTGGATTGCCAGCCCTCAGAGGGAACAGGGTGGATAAGAAAGTTGGACTAGCCTTTTTCTGCAAAAGCCTCCACTATCATTGAGAAAATCAAGCCACCCCTTTGAGTAAGAGTGACGAAGCTATTTGTAATAACTGCTGAAAACTATACAGCACAGATTGTGTAAAAATAGGGTTGCTAGAAAGGGAAAAAACCTACAGTCCCCCTCCACACATCCTAGGAGGCACTGAGGCCTCACATCAGGCTCTTCCACAGCCTGTTACTCAGCCCAGTGTTTCCTCCCAGCATGGCTCCAGCTCTCTCCCATCAATAGCAGGTTACAGCATTACTGTACAGAGTGACAATAGAGATAGCAATCCTGGTCCACATAGCCTATAAAACCCTCCTTATCAGAAACAGAGCCCCAGGGAGCAGATCGTTGAGCGCAGCACCTGGGATCTGCAGCCAGCAATGCTCTTTAAGTGACATCGCATCGTCTCCAGCGATAACTCGCCCACCTGTCAGCTGGCAGATAGCCATGAGCTTTTCTTCCCCATTCTAAGTTACAGGCCTCCACATCAGATCTGATTTTCAATCTTTATTTTATTACTGCAGACAACATATCCTTGAAAGACCTTGGTGTGAACAGCGGTTGGAGAAAATACAAATAATTCAATCAAAGAGCAGGTTATCTGAACATGGGCTGTTCAGGTTACCGTATTCCTGTTTCTATTTAAACTGACTTTTCCCTTGCATGCTAACAAGGTAACTAACTTTTTGTTAATGCTTTGAAAAGCATTTTTTATCTCAAACTCCCTAAAAAAAAGAGCGCCTCCATTTTTATTATCTGAGTCAGCTCAGAACATAATTTAGAGAAATGTGTTTAATACTTTGTACAGTTATGTGTAGACACTGAAATATGTTTATGGCCTAAGAAAGAGCAGAAATATAGTTAGATTTGGTGTTCAGTTATTTAGCAAATAAAATCCTTAAAAAGCTTATCTATCATTCTGTATCTCACAGTTCTGCACAAAAGCTAGACTGGCAAAGACAATCAATCAAATCCCTTATTTCAATGTTATACAATTAGGTTTTGCTGTTTGCTTTGTAAATGACTAATGACTAATTCTTTTTTCTTTTTTTTTTTTTTTTTCTTTTTCTACAAAGTATATTATCACAATCATCTGTATCTTTACAGTGTTATTCATTAAACTTTTTTGGACTACTTGTTTATGGCAGGTGTATGGTCAACTAATATGCTGTGCAATGAAATGTTATTGTTAGATAATAATGTAACACAATTTCTAATGGTATAATAATATACAGGCAAAGGTATAATAACATCTAGGTAACATTGTAATTCCAACATCAATTCCTGAAAAAAAAAAAAAAGTATGCTAATATACACAGCAATTGTCTATACACCATAGAGTAATAGCTGTGAGTAACTTTGTCAGCTTTGTCAGTATGTGAAGTACATTTTTTCTTTTTATGTTGTTGCTTTCGTACCACTTTATTATCATTGCTCCTAAAGCAGATGCATGTTGCTATATTAGAGATTCGTGCTCAGTTCCCTGGCTTGTCTCCTAACCTGAGCTCAAAGGGATTTGGAAATACTGCATGTACCTTCTGGACTGACCCTTCTGATCAATTCAGGATACACATTACTTGGTTCAGAAAGAGCCTTCATCAACTTCTGTCAGCTGCAAAAGTGTCTTTCTCCAGACAGAATTTGGGGGGCAGATTCTTAACACTCATGGCACACCTGATTCTCCAGAATTAAATGAAGCAGATATATTTACAGACTCCTAGACATACTGCTTGAGGCATCAGAAATCAGCATCAGTTCAGTGGCCAAATTGTCCTTCATTTGCTGTGTAAATACTGTTGTACGTACAGCTCTTCTAATGAAACATGTCCACTTCGAGTTTCAGCAGACAGAGAAAATGAAATGCGTTTTCATCCACATGAGGGCAGTAAGGATTTCAATCTAAAACATTTAACAAAATAAAATAAATAAATAAAAAATCTGCATCTTTACTTCGCAGTGTAATTCCTTCACAAATTTTCAGTGTAGTCACATAAACAATATTTCATTACAGAGAGATCAAAATGCTTAATACTCCCTTCTTTATTTAAAACATTTTCCTCTTCCATTGATGACTACAGAATGATGGGACTTAAAAATGTCCTATCTATTAGTTTCATATGCAGAATTTGCACTGCACTGTAAAGGCACAGTGTTGTCTTGGAATAATAGCATACCTCATTAAATGCACATTTTGATCTTTTCTTCCATTTCATTTGGCATTTTAGGAGCCAAATGTTACATACTTGTAAAACATTCTCCTACAGATGTAGTTCTAATTAAGATCCTGAGTGTGGCAGCATCTCCTCTGCAGGGTGAGCTAGAAAACTTATAACACTCAAATCAACAACAACAACAACAAAGGATTCAGTCCAGAAATTATTCTCCAATAGGAAAAAAAAATATATATATATATAGAAAAAAAAGTGCCAGAGTGCCAGAAAAATACACAAATTGTTAAGAAATCTTACACATTCAGTAAAAGAAAAAAGAAAATCCCCACTGCTACTAACTCAAGCTTAAAGTGTGGCTAAAGGATGATTTACAGACCAACTCTGACAAGTGGTCCACAGGAAGACAAGGAGAACACAATGAACTTTAGTAGCATAGTAAACCTTACATTATGGGCATCACTACTCTTATTACCTGTTACGGAGTTAATGACAGCTTTCCTAATAAGAATTTGGTCTGAAGTTATTTTTTAACATTATCAAATTTAGGCTTAAATTGCTCAGTGCGTTCTACAGAAAGAATATGACTAGGGGGAGGTCAGCCAAAATAACTATCAGCCAAAATAAATAGCCATTTTGGGCAGGGAGTGAAAGAGATTGGGACTTGGATGGTGGCACTGGAAAAAAAAAAAAAAAAAAAAAAAAAAAAAAAGAAGAAGAAGAAGAAAAAAAAAAGGCAAATGGGTTGAGGAGACGGGACAGAAGGGGGTAAGTGTCAGAAACCAGTGACTCATTCTCCTGGTTGAATTTCTGTTGTTGCTTGAACTCTTACATAAACACATTTGCCTCAGAAGATAACAGAAAGGATGTTATGATCACATAAAGTACATAATCTGTCTATGCCACCATTTCTAATCCCAAAATATCAGATTTTATAAACATGGATTAATATTTGCAAAGCATTGAAGTATGAGAACAATGAACACCTTAGAAAAGTCATGAATTATTTAATGTTCTAAAGGTTGAATAATGTTGAGCAAACTAGGCCTCAGAACAATTACTGAGTAAAAATAGAAGAAAAAAAAAATCTAATTATGCTGTAACGTAACCAATATGAAGGAGGAAATTAAGGCATTTCTTCAGCTTCTAAGTGCTTGATTTTGCAAACTTAATGGTCTTATTTTTTACTTTTTCATGCAATACTAATAGTTAATGATGTAAGTTATACATATTTGTAGTCTATTGAAACTAATAAAGCTATTACAATAATAGACAAAGAAAATGAGTTCCCTTATGTAAAAGGCACAGTTAGATGATTTTTACTCATTCTTGTCTGTTTGATCTGAGCTTTCCTGATGAAAACCATGGAAATTTCTGCCTTGAATAGACTTTGTAATTCCTACATAAACTGGTACGAAAGCATCGGTAATGCAGAGCTAACTTGTGTGATATCTTATTCAGTTCCTGGCAGTCAGAATTCTGACATCTTATTTTCAACTTAATAATTTCACAATTTAGGGTAAATGATTATATCCCATCCTACACACAACATTGCATATGACTGGTGTTTGTATGTTTCCAGACAGAGATGAAAGATAATTTAAAAGAAGAACATAATAATTTATTGACTTAAAAAAATAAAATAAAAAATCTGCAAATTTCTGTATCTCAATCCCACTATCTCTTTTTATGTCAAAATATCCACTAAGAAGTGAATGGTTTTATTATTTAGGGCAAGAATAAGCAAAGTGAGGTACTCTTTTCCTCCCAGAAGTATGTATCTACTTTTCATCTGCCCTGAATGAAAACTACTTAAGGAAAATCTGATGTTCTTTTCTTCTAGACAATATTGAGTATCATCAGACTTTGTCATCTAATTAAGAGACAGATTCCTACACAAAGAATGGAATTTATATGTCACAGTCTACTAAGAGCTCTGAGGAGTTTTCCTCAACTTCAGAGCAAATTGACTAAGAGTAGTCTTACATTGCTGAAACACAGCTTTCTCCATGGTGCAGTTTTAAAACATGCACAGTAGATGGCAGTGAGATATTAACTGAAAAATGGTTTCCACTTCCATCAAATAATATTCATTTTTCTTTGCAGAAGTATACACATTTACTCTGCCTAGAAAAATAAAAATGATAGAACATAAAAATTAGGACTACACACATACACACTCAGAAAAAGCAAAAAGAAGCACACTGTGGGAAGAGGAAAACTAGCAAAAAAAAGGTTACATGGAAACTCACAAAAAATCCTCTGATAGAAGACCTAAGCTTAACTGAGTATTATAGATGTTCAAACGTTGGGTATTGTACCCCATTTAGCCACAGTTATATGAAAATATGTCGTTATCCAATGCAGTCAAAATGCTAATCTAAAGTGGATTTAGCTCAGAATTCAAAAGTTCTGGACATTAGTGGCAAACAGGTTACTCACCAACCTTATCTCAGTCAGCACCATGTCAGATCAGATGCTTTAAAAGCACAGCCAAGCAAAATATTTCCAGTGGAAGTATTTTTTGTTTCTTCCTTTCACAATTTAATATAAATTTCAAAATAATAATAATAAAAATATACATATACCCAGTCAAGAATTTGCATTCATATGTAAGTATACTTTATGTATATAGGCAACAGTTAGAACTGAAAACTCTAACTGGGTTTGAACTTCTATATGTTCAATGTAACTTAAAACTCTTTTGTCGGTACTTCAAAATATTCTTTTTATTATTATTATTTTCTGCCCACTTTAATTCATTTTTTTATCTCTTCTTATAGTAAATATAAAATATTTTTTATTGATATAACATTTATTTGTGGCACCTGCAAGATTTAATTTCATATTAGAAATTGCATCAAGGAATGTTCCATCCATTGTATTAAAAGTTCCACCAAAGGTCTCTTACAGAGAGAGACTACACTGGAAAGCTAAATTTATTATTTACTTATTTATCTAGATATTTTTGTTCTATATTATTTAGTTCTATATCTTCTATATAATATAATATATAATATATAATATATATAATTATATATAGTATAATATAATAATATAATATAATATACAGATATAATATATAGATATAAATATAAATATATTATATTATAAAATATATATAATATAATTATATTTATATTATATTATATATAATATGTTCTATATTATTTAGTTCTGAAGGGTTTATCTTTTTATTTCCCTTTAAGGATTCTGACCCAGAACTGAATACAGCAACAATTTTGTTCCATAACTACAGCTCAGATAATAGTTTCAACTGTCTATTCTGCTTCTCTTTATGCAGAATATCACAGATGATCTTTCCAAGACTTAGTAAGAAGAGAGGCTACACTGCACACCTGACTACTGAATAAACTACTGTCAAACAGGAGGACCCCTGATGAATTGCAACTGAAATCCTATTGGTTTTTAACATATTATTTCTAATCATATGATGTAAAATCATTACCTATATATGCTCATCAAGAGCAGTGTACTAGATTAGCTGTTAAACCTGAGTTGCTCACATATGCTCATTTGGTTTATACTTGAGAAGGGGCTGAAACAAGATATTAAGGCTGCCTTCCTGACTTTGGTCAGGTTGATCTCTGTTTCTCCTTAGCTATACCAGTATGCAATGTGTACACTTTCCCCTTCTCCTCAGACATTTTTCTGGTGCAGAAAGAGGAAATACTTTCACTTGTTTTCTTCACTAGATTTGCAACTAGAACTTCACTCTATCCTTTATAGTTTCCACTATCAGTACTATGGTCATGATGGGATCACTGTCTCAGTTTTTGTCTAGTTTTTGTCTCAGTTTTGTCTAGTTACAGAAGACTGGTCTTCTGTATGAGCTTATCTTTTCCAGTACATTCCCTGTGCTGGTGCAGCATAACACACTCTCTATACCTAATGATCTAAATTTAGCTTTTAGGACCTCCCTTTACCTGTATACTGTGGCCATAGACTTCTGTAACCATTTAATCTACCGTAAATTCAGGCAGCCACTGAAAAGGGGGAGTTACCCTTCTTCCTGCTTTCACCTCCCTCACAGCAGCTTGTTCCCCATCCTTCCCACGTGTAGGGGCCAGGTCATCATCAAACTGTATCAGAGAATATCCCCAAACACTGTACTTCAGCTGTCTGCTGTGTTTTGGCTGGGCAGCCAGCACCCTCCCCTGCCCCTTTAGGAGATGTCTCAGGAAACAGCACAGGCCAGGACCATGCTCCTGTAGGCATGTCCCTGGTTGGGGAGCTCTAAGCAGAGCAATGAAGATGTGGATCCTTGTCTGTTGATGCTGGTGACAAAGCAGCCCCCAGCACATTTAATTAACTGCTACTGATGTAGTCACTATCTTTGAGTCATGGGCAATCTGGATTTAAGAGATGTTCTGATGTATATGTCTTTATCCCTAAATGAATTTCAGTAGCTCTCTTCCCAGCTTAGAATCACAGAATGGTTTGGGTTAGAAGGGACATTAAAGACCTAATTCCATGGGCAGGGAGCCTCCTGCTTAAACGTTAGCACTTTTCCATGACAGCCTATGAGGGCTCTTGGACTTACTGCACACATGGAGTCTGCTAACATTCATAAGCATGCTAGGTGTATTTATGTTGCAACCAATTACTTCTACATCATATAGCTACAGAAGGGTTATTCACTATCTGAAGCTTGTAAAAGGGCACTTTTCTGCCTTAATCCTATTTATTTCCCAATAGCCACACATCAGTTTTTCACAGATGTTAAAATTAATACTGCACAGCCATTGACAGAAAATAAATAGGTATAATATCCAATATGGCACTGTATCTTGCTAAAACTTTTGTTTGTGCACAAGTATCATCAAACCATTGTCACAATTTTAGAAATAGCTTTGTTGACTATAGCAGTATTGGAAAATATAATAATAAAACATTGTTGTTGTGTTTTTTTTTTTTTTTTTTTTTTTTTTTTGTTGTTTGCTCTTCATTCAGAGAATGCTTTATAATTAAGTTATTATAATTAAGTATAATTAAGTTAGGAACACCAAATCTGCTGACTGAGTTCTGCATAGTAAGCCAAATAATCAAATTACTCTAGGCTTATTACTAGACTTAGCAACTTCAGGTAGCTTGTTTGCCTTGAGATCAACAGAAGCAGTTCTTACTTGAAGTTCACTACATCAAGACTGTCTCAAACCTGTATATCTTTACAAAGTCTGCAGATGAAATAATAAATACCTAGATAAGAAAATTAGACATTGCATGTCTCCTTAAGAATGCCCATTCTTTATATTAATGTAATTAAAAACACGGTTTATTCCTTAAAACTAAAGAAGATGTGCTAATTGCAGGTGAGAAGCAGCTTCAAGAGAAAGTCTACTGAGATTTCTTACATAAACATGAGCAATCATATATTGCTCTCTTATGCTGTTGATGTTAATAACTTGTTGGAGAAAGGCATCCGGTATAGATCTGAAGGAAACAAAGGATCCACCACTTCCTCTGGTAATTTTTCCAGCAGTTAATCATTCCAGTTAGAAATATGCACCCAATTCCTAACTTAAATTTTAATATCCAGCTATTATTTCTCATTATACCTTTCAAGGTCGGACATTTTCTCTCTATGCACTATATATCATCATCTTTTTTGAAAAGTGTGTTTTTGTGTTTATAACATTAAAGTTATTTTTTAGGCCTCAAAAAAAAAAAAAATTGTGACTCATCTCTGGTTCAGTTTTTCAGTCACTTTTATAAATAATGTTTCTCTGAGCAGATGTTTCAGTTCTGCTCTTGTATAGGCTAGAACTGATTTACTGTGCTTTTTCATATTACATCATTACAGAGCCAAGAAATGCATGTTTTTTTTTCTTTGTTTTTTTTTTTTCTCACAACATTGTAGTAGACTCAATGTTTCTTCTAAGAAACATTTTTTTTGTATGTATATGCAATTCCTCATCCTGCAGGTATGCATTCCTGCAGGATCCATTTGATCTTCCGATATAGCATTATATTTAACTACATGAAAATTAATTGTATTTGAATGGGACTACTTTACAAAGCAAATAAATTATTTTGTCTTTAGATTTATCCTGGAGTATTGTTCACTATTATAAACAGAATTTTTATTTTAATTTTTTAAATAGGATTGACTGAAACAAACAGCAATGCTGTATAATACCATATTAAGGCCATCATAACTTTCTCCTTGACATCCAGCCAGCATGTGGTTTAATTTTGCTGTGGTAAAGATAAGAAAACTTTATAGATCTATAAAAGCCCCAAGTTTGAACATATCCATTTCAAGTACAGCAGCTATTCCTGCCTGCGACTTCTGTGATGCTTTTGTTTGCTTCATTTCTACAGATGCAAATATTAATCTAAAAGGAGATCAACTGATTTTTCAGAAGCTTTCCACATATGAACGTACAGTATCATTCCTCACATGAAGAAATTTTATTTTGAAAGGAATTCTGAATGGATAAACTTATCTGCCAGTGGTACAATAAAAACAAAACAAACCACATTGGGCTTGACTTGACTGTAAGCCTCTTAGAACCTCTACCAACTTTTACACCAGAAGCTGCAAAAAATAGACAATAAAATGTGATTTGACAGGGGAGTGCCATAGAACCTAGAATTGTTATTCACCTTCAACATAAAAAACTATGTCTAGAAAGAGGCACGAAACCTGAACAGACTGCATTTCCAGAATGAAACAATTATTGCCAAGGTTATGAGGAATGCCTCTTTCTGGATACAGCTGGAGCAGCTGAGGACATTTTGCCCCAGCAATGCCTCAGTGCCCAGTACTCAGTCATTGCTCTCACAGCTTTGTGTGCAGAAGAGACTGTATTAGCAACTGCTAATTCACATAAGCAGAAATCAGGGCCTGCAACACCACTCAAGCTATCTACCTGGGTCCTTAAGGCCACCCAGATGACCCTGCGCAGGACTGAATGGGAGTGGTCCTGTTCCCTCCCTGGCACAGCTGTGTAGCCATGAACACCAGGAGCAGGGCAGCACTGCCTTCAGATATATAGCAAACACTCAGAACTAAACAAAGTTTACACTGAAAATGACTTTCCTAAACTGAAGTTACACTTGGACAATAAACTTATCCACAAGAGCTGTTTCACATACTTAGACTGAATAATGGGCATGACTTTCAACCCTAAGTGCATCAGTATTTAAACATGTTGTATTTAAAACATTTATATATATATATCTATATATATCAGTACTACATATATATATCATGTATATATATATAGTGTGTATATATATATAGTAACGATTTTCAGAAAAACACTGAAATACTTTTTTTTTTCTTACCCAGAGGTTACAGACATGGATTTGTTAGGGGAATGAATGGTCTGCAGCACCTCTGTTGACAGCCTGTTGCTGCAGATGTTCTCAGCACCACAGGGGGCTGTCTTACCCCCTCACATACACAGCAGCTGGATTCAGCCTTGGCTGAATGATAAGAAGCAGTATAATGTGGTGTCTAATAATACATATGGAGTGGACAAATTAAGTTCTCTTCATATTCTGATTTACATCTGCAAGAAAGACAGAACTATATCTCTGCCATCAGTTTAAAATAATTCTAAACTAAAATAAATACTGAAAGTTTTTTTTTTTTTTCTGCATAAAATATTTAAAATATATATTCACTGATAAAGCTGGAAAAAAAAAAAAAAGTGTGGATGCTTTGTTAAGACGAAACGGAAAACGAATATATGAAATAAACACAGCATGTAGCTTAAAGGCCACTTGCCATAAAAGGCTTTTCCTGACTGGAAGTTACAGATGTACTTAAAAAAACAGATGTACATCAAAGGCTGTTGATTAGAAGCACAGAGAGAAGTAATTATCAGTTATTTTTCTTCCAAAAAGAAATTCTTTATTCTAATACCAATAAAACCTTAGTATGTACAGAATGAGTCTATGGGTTTAATTAACCATATGAAAATATCAGTGTATATGCTATTCCTGTTCCACATCATCACACTCTCATGGATACGTTGGGTGTGCTTCTGACAGATGCTTCATTGGCTTCATTATTCTGTGACAGTGTTAGGTTATAGATATTGCATAACTAGAATTGTTCGAGATCTATTCATTTCAAACTTGGAAAACAAATCCCTGATGCTAACAGTTCTCTGTGGGCCAGCGGTATTTCCACCAGTAATAGAGAGCCCATCCTGAACACTACAGCTGGTACAGCAGGACAAACCACAGTCCTTGCTAAGCTGGTGGCCAGACACAAGTACTACAGTTTTGAACGCTGTCCTGAAATACCAGCAGCTTCCCAGGCACATTTCTGACTCATGCCAAATAGTAATTCTCCCAGAAATGGTACATTCCTTTCTGTACATTTTTTGCAGAATATCAAGAGACGATGAAAGAAACCTTAACTCTTTAAAATTCTTGACTAACTTCAGATTAGTATTTGTTTTTCAGGCAACAACTTTTACATTTCTGATTTGGGACGCAGTTGTGATAAGCCCCCAGACTGCAATATATGGATCTAAAGGGAGACATCTGAGTGCATACTTTGACTGCATATTCAGCCTGGGCTGACACTGTTTCAAATGCTGGAAGGAAGTATTTATTTGAATCAAGCTCAGTTAAGTGATTATCAGCTTCGCACATTGAAGTATAGTTGATCTCTACTGAATGCTAATTATTTCATCATGTTAGCAAATACTCATTTCTTGGCCAGTGTCTTCATTACAATTTGTTCCATGTGTTGATGTAAACTGTCCTATAAGATTAATAGTGGGTGACAACTGGATCATTTTAGGGTGTGACATACTTATTAAATTAGTTACAAACATCCACTCAACTGTTTATTTTATTTACTGAGACAATTAATCCACCATTTATGCCACTTTCCTTCTCTTTAAATAAGACTGGAAGACAACATTTTAAAATTCTCCTTTGCTGACTTCAGGAAATTCTTTTCAAAATTATGTTGGAATTTATTCTCCTTCTAATTGTGCTTAATATCATGATAATTTCCTTCCGTGTAGCCAAGTGATAACTGACTCCTTAACACTATCCTTTATTCTCCTTAAAGTGCTGTACACACATTTGGCTTTGATGTAATTTCTGTTGTTATTTTTTGTGTAAATAAACTTTAGATAATAGCACTATCCCGGACCAGAATTGAATGGTAAAGATAAAGTACTAATATCCAGTCAAAAATATATGTTTGTAACAAAAGTATGTATTTCTCCCTGGTTTGCCTGTCTACACAGAGAATTAAATTTTCCACAATTATATGAATTATTAGTTAGAAATTGTCAGTATTATAGTTTTCCTCTAACAGAACTATAGAAACATCCTAGGTAGAATAATACTCTCTGTTAAATTTATTTTTCATATGTACACATTTTTTTGTTAGTGAATGATTAGTAGTAACTTAGTTCCTATGATGTGTAAATTTTCTCTTCAAAAAAGTTTTTGGTGCATTAGCAAGTTAAGAATCACAAAGGAGATTAACACTCATACTCTATGATGAACCTTCAGAATGCACTTATATATATGTAGTTAACTAAACACAGCAATCCTGACACCTATACAATAATCGTGCCACACAAAAAATTAAGTTTTAAAATGAACGTTAAGATTTTGCATCAACGTCACAAGTTATTTGGGTATATTAGTTATTTTTAAAGTTAAAGGTTCATTCATACACAGTTGGTTTTTAAAAGAAAATACCTTAGTCACTTGTGTATTTTGTAACACTGAAAATAATTCAACCACTTTAAACTACCAAGCAGTTTCTGCATGGGTTTATCCAAGAGAAGAACCACACAAAAACGTTTAAGAGTCATCTGTGATATAAGAGCAACAAAGCAATTATTCATTGTTAGGAAATGTGTTTATTTATATTAAAGGACCATTACATTGTTCTTTTCCAAGAAATACAATTCAATGCTCTTTAGACAATATTTAAAAATATTTTTGACTTAATAAATGAGATTCTTTTTTTTTTTTTTAATCTGTATAAATACACAACTGAAATCCTTGTGAAACAAGGCTTTCCATGCCAAGCATCAAATATGGGGAAATTTTTATGATTTAGTATGAATTCCTGGAAAACACCGTTTATCAGAGAAAAAACTGGCCATACTTTCACAGTATCCGCTCTAACAGGCACCACTGCAATGGGCTGCAGATCTATGAATAGGCCAAGAACAGAAGCTAAAACTAACAATGAACAGTGTAATATGTTACAAAGTGGGAAAACAACTTTTTTTTTACTTTTTTTTTTTTCTAGTTGGCAATAGATTTTGAACCATAATTTACATAGTGAAGAACTTGATTTCATCAAATACTGTTTGATAAGTGATTCCATTCTTAATTTTCATTTCAACTGTTTGGCAATGAAAATATAGTTATTTTTGAAGAGCTGACTTATTCTCTTCTTACGTGCAAGAATTTCTGCTTGGGAACACAACTGAGTTTTCAAACAGATCAGATATAAGAAGTCTGTTCACTCCATGCTGGCCAGAAGTCTTGAGCAAGACTGACCCTTGAATTTCTTAAATCCTCAAAAACATAGGTTCATAATGTTACAGGCTGAGACAAACAGCTGGTAGCATCAGAACACAAGAACATGGAAGTGGCTGCTCTGGGTCAAACAAAGATCTACCAAAACCACTATTGCAGCAGTGGCCCCAAACTTACATGTCAGTATCTGTATAAGCGAACAAAAATAAGTGCTACCTTTCACAAGAAACTTCACCATCATGTGTGAGGCCTGCTGTGTAAATGGCCACACTGAGTCACTTTCTGCATATGGGCTTACAAGCAGTTTTTTGCTGGGGAATGCATTTTCTGTTAGAATAGTTGGAAGTGAATGCCGAAATATCTGCCTTTCTGATTCTCAGTATCTTCTTTGCCACTTCACGACTGTCACACCGCAAAGCTGGTTAAGATCATGTATCTGTGACATTTCGGCTCCTAATTTTTCAGCTGATTACAGACCATGCCAAATTTCCTTTGCACAGAAAGGACAGTAGAATTTGCATGACACTGAAAATGCATGAAACCTAGTTTTAACAAGGGAAAAGCATAAGACGTAGTGAACCTGCAAATCTCACAAGTACAGCGTGTGACATGACAGATCAGAAATGATAAGGGAAAATCTAAACCACAATAAGACTAGAAGATAGAGGGGTAAAGAGTGGAGTTAAGCTAACCATAACAGTGTTCTCAGGTTAAAACCAGGAGACCTTATTTCATGGCACCATGATTCACAACAGGTCCGTTCTAAACATTACAGGGACATGATCGACATGATCCAACTTCTTTACCAACACCAACCTACAGTATCACTCATTTGTACAGAGGCTGTCAGTGAAAAACTCATGCCTTCATATCATGTGAATCACTGCAACTCTAATTTAAATGGTTTATGACTCAGGCTTACAACATCTGGAGGAAAGGCTGAGAGAGCTGGGACTGCTCAGCCTGGAGAAGAGGATGCTCAGAACTCATCAATTTCTATAAATACCTGAAAGGAAGGGGCAAAGAGGATGGAGACAGACTCTTATCAGTGGTGCCCAGTGCCAGGACAAAAGGCACTGTGCACAAACTGGGACACAAGAGGCTCCATCTGAACATCAGGAAGTATTTCTTTACTGTAGGTGTGACATAGCCCTGGCACAGACTGCCCAGAGGTTGTGGGTTCTCCTCCTTGGAGACCTTCAGAAACCATCTGGACACAGTCCTGGGCATCCTGCTCTGGGTGTCCCTGCTTGGAGGTGGCCTCCAGAGGTGCCTCCCAGCCTCAACTATTCTGTGATTTTGTGATCTGTATTTCCTAGGTTAACAGCCATAGAAAGTATTGCATACTTTTGCTTATGACTTCCAATTACTTACAGTTTTGAAAACTTATCCTGAATGTTGGTTACAAAAGATGAAAGCATGTGGAGACACAAATTTCAGATAAAATGACTGAATATTTGGCAAAACTTTATTCTCTCTTGCAGACCTCTACTTTTAAGATTACTTCTTTTATAAATTGATATCAGACAACATTCTGAAATAAGAGCTTTTTCATTATTGGAAAAGGAAACAGAAAATTATTTTCCTGATGCTTAAATGGGGTCAGAAAAGAGAAAAGCATCTGTTAATATTCTGTGTTGATTCTCACTTATTCATCCAGCTATTGTAGTAATGCGAATCTTAAGAGTTTGTTGCAGATGTGCAGCTATATATAATTCAGCCAAGTCATCTGGTCTTTTTGCATTGAGAATCTTCACCAAGAAGATGATGGTAGGTTTAATAAATATATTAAAATAGAATTTTAAGCACAGCACCTTCCTGCCAACCCTGCCACAACCACCAACACTGCAAACTTTCAGTTGTAAATGTTATTTTGAGAAGATTAAAATATAGACTGTCTTAGAAACCAAGATACAAGTTGCTATTAGATTTCAGGCTTTAACATTGACATTTCAAGACAGGATCTTTTCAGGTTCTACAGTCACTAATGATATTTCTTATTATTATTGTCGTAGAGAGTCAGAGATTGCCAACAGAGCAGATGATTTAGGACTGTAGAAAAGAAAAGAGACAGAAATGGTTTTAGTACCTCAGTTGTAAGGACAGAGCATCCACAGATGTAACAAAAAATGATCTTCAGGTAAACCAAATGAGCTGCAGATATTTTGCTTGAATTACTGTATGTTAGATAAGCTCTAATTACATTTTTTATTGTATTTTTTTTAGATAGCTCTCTACATGTTTTAAAATTGCCTGCAGTTTTCCATTGAGACTTAAGTCTTCCATAAGGGCAACATCTACAGCTGAACTAAAACATCATGTGCTCTAAATGATATATCTTCAAGGCACACTTGTAAGACAGAAAACAATACAATTGTTACTTACTGTCTTCTTCAAATATTATTTTGAATTCAAACTTAGCCTTCATACACACTGATCAGGATTTCTTACCTAAAGGCTGTACAAATATCCACACATTACTCAGAGTATCTATTAAATACAGAACAGTATCATCAAAAAACATCAAAATTATTTTGTATGTAGAAAAAAAAACCTGCCTAGACAAGTTACATAAATGAATTTATTTCATGCAAAATGAATGATAGCTCACAAAAATGTAGGAGTGCTTTTTAGCATGAGTAAATAAATGATGCATACAGAGTGGATAACACTGGTTATTTAAAAAATAAATAATTTTTTTTTTTTTTTTTTAAAGGGAACAGAAGGAAACTGGGAAGGCAGGAGGGATGTCTTTAAACAGATAGAACCATGTCAAAGACAAAGAAGAATGCATGCAGAGGAACTGAGGATCTTACAAAATAATTCTGAAATGTGCTAAGAGCCTGATTGTCATTAGGCCCAACTAAAGGCAGGGGGAATGGCATGGAGGAATTAGGGTTCATTTATATTAAGTGTTGTTTTTTAACCACCCTCTGATGAAGGAATTACCTATTTAATATATTATTGTCTTTTTTAAAAACACTGTAATTATTTCATAGGAGGGCAGTAATCTGATATCATTACTTTCATCTACTAAGCTCAGCAACTTCAAAAACGTAGCTTTTGTTGCAGCTCCTACACTTTGATACATATACCTGGAGATGTCACTTGCAGCATGCACCATGCACAGAACCTCTACAAGCACTTGCCAGCTAATCTGTCTTTGTATGAGCATTCTGAGTGCAGTGTAGCTCCATCAGACACGAATACCGAGGCTTATCTCAATAGAGAACTGACTAATTATGCAGAAGATTTGCATGGAGTCATTATGAAGTATTAAGAGACATTTTTTTCTCAACTGACTTTAAATATATATATATATTGAATTTTGTTGTGGTTATGTTTAGAGAACTAAGAGAAAAAGGGATGGGGGGGAAGGGGGAAAGGGGGGGACAGAGTAGGAATTTCCCAAGAAAAATGCACAATGTGCACAACAGCTCTGTCTCCTCTCCAAAACTGTGTTATTCCATTGAAACTCGTTTATTGTTCTTACCATGAGATAGAGTTTTAATGTTGTTTACTAGCCACATCTTGACATTTAGAAAAATATCTCTATATCAAGTAACACAATTATACACAGTACAATAACAATATAACCATACAAAACAAAACACAATCCCTTAACCACCATCTGAATATTTTCATATGCTTCTGCAATTCCTACTTTTAACCAGTACTGGAAGCTCAAAAAAAAAAAAAAAAAAAAAGAAAGAATGATTGTTCTTATGGCATGACTTCAAGGAAAGATTTTACATGTTTTTCACCTAGTAAAATGTTTATCCTTTCTTTTTAAGGGTAAGATAAATTAACTCATGTTGAGGACTTTTTACAATAATATAGAAGGTAAGTATTCTTGACGTCAAAATGGTAGGTTAGGATTGAAGGGATGTGGGTTAATATCAGGACTGTATTTAAAGACATAGTGTGCTATCATTATTCAAAAATAATACACAGTTCACTACTATCTACAATAAAGAAATCTGTCCCTCACTATCCATTTTATTATTTCACTGCTTGATTTAGCCTTGTAAAAAATATGTTTTATAATCCTTGAAAGCAAAGTGAGCAAATTTTCACTGATGTCAATCAATTCCAAGAATAGTGTAAAGAAAGTTTTCTTGCCAGATTTGAATCCAATTCTTAAGACACAGTCATGGAGGGCTCCTTGAAGAGTGTTCAGCACATGTGACGACCAGATTATTTTGCCCTATTTGGACTAAGTACAACTGCAACATAAATATTTCATAAATTAGCTCACTGTTTTGGAAAAAAATAATAATAATAATTAGAACATCATCTACAATACTACTTGTAATCTAGCAGTTTGCAATCTTGAATATTTGTATGGAGAAATGTAGGACCGCAAAAATCCCATAGCAACTGTTATATCATTACTTTAGACAGAAAAAGGCTAACTTTAAAATGTACACTTTCACACACACCTTGAGGGATTCAGAATAGCAAGTCCAACTAGAATATAGAAGAGCATTTTGAAAGAAGCCAAAGTATTTGCTAAAACACACTCTTCTGAAAAGATACTCTTTAGTAGCAAGTGTTCAAAAGTGCTCAGCACTCAGCAGGGCCTATTAATAACAGAATTATTATTGAACAAATACATCTGGTGAACTTTCAAGGGCCTGAACAGCAACTGTGTATTAAAAGAAAAACGATAGCTAAAGATTTAAGTTATTCTAGCTGCAAGCATTTCCTGATTTAAGAAATACCAGCCAGCACAAACATACACACACACACAATCTAATATTAGTATTATAAAAAATAAAGACTTATTGCCCCAATCTCTCTAAAGTGGAGGGTTATTTTGGGGGGACAAAATAAGTTTTAGGTATAAATGAAAAATATGAGAGATGACAAACCTGTTTAGAAAAAAAAACAAGCACACAAAATCTAAGTATTCATATCTTAGCCAAATGTGTTGAGAGTTATAAAAATCAAAGCAGAATAATACATGTTGCTCTTAAGCTACAATAACTCAAACAAAAATTTTTCCAAATCTTAATGTTATATACATGTTTAAATACTCAATTTCCTGTTATTTTTCCTTTAAAAAAAATAAAATAATAATAATAATAAAAAAATAGACTGTAATAAGCATCTTCAAGCAAGGGAGATCCAGATCTGATTACTATTATTTTTAAATTAGGCAGAAAATTCCATCCTAGCCAAAGTACCTCTTGCACTTATCCTCAGAAGTGTAAAATCACTATGTTTTCGCTCCTTTTTTAAAGAAAAAATATGTTTGCTAGCAAAAATGAGATATTATGGAGCTTGTTTAGTATTAACTTCTGCCAAATGTAAACAGTTTTTTCTGCAAATCACTACTGGATCATACAGAGAACAGCAGTAACTATTATCGCTTCATTTTTAGGCTTGAAACTGCCCATGTTTTCTCCTTGTGACTACTCCAGACTATTACTGAAGGCACTTGCTTTCAACATCTAATATGCTTGGTAGTATGGTAACATCATTACTGTTCATTGGCCTTTTAAAATTTTTATTTTTTATTTTAAATTTCTCAGCTAAACACCATGTTCGTATGTACACTAATGTGATAGGATAACTTAAATCAAACTTGAAGATGAGATAAAACATTTTTAAAATAGCTACTTTGTACTAGCAGAATGTAAATATAACTAAAGACTGAAGTATTTTTATGTGTAGCAGGAAATTGCTGTGCTTAATAAAGCATTTGGAAAACCTGACTATTTCATAACTAGTTTTAGTGCAATCTCTTTGAGGACACACAATTATACCTATTCAACACAAATGAAACTACTGACAGGAAGCAAGGAAGTAAATTACCAGCTATTTAGCTCAGACACAATTCATTATGTTATCTCAGTTTAAAACCCTAAACTAGAATATGAATTTCTAATCTTCTCAAATTAGCATGCTAGATTATTGCATTGACATTTTCGTTCAGCAATAACACTTGCTTTTTATTTATTTATTTATTTATTTATTTGTGTATTTATTTATTTATTTATTGTTGCTGACTAGGTTTTACTTGCATACAATGAAAGCAAGCTCTTTGAAAATATGCCAAGTCTACAATCGTACACAGTAACATTATCTTCTTCATAAAATATATGACAAGTGCTTTCATACAGAAATACATCAGAGTTTTCATATGAATATATAAATGAGAAACAGCATTTTGGCAAACACTGAAAACTTAACCGGCACCTTTTTAGGTTGGATGTCAGGTACAAGCTTGACAACCCCACTGAGTCAAAAATCATGAGTCAGCCTCAATATCATGAGTAAGATTTAAAACCACTAGATTTTAAATAATTAAGTTCCAGTGTGTTTTGTTTTTTTTTTTTTTACTTAATTTTTGGTGTTGAAATATTTGGTGTGTCTGTGTTTCCAGACTTTCCCCTGCAGCTACAAAGACTGGAAAACTAACTAAAATATGAAAACTGTTATTATGTAGTGGTTTCATCAGCTCAATTTTAAGAAATCAGGAAACTGGTTACAAAACTCATGCAAGAAAGAATTCCTTTGTATGGAACTAGTGTCCTCATTACTGTTTTATTCTCTTCACTGAATCATCTTAGAAAGTAATAAGCAAGTAATCACCTTTTTATAACAATTACTGCAAAAGTGATGCACGGCAGCTTCCACGATTCCAAGAATTCTATCCAAGCAAGAAGCTGCGATTTCTGCAAGCATTCATGGGGGATCCATAGGCAAGCTCAGGAAGTGTGGGATAGATGAGTGGACAGTGAGGGGGATTGAGAACTGGATTGATGGCAGAGCTCAGAGGGTTGTCATCAGTGGTACAGTCTAGTTGGAGACCTATAGCTAGAGGTGTTCTCCAGGGGTCAGTACTGGGTCCAGTCTTGTTCAATTTGTTCATTGATTTGTTCAAATCAATGACCTAGAAAATGGAATAGAGTGCACCTTCAGCAAGTTTGCTGATGTCACAAAACTGGGAGGAGTGGCTGATCCACCAGAAAGCTGTGCTGCCATTCAGAGGGACCTGGACAGGCTCGAGAGTTGGGCGGTGAGGGACCTCATGAAGTTAGGTTATTCCACCAAGGGAGGAATAACCCCAAACACCAGTGCAGGCTGGGGGCGACCTGCTGGAAAACAGCTCTGTGGAGAAGGACCTGGGAGTCCTGGTAGACAGCAGGTTGACCATGAGCCAGAAATGTGCCCTTGTGGCCAAGGAGGCCAATGGGATCCTGGGATGCATTAGGGAGTGTTGCCAGCAGGCCGAGGGAGATGATCCTCCCCCTCTACTCAGCCCTGGTGAGGCCACACCTGGAGCATTGTGTCTATCTCTGGACTCCCCAGTACACAAGGGACATGGGAGCTACTGGAATGAGTCCTGCGGAGGGCTCTGAAGATGATCAGGGGACTGAAGCATCTGTCATACAAGTACAGGCTGAGGAAGCTGGGCTTGTTTAAGGTGGAGAAGACTGGGAGAGGATCTTTTTAATGTGTATAAACATCTGAAGGGAGAGTGTCAAGAGGATGGGACCAGAAAAGTGATGCGATCTAATTTCAGTAGTGCCCACCAATGAGGCAACTGGTACAAACTGAAGCACAGGAGGTTCCAGCTGCATATGAGTAAAATCTTCTTTACTGTGAGATTGACAGAGCTCTGGGACAGGTTGCCCAGAGAGGCTGTGGGGTCTCCTTCTCTGGAGATATACAAAACCCACCTGGATGCCATCCTGTGCAACAAGCTCTGGGTGATTCTGCTCAGCAGGGGGGTTGAACTAGATCATCCTCATAGGGCCCTTCCAACCTTGGCCATTTTGTGATTCTGTGACCAAATACCCTATAGATTACAATGGATCCACTGCTGAGACAATGTTCTTTCTCATTGGCAGCTAAAGCATTGCAGCACTGACAGGACCAGAGTTGTTTCCAGAAAAGGCATCATTCCTAATCAGATATTTTCTGAAGAGGAAGAAGGCCAAACTGTCCATACAGCACTGTTTACAGCAAGTAAGCTTTCCCTAATGCCCAAATATCGTCATTGAACAAAAACATTGGAAAAATTACTTTAAGTGGTATAAAAGGTAGTCAGAATAGTTGAATTGCTAGTGAACTGACGCGAAGCCTTTACCACATGCTGAACAGTCCTCCAGCTCCCATAGTTAATTGTATAATTAGATGAAATTTTGGTTCACATGAAAATAAATAAAACACACCCCTATCAATAGATCCACACCCTGTTTTAATAGCCCTGAAAGATGATACAGAGATGCTGACTTGGACGACTGTCTAAAATATTTTAAGTGGTTCCTTTGCAACATATTGTTTCCAGCTTTGAAGCACACACTGTGACACAACTCTGCTACAACTCTGACTCCAGCAACTCTATTTAAATTCTTATATTCTATACTCATCCAGTTGAGGCAGGTGTATTTTTTTTTTCTTTTTCTTTTTAATCATTGTTTTTCTAAGACAACCATCGTGGTCTTAAGGATCCAGAATTTCTCAATTAAGTGAGAAGGACTGAAGTTATTTTCTGGCTCCTATTTGAATTTCACTATTAAGTTCTGAGATCCTATTCCTTTGTGGAATAACTAACGATTATAATGCAGCCAGATTTAAACTAATCTTACAACAATGAATTTTTGCTGTTTTTCATGACTTCTGTCTATAAGAATGAAGAAGCTCATGCTCATTAGTGCAGTTAGAGATCAATAGGTGCCCATCTGAGTTGGGCAATACTGAGTTATTCTAGATGAATATCTCATCAAAAGATCTAAGCTGTGACTGCTTTACAAACTCAAACCACAGTTTTATATAAAGTAAGCCTAAAATACTATAATAAAAGACGTGTTTTTTTGTTTGTTTGTTTATTTGTTTGTTTTCCCTCCAAAGAAATGGAGTTTATTTTCTCTCTCTGAAATAATAATAATTAATAATAATAATTCAGGTGGTTGGAAGAAAAGAGAAAATTAATATATTACTCTTTCAAAACATACTCCACACACACACAAAAAATAAATATCTAGAAAAGATGTATTAATCAACATTTTTTAGGGTTTGAAATATTAGCAATCACTTAAAAAACTCCAGTTGAAATAAATATATAGCATGTTATAAAACTCCTTATGAAACACATTGACCTTCTTTGGGCCATCTCTTATTACTGTGATCTGCAGAAAATATAAATCCCTGTTCTCCTTTTCATTGCCTTAGCTGCAGCAAAAATGAACCTTATTTCACAGGAATTTTCCATTTATATGTCTAGGACTCATGATCCACTGGTTTTCCCTGTTCTCAAAAGAGGTATTACTACAGCCTACGCTCAAGCTGGCATCGGATTGCAGAGCCGATTAGGAAAGCCTGGTGGCAAAAAAATCATGTACTGAGTGCTGAGTATTTTGTATTACAAAAATGACACTGTAATGATTTTGAAACCAACTTCCTTTTGATTCTAGACTTGTATTCTGCCATGGTGCTTTCTTTTAGCCAGAAACCTTCCATTATCTGTTCTAGCTGTCTAACCAGAGCAATGGTTTGAAGCCTGACACAGGACTTGCTCAGAAGATCTTTTTTAACAGTGGAGTTTTTATGGCCCATAAATTTCTTCAGCAATCCATTATCAAACACAATCTCTTTTCTTCTGTTGTAAATACACTCAGAAGAGTTCTTATATATCACCCTTAGTGCTACACAGCAGAGTTGTGAACTGACGTTTAGTGTGTCTCTCCTGCACAATCTTTTGCAATACTTAAAATTTATTCTCTGTATTTTGCCAAATTGTGGGTTTTCTTTGCTGGGCCTCATAGAAGTTGTTTCTTCTAGTTTAGCTGTTATAAGGAACAGATGGTAAATCAGGAGGTAACAAAATAATCTAGTCCACAAATTCAGAGGAAAAATACAAAGCTGGAATTTAAACATCTTTGTGGTAGTTTAACTAGCTGTGTTTTAGAAACCCTTTAGGCATTTGTCATCTAGCAGATAAATGTAGACATTTTCTCAGTGTTGGAGATACTGTAGTATTAAAGCTAAATAAAATCTACCTTCAATACAATTCTGTCAGAACTGATCAACGCTGCCTGGCACTTGCATCTAGTCAACAGCTAAGGTATAATGTAACAAAAAAAAAAAAAAAAAAAAAAAAAAAAGTACAGTTTTTACAGTCCAACTTCTACCATTCTGAAATGCTTGTGTAAGTACAATTGGCAGCCCATTCAAGATGTTCACATTTGTATCCAACAGATAAGCAAAATAATTTAAGAGCTACCTGTCATTTTCATCAGGAATTCATTATAATACATGCCACGGTATTATCATAGGATATTAATGTCATTGGAAATACTTGTGATCTTTATGCTACATGATAGTGCAACTCAAACATAGGTTCCTGAAAGTCATGTCCCTTGTTTGAACTTCTTTTAAAAAGTTCTCAATAAATCTGGCATGACACAAAGCGACTGTTCTTATTGGTATCCTACTGCTACTGCTCTTTACAGCTAGATACCTGCATGTTTTTCTGATCTCCAGCATAGTCAGACTTTTTACCAGTTTCTCAGAAGTCATCAGAGTAGCAGTTCTGAAGAGCTAACTGACAAGGAATGCTCACAGGAAACCAATAAATTATAATTTGAGTAAAAAGGATTGAAACGGATAAATGTGAACAGCTAGGCTAACCGGGTTCTACAAGAAAAAAGACCACACGTGAACAGTCTTAACAGATGTAGTAGCAGTTGGCTACTCTTCCTGCAGAAATATATTGCAGACAATAGATGTGTACAACCTAAGACTGAAGTGCTAAACTTGGAGGTTATATGTAAGGCGGTATAAACTCAGTGTTAATTTGAACTTAAATTTCCTTATAATTGATTAACTCTCTACAAAGTAATACCAACCAACATAATTTTGTATTAAATGGCATAGAATACATGTATGTAAGATGTTAATAGAGTGGAGGATATTTTATATTAGATTTTTGCAGCCCCTTCAGAATCTAAGATATGCCAGTTTAGACACCGCAAATAAATATGTTTAAGAGAGAAGACTGACTGCCCAGGCATAAAGGAGCACCTTTGGGAACCAAGTATACTGAGTCCAGTATTGCCTCCATCATAATTAATACCACTTCTGTCCTAGATCATTTGAAGCACAATGCTATACTGACCCAGATACAGTACCGAGCTCCCTCTGTGGTATTGCATTGATATTTTACATGTTATTACTCATTTAAGGTTCATGCATTTTTAAGACTGTGCCCAGATTATTTAAATATACCCATTATGAATGACATAGTATAATACCATGTAATATCAATGCAGAACAGCAAAGCCCTGTTCATCATTAGTACTAATTGCTTTCTATTGCTTTTCTTCGCTGCTAGTTGTTGCTGTTCCTTTTCCAAACATTATCTGCAGTCACATTCATAGTGCTTCAGAACAAACCTGGAATTCAAATCCTTTAAGAGGAGGTTCTTTTCATTCACCTATGACATGTTAAGTGAAAAGTATTACAGAAATCCATGGTGTTGAAGTTTTCCAATGTGAGGTAAAAATTACCCCAGAAAGCTCTAAAATAATAATTAAAAAAATAATAATCACAGTAGATCGTTTCCTCTGTTCCACTGTTTCTTGAAGCTTACCAGAGGTAAAGAATGTAAACTTATCTAGAAGCAATCAATAAAGGATTTCCACAATACATCTTTAAGAATCAGTGATGCTGACTCCAGACTAGTTCTAACACTGGTGGTAACTTAATCACATGAAAGCAGCTGGGGAGATTGCTCCTCCACCTATTCCCTTTTGGCATTCCCCTTTGACTCCTGTAGCCAGCTGGTGCAAGCTGATTTAATTAAATCTGGCCTACAGCAGAGTACTGGAAGCTGTTGCATTTATGAATTGAGCAGCATCCCTTTCCAGAATTTTGTGAGCCCCTCTGTGATAACTATTTGAGAGGAGTAAGAATGAAACCCCCAAGTTAGCACTGATGAGCTATGCATCCATACAGCAAATCACAGTTCTTTATCACAAACACAACCTCATGTCCTGCAGGATTATATCTCCATAGCACTGTGCAAAACCTAATAAATTCTGTCTTTCAGTAGAGGTAATCAATGCTTGCACAGTGTTGTACTAACACTTTTCAAATATTTTTGTCTCCAGAGCTGGCTTATTCAACACACCAGCTTGGGAGCCTCTGAACTGCACATCATCGTGTATGTGCTCAATATATGTCAGATTTTAGAAGGAAACCAGTCAGTGAAGTAGCATGTATGGATGGGCTTTACCTTTTGTATTCAGCTAACAAAGCCATTAATAAGGACTCAAATGCACCTGCATGAACTTTTTCTGTCTAAAGAGCAAAAAACATGAAGAAGCCCTAACTACCAATTTCTCATACTCCTTCCTCTCTCATCCTTTTAGCTGGATTCTTTACTCTCCAGATTCAGGCTCTTTGTTTGTGAGACATGAAGAAAACATTTCTGCTGAATTCAACCTGAATACATGAGGCTCCTCTCTTAGGTTGCCTCTAGCTAGCAAGCAAGCAGGCTACAGAGCATTCAAAATGATCCTCCAAAAGAAGAAAGCTATTGTAAAGCATCCAGACAGGCCATCACAATCAGTCAAGTTACAGAGTGTAATGAGTTCCGAACTTAACAGCCAAGCAGCTGTAATTAGCTGCATGTACACTGCTAGCCAGTCAGAGGGTGATGTATGCTTAGATAATTTACTTTCCATTGGTACTGTGCAAGTATGCACCCCATTAGCTATGGCTTTGCTGAAGAGCTCTAATTACTTCAACTAATAATTTAACTGTTGGCAATCAGATGCACACCCAAAAAAACTTATTTCTGTCACAACTAGTTAGAGATCACCAATCCAGGACTGTAGGGCAGGCCAACATGCAGAGTCATACACATTTTCTTACAGCATTTTTAAGCCAGACAGTATCTAAATATCGCATATACAAATAATTCATATTTTCTTTAATATTATGCTGCAGTGAAATCTTTCTACTTCAGTCATAGTTGCTGGTTTTTACAGAATAATATTTCTTATATCTGAACACTGCCCTTGTTAGCACATGTTCTGCTGGAAAGATGAATGGTACAGACGATGAGTATTGGAATCACCCAACCAAAGATTCTGTCTGGAGCATGTCAGGATATGGTGCTGTATCAATGCTGTGAAAATGAATATCTGTATAGCCTAATAAATGTATTACTTTAGAAGAGACTTCTTCGAGAAGAAAGCCTTAGTGAAACCTAAGAATCCTTAAAAATGAGCTAGGCCAACTGCTCTACAGACATACCACACCTGAAGCAGATGGATCTCCAGACCTGTCATACCCAGGCCTGCGGCTTGGGAGAGAACTGTGCCTCACTGATTGATCCTTAGGGAGGGAAAAAATAATCTCAGGTAGGTGAGTGTTTGCTGGTTTCTCTTCTGTGGCTGAAACAGCTAATTATACTGTATAAAAAAGGCTGGCTGGCTGAGAAATGAGAAATGAGTAAGTGTATGTTTTTTCCATGTACAGGTGAATTGTAGTTTCAGAATGAGCAAAAGACTAAACCAACAGGAGTTACTTCATAAGGGCATGGACAATAAAATTTGTCAGGCACCTTTTATGGACAAATGCAATTTATGCACTTGGATCAGCTACAACTGTTTTCAGTATTTGTATTTCCATGTGGATTAGCATCTGGCTCTCTTTCCACATTTTTAAACAACCTTGAACTGTGTAATTGCCATGGGATGGTTCTAACTCATATTCTAACTCATAGTCTGGTCATTTATGGGGATTTGCACTGGTACTTATTTAGTTATTCATTAAAAACAGGAAACTCCCATAGGAGATACTGCATCATACGATACTCATGCTACTTCTGAAATACAATATACTTCAGGAAACACACATGTCAAAAGTATTTATCTGGTCTAAGATATAATAATGACAATAGATAAATTGCATGTACAACTTCTTAGTGATTGGAAAAGCTATTTGAAAGCTTTCCCAGGAAAATGTTTCTTATTGCTTTACTTCAACTAAAAAGGAAGATTGGAAGATAATTTATAGAGAAAGGGAAGGGGAAAATGTGCTTGAGTTGGCACTTCTGTACTGCCAGTACAGACAATCCTTTGAAAATAACTTGAAAATTTATCATGCTGCAATATGATAAAACAATGCATAAATTCCACAGGCTGAAATATCCTGATAAGGTAAGTAAAGCTAAAACCTTGCACTCAAGTGTATGTAGTCCATTACAAGATATGTGTTGGGCAGTGGTCCTAAGAAAGAAAATTAAAAGAGAAATCAGATGACAAAAACTTTTCAGATGACAAAACTTTTTCCACAAGTTTTTTGTCCGTGTGTTTACGAGTTCTGCTTGTCAAAGAGAACCAAGCCTCTTAAAACCTTCGAAAAAATGACCCCACAGTTAAATAAAGAAACCAATCTAACCCAGGTTTCACAACAAGACTCCAAGGAAATTTACACTATTTATTTGTATCTAAACAAGTTACAGGTTTCAATATGTAACTTGTACGTAATACATAACAGGTATTTTACCATATTCACACTGAACCAAAACCCTTTTTAATACTTATCTGGATTAAGACAGCAAAAAATGATTTGTAGCTGCCATGTGGCTTGATATGACAATCACAGAATCACAGAATTGAAGGGGATGGAAGGGATCTCGAAAGATCATCGAGTCCAACCCCGCTGTCAAAGCAGGTTCCTTAAAGCAGGCTGCCCAGGTAGGCGTCCAGACAGGCCTTAAATATCTCCAGAGAAGGAGACTCCACAATATCAAACTGCTCAACTGCTACGCAAGATCTGCCATTCTACCTTCAAGGAAAATACATAAATACTAATCATGTATAATAATAATAATAATTAATAATAATAATAATAATAATAATAATAATAATAATAATAATAATAATAATAATAATAATAATAATAATAATAATAATAATGAGAAACTGAGAAATTCTATGAACATTGAATGGGTACAAGCAAAGACAGAGAATAGTGGTTAGTTGGAAGGGTTATTTACAGCCAGCATTGACATTTTTCAAAGCTTTGTCAATTTTACAACTGACAGTCATGCAACCTTTCTCAATGATCTTAGTCTCTTTTTTACTCTTATTGTTACTTGGCCTCCCCATGATTCATTACCCCCCAGTTCTTGCCTTCTTTTTTTTGTTTGTTTTGTTTTGTTTTTGTCTCAACTGATTTCTATATTTTACCCTTTTCTTCAACTGGTATGATTGTCAAATCTTTTCATGCCTCAGTTTCTCCTTCATCTGATGTTCTTTTTCCATCTACCCATATCATAAGGTTTATATGGCTGTCTTTTCTCATAGCTTTCTCATAAACTGCACAGCATCTCTAGCAAGATCCCATGATCATGTGCTTTTATTAAAAATATGACAGGCAATATAAATATAATTGTAGAGCAATTTAGGTTGGAAGGAATCTATGGAGACCATCTAGCCCAACTTCCTGCTCCAAACAGTTAACTTCAAAGTTACGCCAGGCTCCTAAGGGCCATCTCAAGTTTTGACAGCTTGCAAGAATGGAATTCCCAGGACCTCCATGGATAACCTGTTTGAATGCTCAAACACACCCACTGTGAATTTTCCATCAGCCCAATTGTAATTTGCCTTGTTACAACATGTGCTTATTACTTCTTGTGTGTTTGCTATGCACCTCTGAGATCAGTTTTGTTCTTTCTTTTAAAACTGCCTGTTGGATAGTGGAAGACTATTAGATGCCCAACGAGCTATTTCTCTTCCAAATTAAACAAATCCTATTATCCCAGTTCAGATTGGATATTAGGAAAACGTTCTTCAGTGAGAGAGTGGTCAAGCACTGGAACAAGCTCCCCAGTGAATTGGTCATAGCTCCAAGCCTGGCAGTGCTTAAGAAGTGTTTTGACAACGCTCTTAAATCATACATGATTTAATTTTCAGGTTGTATGTAGTCAGGTGCTGGACTCAATGATCCTCATGGGTCCCTTCCAACTCAGGCCATTCTGTGATCCCAGCCTCTACTACTATGATCCAGTTCCCAAAACTTGGATACGTAAAAACTTGCATACGTAATCTGTCCAGAGAGCTTTCTGTGATATTATGGACAGGTAACCCATACTACTCCTTATGATAGTTACTTTTAGACTTGACACAAAGCTCTTTGCACTTGCATGTTCATTTTGAGCAAATGCTATTTCACTAAATAACTTTTTTAAAAGTGATAGATGAGAAGACAGCTGTATGTTATTTTTTTTAATACGTTTAATGGACCAACCTCAATGAAAATAGCCACGTGATGTTTTAAGTCAATTAAACTCTATTGTAACCACTTCAATTGGTTTTAGGAGAACTTCTGTTTGGTTGATTGGTTTGTTTTGTTCTAAACATAAAGGAGAATGAGCACTTCAGGATGCTCAGGAACTAATCCTGCAAGCCAGACAGCTCCTCATACAAGTCATGTGAAGATTCCTTAAGTGGCTAGCAGGGAGGTACATTAAGAACCTGGGCAAATTCAGAAGAAGATCTTGTGGGCCCTCCCTTATACTTAGCCCATCACCTCCTGCTGTGCATGTCACAACAGAAGAGCAGAACTTCTGTATGATGACTATAATCACATTTTATGCTTCTTATCACTCTTCTTGGTGAAGAAATGCTTAACCAACTACCATGAGCACAGGGGCTTTAAAATAAAGTATTTCAGTGATTTCATAGACACATGAATTTGCATGCCCTTTTTCTTAGGAATTCAAATGATTCAAATGATGATACAGACAACATAACACTCTAGCTTTTTGTCAAAAAAACTTCATAACTCATCAGAAGGCCTTTCAGGACACTTAATTGCTTAGCCACTTAATTGACCATATTTCAAACACATAGAAAATGGAGGAGGATGAATCAACAGCCATATCATGTTCCCAGAGTTTTAAGAGCAATGAGCAATGTGATGTAATTTAATCACAGCAAACAGAAGTCATTCCTCTAAAATCTGCAAAGAAAACCTGGATGCTGGTCCTTGCTGGGCAGTACTTTGTTTTAGAATTAAACATAACTGCTACTTCAGATGACATTATATAGCTTGTAAGAATAATTTTTAACTACTTTTCAGATATGATTCTAATCAGGTGGCATTTTATTAGAAAACTTTATTGGAAAATAACTAAGGAATGGATTGTTTCCAACATCATAATGGAAAAATAACAGCAGTTTTTAGAAAGTCACACTAAGTTCATACTTCAGCTCTTTTTAATAAATACAAATCCAATGCATACCTAACACGATTATTTTATCTCTTAGCTCACAAATGCATATGCACTTCCTTTTCTGCATCCATTCTGGGATTTTTGTGTCTGGATGGAGAGGTGATTTTATGGTGTTGTAGGCTCTTCTTGTGTTTTGTTGTTGTGTGTTTTTTTTACGTGTTGTTACACATATTCAGCTGAAACATTTTTTGTGCAAGTGAAGTTTTAAAACAAGATTTCATCAATTCATTACATCATATTTCCAAATTCATATGACTAAATAATATATATTACACTATATGAAAAGTATTATTTATGTTAAGCTTTCTGTATCTCTGCCCTAGAGCTAAGACAGCAACATATCATACTATGTTGTCAGGAGTTAATGGATTTGTTATTCTTCAGCACTAAGAAAATATCTGCCTATCTTCATGTATTAGTTTATTTACTGATTTGATATGAAAGTATGGAGGAGACCACTCTTCCACCAACATACTACTAATTTTCCTGTCTCAGCTGCAGGAAGGTATTAAGACAAACACATAAGAAGTATCAGTACAGGTATTTTTTGTTTATAAGAAATGACAATACAAAGTAAGTTGAATGGATTAATGTAGAAAATAAAAAGATGAGGGTTTCCTGCTATTTTTCAGTTACTTTATACTGAGTAACTTAATGGCTGAGAGGTACACCTTTTATATGCAAATGTATGTGGCATCAGATACCAAAGCACTTTGATGCAGATACTTCCATGCATTATATAATTTTCACACCTATGTGCCAATGAATGCAAATATCATGAAAATGTGATTTAAAATTTACTGTACTTATCCATATCTTTCACTTAGAATAAAAGAAAAATAACAACACTTTTCTGGTAATTTATCAATCTCCATCTCACAAAAGAAGATATGAATAGGAGAAGAGCTATGACGAAAAAAAGGTAAAATACTGAATCTCTGTGTATTTTCAGAGTAATAGATCATTCTGGTTTTCTCACAGTTTACCTGGTTTGAGCAGGAAGATGAAATAGATGAACTTCTGAGGTCCTTTCTACCCTGAACTATTTATGATTCAATTTTAAGTTTTTATTATTATGAAATGGAGATGAGAAACTTCATGTTCTTTTTAGAAGTTGTCAAGAAGTTTATATCTATTGTTAATATAGCCATATCTCTTTCCTATGTATCTTAATTTAAAGTACTGGACTAGTATTTAAAAGTCTAGTTGCAGGCACTCTTACTGAAATGAGCAATATTACAGATTTCACTTTCTTTATGGTCTAGATTTCCTTTGTTATTGGCTTTCATCTCCAGCAGCCCCTTCAGAATGTGATCAGCAAAATGGTAGAAAAAAAAGCATTTGAATGCTTTAATCCCAACATTCTGTGTATGAAGCAGATGTTGACAATCCAGACGAGCAGATTCTGCAGCTGACAAAACCTTGTTTCCTGAACAAATGCACTAACAAGCATGCCAGGCTCCAAGGGTTAAGCCACACTATAAAACAGTTCTTGTTTTCTGGAAAGTCTCCAAACTATGTTCATCATGTCCCTTCTTGCTCCCACTTGCTAGCTCCTTCACAAAATGTGCAGAATGGTCACCAACTTAAATATTTATGTAAATATTTGCCCATTATTATTACTTTCCCAATCTGCACTGTGCAAATAATTGTCTTTGGAGGAATTACTTCTTGTAATATCTCTGCTGATGCTGAAATTATTTTTCCTTTTTTTTCCTGCAGAACCTTTGAGTCATGCTTTGTAACTGCAAATTATGGGTTATGTTTTCAGACAAGCTAAGGCCAAGCCTTCTTGGTCAAAGTGTAATTGGTGCTCACAAAATGCATCAAGGAGGCAAGACTGTTTGTTGACACCAATATTCTAGTAGAACCAGTGTTCAGCAGAGCTACACTTACTGCAGTTGCTACCTTTCTGCTGATGTCAAAATATAATAATAATAATAATAATAATAATAAATGTTAATAATAAAAGTTAACAGAGAGTTGCAGTAGGCAGTATCCCGTTGCAAATATATGTACTATGTACTATAATCTCATTTTAAATGCTGATAAGACTTGTAAACACTATTTTTTAGTATCAGTGATAAATAATATTCCAATTTCTTCAAGATTCATGTGATACTAAACAAAGCAATGAGATCTTACTGTTTGCAAATCATTTCAACTTTCCCAAAACCACAGATCTTTACATTTGCTGCCAACCCTCTTCAGATCATGCCTCAATAAACAAGATAATCTTTTTAAAGCAGGACCATTTTCTTTTGTCTGTAACATGCCACACACATTTATGTCCTGATTTAATTTTGGAATGAAATTCTCAAGTTACTAAAAAAATGTTGACAAGTTTCTTGAAAATTGATACACCCTTCAAAAAAAAAAAAAAAGAATTCTATAGAAAGAAATTTTATAGAAAAATTACTATATTAGTATCGCTATAACATCTCTTATGGTCTTACAATGTTTTCTTAGATTGCCATGGTGTATTAATTTAAAATAAATGTACACTATGCTATGTATCTTTTAGATTTTGAGATTGTGAATGTAAGGCATTTAGCCAGACAGACAAATGAACGGGTCAAATAATAATAAAGTAAACTAACAATTATCAACTAAGCATTTATTCTGACTAAAGCTAGACTCAGAAAAAAACATTTAAAACTTACCATGATATTCAAAATACTAGACATATTATGCATATTAGTTCAATATATATATATATTAAAAAAAAAAAAAAAAAAAAAAGACCAAATTAGGAGATCTCAGTACTATAGTAAACATGGGAAAGACGTTTTGTTCTTTTCCCCTTGAGCAGTCACTTTAGCCTTTCTCTAATTGGGAGTAGCAGATAACAGAAATTTTCAAATCTGAATCGCAAAAATACGGTTCTTTCAGCCTAAAACCACAGCATGTTCTGCCTTTCACAGGAACAGAATCATTCAGGTTGGTCCTGATGACACAAAGCTCTGAGGAGTGCCTTATACCCAGGAAGGCTGTGCTGCCATACAGAGGGGCCTTGCCAGGCTGGAGAGTTGGTCTGAGCGGAACCTCACGAAGTTCTGCAAAGACAAGTGCAGGTCCTCCTGCACCTAGGGAGGAATAACCCTAAGCACCAGCACAGGCTGGGGGGTGAGCTGTGGCAAAACAGCTCTGCAGAGAGGGACCTGGTGAACAGCATGCTGACCATGAGCCAGAAATGTGCCCTTGTGGCCAAGAAGGCCAAAGGTCCTGGGGCGCATTAGGGAGTGTTGCCAGCAGGCCGAGGGAGATGATCCTCCCCCTCTACTCAGCCCTGATGAGGCCACACCTGGAGCATTGTGTCTATCTCTGGACTCCCCAGTACACAAGGGACATGGGAGCTACTGGAATGAGTCCTGCGGAGGGCTCTGAAGATGATCAGAGGACTGAAGCATCTGTCATACAAGTACAGGCTGAGGAAGCTGGGCTTGTTTAAGGTGGAGAAGACTGGGAGAGGATCTTTTTAATGTGTATAAACATCTGAAGGGAGGATGTCAAGAGGATAGAGCCAGTCTCTTTTCAGTTGTGCCCAGCAAGGGGGCAAGAGGCAATGGGCACAAACTGAAGAACAGAAAGTTCCAGCTCAATATGAGGGGCCACTGTCTACTGTGAGGTGACAGAGCACAGGTTGCCCAGAGATATTGTGGAGTCTCCTCTGGAGATATTCAATCCTGCCTGGATGCCATCCTGAGCAATGTGCTCTAGGTGATCCTGCACAGCAGAGGGGTTGGACCAGATGATCTTCAGAGGTCCCTTCCAACTCCATCTGCCCATTCTGTGATTCTGTCCCCAGTCCAACCTCCTGCTCTCAGTAGGGTCAAGACCATTCAGGCCAGGTCAGGTTTCAGAAACTTCCAAGGATGGTCAGGGCACAGTCCACTGGACAAATGCAGCCTGGTGCTTAACTGTCCCCATTAAGAAGTTGATTAGTCCAGGAACAGCAATAACTGCCTTTGCCATTTAGGTTATTTGGTCTTGTGGCATTGTAACATGACCAAGAGGAGACATAAAATGTGGTAATGATGTTTACCGAGTCCTACCCAGAGAGAGCACTAGTATTGACTCTTAAAGGGCAGATGGCGTTCGCAGGTATTGTGAACTAAGTACAGGTGCAATGTAGAAAGGTCTTGAAAGCAAAATTTTCAAGAATGCCTCTTTAGTGTAGATGTAGTAAAAAAGCTCAAATGAACATAGTCTGTCTGATGACAGAGGTCACTTTGAACTGAGTGTTCTTGTGCTGCATTGAGTTTGAAGTCTTCTTAGTAAATCTTCTGAGAAAGAGATTAATTGTAGCTGAAAGAAACCTCATGAAATTCAGAGACAAGTGCAGAGTTCTGCATATGGAAAGGAAGTAGACCTTGAAAAAATACATACTGGGCACTGACTGTGGAGGAGCTCTGCTGGGAAGGGCCTGAGGTGTCCTGCTGAAATTGAGCTAAATGTGAGCCAGCTGTGCACCCTTGCAACAGAGATGGCAAACAGCATACTGCCTGTATTAATAAGACAGCAGGCTGAGGGAAGTGATCCCTTTATTTGTCATTCATTAGACCACATCTGGGAGACCAGATGAAGCTTTGTGTCCCTCAGTTCAAGAAAGATATTGATAGATGAAAGAGTTTAACACAGAGCCACCAACATGGTTAGGGGCTGGTGCACTTGTCCATTGAGGAGAGACTGAAGGAACTGAGTCTGTTGAACCTAGAGAATAAAACAGCTTTGATGAGCTCTCCAGTACTGTGCCAGGTAAGATCATGGGCCTGATCCTCCTGGAAACCATCTTGAGAGATGTGGAAGACAGACAGGTGATTAGAGACAGCCAAGACAGTTTCACAAAGGGCAAATCATGTCTGACAGTAAGTTGGTGGATTTCTACAACAGAATAACAGCATTGGTGGACAAGTGAAGAGCAACAAATGTCAACTACCTTGACTTGTGCAAAGCCTTTGATACGATCCCATACACCATCTTTGTCTCTAAATTAGAGAGATGTGGATTTGATAGATGGACCGTTCAGTGGATAAGGAACTGGCTGGACAGACATAATCAAAGAGTCATACTCAACAACTCAATGTCCAAATGAAGACTGGTGATGCCTAGCATCCTTCAGGGGGACTTAGGACTGGTACTGTTTAATATTTTCATGGGTAACATGAACAGTGAGATTGAATGCACCCTCAGCAAGTTTGTGGATGGCATCAAGCTGAGTGGCATAGTAAATACCCTAGAGTGAAAGGGTGCCATCCGGAGGCACCTTGACAGACTTTAGAGGTAGGCATATGCAAATCTCAACAAGGCCAAATGCAAGGTACTGCACCTGGATCAGTGCAATCCCAAACATCAGTACTTGATTCTATTAACACACATTTGGGCTCTGCATGATGGTGCATGGTGGGAGGATGAGGGAGACCAGACAAATTGAAACAGAATTTCAGTCCGAATATAAAGTTTTTCAATGTGAGATTAGCAAAGCATTGCAACCAGCTTGGCCAGAAAGGTTGTGCAGACTGCCCACTTAGATATTTTCAAAACCAGACTGAATGTAGCACTGGACCACACTGTCTAACGCTACTTTGAGCAGGATGTGACCTCTATGTCTTTTCCAAAATGTATTATCCAGTGATTCACCCAATGATTTGCTGGGTGTACAACCAAAAATTTCTTCAGTTAGCCTCTTCTAAACCATATATATTTATATGTGTGTATATATATATATGTGTATATATATATATATATATATATATATATATATATATAAATATTCAGAGATTTGAAAATTCCCCTTGATAGGTTTCAAAGGAGAACAAACGTAGCTAGGACCAAGACGGGGGGTGGACAGGCAGAATGACAAGGACATTGATCATTTTTACTGCAGTCATTCTCAGAGAAAATATTGTTTTAAAGACAAGTTGTTTTCCTTATCTAACAAAGGAAACTATACCTGTAACATTGTTACTATTAGAAATTATGCTGGTTTAACATAGTTTAAGTCTACTTACTTAATGTCTTCATCAAAGTGTATGGACAGTTTTAACCTGAATATTTTTTTGTTCTATCTTATATATATTTGCAAACCAGGATCACTGACTCCCTGTTTGCCACATCACTGGTAGCTTACCTGACTGAAAGAACTTTCATTACTTATTTAACATTTTAACATTCATCTTGTAGCTCTGTGCATTTATTTTCTCTCTGTATTTAAGTACATATTTTTGTCTTTTAATATTTTCAGTCATAACTTCTGCATATTAATAATAAAACGTAACTACAGTGTAAGGATAGAAAGCCTGATTGAGTATTTTCACTGGTGCTCTTGTAGAAGTCTTATATTCTATTGCAGCAATAGGAAGACACAAGATTACTGCATAAAAAGCATTCAAAATGAAATCAAATAGAACAAAGTCCTTTTTTTTTTTTTACATTAATTACATGTCTGTGTTGAAGAAAGAACTCCCTCCCACCTCGTTACTTTCCCCCTTTCACCATTAGGGAATTAATGCAGACATAAATGAAGAGAGAAAGATGTAAGCATTCTCAAATGGAATAGTGTTTTTTACCGGAAATAACCGTTTTGTGTAAAATAATATTTGTGGAATATTTAAAGTAAAACTGTTTCACTTGACTTGGTAATACTTAATACGAAACATGAAAACAATCTGTGAGTACCTGGAGGGTACAAACAAAAGAGAAGTAATTTACTGTGTAGAACATAAGGAACATGCAAACATATGAGGAAAAAAAAAAATTGTAATAAATATAAAGGAAAACTTCAAGACAACAAGATGAATCAGCCCACAGAACAATTCTGGCTGCTAATTTCCCCATTTCTTGTATATGAATCGCTGTTTAATTTTTTTTCTTTCCTTCTTTCTTTTTGAGCTATAAACTAGAAGATTCCTGGTCAGGAAGAGACCAGCATGGGTAGGAGGTGGCCTGAATGATCCAAGCCATCTTTTTCTAAGTCTAACTTCTTGTAGTATGAGTCACGTTACGCCCAAGCCACAGGGTAACATACATAACATGAACAGATATACAAATGTGACATTCCCATCTGGTAATAACAGCTAAATCAATTAGTACTGACAATAAGAAAATATTACTAAGTAACATCTACTTTGAAATCAACTAGAGTATCCTCTCACATGTTGCTGGCTTCAGTAGGAAAGAAGTGATATCATCTTTCACTTGCATTCCAGCTTCTATCTCTATAACTCTGCATATACCAGGAAAGTGATAAAGAATTCTTCTTTATCAACAAGATTCATATTATAGCCACATGGCCAGACGGGTAACATCTTAATCCCTGATAAATAGGAAACTGAAGTACTTAGTAGGAAAACTGAATTTAACTCCACTTTTGCAAGCATAAAATCTGTTTTGGAAGTTTTTCTGTAATACAGACCATAAATAGTAACTGTAAAAATGTACAGAAGTAGAAAACATATGTCACAAGCACTTTATTTGACCCTGTTCTACCAAAAATATCCTTACTTCCTGTGCTCAGTTTAATCTATCACAATCTATAACCATCTCAGCCAATACTCAGCCTACATGTTTGTGTGTTTACGTACTGAGAAATTTAGGACAAAAGGATTTATTAGTATAGCCTTTCAACGGATACTTACAGGGATAACTGTTCTTCAGTCATCAAATATTGCTAACCTTGCTTTTTTTTTCCCCTCTTACTTCCTCAGTTTAAAAGTTCAATTACAAAATTTCTAACATCAGGAAAATGCTGCATTTTTAAAGACAGAATCTCATCTTTAACCGCCAGAATCTGCTTGATTTGAGCTTCCCTGTAGCAAACAGGTCTGCCTCCTGGTACTTCACCATCATTAGGAAAGCAATGAAGCATTCTGAGTGACTAAAGGGGCAACCTGCTAACTAAATGAAATATGATAAAGGAATTGGATCTTGGACCAACTATGTGTAAAATTGTAATTTAAGCATATAATAAAGCCAGAGATTCTAAGACAAATTCAGTGTTTCTCACCTGCAGAGGTAGCCAGGTCAGGGGAAAACCTACCCCAGGCACTTAAAATACTACTAACATATCTCCTCCCAGGAGTTTCTTAGTGGAGAGAAAGGAGTTTATACCCTGATCAGTGATTTATATTATTGTACAGAATCAGTATTAATTGTCAGGACTCAGTGTGGGGAGTTCAAACCTGCAGTTTTGTACATATTTATATTTTATCTCAGAGAATACAGACAGAGAGTTGCACACCATGGAAGGACAGGAGAGAACTATAAACTTCAGGACTTATTAGAAATAATAGTTATGAAAGAATATTAGAAGTCTTTCACACTGTATTTGTATTTGCAGCAACAACTTTTCTGGAACATGTTGAAAAAAAGACATAGATTTGATCAAAGATCTTGGTGTAGACTACAGAATAAATTTCCTAACTCTAAGGAAAGCCTTCTATGTACCTTCAAAAACATAAAATTTGGAAGGTAAATCTTTAATCTGTAGCCTGAATTTCCAGAAAATAAAGTCCAAAACAGCCTAACAGCTCTGATTTTTACCTTTTCCCTCCTCCAAAGAAGTTCATTTTTTATTTTATTTTTTAACACCTCACTTCTAGACTCATCGCTTCTCTTTTATCCTAAAATAATTGATACCAAAACCAGTCTGTTGGACAACCAAAGTTTTCTCCTTTTTTTAATACATAAACTACTGTATATTACATATATTAGAAAATTAACCATTAAACTCAAAATGTAAGAACAAAGTGTTAGAAAATATAAATAATGTAAAAGATTATATTGGCTGTATATCACATATAAAATAGATCATTTTGGTGTTACATAAGAAGTCCATACAATCTCTTGTTTGGGCTATATTTAACTTGCTCAGGGTATTTCTATAGTCTTTTGCTGCTACTCATGGAGGTCAGTCTGCATGTAACATGAATCAGACTCAAAGTGTATAGTGTGACAATGATGCTTACTTGTCATCTTCGTTACCTTTTGTTCACCAGTGTTATGTGTTTTTTGTGTGTTTTTGTTTTGTTTTCTTTTTTCCTCGTTGGCTTACAATTGACTATTAGTATTGTATTTGCATTTCATTTCCACAATTGAAATACCCTCCACCTCCCCGCCCCAAAAAAATAATAATAATAATCGACATCATTATAGTCAACTCTTCAGTGAGACTGACTTTGGGAGATTTACTTAGGTTGCAGATTAACTGTGCTGTACTATGCACCCTGTACTACTATGACTTTATGTGTAAGTGCATATGCATGCATGGACATGTCTGTGAATATAGATAGTGGGACAGGGAAGAAGAGTGTATAAATTAGATTCAGTTAACCTGGAGAATCAACTTTATATTCTTTTCCAGAGTGATACCAGGGTCCTAGAGACAAAACTACCAGAACATAAATCATAGTTATTTATGCACCTACTCTAAATTTAATTTAATTTTAGCATATTCTTTGGGTTATGGCTTAAGCTCAGGACTCCACCACCCTTTATTCCTTTTGATTTGTTTGATTTCACAGTTCACCATGCTTGCGGCAGAAAGTTGGACAAGAGATCTCTTGATGTCCCTTTGAGCCTGAATCTTCCTTTAATCCTACAATTCCAAAAGAAATTGCATCTTTATCACCTGCTGATCACTCGCCTCTCCTCCAAATTCTGGAAACTGTAAATGTTCAGTCTTCACAAGTGAAAGATTAAGCATTTCAACTAAAAAGATAACAAAAACACCTCTCACCAGTGACATGTCTCCAAGCTGGGATCTACAAAACGGAAAAATTTGAAACTTCATTTGCTTTTTCAAAGTTGCCTCACTGTTTAAGTCTTAGAACACTATAATAAAGGAATATGATTCTTTTATCTGTTCATGGTAATTGCCATAAGCTGGTCTCATGCCAAAAAACATGATGTCTATCATTATTCTGTTTGTTTCAAATATAGCATAGTTTGGCCCTGATCAGAACAAGATATTCAGAACAGGTATCATTTCGGCTAATAGTTCCAGCTAACAATGCCATGTGTAATTTTCTTCATTTAGTTTAAATACCCATAACACCAGCACTGTGTGTCACCTGCAGAAAGATTTAGAATCATGATCTTTTTTCACAATGTGCAGAGCAATTAGTTATTTCACAATCACTATAGTTTTTAAGCTGCAGCACAATCTACAAACTGTTCCATTTCTTTGATGAGCCACCTCTTTGAAAAAATAGACCAGGAAGAACACAGTTTCACAGTCCATTGAGAGACTGATCATTCCCATCCAAGCCTTTCCCTCAAGTCTTGCTGCACAAATTAGGTCTGCAGTAGTACTGCTGCCATTCAGCCTCATCTGGCAGAGCAGACAGGGTTTCTGCTTCAGCTGGAATGAAACAGCTCTTTTTTTCAAGTTAGAAATAGAATTTCAGTTAAGGAAAACTCAAAGATTTTTGTGGTGTGGTCTAGGCTTACCTCCTGGACAATGTCTCATAGCCATTTTACACCGTCTGGATTCTGCAATGGTTGGGCATGGTATTGTGTCTTTTGCTGGCTTCTTCACAATTTGTCTTGTTCTCGTTTCCAGGCCCCACTTAAATCCACATGTTTTATTGTTTCTGCTGCAAGTTCCCCACTCACTCCACTGACCCACTTCACAGCCTTCTGACAAAGCAAAAAAGAAAACACATTATCAATTCTTCTGGTTCTTTCATTCTCTTGTATAAAATTTTGCAAAAAAAAAAAAAAAGCACCACTAGAATGCACCACTTAAAAGCTTTTCTGCTAACCAGCAAAAACTTGGATACAAAATATTTTACAGAATCTGAATCATTTCAGTCTATATCATTTCAAGCATAAAACAGTCAGACTATCAATCTGCTTGTACAAACAGCATATCAGTCCCAAATACTCAGAAACACTCCTAAAATCATGAGATTGATTTACATTTTTCTCTTTTTATTTAATAAATCCGATTCAGTTGTCAACTAGATTTCCAAAGCTCGAGAGTTCACGTTTCTAGGTCCTCCCTACCATGAAATACAAGGACCATTCTTGAAAGGAGTCTGTCCTGACAGTTGCCAGGCTTCAAGGTAAAACACCAAGCTGTGAGACTCAAGCATTTGCCAGTGTTGGCTCAAAGTTATAAATCAACTTTCTACTAAACACACTAATTTGCTAGTTTACATTTGGAAAAAAAATAAAATAAAATAAAATTAAATAGAGAGGAAATAGAGCTCTGAGCTGGTGACAGGATCTCAGTGCTATATATTTTACAGAGCCTGCAAAGGAATATTCACCGTGGTTTTGCATCAAGAGACGGTGAAAATGCGTAAGACCAACTTCAGCTTCTATTACTCTCTCTTCCAGGTCTTCTCATCTTTCTAATTTGTCCTGCACATGGATGTGACTACCAACACATCTTCCCGATTACAGGACTTGTATACATCATTTTTTATTTCCCCCTCCAACAGTGTTTGTTGTAGAATGCCCAGTGTGCATAGATGATGCCATACAGCAACTTAAATGAGCTGGTATATCAAACTCCTCCTTTGCTTCCCTTTATTTGCTAAATGGAATTGTGGAGAGCTACAGAGGAATTAAAAATGACTTTGAAGCCCAGGTGCTACAGCAATTCAATCTGCCCTGCCGCTGGGTTCTGGACTTTTTGAAAGGCAAGAGGATCAGGTAGTTTTATGAGGGCAAGAATTCAGTGAGTATGTTATTGAATTCAAATGCTAATGCAAATAATGTCCTTCATGAAATCTTGCAAATTCTGAGTTACAAGATAATTCATGGGACATAACTTCCTGATGCAGAAAAGAGATGCATTCCCAGTAATGCATTATTTCAAAGTTTGGGAAAAAAAAAATATATATATATATATTATTATTATGGAGAAAGAGATCCAGACACAATCCATTAGTGAATATTTCTTGATGGGAACTGCTAAGCATCAGCCTAAAAAATTTGTCATCAGCATTTGAACCTGGCCACCTGGCAAAGGAGTAGCTTCAGCAGCACTGCTGTGCTAGAAGACTCACCCACACATTCCATAAGCTCTTCCAAGGCAGCAAATCCAGGAGGGCATCCTCTGAAGCAGCGGCCTCTGTGTGAGTAGAAGCCAGTTTTGCATTTGGTGCAAAAGTCTCTGCTAAAGCAGGAGTCGCAGTTTTCTATTCTGCATCCTGAATCAAAAGGATCATAAGGAATAATGACACTGCTAAGTTAGACTCAAAATGAAAGGATTTATAAAGCAATAGAATCGCAAAACCACAAGTACTATAACGAGGAACAGTTATCCTAAAATCCATTCACTATATAAGAGAAATCAGTTAACTGTATGTACCACATTTCCTCTACATCCTTTTGATCCTATTTTCTAATCAAAACTGTAGATAAAACTTCCAATTAAGTGATTTTTGAATTGATGTAATCTTTCTGGAGGAAAAGTATCAAATAGAAACTAACCTTCTGTTTAAGTGATATTGGGGAAAGTAAGACAGAAGTTATTTTGGGAAGTATGCAAATAGTCCACATATTTGTTTGTTTGGTTTATTATTTATTCCTGCAAGAAGGATCCACATTTTTTACATGACTTCACCCAATAAACAGCTGAATGTTTTCATGTGTTACGTCTGATTTCCATATCTGCACATATGGATGTGCCATCAGGAAAAAAAAAAGAAAAAAAAAAGTAAAAAAGTCAAGTTTTCTGCATACAATTGCTCTCTATCATTAATGAAGTCAATCCATAATTATATATATATTTATTAATATATTAAATGTATTAAATGACAAAACATATACAGCTATAATAAACAATAAAAATATAGCTACTGCCTTTTGAAACATTGAATTTTCCTAAAAAACAACTTTTTTTTTTTTTACAAAAAAAAAAAAAAAAACATACCAAAAAATAAAAAACATACCAAAACACTTAATCACCAAATCTTAAGCATACCAAAACAATTAGTCTGGGTGATTGTGGGAAATTATTTATTGTAGCAACTAGGAAAACATGACACTTATTAGATAAGATTTCTTATGACATTGGACAAGAAATTAGGCAAAGTGCATGGAAAAGAGGAAAAAAACATATTTCAAACACTGGTATACCCTTGGTTAGAAAACTCAAAAATCAGTTTGAAGTTTCCCACTGCAAAAGGTAAGCATTTCAGGCTGTGTGCAGACACAATCAGACAACATGTTTGCAAGGAAATCCAGTGCCCAGCAATTCTCAAAGGGACTCCTACCAGCACATCAACAGCAAAAGCTTGGTTTCTTACCCACAGTCTTTTTTATAGGAAATTCCCAAGATTTACCATTTCCTTTTCATGAGGTTTGCACTAAAGATCAATGCCCACACAATAATTCTGCAAAATCACTTCCCTAGATTAATGCATCTGCAAGGTAAAATAAGGCGAGCTGCTCTGCTGTACTGGGTGTACTGAAGTAGTTAACTGCAAATCTGGCTTGTTATATTCAACATGTACTGCAAATATTTTATCAATTGCAATGCTTGAATCAAACATTGTGTGTTTAAATATTCAGGAAAAAAAAAAAAAAAGCCTTTTGCCCACACACACAAGGCAGCTTGAAAAGACATCAAGGTTTTTCCAAACCATTTAGTCCAATGATGAGGTGAAGAACAGAACATTAAAAGATAAATTAGCATCATGTGACCCTCCCTCATATCTAAATGACGCAAGTAGGTTTTTTTTGTTTTTTTTTTTGGAATAGTGTTTTAACTACTGCTTTCAAATTATGTTGAGGAGTAATACATATAAAGTTTATTCTACTTGAACTCTCTTGAGTCAAAGAGAGATTAAATGGAAAACATTTCCTGCTGATAATATATAAACATGCTAATCAGGTGAAATCCTGTCTCACCTTACACTGGGGGTACATAACACATATATGAATACCTTATATTCAAGCATTAAACTAATGGATCAGTCTCCTATTAGTTCTTTGATCGTATTTCAAATTCCCATCCTATTTATATCCTTTGCTTTGCCTTCTATGTCAATTTTACTTCGTATTGCAGTAGAACCCTTACCATGACAATTATATTTTGGACACATTAACAGGGACTCCTGGGTTAAGAGTGGGCTGAGATTTCCAGCTAAGCAACTTATTTTTAATTTTTTCCTATAAAGATAAATTACTCCAAATATCAAATACCTATTGTTTAATCTGTATCAGATGCAGTTTAGGGAAAAAATACTAAAAAATGTATTAGGAATACTGTAAGATTTCTGACACTAAAATTTTAATTCCCCAGAGTGATCCAGCATGGTGCTTGGGGTTACCAGGTACTACTTGTAATGTTTCAAATCATGAAGGATGCTTGTGTAGCTCTAAGCCTTGAAGGAGTTCTTTCAGTACAGATTCAATAAACTAAACTAAAGAGATAAAGAAAAGTGGTATTCCAAAACTTTCTATGAGTCTATTTTCAATCAGTCACAGGAGTGGTTATAAAACTAAGAAAATTTTTAAGTGGATTATTTTTGGTGCCTAGCTTAATTTTATCACATTGTTTAAATGCTTTAGCGGCAAATTTGCATTACTTATATTTTAAATCAATGTGATATTAATAAATAATTTTAACTGTGTCTGAGCCAAGTAAATCAAAATAAGTTAATTCTTAAAACTCTTTTGCTTTTAAAGCTATCAACATGGACAGAGAAAGAATGCATACTTATTTTTAGTTGAACGTTTAAAGAATACTGATTCTTCATTATCAATATTATGATACATTGGTATGCAACTAAATACAACTGTATTAAACTTAGTATTTGTTTTTGTTTACTAGCATTATCTACATATATGTTATTAAATGTAAGTCTTAACAGAACTCTATTTTAAATTCCTTTTTTTTTTTTGTATTCTATCATTTGTGTAATCTGTGTAATTTGTGTATCATAATGTGTAATCTGGTATGAAATCTAAAGAGCTGTTTGACATCATATTCAATAGTTAAAAAACTAACATTTTCCAAAATGGCTTTATCCTTTACACAAAATAACACAATAAGAAAACAAGAAAATATTGTTTCTAGTGAATTGTTTTTATTTATATTGCATTTATATTATATTTATACTGTTTATACTGAATTGCTTTCTTCTAATTGCCATAGCTGTCAACTGTTCTAATTTTTTGATCTTAGCATCTTATGTCTAACTCTGGAAAAGGGAAGCAAAACCTTTACTATTTTTCTAAATAACTTTAAATTAATTAGTCAGTTTACTGACAACTATAATAAACCGGAACAAAAGAGATATTATTTTTTAATCTGGAAAAGACATCAAAAGGATGAATTTAACTTGCTAGCTGTAAATCTAATTGCCTTTTTCACTAGTTTATTTCATTTTCTGTACTGTTCCAGTAGCTAAACGATGTTGCTAGTATACTGTTTTGTGTTTTTTTTTCACTTAAAAGACTACTTAGAAGTTTACAACACCACAAAAAAAAAAAATATATACAAACTTAAAAAAAAAAAAACACCTTGAGCATTATTAAGATTTTAGACACAAGTTTTTCTGTAAAAGAAAGAAACAGATGATGCACAACCCCCAATACTCTTCAGAAATGCTTTGATTTTTGCTCTAAAAATAATCATAAAAATGTGTATATGCTTCTGAAAAGTTGGGGATAACTGGTAGATTTTAGAATTTGCAAGGAGAAGTCTAGAAGTGGAGTTTTAGAGGCTTTGGGGGAAAGATAAGGCTAGTGTTGAGGTTGAGGAGAGAATGAATTGATAAATTCAGGCTTGCAGAAGAAACCTTAAGAGCAATCACACACCTCTGGCAGGCCAACCATACTTGCAGGGCAACAAGAAGCTAGGACACCTTAATGTTTGTAGTGGTTTTACTGTGCTAGGCAGCTAAATACCACAACTGCTCTCTTACTCCCCCTCCTTAGATGAGGAGGGGAAGAAGTAAAGTAAAGAACAACTCACGGGTTGAGATGATGATAATTTAATTAAAGGGAAATAATTATTATTATTAAGGAAAGATTATTATTAACTAAACAATATAACTAAAGGGGAAAAAAAAGGGGGGGGGGAAGGGAGGGGGAAAGTGAAACAAAAACAAACAAACAAACAAAACAAATAAAGGCTATGTGGAAGTGCAGAGGAAAGAAATTACTCTCTACTTCCCACAAATGAGCAATGCTTGACCATGCCCTTGAAGCAGGGCCTCAACACATGCAGCTGGTGTTAGGGTGACATTTTCACAAGGAGAGCCCACCCCTCCCCTCTTCTTCCTATTTCCACCTTTTGTTGCTGAGTGTGACACCACATGGTACGGAATAGCCCTTTGGTTGGTTTAGGTCAGCTGCCCCAGTGATGTTTCTCTTCTCACTTTTTTGCCCACCCCCTAGAAGAGTTAGAGAGAGTCCTAATGCTGTGCCAACAATGCTCAGCACTAGACACAACCCTGGTGTGATACCACTGCTGTTCTAGCTACAAGTGCAGAGCACAGCACTGTATGGGCTGCTGCAGGGAAAGTTAACATCCCAGCCAGACCCAGTACATTTTCAGAACCTGAGAGTGAAGAAGAGGTGCTTTGGTGCTGCGGCTCCCATTCACCTAGCAGCAAGATACCTGTATGTTAGAATCCCTACTGCTTCCTTCTCTGATACTCGATTTGCAGTGGGTCTGCTTCCCATCAGACCTCAAGTACCTTCTATTCCTGCTTGGCATTGTGTCTCCTTATATCCTACTGGACCTACTACCCACTACTACTACACAGTCAGGAACTCTCATAACACTCATGCTTCATCTCTTCTAGCACAACCTATTTTCTGTCTAATGTTTCTGTCTTAGCACTAAAAGTAATGTCACATTCTTGCTTCCATTCTTCCACTTCAAATGTATAAAATACTATTTTATTTTATTTTAGGTACAGTTTCAATAAACTAAACTAAAGAGATAAAGAAAAGTGGAATTCCAAAACTTAGAAATGCTAACTTTTCTATGAGTCTATTTTCAGTCATAGTCACAGAAGTGGACATAAAACTATGAAAGTCATCCCCATGTGGAAGTGATGTATCTTCCTCTGGTACCATCCTCACCTATCTAGAATTCAAAAAGCACTCAGGGACCCCCAGAGAAATCTGGTGGTATGTCTGATTAGCACAGCTTATTTCTAAACAGATGCCATTTTTTTAAATGTTACACCAGACTTCCCACCAGAGCAGTATGTAAACACTAAAAGCTCAACATTCTGACCTCATTGAAATCCATGGCAAAAGTCCTAAGTGCTTCAGCAAGGGCAGTTTTCAACTTCCACGTTTTTTTACACCAACAGATAGATCACAGCCCACTATAACTACCTTAATGGGCAAAAACAATATTAACCCCCCTGAAGAGAGACAATCTTTCATGATAAATGTGTATTCACAAAGTAAAAATTGATAACTAAAGAAGAGCAGTACTCCAACAGTCAGAAATGCTAACTTTCTACAAAGTCTATGCGTAGTCACAAACTGTCACAGGAGTGGTTATAAAATCACAGTACCATGACTTCACCCCTCAGGGGAAAGGGTGGAAAAGAAGTCATTGCTTTGTCTGGTGAAGCTACACTGGGCTGAAATTAGACTAGAGTGCTCTGCTGAACTATCTTCAGTATTTAGGCAAAACAAAATTAAACAAAAATGTATCCCTTCAATAGAGCTCTGAAATGTATTTATTTATTTATTTATACAAGATACATACCTTCTCCAATGGAAAGTCTATTGATACTGTGCAATCTCTTAATTTAACCTGAGAGAAGAGTAAGGACTTGAGTGAGTGACATTTCAATGCAGCACAAAGGCAGATTACAGTATGTTAAAGTGCCTCCATGCTTTAGAACAGCTACAGAATATGCTCAAAAAAGAAATATAATTCCATGAGCTACAGCTGACCAGGACCTCAATGACCAGGAAACCTACAGAACTGAAGGACCAAATGTTTTGGTTTTCTGGAGTAGAAAAAGAAAGAAGATCACATTCACATCTCCCTCAAAAGAGCCATTGGCAAAAAAAAAAAAAAAAAAAAAAAAAAAAAGATTCCAAATACAGAAATTTAAAACATTTTAGATGTTTCTTACTGAAACAGAGTAGGAAAAGATTAGTTATGAGCTTAGGAGCTAATGCCCCTTTTTAATTTTCAGTGAGCTTTAGCACCCCATGGCACTTCAGAAATAATTTTCTTCTAAACTGTTTCTACATACACACCAGATTTTTATTATTATTATTTCTATTTTTAAGTAATAGCTATGAACCATGTTTCAGTCAAGATTAGGGCAACCTATCTTGGCTGGCCAGCAATAAAATATTTGGTTTTAGACTTTACAGTCTCATTTATTTTGATCCATATATTCATTCTGAATATCACACAAAACAAATGTAACTGAGGTGGATGAAGCTTTCAATATTTATAGAAAACTGCATAAAATGCTACATTAAAGAAGTATGGAGGGAAAAAGCCTGGATTACACATCATGCCCAAATTAAAGATACATTTTAAGCAGATGAAACACAGTAATATTAAAAGATTTTCCTGAGCAGTTTTGACTTCCTGACAGTCCTGATAAGCCACTTACACTAATACTTCTTTTAAAATAAGCATATAAGAATTGACAGACTCATATTTTAGAGAAGGAATCAAAAGCCCAGGAGTTCAAAATATAAATTCAGATACTGAATTAAATGTAGACCTAGGTACATATGCCTGCTATGACTGGAGGAGAGGAGAGGAGAGAATACAGGAATACAGGATACAGGAATGTATCTGACAATAGCTTAATTTTATTCTATAGTTACAGAAAGCATAACATTACCAGAACAAGTACTATCCTTCCATTGTAAATCTACCACCTGATTTAAGATGACGTAGAATAAGCTGAATTGTAGAGAAACTATAATGCCTTTGGAGATCAAGCTGAAGAATACAATTCTGCAACTCCCTCTCTCATTTTTCTGCTTCTCAGTAAACACCATTGGTGCTCCACTCTTAACTTCATTCTGCCATCCTGACATTGCATCATAGAGGCATACAATGGTTTGGTTTGGAAAGGACGTTAAAGACCTTTCCAGCCCCCCTGCCATGGGCAGGGACACCTCCCACCAGACCAGGTTGCCCAAAGCCCCATCCAGCCTGGCCTTGAGCACCTCCAGGGATGGGGCATCCACAGCTTCTCTGGGCAACCTGTGCCAGTGCCTTATTCATTGACCAGCACCAACTTTTACACTAATCCCCTGCAGAATTCCCTGAGCTAGGAAACATTTCAAAAACCCAGCCATTTCATAATTCACCTGGAAGACAGAAGACAAAGGCACATGAGGGACAAAGACTGTTAATACTACTAAGAGTAGGAGACACATGGCCAGAGCTGAAGTAAGCTATGCTATGAGCAGCTCCTGTAGAGGATGGAGTTGAATGACCAATGGAAAAAAGAGACCAAAACATCAAATGGCTTTCAGGAAGGTCACTGAGGAGACAGTAAGGAGAGGGGGAAAGTCTTAAGAAAAAGAGCTTCAAACTACATGGAAGCTATTTAAAATCCCAAACAAAAGTGGCCTCAGTAGGAGTGCAGGAGGGGGGGGGGTTGTTTTGTTTTATTATTTTTTATTATAAAAATAGAGATTTCTAAGCTACAATTTCAGCAGGAGCTGAACATAAATTCTATCTGACTACAATCATCTTACTCTGCAGTACTACACAAGGAATAATTAAGCTATCGAATGTCAACGATGCCTTACAATTTTGTAACAAAGTGTGAAAAAAAATATCATATTTCTTTATATTTCATGTGTTTAATAAATAAATGATTTGTTTAAAAGCTTCTCTTTATCTCTATTTTACTTAAGATGGAAGAGGTAATAACAAATTTAGCAATGAGAAAGAAAGTGGACATAAGGAAATGGAGTAGCCAGACAAATCTGAAGGGAGGTATAATTTCTAAGTTGTAAGTATGTCTTCCCCAAAAAAGATTACAATGGATACTGACTAGGTTGAAACATTCAAGATAGGCTCAATACATTAATCAGACCAACGTTAAACCAACACTGAGGTGACAGATTTCATTCCATTCTTTGTGTTTTCTTCTTCTTCTTTGGAATATTTTTAATTCTTGTTGGAAGAGTATAATTCAAAGTTATTAATTATTAAAATTTCTTGGAAAACTAACAAACTGTAGCTCATCTCTTGGGCATGCTTTTACAGAAAAGACACAACACTTTCCAATTTGGTGTCCAAATGTACTGCATTCTTATACTTCAGTGTTCAAGATGAAAATCAACTCCAGCAGGAAACACTACATCGACTTCTAGGGACAAGTAGTTTAAAAATTACATGATTCACTGTTACTAGAAAAACAGTCTAGAACCATTTAGCAAATTCAAGAGACACATACTGCTTACATGTAGAAAAGAAAATTAGCCTTGAAATTCAAAATTTCCGTAATTTTTGGAGCTGTTGCACTTGGCTGTAGTATTTATTGTGTTACATTTGGCACTAACTATGCTTGGCTTTTAAAATCATGTCAACATTTTCCATAAAAAAAAAAATGTTCTATAGCTTCTCTAACAAAAATGGGCAAATGTTCCAGTAATAAAATGTTAAACAGCTTTTGTGCCTGTAAAGACATTAATAGGGCAGAAATCATTTCAGCTTATGTAATTTAAGCCCTGTAACTCCCAGACGGATTTTAACATTGCCAGAATTTTTATTATTTTTAGCTGAGATAATACTATCTGAGCAATAGGCTGTAACTAGCTGTACCTAAAACTATCTAGCATCAAGTAGGAAGAAACCTATTCTACTTTTTAAGAATGTTTATTTAAGTCAGCTTGAATCCACAAAATGTCTGTGTTTCAACAATGCAGCGTGTGTGCCGTGCAAGATCACCAAACCAAGAGCAAAAATGTGGGTATGATTTATAAATACACCAGTTGGCGATTACACCAAAACAAAAATATACAGGTCAAAAATCATTGGAGGGGAACCAAAACTGGTCTGTAAATGCAACTGCATAATTATTCTCAGAGGGGGAGACTGTCAAAGGCATGAGGGTGAGTTAAATATGCAGTACTCAACACATGCCAGTATGGATTGGACACAACCTCACATTTGTGCTTTTCAAAACCAATCCTGTAATTCAGGGAAAAAAGGCCACTTTCTGTAAGTGGTAAAAATGTAAAAAAGTTGTATTGAATTCACAATCCACCTTCTGCAAATAACTTAAAAAAAAAAAAAGAAAAAAAAGAAAAGAAAAAAAAAGAAAGCAAGGAACAACTACCAGTAAAGACCATAATTTTTCCTATCTCACAAACACAGTATAGGCTAACATAACTAAATTAATCTATTTCCCAAAACTGTAAAATATTCAAAGGTATTTTTACAGCCCAGTTTTGAAAGGATGAAGGTGGACAAGTTGCTGAATTCACAACTGTGTTATGAAAATGAAGGCCAAAATCCTAAATTGCTTTACAGAAGGGATATATAAACTACATACTAGTCTCATTTAATTTTTCATCAAAAACTAGCCACCTGGTACAGATTAGGCGGCACTCAGCAATGTTACCTAACACAAAGCGAAGGACACCATATCCACCAAGCCCGCGCAGGGAACTTAGAGAAACAGGCGGGATGTCATTACGTGGGCTGGAATGTGGCCAAAGCACTGCAGTTAATGCTCATATTCTAGCCAAAAGTGCCACAGAATGACCTCATATGGCTGTCAAGATTATGTGTGATCTGAAAGACAGCACCCACTTTCTCACAACACAGTGCATCCCAGTGACATGCTGCAGGACTGAGGGGGAGAGTGCCATACGTTTAACGAACTTTTGATTATTTCAGGAAGCAGAGAAAAGCTGTTTTTCACTTCAGGTTCTTAGGTTTGGTGACCTAATTCTGGTTTGACTATTACACATGAAAAAAAATATGAATAAGAGGTAGTAGCAATGATTAATAATCCATATGGGTAATTGTCCACATATGAGCATATGGAAAAATCGATACAAATAGGCACAACTGCCAGATAGTGGTGAAATAATGTGTAGATATACCAGAGCACTCATTGGTTTTAACAGTTGTGCTGCTAGGCACAAACATGCAAACAAGGAATCTTGTTGCACATTAGCAGGTTGTAAATTTCCAAATAAAATGCAGTGCTAAAAGTGAAAGGTTGTTTGTTTCTTTTTAATAGTACATCTGTTTTATTAAAATAGCAACACTTACATATTAAAACATGTCTGGTGTGAGGTGTCTGGTCACCTGAAATTTGTGTGGGAACAAATAGCATGAAGGGAAGCCCACCCATATCTCAGTGCATAAACTAGGCTAGTTCCTACATGAGTCATTATTAAATTAATGCTTACTCTTTTTTATTTTCCTATAATAGGAATTGTTTTTTGTTAAAACCAAGAATATCTGCTTAAATCATCATTCTTTCATAAATTTCTCTATAACTAAAATAAAAACAACAACAACAAAAACTGGTTAATACATAACAATTTAATTTACTGAATGTTACAAATCTTGGCATGAGCCAGGACATTCTTTAGAAAGAAGTTTTATGATGATCTTAAGACATCTGTAAAAACATCATTACGTTCCACAACATATAATTTTAAAAACGAGTGTGAATTATGGCCTTCCTATAAAAAGTGAATGTAAACTTTCAAAACAAACAAACAACAACAAAAAAAAAAAAACAACTCACTTGAACATCTGTTCATATCAGGCGTTCGGAGCCCATAGTACCCCGATGGGCAGGAATGCAAGCATTCACCATATTGTCTCATTCCTTCTCTTCGTAGGAAGAAGAATAACTTATGTTGGCATCTGATGCACCCATTATCCTTTGAACAAGATAAACAGCCTTTGCAAATTGGATTTGGTCCATAGCTAGCTGCAAAATAAGAAAATAAATTACACTTTAAGATCATCTAGAAATTATTTTGGCTGGAGGTCCTCTTTCCTGTAAAGTGTTAGTTATCTACTGCATGATTACAAGTAGTTTTAAAAGAAAGGTTACACTCACTGCCACACATCTGCACTGGCAAGTGAATAAAAAGAAATGTAATCTCTGTATTTTACACTAGTATGTAGGGCAATTTAATGAACTTACACACTTTTTAAATAAAGCTACAAGCAAGTGAAGACCCAGCTATACAAAATTCACAATTACAACACAAATAAAATTCATATGCTGAATTCTAGTTTGAACCTGAGCATATTAGCACAAACTATCAGCAAAATATAAAAATATCAGCACCCTGATCTATGCACCTGGAATGATATTTCCATTGAAATACAGCACCGAAACCACAGCAATTTCTTGCTCCTGAACAGAGAGCAACATTAAGTTGCAAACTTAAGCAGCAAAAACCTCTGCAGAACAGGTACAATACTAGCAATGCACACCCCATATCTGTTGAGGGTGTTAGTGCAACTATCTACAAGTTTCTAGACAAAATGGGTCAAAAAAAATACGCACAGACATGATGCTACATTTAGATACAATTATCATTTTATGTCAACAGCTATTATGTCTTCATCTAAATTGTTTTATTGTTTGTTTTTATGACTTGAGTGATACTGCAACACAAATCCTAACAGCATCTTTAGTACCCTGCCTTTCTCCAGAGTCACAGAACACGCCCCTGCCCCCATGTGCACTCAACTTGTTCTGAGGCGCTGAGTCAGCACAGCAGGTTAGCAGAGGAACGATGGCTCAAGATGTTCCTGAAACCAGAATAACTTAATAGGACTTTTTAAATATTAAATTGGCCACAGGACCTCACAGAAATTTGCCAGTTTGAACCTGGTTTACTGTGAAAGGAGAAAGAAAGAAGAGAGAGAAAGAGAGAGAAAGAGAGAGAGAGAGATTATGCAACAGAAGGAAAGTATCTTTGAGGCGTCGACATCTTTTTAATAGAGGCCACTCTGACAGCAGCTGGCCAAAAGCAGGAGTATGTTTAATTGCTATATTTTTAAAGTATTTAAAAGTATCCACACCCTAACATAGTACTCCAGTAATATTATTTTATATAGAAGTATAAAAATGGTTGTTCAATGTCTGACTTCACCAGCAGAGCTGGGAAAAGAAGAAAAGAAAAAGCCCACCACCCTCTGGAACCAGTAGCTGATAAGCTTTACTCTCACCTTCGCACATCTGCACACCACATTCTCACTCCCTCACTGCTCCGTGCCCCCCACTATGCCTCTCCAAGTTCAGTACGACAGCAGTCAGTTTCTATCTTATGCAAAACACTCCTGGTGGGTGGCAGGCAGGACAAGGAACCAAGCAATCTGGCATGAAACGGCTCGGCCAGTGGGACACTTTCTGAGTGTTGGAGTCCTCTGGCACTAGGCTCATGTTCTGAGATTCTCTTGATGGGAATCGAACCCTTATCCTCTATGGTACACATACTGCTATTCCTCAGCTATTTTAAGCCCTTTGCAATGACACATCCTACAAGACCAACTGCCTTAAATCCCTGAACATTGCACACATCCTGTTGTCCACAAGACCTCTGATTTAAGTTTTCCTATGGTTCATCTCGCAAATACTCTCATTCTTCAAAGACATACAAGAAGGGAAACAAACAGATGAGCTAGGCCTGAAAGCATCCCTCATCTCACTGTCAGCAGGGACTGCCTTTCTGTAACCACATCAATTAATATGTGACCATGTACTCCAAAGCAATTGTTGCTTAACACGTGGTGGGCAATCCCGTAGACCTCTGGGTCCCCTTTTAGTCTCCTTGCATCTGACTCTCAGCAAATCTGTACCTCAACTTGCTCAAGGTTCCTCACAGAAGCCTGTACTTTAACAAAGGAATTGAAAAGAACAAAGCAAAAGTAAAGCTGCAAGATACTTAAACTTATTCACCACTCAGAAATTTTTGGAGTTTGAAACACCAGAAGTCAGGATCTCATATCCAGCATGTTGTTTCTACCACAAATCAAGGATGTTTTTCCTCTCTGTCCCTCTTGAGCAGCTGCACAATATTGTCATCAAAGAAGCCAGCTCCCCCACTTCACTCCAGGTTTCAGCCTTGCATGTCCGCCTTGTGCAACTGTCACTCTATCCCTATGCTCTCTTTTGGAGTAAGCTAACTCTTTCCACAACATAAGCCACGCATACCTCTGGGGAGTCTGCTCTGGGGAATCCACCAAGTAGGCAGCATGATGCCTGCAGAGCTCTGCCACACAGTCCTCACAGTCCTCACACCCTTTTCTAGCAGTTTTGTGCAGGAGTCCCCCCATACACCAGCGGTACAACTTTCATTAGGGGTGCCCCATAGACTCACACCACCCAATAAGCAAGACCTGTCATAAAAAAAAAACACTATCTAAGCACAAAGTATGATCCTTGCATTATTTCAGAAGCTGAACAGAGAAGCATATATATGATTTGACTTAACACAACCATCTGGGGCCAAGAAGAAATACGAGGCCAAATGTTAAACAGCATGGACATAACTAAAGGCTACTATTCTCAAGAGTGTGGTTTGGGAAGCAGGGATACAGTCTGGAGCAGATATATTTGTAATGTCCATGTTGGTCTTATCCCCTTCCCTCACTGACCCCTGACAAAATTCAGACTTCTTGGCTACAAAACATGTCTCTGTTTGACTCTACTGTCCACCTTTCCTTTATCTATGACTGTCCACATGTTATTCTCTTTTTTTTTTTTTTTTTTTTTCTTTATTTCTGGTAAGATGCTTTTGGTGTTCACCCTTTGTTCTGCAGACAAATTTAATTATGCTGACTTACTTGGGCTTCAGAGATGTTCAGGCATATTCTCACATGAAATGGAGCTAATAGCATAAAAATGATTCTCCATTACTTTGTGTTACTATTTGTTTAGGAGATGAAGGGTAAATCTTTCACAACTTCAGGTCAACAACACAGGATATGATATGGTTCAGTAACAGCTATTTTGTAAGTTGTGCATAATTATCCCCAAATTTTATCTCATATTTAGGTTTCCCAGATTGTCACATCTAGCCTGTTCTTTACCTTAACAAATTTGAAAATTTCTCTGCCTGTAGTTTTTCCTCTGATACAAATGTTATGAGGTTCAGTATTAAAACTAGCAAACTGCTCTGAAATCCTCATGTTATAGATGAGGCACATGTATTACTACTTAAATGTCTGATTATTAGACACAGTGATTTTGGATAACAGATAACACTGATTTTGGATAACAGTCGTCACATAGTGATGACTTTTCCTCTTGCTCCCTTGTTTCTAAGTTATATATATATATATATTAAAAAAAAAAAAAAAAAAAACACTAAAAATACATCAGATAATTTTCTCTTTTCTTTACCACAATAGCCCCCAACCCAAAATAAATAAATAAATAAATAAATAAATAAAATCAGTGAAGAGTTATACAATGATAAGGGGAGAAAATATGGGGAGAGAACAAGATTTGTATGCTATAATAAAGAGTGTAGACTTTATGACAGAATCTGAAAACTTCTGAATGTGCTGTTTAGGCAACAAACTGAACAATTTCAAAGTATTTTGCATACAGTAAGTTATTGTAAAGTGTGTGTCACAGAAACAGCTTTCTTCCATGCTGTTGCTGCTTATATTCTTGCAGAGCTTCATGGCAAGCATACTGGCTTCTTCTGCAACCTTTTTGTCAGTTCAACTTGTCCCATAGCAGGAAAAATCATGACATGCTCTACTGCTAAATTACTTGGATACTGAACACATGCTTTAACAAATCAAATGCTCCAGCAATGTTTTCAGCATCACATAAGCATGCCATCTTGAAGATATCAACTTAACTATACTCACAGGCTATAATGAAATTCTACAAAACCCTCAACCCCTCAGAAAGTTTTCCCTTTACATCTTGCTTTAACACAACAAATACAATATGTTCTTATTGTATATAGCTTTTTCAGTTCTCATGTAATTGCTCCTTGAATGAGGAAGTGAATGCCTCTGTGTTCAGCAGGAACATCTATACACTTCCTTTTGAATTTCTTCATAACTTTTTTTTTCCCTTCTCTATTAGACTGCAAGAAAAAAAAAAATAACAAGCTTATAAAACGTGGTCAATCACATTCCAAGTTACCAGTTGCATCATATGCAATGTAAAACATCATACTCAGTTCTCACATCTCGATTTCAGCTCTGCCTGGAACACCCTCCTTGACTCTGTGTGCCAGGCAGGCAGATTTTCTCCATCCAAATCCCTCATGAAAACTCACTCCTTCCACAAGGCCCACAAATGTTAACCAGTGTCAGAATGCTGCTGTCGTCACATCATAAAACCAAAAATGCACACATGCTCTAACTTAGCACCATCCTCTTGGTCTCAAAGCACATGATTGCTCTGGCTGTCTGTTAACTTTGTGAGCTCCTTGCAGCAGAAGCAACGTTTTGTACAGCCACACAGGTATGTATCTGGGTGTGAACACTGCACATAAACACAAACACACACCTTTATATAGATAGTGTGTTTTCTATTTCTTCTGCTTGCTGCTTCTACAGCTACATTATAGGGCATCCTCTGTATTTAAATAAAAAGCATTTACAGACTTGATTCCCTGTGTTGCTTTTTTATTTTAAATCTGGGATTAAATACGCCATTAGAAAAGGTTACTTGAGAACACAGACTAATACCCAAACACTGAATGAAACACTTCTGAACTCTAAGAGTGTTCAAAGTTTCATGGTTTGGATCCATATCAAGTAAAATCAAATGTCAGCTAATTACTTTAACTCTTGTCTGGATCAAATGTATTAAAACCACTTCAGCAATATGGCTTAAAGTGAATTGTTATGACTATTTGAAATCACAAGAGAACCAACAGTACAAAATGAGTCTAGTCTGTTCCCCACAATAATACAAGTTGCTCTGTGAGCAAGAGAACTAACAGCATTTGATTTCCTATGGATTTTAATGTCTTGCAGCCCACACCACAATAACTGCTACTAATTTGAGCCTTTCTTGTATACCCACTTCCTAGCTGTCACAAATCTCTTCAAACCCTAGTGCTCCACTTCACCCCAAGAACATGCCTGTAAAAAACAAGTTGAAATGGACAAATGGATACAAAACCAATCAAAGAAAGACAAGGACCTGGCAGAGTGAACAGGTGCTAGAAAACATCATTACCTTAACATCATTTCTTTAAAGGGTCAGAATAGCCTGCTCATTGTGATCTTAAAATCACTCACTGCCTGTTCATTGTGTCACTACTTACCTGTTTGGTTTTGGCCTTTTGAATTCTCTGAAGCCAGAAACTGGGGTTATTGGTACAACAGCCCACTTAATGACACACTTGCCCTGACTGGGATTGCAGCTACATGAACATTGATAATTGGAGTTTAGCTCAAATCTAGCAGAAATGCCTCTGAGACATTTATCATTGTAAACATGAGGTGTGCACATGGAACTTGGAGGAGCAAAGCAACTAAAACACCATTACAAGCTGCATTTAAAGTAGAAAGAGTAGATTCAGAATTCAGTTAATGCTATAAAGATAGCATATATCATACTATACATATATCTCCAGTGCAAGCAAATAAACTAGAATACACTATTGCTTGGCATATGACTTCAGAATGGCACAATGATTACAGCCATATAGGTGCACCAATATTATATACTATAGCTAAAACCTATCTAATAGGTTATTAACTTATTGATTAATAATTTTCTTGGCTGGCCAAGAGAACAACATATTTTTCATTAGACCTGGGGGGGGGGGGAGGGGGGAAGGGAAGTAAGTTTTGGATAGAAAACTTCAGGGGAAAAAAAAAAAAGAAGAAGAAAAAAATGACTAGTCTGACTCTAGTCATTCATTGTCTTAATTTAAGAGAATTATGATATTCAAGGTCAAAGGGGACTTTTGTGATCAATTAGTCCACTGCCCTGTACAAAGCAGCCACAGAACTTGTGCTTTACTAAAACATATCATTTAAGAAACCACTCAGACTTGATTTTAAAATTTTCAGTGGCAAGGAAACCACCACAACCTTTGTTAAGATATCATAGGGGCTAATCACTCTCACTGTTGAAAACCTGCAATGGAATTTTGAACTTCAAATAACAACCACTGGACCTTTTTATATCTTTGTCTGCCAGATTGTTAACAGTTTTTCAATGTTTTTTCCCCAATGTAGACACTCTGATCAGGTCAACTCTTAGCCTTCTCATGGGCAAGATAAACAGAGCAAGATTCCAGAATGTCTCACCGCAAGGCAAAGTATCCAGTCCTTTGATCAATCCCTTACCATTTTATCAACAGACTTATGGACACCAAAAAAGAACTCAGCAGTGGAAAAGTGATTGTACCAGTGCCAAATACAGAAGCGATACAGCTTCTCTACTATTCCTAGATATTACTCGCTTGAAACATTCACGTATTATGTAACTTCTTTTGACCACAAAAATACTGCCTCACAAGTACCACAATGCTCTGCATAGGAAGCAGCCATTTTGTTCCCCAGTGCATTTTGCAGTTACACAGCAGATCACCCAGCGTTAATCATTTTCAGGTCACCGATCCTTAAACACCTGGGATCACTCTCTTCCAAGTTGTCCACAGCCCAGAGTGTTTCCCAGGATGCCACTCTTCCTCTGAAGACAAACTGTAGGGTGGCATTTCACTTCAATAAATATGGTAAATAAATTTTCAAATCTTCAATAAATTGGGCGACGAAGCTGGTGAGGGGCCTGGAGAAAAAGTCCTACGAGGAGCGGCTGAGGGAGCTGGGCTTGTTCAGCCTGGAGAAGAGGAGGCTCAGGGGCGACCTTATTGCTCTTTACAGATACCTTAAAGGAGGCTGTAGTGAGGTGGGGGTTGGCCTGTTCTCCCACGTGACTGGTGACAGGACGAGGGGGAATGGGCTAAAGTTGCGCCAGGGGAGTTTTAGGTTAGATGTTAGGAAGAACTTCTTTAATGAAAGGGTTGTTAGACACTGGAACAGGCTGCCCAGGGAAGTGGTGGAGTCACCATCCCTGGAGGTCTTTAAAAGACGTTTAGATGTAGAGCTTAGGGATATGGTTTAGTGGGGACTGTTAGTGTTAGGTTAGAGGTTGGACTCGATGATTTTGAGGTCTCTTCCAACCTAGAAATTCTGTGATTCTGTGGTACAAATCTCCTTAAATTTATGCTCACAGTATCATAGAATGGTTTGGTTGGAAGGGAGCTTAAAGATGCCATGGGCAGGGACACCTCCCACTAGACCAGGTTGCTCAACCCTCCATCCTGGTCTTGAACACTTTCAAGGATGGGGTATTCACAGCTTCTCTGGGCAACCTGTGCCAGTGCATCATAGTAAAGAATTTCTTCCTTATATCTAATCTAAATCTTTAACTTAGACAATTCCCCCATGTTCTATCACTACACTCCCTGACAAAGAGTACCTCTACAGCTTTCCTGCTGTGTCCTTGGGATACTGGCAGGTCACTATAAGGTCTCCTTGCAGCCTTCCCTTCTCCAGGCTGAATAACCCCAATTTTCTCAGGCTGTCTTAGCAGGAGAGGTGTTCCAGCCCTCTGATACGCCTTCATGGCCCTCCTCTGGACCTGCTCCTGTGCTGGGGCTGCAGAGCTGAATGCAGTACTCCAACTGAGGTCTTTCAAGGGTGGAATAAAATAGGGGGGGGATCATTTCCCTTGATGTGTTGCCCACCCTTATTTTGATATGGCCCAGGATACAATTGGCTTTCTGAGCTGCAAGCACATATTGCAATAGCTCATAAGTGGGCAATTTTATCTGTATGGCATTATGAAACCATTTTTTCACTTCCTTTAGAGGTTTTAATTATATTACAATATCATAATTTTACATTTAAGCCTCTAACATTCGTAATCCTTTCCTTTGTAATCCTCATTCCTTTGTTAGCGATACAATGTTCTCTGATTATTCTTGCCTCAGAAGCTTTCTCTTTATACTACCTATATTTCAAAGATAGCACATTTTTATTCCACTTCCAGATCAAAATACTTCACTTTTGTTACATGGCCAAATACTTCCAGAGATTTCTGTACTGTTTTCCCTACCACTGTGGTAGGGATAATCACTGTAAAGACACATAAGATACCATTGCTGTCAAGCACTCAGGCAGGTCTTAAGGAATAGCCTATACATTGAGATATTCTGCAATACTTAGAAACCATAGACACTATCAACACTGGATACTTGCTACCAAATTCAGAAGCCTACTTAACAATAAAATGACAACATATGGTATGTTTGTTTCAGGATGCCTTGGTTGCTCAGATAGTTTGAGAACATTACTGATGCTCTTTCTTAGCTTAGCCAATCACAGAAATGTGTTAGCCATCTTACATCATTCAACCATCCAGATCTTTTACAGACATCTCTTGCAATTTACTTTCTGGATATCTGTCATCAGTTGGAAACATTTAACTCCCCTATTCCACTTCTGCTATTTATGGCCTATCAATCCTCACCTTCATCTGCAGAGCCTTCAACTCTATTGAATGGTGCTTCATGGTTCTATTTCAGTTATGAATCCTCCTCCACAATTTCTTTCTGTTTTGTTCCTAAGGGGACAGTTCCTTTCTCCCTGAAAATGGGATAGCATTGTTTCCTAAGCCTGGTTGCTCAGAGTTACTCCATCTCCCCAGCATTCCCCAGTGACTATACTTGTCCTTCCAGTCTAGAAATCCAGAGCTGTCCAAATTTACATTTTATGCACAGGAAGTCATTACTGGCTACAGGATGGAAAAAATAAAAAAAAAAAAAACCCAACCCACAGAACTGTGGAACATCTGTTGCAGGTCACAAACGTCACTATCACCTGTCATCCTAAATATTTAGAACAGAAATAGATACAGAGAGGAAAGTTTCCCATTCCCTGTTCAAACGCCCTTGGAAACATTAGCTTTTATTGCTGTTTGCTGTTCACAGGTTCACCAGATTTATCCTAGGTCATCCTGTTGTCACTGACAGAGTAATACAACACTAATATTTGAAACACCGGGGATAAAAAAAGGCTCAAGCATCACAGCCAGAGTGCATACAGAAACAAAACAAAGTAAAATAAAATGAAATATACTAAAAAAACAAGCAAACAAACAAAAAAATCCTCCCTGTATGTTCACGTACAAGGGCAGTGACACAGCAAGCCTAGGAGAGGGGAAAAAAAGCCTCACCAACCAACTGGTTCACAAGTTCACAAATGCCACTTTTACAGGTCATTTATCTTGAAGCCTTGCCACCCAAAATACCTATGTTTGTGTTCAGAATTCATATATGATTCACTTTCATGTACCTGTTGCCAATCCCATTTCTGAGTTTTAATTTATAGGCCAATACGCTTCAGTTATAGTAAGAAATTGCATTAAATCAACTAACAGACCAGCCATTTAATTTAATTCATTCAAGTTGTTGATTTGTAAAGTGGCAGCTTCAGTATTATCACACTGAGTGGCTGCTTCAGTTCCTATTACACAAGAACCCTTCCAAAATGCCCTCTGTTTCATTTGCTTATGAGCTGTTAGAATCATGTTGGGTTTTCTTTTTTCCTTCTTTCTTTTTTTTTTTTTTTAAGGAACCCTGAACAGCAATAACAAAATATGGCCAATAGATGCCCATCTCTGTACTGTTTGCACAGCTGTGAGCAGTTTTCCTTTACTACAATCTCAAAATTTCCTATCTTATCTGGCATCTTCAGTCTCTGTAAAAGTACCCATAACATAAGCTTTAAATAAACTTCCATCAAGTAGTTTTATGATTTGGGATACTTTACAAACCCCAGATAATTTGATTAAATGCTGGAAGCATCATGTACACTAGCCTCAGAAATCCTAAACATAAAGGCTAACAGGATTTTTAACATTCAGCATTTTTGGAGGATAACTTGCAAAATCTAAATAAGATAAATTGGAAGGCATTAATTACTCCTTTAGTTTTCTACAGGGCTACAGAGTAGAACACAGAAATCCTCTAAAGCCAGTACTTAAAAAGACAAAAAATATCACACCTGAGATTCATGGTTGCTCCCCAAAGCCCAGAAATTCAAACATGCAGACGACTGCATAGAATAATTAGAATCATAGAATCATAAAGGTTGGAAAAGACCTTCAGGATCATCTGGTCCAACCCTACCAACAATATTACTTGCTAAACCATGTCCCTAAGCACCACAACCAACCTTTGCTTGAACACCCTCAGGGACAGTGACTACACAACCTCCCTGGGCAACCCATTCCAATGGCTGACTGCTCTTTCTGAGAAGAAATGTCTTCTCATTTCCAACCTGAACCTCCCCTGGTGCAAGTTGAGGCCATTCCCTCTAGTCCTATCACTATCTAGTCCTATCACTAGTTATCTGTGAGGAGAGGCTGACCCCCAGCTCCCCACAGCTTCCTTTCAGGTAATTGTAGAGTTTCACCTTTATGTTTTTAACTTATAACTGTTCTATCTCACCTACGGATGAGGCCCAGGAGTTCCTTGTAGGACTCGTATGCAGGAAGAGGGTGGTGGGAATGATTGCTCATTGCTCATAGCCCCTATGTTCCCCAGTTCATTTTGAGTGGGAAGTTTACCTGCCTTCCATTGGAAATCTCATTTGGAAGCATAAGCAGATGCTCAAATACTGGTAGTTCTAATGCGTATACTGATAGTATAACTATGAACAAATAATTATACTGATTTCAGAGACTTACTATACCTTGGAAACACTGTGTTTATTTACTGTGTTAATGCAGACACTGCAAAGATAAACAAATAAACACTTTTTTACTTTCCTTATAATACCATGCTTGCTGGTAGGGTGATCTCAGCAGTGAGACCACAAAGCATTGTTTTTCTACCTCTCAGGTGATTAAAACTCATTTGGTCACCAGTTCCAGACCTTTCCATTTCAAGTTCCCATGCTATAATCATCTAAAAATGCACAGGCTGTCACAGCCTATTTCTTAATTACAAAATTGTAGAGGAATGCTTTTTCCCCATCTACATATGAGTGCCACTATCTGACAGCACACTCACCAGAAAACTTCATCCAGCATGTTGCTGCTGCAGATCAACAGCTGGGACACAAATCCTAATGGAATATAGTCCCAGGCATTTAAATAAATTTATTTTGTCAAACCTTTTAATATCTAGAATATTTCACTTAGATGCTGTGAAAAAGATTCATCTCTACCATGCAGGTGAGTAAATAGAGATTTAAAGTTTTTCCCCTTTGGTGGTGTGTTTACTTTGTGTTTTATTGTACGTAATAACTTTTCCAAGCACTGAAAGCTGCAGGGATCCAACATAGAGGCATTCCAACAAAAACAGAGTTCCAAACCAAGATCCACCCAAACCGCTGAAGACAAAACACTATTGGAAGCATTAAAGCTAAAGAGGTGAAGATCCAGAACACTCTGCTTAAGGCACTAAGTACAATGACATATAAGACTTTATGCATGACATTTCACTTTGCCACTTCATACTTTTACTGACCAGTAAAAAAAAAAAAAAAAAAAATCAAGCCTGGAACATCATTTCCTGGAAGATTAAATTTAACATATTTTTGAATGTGATAGATATGAAATCTAGACTCCTAGGCTGGACAATACATATAGCAATTTGAACAGAAATAAGCAAAAGGAAAAATTGTATTTTTTTTTCATTGTTAGATTAGGCACCACTAATGACCACATGCTTAACTATTGTTTACTATCACATTTTTATGTGCAACAGGAACTGGCATGTAACGGAAATGCCAAACAAATAAATATTTGACTGTGGATTGTAAATCTGTAATAGTGAAGAACAAGCCTTATTTCTTCAGTTTATATAGCAGTGAACACACTGGTTAGTGTTTCATAAATACCAAACTTCTGAAATGTTGATCAGGATGGACATGCAGCTTTTTAAAAAAGGTAAAAAATATTAAACTGAAAGGTATAGAAAATCAAACCACCTAAGAATTAAGAAATCTAAGGTTTAGATAACTAGGAATAGTCTGTAAGATTTAACAGCATCAGTCATAAAAAGCTGAGTAGGAATCTTTAAAATGCATGAGAGATTATATTCACAGTTTCTTAAGTTTTACAACATAAATGCAGTACTGGTCCTTATATTGAACACAAGACAGCTCCTAGCAAAGCTTCTGTAGGAGTTTGTACAAGCCATGTTGCCAGCTGTCCAAGCCTGATAGAGGCAGCCTGAGTTTCAGGTTAAGCACTAGGTTGAGAATGAAGCTAGGACCACACGAAGTATAATCGCACACATAGCAGGAGGCTAGACAAGGGACATCCCAAGGTCTCTTTCAGCCCTCCCAAGGTCTCTTTCATCCTTTGGTCCTGTGACCTGCATCTGAAGTCTCAGGTTTCACTTCTTGTTTGAAGGAGAAGACAGCCTGATCTACATGATGTGCAACACAGCTCTGACGGAGGGATGGGTAACAAAGCACATGGGAATATGGGAGGTTTTCTCTACGTCCAGATGTATCCCATTTCACAGGAGATCCCATAGAGGAAGGCAGAAAGTTTCACAAGGAATGAAATAGAAACAAATCAGTTTGGACATGTGCTTTAACTACTAATAAGGGAACCTAAAAAATATCTTAACAGCTGGAAGTAACTCTCCCCAGACAAAATGGGCCATTTTAAGAGAAAAAATTGCAAAAGCTTACCAAAGGAAAAAGGCCTACAGGTAGTAATGCAGCTCAGCTCAAACCATATGAAATTCAGAAAAACACAAGACAACATCTACCACTGTCCAAAGCATTCTGAAAGTTCCCCCTACAGATACCTTTGTTTTGAAAAGAGCAGATAGGATGTTCCAGAATGACAGGTGGCAACGTCCTGCCTCCTGTGAACAGAGGGCCTTGTGCAAGGATAAAGCCACTATGCTCTGTATTGTCTTGTTCACCAAAACAAAGGTTTCATTAAAGTCACACCTAAAATTAGAATGTGGGTATGGATACTCACTTTGCATTACCAGTAGAAAGGGCTGTATGTTCAAATGCTAAAAATTGCACCCATGCCCAATTGTTCCACACGATGAGGCTGTGATAAGTAGTGATGGGGACACTGTTCTGCATCAGGCAAACCATTACCCTTTAATGTCACAGGCAACATGTGTACAGCAACTCCAAGACATATCAAGCTCTCACTCACAAAACTAGAGCTTTGTGGGGTTCAGAGGACTTCCAGCCCTCTGAAGAGACCAGGATAATTTTTTCCTTAGTTATCAGCTATCAGAAAAGAAAAATGACATCCCAGAAAACTTTGGCATTGAGAAATCTGATATGAAATATGTCTGATTGAGCATTAAAATCAGTGATAATGAAAGAAGCGCTAAATTCTTCTTCTAATGTGATTTGGGGCTGTTTTTTTGTTTGGTTGGTTTGGTTTCATTATGTTGATTTAAAGACCGCTAATTTAGTGTGCTTGCTATGGGGTAATTCAAAATTAGATTACCTTTTAAGACAAGAAACAGGTAATCGTTGATCACAAATTAGCAGTTGGAAATGCCTCTGTGAGTTTTGGTCTGGCTGCATTTCCTCTGTCCAAGCAATACATAGCATAAGCCAGAAATGTGACTATTGGAAGTTTGCAAGGGCCAGATTTGCCAAGCTTAAATTACTTGTTGGCATAATTGACTGGAAACAAAAATTAGATGTTGGGAAGAGTTAAAATAGGGAAATTTTAAAGGAAATTCTACTGGATGAATAACAAGCCATAGTTCCACAAGTACTAAAAAAAAAAAACAAACCAAACAAACAAAACAACAACAACAAAGTATGGCGAAAGACCATTATGACTAAAAAAGTAAAGAATAACATGTGGAAATGGCATTAAAATACAGCTTCAAAGGATGGGAAAACAAGACAAATAACAAATAATGTAAGTTAAAAAATTGAGATAACTGACAAAAAAAAAAAAAAAAAAAAAAAAAAAAAAAACTCAAAGGGTTCAAAAACAATAATGAAAATAACTCAAACTCCACCTCTTTAAATCCTCAAAATCCCCAATCTCAATACTGAATAGAGACTAGAACAACAAACCATATTTCTAACACTTAAAATAACACAGAGAAAGCAAAAGACCCTAACAGTTACACCTCATGTTTGGAATAAAGCAGGATGTATCCACCCAATGTGGTAACATAGCTGTATTCCAAATGCTGCCACCCCTATGAAGCAAAGCTATGCAAGACCATTTGCCAAAGAGAAAGATAAATAAATAAACTATCACTTCCATTGAATTGCTAAAAGCACTTAGTGTTTCCCTTTACAGTTTTTTTTAAGTGTTAGAAAACAGAGGAAAGCCCGACAGCTTGTGGACAACTTATGTACCAAGCACAGAACTACAGACCAAACCACCAAATCACTGACCAATTTCAGGTGGGAAAAAATTAATTTTTTAAGAAAGTGTTGCATCATCAAGAAAGAGATACTAAATATACATACGTATGTGTGCAATGCATATGTAGGTATAAGAAGCATGGTTTGGAATCAGATTAAACTGTTACTCCCTATGAGCATGGAAGGAAATAAAAATGTTGACAAAGCTATCATTTCATTTCTTCAAGTCATTTGACAGTATGACATGGCATTTTTATTTTAAAATCTAGCTCACCAACAAATCTCTAAATATATACTGATATTAGGAATTACTCAATGTTTACCAAAAAGAGGATCAATAAATAAACATAAATCTTTCCTAGTGCCATCTGCAGGTGACAAAAGTTGATGGGTTAACATGTCATCAGAAGCAACCATTCCTGGTACGAGTAACCTCAAGACTACACAAAATCCAGCAAATGCAATTGAACAAAGGTAAATGCGAGCTATCCAGGTGAAGGGATAGAGACAGTCCGTTCTGTTGATGATGACAACTGGAAGATGAAGTAAGGTTTGAAATAAAACTGGAAGTAAGGTTTGAAATAAAACTGGATGCATCCACCCTGCAATTAAACACTGGAATGTGTTGCCTGTAAGATGGAAGCAAGGGGAGAAGAGAGTGGGAAGAGGTTTGGAGTGTCTTGGAGCCCTTTTTTATGAGACTTCCTCTCTCTTCAGAGGATATATTCTTACAATCCACTTCTGGGATAACATATTTGGTTCTTGCCTCTAGAAATGTCAAGCAAGCACTTCAGAATATGTGAATTGTGAGTGTCTATCATCAGTGTGCTTATAAATCAGGAATCCTAATCAGCCCCTATAAACTGAGCTTTGTTCAACAACACGGAACAGTCTTAGAGCTGTATTTTCTTCAAATTAACCTGAACTGAAAAACGCGTTCCAACTATGCATCTAACATGCTTCAACATGTAGCATACACTCAGTTCACAGGACCACATTAAAGCTAGCCCCAAGTAAAACCCTGAAATGCCTAAACACTGTTTAAAGTGTAGTCACCAGGTCTCCAGAACTAATTATTCAGATATATAAATGCACCCCACTGGGCCTCATTTCTTGCTATCATAGATACATCCAGCCTGTCTCCCTCATCCCAGGCAGGACACAAATGTCTGGACTGCCCTTGATAGTCTCATGGCTTGGTAGTCTCATGGCACAACTACAGGCCAGGTGGAGAATGGATGGAGAGCGGCCCTGAGAAGGACCTGGTAGTATTGGTTGATGAGAAGCTCAGCATGAGCCAGCGATGTGCACTTGAAGCCCAGAAAGCCAGCCGTATCTTGGGCAGCATCAATAGAGGCAGGGTGAGGGAGGCAATTCACCCCCTCTGCTCTGCTCTTGTGATACCTCACCTGGAGCCCTGCATTCAGCTCTAGGGCCCCCAGCACAAGAAGGACATGGAAGTATTAGAATAAGTCCAGCGGGGAGGGCACGAAGATGATCAGAGGGCTGGAACACCTCTCCTACAAAGACAGGCAGAGGGAGTTGAGGTTGTTCAGCCTGGAGAAGAGAAGGCTCCAAGGAGACCTTGTAAGCAGCCTTCCAGAACCTAAAGGGGGCTACAGGAAAGCTGGAGAGCAACTCTTTGCAGGGAATGTAGTGCTAAGACATGGGTAAATGGTCTAAACTAAAAGAGGGTAGGTTTAGATTAGATATAAGGAAGAAGTTCTTCAATCAGAGGGTGGTGAGGCAGTGGCACAGGCTGCCCAGAGAAGTTGTGGATACCCCATTCCTGAAGGTGTTGAAGACCAGGCTGAATGGGGCTTTGAGCAACCTGGTCTGGTGGGATGTGTCCCAGCCCATGGCAGGGGTGGCAGAACTAGATAATCTTTAAGGTCCATTTCAACCCAAACCATTCTGATTCTATAGCTGTTAAGACAGTAGTTATAAATCACAGAGTCTCATGCTTCAGGACTCAACCAGTAAACTGAAATTATTACTTACCAACCCACAATTTGTAACTGTAGTTTCCCAAGAACAAGGCAAAATTATTTTTCTCTCTCTGAATTATCAGACTGGCCATAACTAGAGGCAAATAACATGCAAGATCACTCATGTCTGGTTTGTGTACATCCCCCATATACTCAGAGTAGTCAAGCTAGTTATCAGATTACATTCAAAATGGAATTTTCTTCCATCAAATCACCATAGGCTTGCTGCATGTGGCATGGTTTACCTGCTGAGACTGCCTGGGCAATTCTCATTTAGTTAAAGTATCACCTTTATGGACGCTAAGTGCTCTGTGGCTCCTAGGTTGCTGCTATGGTCTATGGCACATAGTTGGGTCCCCAGAGAATTTAAGTGTTTTCTGCCAGCTCAAGTCTTTAGACTGTACACAGATCTGCATAAAAAGTATGATCTGCAATATATTATAACAGTCTTCCTGGTCTTAATTTTTAATTTACTTTTATTATAAAGGCTGTACGTCTGAGGGGAGGAATGAACTACTCAAGGGAGCACTCAGCTTAGAATAAAGCATACCTAGCTTCAAGTCATAATTCAGCCACAGTTGTTTTCATGGCTTGGCTCTATCCCAAACAAGACCAGGACAGCAAGTAGCATTGCTCTTTTAACTCTGAATTCCTCATTGCTAAAATTGAGATAATAGCAATTTACTAATCTCAGAGGGAAGGGAGTTTCAAAGACTTAAAGTAAGAAATTGAATGATTTTATTTTTCTAAAATATAAAATAAATATTTTTATTTTTCTATAACATATAAATTAAATTAAAAAAAAAATCCATTTAAAATTAAAAAAAAAAAAAAAAAAACATTTCTGGAATATTTCCTAGAGAAGAAATGATTTCTTTATAGTTCTCCCCTTACTCATTTCTCAAAACATTTTATCTGAGAAACCAGCAATAAAAAACTGTATAAGTCATTGAAAAGAAACAAAAAAAATCACTGAAAAATGCAGACCACTATTTTCAAATGAGGTGCCTGAAACCTGGCAGCTAAATGCATACTTTAACATTCAAATTTCATTGACATTTTTGTACTTTAACATACTCTAATCATGTCAAAGAAGTCAGTAGGAGCCGGGACCACTCCAGTTGAGTCTCCTGGTACAGTTTCTAAATGATAAATATTTGTTAATTATGAGGAAAACTGTGTAGTACAGCTTCAGCACAACTATGGTCTCTAATTCAGACAGCTAATTCATATCATGATTACAACTCTCATTATTACATTTTTGACTTGAAGTAATTAACTGGAAGAAAGAGAACATATTTTCCCACTGGAAACAGATGACATGAGTTTTCTGTAAAGACAGGCAAAAGCTCTTTAAGAATTTGGCTATTATGAAAGCCCCTGGAGAACCAGAAAAGCAGCATTTGAGTAAAGACAATGCTAACCATACCATTATTTAACTAGAACATCCTAAAAATTAGCAGTATTAAACTGTCAGACATGCTCACATATATACTGGTCCAAAGTATAGCACATCCGTAGTCACTTACTAGAATCTCCAAAATAAATAAATAAATAAATAAATAAATAAATAAATAAATAAATAAATAAAAATCTTAGCTTCAAGACATTCACATAAGTATCTGTAAAAGGAAAGAAGTAATGGTACGTACAGGACTGGACTTTAATATGAGAACTGAAAATGACCTCAGAAGATCCCAAAATACACTCTGATCTGTTCTCTTCGAACAGTTATTTCACAGGAAGAAATAGAAATTTTTAAATGCATCTCTCATTATCTCAGATGTACTTGAGTTTTTAATTAGTTAAGAATTTTATGAGATATTTTTCACACAAAGTTGAAGCTGAGAATCATAAGCACATTTTTATCTCTACCAACAGACGCCAATTTTTAGGAAGTCCATGACAGTTACTTCTGCCTACAAAAAACACATTAGTATTTAAATTTATATGTAAATACTTAACTACTTAAGCTGAAACTTTCAGTTACTTGAGCAGTCTCTATGGTTTGGTTGTTTTTTGTTTGGGGTTTTTAATGTATGAGGGGGGGTTGTTTTTCTTTTTTTTCCCTGACATTGCCAAACACAGAGAGAACAGGCTACCCCAATCTAAGCTTTAATAAAAAATAAAAAATAAATAAAAAATTGAATAAATTATGCAATTAGAATATTCTTCAAAGTGCAGCTCTTCTCCAAAACATGACTGCAAAAACAACATTGTGGTGTTCTGCACTTGTGCCTCAAGGGCAAGAAAGTTTGCTCAAGTTCTGAGCTGCACACATGTAAATGTGTACATGCACACATATACACACGCATACATACTCCCTGCCAAAACCAGCCTTACAAAACAACTAATTAAATCATGACATGGAAGGTTCTTGCATCTCCCTCAAAGATGTTGTACTCGTTATGCCTTCTGTTAAAGCAATTAAAAAATATGGCCAGTTAAAAAAAAGAGATGAAAGTAAAGGTAGAATTGAGATCAACAATGCAAATTTATTTAATTATTCTTTAAACATACAAGCAGGCATCTGAAGCATTTTTTAACACAAATTCTGGCTTTACAAGGCCAACAAAACAAGCAAGCAACTTCTAAGTCTATGAAGCAAGTAAGTCTATACATGCAAGGAAGTCCCAGAGTAAAGGCTTTATTTTATATAAGATATTTTTAAGATACTATTTCATCTTGTTCTGTATTGAAAAATACAAAACTACATCTCAGTGTAGTACAGTATAGTGTTCTCTTATGGCTAGGTTTTGATGCTCATTATAAAGTCACATCAGAGTCTCTTTACAGTTGGGGTCATGGGATGAGATGTGGTGGTCCAGATGTCTAAGATCAGGGACCTGGCAGCACCTCTGTGAAAGGAGAGGAATGGGAATACCAAGGGCTGTATGTAGAGCAACTGCCAGTGTCTCCAAGTGGAGCTCTAAACTCCTGGCTTACTGCTGCTTCCTCCACACTGATCATCACAGGGAGCCAGTGGTGGGAAGTGTGTGACTGCCCAACCCTTTATAGGCAATTTGCCTCCAGCTACACCCCTGTGTTACCTGAACACCAAGAACAACCCTGAACTTGGGACACACAAGGCAACATTCATTTTGTGGCTGTTTTCCTTTTAAAACACTTGCAATACAGCTGCCCAAACAAAAATAAATAAATAAATAAATCCAGATAAGTATCTGATCAAGATAAAAGATAGAGCAGATGATTTAGAACCATCACGGAATATGCAAGATAGATAATCACACAGGATTATCAGGCTTACATATTTCATTGCAGCCAGAGGAAAAGACTGGATCTTGGAAACAGCTTCCCATTTGATGCAGTGCAGTCTGGTCAGACTAGGATTCTGATAAAAAGACAAAAAATATTCTGCAAAGATGGAATGAAAGTGTAGGGGAAAGAGGGATATATATACATATGTATATATATAATGGCACCTTCTCATGCCTATTCTCTCCTCCTACACTCCTCATATATCACCATTCCCCATGGAGCTATTAAACTCAGTGTATAGCTCCTTACAATTACTATAACCATCTGATTTTTATAACCTCCCACTCCAGGCTTTCATTAACCCCAGACTCACTTGATGCCAAGTCTTCCTTCCTGGAGCACCATGGCTATGTGTGGAGTCCAGCTGGCGAGTCAGGGAGACATTGTAAATTGGAAGAGTGTGCTGGAGCTACTTAAAGTTGTGGTGAACCAGAGGAAAAGGACCAATTGCACAAAAGATTCAGGAAATGGATATAAGGTGTTAAAATATCCATCGAGAACATAATTTATGGAATGACATCCAGAGCACAACAAAATCTAACAATAAAGACATCTATCCAAACCAAAATCATACATCCAGACTTGGTTCTGCACAGAGTGACCTGTAAAAACAGATCCCAAATTGCCACCATACACCTATCACTGTACATTTCCTGACTTCTGGGAATGCAGCACAGTGAGAAAGCAGCAAATTTCCCCATCTTGTTGATGTTCCTCTAACTTCAAATCTGCTAGATTTTAATTGCTTTTCAGCAACAACCTCACATAGCATGCTTTGGCTGGGAACATATCTTTATGTTCAGTTATGGTTCCTTCACTCTAAATGGAAGCACTGTCAGGCTTCTAACACTAGAAATATTAAGAGGAACTGTAACACAAGAACTCTGGTTTAAAACAGCCTGTGACCTGGAAAGACATTTTTAAACTTTGTGATTTAACTTTTTTTTTTTTCCTTCTTAGGGTTGATTACATGTGAAAATTAAAAACTGAAAAAGAATCCCAGGTGCCAAAACTTCACAGATTTCCCACACTGTCCACTATGGTCCTTGTTGAACAGCTGCCTCCTCCATCTCCAAAGATGGAAAGAAAAACAGAATTGTGCCATAGACCTGCAGGAAAACATTGTGCAATGCTTAGCCCTGCTTTGTTGCAAGAACCATAAAACACAGCCATTTTAATTTAGCTTTTAAAAACTATGTAATCTGTATCTGGAGAAACAAATAGAAGGATGCATGAACAAATTACACTTCCTCTCCACAGCATTATAGCAACCGATTTATCTGCACTCAGTTCTAATGGGAGCCACTCATTTTCCGATGAAGCTGACTCAAAGATGAACTCACTCACATGCAAAACGATCTGGTTACACGAACTCGCTCACTCACAAAATCAACTAGTCATGACACATCCACAAACTCTGCTCATCAAAAATAAAACAAACACAAAAGCTTTACTCTTCAAACTACAACTAATCTGCCAATTCAATAACAATTGCGAAAAAAAGGAATTGATTAAAAAGTTATATAAAGTAGGAGTAAATATTATACTTTTACACTTAGTTGTATGACTTTCTATGTATGAGTTTTTGTTTGTTTGTTTGTTTGAAGCATTCTGTTCCCTAACTGTATAACTCTTAACCAAGTACACCTAATAATTGAAAACCCCATGGTACGAACTGCCTTTGTCATTTTCAGGGATGTACAGGAAACTGTAATCCCATTTTGCAGAAGCCCTTGCTGTTTCCAAATTCAGGAAATCCCACTTCATCCCACTGCAGAATAAAGTAGGAATAAATACCTTAAAGATAAAACAAGTTCAGGAGCTGCCCACCTGTCAGAAGAATTTAATTGCCACAGGAACACAACTTGGCATCCCTAGCACTTCCCAGGTACTCACTCCCTTTTGTGACATTTAGTGGGCAGAAGTGAAGCCCCTGATGCCCAGCACCATGGCACAGCAGTCTGCTCTTCTCATGCCACCTCGGAAGCTACCTGTGCAGCCAAAGTCCTGCTAGTGCTAGAGTGCTATAGGAGCCCCAGAGTGGATTCAGCCTCCACGGTATCTTTCCTTGTTAAGAAATACTGTACTAAGCCACCAGACTAAGAAGGATTTATAAACATCCTACTGATTTCTGCAGTGGTTTTGAGATGGTCCAGAGTTGGATGTAGGTAATGACCTGACTGGCAACACTTCCATGCACCCACATTTCTTTCATAGCTGACAGTCTTTCTGCAATTGTATTCAATGGTAGCATAGTTCCCCTGACTCACTGGAAGCAGACAGGCTGCAAGAGCAAGCATGCAAATCCCTACCTCGACACTTAAATAATTATTAATTTTAAGAAATACATACATAGTGCAGTATTTTAGAGCCAGCTTACACTTTAACCACAGCCATTAAGCTTCACTTTGTTCTACAACACTTTTTGTCACCAGAAAATAGCATAAGGTATAAAATAGAACATTCCTAATTCAGAGTCAGGAAAATAATAATAACAATAACAAAACAATAATAAGAATAATGACTATATTTATTTCTAGATAAATCCTCTAAAATAGCTACTTGGGAAACACAAGAAGTTACTTAAACAATTAGTGCTTAACTTACTTAAAGTCTGGAGAGCACATATTTATCAATATGTAGAAGTTCAGTGGGAAAAATAATTAGCATCTTATTTTAAAAGCTGTCTGAACTCTCCATTTCCTTAGGGAAACAGTCTTGCCAGCCTTAATTATAGTTTCCTAAAACTGTAACATTCAGAGGTCTTAAATCCTTTACTTAGTTTTATTGCCAGTAATTAGAGAGTGTATGGTTTCTTTACAAAAGATGGAAATGTTTTAAAATATTAAGAACTTTGTCAAGAAAGCAAAGTACTTTGATACTAATAAATGTTCACTTCTCCCTCTCTTTTTTTGCTTCCCCCACCTCATTTTGCTGGATTAATTTTGGAACATAACATGTATTGTGCTTGGATTTCTCCCAGACTTGAAATCATTATTTATCATTTACGATGCATTTTCTGGACACATTTGGCAACCAAATCCCAGCCAGGTCCCTTTTTACCAGAGTTTGAGTAAGCAGGACTTTAGACATGAGTACTTATACAAAGAGTCAGTGCTAAACCTGAAACACAAGTTCTCTTTTAGTCTTAAATATATTGTGCAAAATAAAATAAAATAAAGTGCACTTTCAGTAATAAGCAATAAATTATATGACCAAAATGTGTGGGCAGTATTTTGAGCATTACAGGCTAGTAAAGAACACATAAGATAAAAAGCCTTGTTAAGTAGTGGAGTGGGCACCTATACCACAAAGTACATAAAGCAGAGATGTTCTATTAGTCAACTAATGACACATACTTTGCATTCAATTATCATTAAAGGAATACGAACAAACAGCACAGCAAAACAATGCTGTAAAACTGGGTGTAGATTCTGCAATATTATATCACTTACAAAACAGTCTTTGAGCTAGAAACTGCTACAACCATCGCTACCTCAGGAAGCTGCGGTTAGCTGTTTGGAATATTTCATTCATTTGTTATTTTTAGGAACGCAGACATCTAAATAAAATTTTGTAGGCACACAAGGTTGTCTAAGGGTAAAACTTAGTTTATCATGTTCAAAAACACAAGAAACAAGGAATACAGAACAATGCTTCTTTATTGGAGGGGTGGTCATTTTGGAGCATGTGGTGATTAGGAGAGAAAGAATTGTTTTCAGTCCAAGTTATGCTCTGCTTAGTTTATCTTAGAAGTCTGCAAAACCACGAGGCTCAGAAGGGGTCTCACATAAATAGATGTCAGTTTCAATGTTTCTTTTCAAGAATGGATTTCTTCACCATAACTAGCTGGCTGAGCCACGAGAAGTGCCTTGCTTCATAATGAGTAGGCTGTAGCGTATTTCTGATTGTGATCAGGTTGGTATCACCCTTTCCCTTTGAGCATGAACATCCTCCTCATGGCTTTGTTCCTACTGGTGGTACAGGTACCAATAGAGTGCTGCAACGACAAAGACCACTAAGGCCCTAAAGTGGTCCATGAGAAAACGTTGTCATACCACCATCAGCTTATCCTTTTCCTTCTCTTGTAAGTGAAAGTTCCAGCCAGACTGCTGTCTTACAGGGTCCTCCTGCAGCCCCTGTAAAACAACCTAGAATGACCCAGTCCCAGGCCAAGGTCTACATTCTCTAGTATGGTGCAGAGGGAAGAGTTAGGAGCTCCTCAGTCAGGAACTGAGATGCTCAAATATGTACACACCATGTATCTAATTAAACATGTTTAACGGCACAGAAACAGGTCATTTAAATTACAGGAATTGCATATACTTTGGGGATTGCCTTTTTGCTCTTTTTATTTTATTTTATATCACAGTATTTTAACTGTGTCGTTCCCACTCCCACCAATGCTGCTGTGCACAGAAAGTAACACTTTTTCTAACTACTAGACGTTACACTTGCATGTCCCTGTGTGCATATATCTGTATACAGTGCTAAACCATTTCCTCAGTCTTCTAGAAGAGGTTCCTGGAGAAGGTGCTGTGCCGAGAAGTAGGTGTAAAACAAAACTCTCATGGGAAAGGGAAGAGAAACACTAAGATAAAACTAGCAAAGGAGCTTGTTTATATTATTTCACAATGCTGGCTGGTTTTAAGTCCTAGCTATCTCAGTTACAGATGCAGAATTGACACCTGATTATAAGAGAAATTCTTACTACAAAACTCCAGGCAATGCCTCAAGAGATGCTTCAAATTTCTCTTATTCTCTAACAGTTGCAGTTCCATGCTCACTTCTTAGATGACAAATACCTGTTTTGCATACTGCTGGGACAGACTAGCTGGTAAGATCCAACTGGAAGTTAACCAGGAGCATAAAAAGTTGACTTCCAACATAGCTCAAGGTTGCCCTGAGCTTCTGCAACTACTGTCTCTCCATAAGAAACCCCAAACTGACATCAAGATCACATACACAGCAGTTAAGACCAGAGCACCTTAGGCTATGTAAGAACCTAACCACCAAACCTCATGTGGTTACCCATAAAGTCTACAAAAAAAAAAAAAAAAAAAAGAGAGAGAGAAAAAAAAATATTTGAGGAGCCATACCAGAAAGACAGAAACTATAAATTACAAATGTGCTAATCCCAAACTTTTCCTCCCGCTTAATAGATATTGTCTTGCTGGCATGTTGAAAGAATAGGTCACTCTTAGCAGGGTTTGGAGGAGTCTTGGAAGTTCTTCATCCCTGTGGATGAGATTCCTGTGGTCTTGCACTTGGCTGGAAAGGCAGGCATCTTCCAGGGACAGAAAGTGTTACTGGATTCCTGCCGGGCAATGGGAACATACATGCCCATTCATCCATTCATCAGCTTTTCCTCAAAGGCTCCTGTGGCCTTTGAAGCAGGAGTAATTATCCAGTCAATTTGCTTTTTTTTTTTTTTTTTAATCATTCTCCACCCACCCATAGCAAAGTTTCAACACTGTAATACAGGAGAGTTTGGGGAAAGTACCTATTCTTAGAAACAGAAATTAATGTAAATATCAGAAACAATGCCAAGACACAAAAGGAAAGCTCGTCAGCTCTTCTGCGATAAGGATAGGACTCTCCCACTCCCTCTTAGAGCCCCAATCTTTTATAATAGAAGTAGAATTCCAAATAACATTGTATGTACACACACAGAGAGATGCACACACTCTGTAGCTGAACAACTCCCCGATTTGCTATCATAGAATGGTTTGGGTTGGAAGGAACCTTAAAGATCATCTAACTCCAACTCCCCTGCCATAGGTAGGGATGAGAGAAGTGCTATTCTAAAACAAGAAGAGTGTTACTCACTAGGACTACAGAAAAGAGAAAAAGGTAGAGATCAATTCAGACTGACATCAACTCCTACTCCAACCCCAAATCACTTAACTTCTTTCTCTAGTTTCCCCTCTTTCAAATAGAGATAATGGTTAAATAAAAATGCACTCGTTGGAATAGGGAAAATGATATATATATGATTTTAGTAACAAAGTAGTTCATAGATTCTACAAATTACTGTATCACTTTAGACTTTGAACTGTTCGCACTAAGGTTTTGTCTCATTTCCTTCTTGTTACTGCTCTTCTTCTTGTTACTGCTCTTACGGACACATGTGATCTCAAATATGTGTCAAAATGTGAAAAAATACATCCAGAAGCTCAATTAAATGTATGTAAGTTTCTTTGGCAACATTAGGCACCTATATATGAGAGAACAGACTATTTTTCACTAAACAGGTCCATCAGCTTCAGACCATATTCCAGAAAGTACACAAATTAAAAATTCTGGCATACAGCTGGGAAAATTAAATATATATATATATATACACGTTTGTCCTTAAAAAAAAAAAAAAAAAAAAGTTAATCTTTATAAACCACAAAAAAGTATCTGTGTCCAAATATGGAGCAGCTTTAAGTATGATCCTGTAAGATCTTCCATCTTCACATACTTACATGGTGTTTTCACAGACTAAGAACAGAACCTTTCTAAAGAACAAGCCGGAACATAGGGATGAAGCTGAACACTATTCATCTCCATGTGTAGTTATAGGAATCAACTAACAGCTTAATCCACCTCCCACAGCAGTTCCATGAAAACACTTAGAGAGTCAACAGTTAAAGCATATCAGCATTCCTTACTTCCAAGGGTGTTTACACCACCCTTGCCTGATTAGATATTTAAAATGAGTTACATCTGTGCAAATTTGAATTCAATTGGAAAAGTGAGTCTGTAAACTAACTTTCCAAGTGAAATATATGAAATAAAATGATAGCAGAGTCCAGACAATATAAGAAACCAAACAGGCAAGCCTGAGATAATCAAATAAGCTGTGTCCCAGAGATGAAGTACTGTTCTTTCACTTGACATCAAATAGCAAGTTCATGTTGTCCCCTCGCCAATTCTAGTGGCACAGCAGAATACCCCGGTCCTTTCCTAGCTATCCTGAGCCTGGTCTAACATTAACAACATGTGTTTGTGGAACTGGAACAATTACTTGTAGATACAGTAAAGGACAAGCACAGATGTAATAATGAATCTAAAGAGGAAGAAGTAGTTCCATGCATTCCACTCTAAAAATCCCATCTTAACACACAGGTGTATTCAAGTCAAGTATCTACACCTGCATGTGGCCTGTAACTTTACCATGAGAAAATTACATGCTCAGGTAAAAGGAATCAAACCATAAAATGGGAATTCTCTGTCTTCTATTCAATTAAGATTTAAATACCATGAGATTTTATTTATGGAAAAAATAAGAGGGGACACTCAAGACACTAATATAATTCTTCACAGAAAAGAAAAAAAAAAAGAAAGAAAAAAAGAATTTGCTGAACATATTTTCAATAAATCATTCCAACGTATGAAACATGAGTCAGACCAACTCTTACAGCACTTTTAAAATGCACTTTACAAACTCCCTTTGATCAACACTGGAGACATAAAACCCACCTACAAGGTCAGCTGTAGAGAATATCAGGAAAAGCAGGGGCCACACAGAAGCATTTGCCTACACAGACAAAACAAATACAATATATATAAGATTTCAACACATTTTCAAGTCCTTTTAGTGTTGGCAGAAAATGCATGGTCCCTTGAGTCCCATTGAAACCGTAAACTTTACCCAGGTCTCAGCTTTGAGAGTCTGTTGAAACAACAGTTTTCCATAGTGTATTTTGTATTGACTACTAATGTTGGAAAAAACATATACACGCTCTTCCTTTTTTGTATTTTTCCTCTTTCCTCTCTAATTCAGCAAATGAACATTTGTGACAATACAAAGAACAAATTATAGCACAGTGTGGAAACTGTAAAACAAACACATCACCACAAATAAGTGTCAGAGATCGAAATCAGTAACTACAATGCAAAGAAAAAATATTTAGGAATTAAACAGAAGCCAGAAACCAGTCAAGCACTAGTGCCAAAAATCCACACACATACACACCCTAAGTCCCAGGATGGTAACTATGGAGAACCAAATAGGAAACAGAGGAGAAAAGAGTAATGTATTTGAGTATATAGGATACTGCAGACAAGTTAATATTGCTGCGCAAGTGAACATACAAAGATTTGGGAGCTTAACAGAACATCCTAACATGCTTTCAAAACAATCTTGAAAGTCAGCCTACCTCAGTAAGTCTTCACAACTGCTGTTGCTGAAAAGGCTTCAACTTTTAAGCTGCACTAACAGAACTGGAGATAAGCAGATTTCTTAATTTGCAAGTATTTTGATCAAAAAAGTGCTACTCATTTACAATTGTGAGAACAGGAATAGGAACTGTGTTAGCTTTATGCACACAACGATTTGCATGATATAGTGGCTCCAATCTACTTTTGTGAAGTCAGAGTTTTGAAAATACAGGAATAAAGAATGAGAAAGGACCTATGCAGGTTGTACAATGTAAGATACATATAAGCTCTTTAAAATTCATCTTTAAAACATTTTTCAACCATAATTCCTTCTGTCATCACTCCATAAAGGAATGCTATTTCAAAAAAAAAAAAATCCACTTAAACTTTGATCTCCACCCTCTATCTGAACTTCCTAGACTTGAGTCCACCTGGTGAGATTCTGAGTCTTGATGAAGATATTTCATTTTATGAATTTTCAGCTTAAAATATTTTCATCAACTACTTAAAACAAATTTCCTGTTTTACTAAATTACCTTTGTTATGAATTTTAATTTCTACTGCAGATATCCTGGATTCTTTTTAAGTTAGAACCGAGTACACACATGTAATGAGTTACAATGTCCAGCAAGTTAGGGATGGAATTAACCTCATCTAACTTTGTCAACTAGAAATCTTAAGGATTCACTCAGGTCAGCCCCTTAGGATGCAATAAATTCCCCTCTGAAGATGCTCATCTTTTTCCACCGACCTGAAGCTAAGTGGGCTGAACTTCCCAGCTGAGATTTCACTGACATTCACATTTCATTTCACTTACTAATGGCTAGGTCAGACTGAATCTAGCCTTCAGATGGCTAGAGCTGCATAAGGTGAGTCCTAATCTAAACTTTTACTCTATGACATTCTCGTACTCTAGCTGCTGTAACAACTTACATGATGCAAGGGGGGTATGCTTTGTAGGGTAGGCAGACAGATGCTTCAAGCATTACTTGTTTTGTAGACAGAGGCTCCAAAAACATACTTCACATAAATATCTAAGAGGATTAATTAAGAATCTGCAGAAAAATGAGGGCTATCCTGCTATTATTTACAAGAGGTTTGAACTTTATTTTAGTCATTTATTTATTTATTTATTGGTACATTCAAGCTGCAAACTGTGGTCACTCAATGCATATGAATTCTTACCATCACTTTTAAGTTGCCTCTAAAGATTTCTTTTATCACAGTTTATTACATTTAAAACTCCTTAACCACATAAGAAAATTACTTTTGGCTTAAATTTCAATACAATTACCTTTCAGTGGCTGAATTTCCAGCTTTGAGATTTAAGGGGATTTTCTGGGGTTTAATGCTTTTTTGTACATATGTGCATTTAGCATTACTGTACGGTTATGCTATAGGAAATGAGGCACTGAGAACACCAGCTTCTTGTTAAATTCAATCAGCAGACAAACAACTGTGTCTTTGTCATAGAAGCCCAAGTTCAAATACATAAGGATCAGATAATGAAAAAGAGAGGGGGGGGGGGGGGAAGTATCTTGTATGACACAATATGCTTTCACTTTATTTAAGAAGCAAATAGACAAGTGTCTAAATCAGATACTCTGGAACTAAAGCAGCTTAAATGACTGCATTTTAAAGCCTAAAACATGTTTAAGCAGTGGGATTTTAGAACAACTTACACATTAAAATTAAGTTAAAATCAGCGTTTTTCTGTTAGCATTTAAAATTTGAAGAAAATAAATAAATAAAATGGCCCTAAACTCCAGAATTTAAAAATAAATAAATAAATAAATTGATGGGGAAAGAAGGGTTAAAGGAGAAAGAATCACAATTCATTTTCAGAAACAAATTACCATCTCAACATCCTTGTCTTTTATGTTCTGAATATGTAACAGGAAGCGGTGAATTGTCAGAGGTATGTATAACTATGCCTAAATTATAGCTATAAAGCCAGCTAGCCTAATTCTCAGAGAACTTCTAGTTAGAACCTACTCAGATTACATGCAGATAATAAAAAGAATTAAGCTAGGAAGCTGAAGGGTTTTTTTTGCCCACACATTACTTAAACATGAATCCAATTACTGAAGTTTCATGGAGTGGCTGTCTCACTCCATCCAGTTTCTGTTAAAACAAAGATGATATAGCTGTACGGCAGTGTTGAACAGTCCTGAATTAATGAGGGCAAATGAAATCTCTTCTACAATATCATTCTGATGTGGGAGGAGTTGTAGGGGAATCACTTTTAGTATAATAAAAATGATGGTGATATAATGAATAATTATTACGGGATTTTATAGCTGGAAGGCATGGTAGTTATTTCAAAGCTATTTGTAACCAACAGCCTTATAAAAAGCTAGAATGTATTACATATGTGCAGAAGGTAACTGGGAGCATGTATTAAATCCCAACATCTGAAATAACGAACGGATGTTTGTTTCTACAGTAACTACCTCTTTTTCAAAAGTGAGCTGACAAGCAACTAAGTAAATTAATTATTAGCATTTTAAGAAAACAGAAATGAGGACTTAAAAAATAAACTGCCATGAGATGAGAGCCCTCCTTCCTCTGACTGACAGCTATATCATTCTCTTCCTTCCAGCAGCAATCTGTTTTTCTGTTGAAATGTGTGGATGGACTTGCCCTGGTAGATTAATTAGTTCCAGTTGCCATTCAAAAAAGTGCTAATGCCCAAGAGCAGAGCCCCCAAAAACAAGTACTGCCAATGCTTTGGATGTGAGAGAATGGGATTCTAAATACCCAGTCTCTGGATTCCTGTGATAAAAGAGTAAACAATAGTCGCTCGTTCTGTATTTCTTATGAAAAAATAACAAAACAGTTCTGAAAAGGATAAATCGATGAAGAAGTGGCTGAGTGGGCATCTGGCAGCCAGCCTAGGCCAAGCCACCACACTTAACCACAGGCAACAGTCACGAGATGAAGTGTGAACATCCATGTGGAGTACACAAGTGGGAGATGCACCCTAACATGGGTCTGTCCCTATATACAGGACTAACTGTTCTGGATACAGCTTGGACAGGGTGACCTGCAAGTAGCAAAACAGCTCCTTTCAAAGTCAGTCTACTTTTTTAAGCAAATCTAAGCAGTTAATTCAATATGAAAAAAAATACCAAATGAAAGTTAAATTTCTTAGTTTTACTAAGAAGTCTTTGAAAGGTCCATTTCTACGTACTTTTTTTTTTTTGTAAAGTTTGGACTTCTTAACTTAGCAAGATAGATAGAATTTAGCAAGAACTTCAGCAGTATGCTCTCACATTTACATGCACACACATTCATTTCAGAATAGTGCTTGTAAGAGTCATTTTAAGACACAATGAAAAGCTGAAAGATTAGATTCCTGTCTATATCCTTTTAATAAAGTCATGGCCCTTCTCTTCTACCAAGAAGGGCCAGGCTTGCCTCGTTAGCAGTACAGTGATGCAAGGGCCCAGAAGTCCAGGCTCAGGGTCTGGTGATGGTTCCTGCAGCCGGTGCTGTAGGCGCCGCAGGGCCACACTGCTGGCACTGCTCACTCTGCCCAGGGAAGCCAAGAATCACTTCCCCAGTGTGGCACCGATGTTCCTTACCAGCCTGTGCCTAAGGGGTGGAAGCAAAGGAGGGATTGCTGCAGGTCTTTTAACATGCTCCCCACAAGAAGGGTGATGCAGAAGCCAGTGAGATGAAGTGTCACCCAACAGAAGTGGCTAGGCTGGGCGGCAATGTAAGTGTGGCCCTACCTTTGTAGCCCAAGTCCGGTGGGCTCTGAAAATACTCCCAGGTGTAAACATTATTTGGATTTGGGGAACAGGCAATTAGCCACTTACATAATGTGACCCTACATTAGCTACCAGTTAATAGCCAAGCATTAGTTTCTTAAATGTGATTGATAGAACTGCTGTATTTTTAAATGCTCAGCCACAAAACAACTTTAAAGAACTAGCTAACTAGTTCTTAGCTTTTCTACATAAAATAAATGAATAAGTCACTGATTCAGGAAGACTACATCCAATATCCATAATTTCCTATATATTCTTCCTAAAGACCCTTCCTAGTCTTTATTCTGAAAAAGGATAAACTAAGATATGCATTGTAACAAGTGTTTTAAAATACAAGTGATGTACTGAAAAACTACTTGTTTAAAATGAGGTTTTCCTTAAGAGCAGGGTTATTACATTTCAGTTTTTAGGAATTTAAAGGGACAATGCAACCAACACTTAACGCCTGCTTATTGTAACAGTATAATACTGTTGGCTTGAATCCATTAATGAAATAATCTTTGTCAGAAGTGTGTCTATAAAGAAGGTTCTTAAAAGACCCCAAAGACATTATAGCACTGATGGTTTACCATTATGTGGTATAGCAAAGTTTTATTCAACCAGTTCTAAAAGCAGACATATGGAGTCCATTAAAACACTCTCTTTTTTGTGGTGTAATTCTGAATGGCTGTATTATGCTACTTATTTAAAATATGGATCGTAACTTCCACCACCAATTAATAAGAGTTCTACACATCGCATGCAATTTGTAAGATGTAGAGACTTTGTCATCAGCACCTAACACTTGAACAACATCAAGAACTGTATTTCAGCTAACTGTAACAAACAAAAGATTAACATGATGAGAACCGAAGAACTTTGACACCAAGTCAGGGACACACAAGTTAGCTGCTGTTACAAGTCAGCAAAGAGGTTCCTCTCCTATAAATCTTCTGACATTTTAAACAGTTTTTTTGTGCTTTTTTTTTCTAAGTATACATTTCTATCTTCTGTCACACATGCATAACCATACTCAACCACAGTATTCCCAAGTAAGGAATTTACATTTAATTTTATAAACAAATATTTTTAAAAAAGAATCTTAGTGACATATGAAACTAATCAACTCAACTGATCCCTCTTCCATAGTAAAAACTGCTTTCGCTGCTACTTCCTCTCAGTGCCATGTTCTGCACACTTATTCCCGCATCGTCTTTTCCCACATTCCTTTCTTTACTATGTTCTTTTGGACTTCCTGATTAAAGCAGTTAGGCCTCAGCCTTATATGTAGCTCCTGAATTCAGCACAAACCTACAAAATTCTTGCAGGGACCCTGCTTCAAGATCAGGGCTATGATAGAAGAACCCAAGAGGCAAGGGTCAGGGTGCATGCTCAAGGTTCAAGTGGCTATCTTCTTGCAGAGCATCCTACCTAAGTAACAAACAGAAAAGAAATAAAGCTTAAGTGTTATCCAAAAAAGTATATCTGCTTTGCACCTGCACATGTACTTACGCATGGATGAATTTTGAGTCAAAAACTTCACAGCAGAAACTAACTAGAAGAAAGCAAGACAGGAAGGCTTGTTTATTTTTACTCAGAATTCTATTGCTTGCAAATTCAGCTAAAACAAAAGATCTATTGGGTTTAGTAAGTTTCTCAAGTAGCTAAGGAGAAAGATTTTAAAATACGTAAATGGAAGTAAAGTAGCTTCCTTGTCTTAATGAAAACTTCAATTTTTCAGTTCATTTAGACCACCACATTAAATTTAACATAATAATATCATGCACTAAGAACTATGAGGTTTCACCATGATTCCAAGGGAATCTGATAGTTAGCAAATGTGGTATCTCACAGATATGCTGGCCAATAAAAATGGATACACTGAAAATGGGAGGCAAGAGAGGCAACAGGACATTTAAAACTGTTCTCCTCATATGCCCACCTTCAGCCTCTGAAGTGTTACAGGGCCCTGAAGATGCAAATACACAAGGATTTGAGCAGACCTGTGTCTCACTGAGCCCATCACTGGCTTGGGCTCAGCTCAGGAGGAGACCAGGAGCAGATGACGATATGCTGGAAGATGTGGGCAGTCAATACTTATCAGCACATTAAATATTGCGAACAAAGCTGAAGCCAGGCTTAGGTGAATGTAAGGTTCCCAGTTTAACCCATCAGGTACCATCACCAGCACTACTGCAACTTTTTCCTTTCCTATTTTTGGCCTTGCTGGCTTTATTCTGAATGGGAAAGAGAATGATCATCTCGACATGTAACCAAGAAAAGACCTTCCTTTAAAACCAGCTCTTCCTTTTTATCTCCTTTGTGTACTTATAAAACCTTGAATATGTCATGCAGTAATCATATAACCAAGAATTAACAATTGGACTATAATGCACAGCAAATGTTCTTAGATGAGTCACTGTATTCTTTGTATTCTTGATTTGTTGGATTCTTTGCTGAGCAATCACCAGCTAATTACTGGGCTAACTATAGAACACCAAAATTGTTACATCTGCTCAGACCCGTCTGTTGAGGAAAAAAAGGATTTCTCATTACAGATGCAAGTTTCATATTAGAGTTAGAATGAAAGTTTATGCAGTGATAGTTTTCAAGAGATCTCATTACAACTTTCCTTCAACTATTCAAAATGTTTCTCATAAACGCGTCCTTTATGTTTTTAAAAGAAATGAACAACTATATTATCTGCCCACCATAATACTACCTTCAGACTACTCTCCCAGGCCTTGTAATACATGTCAGCAGACTTGGGTTCCACAATTCAATAACTGGAAAATTCCAGTATATCAAATAACACTACAAGAACAGAAACAATCTTTCTACAGAACATGGGGTACAATTTTTTTCATTGCTTTTGCAACCCACACACACATTTAGACCTACACATAGTGAGCACAGAGTAATATCAAATGTTGTTGCAGAAGAATTTACTGGTCTTCTAACCCAAATGAAAACCAGCACAGTGGACAAGACATAGAGTTGCCCACTGTACAGCACCTTGGGATTCAAAATGAACAGTGCATTGCAACTGTATATCCAGGAGCATGGTGGAGCATCTTTTGCTACATTAGTGACCTGTTAAAATCATCATCGTCTCCACATATCTCTCTCTACTGACAGTTGATCGAATGGCAAAGTACTTGCCAAAAAAGGCCTGGCTTTTGTTCAAAGAAAACAATGTAACATGGATAAAAGGCAGCCTAGCTGTAAAAAGGAGTTTTTAACAGTAGCAGCAAGAAGAAATGTAAAGAAACCTAAACATTTTTTTCTGAGGGTTTTCTCTCTCTTTTTCTCTCTTTTTTATTTTATTTTATTTTAAGAAACAGTAAGAGGAATGTCTACTACTGTTACAGATACAGGTACCACTGCTGGTAGATATTAAGTTTCCAATTATTTGTTATAACACAGCTGAGAGTGATTAGACAGTTTACATATGACTGCTAGGAGCCCGGTGCACATTATGTAGGCCATCAGGTCCTGCAGCCTAAACACAATTCTTGATTTAATGGATAAATGAATTTTGCTAAACCACTTCAAATGCAGGAATGTTTTCTGAATCTGTGCACAGGCTGTTAGTGTATTTCCATGGAGTCTCATTCCAAAGAGATCATAACACACTAATAAATGCTGCACCCCAAAATCACTTATCAATTAATTAGATGCCGTTTTTTTGTGACTGCTTGTAAGCTTCTACACTGATGTCTCATTTGGCAATTATTTTTCCTTTTACCTAATATTGCTTTCAATGAAAGTTGATCGCTTCTTAGGAAAAAGTTTTGTTTTAGTGTGTCGTTACCCCCCACACCTCTATTTCTCTGCCTAGCCTCCCCACATACACACTGGAAAACATTCCTATTTTCCTCCACCAAATCCACTGGATCATTTCTCATCTTCCCAAAATACCACCTCTATCCTGGAAGCCCACATACTGAAAGATCTTAAGGACAAACTCCATATGACAGAAAGGGAAGCTTTATTAAGAAAGAGAGCTTTCAGTATAAACAGAATGAAACTCTGCAGTACAACTTTTGAAATGTCACTTATAATGAAGGCCCTTGATCAATATTTTGCTCTTCACCAATTTAAAGCAGAAGTCTAGCACCTTAACAGTGTTAGTGCCAATCCAAGAGGAAAACATTGCATGGAAAAATGAAAATTGTGTTCAAAGGCCTTCAAGCTTCCTTTCCACATGCACGCTTCTCACAGATGAGCTACAGATTAAAGTACATAGGCTATTAGCTAGAGTATACTTTCCAGTTTGGAACCCAACCGATGTTTGGAGGAAGCATGAACTGAAAACACTATACATGGGATTTCATGTGACTTGATATTAATTGATCTCAGAGACAAGCACACAATTAAAAATGTATATGTAAGGCACCAACATCTCATGTTGTTAACCTATTTTTTTTAATCTAAATTAAAAAGCCAAGTGATATTTTAAAGACCACATTTCTTGTAGCACATTCCTATAACCAGTTCATTGTAGAGGTTGGTGCAGTCCATTTTCCAACTGAATAAGACTTACTAATTGACTTAATGTAAGGCTGTTGAGACCATTATGTTCATGACACTTAAGACTCATTTATTGGATGATATAGGATCAATAGGATCAATTCTCTCCTACTTCTTAAATGAAGTGAGCAACTCTCACATTAAACTTGGGAAGAATAACTAGTCCAAAATTAGAAGATCACAGTAAAATAGACAAGCTTGGATTTACTGTTTCTTTGAGTAAAATTTATATGTATATTAATTATTCCCTCTGTCAAACATAGCTATTCTCATCACTGAGGAATCTTTTTCTTTTGTAAGACTAACTGGAGAACTCTTCACATTCTTTAAATTGCCTCAATTCTGGATTCAATGAATATTTAGCTGAAGGCAATAAAGCCACTGGCCCTATCTATTTAAGCTATGTCCAGCAAGATGTGATAGGCATCAAGACATAATGTGAAACGGTTGAGATTTCTTAATGCTTTTTGCTCCTAACCCCAAAATAAACCAATAGCAGATGAGCCTTGTCAACAATTTGCTAGTTGCTTAGTACACTCTGACTACCATGTTCTAGAATGCACTCTATATATCTGGTTGGTATTAAAATGCATAATGAATAACATATTTACATCCTGTATTTTTCCAATCCTATTCACTATATGACAGGATTAATGGGCCTACAGTTCACGTCAGGAGCCAAATTGTTCTAATAAAATAAGAAGCAGCTATCTACTGAGAGGCTGGACACGGCACAACTTGTTTATTGCCAAATCTGAAACAATGCTAACAAAAGAGAGTTTTACTAAATCTCATTCATGCCCATAATATTTTACATGCTAAAACTATGCTGAGTAAATAAAATTCAGAAAGCTGAAGGAAATCCTATTCTCTTATTTTCATTGAGCATTAGGAATGAGTTTGGCTCAGTACTGCAAACAACTTGTCTTCTAGATCACCTCAGCTACTTCTGAGGTACCTAAAGACTCATGCAAGATATAGAAAGTACTGTGCAAACAAGCAAAGGAACAGTCATACTAGAAACCATGAAAATCATGGTGAAGTTTGTTCACAGACATATATAATCCAACAGTCACATCAAAAGTGAGCCAGTGGTGATATTCTCACTCCACCAAGGTCAATGGAGGATGTGCCACAGCTTTAGCAGGGTCAGAATTCTTCCTATATCTTTCTCTTGAAGAACCTACAGACCAGTTTAAACAAATGAAACTACCCTGCTTTAAAGTCCAAGAGGCATGTTTTAACCATCATGCAGACTCTGTACATCTCCTAAAAGAATTAAATTCAACTATATTATCTAGTTCTGTTCCTACCTATATTCTGCTATTTTGTTCTGATGTTTATAACTTGGAAGGTCTAATCCTTAGTATTCTATATTTTATGTATGAAAGAAGACATCTCAAACTCTCACTATTCCCACACTACAAAAATACACAGCTTACTGCAGGATCTCACTTTAATTCGATCCCAACAGCACTATGCTTTTCATCCTGCTTGTACTTAGCACATTCAAAACATCCTCCAAATCTGTCATTTTCCCTTTTGTCAAACCAAGGTATCAGAGTTAGAGATATCAAACAAAGATGATGGACCAGACTTTGAAATCTTGAATTGGAACATATGTAGTCATTTGCTGTTCAGATACGTATAGCTTTATCTCCTTATCTTGCAGAAGTCGCATAAAAAAAAAAAAAAAAAAAAAAAAAAAAAAGGAGCTTCTGTATTTCATATCAAATCACAGCAAGATGTAGTTTACCTGTGTACTCTGCATGCTTAGCATTCAGGACATTTCAAACAGAAACTGAAATTACTATTTGGCAAGGGGCTACTCATTTTTTCGGTAATTCTGTGGAAATGCAAATACAGTCTTAAAAACAGGCAAGTAAGATGTTTATAAAAAGCTGAAAGCTACTTGGCTCACATTACATAGATGAAGTTCCTAATGTGAATAATAAGGGACTCAAGAATTAAAGGAAAGACACTGGCAGCTCTGAGGAGGTAAAGACAAATACACTATGTACATTTTCTATTCTTAATGTAAGAAATACACATTTCTTAATTTTGAGAATGCCTTAAGTTTTTTAATCTGTTTCCATTTTCAGATAAGTTATACTAAAAATCAGTAAGGTGTTCAGCTAAGTACCTCTAAAAGCAGGCCTCTTTGATAATATACTCACAGCTAAAGTCTGAGGTGTCTCAAGTCTTTTGTCATTTCAAAATCTTAACCATATAATTATCTTATTTAGATATGAAATAAGATGTAATTCCGGCTTTATGCATATATAAATTGTTCACACTGCTGTTAAGTCAGTCTACTGCAAATAACTACTTACGTATGAAGAGTTTCATACTTTGTGTCTGAAAAATTAGTAAAACGTGTCAGGATAAAAACACATTTAAACACTTCTGGACACATCTTCTCATGAGAACACAGAAGATTTCACATCAGCCAGAACAAACCCTTTCTAAATCTCTTAGATCATTTGCATGGATGCAACGTTCTACATGCAGGTGTTTGCTCACAAACCTGAGGAGGCAGGAAATTAATTTATGTGCTTATTATCCTTCATAATAACTGTATACATGCCTAGAGATTAACACTTTAGGACCTCTTAGCAATGCAAATCACTGATACAATTTAAAATGCAGTGTGATAAAACACTACACTATGCAACAGAGCAACTGAGGCACAGAAACAAAACAAAAACATTCAGTTCCTGTTTAAGCTGTGAATGCTCAACATTTATTTACATAGGGGAAAAAGGGAGAGAGGAGAAAAAAAACTCTTTGCAGACATGCACAAAAAAAAAAAAAATCCATTATGGGGGTGGTGGGATAGAAGAATCTGACGTTTAAGACATACTGACCAGCTCTGTTGGTAAGAGAACCAGGCACCTTGGATTCAAATTTCATGCTCTCACCACTAAACCACAATCCCTGCAGAGCATTTAAGTAAAGCTATAAAATGGAACATCAAACACAAAATGCAAAGCTCTAGGATGTATTTGAATACTATCAAACATTCAGCTAATCGGATTTCTCCTTGGCTAAACATACATAAACAAAACAGTGAAATTATTCCATAAAGTAGAATATCATGGAGATCTTTACATGGTTTCTACATGGAAAGAGCAGATACTGTTTCTGTTACAAACTAAGCATGAATGACAAAAATCAAGAAATGAATTAACACAGTAAAAAGCAATGATGAAAAACAAGTCAACAATGTTTGTGGCTAAACAAAATGGGTAAAGCTTAGCCAAAGTTTCAGAAGTTAGCAGTGAGAGACATAAATGAGAAAGAAGGATAATATTAAATGGTTCTGACATTAAATCATTCCAATACAAGCCTCTTGAGAGACATGTTATTCCTCCACAGCACTGCATTTCACTGTGTGCCTTTTCTCATTACATTTCTGCTAGACTTAACTGTGACTTAAGGTATTCTTAAGAAAAATCAAGTCCTGAAAGGCACATATTATGCTGAACCTCACAAAAATCTAGAATGAAATACCATTTGATGTATATTGTTTTTCTATGAAAATAAGAACTTTGTAATTAAAGTTTTACATGGAAATTGATATACTGAGCAAAAGCACTACTCACTCCAGCAGCAGTGAATAATGGTTCAAAGAGAGGTGTAAGAAACTTCTTGTTGGTAAAGGCAAATGCATATCTTCACTAGTTTTCCTGACCTGTCATACTCGACTCTAAAAATGAAAGCATAAAATAAAATAGTTCCTGTGAAGGTCTATAATTTTTCTAAGTGTAAATTGTTTTGATTTCCATATAAAAAGATTTCCCATGTAACCCTGCAATAGCCAGATCTACAAGACTTGGCAGGAATGTCTATAATGGCCTGTGGTGGTGAACATTTGTTTTCTTCTAGCCTTCTTCCAGTTCATTGTGATTTGTTTTTTCAGACGCACTAAGCATCTCCTGTCCTCCTTTTACCTGTCTTTTACCTTATAGAGGAACTCAGGCATTTATAACAACAGGACTTGGTATTACACCTCTAAGAGATACCCTTCACTTCAGAGAGGTGCATGGGAAAGCGCTGTAAGCACTTCCAAAACACAAAACAGAATAAAAAGTGATTTTCAAGATCGTCATAGCAGGCATGCTATACTCTTAATAACAAGAGTATGAGGCTACTGAGTTGGCTGACCCCTCACTACCAAAAAGACAGATCATAATAGATAAAAATACCCCTGTGCAACAAACCATTCCACTGAGTCTTCTCTTGGATTTTGAGGTGTGATGCACTTTTTTTTTTTTCAGCTCTCTCCACCTACAGATATGAATGACGTGTAGCTGTTTATCAGATAGAGTGCTTACAGTGAGCTCCCGATAAGGATAAAAGCAACAGAATGCACATGAAAAAATGTTAAGACTTTAGTAATTAGAAAAAGCCAGCTGCTGCTAATAAGGAGAAGGAATGTTAAACTGGGATTCTTTTTTTTCTTTAATTTTTTCTTTAAAGTTTTCTGCCACTAAGACACAGAAGCCAAGTAAATCACCCGACTTTCTCACTATATGATTGCTTGTAGAAATCCATGCATGGAAAAACTACTACAGCTCATCTGGTAGGAACACAAGCCCTAAATGGAGGTCTTCGTTCAGGTCAAGCTTTGGCAAATTCTAATCCTTCTCAGGTGACATTACTTGTATTCGACCACATCCCAGTTGATCTCTTCAAATATTTTCCTTCCTCTCCTCCTTAAGCCTTCCAGAGTGTGTTTAAGTAGCACAGACTAATGTTATTTTACCCAATGAGCCTCATATTACACCAGGCTCAATATGCAGTAGTTTCACTTAGCGGCTGCTTGGAAAGCTATTAAGAGAAAACAATACGAAACCAAGTCTGTCTTCAGATTCAGGTTTAATAGAGTCACATTTCAACCCCTTTCCAAAAGCTGAAAAACTCTACATGTATTTATGCCACTGCTAATGTTACAAAAACTAAAAGTTGGAAGCAGCGAGACTTTTTCCAGGAGTCTGATGGAAAGAACAAAAAGGAATGAAAAAGAGTTTGAGTTCTCAGATAGAGTATTAGAAAAGTGAACTACAGCTCTAAAATAAGAGAAATGCCTGACTTTCACTCTTTCTGTAGGATCTGACAGTACTATTGTACAAGTGCAATATTCACCAGAGCAAGCACCACTTCAGTGGTGTTCACTACACCAGAGTCCATTTTTCATTATCCACAGACTTACAAGAAAATGTGTGAGAGTGGAGTTAGTTCCAGTATCCTAATTATTTCACTCACAAGCCACTCTATGGTATTTGGAGAAACATTTATCTGGAAAGAAAAAACAAAATAAAACAAAGAAAAAAACATTGGGGAACAAGGAACTCCCATGATGTAAAATTAACATGATGGAAAACCTGATTTTTATGTTACTTAGTATGTTACTTAGTAGCTTTAAATGATACAAATCACCCAGGTAAACCAAGGTTTTCATCTTCTTTTTGGTTTTGCCTCCTACATTTCACTCACTTCCCCTGTGCAGTTCTATTTGTGTTTTTTTGTTTGTTTGTTCATTTTCTTTTAACATAGGTGGGAGAAGGGAAGTCAGAGGTGGAACAGGTGCTATTTAAAGACTTCTACTGGCCAAGGAGTCTTGCTGAGGGGAGAAATGACAGAACTGGGAACTCCTGTGTCACCACTGAATATGAGGAAGCTCCTGTAGGTTGCTCAGTACTCTTAACAAATTTAAGGTTATTACTGCACAGGATTTAGTGCATGTATCCTAGGGATTCCTAAAGGGCACAGGCTCCCCATGTTTCTTCTCCATGTTTCTTGTCTCCTTCTTGTGCCCAAACAGGGACAAGCTAGGTACCTAAGACATTACCAAACCAAAATACTTTTCCCAGAATCCCATGATGGCTGAGGCTGGCCAGGCCCTCTGGAGGCCACCTGGTACCACCCGTGCCCAATCAGGGACACCCAGAGCAGCCCAGCACCCAGCACCACGTCCAGGCGGCTTCCGAAGGACTCCAAGGAGGAGACGCCACAGCCCATTGTGGTGACAGCACCGAGCCTGCTAGAGTTCAATAAGTGTTTGGACAACACTCTCAGACATGTGGGCTGATTTTGGGGTGTTTCTGTGTGGAGACAGGAGTTGGACATGGTGATCCTTGTGGGTCTCTTCCAACTCAGGATATTCTGTGTTTTTGTGATCATCTTTGTGGCTCTGTGTTGAACTCTCTCCACTATGTCCATGTCTCTGCTGTAGTGAGAGACCCTTGGGAATTACATATATTTTACTACTACAAATCTTTACAGCAGTAGAGGTACACAACATGTAGCACTAGCTAGCCCACAGGTTATATTTATGGAAAGATTTTGCAAGATTCTTATCAGTTTCACAGCACACAAATTGCATTGAAGCAGTTAATAGTTTTCTGGTTTTGTTTGTTTGTTTTTAGAATAGTAATTATTGTAGAAAACATAAACCGAACACAGCGAACTTGCATAAGTATAGAAAACACCATAGGTAGCTGTTTAGGAAAAAAAAAAAAAAAAAAAAAAAAACTAAAAATGTGTTTGTAATTTTTCTCATTTTACTTTGCAACTTTCCAGTTGCAAGTATTTCCTAAAATGTATTTCCTCAAAAAAAAATTTGAAGGCCAACAGTGAAGTCCAGCAATATCTGAGACTGAATAAAAGAGTTACAATGAGCACTTATGTGGTTTTACTAGCTTAAAAAAGAAACCATGACCACTGTCACCTCAGCATCAGTGAAGTCATTGCAGTCCTGCAGACAGCACTGCTGCTGTGAGAAATACAGCTGGAACCCAAAATACAGAATCATCTAGGTTGGAGAGACCTCCAAAATCACCGAGTCCAACCTCTGACCTAACACTAACCAGTCCTCCACTAAACCATATCCCTAAGCTCTACATCTAAACATCTTTTAAAAGACCTCCAGGGATGGTGACTCAACCACATCCCTGGGCAGCCCATTCCAATGCCTAACAACCCTTTTGGCAAATAATTTTTTCCTAATATCCAACCTAATCTATAATACCTCCTCAGAAGCACCTTCAAATTAAAAGTACATTTAAATTACTAACTCCCATATTGCCATATCATTAATTTTTTCATACCGAAACACTGCTTCGCGTTTGCATAAAACAGGAATTTATTTAGTTACCACTGTCTTTGATGCATACATGTGTTAACCAAAATTTTTACACATGGACAGACTGACAATGAAAGCAATGCCTCTGGGATCTGGCATGTACCCACATACCAGCATGGCAGGCTTCCCCGCTCTGTACTATGCCAGGCATACATCCCAAGCATGCTCCACATGACCTGTCCATGTGCAGTCAGTACTTGTTGAACATCTTAAAACCACCAAAGGAGACAAGCATCTAGACCATGTACACTCAGATGGCCCAGGAGCCTATCTAACATCCACCATCAGCTGTTGCCCCAGGAGTAGATGACCAGAGCGCAGACACACAAACACCTTGCTACGAAAGGTTCCGTCCCTCCTCACGTCAACTTTCCTCACAAGTGGCAGTTCAGCAAAGTAGGGGAAACAAGACTGGCTGTTTTGGAGAAGTCAGAAGGCCAAATTTAGAGGTGAAACCACCTACTGAGAATGCTCCTGATGAAGGTATTAGAACACATAATTCCATGAGGCTAGATAAATAATCCAACACCCCATGAAACATTATTTGCTTTTACATCCCTTGCAAGAGCGAAGCATCTCAACACAGAGGCCATTTTAAAGTATTTTGCAATAACAGGCAATAACTTTAAACAAACTGAAACAAGAAGCTGCTGTCTCATGTTGTAAGCACAACCTAAGGCATCTTGGAGGCATTATAGTGCTCCTGCTGAGTTACAGTTACTTTTGCGGAGTCAAAACTGAGTCCATGCCCATCATGTTATTAGCATGCACTGTGTAAAGTGAGACATAGACCAGGTCTGAACTAGCTGTCATGAAAGGCCAAAGAACATTTCTGCTAGTGGGGGGAAATCCAGCCTAGATTCTGCTCTGGTGACTTCAATTCAGGGTTTCTTCCTTGGCTGTTGTCTAAGTAATGCCAACACTACACAGCCCCATCGTATCTGGGATCCTTAAATGCTACCTCATTATAGATAATGTGAAAGATGATTAAACCATGATTCCCATTCAAAAGAGTGTTAGCTACATGATTGCCAGTAGATTCAACAGGAAAGTCAGTAGGTTTATAATAAAAACATATCTATCAAAAATTTTGCAGCAATTGAAAAAAGAAATGTGCAAGTCGGTAATGCCTATCTTTGCTAAGCATAGTTGCTGTTTCAGTGGCTTCCAACCTGCCCAGCAAATTTCAGAACAGACATGCTGGCTGTTGTCAGCCCTGCTATACATGTGCAGATTAATCTGTGAATGCACAACAGCCATTTGTCTGATGTGGCTGTTTTGGGTTTTTTTTTTGGTATTTCAAAGGTGGCAGCCATACGGCTGAAGAGACCATGCATTAGTGCAGAGTATATATTTGTCTGTAACATATTTGAGCCAGCATTTCAACTCTGGAAAAAAAAAATAATATCTGGATCAGGAAGTTTATACTTTGCTGCACCACTGCAATTCTCTATCAGAAAAGCTGTTGTCCCTCTACAGTGTATATCTGTAGTTTTTCCCAGTATACACAGAGGCACAGGTATTACATTTTAAAAACCCCAGAGAGCAAAAATTATTATTTAAACACAGTAAAATTTTACTAGACTGACTTTTACAGCACTTTGAATCTATATTAACCATATATGATATTTGCTGGTGCCCTCTTCAAATAGTGTTCATATTAATAGTGTTTATTCTTAAATGTAATTACAGAATTGCATGCCTGTTCTAAATATTGGCTGTAATTAATCACACTTTATTATGGTCTGGTATGGTATTGTCTGGTACCTTACCAGACAAACACCATCCCGTAAAAACAAAATAACAACAAAAGGAGTGGATAGCTTAAATTCCATTCACTTATAAAAGGACAAAGTTTCTCAGATACATCAAGTATTTGGTTCTACTGAAATCAGTATTTCAAAAAGAAATACATAACCGCTTAATTAATGGATGCCATGCTTAATTACTGGATACCAAACTGCACGCTATCAAAAGATGTTTAACAAGCTTCTCCTGTTATAGTGAAGCAGAAATCATTAATATCTTTGTACTGTTCACCACATCTTGACAAATGGAATCTTAAAAACCTCCCTTTTCTTTGTGATTATGTAACCAGGGTACTTAAGATATCTTAAGAAAAATCACTTTTTTGCTCATACTACTATTTTATTCCTTTATTTACATTCTTTCACTCCTTACAATTTGTACACTCAAGTTTAAGAGGAAAGGCCCGGAAATTTAATCACCAATATCTTCCCCACGCTACCACCCAAAATGAAATTTGAAGTGACAACTCGTCATTTAAACAACAAGGAATTCCAACAAAATAAAGTAGCACAAAGCCACATAGATTCATGCTAGCATTGTCTTCAAGAGTATTTAAGTACTAACATAAGGATGATGTATACTTGTACATAAAATGCTGACGTCTGCTCCATGGACCACAGTTTGATGGATGAAGCTCAGAGGTGTGCATATGTTTGAAATCAAGGTGCTGAGATGGGGCAATCCAAAATTAAAGACATACAATTAAATTCCCAAAACCTTCTAGTTGCACAGGATGTCAGAAAATCTACAGTAAGTAGTATTGTGATTGTGATGACTCCATCACATGATGAGTTACAGTGGTTGCCTCCATCCCATGCTCAGGATATCAACCTTCATTTCAGCTATATACTTTTGACATACACGACATACAAACACCAATTTCTTGTAATTCCCCCTTTCCCATCTCCATGGAGAAACTATATTGGAAAGGTGGCATTCAATTCTCTCCATCAGACTCTCACTCTTGCCTCTCCTGTGTTTGACACCCAGATGCACCGTTATCTACCTATGGGGGAGCACACACAGGAGAGGCCACCACCCTGATCTGTTTCAATTTCACTTCTCCTCAGAGTTTTGGAGAAGTGTTAGTGAAAATGGACAGGATTGTTCACCTCATGGTAAACCATGCAACAGCTGAATCAGAGAAACATAGCTGCATCACTTTTTTCTCAATTCAGACCCAAAAGTTATCTTACTGCCCACAGATATATGAAGTTTAATAGGTAAAAAAATAAACCCTGGTCAAAAAATGGCCTTAATGCATGGAGCTACCTGGACAAAGCCATTGTGTAGACAGGAGCAGTAGCTGTACAACCCAAACTCCACATCTGTCTGATGGTGCTCAGAAGCAGGATCCACTTGACACTTCACTTAGTAAGGTGCATTGGTCAGAATCCAACTTTATTATGGCTGAATTCTCTTCACAACCCTTTTTCCACACACTACACCTACAATTCTTTGGGAAGAGATTTAACAGGCTTTAAACCCAATACCACTGCCCAGAAAGCAATAGATTCACTGCACATGCATAAAGCAACTTTGCAGCACCCAAATAATGCTTTCCAAAGCATTGCATCTGCTGAACAAACACTACACAGATAATGAGTATACACACCATGGCAGCACCTAATTTTGGTGTCTAAAGCAGCCTGTGATGAAAGGATCAAGCTGTTACACTTGTGCATTATCAATAGCCAACATATATGAAGTCATGCTTTTCACCAAGAAAAGGATTAGCAAATACTTGGAGTCTAGACAAATACCAGAAGGTTCTCCAACTGTGCCTGAACAAATCTTTGAGGTTAAAAGAGAGGGCATATGTGAGGAAAAAAGTTATTTAATTTAGTATTATATATCTAAAAATCAAACAGACAACTAATACAAAATAAATTCTTCAGGGACTGTATCTGTTAACTTTAAAAGAGCTGCACCAACATGTAATTTTAATAGCAAAGGTCAGAAGGTTGGATGTGGTGCATCTCCTCTCATTTGGTGTTGATTTCAGCTTCCCTTAGAGGCCAACAATACATATCTGAATTACACTTCAATTATAGATAGAGGCAAATGTTCATCTTATTTAAATTTTATTGAGTTAGGGGAATGCTTTATCTGATCAAAGGCAGACATCTACTATAGGGTGAACTAAATTGTACTAAAAGCTCCACAGGCCCCACTGACTAACACTCCATCCATTCTAAAAGAAAACGTAGACGTTTCTGTTGCAGATAATAATGTGTAGTCACCTGAATTCCACCCCCACAGTTTATAATCAAGGATGCATTTTTGGAAAGGGATGTTATGACTCAGCTACAAGTTTATGACTTTGATGTACAGTCCACTGGGAAAAATACGCAACCTGTGATGATCTGCAGGTTTGACTAGACATTGCCCTCTAATCTATGAAAACAAATCAACTTACATAGCTAAAGTTTTTTTTTTAGTAATGAAAAAAAAATACCTAGATGATCAGAAATGAAATGCAGACCTCCATGGGATAGTCAGACTTTTGGCAGAAGTAGGGAGAGAAAGAAAATGAAACAAAACAAAAAAGTTTAAAGAAAGACCATTCTCTTTCTTTATGCCTTCAGTTTTGATACTGATCACCTCTTCCACATTCTATCTTTTAAAAACATCATATTTTTTCAATAAAAGCAACTTATATAAAACAACACCGTGCTAGTTTACTTTATCATATTAATTACACAGCCCTGTATACTGTAGCAAATACATTTAAGTGTGAAACAACATTCTTATTTTTATGACCTTATCATCCCTAATTAGTAAGCACCCTCACTTTAGGTATTTGTCATGAATTTTGACATGCTCTAGCAACAGGTTTCAGTTAAGCCCTAGGAAGCATACTCCCCAAAATTGGAAGGCAAACAGTTAAACCAAAGCTGTCAAGCAGATAAATATGTCCTTCATCACACTGAAGAGCACTTTGAAAATCTTCCTACAGGTTTTAATACAAAATAATAAAAGCATAGACTTACTATGTCTGACCAGACACCCATCTAGCCCAGTATCCTCACTCCAAGTGACCTATAATGGAAGACAAATGGATGCATACAGGAAAGGAAAAGCATACATACATCAGTATTATGCTATGTGCTCCCCATTTTCAGCATTCATCATAACAAGCCTCAAAACACCTCAGGGTGTTAGATGCATGTGACCTGCTCCAACGCTATCCTGCCTGGTCTCCAGTTGTTGCTCCAGGACGTCAAGTACATCACCTGTCAAACTTTCCAGGCACAGAAGGGCATCTTAAATATCACAGACAGCACTAGAAGTCTACTTGAGGCAACTGAATCAAACATCTGAACTTAGATGTCCACTTTCAATCTAAATCCCACTCTTGGCATTTTGAGCATCCCTTCTGCAAATCTTCACAATCCACTTCAGCACTGTGCATCGTTACCTAGTTCGTTATTCCTTCATTCACACAGAAGTTCTGGCTTTTGCTGAAGTTCAAGAAGCTTCCTCAGACTTACCAGGCAAGAGAGCATACATAGCCAAAAATTTTACAGATTGACTTTTCAACAGTTTCAGTATTAGGATATTCTTACTCATGTAGTAGGATGAGTATATAAATAATGTTTCGTAACTAACTATCCTAAGTGGTAAGACTGAAGGATTGAAAAAGGGAAGCTACCTTCTACTGCTCACAGGTACCTGGGTAATCACTCCAGAAAGTGTTAACATGTCTTTTACAAATTGTTACGAGTATTTAATGTACAACCTGAGGAAAACATAGAGTTCAAAGTACAGCTTCCTAGTAGGATTTTAAGCCTTGATCTACAGACAAAAAATTCACTGTCCTCCAAATGTAACACATTTCAAGTTCAAAGAGAGGAGGTTAGATCAAATAAGATGTTTGGATACTATTAGACAATGAAAAAATATTCTTTATTGTATGATTTTTTGTTGTTTAAGGTAGTACATTGCTCTTTGGAGTCAGTAAAATTATTGTAAAAACAGATGTGGTATTTACCTTAATCAGCTATTTCCAGCACAGGTTTCTTTTTCCTAAGGATCAAATCCTCAGTTTTTCCCATGCAGCTGAGAAGGGCTCCAAGATTACCTGCTTCTCAGGCAAGCATATTAGGAAAGTTACAGCCCTTATATCTAAATAAGTTTTCCTCTAGTTGAAAATCCATGTAACAAATTAATTACCACTGCATGGTCAAGATATCCATCTTCCATTAAGGTGATACACATTTAATCCGCATAATTTTGATTCCAGCAACTACGTTCCTCCATATATGCATGTAATCCTATGAACACCCTACAAAGAGCTATATTGAGTCACTGACACTTGAGGAAGCTTCCCTTCCCAGGCTCTCCTATTTCTGCCTGTGGATATTTTGCCATCACAATTGTTACTTACCATTCACATATTGCCACAGATGTAGTCCCTTTCTTTATGTACATCCAGCACAGTGTGAGAACATCCAGAGGATGAGTATTTATGGCAACCTTTATCACACTCCTTAAGTACAAACTCTTATGAATTAATTAGAGAGAAAATTCCTACACTCACAGCTTTACTTATATCCAAGATCTGCAAGAAAATTCCAATATTGCCATATGAATGTGCCCTTCTTTGCTGTTCCAGCAGTGGTCTCATCAACTCCAGATAGTCTCTCTGTACTACAAAGTCTTCCTGTCAATGCAGACACTGCTACCGTGTTGACTTTCTTGTTAGAGAATTCTTTTAGCAACTAATTTTTGGTGGTTGTTTACAATGAAACCTATATTCTTTTCAGCTGATGCTTTTGCAGAAACCCATTGCTCCTCCTGGTAAACCAGGCTGACAGTCTTTATTTCTACATACCACCATTTGGATCTCAAGTTTAGGAAAGTTGTTCTCCTCAGTTCTCAAAGAGGAGGAGAATCATGCTTGGTCTCTCATGACTTAGTGAAGTGCTAAGACATGAAGTTGCTCATACTGATTCCTAAAGAGAAAGAGAAATCCAAAGAAAAGATTAATTTTTTTCATTGAAGTGAGCAAGTGAATAGGTATCTAAAAGAAGTGAGAAATCAAGTTATACAATTAAACAAGAAAAGGAAAGAAGGTGCTTTGATATTAAATAAACTAGCTGTGAAATTGGACTACTGACTTTTATGGTATAAAACCCTTAAGTATATTTTAAAATAGCTTCTGAAAGAAAGGCAAGCCACCATAATCACCTTCTTAGGATGGAGACTTCCAAAGGGAGAAGTTGCTAGAGTGATTTGAGGGAAGTACGGGCTCCGGTCTGAATGAACTAGGCAAAGCAGTGTTTTAAATGAGCTGCAAAAGTAACTAAGTCGAGCAGTGGAGCTAGCAGAATCTGTTGATTGTGAAGTATTTAAAGAGTAACTTTTAAGATTGTGGCATTGACTAACAAAGCAAAAGTCAATGCCAGGTAGGATCCACATTCTAAGCACAGATATTTTTTTGTTCCCCTTCTACTGCATTGTTGCATGCCTTGGTTTGAGAAAGAGTTGAAAGCAGAAGGGGATACAGAGGTCTGGAAATGTCCACTCAGATTTACTAAATTCTTGTTTACTAGAGTATTCCACACACACACCAACACAGGCATATATATATACTTAAAGTTTATGGTATGCAATTTAACTGCTTTTCAGAAAAGAAAAAAGTCAGCTACACGTGATATTTGCCGTGATTCCAGACTGAATGCAATCGATTTCTACCGCACAGGAGACTCAATCTATGCCAAAAATTTTATTTCATTAAGAAAATGATATTATGGAGCATCTGAGATCATGTAACAGACAAAACAGAATGCCAGAGAAATTTTAACTGCCAGTACCCCACAGTGAATGCCTGATTATTTGCAGATGGGATATGGAAAAATTGTGAAATTATTGGAATTTTGAGTCCTGTATGAAAGCATTACTTCAGACTGCATGTGTCATGGCAAATGTCTATTACAGTTTTGAATACATTCTTAGATTTTGCTTTCAGTACTTAAAACTGGCTGTGCTTACTTCTTTAGGCTTATTAACTGGAAAAGACTGCATTCTTCAAAGCACGAACCAAAACCCTAAGGTGACAGCACAAAACAGTGCCAGTAAGTCAACTGTCAATACCGATGTTATTTATCCAATAACTAAACTAAAACCTAATTTAAATCAATCTCCTTTGGAAAAGCCAGTTGTTCAACAAGCACAACAATTGGTCTAAGATCAATCAGCGAACATGAGATCAATTAAAACCAGCTTAAGTTTTTGCAGGAGGACAATTCACACAACTCAAGTTAGATGTCTATTCATTTCAGTACTCCCACAATGCAATCCTTAAGCTCTGTTGTAAAGCAGAAATACCACTATCACCCTCCGCTGTCTAGCCAGCACTCTAAGTAGTTCCACATTTAATTAAAGACACAGTATCCCCTTTGTTAGCACAGATAGCCTGGTCACTTTAAAGGACTGCTATCGTTTTAGCCACACACACAAAAATTAAATTCTGGAAACCATCTGTTGAAAACCCATCAAAACCAAATTGCTTTGCAATTGCATTTGTACCCACTCTGAGGCTTACACATGCATGAAAGTGCAAACTATTTTCCTTTTGCAAGTTTTGTACTGGCTTAACATTGAAGATGTCAGCTCCCTCCCCTTCCAAGGAAGGCTTTAGCACAATTTGGTGAGAAATCCCAGTTTCTTGGCAGTGGAGCCACCTGATTTCCAGTTAACTTTAGAAACAGGGGGGGAGACACGGCCCAGAAAAGCACAGGAAAAGGGGCAACAGAATAATTCGGATATGCAAATGATAAAAAACATTTTACACCGAAGGTCAATCACCGCCAACCCCCCCCCCCAAAAAAAAAAAAAAAAAAAAAAAAAAGGAATCAAACGGGAGCCCCCGATAGCCCTGACAGCTAGGGCAGAGCTGCAGTAACCTTTTTGTCCACATGGGTGCTGTACTGGCACATCTCACCGCTCCGCCCGCTCAACTCCGGCAAGCCCGGCTCCAGCATCTCGCCCGAGCCGCCCGGACCCGCACCCTGGGGCTCAGGATCCCTCCCGGGGCTCCCCCTCAGCCCAAGCCCCCTGCGCGACCACGACTCCCCCTTAAGCCCTGCGCCCCGCGGGGTTCCCTCAGGTTGCGCGGAGAGGGACCGGGGGGCGTCCTGAACGGTGTCCGCGGAGCACACCGGGGACACTGCAGCCCCCTGGGGAGACCCCCGACGGCTTCTCGGGGTCGCTTCTCGGGGTGAGGGCTAACTGCCCCCCCGGGACGAACATCTAGCCCGACGGCGTTGGCAGCGGCGGTCCCCGTCGGGGCTCAGAGTCCCCAACACGGTGTGTCCCCCCCCAATTTCACCGCCCCCCGGGGGCCGGGCTCACCTGCCCGGGGTGCCTCCGGCGGGAGCCCCCGCTCACCTCTCTTGCTGCGTCTCCAGCGGCTGGCTTGGCAGTGGCCGTAATCCATGCAGTTGAGGATGAGCAGGGCAAAGGAGAAGAGGCGAAACTGCATCCTGGGCCGCTGGGCTGGGCAGCCTCCCTCCCTCCCTTCCTCTGGCGGCGAGGGGCGGCGGGGGCCGGTGCGGGGCTGCGGGCGGCCGGGGAGGGGGCGCCGGAGCTCGGCGGCTGCCGCAGGGCCCGGCGGGGGCTCACTCGCCTCTCACCCCCCTTCCCGCACGCTGCGACCTCCCGGCGGCTTCCAGCATCGCCCCTGCGCTGCGGGGAGAGAGCGGGGAAAAGCTGGGCTCGGGGCTTCCCTCGTCCTCCCCCTCCTCTGTTTCTCCCCGTGGGTGAAAAAATAAAAAATAATAACAAATAGCAAATAAAAAGCCAAGTCCCGGCGGGAGCGGAGTCCCAGAGAGCCCCCCAACTTTTTCTTTTTTTTTTTCCCCCTCGCTCCCTCCCGGCTCCCCGGTGCGCCCCGGGGCCGGGCTGTCAGGCGAGGCAAGGCGCTATTTATCCCGGCGCGGGGGCGCACCCCGCCCACACTCGCCCAGGTCTCGGGCACGGCGGGGCGAAGCCGCCTCCCCTATCCCCTATCCCCTATCCCCTATTCCCCTGCCTTCCCCCGGCGGCCCCGCCGCCAGCTCGCCCCGTCGGAGCCCCGACGGGGCGACAGCTCCGGGCCACATGCAAGCTCTGTGTCCCCCCTCCAAAATAAATAAAATAAAATAAAACATTAATAAAAAAAGACTACAACACAAAACACCCCACCTTCCTCTCTTTATCCTCTCCTCTCGGCGGCAAACCGGGCCGCCGGTGCGCGTCCCCCCCCCGGCCGCCCCTTTTATGCCGGGGGGCGGCCGCGGCGGCGCGGGCAGCGGGGCCGTGCGGGCTCGGCGGGGATGCGCGGGACGTAGGTGGTGCTGTGCTCCCAGCCATGCCGCCCCGCCGCCCCGCCGCCCGGCCCTAGCGCCGCCCGGCGCCGCGCCCCCGCCCTCCGCAGCCCCGGGGGCCCCCAGCGCCCGCCCAGCCCTGCCCGAGCCCCCCCCCGCGGGCTGCTCCCGGCCCCGCCGCTCGCTCCCGCTCCCCGCAACGCCGCCCTGTCCTCGCCCTGAGCTGTTTCGGGAAACCTCGTCCCGCTCGCTTCTCTCCCTCTTTTTTCCTTTTCTCCCACCCCTTTTCTCCTTCCCGCAGTGTGTGGTAATTAAATCTGTTTCCTTCTTTCATCCCTGGTTTTAAGACCTCGAGCCGTTTATTTTCCCCTCTTTTTTTTCTTTCCTGCCAGGTTCCTACAATCTCGCAACCTCCCAAGCCTCTTCGTTGAAACACCACTTTCATTATCCCGGGAAAATCGCTCATGAAGTCCTGAAGTATAAGTTTTGTGAGCGATTTCTAGCGGTTTCTAGCCATATCTCTATTTGGCAAAGCACTCTGTTTCCCTGGTAAGCGGGGACCCAACAGTACAGACAAGCGAGGATGAAGCGAGGAAGCACCCAGGAGGTTCTGGATGCATTTAGCTCGGATCCATGAGGGTCTGTTAACTCCTCATAGCATCAGCTAAACTGACCCCACATCTGGGACACGTTGATTTCTCTGCTTCCCCACAGCACCACGGGTACCGGCAGACCGTGGGCTTCTCAGCTGTAGAGCTGGACCTGTTGGGGTTGACCCACGAACCCCACGGGACATGGGGTGACAGGGAGCAGGTGCATGAAGTGGGGAGGCAGCGAGGGCCTGGCACAGCCAGCACCAAGCCAGCTCCTGCACACCCTGGGCTGGCTCTCTGCTGGGGGTCTCTTTTCCCCTCCACCCGACACTTCTGGTTCTGGGAACGCGGTGCTGAAATCCCTGAGCTGCCTCGGGACACAGCCAGCCAGGGGCTCACAAAAGCAGATGTACTCTTTCCAGAGCAGCAGCGCAACTGCATTCACATGGCACTGTGCCTGAGCTAATAAATCCCGTTAGACCCACGCTGGCTTTTCAGCTGTGGTCTGGACAACCTGACCACAGAGAGATGACGTTTGGCTGTATGGTGTTTGCCATACTGTCCTGAGACTGCATTTAGCAGCGTAATATTCCTCTAACACAGAGAAGCATCGGTGCTCAGTTGGCAGCAGAAGAGTGAGTTAGAAAGAGGCTGAATAACTTGCCTGAAACCCAAAGGCAGGTGTGTGGCAGAGTCAAAACTTGATCCTGGGCTTCCCAAGTTCTTGGGCAGTGCTGTAAGCCCCGGGCTGCCCTGCTTTACACCTACCTGGAGCACAGGAGCAGCGCTGTACTCATGCAACTGCTAGCATGAAATATGAAGACTTCTAAAAATTACATCAAAGTACAGAATAATAGCTTCTGATGATAAATTTGTATTTATGATAACTGTTGTTGAGAGGTTTCAGTGAATGAGGTCCCACTCCGCACCCACACAGGGCACCTCATGCCCGTCAGTGCTGTTACAACCTAAGCACGGCAGGGATGGGACCTTTCTGCTAATTAACACAAACCTCAGAACTGGGTCAGTCAAGGTCACGTTCTGGCTCAGTGGCAGTGGTCTCCAAGTGGACTTGGAGTGGATGCTGAGGGAAACAGTGCAAAAAATAAAGCTTGTATACATGTGGTTTGTGGTCTTTGTTTTCTCCAGCCTACTTACACAGTGAAGCTTTCCAACGGGTATATATATACACGCACATACATACATATACAACTTGTTGCAACAGAGGCCATAATTTATTTTAGTGGAGGATATTTACTGGCAACCAGAGTTCTTCAGGATGTGTAGTCCACATACCCAGTCTAGCTTCATGTGACGTATTTTATGCCACAGGCTGAGACAGACTTTTTGCACTAACAGTATCCTTAGGGCGTGTTGTTAGCACTTTGTGATGCAGAAATAGATCATGTAGCACCACCCCACAGATCCTTCTGAGCTGCAATGCAAGGGTGAGGTATGCCAGACAGCAAGAGGGGGACGGAAATCAAACAGAGGCACTAATTACACCTCAGAGAGACCTCCAGGAACTGATCTCCAAACAGCTCCATACCTGGATATGTCAGAAATACATGAATGTATAAATGGGCTTTCAGATAGGTTCCCTGCTGACAGTAAAGACTGAGGTCTCTCCAAGTGTAGTACAGGCTTTCAGAGGAAGCAGGTCTCAGCCATCTCCCCAGTTCCTGAGGTAGAACAGTCTGTCACCCTTCTCTAGCCTGGCCTTTGGAGGTCTCCCAGACCTGGAGAAGAAAGACCTCTGAGCAAAGTATCTCCAGATGAAGTACCTTCAAGCCTAGGAGTGCCTCAACACTCAGTTTTTCCTGCATGCAGTAACCCAGATGGGAGCCAGCTCTGTGGAGGAAGTCTGAAATCAGTGGTTCAGGAGCTGGTGGGGCTTTCAACACCAACATCTTGAGCCAGGCAAGTTAGAGAACCCCCAGAAACCCTTGTAAAATCTGGCAGCACTTGCCATGGGCTAGCATCCTATCATGCCATATAAACAGAGGGCATGATTCCTTCCTGGAGACTTCTTAACACCATTTATGGCAAGAGAGCTGATGGGGAGCATGTGCAGACAGTGAGACACTGTTGGTCTGTAATGGGCAGGCAGCTCAGCACAAGTGGCATTTTCGAGACTTTGGTAGGAATCACAATGATGATGACTTTAAAAGTATATAATTATCATGTATATATATCTAATACTTCTCAAGAGTTCTGTCCAAGCTTGATGAGCTGTTAAGGAGACAGTATGAAAGTACTTGTTCGAAAGAACCAGAATGTGGGTGATGGAAGCCTGCATTCTGGATCAAATGAAGATGGAGATCAAATGGTAAACTCTCACTGTTGCTTGAGATATGATAGGCAGGAAGTGCTTTCAAGGAGAAGTCAAGCAGGTAAAGCTTCCTCTTACGAGGAATATTCAGTGGAAGTATGCAAGGAAAAGAGCATTACAATCAAAGTTAATGTCCAAGAAAAAATTAGATTTATTTTCACAGAATACAATGTTGAAAAAAAGTATTTAGCAATAAATATTTTGATGATAATTTTGACATAATGATGGATGGAAAATCCATGTTTTAAAATAGGCTGCATACAAATAATCTTTCTAGGTGTACACTGGCTATAGCTTAGTTGTCAAACCTACAGTTAAGTCTGAGATGATGACCATAATACTCCACACCTCTCAGATGAGACAGCAATGTTGTTCACAGATGTCATGTTTAAAGGTACAAGAAAAGTCTCTTAGAGCTTTATTTTTGCTATCTGCATGATCATTTGAGACAGGCCTAAACAATGGCTTCAGCAGGAAGAGACAGAAAAATTACATCCCAGTTTGTCACCACTATGGAGGTGATATCTGAATTTGTGTTTTCAGTAGAAGACTACCCAGAGACAGAGGGCTGAAGGAGGAAAAAAGAAATATCTTGAAGAGACTATTCAACCCTGTTTGGCATCTGGAATGTGGGCGAGGATCACCACATGATCATCTTTGGGTGAGCTTCTGAAGGAGTGATAACATGAAAACAAGGCCAAAAAGAACAAGAAGAACCACAGAGCTAGTGCAGGACAAACATTCAAATACATAGCTAGCTAGCTATGATGGTCGATAAATCAGGAAGAGTAACAGTGACTGAGATTGGATTAAGAAAAAAATCTTTAAAGGTTTTGGAAAGAATGTCAGTAGCTCAGAAGACAAACTAGAGTCTGCAGAGCCTAGAGCATGTTGATTTTAAGAGGGAAAAGAGCTGACTTGAGAAGTTAAAGAGCAGGGGAAGGAAAGGTACTGGGATGGGTTCTGTAGTACATGTATATGGTAGACCTTTGTGTCTGTCTGTAGTCCCATTGAAATCAGCAGAGAAGAACTCACTGTAGGCATTGAACTGTGTGTGTCATCTTACTACAATTAGGTTATTAATGTGTATTGTGTGCTGCCTTCTACGGGGAGTCTTTGTCAAAGTGAGGAGCTGGGAAAATGATCTGAGCAGTAGTGTGTTTGATGGACATCATCATAGAAAGAATACGTTATTCAAGACCCGAGAAGATGATGTGGCGATAATTGAAATACCAAATGAGAGTCTGGGCAACAGCTTCAGCTGTGTGGATAGCTAGGAAGGGGTGTGTTTTAGATAGGTTATTCAGAAGTCTCAGCAACCAGAGTAATGCACTTTAACAGTGCTGAGATGATTCATTATACACTGTCCTGAACTCATTATTTTATAGAACTGGAGTCGTGTTCACTGAAAATTCAGTTTCATGTCTTGTGTTCCACAGGGGTTCACTGACTGTAAAAGATTTTACCTTCTACATTTTGGCTGTATTAAAGCCAAAGCACTGCTGCTTTTGCAATATGGAGTAATTGAACCTATCCATTCTTTACAGGGCTCCATAGGATGTGATCTGTAAGTATCCTAACTTCATCACATAGCAGAGAGAGATCTTAAAATGAACAATACCAAAGTTTATTTGACAAATATTCCTATATCACTCCATATTGCTATACCTGGGAGATTCAGCTCTCCCACACTTAAATCACAATCTGTTCCAAGACCAGAGTATCAACAATAACATGAAAGTCTACACAGCTTTATGCTGCAGTAGAGGGGATGTATCTTTTCAGTGAAAGAAATGAGTGAGCCTGATGAGCTTTATATCTAAAGTTTAAAAAGAAATAGTTACATACAACCCAGCTCTGTATTTTCAAGTCAATCTTTCTCTCCTTTAAATTCTTAAAATACACTTAATTCACAAATTCTTCAAAACGTGATCTGAAGCAATAAATAATTATACTAGAATATTGTGCTCTGTTTAATTCCTCCTGAAAACTGAGCATAGCCATGGGAGGACCACCGACATCTCTGGGGGCTGGAGCACTGTCCTGTGAAGAGACACTGAGGGAGCTGGGCTAGTTTGGCCTGGAGAACAGGTAGTTTTGGGGAGATGTAGTGGCTCCTTCTCGTACCTACAAGGAGGTTACAGGGCAGATGAACCCTTTATGGGTGTGCCAGGCAGAAGAATGGGAGACAGTGGTCACTCAATGAAACAGGAGGGGTTTGCACTGGAAACATGAGTGGAAAAAAATTTCCCTGTGAGGACAATAAGCACTGGAAGAGGTTCACCGAGAGAAGATGTGGAATCACCCTCCTTGGACAAGACCTTGAGCAACCTGCTCTGAACTCTGCCTAGCAGGAGGTTGCACTAGGGACCTCTCAAGGTCCCTGCCAATGTTAGAAAAAACATGAGTTCCCAAAATAGGGTGAGAAGTCTGTCCCATGCACCCTCCAGACACCCACAACGCTTCTCTTCAAGCCGTATCTGGCCACCTGGTTTCTCTACAACATCCATCTTTGTGTACAACAGTACACAAAGAAACAAACACTCATAAATCTGTCTCTTGGGTCTGAAGCAAAGGGAAGGATTCCAAGCAATCCATTTTTAATTTTAAGCTGCAATGAGCTTTTATTTATTTATTTATTTTGTGTAAAGCCAGTGAAGCAAAACTATCCCAAATTCTTCTGTCAGGCTATGGAGATTACAATAGTCTAGGTGGAAAACTATTTTCATTTTTAAAAAATGTTGGATCTCAGCAAAAATACCCAATGCCTTATGGAGGAAGACCATAGATATTAAGAGACTGTGACTAGAAGGAAATCTACCTAAATTCTCTTCCATATTGAGTAAGAGATCAAAGATTGTCACCCTACTGAGTCTCCAACCCCTTCAAACCACCACCAAACTTCACAGTTTTTGACCTGATTGTGCAGGCTTTCCTCAGGCAAAACTTCCAGCAGTATTCATGAGCACTTTGCCTGAGCAAGAACAAAATCATTAAAGCTCTATGTTTTCATTAAGGGTTCAGTGAAGCAAATGGAAAGAAGAGGTAACATCTCTAAAATAACTTTAATAGCTCTCTTGAGTTTAATTTCCAGCTACATCTGTTAAAAAATAAAATAAAATAAAAATAAATAGAAAAGAAACACAAAAAGTAATAAGAAAAATATGCTCTAAATTATGTGTATCCTCCTCTCCCAATTTGGACTGGCACAAGACAACCAGTTCCTGTCTGCCAGCTGTGGACACCATATTTCTCTTGGAGAGTGCATGCTCCAGTTTGCTCGTGTGTGGATATCGCATTCTTAAGGTGAGAGTTCAAATTCCAGCTCTGCAGCTGCCGATAATCCACTTCACTTGGAGAATGGTGCTTTCAGGCTGCCAGCATATAGATCAGAAAATGACTAAAAAATTAATGTATATACCAAGCCTGTCAGACTTTGTGTTTTGTGATACAATTCATCACACCCTAACTTGTAGAGTTGAGGTTTGCAACATGCATATGTGAGTTCAAATTTGCTCTAATATGGCCTCAAAAATGGCTTCACAAAGACCTGTAGAATACAAAGATGAAAAATGAACTTTTTTTTTACATATTCTTTTGCATACTTTTACGTAGATGTTACATCTTCTGCCCCCACACTTCACATGATCACTGTTTTCTGTCTTGTACATATACAAACACACCCACACAGGATCACAGAGTAACCCCATTTGGAAGGGATCTTGGAGGATCATCAAGTCTACCCTCTTGCTCAAAGCAGAGCTGACGTCAGAGTTAGGTCAGGTTGCTGAAGGCCTTGTCCCAGCTGAGTTTTGAAGATTTTCGAGAATGAAGATTCCACAGCTTTTCTGGGTGACCTCTTCCAGGACTTGTCCAACCTCATGGTGAAAAACCATTTCCATGTATCCAGAACAAGCTCTAAAGACTGCCCCTTGGCCTTTCTCTGTGCACCCCATCTTCATCTGTATATTTATATAATTGTTTATGTATTCATTTATATAACTATTTATACTTATATATCACAGGGATATTTTTAAAAATGTTTTTCTTTTATTTCTACTTTTCCACTTCCTCCATTTCTTTGTCTCCCTCCATGTCATTTTTAAATGACATTCTCGAGACTAGCCCTATATATGAGACACCTACCTTGTGTTTTCTATTTCTCTTGATAAGAAAAGAAAATAGGAGCAAGAATGATTGAATACCAATAGAAACAGAACTGTTAGAATCATGAGCACTGATAATGAGTGGCTGTGAAAACGTCAGTTTGCAGATTATTTTCTTGTAACAGAGGCGTTGTTCAGCATAGACATATTTTGTATTCAACAGCTCATCTGAATAGCCTGCTAATTTAGTAACTGCTTTTGGAGATGTCTTCCAGTACGACTTAGAGACCTTTACTATTTAATGTTAACAAATGTTAAGTGCTAAATATTGTGATGTTAAGCACATGCTTTCTCCAGCATATCTGTTTAGCAATAAAGTGATTGCAATATTTGTTGGAATATAGAAGAAGCATTTCTGCCAAATGATAATAAAGAAGGGAGTTTAAGAAGAATTTTGGACAGTTAAGAATCCCGAGATAAAATCCTAACAATTTGTGTAGTTTATCTGCAGTGAGTTTCAGAAGTAAAGTTGCCTGCATTAATACAAAAGCATGTTCAAGATACTTGTATAATCTGTAGAATATTATACTTCTCCACTGCCACCTCACTGATTACCCCTTGTCTTATTTATCTAACAAACAAAGCTGAGGGAAACAAATTAAAAGAGAACTCATTAACATCCTCTCTGAAACAGTCATCTTTTTTAGCCTAGCTGAAAAGAAAGCCTGGATCAGTAGACAACCCTACACCAGAGGAGCCAATGTGTCACACCAGTGGTGACATTAATGGGATACAGATGTAAGATCTTATTGCGCTCAGGATGCCAGCCCATGACACACTGTTGGGACAAATAACTACATACAGAAATGAAGGTTTCCAGTGAAAGGGCAAGAAAAGAGCTTACATTCAGTTTTGTCAGAGAAATTCCACAGATGCACCCAAGGAAGTGTTTTCAGAATTTGAGAGCCACAAAATACTACTTTTAATTTAAAAAGTGCACAAACCACACTATAATCCTGTTTTGTTTAGACTCTATACTCTGTTAATGACTATGGGAAGTGAATGCCAGCTTTTGCTCCATTACAAGTTTTGGAAAGGCAAATCACACCTTTCTGTCGAAACAAACATTTGACCCATTTCTGTCCTTACAGTTAGATAAAGCAAAACTACGAGAGGAAAAAGGTATGATTTTAAGGTCATCTTTCTTCAGAGTAAAATGAAATTATAAGATGGGGTGGAGGAACTGCAATGTCTGCCATTTCTACAGTCCCCCAGGGCAGAGAAGAGCACTGCTGGAGCCAAAAGGAGGAACAACAGTATGTAAGTAGCTTTAGCCTTTAACCATGCCTATCTTCTGCTGATCAGCAGAGAGCCCATAGATCATGCTCCCTAGGGACTGAAAGGCTTAAAGAAGTATTAAAGGACTCAGTCCTGCACTGGCAAAATAATACATATGGTAATCTAGTAGATGATGTCCATGATTAATTTCTACTTTCCTTTGGATTGTCCTTTTTTTTTTTTTTTTTCTCCACAGAGCCCTTTAACGCAGGAGAATAAAAAAGCCGTGCCAAACAGAGATATTTCACTTTGTTTTCCCAGAACTCAACACTGAAGTTTTATCACCTCTTTAATGGATTTTTTGGGTCAGATGGAACTCAGTGTTGATTTCCATGTTTAATGTCAGCTTCTCTCCCTGGATAAAGCACAAGGTTTGAGTTTTCAGGCAGCATGACAATTAACAAAGGGAATATAACAAATCACATGGCTTAGTCTAAAAACAGCTACTGATCATCTGCAATGCCCTCATGACACTCCCAAACCTTCCTTCACCCCAGCCCTGGTTTGGCCCACAGCTGGCAGCTGAATATTTTCTGACTGATAGCTGGCTTGGTGAACACAACTAATAATAACACTGGGCCCAAGTCCACCCCCCGCTGTTTAGTCTTTCTGTGGAACAGCATCTTGCACAGTAAGCAGTCGTTGCGGTATCAAAATCCATATTTTATCTGCCCAGCATGGGAGATGCAGAGAGATGTGGCTGGGACAGTTTCAGGCAATGGATTTTAAAAGTGAATTCAACTTGGGCAATTGCTGTCCCCATAGCGTTGTCGCTATCTTCAGAAATCTTACAATTTATTTTTTTAACAGTAGGAAAATATGAAACACTTTATATCTTATACCTTGCATACGTGTGGAATAGAAACTAGGGGCTAAACCCCTGAAGAACCTTGGTTCAAGAGGAACAGATCTGAATGTCTGCAACTAAATTTCACCCAAATTGATGCACCTAGATCCAAAAATGAACTAGCAACAATAAAATTAAAACTGCTTTAAGCTTGATCCTCACCCTGAAGGCTGTGACCTCAGAAGCAACCTTTAGATTGATTTCAAGGATACTTTAGTAGCAGAGCTTTGGAGTTACGCCTCTGCCTCAAACCAGCAAATGTGAAAGGCGGAGATCTCTCACAGCAGCATTCTCAAAGCCCAAATGCAAAACAAGCACAAAATGCGTATTGTTGTTTTCACTCTATCATCCTAGTCTTTTCAGTGTGCTTTTTTTGGATGCATTCTGAGAAAATATCTTGGAACGGTCCACTCACAGAATGCATCAGAGGAAAATGTAAACCTCCAGGCCTGAATATACAGCAGTTAGGGAAGGCAGGCGGGGGGATATAATCTCTACCTTCCTCAGTGCAGCATGCAAAACCATTTCAGAAGGGGTTGCTTGGAGTCTCCTTTACATCTGCTTTGGAGCAGTCAGACCACAAATACTCTCTTTATGGCCAATAATGATGAAGTTGCTGTGACTGAAAGAAGCAACACATCTCTTGCTAGCCTTCAGTGAGGAAAAAACATCAGGCTACCAGCCCGCTGGAGGCAGAAGTGGATATGGACACAAAGGACAGGACAAGTCTGAGTACCCTACTCTCCCTCCCTGGGTAATTTATCACACAGACAAAAGATATGAGTTCCCTGGCCTTGTTTTATAATAAAATTGTCAGATTTGAACTGTTCTTTGACAGTGTGGCTGATAGTAAGGACACATGTTGCCTGTGCTTTCCAAAGGTCTTGGCTGTCTGGGGCAGTGTCTCCCTTATGGTGGTTCTTTGGAGATCAGAAGGAACCCTGTGCTGCCTCCCTGGCACCCTCAGTCACCAGGTCACTCAGACAGCTCCACCATGACTTCAGCAATTTCCTGAGCAGCTCTTCATGCAACAGATTAGGGAAGGCTTTTAGGTTCTAATAAACAGAGCAGAGATCTCTGCAATGCTGGCTTGCAGCTACCTACAGTTTCAAGACTTTTAAAAAATACCAGACCAATAGGTTTTGTATTGATATCTGCTTATCTGGTATCATTTACTTGATATGGCAACTGCTTGCTGGGTCAGCCAAGGAGTCTGCTGTTCTGTGAAATGTTAGGTGAGCACTGGCTTGCTACCTCAGGTTAAAATTCTCATTTATCACCACAGATGTTCTGTCAGATGCTTGATGATTAAATTATGATCATCTGCAGGGAAGGGATGGAATAGAAGGGCAGGGAACAGCACAGAAATCAGTCTAGCTAGATAAGTTTTTTCACACTTTCTTTTTGTAATAAACAATGTTTGCTGTGTCTGTGTCTGCATTTCAATTCTCAAGTGTTCCACCAGGTGCTGGGATGTGACAAACTTGGAGCAAAAACAGTGGGCATGAAAGAGGCCTAGGACCAGGTTTATTGAGTCACAACGTATAGTTTTGTCAAGAAAGCCTGTCCTGCTTGCTGCTTTACCCAAACTGCTCGCTCACTGTTTGGAAGAGTCCTGGAGAAAGGCAAATGGTGCTGTCTCCAGGTGAGACACAAGCAGGAGCTAGGGCCTACCAGCAGCAGTGCACCCATCACCTGCCGAAAGAAAGCAAACCCTCAACTCACAACTGTAAAATCAGCCATAATTAAAGAGGGATGCGGAAAGAGAAGAAAACTTCTGAAGAGCTAAGCCTAAGCTTATCAGGTGGGAGGGCAGCAAATCATCTTTCTCACCAGTGGTAATATTAGCAATACCCTCTATTCTTGTTCATGCCCAGGGTATGGCTCAGATGTTCAGAGCAGAAGCAGGACATTCCTGTCTCCAGAGGACCCATCAGTGTCCTTAAAATTTCTTCTGTCAGAAGTCAGCATTGGCCAGATCCATGTCAGATTCCAGCCACACTGATATTACAGTTGTTGGGTAGGGACCAATTTATTTTAGACATTCCCAGCTATTGCCCTTGTGCAGACAGTTTGTGCTGATAGACATCTTGGACCTCCCTCCAAGACAAGAGGGGAATGCCATGTGAACCTTGAAGAATGAACACATAGCATGCTCTGTGACCCTGAGCTGGGACTTCAGTCCTGGCATAGACATCCTGACTTTAAAGAGTGGGTAAATTGTGCTATTTGGTACCAGTACATTTCCATTCAGCTGTCCCAAATATAAAGAAGATTATCACAGAATCATGGAATGGCTGAGGCTGGCAGGGATCTCTGAAGGTCCCTCTGGTCCAACCCCCTGCTCAAGCAGGGACACCCAAAGCAGGGTGCCCAGGATCCTGACCAGTCAAGTTTTGAATAGCTCTATGGATGAAGATTCCAAGACCTCTCTGGGCAAGCTGTGCCAGTGTTTGATCACCTCCTTCCCATCAGGTATTCATTTATACACTTTGATGATAATCCTCTGAGCCCTCATTTCTGCAGGCTAACCAGTCCCATCACTCTCAGCCCCTCCTTGTATGAAAGACATTCCTTAATAAACGTTGTGGACTTTCTCCCAGCTCACTTCTGTAAGCCCATCTCTCTCTCAAGTTAGGGAGATGAATGGTGGTTCTTCTGAGCTGGCATAGAAATGCAAAATAAGATTGGCAATTAGGAAGCCCAAGGACAAAAAATCTGAGCCTGGTTATGGACAACTTCAGCAGGCAGGCTGATAAGTCATCATGAACATAGCATCTACCTTGATAGCATTTGCCTGTACAGAGTCAGGAATCTGGCTGATGTAGCTGCAGCATGCCTAATTAAATCTCAAATGGTCTACAACTATTTTTGCTCTTGCATTTGATACTGCAATGTAAATGTAATATTGACTGAGAAGTTGAGTCATTTTTATGATTTGCTTTTTCAGTCTTCCAGCAAGATACTCAGGAAGCAGAGTTTTCATAAAAGCAAGCAGTACCATAGCAAATAAAATATGCCATAGCAGCTAATGAAAGTAACTTAATCATTTTAGTAAAATATATAACTATATATGTTGTACATGTCCAGGCTAAGACTGTGGACATAAGCAAAATCCTGTAATACTGTGTAAATTATTTGAAAAAGCACTAGAACAAAGCTATCCTTCCAGCCAACTAACTACCTGACGTCCTCCATTAGAATAGCTATATTAAGAATGATTCTCTTCATGGATGTCTCAGAGGCCTCCAATATCACTAGCTGATATCTCTCAGTCAAAAACATCCACTTTGTCATTGTGTTTACCCTGGTGGGGAGTTTTGGCTAAACCAGAACCTTTCCATGAACTGTACTGTCTTGTACATGAGGTATAAAAAAAGTATTTGTGGTTGGGTTACTGGCCTGTAGATTAATAGTTTGTCTTTTTCTTAGACATAGTTGTTTCACTTTGAGTAAAGCACTTAAACATTGATTGTAAGGGAATGACTATAAAACTTGCTGGAGCAGAACTGCTCTAAATAGGAGGCCTAAAAACAGTGAAAGGAAAAGCCACTCTGATGCTTTCCTGAGAGGCGAGATATTTCTGTTCAAATCCTTGTTCCAAATCAGCAAAAGGTGGACTTCTGCCTGCAGCCGAGTGTCTCAGGCATGTGCCCAGACTATACACCAGACATACCTTTCTTCGTCTGTTTTTGTTTTCCTGCTTGGCCAGATCTGAGGGCTATGCTCCTGGAGTACCCATGGTGCAGGCTGGACGCTGCGTGCACGCAGGTCACACTGTGAGCTCTTGGAAAGCTTTGCCTGCACGCATGAAGTTGGGAATTCAGCCACGTGGGAAGTTCAAGAGTCTCAAAGGTTAGATTGCAGCTGTGAAAGGTTTCACAGATTTAAATTTTGGATTTAGGCACCTGAAAGCAAAAGTAGGGTTTTCAATCACTAATTCATCCTATGGTGTCACATGGCAACACTGCTGGTGACAAATGGTGTAATGGTTATCAACGAGATTCCCAAATTAGTGTGATCCCACTGGCTGGCTGAAGAAAGATGATTGAACACTGACTGTTCTTACACATTTCTGCCTGCTAAACTAACACATATAACATAATATACTAACTAACACATTTCTCCCTTCTGGTTTCTTTATCAACAGAGTTGTGGTTAAAAACAAAAATTAAAAATGAAGAAAAAGCCATACTCTCAGTCTTACAGGATCCAAGCAAAATGTGCAGTAAATCTCTCATATACTTGACACCAGATGTAAAAGTATAGTTAGCTACACTGTTCACTTCAAAGCCAGACAGAAAATTTCAGGAATGTACAATGTGGCTAGGACAATACTGCTGTAGCAGCCTTGGCATAACCCGACTTTTTAATACGTACTGGGCAATCCTAACACTGGTATAGTTTGAAGGGTTATGGCAGGTGTTTTTAACACAGATTAAATATGCACTGCAAGCAGATTGTTTTGCCTGGCAGGCAAACATTAGAAAAGACCTTTGGGGGCTGGAACTAGGTGATCCTTAAGGTCTCTTCCAACCCAAGCCATTGCATGATCTAACAGTGTGGTCTTCACCATGGGCTGTACAAGCTGCCAAGGACGCTGGGACCTTATGTAGATACTTCATCTTTGCTGAGTCTTGAAAGGTAGCATCCACATTGCTTCTGGTATCCAGATCAGGTGTATATCAACTAGTATGGGGGTACCCTCACGCGGTATGGTTACACTTCCATTTCGTGTGTGTGCAGGGGTGACCACACAGCTATCTCATAACATTTTTATGGGCAGGTCAGGTGCATTTAAAGAACAGGCTTAGACCCTATTTTTTCAGTTAACTTTGTGCCTTTTTCATTCAGCAGTTTGGCAGATATATGTGAGAGGGCACTTGTGGAAGGATCCTAAAAGGCAGCTCTGGGGCTAGCAGATCCTGACCAAAATGACGGCTACATCTCTAGTTTGATATTCCAGGTCATTTGACAGCATCAAGACAACAAGCCACCTATAGTGCTTGGAACAACCACGCTCCATAATTTTTTATCCTCATTTCAGATCAATCTAGCAATAATAAACTGATTCTTATGGTTCCTGGCAGGCTGCCCCAGAATGAGAAGTATTCTCTCCTTTGTTCAAACCAGTGATCTCCCAGCCAGACTGCTCCTCTAGCTCTGGGAGGTTTGGACTCTGGCAACTCCTTGCTCTCAGCCATCCCCACATGATATTATTTATTTGTGGCATTTTGTACAGGAGCTCCTATGCAAATTCTAGCTTGGAGCTTTTGTCAGATTGATAGCGAGATCTGCTGTGTGCCATTCCCCCAGCGGTGAGCCTGTTTCGGTGTCACTTAATAAATCAGCCTTCCAACACGAGAGAAAAAAATACAAGTATGTTGGAAATTTAAAATTGGACCTTTTCTGTCATTCTTCTCTCATCACAAATAAACCAAAAAGGAAAGAAAGAAGCTTGTGGTACTAGAAGCCTTTGGATTGTTACAGCTACTAACCAAAACCTCCAACCAGCTGCCAGAGACTACTTTCCTCAAGCTTATTATTCCATTGCAGTTTCTGCCATTTAACTCCTCAACTGTAATATTTCCATGCAAACAGCATGGTGTGCCTAAAATATCTTATCTTACATTAGAGAGAAAACAAAGTTTTTCAAGGAGAAACTAAACTGGTTTCTCTCTTGGAAGACGGGTGGGATTCTTAATGAGCCAACACACAGAAAACGGATAAAATTAAGAGACAAACACTAGAGCCTATTTTATCCTCTCTTTTCCCATCCTGTTTTGCCCATCTCTTACAGACCCATTATTGCAACTAAAGCAGACAGAAATTTAGAAAAAATGTTGCAGTGCCACTTGCCAACAACCTCTTTACATTGGTTCAGATTTAACACTTCTGCATATCCATAGCCGTTAACAAATTTTTTAACAACTTTTTATTGTGTCCACATCTCTGCTCTGATTTCCTCCTACCATTGCCTAGTACTTTTTGATTCTTCTTATTCAACAGCTTCTTTCTTTATCTCTCTCCTCCATAACACACCTCCTGCTGTTTCATGCTGTCTTTATACTTTCCCCAGGATTCTCCATCACTTGCTGTGTCCTGTTTCTTTAGACATCCCTTTCAAACTCTCCTCTGGAACAGAGGCTTTCCCCCATGGCTTCCCTTTGCATCCTTCCTCTGGACTCACTCATACAAGTCCATAAAATTTCATCGGTTCAGGTATATCACAGAGCTGAAAAAAAATCTTAGATTCCCCACTGTGGTATAGTTGGCGATTTTGATGCAATCTACACAAATTGATGGATACCATCAGTTAAGTTGATGGATACCATTAGATAAATAGATGGATACTGCCAGTTTATAGATATCTTTTTAATATCCTATTTACTTTCCCGACACATATAGAGATAACACATAGAGGGAGCGAAAGAGACAGAGGCTGTGCTGACCTCCTCCACAGGATAAAGTCAGATTCTGGTAGAGAAAGCAAAGGTATAAAGAACACAGTGGAATACTGAAATCCATGTGTTTAAACAATGTGTACCACTTTGTGGCTTCTTCTGCCTATATGTCAAACAGTCCCATTGAGTCTAGCTCTATAAATCACTGTATGTAGATCAGGCTATAAATAATGTTTAATACAATTTTATTTTTCCCTAGGAAATTCAATTTTTAGCACTTTATCAGCATTCAGTTCTGCTGACTTCTAACAAGCCTTTTTTGGGGATTTTTTTTTTTCCTGAGATGGTTTTGGTGGTGAGTGGGAGTGAAAAAAGAAATTCAATAAGCCCAAAGGCAATTGCTGCACTGGCAGTGTGCGTTGCTTTTCATTTTAGAATTGGCATGAAGGCCCTCCAAGTAACACAAGCTGTCTTCTTTGACAAAATTGACACAAATTATATAACAAGATGCAGTCAGATATTGGTGGGGAGGGCGGGAGGAGAGGATTGCGTGAAGTCAAAATAGAAAGCTCATTTCACACCAGGGGTATTCCTTCACCTTACTATTAAATAAAGCACCTTTATCCAACATGCTCCTATGGCACTTTACACAATATAAACATGACTTGAAATGGCACGTCTGTCTGAATTAGGTTCCTCAGTCTATAGTTGGACATACCAATAATAACTTGATCACAAGTGCTTGACCTCTCACGAATTCTGTTTACTTTGTGGGTGGGTGGGGGCACTGCAAATTATTACTACCTTTGAGTTGTGTGAGTAATTATAGCTCTCAGAACTGAAACTATATATTCTTTGAAAACACCGGTTGAATTAGTACTAGAAACTAATACCTAACCATGCTGAAAGCCAAAATAGATGAGTGTCCTTGTTTTTCCTAACTTGATTTGAACCTTCTGTAGTCCCATGGAAATTGTCTGACATTTCTCATTTTTGGTAACACTCCCTTTATACTGAAATCATACAACATATTGAACTATATTTTTGGTACTAATGCTTTCCAATAAATGTTTTCAAAACTTTGGAGGCTGTCTGCCTTGAGCGAGTTTCAAATCCTTCAGGCAGTATGCAGTGAGGAATGGAGAGGAAATTACTTGAAATAAGCCTTTTCCTAAATATAAGGTAAGAAAAGCATAACACTAAACAAATAGTCCCTAGTTAGGTAAAAAGTAAACCTGCAGGAAAGAAATAAACAGGTTATTCACTGTTGTATATATTCTCAACAACCAAAATTTCCTCCATTAAAAAAAAAATTCTTTGTTCTTTCCTGAAAATCATTAGGAGAAAAGTTTTCACATCAAGGAAATTATACATCACAAGGAATAAGATAAGATAGAAGGATGAACTATAGCTTTATGTAGGATAAACTCAGTGTGTAAATTTTGTCACCATTTTTCTTAGTCAAATAAATATATCCATCTGGTGACATGGGAAGAAAAACGTTCCTTAAAGCAGTAAAATTAGTCCCCCCACCCCACATAAATAAATAAATAAATAAAAATTAAATATCATCTGAACTAATAATACCTAGCATTTCTGTGGTCCCTACAGAGTACCAGGAAATGAAAACATACTGAAATAATTAAATTAATTAACATCACAAAACTCAAAAGAGGTGCTTTAAGTGCAGACACAAAGATTCTGTGCTTCCTTTTCATCAGATTAAACAAGAAATCCATGTCAAAGCCATGTAGACGGTCTTAATCCTCTCACATCCAGTCTCATAGCTTAACCACAAGGTTGATACTTCTCTAAACACTAAGTAAGTGGCATGAGTTTTCCATAAATACTGTAACCTTTGCTCACCAAAGTACATCAAATAAGCGTTCCCAACATGGGTATAAAAAGATTGTTGTCCTAGTAACTTCCATGTATGCTGTCTATGGTCATAATTAGAGGAATACAACCTGCACTCCCCCAGCTCTTATAAGCTGCCCCAGCACAGCTTCCAGCCCGCTCAGGGCAGAGCAGCAGGGCTAGCACCTCTCTGCACTTGTACAGCTCTGGGTGCATTCCCATGCCAAATTCTTCTGTGTATATTGGCTTATTGTAACAAAAAGTTAACCTACTGAGGGAAGCTTAGACTGTGGTGTTGTTAGCACTAAAATTTCTCTGTGTAGCCACCTTAATATAAACAGGTTTGGTAACTAGTTATCCCCAGGAAGACAAGTGCCAACACCACAGCCGAATTCATACACACTTTCAGATTCCTTAAGCTATGGAATATGTTCATACTGCATCATGATTTTACCTGGTACTCAAGTTCAAATTTGTCCAGTGGCTATAACATATGAATGCAAACTCTCACAAAAGAGACATCTGGGGACACAGTGGACACAGAACTTTAGTCCATACTGTTAGAACAGTGGGGACGGGAGAGTGTACTGCCACAAAGCCTCCTTTTTTACAGGAGAAAAAGGGATTGTACACATTCTCAATTTAAAATGTCTCTGTTATTGCTTAAGGATGCACTGAGCAAGAAACAAACATCCTGCTTGTGAGGATGTGTTTGGAGTGGAATCAAGGAAGGTGCTGAGGTGCAGCTTATCACCTAGCTTGGGCTGCTGAGGTACCATCCTCTACTTCAACAACTTAAGGCATCCTCTGTGACAATTTCAGTTTCTGTAAAGCATTGCTCATTCTCATACAAAATGAAAACATTCACCAGGAGGCTTGCAGATATGCATTTTCAATTATTTAAATTATAATTTATTCAATCAGGACCAAGCAAGGAATTATACAAGCAAGGAAGTTATTTTATAGCCTGTTAGCTTGCTGCTAAGATATGCTAAAGATTAGTTTCATAACTCGGCTCCTGCTGCCAGGTGTCATCCTTTCTTAGGCTAGTGGGCTCATGTATGTGTCTGCAGGGAGCTCATGTGCCAGCAGTTTACCAGCAGTCATCTGTTCTCTGTACTTTATACCGTATAACCTGCTGTTACCCATTAGCCTTGGAAGTCTTTGCTGCATTATTCTGCTATGAGGAGGCAGGTGTTTGTAAATAAAAAAGATGGCAACAAAGAAAGTACACGAAGACAGATACAGAAGGAACAAGGGAAGCCAAATCTTCCCAGCAACAATGTGCCCACAAGTGCTTTTCATTGACTTTCTCCATTTGCTTTCTTCTGATTCCAACAATTCCAGCAGTTCTTGCTTTAGTCCTCACATTGCCAGTTAGCACGAAGGTACAGCATGATGCTGTTTCTGACAACACTGGCAAGGAACAGCCATTCCTTCCCCATTCTTACACACTCCCTGTAGCTTCCCTCAAGCTCACATTCATCCAAGGTCATGGCGAAGTCATAGAAAACCAGAAAACAATACCCAAAAATGGTGGTCACATAAACACCACCACTAACATAACAGAAAGGAATGGACAGGGTCATAAGTTAATAGCTGAGATATTAGCTGAGTAATATCAAAATGTTGCTTGTCTTGCATTTTTTGTTCCACACAGTTCAAAACCCTGAGAAGTTCTTGAAGTGATTTCATTATTTTTATATTACAATAAAAACTGTTCATGAGAAACTTCCCTGATGTGCTGGCAGCAAATGGTGCTCAACAACTAGAGTGTGAGCCTGGCAAGGATTGTGAACTCCTTGGGGGTAAAGCTCTACAGTATGGGTATTTTTGTTTGCATCCACATTTACACCTAGCTTGTGTTTAGAGTTGCTGATACTGCAATAATATAAGATGTAATGGCTTGAAAGCACCAAGTATATATATATATATATATATATATATGAAAGGCTTTTCTTACTTAATATACATCAAAAACAAGCAAGACTCGTTGCTTTCATTTACCAAGAGATACATAGGACAAGGTGCACATAGGACAACGGGCAGAGAACACTTGAGCTGCATCTCGCAGGCAAAGTAGTTCATTCTTCTGTGGGCTCCACAGTCCTGAAGCTGTTTCTTCATCTCAGGACCTCACTGAATGGTGCTGCAGCACCCTTTTGGCTGTGCAAGCTTCTGGATTTCTAACAAGGAAATGAATGACAACTGGCTTTCCACCTGCCACCCTGCCACTTCACAAGAAGTGCTGAATAATTCTCAGTGGAACATGGTGCTGAATACAAATCGGCAGCACACACCAACCCACAGCAGCAACCTTCAGAGGATCTGAATCCTCAGTTCTTGCTGGCAAAGCCAGCCACCCTCAGAACACATTTACATGGCCTTTTTTACCACATATGCAGTGCCCAAATACTTCAACATTTAAGATCTCAGCGGATTACAACTACTAAAATAGAAAGGTATACAACTCCCTAAACCATATGTATTGCATTCACATAGCTTATGTCAAAACATTTTCTTAACAACTTGATCTGTTATTTTTGTTATATGATACAAAACAGTATTTATTTATTTATTTTAATGAGATGCTGGCATAGTGGTCTTAGGCCTTAAAATGTAGCGATGACTTGAAATAAAGAATAACGTGTCTGCCTTTCCATACTTGTGTGTTGAAACCTTTATTTTAATGTACAGCTCACAGGCATCTGATTTGAATTTGCCTTCGTCTTTGATATGGAAGTCTACATCATAATTATCAGCTAAATACAGGGAAGGAATGTAACTTGCAGGCTGAAGTTCCTCACACCCTTTTTACACTTATACAAGGTATGAAAAGGAGCTCGTTATCAGAGGTATCACTGTTCCCCTTGATGCTGCCCTCCTCTTGAATAAAATGTTTTGAATGGCTTCTTCAGGTGTAATTTCTGGTGGCATTTTTACAGTAAGAATATAGAAGACTTCATGAAACTATTAAAAATTTTATTTAAAAGAGAAATAACTATTAACATTTTTATTTAAAAGATAAATGAAAATGGCATTTTATTGCCCAGAAAACTAGAGCTTTAGATTATACTTTTTAAAGAAGGAAAACTAGTCTTTCTAACAAAGAAGGAAAACTTGACAATAAAACGCTGTAAATGCTCAACAAATTTATTGGGTAAACAACAACAACAAAACTATTCAAAAAAAAAAAAGCTCTAACAGGAGTAGTAAAAGATTTCCCCATCTTGAACCTTTCCTCCATTCCTCTTTTCCCAAAAAAATAGTCTTATAATGTTCTTCCTCTCTTCCCTTTCCAAGGACTTATTTGAGTAGTTACTACAAATATTTTTCTAAAAACAAAGCCAAAACAAGACGCACAAAGTTGATCTTATCCTCATGTAATTTAAAGATGGGAGCACCTATTCCTAGATGTTTATAAAACATCACTACTAATGAGATTTCTAAAGCTTAGTCAATGGAATGTTGTGATGGAATCTGCAATTGTCGTTCTTGAAGTTTCATCTACTGCTAACCCCTCACAACACTCGTGCTCCAGACAGCTTCATCCTTTGGCTGAGAACATGTTTTGCCTTCCCTCTTCTGCTCTCTCTCCCCGACAGATTTCAATCTTAGCTCAGTTATTTTGTTAAGACCTCCTAGGTGCACAACATAAGATGTATTGCTGATACTGCAACAAGCTACATGTATACCGAGCACACTTTCACTCATGCAGCAAAGCAGTTCAGCAAGATCCAGGGCTGAGCATTGCTACAACGCTGACCACAGAATCCCATGAAGGCTCACGCTTTGAGATTTGAGTTGAACAGAATTCTCCTCTAAATAGTCATGCCAGGACATACAGAAAGTAAAGAGGGGGCCATCCAGGCCAGTGAAAGCACACATTTATTTCACCAGAGTCACCTGGGACTACAACCCTGTATAGCTTCCAGGATGCTAACACCTTGAATGTGGCATTTCCCATTCACCCATAAAAACAGGTGAGATCCATATGATTTAAGAGAATGATTTTGATAATGTACCCTCACAGCTTCAGAACAGATGCACTCCTTGTCAGTGATATAGCCACTTCCATGTTTTATTTATTTATTAAAAGGGACATGAGTAGTCTTTCACAGCTTCCCACAGCAGAGATAACCAGGTGGCTAACAGAAGTAATATGAAGTTACATAAAAACAAACAAAACATTATTCCAAAGTCAAAATTTAAAAAAATTAGGAACTACTTGCAGCATACTCGCAGGTACCTATGAAGATTCCACCAGTGAACATAGCTTGCTCTGAATTTCATTTATTTATTTATTGTTTGTAATTTCTGTTTTAGTGAACTGCCCAGTAAAATATTTCTTTTGGAAAGTGGTACCAATTGCCATTTTGAATTCCTGTACTGAAGCCTACCTGACTGCACAATGAAGTTAAAGGCTTCAGTGATCACTGCACTAGGATTGAAATGCAAGGGTGAAAGCAAGATATCACCCCTAACACCCTCAAAAATAAACAGCAGCAGCAAAATTCTGCTGTGTGATTTTTACATCTCCGGTAAGTTGGATAAACTTGACACTTTCAGCTTCCTGGAATGGACCAAAACTATCAGTCGTTTACTGTGTATGAATGTCCTAACCATGATGGGTTTTGTGAGCTGGACTGAACCCTTTAATAGGGAACCCTTTGAGACACATAGGTCCAGGTCTATCATATCTAATGTGTATGATAAAAACATTTAGGTGTACAACACGTTTACAGAACGTACTGTAATTTTGAACTGATGTTTTTCTTCAAGTTTTATATACAAAATGACTCTCAAATATCAAAACTGTCGATAAAAAGTGATGTTTCACTTAATAGCTGAGGGAAATTATCAAGAATGTAAGCAGTGCTACAATCTGCACACACCTTTTTAATGCACATGCACCTGAGACATGAAAGATTGAAAATAACAGAATTGAAAACTAACAATACTGTCTTCCCCACAAGAGAAGATGATTTTAAAACTCAGCGCCTACTCTTAAGTAAATTCTTCCCGTCAAAAGGAAAGCTGCATGTGGGCCATTTTCCTGTTGTTTACAAAAAACATTCCAATTTTATCTCATTTTAAAATTCTTTAATTATTACATAACAGTTGTTCTGTGATTGTGTTATCAAACAGGGAACATGGTTATTACACAATCTGGATTGTTCTGAAGCTAGTAGTTCAGGGCTGTAACGATATAGAATGAATCTATGGTTGAATTCAGTCTCTCTCTCGAGAAAACTTGAGAAACAGTAAGAAACTCAGCATAGACAACTCAGCCCTAGGAAACTACGCTCCAAATGCACCTTGCTAACTGCAGCTCTCTCTGACCCCTCAGCCCCATCCTAGAAACCAAACTTATTCACCAGTGAAGTGAATCCTTGTGCAGTAGAGCAGCTTTCTGTGCTGGTATGCAGTCCAGCAACAATTCACCTTTAACTATCTCCACTATGCTACCACAAGTGTTCTGACATTCATGAAATGAGAGGTATCCATAAGCACAACACAATGTTTTTTGGATCAATTCTTCCAAGGCACAAACAACTTCATAGCACAAGGGGAATGGTGTGATAGCAGGAACTGGCCAGGAAGTGCAAGAGAAACTACTGGCAGAATGGGAATGCCTACTGAGCATGCTAGTGACTGTGAGAACTCATGCTTTTAATGTAATTAAATGATACACCTACACCACACATGCCCTAATTTTAATATTATTACTCCATAATCCATTATGTAATGGTAGAACACTTCTGACAAATACCCTATGATTCTCTTAAATTATGAATGCCAGTACCATTTTTTCCTTTTTATCCTGTTTTTGGAAACACGGGCAATACAGGATTAGCCCAACACATTGATAAATGGCATTAAACTAGCTACTGGAAACCATTACAAATACTCTGCTGAATTGAAGATAGGTATATTTTAAAGTAATAAATTAGCATGAATGTTCATAGATTGGATGCATCATAACAAAAAGTAATTTACATTGGAAAAGACCTCTGTATCTGGAAGTCACTAAGTTCAACTCTGAGCTGTATGTACATCAGAACAGTCACATAATTGAGCATCTAAGGGTAGAGATTCCCCAGCCTCTCTCAGTGACTGGTTCCAGCACTTCACTATCATCATAGTAAGAAAAAAAGTAAGTTTCCCTTTAAAACTAGTTTAATTTTTTCCATGTTCTGATCTGTTCATTACCTCTCATTCTGTCCCTATGGACCTCCAAGTACATACCTGTCTATGAAGCCTCTAATTATTGAGAATAGCAATAAAAATCTGTTCACCTTTTTTCAGAGCTGAGTGTACTCAGTTCTCTCAGCTGTTTTATATCATGGGCTCTTCTTCCTCACTATTTTAGTAGACTTCCCCAGAAGATCAGTCTCTTTGTATTACAGAACCCTGAACTTGGGCACCATATTCCACCTGTGTTCTCAGAAGGAGAATAATCACTTCTCTATACCTATTCCAGTCTTCTCTAATAAAGCTCAGATAGGACTTTGTGGAAAGACATGCTTTGTGGTCCTGCCATAGGCAACTGCTGACTTGTGTTGACCTTGCTACCCATAATCCCCCCCAGGTCCTTCTCAGGAAAGTTACTTTCCATTCAGTCCATGATCCTTGATGTTCCTTGATGTTATTCCATCCCAGGTGCAGGACTTCACGCTTTGCCTTGCTGAACTTCAGTGTGGCCACAAAGTTCTGGCATATGCAAGATGAGCATGTTATGATAGAGGAGCAGGAAGAGTAGAAACACCTCAAGCTGGAACTGCTACCAAACATCCTCTAAAAATTATGATCAGGCCATAAATGTAGAAAGGTCTTCCTTCTCTTTACAGAAGAAATTCTAAAAATCAGCTTTTGCCAGCTCTGGCATCACACTAGCTGTCAAGTAACTCTTAAATGTAGCCAAAAATGCAAAACATTCTAGCCTGGAAAGTATTATAGGAGGAAGGTTGGGAAGTTGGAATAACTTGCTACATGCAAATAAGTTCCAGAACTTTAAGAGGGAAGCAAGTATAGGATTGGGGGTAAGGTGAAAGGGAGTCAGTTTTTCCTTCAATCCTAAAAGCTGAACTGTGTGCACAGGCAGTATCTCTTCCTTTTGATACTTGCATTGACTTCACAGATCCCTAAAAAGGGAGCTAGACTTTCTAGCTTGGAGGTACTACGCAGTACTCCACAGAACGAAGGTGCCAAGGAAATCTACTTCAGTGTAATCCAAAATGCTCCATACTGATAAGCCCCTTTATATCAAGGACAAAACTTATCAAATTACAGACGACACACTGTTAAAAGTAGCCAATTTTATTCAAATAATTTTTAAGAACACACGATTAGCTTTTCTCAAAAAGGTTACATTTCATATTTATCATATGCTTTTTAATCAAATGACAACTGATTCCTCCCCCTCTGCAGAATTCTCAGTAGAAGCCAGAGTCTTGAGTAGCCCAGTTAGGTGCCTAGAATAAAATAAGGATCAGAAGTTACTATCCTATCAGTAAGTTACTGAAATTTATGAGAAACGATTAAGAAATTTCTAGGACTGTGAAATAAGCATTGTTATTTAGTAAAGGAACTCTAAGTTTCAAACAAGTGTTGATATAGCAGAAGTATGCAACATAAGCCATACAGCCAGAGTCTCCCAACCTAGTAGTTTCAGAAAATGAAGTTCTAGCACATTCCAAAATAAAAATGTAAAAATTTGGTAGCTATATTCACTAAACAGTGAATTCACTAAGTTATACAAAATTTCTAATTAACTAGTTTACAATTGTTTGTTCAACTTAACATTTTAGTTAAGTAGTGAGGGATCCCAATAAAATTTAAGTTATTAGCTTTTTTGAAAAATGTATCCTACTAGGTCCTTAGTGGACCTCAGTCATCCATGCTACATTTTTCTTTTTCCTTGCAAAATTTCCTATATTGTAAGTAAGACAAAGACAAAAACCAGACTTTGCCAACTCTATTTTCACTAGTGGCCAACCTCATTATATTCTCCAGCCCTTAATGAGATAGGTCAAAACATCAGGGTTTTGCACAACTCCATGTCCCAGTCTCAAACATTGTTTATTCTTCGCCCAGTTGTACTTACCTACAAATACTTCAATTACAAGTGGCACTGCAAAAGGAACACTTGCACAAAACTCAGTATTGTCAAGGAACACCAAAGTGAGGGAGAGTGCCATTTATCTCAATGTTCAACATTTAGAATGGTTTAAGTACAACACACTTGGAAAAAAATAATGCAACTACTTTCATACGTGTTCCCCTTCAATAAGTCTTTTAAGGTAGCAAGGAAAACTACTGCAAGGAAGTACAGAATCAATTCATGACAAAAGTACTCTGGCATTCCTTTTTTTCCCTTATTATCTCTTCACATTACAAAACAAGAATCACTATCTAATGCTCACTATAAGAAATGTCCTATTTAGCTTCTGGAGCCAGAACTAGAGTTAGGTACTTCTGACAAACTTGAACTAAAGAACATTTTAGAATTATACTTTAATATTACTCACAAAAAAAGATAGCAGGAAATCAGAAAAATACAACTTATACCAACCTCAGATCTACCACTCTGATTCAGTTTCTTCTCAATGTTCATAGCCAACATTTGACTACGAAAAGACAGGCTTTTGGTTTTTTCAATCACCTGTTGATAGGGTGACACTGCGTTGTTGCCCATAACTACATGGCCCTAGAACACAATAAAGATACAGGAAATTTAACAGCCACTCAGAACGCACAACCTTTTAACGCTCTGCTTTCAAAGCTTTCACAAGTCATCTCATACAAAATCAAAACACAGTAAGTGAAGTCCACTACATTTTACTGACAAAGAAAAGTTAGAACTTGTTGCTTCTAAATAAAGAGAAATAAAACTTGATGAAAATTCAGTCACTTTGATTCACATACCAGCTTTGAATCCAACTTGGCATCTAATCGTGCATTTCGGATTAGATTGACAATCCATCTTTCTGCTTCCTCAGGAGTCATGTTTAGTTTATCTGCTAACATACTAAGAGATAACAGACTTATCAGAAACTGAAATACAATCCCTCTCACATTGGTAAATATATTCCAGGCCTACAGAACATGCACCAAAGCAACACACCGAATTTAGCACAGCACAAAGCTTGTCTTCAAGAGACATCACATACTTGGGAAGCATACCTTCTTTTGATTTAAATAACCCCAAAGCTTACATACATACACCCTTTCACATGTTCCCCTTCCCCTTTTATTTTTCTCCATCATAAAAAGGGATCTAAAAAATTCCTATCACTGCTTAAGACATGCTGAATAAGGAATTAACTTCTTGAAGTATACACCTACTTGTTGTGAATCTGTTATTTCACACTTACATCTTGGCCTGTACAGTTTTATATAGTATCTGTTTCTATTAAACCTTGCCCACATGAAACATCAACCATCACTGTAAAGCAAAACATTGAATTACTTAGTTTTATTTAAAATAACATAGCCAGTAGTCAAAGTTTAGAGAAATTACTCCAGGAAAGCATTTGACAATAACTCCATTACCAACTCTGAAGTTCCAGGAACAAGTGCCATGAGACTACACAGCTTGGTATGGAAATGTGACAAATGCATTATGCATCCAAAGATGATACACAACACTTAAACTTCTTGCAAATTCAAAGAGGAATGGGGAAGGAGGGCAAAACTGAAAGGAAAATGCTTTCTGAAGCAGGCACTCTTGTCCAGAAATAAATCCCTCTGATGGTGTTTCCTGTGGCTTTCCAGCCAACTCCTCTAGCTCCCTACTGGCATTTGGCTCCTGCAGGACATTTGTAATGCTCATTCTTCCATCAGCTTTCAGACTGACGTGACAAACATGAGGTAAGGGCTGCAAACATCACCAAAAACCCAGCTGGCTACGCTGGAGTTGCACAAGAGGTCAATTCCTCACCAGTTCACAGGATCTTGCTTACATATTTTCTGCACCTCAAAGTCATTTTCATTTTGATACTAATTACTGACAAGCTAATACTTGATAGCCTATCAGTTATTAGCTAGTCTACCTAGCCAGGCTAGGTATAGTCTTCTCTATACAATCTCTCCCACACACTTGTCTCATCCTTCTTCCAACTATAAATATAAACTCAATTCTCCTTCCCACACCCCCAACCGATGACTCTGAAGTGGCATGAACAGGGAAAAAAAACCAAGTAACTTATATACTGAACTCACTTCAGAGAAATGACAGCAAACAGACAAGGTATGTGGAGCTTGACAAAGCAAGGGGAAGTTAAGACCCAACCACAGTTGCTCCTATTCCACCAGAACTTCAATCAGTGGTTCACTTTAAGGTTGTAGAGACATAATGCAGACAAAGCAAGAGAACAGAAAATATCAGGTGTAAAAATCATTGTGGAATTATCAGTATCTTGACAGTATGAGATGGATATTTCAATAGGAAGAAGCTACAAGTTGCTTTAGCATCACTGATTCAAATGTAGTAAACGCTATGAAAAATTCCAGATTGAATGAACATGGGGCAGGAGAGCAGGAAGGTTAGGGTAGTTCTCATTTCTCTTTTGGAGGTAGCAGTTGGATTCTGATAAAGTAACAACTCTTCCAGATGACCCCAAAGGTCGCTTTTGCCACAACTTTGTAGACTAAAGTTACCTACCTTGTGATTTAAATATTGACCCTCTGCTCTTGGAAACAATCAAGAATCAGCTTGCTCAGAGTTGTAATTGGGTGCACAGGATTGAACCAGATGGCTTCCAGAGGTTCTTTCCAACCCTCAGCACCTAGATTTTGCTTTTTCCTTATCTTACAGTCCCTCTGTACACGAGGAACTGAGGGGAGCACACAGGCTTTGAGGGAAGTTATTCCAAACTAGAAAATATTAAGTGCCTTACATCATTTAGTAGATAATAGCACCTTTTCCTATTATCAAGAGCCAATGAAGATGCACTGGATAAGCTACAAACCCCTACATTAACATTTAAGTTTGGACAACAAATTCAAATCTGTCATCTTGATTTACCATGCACTGGAATACAAGTTCAGTGTAATGAGAACTATGATCAAAAACAGCCTGAAAACTAGATTCTTATGATTTCCAGTAAACTGGAAAATACACTTCAGTATGGAATGCTCTGACTACTAAGAAGGGGTCAAACCTACGTTTAGTTGAATCAGAACATGGGAGAGCATGGATGCCAGGATCCTCAGCAACAACTGTTTCTCTGTAGATTCACCTCTCACAACCCACCACTTGTTAATGTAAACACAGCCCTAGGAAGTTTTCCCACCCTGAAGATGGCTTTTGAGAAGGAATACATTCTCTACACCTACATACTATCAGTCTTGAACAGGGGATAAGCACTATAAATTGCTTTATTCATGTCTATATTTTAGTAGCTCAGCTTCTTCAGAGGTAGGCTCCCCTGTTAGCTAGAAAGTTATACAGCACGCATGACAGAAGTCACACCTCTGTACAGCTTCTGGACAGTTTTCTTGCATATGCATTTAGTAAGTTTCCATATTACAAAATGAAAGTGACAGATGGCAGAGAGGGATAAAAAAGTTCTCAGTTTTTAAACTTTGAAATGTACATGAATTTTAATATAAAATAGCTGAAGTTACCAAGTAACAAAATTTTTAGTGAAATATATACACACACCAGTATTAAAAAATTTCCATGATTCTATCAAACCTTTAAAGCAAAAGATGATCTAATTTCACCATTTGCAGTTACCAGCTTCCACCTTAAAGTCCCCTTGCAGACATTAAGACAGTACTTTCCTGGTAAAGCAACAACCAAAAATCACTCTATCTTTCAAAACTGATTACACTGAACACTCATCCTGATTATGCTTATATTTCAACAGTATTCTCCTATTGCAGTATTGATATATGTATCTAATACTCCTATCTCCCATTTCAGGCTACAGGTGGTTTGAAAAATAGTTTCAAAAGTAGTTCTCTTGATTATTTCCATCCATCTGTTTGCATAGAATTACCGAATTCCACACATCTTCATATATAAACAAATCTATTGTGTACTGTGCACAGAAGGAAAAGAGAAGAGCTCTTCAACTAAACACAGGCATATCTAACCACACTAACCAAATCACATCCTTAACTCATTTAATCTATTATTCCCTATTAAACAACACATTTCAAATAGTGAACTAATTATAGGATGATATAGCACATAGGCCACTTATCAGTTGTGATTTTACATTTGTGTCCTTCAGAAGAACACTGCCTAACAGATGTAAGTAGTTAAAATTAAACTATTCCTCTAGTTTCTATTTAACATAAGGAATAAAAGATTTCTCGTAATCATTTTCAGATTTGTTCTGAATACTTAAGCAGTACTTATCTATCAACAAGCACTGTGGTACAGTCAATTAGTTATCAACTCCAGGAACAGCAGTGGAAGGCACTTGTGGACTGAGAAATTTAAGAACTATGCCTTAAACTTAACATTTTGACTAGCCAATTCCTTCAAAATAAGTCCAGAATGCACTAAGAAATACTTACGTACACCACTTAAGCCCAAATATAATGGTTTCTACAACTTGTGCATAAATGTGTCCATCATTTAAAACACTGACCTAGTGAAAAGTCTTTTTACTGATTATTGATTCCACATACAATTACCTGAAGTGGTATATGCAAGGAATATCTATATCCAACTTAACTCAGTTTACCCTCTGCCTCAGAACATACCATAATGCTTATAAAAACACCACTACATGCATGCACTTATGACCACACAGAAGTACAGCAAGCCACACTATTTTCAGTCATACTGGAAACATACCATATATGGCACAAAGCAGTATGAACCACAAAACAAGTAACATACTAAAACAGCAACCATCTACCACAGACCTTGATTTGTTAAATAAAGCTTGCTAATTTTGCCTAATGAATCATTTGTTGTCCACAGTCTATCAGTATCTTCCAACGGACAGTTAAAGCATACTTAAGATGCATATACTAGGTTCTCTACATATTGCTTCTATGATAAACACTGTATTTCTCATAGATATTTAGTCTTTAGTTAAATAAAACTTATACATCTTTATAAAAACTTGTGCTTTCACAGAACAAAGATTTACAGCAAAAGTGAGAAACTATGTAGTTTTATATTACATAGAAACTCCTCCTTGAGAGCTTCATTTTATATTTTTTCTAAATACTTATCCAAAATCCTTTTATCCCCAAATGCGCAGTACTTTGCCTAAGGTAATTTTTAAGATTAAGATTTTAAAATATTAGCCCACAAGTGAAAGGATACTCATAGAAGTATAGAAAACATTTGTTCAGAGCATTTAGTTCATTCATATTACAAGTGTATATGCTTAAAACATACTTCTGTTAATTAAAATCCCCCCCCAAAATTCATTGTTTTCTACCAACTTGGGTATTGAAGTCATTAATAACTTTTACTGTGATGCAAATAAAACATCCTATCATTTTGCAGATGCATTTGAAGACAACTGTCACACGTGAACAGGAATAGATTCTTTTGCCTTTCTCCTACTATAAATATTCATGAAAAAATAATCCTTTCAGTAAGTTTCCAAAACTCTTGACAATTTTATGCCAAATCTTTTTGTTTTGAAATCAAGTAGCATTAAAATGCTTTTTCAGAGGGCCACTCACATACATGTATTTGCTCTGGACACAAGCTAATAACAAGATGTCATTGAATTTCATTAATTTACCAGCTTTGGTACCTGCTGTCTCAGATCTCTGCAATGTTCTCTAGAGATTTAAGTGATGTAGAACTATGGGGAACAGAAGTATAGTATAAATAAAATACACTTAGAAGTTTATGCTGTTTGTCAAACTCATCTGCAACTGATTTTTCTGAACCGCAGTTCTAAAAAGTTATCTTACCCAATGCTGATACATTGATGGATGCGACAGAAAGTCTCAAATATAAAGAGACGGGCATTCTCAATGAAGTCTTCAAGGCATGCCACTAAGAAAAAATCATTCACAAGCACCTGCAAGTGTAAGGAGAAAGGCAACACTTAGAACAAACATGGAAAGAGCAGGTATGTACATGTATATTGCTTCAATACACATGATCAGGGAACAGTCCATTTAAGAACAGTTCTTGGCATATTCCAAGATGTGGACAGAAACCTACAGATTTAACAGAAAATTTTATAGTTCTGTAGTCTGCTAAATTGAGGTCATACAATGTAACTGGGGTTGGACTCAAAAAAGAGAAAAGTCTACAGTTCTTGTAAGTCTACTGAAGACCTCCCTTAGTAATGCATAAAATTTAAGTACTGCCCTCATAATCTAAGCATATTCTCATACTCTCATTGGGCACTTTTATCAGCATTCTCAGCATACAAAACAGCTTACTTAGTACTGCAAATGCACCTATTAAGTTTAGATTACAGGGCCTTTGGCCCTTTGCAGTGAATAGAACAAACCTGATTTACCCCATTAGGTGACCAATACCAATGAAAAGAGCTAAAACAAAAGCTGTAAGAATTGGTAACAGCTTTCAGCTATAAGTATTAACCTTTACACTAGTCAACCCAAGCATAACCCAACCCAAGATAACTATGTTCATTCATTCCAAGAAATGCACTCAAATATCTTTGGTTATTTCATATTGTTTTTCAACATCACAATTCAAAGGTGCAACATCTTTCAGAACAAGAAGTAGATACAAGCTTTTCTTCAAACACTTCTCAAACAAATAGGAAAGCTGAAACTCAGATAAACAATCACTTATTCCCTTTTTGTTCTAAAAACTGATTAAATACAACTTTAAAGGCATACCCTGAACAGTAAGTCTTGTTTAAGTGTTACAAAATGAGTTGATCAAAATGCATGATTTAATGCTTATCAGGAGACACAGGCAATGAAATCAAGTACCACTTCAAACAAATTAGCTGACCATTGCTGATTTTAGAGATCATACTTAAATGAAGAAAGTGTTGCAAAGCTTACTGTTTCACACTCTCTCAGCTTCTTCTGTGCACCATCAAAATCAAAATTAACATACAGGCATTCCACAAATTCTGTGATGGGGTCCCTGTACGTGTAGGACTCCTGTCAAAAATAAGTAAAAATCAGGCAATATAGGAAGCCAAGGCCACAAGATCACTTGATCACTGTATCACATGTAACAAAATTTAATACTTGAAAAAAGTCTATACAGTCTCATAAGAGCCATAAACGCCTATTTTTAATAATCTCATTAAATAATCAGGAGTGCAGTTTCTCTTTCAGCATTTAGCAGGTTAGAAGTACTGTTACTGAACAGAACTGATTTTGTGTCAAACATGCTATTTTCTTGAAGTGTTAGAACATTCTTCCTCAATTTGGATTAGTTTTTGCAATTGGAATAGTCACTTTCAATTGTATCAGCACTCAATATACACAAATAAGTCATGGTTAATACAAAATGCTACCTCTTATACAAAATACTTAACTTTATTTTGACATTACAGAAAAAACTCTTAAGAGGCAAGAATAGATTTATACACATCTGTGTAAATTAATTTGGTATATTCCTAAATGTACATTTTAAGGCAGCTTAATTCAATAGCTGTCATTATCAGCTTCAGTATCCAAAGAGGATGAGCAGATAAAGTAATTACTAAGGCAGCTCTTTTTGTCAAAGATTTGAGTCTGATTTCCTTGGAATCTCATTTATGTTTAACATTCAGTTTTATGGGTCATTTTACAGATCAAAATTGCACTTGTTAACCAAGAAATTAACACTCATTATGTGAAAGTCTTGGATAACATTTCCAGTGTAATAGAGATGAACATACAACTGCTTAACTATTAGTTCAATACTTGCACAGAACATTAGTGTCTTAGTGTTTAGAGAATGGACTGACTTGCCTCTTACCAAGAGTCTACCATGCAACACTGCAATTGCCTTTTATCATGTCTGAAACACTTTCAAATATATAAATACATATCCTCTACCATTCAACAATGATACAATGAACCATACAGAGAAGAGTAAGAAAAATCTTTTAATGGGCATTTCAAAACCAACAGAATTGTTACTTTCAAAAGGAATATGCTACTGATCCTTTCTTCTCATATTGAATGGGAAAGATAAAATTAAAACAAGAAACACTGTAGAAATGTTAATTTTCTTCAAATACTAGAGATGTGTATTACAATTCAATCCTAAAGTAAAGATTTTCCTCAAGACACGTTTTGACACTTGAACTTCTTTACAGTTGCTTATGCTACTTCTGCTGTAAAGATTAACACTTAGAAGGATTAAGATGCTTAAAATTTAAATTTTGAATTGATTGCACTTAACAGTGAGTTGTATCATTGCTTAAAGTGGACACAAATGCTAGCCTCTAATAAATGCACTATCACATATATACCAGTTTTATTCACCATGTATGCTATTATTACTTCGTGTTTGAAGGCTGATGGCTTTTATAACAAGTTGCATACCAATTTCAGCAAAGAATCTTTGTGATCAACTGCTTAACTGCTATTATCAAGCACCTTTATTCTTTTCTAACTCCTATCAATGGCTACATCCTCTCTAACTGTGATAAAACATTTAAGCAACACATATGAATTTGAACATAAAACAGGGTACACTGTTCAGTTGTCCTGAAACGCAAGCAAGATTTTACTTGTACAACAATTCCTTGTAGGGATAGCTGAAAAAGAATCAGATCGAGAACAATTCCAAGGATCTTGCTGAAATTTTCTGCATTGATCATACAGGGGGGGGAAAAAGCAAAACTGACAGCACATTGTGCTTCATTCATTATTTTGCCCTTCCAGTAAACAATATACATTTTACTTCACAATGAACAAAAAATTCAGTGACAGAGTTAGGACTGAAATATGTAAGAAGTCCCAGAACAGGCACGTTAAAGTTATAGTCCCAGTATAAAAATATGAACAGGAAAAAGCAGATTTCAGTCCTTACCTGTTGAATAACCTTGACTAGATCTTTCAGCACTTGTCTACGTTTTCGAACATCCTTATTTGTTATGACTGCAGTAGTGAGGTATCTGAGGATATGTGGGCACATTGTCTGAATTGCATTGAGATACCTGAAAAGTCCAGACAGAGCTCAGGAAATCCACTTTTGCATCAAAACAATACTTACAATAGCTCATGTATATATGTGCAATACTATAGCACATTTATTCAAATACAGAACATTTGTATTTGGTAATTTATATTTGTTAACAATGATGACCTCTGGTAAGGAAAGAGAAGAGGCAGCAGTGCAGTAGTAGAGAAGGGAGTTTGCACTGCAAAAAGAACAGTCCATGTAATACTGATAATTTCTGGTGTAAAAGCTGTTCCAGATGTCATATAGCTCTACATCTCAATTCACATTTTTATTCTTCTCAGATTTTCCTCAAATTCTTCTCAAACAGATCTTGTAAAGTCAAACCAGATTTTACAAGAACCTTCCCCACCACCCTGAAAGATGTTGTAGGAATCAATACATAAAGTTATTCCACACCCTTCAACATGGGGGAAAAAAAGGCCAGTTCTTCCTGTTTTACCATCTGCCTCCTTGAAGGGGAATTATAGCCACAAAGAAAAACAAATTATAAACAAAAACCCAGAAAATGAAGTGCTAGTATCATTGGAACTCCTGAAACAGTGGATCAAAAACACTGAATGAGCTTGTGTATTTATTTTTTCACTAACCCCCAAAAATACAGCACAAAACAACTTACTGTGGTTGATAGAGAAAGAGATCAATGATATTGTCTCTCCCTTTAGGATGATTAAAAAACACAAACAGAGACCAGTGGATGAGCCATGTTCTTTGTTGAAGCGACTGCAGCGGAGAGCTTACTGACTACAAGGAAACAACACTAGGTTAAACCAAAGTAACAAAAGACAGTTCACATGAATACCAATACATGGAAAAGTATAACTAATTTTCCATTGACTCCTCTTAGTTATCACTTTAAGGCAGAATTTAACCTCCAGCTTTTTAACTTATCTGGAAAGTACAGATGAGCTGAAAGCTATGACCAAGGTAACATTTTTTCCAGCATTATATTTCAAATTGTTTGCCAAAACTCATTCTGTTACCACAGGAGCATAGCCGTTAGTTCTCAGAAGACCACCATACTAACAAAGTAATTACTTCCCTTTTTAATCCTGAATTTCAGCTCTTGTGTCTTCACATATGATCTGATGAACTTGCTTCTCTAGCTTTTCAGTTTCTTTTAAGCATCACAAATATTTTTGTGATACTCTCAGACAGTGATGAAATGCCACAAACATTTCCAATGAAAAAATGCAAACCTAACTTCACAGAATCTCTAGGTTCGAAGAGACCTCAAGCTCATCGAGTCCAACCTCTCACCTAACACTAACAAGTCCTCCACTAAACAACTTTCTTCATTTAAACCAACCGATACAGCAGAAATAGGGATTCAGTTCTATGCTTACCTGGATTTGCTCCAAATTTAACAGCACTTCAAAGAGGTTGCGAAGCAACATATTGAAAAACAATGGATATAGCAAGTAATAATCACTCACAGGATCAGGACAACTATTATGATTCAACCCCCTACTAAAAGACATGGAGTCTCATGACTAAACCAGATGTAATAGTCTATTATAAGCATATAGGTTCATAGAGATTAGAAAATTTGACAAGAAAAATTGTTAACATTTGTTATCTGCCATGTAAAATAAAGAACAATTGGGGAAAGAGGGGAGCAAAGTATTTCAAATACAGACACTAAAGTTCTACAGATATTTAAGACTAAGACTGAGAGGTCCTTAATCACTTCAGCTGCTTTGAATTAATACTGCATCCCCATTCTTTCCCTTCATGTTCCTGGTAGTCATCTGAACTCACATGGTAAGGAAACTGAATTGACTGAAACTGGTTTCCACTAACAAGCCTTACATTTTCTGTTAAAAATATTTTCATGCAAAAAGAATATAGTTTAGATACATGCATTTAATTCTTTACAGAAAAGTACAGCTATCTGAAATTTAAGTAGCAAGCAGTTTCTCATATAGAAACCTTGCTTTCAAACTCATCCTTGAGCCAGGTTTTTTTTGTGGTTGTTTTGGAAATACCTTAAAAGTTCTCAGCTTCATTTCTAAGCCTAAAGAAAAAGCAAAACATTTGAAAAAGACTGGATAACTCTTCAACATTTCTTGAGCATCCTTCTACTTTCCTGCTACCACTTAGGAAATGCATTTAATCATGCTTTTGCTAAGGATGTGCTCTTAAGTAGTAATTCATAGCAGAACTTGAATACTAACAACTAACTTCTCACCTTACTAACATGACCAAGATTTCACTTACATTATTATCTATTGTCTCCTTCAGTCTTGTGAGATCTTCCATGGCTGCATCCCAATTCTGCATCAGAATTTCAGATGCAAGTTTCCCCCACAGAGAACTCAGAGCATTTCTGTCTGTAGCTGGAACCTAATTCAACAACAGCAATAAGTCATCTTATTCTTAAACAGAAGATTTTAATTTCTAAAGATATTAAAAGAAAATTTCTTCTATTTTTAACTTACAGGATGTCAAACTAAATCCTATCTTTCTAAGTTACATGTACATACACGTTAAATACTAAAAGCAATTTAGGTACAGAAGGTGAAAGAGCAGTAAAACTTCTAAAGTAGAAACTAGAAAATCCTGTAAGACAAAGCTCCCAGCTGCTGCAGTTTTAACTTACAAAAGAAAAAATAACTATAACTATATGCCTGAGATGACACTAGTTCCAAATCTATACTATGTAAGAATGCTTCTGACCTATTAGAACAAATGCCTCTTTCAAAGCAGGTGCCCAAAACAATTTGGGACAGCAGATAACCATATCACCAAATCTAAGACTCAAGTTTTCTGCTAATGCTGTAGAGGAAACAGACTTCTTACATAAGTGTTCAGTAAAACTACAGCTTTGCAGTAGTGAGTGTTTCCTACAAGGATAGTTCTAAGGTCAAGCCATCTTAATTTGATAAAAGAATGTGTTACACTAGGTCATTCAGTGTCAAGTCCTACTCCCAAATTAGTTATAGTTTTCATCAATTTGGTTCATCACACAAACCTTAAATAAAAAATAAGATCTTCTCCTGGAGTTAGTAACAAACCCTACACCAAGCTATTACCAACACAAAAGCAATACTTCATGTTTTTAAATTCATTAACCTAAGAATATAATGTTAAGCCCAGAGTTAAAGTGCAATTAAGGACAGCTGCCCACAAACCTATGCAAGTTAGGAGTTTCCTCTCTCAGAGCATTAAATTCTGAATACTGAAGAGTCATACAGAAGAATTCCACTTTATCAACATTTGACTATGAAATCAACTCATTCTTACTCTCAACCCTATTCTCATTAGGGATTCATTTCATAAATTTGCTTTTTGAATTATAGCAGTAATTTTTGTAGTTGACTAGTTAATCTAGCAGAAAGTTTAGGGTCTTTCTAGATGGGACTAGAAAGTAGATATTCACTGAACAACAGTAAGTTGACTGTATTGAGAGTCTCACAAGACACTCTCTCAAAATTCATTCCTACACTTCACAAATGAGATGAGTTACAATAACATGAGAAGAGTTGCTTAAGGAGCAATAGATCTCATTCTATAAATCTCATTTACTGCTTACATTTCCTGGGTACATGACTTAGTCTTAAAGCTGTCATAAAATTCACAAAAAGACAGATTGAGTCCAAATAAGAAGTTAGTTCACCATTACCAGTGATTACCTTCAACCTACCTGTAAGCTTTTTACCCATGCACAAAAGCAACTATTTTTCTGTTTTTAAGTTTTTCTCTAGGATTCAGTTACAGTGGGGAAACATATGAAACAAGAAATACTGCAAAATTTAATCTTATCACAAGACCCACAAATGTAAAGAACAAATTTGAAGAAGTTTCACATGAAACCAATTGCTGGACAACAGTCATTAAGAATATTAATAATGAGTCTGATAAGTCTTTTCAGTTTTTCCTTGGTGCACAGTAACTGTCTCAAAGCAGCTCATATTGTATTTTAACAATTAATACAGACAATAGAGGACTAAACATTTCACTAAAAAACACAACCAAAACTTACCAGAACCCTAAAGAAGTATAGATATTCTGCAGCTCCAGAGTAATTGCCACATTCATACTGGAATTTTGCATACCTGTAGAGTGTATCTAGGTACTCCTGCCTAAACTGTAAAGAAAAAAAGTTTTCACTAGTAAAACAAAATGTTATTAGAAGTCCATTTCAATAGTAACCCTTAACAGCCCTTCTCAAAAAGTTGAGTAACTTTTCCAAAGTTATTTGAAAGATGTTGTAGACTCTATAGACAATGCAAAAACTACGCAACTTACATCACTGAATTAGTGACTGAAGTAATACTCTAGAAAAAACATTTTGCATTGCAAAGTAAAGCACAACTTAGTTACAAGGACATTGCTAATATTAAGCTCCAGCTTTATTTTTTTTTGGTATTATTGTATGAGCTCAAAGGCATTCAAATAAAATGTTTCAGCACTAGGAGTTCCATCCGTAAGCTACAGTTAAGTGAGCCAGGCCAGAACACTGGTTCAGAGTTGTTGGCTGTGGGAGAGGTGGAATGGAAATGTTTAGACCCGAGTTCCAACAGATAGAGCAATTAAAACTTACACCATGTTTCTCAGCTAAGTAGTCAAACAGCATTCGACCATCCCTATAATGAAAAGATAAAAACCACTGTTTTTACAAAACAAACTGATTGTCACCATGCAACACACTACAGAACACAATCTTTAGCTGTTAAAAGTACCCAAACAGTACATGAATTTAGAATACTTCTCCAGTTGTTGTGCAATAGTAACTACAGAAACAGCAAGCCAATTATTTCCTAAGTAAAATTAATGTAATTTAAATAATGATTGCCACCTGCAACAACAGATACACTCAAGAAAAGGTGGGAAAATGTTTTAAATTTGACAGCATCCCCAGTGTTCAATATGAAAATTGAATTCTAACAGAATTCTCACTTTTTCCAATTCCACAGCAATTATTCTAGTCAAGTACAAATTTAATAGAAGATGAGAAAAAATTGCAATGACTCAAACCACTGGAAACAAAACTTATCACACTCAACACTGGGACACAGTGGTTAGCAAGGACACCCTTATGACAGAAGTACCTGAAAAGTACACAACTAGAATCAATAATCACACTTGGTAGGTTGTGTTTAATTTACATATGAACACATTAATGAAGCTTTTTGGATTCAACATACATAATAGAAGATCAACCACCATTATCATGATCAAAGATAAGTTCAAGCCTCCAGGAGGCAGACACAGGATGACCAACCACCAGTGTCACACAACTGCCCATAAAATTTTATACACCTGTGGTATTTTAAACAACTGTTGATTTTGTGAATGATTTTTTTATCCAGTATTTGCAATAAATTAGAAAACATTACTGAAAATAGTCTCAATTTGAGACTTTGACCATATGAACCACCTTTCTACAATACTGAAAGAACATCACTTTTTTTCTATTCTAATGCCTACTGTACCCTCTGAGAATTCAGATTTCTTTTAATAATGAGGGATGGACACAAGGACTCAAATGTAGTTCTCCAGAAAAATCCCTTCCTGTTTGATCAACTCTGTTCAACTGCATCCTATTTCACAAAACCTGCATGCTAGCTGTTCTTCCTGAGATTGACTACATTTTTGCTATTTGCTAATTCAAAGAGAACAATGGCAAACAAGTTGAATTTCATATATTACATAAGTAAATCCATATGTAAATCCACTTCCATACTCTAACATACCCAAGATTTCAATGCAGAAAAGAGCACCAAGGTATAAGTTACTCTGTGGACAAAGATATAATGAAAATGCACACAGGAGGCAACTTCCTCAATCATTCTGAAATCAACTGACCACAAAGCTGTAAGACTGTAACTAGAACTTAGGGTATCTGAGTCAAGTTCATACAGGGAAATGGCACACTGTCAAGGCAGGGAAGAATGTTCTTCAGTACCTCAGTAATACCTGAGGTACTGAGAGTCTCATGTGTTTCTTCCACTGGAAGATACTGCAAGGTGGAGGCATACTATTTCTCTATACTTTTTAAAACTTTAAAGGCCTTTCTCCAACAACTACATGGGGAAAAAAAACTAGATATTTTGGCTTACTCTTGAAAGAGCTGCCAGTTGCAAAGTCTTTCACACATCTTCCACTATTTCCCAGACTTAGACATTCTAAACGGCATTGCTATGGTTCAAAAGCTGTGATCTAGAGCCCTGATGATACATAGCTGAGTTTGATACAGGTTACAAGTCACCAGCAGAAATTCATAGAAGCCAAGGAAGCAAAAATTCTTATCTACTTATCTGAAGACCACTACTCAGTTCTAGACTGATTTACACCTTTCAGGCTGATTCATCCCATTACTGTAGGATCCCAACAATCCCAATCACGACTCCCATTGAGCCAATAACCAAAACCACTATTTCCGAGTGGCAAAGCTTTCAGAAATTTCAAAAATAAAGGAAAGCAGTTAATTACAATTGGGCTTTTTACATTCAAAGCTGTATTTCCAAGTGCTCTTAAATGGCTCCCTTCTTCCCATAACCACTCACGCAAACAATTCCTTCTCTTATCAGAATGGACTTATATGCATATTCATGCAGAAATCAGATATAAAGGTACTTTACTTACCCTGACAGTGCTTTTTACAGCAGAAGCTTAAGCACTTTCTGAACAGTAAATACAAGCTTTTTCTGAACTGCTGGAAAGCTAACTAGTTTCAGTATTCCTATTACATACATAGTGGTACACTATTTGAAATCTTAAAGCAATAAAGGCTGAATAAGGGATCTAATTAATCTTCTACCAAAAGAGAGACTTTCACAATTGTAATAACAATATTGCTAATGTAAAGACAACAAGCAATAACTTCAACTAAGTGTTTACCCACCCCTCTCTGTTGAAGGGAGGCAGTTACTTCCTCAACTACTACAGCTGAATCCTTTAACTCAGGCTTAATCATAAGAAAACTGTCTAAACACTGTATCTAAGATGCAACAGACTCATTCTACTTTAATTACTTCAATTCAAGCAAAAAGTAATTGGACACATCTTCAAAAAGACAATTGCTAGCACTACCTCATATCAACAATTTGGTCAGTCCATTGTGGGAAGCAGAGGGTGAAAGGACATTGTATGCCTGAAAGAAAGAATTGCTATGAGGCTGAAAGGATGTTTATCCACCAGGCCTCCCAGAATATGACAGACAACATTCCCTAATCCTCTGCAAAAGATACAGGGAGAGAAGGCAGACATCTACAAAAGAGGAATCCAAAAGTTGTTTCAACTCCTATTTCCCATCCCCCAAAACATAATGTACTGAATAACAGGAATCACTTGTCTGCAGCTGAGCACTAAAGACAGAAATACCTTGTGTACAACAGGTAAAATCACTTAAAAGAATAGATTGGGTATACCAATTGTAGTAAACTGTCCACACAACTTAAATACTGGTTAGAAACACAAATGCCTTTCTTGCAGTTGCTACAGACAGCCATCATCAATGCTTAAGAGGTACCAGCAAGCCTTTGAGAAAGTTATGTTAAAAATTACCTAGTGGACTGCATTTGCCTCGTAGTCTCTGGATCCTCAAACATCTTGACAATAGGTTCAGTTTCAGCCTGAAGTTGTTTCAGCTGTGCAACAACAGTTGTTCTCTTCTCACGCAGAGCTAAACACAAGCAAATCCATGTAATGCTTTATTTTTTTTTTTTTGCAGAAATCAAGCTGTAATTACATGGTGCCAACAGCACATGTAAACATGTTCTTCCAATCCCTACCTAGCTTGTCCTCTCAGTCACTTCTACACAAGAGGAAAGGTACCAAACAAGAAATAGAGGCTTTTTATTAAGTTAATGTCTCAAACCACCTGAGGAGCAGCTAGCTCAAGCCAAGGCTGTATTAACCAAGGTATCTCCAAGCTTCCACTGTGGAAGAAAAACTTTTAAGTAACTTCACATATTCCAATTGAACTTTGAAAAAAGTAAACAATGCTATTATAGCAGTTAAATTAATTTTCCTCTGACCAGGTTCTAGAAGCATACTTTTAGCACTAAATATGCTATTTAGCTGAAAGTTAGAGACTTTAAAGCGGTTTGACCTGCAAGACTGCCATCTGAAACATTATGCATGATTATTCAGAATATTAACTCTTTATTAAAAAAACATTAAGAAACAGAAAGGCTTCAGGATGATGGTTTTACAGACCCAAGCTTTTCCACCCAGTGCTACCATGTGCAACAAAACCAACACAAAGTGCAGCCCTTGTGTTTTAAGAAAAAAGCTACAGAAAATAATAGCATTTTAAGACTAGGAATATGAACAAAAAAATTATGGGATCAGAGAACCCAAGAACAAATACCAGGAGAGAACAGAATCTAGAAAAACCATGACCAAGGACCACGCACCAGGGCATTGAACAACACTACAGTGAGTTCGTTAGACTTGTGTTCATGATTTCTTTGGCAAAGGACCTCCTAAGGGGAAAACACCATAATAGTGACACAACCAAGGTCTATGAACAACTTGCCTGACAGGAAATACTCCAATAAGGAGCAACTATCTCCAACTTCAGATGAATCTTGAAGTTACAGAAGGGGAGACAGATGTCAGAAACAACTATTGTTAACTTACTAGGAGTACAGATTTTTTTTTCCTGTAACATCTTCTGTCTATGGAATTGATCACAGAAGACAAGAAACAGAACTATAAACAGTGCACAGACATTTCTAAATATAAGTTTAAGTAACAGTTACACTTTTATTAAGGCCTTACTGGTTTAAGTTATCAAAGTTAATATATAATTTAATGAAACCAGCAATTTTGCAAGCAAAAAGACCCTGCCTGTACATACATTTTGGTAGTGTTGCTTCATGAAGAAGAGACATCTGCATGTGTCATGAAAGCCATAAAAGAAATCTGAACTCTTAAGTGAAAGTACTACTTATGCTAGTTTCATATTGTTGAATGAAAGCCAGAGATCAAACAATAAGTCATATTAAAAGAGTTTCATACCTCCAAAATGATTATTTAAAAACTAGTAGTTTTAAAAGTATGCAATACAAAATTATAAGGGTGGAAGCTGCTGGACTTTATGAAAGCAGACCTCTCCCAGTGGCCAAGTTAATTCAACTTACACACAGCTAAGAGCTTTTAAAATTTATGCAGTTTGGCAACCTAATTAAATAACTGGCTGTAATCAGATTTAAAACAAACTAGTTATTTTGTTAACATGTACAAGGATTGCTACTTCTTGTGCTGTCACTTTACTATTCTTTTATTACTGATACTGTAATATGCTTCAGTAGTTTAGAAACTCTGGAAAAAGAGGAAAAACATGTTCAGCTCTAAGATATTTTTTTTTTTACAGCCCTGAAACTAACTCTTGCAACCTACAGCACCAAAAGTAACTTCACAGTAAAGCTATCAATACAACTGTTTTAATGAGTAAAGTGAAAGCTCCGGGGGTCTCATGACTGGAATTATCAGTCCCATGCATCATTGCATATGCACCTGTACTCAGTATCTGATGATGGAACATGTTTTGACAAAAAGTTAAATTCAACATCCACAACTCAGTTCTTCTGCCCATATGCAGAAGTGTAATAACTGGATCTTGCACCTGATTAAGGAGTACATGAGTCTCTCCTAAGCTGCACAGGAGAAACAAACTGCAGTCCCACTACAGTTTAGGAAAAGGTAATTAATTCCATAGAATTAAATAAGATATGGGAATAGGGAGAAAGCAAATATTCAAAGATTAATGTCAACAAGGAAAAAAACACAACCAAAGAAACAGCAAAAGGAAAAAAGCCACAAAGGATAGAAATTACAGGAAGTATGATCACCTACTTTTTCCTCCCCCTCTCAAGACATTATGCAGGAAGATAGAAGTTGAAGAATAAGAAAGCTTCCAAAAACATGAAGACAATGAGACTAAATTTCAGTTACATATTCACAGTATTAATCATCATTGATTTTCATATATCTCTAATGATTTCATTTGGAGTTACTCCTTCTAAAGAAGCAGCAATTTATCCATTGACACAATTGGTCAAAACATGTAGTTCCAAAAATGACTACCCCCTCAGGATCTGACAATCAACTACTGATCAATAGAATTACTTATAAGGAAGATCTAGCCTTAAATATAAGGGATGTTTTAAAGAAAAAGTTACACTAGCCCCAAATCATTTTGCAATAGTATCTAATTTGACAGATGAAAAATAGATAACACTTTAAGGCTATACCACTGAAGTGTTTGGATTAACCAAATCAGCACTGAAATATGTGCCACATTGAAAGACTAGGTTCCTGATTGTCCCAGTGTCCCAGGATTAGGTACTCATTTCAGTATTGCATATCATTTCTTTAAGACCAAAACTGAACAGCTTTGTAGTTTGATTGCAATATGCAAATTACTAACTGCTAATTATTATTTCAGATAGGTTTCAAAGCAATACATAAAATTTGTTTCAAAACTTTGTGTTAACTGAGCAGCTTACCATGTGGAATTTCATCAGAATACAGGTTTTTGTACACATCCATAGCAAAATCCACCATGTTGGTATCACTGAGGAGATCCAGCTTTCCTTGAAGGAGTTCTTTTTCATTGTATATCTGAAACAGTAATCAGATTTCTCTGAATATCCCTAAATAGTTTCCAATAAATATTACACAGTTAACTTTACGGTAAGGTTCAGTTTATGAATTTTATCCACTTAAGTTACTTCACACATCAAGACCCACACCTTTACATTGTATCACAGCTCTGTCACTTAGTGTAGATACCATACAGCCTGCCTATTTCCAGTCCTAGCAAGATAGTTCCAATTCCCTACTATCCATGAACACTTGAACTTAAGAATAGTCACAGGACAAGTAACATTTTTAGATGATTATTTCTAATGAAGGTAAGTTAGTTACTTAGTAAGCCAAAGTAAGCAACACTTCATGTGGTGAAAGGGGGTATGGTATAAAACAGGAAATTTGGCAAAGATTTAAAAAGTTTTGAACCCAGAATTTAGAGATGCATCACAGACAGGAAGCTCAGTGAATGATTTCCACAAAATAGCATTCTGAACCATGCAGACATATCAAATACTTTAAAGTGGATCTCTGAAGAGACACTCAAGATTAGACTTCACATGCAATTGTAACACAGCTTAATCTAAGACACTATTAAGTCTACAGCATAAAAAGTACATTTAGTTGAGCTTCTGTAATTAGTTCACTGTCTTTAAGCTTGTTTGATTATTTCTTAAAGGTCCTAATAATTTAGCTTTCAGTTGCAAACTGCTGTTAGATCATCAAGATGCAGGTGGGGGGTAAACTAGCACATCTCAAAAATATGCCTGCATGAAGAGCACATTACAGTTAACCACACCACATACAGACCTTACACATATAAAACCTTCAGAAGCTGAATTTAGCTCTAAACACTATGCTATTCAAGATAATACACTGCCAGAAGTAACCATTTAATTATCTGGAGCTGGTTTACAAACACCAAAATACAACTAATGCACTCATGATGAGTGACACCAAACAAAATCCACATAGTAGATACAAAAGTTCGTTACAATGTATGTTTGTTACAATGAAAGTTATTGCAATGTACACACGCTTCACTGTTTTGTTTCTGACAACTTAAAAATTCAAAGTTTATGAAACCTGGCATGTTTTGCTCAGGTTTTTAAAGAGACCAACTGAGTACCTTGGGTAACTGATTGACAAGAGCTGAGCCTCGAGCACTTCTGACATCACTGGTCTTCCCCCACTGACCTAGTTTTACATAAATACAACAAACCAGCGGGGATTTGGAGCACGCAGGACCTGCCCCTGCCCTACACGGCTCGGAAGGCCAGCTGCGTGCTTACACCGCCCCCCCAAAGGGTGACAGTCCGGGGCCGGCAGGTCGAGCCGCGGCAGCGCGGGCCGTTTCCTCCCCAAAACAGCGAAGCCGAGGAAGCCCCGAGCAGCCCCCCCTGCCCCTTCCACCCGCCTCCCCCCGGCCAGCCCCTGCCCGCCGCTCCCCGCATGGCGCCGCGCACCCCCCCCCCCCCCCGCACCGGGAGCGGGCCCCGGGCCGCCCGACCGAGGCGCCGGCAGCCCCCCGGTGCCGACCCCGAACCCTCCCCGCCGCAGCGGGCACTCACCTCCTTGACGGAGAGGAACTCGAGCAGAGGGAAGACAAGGTGGCGGTCCAAGAAGTGCGCGATGCGGGTGGTCAGGTCGTACTCCGCCATCTTGGTGCGGGAGGCGGGGAAGAGGAAGGGCCGCGGCTTTTATCGGCCTGAGCGCCTGCGCGGGGCCGACGCATGCGCAGATTCGCCCGCACGCTATGGCCGGGGCGCGTGCGCAGAGGGGGGGATGTGGTGCTTGAGTGTTGGGTGCTCATAGTCGTTAGGATTGGAAGAGACCTCCGAGAGCATCCAACCATCCCCTGACACCAGTGTCACCCAATACCCATGTCCCCAAACACCACGTCCAACCTCTCCTTGAACACCCCCAGGGACGGTGACTCCACCACCTCCCTGGGCAACCCATCCCAGTGCCTGACTGCTCCTTCTGACAGAAATGTCTCCTCATGTCCTACCTGAACCTCCCCTGGCACAACTTGAGGCTATTCCCTCTAGTCCTATCACTAGTTATCTGTGAGAAGAGGCCAACCCCCAGCTCCCCACACCTTCTTTTCAGGTAGTTGTAGAGAGCAATAAGGTCTCCTGAGTCTCCTCCAGATCAATCAGCCCCAGTTCCCTCAGCCACTCCTCATAGGACTTAAAAATTAAGAATTTTCTTCTGAAGTGTAGTTTCTTTTGAACTGTCTCTCACTCTAAACACATTGTATGACATGCCTCTCGTCATAACTTTTTATATTGAGAAAAATCCACGTGGATTTGTAACATATTTTTTAAAATGTCATAGCTGGAGAGACCATGTTTTATCGCTCCTGTTTTCTGCAATGTAGGCTTTATTGAAGCATCAGGTACAATGATAGTGAATTCTTCTTTTTACAGTAATAAAATAAAGAAATGCAGTTAAAGGAAAGAAACAAATGTAACGAATAAAGCACCTCTGTGGGGAATGTCATTGGAAAATAAATAAATAAATACATAAATAAACAATCAAATAAGTAAGGTCATATTTCCCAATGGCCAGAGATTCAAGCTGTTGAAGTTCTGCACTCAAATTGCCCAATAAATCGGACAGAGGGTATCTGAAGTATGACGCATAACTGTATCTTTGTGGCTAGGCCACTCACCTGAGTCAGTGATTGTAAATTCTATTGTTGTTTTTTTTGTTGTTGTTGTTGTTGTCGTTGTTGTTTGTTTGTTTTTGTTTTGTTTTGTTTTTGTTTTTTTCCCAACACTCAATTTTGAGAATTGATGTGATCTTATTCAGAGCAGGGGCTGTATTTTGAATTTGTTTATAAAGGTCTATGCATTGTGTTTTAAAAGGAAAACTTTTTTTTTTTTTTTTTTTTTTTTTCTGAAACAGGTTTTGGGACAATGCTGGAAAGATATTGTCCATCTAACACTATCTTGTCATGCTGGATGGATCTCATTAGCACTTTTCCTAGAGTCCACTATGAAGTTGGGGTGGACAGTACACATTTGGGATCCAAAATTCTTCATCTTCACTAGAATCTTTGGAACAGAATTTGGTATTCAGAGTGTCACTAGTGCCTTTCCAATATAGTGTAATGGATTTTTTGGTAGCCAAACAACCTCAAAAAGAATTTTTAACATTCACAAGACAAACTTCCTAGTTTGTTTTTAAGACATGAAAGTACTTTACTAAGTCATACCCAATTCAGCTATTAGGGATTGGGAAGATGGCTTTAAAAAACAAGATGAATATCTTGAGAAGATCATCTGATTTTCAGATCTTTCAAATTTTTTACTTTTGGTTGGTGACTTACATGAACCCCCATTTTTTAGTTTTCTGATTTTAAAAGAGGTTGGTGGAAGTATCACCCACCAGTAAGCAGCATACAATGTCTAATAGTAGTCTAATAGTCTACTAGTAGTCTAATAGGTCTTTCTCAAACTGAAAAGAATTGCCTTGTAACATCTTGAAGGATTATATTTTTGTTTGAATGCTCGAAATATGTCCCTAATTTCTTAGTTATGGTAGATTAATAATACATTTAATTTCAGCTGTGCGAAATGTTACAGCTTTTCCTTTTGTATAGAATTGCTTTTTGTTTTTCTTTAAAAACATCAGTCATGTTTTCCATGTATTGTCAGAAACAATCTGTGGCTGCTCTCTGGAGGTTGAGCAAAGAAAAGGACATCTAACTATTAAGATTGAACAAGAATGTGTTAATAGGATTCATTTTTAAAGCTCTGTCTCATTCTGAACTTGTGAACGAGCTGCATGAATTAACTTTTCTAAATTGTGCATAATAAATGTATGAAGTTGCTGCATGGGAACACTCCACTGATTTTTATCAGGACACAGTTGAGCTCATTCAAGCTCATTCTTCACATAAAGCATGACTCCAGTGTTTGTCACAAGGTACAAGACCTTTTCCTTCCTTGTGAAGAGGCACAAATCATTTGCTTAGGGAATCATGTAACTACAGATTATGTCTGTGGCGGCTACAGTTGCTGTTTATGTTGGAAAAGTGAGTTAATATAGTTGTATTACAGGCTAGTTTTACAGCTTGGTTTGTTTTAAAAGTCACAGAGAAATAAGAAATAAGGAGGTAGTACATTTAGTAAGTCATTCTTCGGACTGTTAGTGGTGTACTCCCTGTCTTGGTAGAGAGATATAAAGGCAGCACAATTAAGGTTACGACACTCTGGTTTTTAGAGGTCAGTCTTTGGAGCAGCTCAAAGATTACAATAGTAGAAGGTGTCCTGTAAGATAAGAGTGTTTATGCAGGATGAATGAAGTCAGTTCTTTACAGGATCCTGTTTTGACACTTTTATATAAATCTATGGTATGGGTAGTTTTGCGTATGGTAACACTCTTCCCAGTACATCAGCCATGGAAATGGCTTTTTATCTGCAAGACAAGCCTATATTTTTCATAGTAACTGTAGAAACCATTTCCTGTAAATGATATCTAGATGATATCACTGATGGCATGCATCAATGCTAGTGATGAAAGCTGTCCCCCTGTAATATTTTTCATGTGGTGATCATCAGGACCTGATCAAACTCTCTGATGGCTGTTCCTGCTTATGCGCCTAGTGAGTGATGGTTGGAGCATGCTTTGGGGCAAGTGCTGTGGGCTCATAGGTTGCTAAGTGTTGTTCGGGCCTATGCTCTAACGCAAACCAAAAGGGGCAGCCAGTGGTTAGGACGATGGGGAATAGGAAGGGTTGTGACACTGGTGGCAGTCTCCTGCTGTGAGAGCCTGCCCAGCCAGCAGAATCTGGTTTTTCAGGGAAAAGGCTGTTACAATAGCATCAGTTATGACAATAACAGAAAACAACAGCATTAGAACAATTAGGGGAAAATAGTGGCATGGCAGCTGAGGAAATAGGCTGCAGACCTGCCCGTGGAAAACAGGCCCTGGAGGTACGGATGAAAGGCCTGTAGCCATGCAGAAGCTTCTGCATTCAAGGCACTGTGCAGAACTGGCACCTTGTTTATCAACGATTGTCTGCCAGAAATAAGTACAGTAATGAATGAAAAGGTGTAAAGAGCAGGCTGAGGAGGGCATTTCAGCAGGCAGTTGGGACAATGCTGTGCAGGAGGAGCTGTTGGGACAACTGTTGTAAATCCACCAAGTGAAACACACTATGGTGAGGACTGTTGCTCTAAAAAAAGTCTGACTTCTTAAGACGTATCACCTAGTGAAATAACTAAATCCCCCTTGGTGAAAATTATTCTAAAATACACTTTCATGGCAAAGCAGTTTTAGCTAGTTTTAACTGTAGAACTGGAAATCTGGATTTGTTTTCAATTCTTCTACAAACACCTGACTGAGGAATACCATGAGGCATGGTAACAGCTAGGCAAGCTTTCATATTTGGTGTAGACCAGACTTGAAGTCAGAGTGCTTTGACCTAGTGGACCATTTCTCTTCTGGAAATACATCTCAATGTACTTAAGATACTTAATGTACCAGTGTGCTTAAAATCTCTGTTTTTCTTGATGAAATAAAAGCCATTTGGCTAGAAGTACCTAGATGAATATCTTAAGAAAATTAACCAGGGTGTATCTTGTTCAGGCTGTCTATTTTTATTCCCTAAATCTTAGTGAGCAATTTTTGTCTTAAAGATTCCAATTTTGTAATTGGTTGTCATTTAACTTATTGTTATCACAACAGTGAAATCCAACATTCTTTGAATTGCTAGAATTAAGTAATCATAGCAAAATATTTTTCCTCTTTTATTATCAAGAGGATATCGAACCTATTAACTTCATGCACATCTTTTGACAGCAGGGAAAGAGCATATTATTAAAATCTTATATAACTTGTCTATTGTACTGCTTTCCATAACTATTTAGTTTGTTAAAATGAAAATATTCCTGAAGTCAAGAATGTGACATAAGAATTCTCTATTGTCAACTATTTCTGAACAGATCATAATTCTGTGGAGTCATCCACATTCATGAAACAGAAGATGAATATGTTGACTTGCTATTGAAAGTATTTGGAAATAAAACAACTAAGGAAACACAAGAGACCAAAATAGAATACTGTGTAAAAATTTTGTAATTATTTGATATACTTTTTCCGGTGCAAGAATGTTAGTAAGGAAGATGACTGAAGATGCAGACCAAGACAGGAATGATAACTTACTCAGTGGAGTTACTCTGCGTTTATACTGGTGGAACTGGTACTGCAGGGTTTGTTCTCTTTGTAGGGAGGCTGCCTTAAAAAGCTGAGGGCAGCAATGCTCACCTAATTTGGCTTTACTTATGGGCGGTGGTAGGTTCTGTCCACAACTTTCAAGTAATGTTTTCTATATGTTTAAAGTATTTCTCTTATTTAAAAAAAAAAAAAATAAGTAAATGAATTATGGAACTCTGTTGTGCTGCAAAATTCACGTAGTAATGTGAATCAAGTGAATATTTGAATAGAAGCCAGTCAGTTCTAAGACATTTTCTCTCTGGGTTATAGCTGGACTTGAGTTTTTCTGAAACAGGCAGATGGAATGCTTATTCTGTTGGGTTTTCTTCTTCCACAAAGGTGATGAAGAACAGAGAAAGCAAGAGGATATTTATATGTATATTCCACTTGCAGGGAAAAATGTTCCTTTTCTCCCATGCTTGCCTGTCAGGGAAAAAGGCTTATGGGTTGAAACTCTAATATATGTAGATGTCTCCAGCAACTGACATCCTCATAAAGGATACACCATGTATCATAATATACTGGCAGATGATAGGGTTACAATTATAATTGCTAGGAAACTTGTATGACTTGTAGCATTGAGCCTCTTCATAGTCTGTTGCTTTGCTTTGTTTAGGGAATGTAATAAGTCACAGGAATGGTGGGGTGGGAAGAACCATTTGCACAAAGGAGTCCCTATCTTTTCCACCCTTTTTCCACAATTTTGATTTTGCTTGTGAAGCTAACAAGAAAACAATAAATTCATCTTCGGTGTTTCTGGTTTGTCCAATCCTCTGCCTTCAAGAGAGATTTGGAAGGCCTGTTAGAAGGCAGAACTAGAACTGGGATTTACAGAAGACTTCAGTGAGCTTAGTTGGATTGCTTAGGAATAAATGAATTTGGCTCTGTAAGTATGACATAGTATACTTTAAATATACAAAACAAGGCAAAGGAAATTGTAAGTAAAGCTTTTTATCCCAGAGTATTGGAATCAGTGCGGAAGGGCATAATTCAATCTCAAATCTTTATTATTGGTGATGACGGATGGGCATGAAAGAAACCAGTTTTGCTTTGCAATCCCAAAATGTTAGCAGGCAAGAGATCTGGAGAAAGACCTGAGTTCAAGAAAACTTCTACTCAGGATCAGTGGAACAAATGAGCTTTTTCAGAATATGCATATCCTAAAGTTATTTTTCAAAATAGCATTGCCAGATTGTAAGTTAATATTATAATTAAATATAAATTATAAATAAATATTGTGAAAGTAACTTGAAATTCATTAGGAAGACTCTTTTTTTTTGGGGGGGGGTGCAGGGAGGGAAGAGGGAGGTTGGGGAGAAAAAAAAATCCCAGTGAGAAATTATTTTTGACATGTTTTATCTTCTGGAAGTATTTGGGAAAGCATAATAGGTTATTATGGGAAAAGTTCTAATGTAATGATTGTACAAAATCTTGTAGTAAATACTCTTTTATAAGTTTATATATGGGAAGAAGGCCTAACTCTTCATGACAGAAAACAGCTCTTATTTTACCTTCTTTCCACCCTTGGCTGTTTTTTGAGTTTTAGATTGAGTTATAAAAAAAAAGATTTTTAAATATCCGAACAGAAGTGGTACTGAGATCTAAATGCTGTGCTTGCCCTGCTTGCTCTCTAGGTTCACTAGAACCCAGTAAGCTCTGATCCAGACGACTAAAGCTCCATGTGAACTCTTCACTACCTCCTTAAAAGTCCTGCTAACTGGAGCACAAGTAGACAGATCAACCCCACAATAAATTAATGGTCAAGTAATCTGCCTTGTGAGTTTAAGGGGAAGAGTTGGGGAAAGATGCATAATGCTTGATACATGTTCCATTGTTTTATGTTTAAAATTCATAGCTTTCTAATCAGTGATTCAAACACATCAGAAGAACAGTTCAGGGTCAGTACTGGGTGGAAGGGAGCTGTGGCTCTTCCATTTCTCACTTTCTCACATCCACTTTTTTCATAAACCAGCCCACTCTGTTACCTCTGGGAAGGATAGGATAGCATTCCCTAGCATCAAGACAAAATTCGAGAAGAACAGGGACTTGGGGTGGTGTCCACCTGCTGGGCAGATGGAGAAGGCAGGCATGGTAGATAAGGGGAGAATGTTCCTCTATCCAAACCATAAATGTTACAGTAAGCAGATGGACTGGACATTGGTTTGGGGCATTTCAGGAAGAGTTTTGGGGCATTAAAAACAGGGGCACTCCTTCAAGAGCTGGTTTGCTGGCAGCTGCATATTTACCTGCTCTTTTCTAAAGAAATAATCTGTCATTCCGCAGGACTGGTTGTTAACCACCCCTCTGTCAACTTGCCTTATTATTTGTGGCTTAGGCTGGCCCCAGTAAGTTAGAGGATGGGGTGTCTTAGATGCCAGCCCCATACTTGTGCTCCTTCCCTGTGCTCTTATGGGACAGGACTTGGGCAAACCTTGCCCTGCCTGATTTCAGGAGGTTCTCAGGAGTGAGTAGCGCAGGAGGGGGTGGTGGTGAACGCTTGCAGGTTGTGCTAGGTGCCTTTGCTGTGGGAGCAGGCTGGGGACCTGCTGTGAGTGAGCTGTATAAATGCAGGCAGGATGCTTCAGCTTTGGGTGCCTTTATTTTACCTACCCTTGGGGGTAGCAGAGATACAGCTGCAGAGTGATCCATGACCACAGTCACCACAGCAGATCCTACCAGAGAGCTATGTTTGGGTTGGTCTGTACATCCGTGGCCTTGTGCATCGGTGCTGAACAGACAGCGTTTGCTCAGAAAGGCTGATGGATGTGAGCATGTAGCTTGCATGGGTGAGGCAGAGTAACCAACAGCCCAATATGTAGGTCTGGGCTTCCCTTCCCAGCAGGGAGGTCACTGCTGGCCTGGGAGCTCTGGAGACGAAGTCGTGCTGGGTTGTGCTTGGCTGCTGCAGGCAGTGACCAGCCTCAGGTGTTACAGGGCAAGGTCCCTGAGTGCCCTGGCAGCTGTTTCCACACATCACCCCTGACCCCCACGATTATCTCCCACTTCCAGAATCTTTACTCCAGCTGAGATTTTCACCACCACGTTTCCAGGCCCCTTTCTTCTTTCCAATACCATGTCTTCTTTTTGGGGAACGCTGCTGTGAGGTGCCGAACCTCTCGTTTTCCCAATCTAAGCAAGCAGTGTGCAGAAACACAATGAGTGATCAGGCTCCTGATAAAGAGAGCCTTCAGCATCTTTATTAATTGGAGGATTTGGTAGGTGCAACACTGCAGGCCCAGTTTTATGGAAATGTACAGCCAGGCCATGGCAATAGCAGCTCAGAAGGAGCAGTCTTCTGAGAGTTCAGAAGTTCAGTTCTGGACGTTCACCCCCACACAGGTGTAGACCCAATTATCAGCTGCCTGCTAGCAGTTAAACTTTTTTTTTTTTTTTTTTTGTATACAATGGTAATGCATCAAAGATGCCAGAAAATGCAAAGTGAAACTGGCTGCTCTGGGGCTTTGTCCCTGAGAAGTGGGCTGAGTCACTGTGCTGACTGTGACAAAAACAGCCCAGCCTTAAAGTTCTCCCCGTGCTCATCTCAAATCAGCTTCTCCAGGAGGGATGGCATTGTAGGCACAGTTGATGAGGAGGAAAATTTGAAGCAGAGGGATGATAAAGACTTACTCAGAGCTAACACAATAGATTGGTGGCAGAAGCAAGGAAAGAGGGAAAGATCTGACCTCAGTTTGGTCTCTTCTAGCAGTACTTAATTGTTGTGGGGGCCTCCAGTCGGTAATGAGTCTAAGACAGTGGAAAGGCAAAGTTTCTCACGGGGCGGGGGGTTGTGGTGAAGATGTTCATTCCTTTTCTTTTGTTCAAGAGCTGTCTTTGAAGGCATTGTTCTTCCACAGCTGCAGTAGCCTACATTCATTGTGATAATTGTGGGACAATATGTAGGATGGGTGATTGATACATGAGATAAAGTTGTGTAAGACTATTACTAGAAAATCATATGGAGATAATAAATTATGCAAAGGCAGCTCAAATGCTAAGGACAATTTTAGTGGGGTGCAATAAGGGAAAGGATGCAGCAGATCCAAACAAGGCTAAAAATGGGTCAGAGAAAGAAAGTACAACAGTCCCTGTAACTAATTATGTAACAGGACATGGGTTGAAGTATTACAGTCAGGTAAGGCAGAAGAAATACAGTAACTACCTCACGGACAGAAAACGCTCTTGACTGAAATGCTGCTGCACTCCCTGTGCACCTTACCTCTTTTTCCGTATCAGAACAAGGACTGAGTGTGCTGTCTTCCTTTGGTAGGGAATCCAGGCATGCGGGCAGGGTCTGGCTCTCTGGGAGGCTGGCACCACAAGGCACACGGCAGGGCTTGCAGAGCAGCCTGCATGCAGCTGAAGAGGCAGCAAGATGCAAAGGTGGAGGGACTGCCGGCTTCTCAAATGTGAGATGGACTCAGAACATTTGAAGCAGAGGACAGGTAGGTAGGAGGTCATTCGTACTCCTGAAGGGTGTGGGATGCAGGCAGTAGCAAGCAGGAAAAGACTTTTTTTTTTTTTTTAAACCTTTGTAAATTAGTTACCAGCTCTGTGCTAAGATGTTTTGGGAGCCAGGTATTCTCACATTTCCAAACTCTTCTATTCTCACTGTTAAACAGTTGTGCAGTTGTTCTGGGCAGTTTGAACTCTCAGTGAATTTAGCTTTAAGAACATTTTGAAGGATTTTATAACAAAATTAAAGAAGTGGATAGAAAGGTGAAGATGCAACCTGCAGTGAGGACAAATTGTTGTTATTATTAACAGAATATATGAGGTCAAGATACTTGCTGTTAACAACCGTCTACCAAGTCCACCAATTTACACTGTCTTTTTAGCAGATGCTGTAAGAAATGAAGACCCGTTTGGCTGCCTTGGGGTAGGAGCAAGCAGTGGAAGGAGGAATGGTATGGGCAGTCCTGTCAGGTATTAACTTCTTCACCCCGTGGTAGTGGGCTTCTCTCCCTTGGATGATAATGGGAGAGTAGCTGCTGACTAAGAGGCTGCGATTGCCTCCTCTGGTACAAACTTGCTCAGAATCCCTGCTCTAAATGCAGCCTCAGAAAGGATGGAGAAGGGAGAGCTGCCTTGCCTTTCTCACTGTTGTATGCATAGTACAGTACTGATCTGCACAACTTGTATTAGCATTTCAGTCAATGGTAGGTGATGTCTTTGCAATAGTTCTATGCTGTCCTAATAAGGCTTCTATATCTAAATTTGTGGAAATGTAGAAAAGCCTCATGTGGCATGACATAATCTTCGGGAATTTGATGCAAAGCCTGTTGAAGGTGGTGGAACGAATCTATTGATTTCAGTGGATTTTAGAGGATTGGAAACAGATATGTGATTTGGACCAGAGCATTAGCCTAACTGATAATATTATTGTCTGTAGCAGCACAGCACTTCCTATGCTGTGCTAGATCACCTTAAGATGTTTAGGGAAATATAAGAGGTTCGATTTTCCTTTTACCTCCCAAAATACTTTAAACATTTCAGTTGCTTAAGTTAATCTTTTACAATATTGCATTTGAGAAATACAGGCAGCACAATATACACACAGGCACATGATGTATATGAAACTGTGAAAATCTTGTTTTAAGTTGTGGAAACAATCTTTATTCATGATGCTACACATTATGTTTCAGTCCACAGGGAAGGTGATTTTTAATTATTATTATTATTTTCATTATTTTTTTCTAGTCTGAGTTGTTAGCTCCTGAAAAATGGAAGTGCTGATATAATCTGAAATAGTATTTCCTGAAGGGCCATGTTGGAGCAATATTCTAGGAATTTAATAAGTCCCATTGTGAGAGTCATTTGTCATTTTAACCCTAGAGGGAAATTTGTAAAGGTTAGTGAAGGCTATTTGTCAAAGTTAAATCAGCAGCTTAAAATGTTTTTTCTAAAATGAGTAGCTTGAAAATAATACTAGTTGTTGTTTTCAGATTATTTTGGTTTATAAAACAAGGTTTTGGATAGGGCAGATGGAAAAAAATATCTAAACCAAAATTGTTTATACATTTGCTTAATTATGAAATCATTTTCTATGTAAATACAGAAAGCAAACAGCACAGCTGAGGCTGCATTGTTTTTGAAAATTAGGATGGTCCCTCTGTAAAAACTCCCTATGTCAATGGCCAGTACTCAATGCAGATATTTTGAGTGGGAGTGGTTTAAGAGGGGAACCTAATGTATGGTTAAATTGTATGAATTGTTTATCCTGATATTTTGTCCTTCTCTAAATGCAAATGACTTGTAATTCCAAAATGTCCTTCTCAGTATGCAATTCAAATGGTTATAGTTGTTAGATGCAAATTAAGTTTCCAGTCTAGCAAGTTCTCCCTACTTAAAATCTATTAAACCATACAAACCATATATAAACCAGTTATATAAACTATTTGGAATACCAGCAAAAAAGGCTGATATATAAACTTTGCCTTTGCAGTGGCAAAAGGATTTGTAGTTATTGCTTTTTAACATTTATTTTAAAGCATAATTATATGAAAATGCTTATTATTGAAATGCATCTTCCACTTAGTTACAGCATTACAGCTCTGCAGGTAGTTGTGTAAGACCCTTTCTTCTTTTAAGTTAGGGGAATTTAGGGTTTTCTTTGTATTTTTCATCAAGTTACTTTTTATTATTTTCTGGCAATGCATAAACAGAGAGTTTAGGTAGCTGAGTTCACAGTAAGCTTGTTGTAGGCTTACAGGGCTTGATTTAATTAAAATAGCCTTTAGTTAGGCAATAGCTCTTCCACATAGCTTTATAGTCAGTTACCCCAATTAGTAAAACAAATACTGAAACAAAAAGGGGAGTGCTTGTTTTACTAAACTTTTTAATCAGGAAACTCTTCCCAAAAGATGGATCAAATTCTCTTTTTTAATTTGTTCAGCATAAATGAATTAAATTGAAAACTGATTAGCTCACAGTTGGGAGAATCTTCCTGCAATGACTTGGAACGCTTGCTAGGGATTAACCCTAAATCCCAGGCCCTGTATTCTTCTGCACTGCTTTTTCTAGTTGCATCATTTGTTCATGGACCTTACAGCCTCTCTTTTGGAGTTTGCTGAAAGACTTATGTGCCTTTCACCTGTGTTTTAAAGTGCTTATATGTTAATATTGTACTCAAGAATTCTTCAGTAAGAATTTCCCGAGAATCAATCAATGAATAAGTGTTTATGAAGTTCTTAGCTACACAGAGGTATTGTTATATTATTTGAAGCAGTTGAGGAACTGCCATGACTCTAAAGTAGTAATTCCATTAGTTTGATGTCAAAACTATGCCTGCTTCTTTTCTGTTAAAGACAAAAGCTCTTGTGAAAGTGCTTGCTCATTATCGAGAAATAATAGGATAATACTGTGCAGTTAGAATAAAACTTTTCATGCTTACATCAACAATATGCTAATGATGAGCATAGCATTAGCCTATTGACATATTGAATGCTTTAGAATAATCGTTATGTCAAATGTTTTTAAGTTTTACAAAGAAGTCATATTTTTAAGTCCAGATCATAGCCAAAAGGTGGCAGTATTCTATTCAATATTCATTTACAAAACAGTAAAAAATGCATGTATTTATTGATGCTTCATCTCCTTCTCATATCAGATTGAACAGGATGATTGTGTCTTGCAAATAACATTGGTTTATTAAAAGGACTTGTTTAGAATAAAATAATGAATGAAATTTCTTGTTTACACCTGAAATGTTGCAAAAAATAACCTGTATTGCATAATTTATATATATTAGGTGCGTGGTGTTTCATGTGATAAATACATTTTCACTAAAAAATATTTTTTTATGGAGTTCTCAAGAGGATCAGAAATTTATCTTAAAGTGTTAACAGAGTTAACTCCTTTTACCTTCAAAACCAGAAATTAATCTCCACATGCTTTTAATATGAGCCTAAACTGCTGCATTAAAGGCAATTTATTTATTATACCCTAGAGACTTTGTAGTGTTTTTCATAAAGTGAGTATGAGCTTTTTTTGTGCTGAGATGGCAATAAGTTGAAGAATTGTTGAAATACCTCTTCTTCTGACTGCCAGGTTGCTTAGCCATACATCAGTGGTTTGTCTTAGCATGCTTGGAAATAAAAGCCTAGATGTTAATGGGGGAGAATGTGTGCAAGTGCAGTTATATTCAAGCGAATGTTTCCATATAAATTTTGATCCATAGTTGTATCAGCTGTAAATATAAAATTATTGTACTTACAGAAGAAGTCCCATGCAGGAAGTACTTCTTTTTTTACATAAAGTTCTTATAAAAATCACTTTTTGTGACAGCCTTTTAGAAATATTAAAAATCAAACTGTTTCCCTAGTCTCTTTCCAAGTGAATGTATTTCATCCTTTTCAGTGTCAAAAAGTTTTGATAAATATTGAATGTGGGATAGAAGAAAAGACGATTCAAAGGGCAGGACCTGGGAAATCTGGTTGCAGTGGTACTGTTCTTTTAATATATTTCCATATTCAGCTCCAACAGAGTACAAAAGACAAATAGGTATGAATTATCATGTCAAGCAAAACACAATTGATACAGTTCCTAAGGGAATTGGAATCTCTCTTTTGCCACCATAGTTTCTGTAATAGCTCACTCACTCATCACATCACTAATGGCTGTTCCTTCAAAAAAGACCAGGAGAGTTTTTAAAGTATATTGTTGTTCGTGCATCAACAAGAAGGTGTTAGGAAAACTAGTTAATTATTTGATCAAGTAAGACAGACTATTGAATCACTTGCATACACTTGGGAAATGTCATGAATATAAGCAGGATGAAGATAACGGACAAATATAGTTAGATACAAGAGAATTAACTGAGACTATTCAGAAGACCAAAATGAGTGATGTTAGTTTTTCACCAATAACTCTTCACTTCCTAACAAAAAGAAAAGTCCTAAGGAAGTACAAGTGTGTGCTTAATTGCTGGATTTGCTAACAATTTGTTTCCTGCTGGGGTCTTGTGTTTGTGATCTATCTGCTTCTGGAGTCTATTTCCACAGGGTATTTTAGAAATGATAATTATTCAGAAAGGCCTAGAAATTTCCTGAAATTATTCTGGGAACAAATCCAGCAGATAGTGGAAACTCTGGAACATGTTCCTGCATATGGATATTGAAAAAAACTGTTGCTTGGGGCAATGTATTCCCAAGATATTTCATATATCTCCAGGGCTGGTGAGGGGAAGTCTCTTCACTGTATGCATCACATTTTAAGGAAATTTGGTCAGCAAGCAAAGCATGACTGTGGCAATAATACTTACATCATATTTCAAATGCTGTGATCACATCTAAATTGAAAACCAATGGCATACACTTCAAATAAAACGTAACTGTCATAGCTGTATGTAGGCTAAGGGCCTTCTTATGCGTAAGTATAAAAAGAGGGCAAATTGTACTCAGTTTTCTTGTGATTAATCTGTTATTGTTGTGTGTTCTTTGTTTTGTGTGGTTTTTTTTTTTTGTTGTTTTCTTTTGTCTTGTTTTGTTTTTCCCCGTATTCAAGTATTGTGCTTAACAATAAACTTGACCACATGAAATCAGAGCTTTGGGTTGAAGTTTATTTGCTAAGAGAAAGACGAGCTCCCTGAACAAAACTGAACAAGTGGCGGAAGCATTAGGGAGATTTCTGTAAGCCACATTCATGTGTGGGAGGAGGTTTGCATCTGCTGGATGCATGTGTGCTATATGCTGTGTATTTACTGCTCTGCCTGCCCTGTGCCTATGCACTTGTTTCTTGGGGCTGCTATCTCCGCTCTTGAGAGAGGTTGTGGTTTCCTCTTGAACTTTTCTGCTTCTGCCAACACCCTCTGTTTTGTCTTGCTGCCAAATGCAGCAGTAGGCGGAATGGGGGAGGCCGTGCGAATGTACGGCTTCTCCTGATGTGCATGTGCTGCATCACGTTGCGCTGGTCGGGAAAGGCTGCGCTGCTGGGACCCTATGTCGTGCTGACGCTGCTCTTACAACATAACCAGCACACAAATTTTGTCCTCTGGTCTTCCAAGAAAAGTTTGCAGTCTGCAATAAATCAACACTTTTTTTTTTTTTTTATGCTATAGCAACTGGTTTGACCTGTCCATGTTAATTGTGGATATTAATGTACTATTTGCTCTTTCCCACTTGATTCCTTTTTTTTTTTTTTTTTTTTTTTTTTTTTTTTTTTGTAGTGTTTCAATAGTAGACCTTTTATTAGCTAGCTTCCAAGCTCTTTTTCCAAGCTTCGGTTTTCATTGAGCATACTTGCTGTACTTTTATTATCTTCAATAAATAAATCAATAAATAAATGTTTAACCAATGGGTAAAATTTGCCAAAAGCTCACTCATTAGATTTGCTTGCCTCTACTCAGGATTGCTTTTCAGGAATAAACTCCGAGCAAGAAGTAAGTTCTAGCAAGTTTTGTATCTATTAGGGGTTTTGGTATTTAACTCAGGCACAAAATGCAAGTCAGTCTACAAGATAAATATAATTCATATAAAACTATGTCCAGCTTTCTTGGAAGTCATAAGGAGACATTTCAGGAATTAAAATGAAGTTGGTATCTCCTTTGAAGATACTGTTAATGAGAGCATTGCTAAAGAAGATGAAGACGGGGGACTACAGTTACTGTGAAATAATAGAAACTACGGGTTTGTAATTTTCCTGACGTTTACTTGAAGACACTCATGGGTACTGAGTGCATTTCTTACGTGGTGTGCAAGCAAATATTGCTTTCTCAAGAAACTGCTGCTTCCATTGAACACTTTTGGGAGATTATTTTTTAGATTCTGTGGCACTAGTATCCTGTATTTTAATTAGTTTATTTATTTTAATTAATTATTGATTTTGGTGAATATCATCATGCATTTAAGCAATATACATTTCTCTCTAGGGACTTTGTTATAAGGGCTGCTTATTGTTTGGAATGCATTATTGCATTTTTTTATTTGATTTACTACTTTTCTACATAAAATTTAGAACATTTTAGTATGCAATTTCCTATTTTAGGAGAAATTTCTAACTTGCATATTTCCATCATGTTACATAAAGGATAAACATTCCATTCTTCCTTCAAATATGGACTGGGAGCACTTGTAGGATGACTTTCGAATACATAAGGTTATTCTTTGTCAGAGTTTTGAAGTGACATACCATTGTGGAACCATTTGCATCAGGCTTGGTGGTTTTAGAGGATTTGAAACAGTGGAAACTGGTAGGTAGCAAGACAGTAGGCAAAAGGGAGCATTAACAATTTGCCCATGAGCATGATCTTGCTTTAGTTTAACTGCTCCCATGAATAGTTGGTTATTCTTGCACTTAAGAGCCACTGCTTCACATGTTGTTATTCCATAGGTCAGGTGTGAGTTGTTTTTCAGCCTAGTTTGCTGAGGAAGTGAGGCTCTGCAGTCCTGCTGCAGGTACCTGTGTTAGTCCCTCTGCAGCAGTTCAACCTGCAGGATGGTTCAGTCAAGCTTAAAAGTAGGGTAGAGAGCTCAGAAGACAAAACCTTCCGTAGTAGTCCCAGGGACAAAATACAGCCCCTGAACCTATTTGTTTATCTACCAGAAGATGAGAGACTTGGCTGCCAGGAAAGCCAACTGAAAATCAGCATTTACAGGTATGTATTTAGCAGGAAACAAATACAAGCAAATAGGGAGAACTTGACAATGCAACTGCAAAAAGTGTGTGTGTTGAGGGTCAGGTGGTTGGTGTTACAGTTCAGCCATGAAACATGAAGACAAAGAAATGCAGCTGTAACAAGAGGTGTTTGATTGCAGTGTACAACAAACCTTAAACTCTATTAACAAATTGTTACTTAGTGTATCTGCAGTTGAAAGTATAATCATGCAAGTTAAAGAAATTTAACGACAAAGCTATTCTGGGTTGTTGCCGTGAGTTTTGTGACTGAGTCAGTCATCCTTATTTTATTCGAAAGTATTATAAATTTTACTTAATATAGTAGAACTTTAAAATGCTGGAAATCATCAGGGAAAAATACATCCTCTAAAAAAGAAAAGGCCCATCCATATGGTTGATGAAGCTTAAAATCTTATTTGATCTTTTTGGCAACCAGCCTACATGCAGTCTCTAACAAGACCTTTCTATGTATCAGACTTGAAGAACTGCTGAAATACTGAGAAACACAAAAGAAGAAATGAACTTGCTCATATTTCTTTTCCCACAGTGATGAAGTAAAGATATAATACTCATGCTTTAAAAATGAGGTTGACTAAATGATGTGAGTGAAGGGAAAGGTGTGTGCAGCACTGTCTGAAATCACAACCCTGAGGGCCTTGCCCTTCTGGGCTCAGGTCAAGATCGCAGCAAAAATGACATTCTCTCCCCCCTCAAAAGGATGCACGTCTTGCTAACCTAGCCCCTTGGGGGTATGATTAGTTACTTGGAGGAAAATGCTTGTCCTCCCATTGGCAAAATACGTGTAGGAATCACAGCTGTTACTACAAATCCTGAAAATGTCTTCAATAGCTGAATGCTCTGAGCTCAAATGAAAACTGACTGGCACTAGCTATTGTTACGGAATCTGAAATTTCTTTTCATCTATATATTGCTTGGCCCTGCCTAAGGATAATTGTATGTAGATTTTAAAAACATTCAAACATATATGTAAGTACAAAGTTTAATGATATCCTTTAATGAAAATGTTCAAGGTAATTTAAACAATGTTGACATAAATAAAGACACTGTTTTTCGTAGAAAAGCCAATAAGATGACTGCTGACTGCTTATCTTGATACCAGAAGCTCATATGAAATAGCCCAAAGCAGAACTTCTTGCAGATGCTAGCTCTCTAGAGTTCACAGTACAACTCAGTTTGCAAAGACTTCAAAGCAACAATAGGCTGTCTTAAAGGGTATTTTCATATTTGCATGCATATTAGTAGCTATTTCATTGAATTTACATATATTGAATTAACAGAAATTGTAATTAAAAGCGTGCTTGGGCCACTCCTGAAACTGAAGGCTTGGCAGCAAGGGATGATTCAACATGCTGCCTTATAAGCATACATGCCACTTCAGCTCACTTTTCCAGTTTTTAGTCATATAGAGTCCGAATTAACTTGGAATGCAGTTCAGTTTATGTGTATTTCAGATTTCACTGCTCAGAGCACAGTATATTTTCTTATTTATGTTAGTTATACCGAGATTAAAAGAGATACTGTTGCAGGCTCTGGATCAAGTCATAGCTAGAACGTTATCTTTTTTCATCTATTTTAATGGAGCTACACCCTGAACGACTAGTAAGTGTGAACAAGACTAGTTAATGTGAATTTAAAAGAAATCCATGAGCTTATTAAGTGTGACAACTTTCATTGACAGAAGGAAAATCGTTACGTTTCTGCAGATCTTTACATCAGTGTTATAAATGGGGAAATCAGGGTGTGTGATAGGATGAGTGGTAATGGTTTTAAACTAAATGAGGATAGATTTAGATGAGATATTAGGAGGAAATTCTTCACTCAGAGGATAGTGAGGCACTGGAACAGGTTGCCTAGTGAAGCTGTGGATGCCCCGTCCCTGGAGGTGTTCAAGGACAGGTTGGATGGTCCTTCAGTTCACAAATATAAAATTCACAAATGTAAAGTTAAACAAACTTAAGTACAGGCTAGCTCAAGCCTTAATTTTGTAGTGAGTGAACAACAACAGTGTTCTTTTTGTTTGTTTTGTTTTAATCTTTGCAGAAAATATGTAGACATTAGAAAGAAGTTTAGACATTAGAAAGAAATTCTTCACTCAGAGGGTGGTGAGGCACTGGAGCAGGTTGCCCAGAGAAATTGTGAATGCCCCATCTCTGTAGGAATTCAAGGCCCATCCAAACGGGTCTTTGCGCAACCTGGGCTGGTGGCAGGTATCCCTGGCCATGGCATGGGGGTTGGAACAAGGTGATCTTTAAGGCCACTTCCAACCCAAGCTAACTTCAGGGTATATAATTTAAGATTAAAAAAAAATAATAATAAAAATCCATATGTATTTCAAATTATATAAAGGGAATTGTCACATAGATTGAGAAGAGAGCACAACCATTTTTTCCTCCAATAAGTACTTTTTGTACAATATTTTGAAAAAATTTTGAACAATAAGTTCTCTTTTTAGAAAAGCAGAAATATTTATCTAGAAAGCATTTGCCGGTATTTCACTGAGCCTTACGGAGCTAAGAAATAATGCAGCAGATTTGTTGCTCTGTAAAATATTACATATTATCAGCATTGTGGTGATGAGCATCTAATCTCTGAGAGAATACCAGCCTGTTAGCACAGTGATTAGGGAAGGTATCTATACAATCTGCCCAAAGTGAAATAGTAGAAAGAAGCATCCTGCAGTTCCTGCTTCTCTCTAGTTCTGGAAGCTCTGTCTGTGCTTCCCACATGTCTTTAGAGGTGGCTTAATTCTTATCTACAGGCCAGTGTGTATCCCAGCATAGGCTAACCTTTTTAAAAGCAGTGATAATACCTGTGCTCTCCTCAGTGACTGTGGGAATGTGATTTTGAGCTTTGGACATGCTCCAAAATAGCTCTTGCATGCTTTAAGTACAAAAATGCAGCTTACTCTTGGAAATATGGGAGAGCAATCCTGGGTCAGGTTTCATCTTCTACATTGGTTTTGAATTTTAAGTGCTCTAATCACCATAGTTGTTTTCAATATTGTTGGCACTACCACCGTTGTGGTTTTTAGCAGTAAAAGAGCAGCAAATTTCTGAATTCCAACAAGGCCTGTCAACGTGAACCTAAGTAGTCATGTCCAGCTCTGTGGCCCAGTTTAACATGCCACTGCATGTCATCAGTTTGACACCTGAAGTTTATGTGACAGATTTTTAGGAATACTTGTGGTATTACCATTGAGCCAGAAAGAGAATCATAGAATCATAGAATATCCCGAGTTGAAAGGGACCCATAAGGATCATTGAGTCCAGCTCCTAGCACCACACAGGTCTACCCAAAAATTCAGACCATGAAGACTAATTCCAGGAGTACTTGTGGTAAAACAACTTTCAATGTAGCACTGATCATTTTTTTTTTTGAAAGACAAAATATCAAGTGACTCTGGTCAGCTGCCCTTGTTCCCCAGTCCTGTAGATCTTTTTGGATCTAACCATCATCAACAACAAATTGCCTTTAAACCGAAGAAGGTAATTCTTGTTAGCTTGCACTTAGAGAGAATTGGTCATCACAGAGAATGATAAAGCTCCTGTAAATAGCAGCTTGAATAATTTAAGTCACTGAAAATTCACTGAGGTGCAGAGAATGCAAGTAAAAATTGTTTTAACCATTACTCATTAACTAAAGACAAATGACAGATGTGAAAGATAGCTGGCTGAAGTAGCAGCTCTTGGTTTGCTTTGCAAGTAAAATTATCTTGTTTTCCCCTTTGTTTTAAACTACATTTCATTTTACATTGTATTGTTCCAAAGAGGCATCATTAATTTTTTCTGTTATTCTGCTATCATCTCCATGACCCCTGTGGCTTTGGGTTGCAGTTCGTGATTATTTATTGGGAAAGCTCCTGGTGTCAGTGCATCTGTGCAGGACTGTGATTGGAAAGAAAAAAAAATCTGTGGTGGTGCTGTGAGATGTCCAGAAGTTCTCTGGATGTTCAGGCTGCAAATTCCATAAAGCAGCTTGCCAAACATACACAGCAAAACTGGAAACTTTGGTGAATTTCCATCAGCTGCACTGAAAGGAAAAAAAATAAAAAATAAAAAATAAAAAAAAATTAATGGTCCTGTAGGCATAATGGGCTGGAAGGTACATTGCAATATACAGCAACTAACTCTGTGTCCTCTAAACTCTTTCTTTCCTTTGCATGGGTAGTTAAACACTGTTGTCAGAAGTCTGGCACAGTTCATGAGCAGGATTCCTTCTGTCGTCCACTCATCAGTTGCTGGCTCTTACGAGGTGCTGCCAGGAGAGAAGGAAATTACTTGCAGTCGGTACAAAAGCACTCTGGCCCTGGCACCCAGCCCACCAAGCAGACGCGGGAGAGGTGTGCCTGCACAGGGGAGCGTGGCTGCTTGGGCACAGCAGTGACGGTCCCAGTCCTGTGTATTTGCACAGTTTTCCATCAGTCTTTGAAATTCAAGGGACACTTGAAGTCGAGAGCTGGCTCATCCCTTAACAGCACAGATCCAGTAACTTGTGCAACCTCTGTTAAAATCTCCTGGTAAAATCTCGACTGTGTCGCAATCGATGGGAAGGTTTGAAGGCATTGCTGGAGACTTGAGCAGGATTAATTTTGTCTTGTGGGCCTACACTTGGCATAAAATAAAAAATTTCCAAATTGCTTTAAAGATGCTGAAAATGCATTGTGCCTGTTGACTTGTGTAGGACATTGATTGGATGTTCACATTTCTTTTTATTTGCTAACTTAGATGAGAATTTAAGAGCAATTTAAGACTCTCAAACTTGAGCTTTCACCTACCTCATTAATGTAAGGAAAGCAGTAGCACCTGCCCTAGAAATACGTAGCTATTCTTTAGGTGAGCACATAGAAATCCAAGAACATTGTATAGCCATCTAAAACTCTCCTAGAAGTGCACGTTTTCTGTTGCTTACCAGTGCCAGTGGGCAGTCAGCTGTGACTTTCTTTTGTGTGCCATATTATTCCCTGCTTGCTTTCTTTGCCCTTGGTGTTTATAAAAAGCTGAATACAAAAATAGAACTTAGTGGAAATCAGAATTCATGCATGAATGTGGCATTCAGAAGGGTTTTTTTCTTTGTTTTAAAGCAATACTTCTTTGATGTAACCCATATTGTTTTGGCTTTGTGACTGTGCATACCAGTGAATGTTTTTGAGTCCTTTTGCAATGAACTAGAGGATCATATGTTTAGCTTTTGTGATTCCAGAATCTTAACACCACCTCCCAGCCAGTGACCCTGTAATGCATGTTCCATGTACATAACCAAATCTCATAGCTGTGTGTCTGTGTATGCCGTGGGGTTGAGAACAGTGAAGACTGCTGTAGTTAGGTGTGCGAGATGAGATGAAATGAAACACAACTCCAAGAGTTAGACAAGGAATTTCTGCAAAAATGATGTTTAAGGATACAGTTACTGAGGAGAAACTAATATGAACTGTGAAATTAGCTTGCTTTATAAGACTAAGCAAAAGATATTTCCCTTTTTTTTTTTTTTTTAATGTACACACTTAGTGAACATTAGCAGCTAGTAGCTGTACAAGCAGAGAGTTTTATTAATTGATATGGTGCATTCTTTTAAATAAAGCTTTGTAGGTGTTTTATATAAGTGCTTTGAGGAGATAGTTATTTTTTTCTTTTTGTTTGTTTGTTTCCTTCAGAATGATTACTGACAAAGGATATTTAGACAGACAGGTTGACTTTAAGGATGAGTCATTCATATACAAATGGTAAGTAAAACCGGTTATTTGCACAGTGCTTTTTTGAAATTTTTGCTTAATATACAATGTAACATGGACAAATTTTTGGTCTAACATATATAGTTTCCTTTTTTAAGCCTTACAGGTTACCATTCTGACAGTGACATTTTTTTCATCTCCTAAAAACACTTACTGAAGAAGATTTCCATTTAGAATCTATTGCATGCCTTTAAAGACTTTTATATATGCATGTATACACACTCTGTCATGTGAGAAAGATGGCAAGGAACTGCCTCTGTACAAAGTTGACTGATTCTACTGAAAGTGCTTAATTATTCAGTACAAGAACACTTTGACTGCAGGGTAATTTATTATAATATATTCACAGATGGAAGGTTGAAATGTTTCAAGGGATAACACCACTTTCTTCAGAAGACTCTTGATAATCAAATAGGAACAACAGAAAGAACTTTCACTGATTCATGGCCTACTTTCTATCAGCCCATTTTCTTCTAAACTGCTTTTATAAGGAAAGACAAATTATTTGATTCTACTGCTCTTCTGTTCCTCCATCCATCCATCTGCTTGTCTAACAGTCCTATAGTAATTTCTGAACCTGGTAGTCAATTTTAACTAAATTTGACTGAGGATTAGAGGTCTCAGAACTATTAAAGTCTTGCATATTTCATGAAAATTGATACTAAAGAAGAGAGACTTAAATCAGTGCCCCTGCTGAGTGAAGTTCAGTTGCTGCTTGCCACGGGGAATCTGCTTAACTGATTGCAAGTTCACAAACGTAAAGTTAAACAAACTTAAGTACAGGCTAGCTCAAGCCTTAATTTGGCAGTGAGTGTATAACACTGGTGGTTGGTGTTCTTTTTGTTTGTTTTGTTTTAATTTTGCAGAAAATGTTTAGACATTAGAAAGAAGTTTAGACATTAGAAAGAAATTCTTCACTCAGGGGGTGGTGAGGCACTGGAACAGGTTTCCCAGAGAAGTTGTGAATGCCCCATCCCTGGAGGTGCTCAAGGCCAGGCTGGATGGGGCTTTGAGCAACCTGATCTAGTTGGAGGTGTCTCTGCCCATGGCAGGGGAGTTGGAACAAGGTGATCTTTGAGGTCACTTCCAGCCCAAACTATTCCGTGATTCTGTAAGTTTCTCTTTGCATTTGACCCTCCCTTGGCTTTTCATCATGGCAATGGAGTTTCTTGCTTTTTCAGCAAGAAACTGGAAAGGGGGTTTTAATACTGTGCTGGAATAGATGTCTGCTGAGTTTCAGACACTGTTGAGGTAGTAGCCTATATGGTAAGCTTGCAGTTCAGAGATAACTAACATAATATTCTGTGACTAGTTATGAGAAATCTGCAGAAGTTATGCTTTGGTTCACTTTCATTTTAGATTCTCATAAATTTTTTTATTGGATAACTGAAATGATTTGTTTCGGAGGGAGTTAATGAAATCCCTCCTGGTAATGTGATAGGATAATTAAGGTTTTCTACTATTGCAATTTATATTGCTTTAAATATTTTCAACATGGCTTAATTTCATTTCTTGCCAAAGAACACTCTTGTTTTCACAGCAGCTGCTGGTTTTATCTGTAAAAGCGCATGGTAGTGTAGTTTGGAGTCCATCTTTACTCAGGCAAAAGTCCCATTCTTTTCAGGATTAAGCTTTTATTTTTGTTAATAATAATGAGTTTTAATCTCAGTTAGTCCTCAGTGGGAATACAGAGATAAATATTTGAACAAATCTCTTTATTAAGCCGTTTGTTCTGCTGGAATTGAAACATCTGACAGTCACCCGAATGATGCCAATGAACCTGACTGATGTGCGCTTCCAACTTGCAGAAGGAAACTGGTATTCATAATCCTGTATTCACAGGCTTTCAGGCTGGTACTCTGCTGCCAGATAAAACAATTTATAGCTACCTGGCACCAAACTCACTGCCCTGCCTTGAATCTTAGCTTCCTAGAACTTGGCACATCACCCTGTGGCTGATGCTCCTCTCTATGTGCGGTCTGCAGCTATCTGTGTTGTCTGGCATGGGCAGTGCAGGTAAACGTGCAATAAGGGTTATGAGGGCAGTGGCGTGGTGGAAGGAGTAGCTGTTTAAACTCTGCTTTTCCCTCCTGATGTTCAATCTGTGTCTCGAGACACTATGCTCTTCTAAGGTTTGCAAGTTTTTCCTGAATGTGTAGCTCAAACTCAATGGTCAACATATGCCATCCATTGGACACGCAGCTATTGCATCTTTGAGAAGCTGTGCGAACTCTTCCAGAGTTGGCTCAGAGGTGTCTTCTTTACAGTGGTGTGCCTGCTGATGCAATCATACAATTTCTTTTCACTTTCCTCCATTGAAATTACAGATCCAAGGAGGGGCTTAGTCCTTCTATCTCTCCTTTGATAACTTCTTAAATATCAGGAGTTTCCTATAAAGAAACTAAGATACACTTAGTACATTTATGCTGTTAGATGTATCTACTGTACACACTAGTGCCCGGTCCATAGACTGTCTGATACAGAAGTTTTTCAGAGCTACTGCACCCTGAAACAGACTGGTCATGTCCGTAGTGTTTGATTCTTCTGAGCCTCATATGGTGATTTGTAGCCAACAAGTAACTATTTTTTGTGTGTTTTTCTGATCAAGTGCAATGCGTAGGTTGAACTGAGCCCTGCAGAGTGGTTGTTTCATTATGGGAATGTCAAGGTATGGGTTGCAGGCTCTGGGGTATGACATAGAGCAGTGTGGGGTTATTTGGAATAGGGGTGGAGGACTACATGAAGCAGGACCCAAGGAGTGCTGGCTAGCCCGTGCTGTCCTCTGGGACAGTTCCTAGTGAACTATCCACACAGGTGCTCTTGTGTTTTGATTTGAAGGGAGCTAACTGATCTTTTCCAAACAAAAGCTAGAGAGTAAGTTATCATTTATTCAGTGCGGGTTGTCAGTTTACCTCTACCTGGGAGTTTATCGAGGAGCTAAACATAGCAAAGACAGGTCCCCATGTGATGTATTTTGTCTACTGGAACGTATGATTTCATACTGCGGTATTGCATGATACAAAGCAGAATACCTAGCTCCAGGGGCAGTTTCTAGAGTGGTTAGTGCTTCGACTATAAATCACCAGATTTCAACAGGTCTGGAACTTGCAGCCTTTGCTATTTTCATAGCCTCGATCATGATCCTAACCATAAGGAAAATACTGCATGGCTTAAGGCAGCACAAGAAAGTTAGAGAACATTTTCCTTAGCTTGAAACAACTCTTCTCTCTTTTTTTTTTTTTTTTTTTTTTGTAACATCTCTTTGCTTATGATCATCATTTTATGTCATTTTCACATGTCATTCTCTTTTGTGATTTTGTAGTATCATACAGAATTGCCTGCAGTATTTATATATATATATATATATATATATATTAAAACAAAACAAAAACATCAGTTCATTTCTTTCACCATTGTTGAATGTAGCTGTTGTTTCAGATAATGGAAAATAAGATCCATTGGGTATTTGGATGCTTCTGGATACTAAAATGTTTTCTGTCATCACTTGAAGCACAGAACTATTGACTAAGCATCATACTGGGGTCTGAGTCACAGAGGACTATACTAATGTCTGAATTCATACGTGCTTCCCTGGAAGTATCTACACAGTAATTTTGTGAAGCTTTCCCAATTGTAGGTTCATTAATCTGTCCACACATGGAAGAAGTGAGAATTAGGTACTTTTTCTAAGTTTTATTCTTTTTCCTTGAGAAAAATTTAGAAGGCATAGTTCATCAGCTTAAGTAATTTTTCTGCTCCTTCACAGTATATGCATATGTTAACATTGTAATGGAAATTAGGAGTGCACTTTTGAAACAAAACTTCCAGTTGTCCCCTCTGACTGTGCTCTGCTTTTCATTGTAGGGTAGTCTTGGAGCATATGGAGTAGATTCCTTTGCATGAAACTAAATGGGAGAATACACTCCCAGAGCATACTTAATGCATGCTAGCCATAAGTAGGGCATGTAGTCTATGGGGCCAGCATAGAGCTCATCCATCCAGAAGTCTTTGCTTAAAATAAATAAATAAATGAATAAAGGCACCAAAACCCTCAGTGTGAGTACTGTCAGGTCTTGCACACCATATTCTGCTCTACTGCTTCTGTCCTCTTGGTCTTCTGTTGATCTAGAAGCCACAGTGTACAATACAATACTTTTGAGGATAAGAATAACATGACAACAGAAGAACCACTTGTCTTTGTTTCTTTATCTCTTTGGAAACTGATTTAGCTTCATTATCTCCTTATAGAGAAAGGATGTGTGGGCACCATGCCATCTTGTGTTAGATATCTAGCTAACCACTAAGGCACTGAACTTTGTCAAGATTCATACTCGGACATCTCAAAGAATTAAAATCAGTAGCTTTTTGTGCAGAGTGAGGATGGGGAAAGCAGAGAGTATTTCAGATGTCTATCACTTGTTCTTAGAATGACTTTATATTTGTTTCAGTAGAGTTACTTGAGAGTTACTCTATTTTAAACAATGAGAAAGATAAGGCCAGTGGTTTGCTGTCCGTATTTTCTCTGTGCACCCCAAAACACCTTGGAGGTAATTCAAATAAGTGCACTCCATTCTATTTACTTGACTTTCTGATGGCTTAATCATGCAAATAAATGTGTGGATGATATTTATTTGAGTGTCCGTCATGTGGTCTCTTTGTATGGTAAAACATACTTTCTTTTTCCCTGAAGAAATAAATTAAATTAAATGAAAAAAAAATATGTAATGCTACAGTTGAGATTTTAAACACACTAAAGTCAGGACATTCAAAATTATGACTCCCTAGGGCTGTAGCTCAGCCGTGTTTACATGTGGTGTATATTAAAGCAGGGATTTCCTCTCTTTTCTGTACTCTCCTGTGTATTTTCCTTTTTTTCTTTTAGCTCTTTCATATTGTCTGTGCTGGAGCTGCTCCGTGGGATTGGTGATCCTGTACGGGCCCAGGCTGACAGATCATAAGGGAACAGTTCCCATGCACATGGGACTCCCATACCACTCAAAATGACAGAGGACCATAGCGAGGAAAAAGAAGAGCCTGGGGACAGCTTCTGGGACACACAGCAACCTCTGCTTATAGGACATGCCTTCCAGTCCTTTTACCTGCTTTGTTGCCATCCTCTGGTACATTCAAGTACCTTCTTACATCCTTTTTAGGTTCTTGAGACCGGAACTATACACAATATTCAAAGGATAAATAAGTCCTCATTGACAGGTAGAATACCTGTGCATATCACAGATATCTCAATGAACGAGATGAGCATACAATAAGATCATTTCTAAAGAGTCAGATGTAGACTAAGCTGACTGACAAAGTCTGGATGCTTCGCAGCATTCATGGTGGTAAGAATTATCCAAAGAGAGAATGTGAGTACCTACAACGAGTTTACTTTCTGGATCCAGATACCCTTTTTTTCTTTGCTACTTTTGATATTCTGTATTCCTACATAACCTGAATAAAGTACTACATACTCTTTTATATGGTTACCATTTTTTTTTTTGCTGGTCTTGTAAATAACTTCCAGTGTTTTCTGAGTTGGCACAGTAAAACTCTCCAAAATTCCTTAACAGTACAAATTTCTGAAGGCTGATAGGTGTAAATTGCCCTGAAGAGAATGTTAGTTTGCTTATAGTCCTCCAGGCCAAATTCTGTAATGGAAGAGCTGCTCTGCCCAACTGTTTTCTTTTTTTACAAGTGCAAGTCATTATACCGGTCTCCGGATCTTTCAAAAAAATAAAAGTATGTGAGACTGTCATTATTAGTAGCTAAAAGTTCCTGCTTTTTCAATTCTATAAACACTGAGATAATTAAAATATTACTCTAAATCCTTTTGAAATAATAGTTTTGGTTTAGTTATTGCTTGTTAAGCACTTACTGCAGTAAAAATAAACACCTTTCTATTTCAAGTTATACAGGCAGGATATTATTTCCAAGCACCTCCGGGCAAGGATTGTACTGGTCTTTGTATCTGCAAATTATTTATTGGAAGAGGGGTCCTATTCTACATAGAGCTTCAGCATTAATATTAAGTGATGATCTTCATAGTGAAAATAGTGAACCTGAATATATGGAATTTTGTAAATGCCAGCAGCCTGTTGTAAAATTATGACAGCACTTTCAACTATTCAAATTTTTCTCCTTAGTTCTTCTACATCTCCTTGTTTAATTGACTAGATGAACACAAAGCAGAACAGTGAGACTCTAAAGTTAATAACTGAAGTGTAGTTGCTCTGAAAAATATTTTGTGTTTTTGTTATTGTTTGTTTGTTTTTGGTTTTGTTTTTCCTATGAGATAAAGAATATGTTGAGATGTGTCAGGAGTGATGAGTATATGCATTAAGGAGGCTTAGAAAGGAATTCTATCTCAGATCTAAATCTACCCACTACTTCATGGACTAATCATCACTGTGTGCAAACCATGGTCACCCATCTCTTAGGAATGACAATTCCAGTGTAATCACAGAATCACAGAATCACAGAATCTCTAGGTTGGAAGAGACCTCTAGATCATCGAGTCCAACCTCTAACCTAACACTAACAGTCCCCACTAAACCATATCCCTAAGCTCTACATCTAAACGTCTTTTGAAGACTTCCAGGGATGGTGACTCCACCGCCTCCCTGGGCAGCCCGTTTCAGTGCCTAACAACCCTTTCAGTAAAGAAGTTCTTCCTAACATCTAACCTAAAACTCCCCTGGTGCAAGAGTCTGTTGTGCTTGTGACAAACTCAGACCTAGTCAGGTTCAATTCACTTTCTCCCAGGTACCACAGAATCACAGAATGTTTCAGGTTGGAAGGGACCTCTGCAGATCATCTAGTCCCTCCTCTCTGCTCAGGCAGGGACCCCTACAGCACAGCACCCAGGATTGTGTCCAGGTGGCTTTAGAATATCTTTAGGAAAGGAGAGTCCACAACCTCTCTGGACAACCTATATCACTGCTCCAGCACCCACACAGTAATCAAGTTTTTCCTCTTGTTCAGGCAGAACTTCATGTGTTTCAGTTTGTGCCTCTCATCCTGTTCATGTGCGCCACTAAGAGGAGTCTGGCTCAACCTTTTTGACACTCTCTTTTCAGAAGATTTCACACATTGATCATATCCACTTTGAGCCGCTCTTCTCCAGGCTGAACAGGCCTAGCTCCCTCAGCTTTTCCTTACATGTGAGCTGCTCTAGTCCCCTTATCATCTTCGTGGCCCTCTGGTGGACTCACTCCAGGCCTCTCACGTACTGTGGAGCCCAGAACTGGACATAGCACTCCAGGTGAGATCTCATCAGGTCAGGGTAGGGGGTAGGATCACCTCCCTCAGCCTGCTAATGCACCCCAGGATACCATTGGCCTTCTTGGCCACAGGGGCACATTTCTGGCTCATGGTTAACCTGCTGTTCACCAGGACTCCCAGGTCTTTCTCTACAGAACTGTACCCCAGCAAGTGAACCCCCAGCCTGTACAGGTGGTTGGAGTTATTCCTCCCCAGGTGCAGGGCCCTGTACTTGTCTTTGCTGAACTTTATGAAGTTCCTTTCTGCCCAACTCTACATCCTGTTGTAATCCTTCTGAATGTCAGCTCAGCTCTCTGCTGTATCAACCACTCCCCTCAGTCTTGTATCATCAGCAAACCTGCTGAGGTTGCACAATATCCCTTCATCCAAGTCATGGATGAATAAATTAAACAATACTGGACCTAGTATTGACCCCTTTGGGACAGCACTAGCTACAGGCTTCCAACTACATGTAGACTGTGCCACTAATGGCAACCTTCTGAGCTCTGCCGTTCAGCCAGTTCTCAATTCGCCTCACCATACACTCCTCCAGCCTACGTTTCCTGAGATTGTCTATTAGGACATCATGGGAGGCAGTGTCAAAAGCCTCTGATACTGTGACTTATTAGTAATAGACTAGCTACTAGGTTAGCAGTACTAGTGAATAACAACAGTGAAAGTAGTCAGTCTGTAATTATTTTTCTGTAATTGCCTCCACACAGTGGCTTCATGTATATGCCCACTAGTAGTGCTTTGCATGCTAGCATGCTCAGGTAGAGTCTCATAGCATCCATGTTGACCCCTTAGGATCTTTGGGACCTTTCTTATGAGTTCTGCCTTTTCCTGCAGGTTGATAGTTTTATCCCTTGCGAAGTTCTTGCTTACTTGGTACATGGAGCTGAAATCTGAGCAAGGTTAAAGAAGTCCAAAAAATAAAAGCAGATGTAAAAGAACTGTTTTGCATATGTGGTTTTACTCAGTGTTGCCAGTTCAGTTTCTATTTTATAACAGGCTTTGACGATGGATAAATGTTGTATTTTTAGAAAAAGAAAATACTTGCTGGTACAAAGGAAAGTGTATTCCAAGTTTTAGTGGAAATTATACTACCTTTTCTTTCTTGGTCTGAAGAAAGAAATTAAATGAACTTATTCAGGCCTGTTTTTGATAAAAGGAGAAACTGAGAGCAATAACAAAATCGGAGAAAATAACAGACATTATGAGAAAATATTGGATGGAGCAGCAATTGCCAGCATGACATTGTAATTGAATGTACTAGATCTTTGTTTTTGTTTTTTAATGAAATGCTGTATATAAACCTGTAAAAAGAAGTACCTTTTCTTTCTGCTTAAATATTTACAGATATTTGGAAGCTGTTATCAGAGTTAAATTAAAAGAGAGTACTATTTTGTATCTTGTATGTTTGTTTAAACCCTATCAGTTCACATTTAATAAGATTTGCTATAAAGAGAACCACAAACTGTTTAACTTCATAACATCTGCAGCTTTTTGAGATTTTTTGTTTTTTTGTTTGTTTTTTTTGTTTGTTTGTTTGGGGGTTATATATCTGAGTGGATTTGTTTAACTCAAATAAGGAATTATGGAAACAATTAAATTTCTTCCATATTTTCATGTCATTGAAAGGCTTCCAGTTCAGCTTTGCAATATGGCAGTGCTTTGCATACAGCTAAAATTAGGCATTCCACAGAAACAAATATTTGCCATTTTTGTCATCAACACAAGCATATGATACCTGCCATCAGCAGTTGGGTAAGAATATGAGAGAAGTATTAAAAACACTTTTAAACTAAGTCCCAGTAGGTGTATATTGCAAGAGCACCAGCTCTACTCAGAATTATATTGATTTCATTTTTGTCTTTCACTGTGGTAAGTCTGCCTTAGATCATTTCTTTCAATATGTTGACAAATTTATAAGAGAACTGTTCTGGTTACGTACAGCATGCCTGCCACTAAAAGCTACAGTTTGGATTTGTACTTGCTTATGAAGGATAGCATAGAAAGCAACACGTTTCAACCCACAAAGTGTTATCGAAGATGCATTTTGCAAAGGGCTCCCCATTGACTCATTCTTTGTGTACTGTTATTATAAATATGAGGCTCTTCTGTCCCGCAACAAAGATCTGTCTGGCAAGCAAGGTTGTTTTCACATAAATGGAAGATATGAATAATAAGAAAAATGATTTGATAGTTCACTATGTCTTTCCTGCTCCTAATGAAAGATTGTTCAATACAATATATTATGCATTACTTTACCCAGGCCAGTTTTCAATAACTCATGGGATATGATTCTCTATACTTCCCTGATAAAGTCCACTCTTGTATATACCTAGGTATTATAGTCTCTTGTGTGTGTTTTTAATATTTTTTTTTTGTTATTATTTTTGCTTAAGAGCATTCCTTTAGTACCTGTTATATTTTTTGTATTGCCCTGCACAACTTCTCCCAGTGGTGGGGGCTTAGAGTGCTTGTCAACTGTCATGACATGAGAAGAATTTACGTTTCTCTAATCTGCCTAAGAGGAACTAGGTCTTTATAGGCTCTCTAGGATCCAGCTGGAACCAGTTAGACTTTTCAGAGCCTCATTTTTGTACCAAGCTCAGATCAACTGGAGAGTGGGGAAAAGAGGAAGCTTGTCCCCTTTTTCCTTCTCATTAGCACAGGACAGCAAGTTTGACATGTAACAGACAAAGAAAGAATGTTCGAGATTTATGCATGAATCCTTAGATAGATAAAAATAAATCCTCAGTTTATTCTTAACAGTTATAAAACACATGCTTTCCTTTCTTTTACACCATGTGGCGAGCTAGTAACACAAGGATTCTGGAGGTGACCTAAAACAGAAGCTGTGACTGGGATTTGTACCTAAATTTGATACTTCAGATCTTTCTGAACATCTCAGTCCAGGACTTAGAACATAAGGATGTGGATTATGCTGCACCTGGACAGATCTTCTGTCTGCAGCAGTGCTGCAAAATGTTTTCCAGAAGGACTATGAACAACCACAGTGCTGCTAACTTTTCCTTTTTTATATTTTTTCTTCATATGGTTTCTTATATGTTGATGGTGGGAACTGTGAGATGATCAGACATATCTGGAAGAATCAGTAGTCTTTATCAATACTAAATATCAAAAAATGGGTGAAAGAGAAGAACTCATGTCTATTACAGTTTTATGCTAGTCATCATTGCCTCTATCTTTCAGCCTCTCTGGAAAAATCTACATTATCCATAGTCTCAGTCCATCTGGGAGAAGTACATGTACGCTGTCTCAGATATGGCTAAGAGAGAAAGGGAAGGAAGCTAATTTTGATTTTATATGCGTTATCAACATTTGTAATTCTGGAATGTGATCTTTATGTTCTAAATGTGCACTGACATCATTGAACTCTTGGAGATGGGCATTACAACAGGAAGGTATGCAATAGCAGAAATGTATTCCTACGTACATACACGTATGTAATGTACATTGCATGCCTAACTTGGACATCCATGGTGGGATGTCCTTCCAGAACATTTCTCCTTGTCCTGTTTCTTATGCTATGGCAGATCAACTGGACTAAATACAATTTAGAAGTGGTAAGTAATTTCAAGAACATCACAGGGACCACCATAGTTGGTAAGACTTGAAACCCATCCAATCTACTTACTCATTGCTATCAACCCTCCTAACTTAGAATTAATGTGAATGTTCGTTGTCCAACATCATAGACCTGTGGGCGGCATGAAAACTTAGGAACTACAGAAATACAGAGATTGCTGTCTGTCTTCTTTTTCACTGGCTTGAAAACTGCTTATAATCCTAAAATAACTAAATATATAACTAAAGGCCTGGGACAGTATGATGTGGCTCTTCTGTATGTCTGAAAATGTGCAAATTTGAGCATTTTTTTGAAAGCTGGAGAAACTCACAAGGTTTGCACCTTCACCCTGACTTTTCAACTCAAGAAGCAAGTGGTCTAACAGACAGCTTAAAACCAGTGGAGAACCGCCTGGGTGCTCCAGTCCTTCAGTATGGAAACATATAGAGGAACATTCTGCCTCATACTGTTAATTGAATGCATTTCCCTGGAGGAAAAAATCTCATAATTAAAACATATTTGTTCCAACCTATAAAAATAAATAAATAAATGCATACATAAATAAACAAATCTTTCCTTTTTTTTCTTTTTTTTTCTTTTTTTTCCTTTTTTTTTTCTTTTTTTTCTTCTTCTTTCTTTCTTTCTTTTCTTTTTTCTTTTTTTTTTTTTTTTTTAATGAAGGTTTTAAAACCCCTGTGTAATCCTTATGTTGTTTCGTCTTCTGTGTGAAGGGGAAGGTAGAGATAAAAGATGGTCTGTTGTAGGCAGAGGTGAAGAAAATTGCCTGCGTAGCTGAAATTTTTAGCTCTTTTTTAGCTCTGGAGACCCTGGCTCACCCTTGAGATCAAGATGGTGACTATCACACATTCTTGCCTGAGAAGGAATTTGCTGTTAGCAGAGGCTGAGGAGGAGCTGCCACAGATGGTGGGGAGGGACAGGACAGGATCTTCTGCTGCAATGTGAGCAGTACAAGGACTGCACACTGTTTGGGTATGACAGCCGTGGGAACTGAGACTTTTTTGGAGCCTTAGAAGTAAGTGAGATCATGTTAATAAAGCTTTATGCTGTTTTCTTACTGTTTTTTTCTCAGTTTCTACTGAGAACCTACAGTTTTCAATATCCCTGAAATGTCACCTGCCAACCAACCATGGTTTCATGATTAGAGCTGTACTTTAGACACGTCTGTCTGCTAAAGCAATTGAGAGCTATCATTTTGCTTCAGCATCATTATAGAATGGAGTTTCACAATTAAACCAGTTCTGAAGGTTGATAGGAGCATTTGGCACAGATTCCCTGACTTTTCTGCCTCTTCTGTCCACAGTTAAATTGGGATCAGAATCAAAGCTAATTTAGTAATGTTTAAAACAAGATGTTCCAGAGCCAATTGAAATTAATGGGAATCTTCCATTGATTTTGACAATTCTTATTGATGATGAGTGCATTGCCAGCATCTCAGATCAAAGCTGCAGATAGGAGAAAATAAATTTGCTGTTTTTTTTTTTTTTTTTCTGAGGAGTCTTGCAGAAGGAGGAGGCCTCTGCAGAATATTTGAACTTGCAGCATACAGACCCTTCCTGTCTTTTCAAATTAACTTGGTTTCAGTCAGTCTTGCTTTAGGTTTTTAGGTACAAATGAGTTTGGAACTCAAAGCAAAGGTAGAAAGGCCAAACCTCAGCATGATAGGTATTTATCTTGAAAACAGAGAGTGGACTTTGTATCTTATTTTAATACCCTACATTAGTCTGTGTACTCCCTTGAAGCATAAATTGATGTTTCCATCAATGTGCATAATTACTAATTAGGAAGAATATTTTATAAAATATAGTTCAACTATGGTTCTTAAGCAGGTGACCCTTTGTTTATGTCTGTAGTACATACATACATAATGTATTATCCCCAAACAGATAGCATATTTCCCAGATTCATTACCTGGTGTCAGAAAGGGTATTTCTCTCTTTACATGCAAATTTACCTGGTGAAAATTTCATGGAGATAAGAGGAGAAAGATGCAGAAAAGCAGAGAGTTTCTGCTCTCGTATAGGTATAAAGGGAGATACCACTATAATGGTAAGAGTGTGAGTAATTTGAAGTCATTTTTAAAGTATTGAACTTTGGGAGAAATGAAAGTTTCTAGAAAATGTCTTTTTCTGCAGAACAAATTTTTGAGTGACAAGTATTTTCATTAGTTGCTTATATATCAAAAAGGAGTTTTATATTATGAAATAATGAGAAGCAAATGGTCTATAATTTTGTTTAGCACACAAGATGTACTGCTATAACTATGAAATATAAAATATAAAATATATTTGTAAGATGCATTTCTTTTTTCCAGCTGTTATAGCTGACTTCCCTTGGTTATGTTTCAGACATTCTTCTCCTCCATCTCTGTTCCTGGCTCATTACAGTTTCTTGCACATAGAAGTTCCATTTATTGTCAAGGTTCCACATATATCAGTAGTATTAAAAACAAATCAATATCACAATGGCAACATTTTTCTAATTTTTCAGAAGACCTACACTGTCAAAGGATAAGCATAAAGAAATTAGAAAAAAAAAAAAAAGAAGAAAAAAAAAAAAAACACCATGAAAACTGCTGTTCTTTTTGCTGTTTAACTGACAAATATCTGAAGAGAAAGAAAAGATGTATTTCTACAAATTATAATTTTGTAATTTCAAATATGATAGACTTCCAAATGAGGGAAAAGTATTAGCTTGTCAACTACTTTGACTTATTACTGTTGATCTACATTTCTAGTCCACTAAAATATTTTCCTTTAATTTAAAAGACTGGAAATTAGATTTAATTTACTGTGGCCAGCCACTACTCATAAGAAAAGAAATGGTCTTGAATGAAAACCTTGTCTTGGTATATAGTGTTCCACCATCCAGATCACCTCTGTTCAGAGGGAATTCAGAATCTTCTTCTTGATTTTCCTCATGATATAACAGTGAACTCAGGACTCAAGCCTGCCATGACCTGGTAGTTCAGGCCAGGATTCTAGCGCACTTGAGCAATGGTCTTGTTTCGACTATTTGTTGTCACAGGTTAACTGAGAGATGGCAGCACACAGTGTGTATGTGTGAAGTTTGTACTGTAATAGTATCAGAAGCTGGGGAGCTTATAGAATGTTTCCTGACTCTGAAAATGTTAACTACTACTTTCTTTCTTCTTTTCTATTAGGTATTATTTATCTTTCTTCTTTTCTATTAGTGCTGTTTTTTTCTGAAAATAACTTTCTTTCTTCCTCCCTCTTTCTTTCTTTCTTTCTTTCTTTCTTTCTTTCTTTCTTTCTTTCTTTCTTTCTTTCTTTCTTTCTTTCTTTCTTTCTTTCTTTCTTTCTTTCTTTCTTTCTTTCTTTCTTTCTTTCTTTCTTTCTCTCTTTCTCTCTTTCTCTCTTTCTCTCTTTCTCTCTTTCTCTCTTTCTCTCTTTCTCTCTTTCTCTCTTTCTCTCTCTCTCTCTCTCTCTCTTTCTCTCTCTCTTTTTCTCTCTCTTTCTCTCTTTCTCTCTTTCTCTCTTTCTCTCTTTCTCTCTCTCTTTCTTTCTCTCTCTCTTTTTCTCTCTCTTTCTCTCTTTCTCTCTTTCTTTCTCTCTTGGATTCCCCCTCCCACCCCCCCCCAGGTATCTGGAGAAAAAGCGATGATTACAATAAGAGAAATTGCAAGAGGTTTTCCAGATCTAGGGTCGGTGGTGACATCCCCATAAATCATGGGTAACCCTAACATAGACAGTCTTAAAGAAACTTAGTTGTCATAAACATATATACATAGGTAAGACTGTTCCCATCATATTTATCTTTCACTCCACAGCTTATAGAAACCAAATTTCTGTCATCGACAATTATTAATCATCCATTTTCCCTGCTGAGACATCTAATAAAGCATCAAGTACAGAGTTTGAACATGAGAGAAAAGGAGAGAAAATGTAATCCAAATTTTTAAATGTAAAGGGAAGAAAAATCTCACGTAACATCTGTTCACCACATGTTCATAAATTACAGTGGGATTTTGAACTTTACTTCTCTCGTCTACATGTCACGCAGATTTAATAGTTCATAATTTTATGGAAAACAAGATAATTATGCACCATGCTTATAAGGACATGATCAGTTCTCCAGCAGCACTATTACAAGCTGCTCTCCACTGATGGCAAGCCTGTGATAGTTCAGCATGTTGTGGTATCTCAGTCTTTGCATGCAAAGCTTGTTCTTCACGGCAAGACCAAGGAAAGCACCACTGAATTGCACCTTGTGAGCCTGGACCTGAATGTGATAACCTTTGACTCTCAAGGGAAATTAAAATTTAATGCTTAGACCACAAAAAATGTTGCCTGCATGTAAGGTCTCACTGAGAAATGCCATTTCTCATTGAGAATACAGCCTTTCCATCATCAGTGTGTTATAAAAGTGTTTTTTGTTTGTTTGTTTTTAGCATGAATGAAAAAAAAAAAAAGGACAAAGCAAGTGTTACACAGTGGGCTTACACATTTTAGAGATTTTTTAATGTGTCTTAATCTAAATATGTGTTTTTCCATCTGCTTAACTGAGACAAGCCAGAGGTGTACATATAAATATAGAGGTAATCAGGTTTGCTCTTCCAATTTACTTCTTGTGAAATCTATCCATCTCTGCATCAAATCTACACATGGCATTAAATTCCAGGTGTTGGGCTGACTTTGCATGCCCATAAGGAAAATCCAAACATTGACTTGTAAACATTTATTCCAAGATGTGAAAGGAAAGAGTTAAATTAGATTTGGAACAAGAAGCAAAAGAAAGAGTCTAATGAAAGGAAATTGTGCTTTCAAATTATCTTCATTCTCCCATTCTTAAAATAACCCTCTTCCCCACCAAATAATGACATCTTACAGAACAGATAGAGCTAATAAAAATACAAGCATTTAAAAAAAAAGAAAAATGACATGGATACAATATGTAAGAAGCAAAATCAAAATCTCCAGGAAACACACTTGAAATAAACTTGTAAAAAAATTAGAGATTATAAACATTCCAGAATTAGCATGTTAAACCCAATGGCAACATTTAGAGTCCTTACAGCCTGAAACATATAAACTTAACTGTAATTGTAATATACAACTTTAGAGCATTGTTCAAGAAATATATGGGTTGGAAGCAGCTGCCAGCATGAGAAATTTCCATGGTTTTTCTTTTTCTGCAGATAATCATTCTGATTTAGGGAGCAGTATAAAAGATGGAAGGGTCTGCAAACACAGTTTGAGACATTTCATACTGTTGTTCTAATGAAGAACCCACAGACACTATCTTCCTCTGCTGAAGTCTTCATTTAACAAAGTGCTTGAGCACAAGCTTAAAGATTAAGTAGTGGTCTTATAAAATTTGCTAGGAAATCTTGTTGCAGTTAGAAAATGCTAGCAAGAGATTGACTTCTAAGTAATCAAATTACTTTGTTAAACTAAATCCTCATATTTCTCTTCCAAACTCTTGAGACAGCTACTGCATTTTATAAAGGGCCATTAAATGCAATGCACAGCAGGCAGTGCCCTGCTGACAGGAAAGATGACTTTCCCCAGCTGAGTTCTCAAAAGGAGGTCCAAAGCTGCCAAGGAATGTAACAGGGCTCTGCGTGCCACAAAATACCAACGCAAGCACAAACAAGGCATAGGAGCAGGGGCCAACAGCCAACAGACTGCCTCCCCCAAGCCAGGTAAAAATAAAAACAAGAGGTTTGAACCAACTTCTTGAAAATTGCCTTTCTCTGCAGCTGCACAGTGAAATAATTCCAGTTACTCCAAACCAACATGTAAAATTTATTTTTGCACAGGCATAAAGAAAAATCATGAAGTCAGTAAGCCTGTCCAGCCCAAATTTCAGGTTTAGAAAGTGTTATAACGGTGGGAACAAAATGTAACATTTTGGTTCATCTTTTAATTATTCAAAGATAAAAAGAAGACTAGCATTGTTTCAATAATGAACAAAATGAGTTTATAGCAAGTATTTCTGTTTTTGTCATTGGAGAAGAGCTTTTTAGCAGTCCCTTTTGCCTGCATTGTTTTAAGGTGCACTACAGTCCTGTTATCTTGCAGACCTACCGTCTCCTCACACTCAGAAGACTCAATTCCAGTAGATGTCCTATGAGTCGGCAAAGATAAATCAATTCCATCATTTTTCATCCTATGAAAAAGGAGAGTAGAAATCAGCTTTGCAATGAGCATGAAGAACTTCTGACTCATACCTAATTTGATCTAATCTAAAGCTTATTAAGCTTAGAAGAATCCTATTGGGTTCCTTTTAGCTTTGTTTCAGGACAATGGTTCCTGAAGCATGTTGCATCCCTGAGCACTTCACATCTTCTCAGTTTTCATCCATTTTTTAATCCTTTGTTTACCAACATGGAGTAATATGTTGATAGTAAACCACTTATTTTCTTTTAAATTGCTCTTTTTTGGTATGAAATGTTGTACATTTCAGGAAATTTACTTTAAATTGGCATTATTGCTAAATAAATTATTACCCAAGAGGAAGAAAAGAATCTGAGAACTGTGCAAGGTTTTAATTAAAATCAAATCATGGTATGAATGGACAGCTAGAAAATACAGTCGCTAAAATTCAGTGCTACCATTTTCAGGTTAGTCCTTTTTGTTATTTAATTCCAGAAAATACTTGGATGTATCACACCGGAGATAGCATGCTTCTTGTGACGAAAATTTTTGCTGGGTAATGTCAGAGACCACATGAGAACAGTTGCAAAGGAGACTCAGAGAATATGGAAACATCTGATAGGGATAAATTATTTTCTCAGGAGGGAAAGTACACCATACAGGAGATCCATGGGATAGGAGCTGTGTGTTCAGGGAACTGATTTCAAGGACGAAAAACAAAGCTCATTGACACAAGCACATTGGAAATTAAACAAGTTGGGAAGATGTATCTTTGTTTCAGCTTTACCTCCCGGTACAAGGATTTGCTTTTTGCTTGATTTTTGCAGTCTGGGACTGACCACGGACCAGATGCTGTATGTCTGCTGGACAACCTAGCCCTTTCTGACCGCAGCCTGAGCAACATGTGATTTATCATCGAGGAGGTGGTAGATATCGGAAACAGAGCAGCAGCTGAACTGATGTTTTAGTTTTGTTGCTGGGAAACTGTGACAATGCACTTTGCATGGGTAATATGGCTCAATACTGTGGGAAATCTTGAGCAGTGCCTGCAAGAAGCACATATTCACTACAATTGTGTGAGTCGTCTGTAAAATGGAGTTCAGAATGCCATCTAAAATACTGCCCACGTAACCCCAGATAAATTCAGACTGACTGATGTTCATGTCTTACAAATTTGCTTTTGTTCAAAAGCATTTGGAAGTGCTTTGCGCACCGCAGCCGTGTGGTCCAACCACGAGAACATGACATCTCCTGGGTCACGCTGTACTGGAAAGACTGTGCAGGAGATTAAAAGATGACAGATGTATTCAGAAGTGGCTACATAAGAAAAATAGGATGAGAGGAGCATTAGGGCACTCCTTCAAAATGACAACATGTTTCTCTGCTACCAGTGAAATGAGAATGAGAAGATTAAAACCTGAATGCTAGCTTAAGGAAAAAAAAATAGAAAAAAAAAAAAAAAAAAAAAAAGAACAAAGAAATCAATGTTTCATTGCATCTCTGTAAAATTAGAAAGGGAGATGAGTGATTTGCACTGAGGCCACAGTTCTTCGGGGGGTGGAAACCAAAGATCCATAGAATAGAAGTTAGAGCCTTATTTTTGCAACAGTGAAAACCAGCATTTTGGCATCCTGATGGAATGTGGAGTATCTCATTGTACCCCAAACAGGTAACAGGTTACCCAAAAGAAATATAATAAAAATTATTCATGTTTCTGTATCTTTCACAAAACAGAGAAACTCAAGAGTGTGCGGTGTAAAAATAATAATAATAATAATCAAAAAATGTATTATTTCCTTCAGTTTTATTTTTTTTATTTCCTTTGTTTTATTCTGATTAGAAGTTTATTTAAAGAATTTTAAAATTTAATGTAAAGCTGTAAAGTTTTAAAATATTTTTTCATTATATTACCTTAATTTTTATTTTTTGTATAGTAATGGTAGTGTGTATTATGCACATACTAGTGCAATATACATTATACAAATACGTATATATATAAGTATATATATATTATGCAAATTAGTAGTGACCAGTTGTTTCATTGTCATATGCTAAAACACAAGGAGTTTTAGCTTAGGAAAGAAAGAAAAGATGTTTCAATTAAGATGTCATCATAGGCTTAATGATGACATCTTAAAGGATTCCGAAGATACAAAGGAAATCTTTTACTATTAAGAAGGTGTAATAAAATAATATAAAATGAAATATAAAATATAACATCATAAAATACTATATGGGAACCCTATAGATGACAGCTTTCTAGAATGAAAGCAATTGGGTTTGCAATACTGCTTTTGTGGATTTTTTGTCCAATTGAATTTTTTACAGATATGCTCATTTCAACAAAACAAGTTAGTTCCACTGGAGTTTTAATAGCTGAGCTTATTTCTGAAATTTAAAATAGGATTTGAAAAATTCCCCTTTTCCTCAGTCTTTTTATGTAGTTTAGAAATTGTTAATTTATCTCTATCTCTTGTGAAATAACTGATGGGTCTTCCAATCAAAGCAACTGCAATACTACTGAATTTGACAGTCCTGCAGATCCAACAAGGGTTTGGGTTTTATTAGAATTGTGCCTGGGGGCTGGCATATGTTGGCCTCACAGGATTCAGCACACAGCACTATCACAGAATCACAGAATCATAGAATTTCTAGGTTGGAAGAGACCTCAAAATCATCGAGTCCAACCTCTAACCTAACGCTAACACTTAACCATGTCCCTAAGCTCTACATCTAAACGTCTTTTAAAGACCTCCAGGGATGGTGACTCCACCACCTCCCTGGGCAGCCTGTTCCAGTGTCTAACAACCCTTTCAGTAAAGAAGTTCTTCCTAACATCCAACCTAAAACTCCCCTGGCGCAACTTAAGCCCATTCCCCCTCGTCCTGTCACCAGGCACGTGGGAGAACAGGCCAACCCCCACCTCACTACAGCCTCCTTTGAGGTATCTGTAGAGAGCGATAAGGTCGCCCCTGAGCCTCCTCTTCTCCAGGCTGAACAATCCCAGCTCCCTCAGCCGCTCCTCGTAGGACTTGTTCTCCAGGCCTAGAGTGAATGCATTTTCCCCTGAACACATTTCTGGAAGAATTATCATTTGGGGCTTCATCTTAACTTTTCATTGTCCTGCATCATTTCATGTTTTTGTTGTTGTTGGTTGGTTGGTTGGTTTTGTTTGTTTGTTTGTTTTTTGGCTGGTTGGTTAGTTGGTTGTTTTTTGTTTGTTTATTTGTTTGTTTTGGATCTTCTATTGATTTTAACAAAATTCAGTTTGTAGTATAGAAACATATCTATACATTGATTGTAGCATTCTCCCAGTAAATGTAATTAAATGTTTCCAAGGGCCTGTATGTGACTTCACAGAGTCACAGAATGGCTGAGCCTGGCAGGGTCCCCGGATGCAACCTGGTCCAAGCCCTGCTCCAGCAGGGACACCCAGAGCAGAGCACCCAGGGCCATCTCACATTTTTAATGTGAAGAGTACTAGAAGGGAATGATAGAGTTGCCTGGAGTGTTGAGTTCTGCAATTTAATGAACACGTGTTAAAGTAATGGAAGGAATCCATCTGATTCATGCACTTCAGTTTTGAACATTTCTGTCAGCACTTCTAGCGTGATGCTTTGGACGCAGTGCTGGGTAAGAGGCACAGTAATGGTAGACGTGGGTCAAAGACTGCAGCAGTTGGGTTTTTGCCTGGGACATCTTGCTGGTGACACTTCCTGTGCATGGTTGGCTGCCTTCCGTCCTAGGGCACACTCTGGTGCTCACCAGAGGAGATGAGTTTCCTCATCCACATGTTACGTGCAAGCATATGCTGAAAGTGGGAGGAGTGTAGGTGTGTGAAGAAGGTTTTGCTGAGGGAACAGGCATGTGTACACATCAAGGAACAAAGACATAAATGTAATTAAAATGATACAATGTTGGTGCTAGGAGTCAGTAAAAACATGCTTATACAGAAAGCAATCTGGAAGTTTGTTGTGACTTTCTGCTTACGTTTTAGATTTGTACTGAGGATTAGTAAACCAGTTGATAGAAAATAGGTATAATAGAAGGAAAAACAAGGAAAGGCCACACCTAATGTTGCAGAGTAAGACATTTTTTCTAATTGATATTTAAAGTTGGGTCCTCAAATACCTGTTCCAGGTTTGGGCTCTATGACAAGTAACCATATCAAGAGCAGAAAGATATATGTGAGTACAGTGCACAGGCAAAGCTGTGCATATCCAATGCATAAAAAGGATTCGGGATTTTGAGTTCTACTAAATCAGTTGGGCTTTATTGCAATACGTTTCTCTGGTTCATTTGGTCAGGAAGAGAGCGTACATTAAATATATATATATATATATGACCATATATATAGGCAAATAATGATTTTTTTTTTTAAGTTAAGAAAGTAAAAAAAAAAAAAAGTAATCTAACAGTATTCTTTTAATCTGGTTATTACCAGTGCTAGTATAATATACATGCCTTCTTTACCCATACTTCTCTAAATGAATGAAAGTCACAGTAAATTTACAAGGCCCTTTTGCCCACTCTATAGAAGTTAAGTCCATTCAGCAAAGACTAAAAATAATGATAGTTGACTCAGGTGAACAATTAAATTCCAAACTTAAATTAATAAATGAATAGTCTCGTTCACATAAATTGTACCATAAATCGACTTTTTAATCTTATGACAAAAATTAGTTCAAAACAGATGTATAGCACTTTCTACTTTCTGTAGAAAACTCTTAGTCAGTGAGAGGAATGAGTTTATTGAATAAATAATATGCCCATATGCCTTAATATGCAATACATTAGTTCAAGATACCTTTGTATTGATCCTGACTTATTTTTGAGTAAAAAATAAGATTTTAAAATATCAACTAAAATTAATTTTATTTGTTGCATAGTTCAGTGGGACTTTGCTCACTGTAGGGGCATTAAATATTCAGTTTAAACACACTGAAGAGAGTTGTAAGAGCTTTCCAGATTTTCCAACTTTCAAAATTCTCATCTTTCATTACTGATGTGTGATGGTGTATCTTTAGTAAATAGCCCCAGAGGATTATTACTTTTTTAAATCAAGATTTTCATAGGAAAATTAATTAGTAGAAACCTTGTACAAAAGTTTCAGTAATTTCTTCTTTTATATTTATATATATATATATTTATATTTAATTTTTAACCTGAATGTATTGTTGAATAGCAGTTCTACACCATACTGCCTGCATGCTCTTTCAGTTGCACCTTGCTTCAAATTGTTTTAATGCAGCTACAGGATGCCAAACCACGGAGCTGTCTGACTCTGTGTGATCTGTTCAGAAGAGCTCTGCTGGTTCCCGTAGCTCCACAAATTCCTCAAAAAGACCTTTGAAGAAGCTTTCAGGCACTGCCACAAATGAGGGCAGGCTTCCCTAGCTCTCTGTCATAGCTAGAGGAATGATGAGGAGATTTTCCGATGCAGGAATTCATTGGCATGGGGAGAGATGCAAGAGGTTTGTGGGAAGAAATTGCCAGCCTGGCTGCTGAACTCAGGGCTTCTGCAGGTGGCAAGCATGAAAGCTCGTCCCCGCCATCTCCCCCTGTTCACATGTGTGTTGCCGTCAAGGCAGACCAGCAGGATCTGCTGCTGCTGCTCAGAGCAGGGCGTGGAGGAAAACCAGGGAAGGAAACACCTGCTCATCCTCCTGAGCTCCATTCAGTGCCAAGCCGCGTGGAGTTGGTGGTGTCTTTGCAATGCATTTGGTGATGCTGTGTGTTCATGCTCATTTCACAGATATTGCTGCTGTCTGTGCTGGGTTTAATATTGGGGGGATTGAAGGAAAGTACCTTGGGAAGGATTATATGAGGAGAAGACACATAAACCTTTCTTCCTGACTGAACTTTGTTATTTTCACAAATGTGAAACACATTTGGTCTGGCATCCCATTTGATTTGTTTACTGCTTTTGTGTCCCACATTTGCAGAGGCTTTCCAAATACAGATATTTCTCTCATCTGGCCTGGCTCTGTCTTCTGCACAGAAAGCCCAGTGTAGGTGGGTGGAGTACATGTCCGGGGTGTTTGGGTGGGCTGTGAAGGGGAACACGCTGAATTTTTGGAATAGCCTGGGCTGTGCTTTCAGCCTTGCCCACAGTTAAGAGTAGAAATTCTGAGATTTGTTTGGAAAAAGATGGTAGGCAGCTTCAGCTATCAACCCAGACCTTAGTTCCAAAAAGCACCGTCTCTATGTGGTCAGCCCATGTGTGTGCATTGTTACAGAACTGTTGAAAGTGGTTCTGTCTGTGTGCATTGATAAATCGGTAGTATGGCTCATTTTCAAACATCATTCTTGTTATAAAAGCCAGTGGCTTCTTCAGTAACCAAAAATTCACCAGGTAGGATTTAAACTAGCAAAGAATTTCACAGATGGCTAATTTGTCGCTTCATTGTGGTGTACATAACCAGTTCTTTGTCTAAAAAAAATGAATTAAAAAAAAAAATCCCATTTCCTGCTTGAAATGTAGATAAGACTATTACTAATCAGTCAAACCAAACTAAAAGAAAGAACAAAAACATTCTCCCAGCCAGAGCACTCTCACTAGCATCTTCTTTCTATCATCTCAGCTGGCCTTTGCCTATTCAAATATGCTGGGGAATTAAGGACTAGCTCCACAGCCCTTGCCACCTGGCGTATCTTCAAGAAGGATTGGGAGATCTAAAAAGGGTAATTTTTTCTGCATACACTCTGAGAGTCAGTGCAAGTGGCCAAGAAGACACTTTTCCCCAGAAGCAGTTGCCTAGCATGCATCATTCTTGGCAGTGTCTGCAAATAAACTTCTTGTAATTGATTTAATAATTTTCAAATAAAAAAATTATGATAGCTGTGGACAGCTATAAATAACAGAAATGAAACACATTATTTGCACGGTGCCTTCACATGCACTTGTTTAGCTCTTTTTGCTGCTAAGTTAAAACATCTGTTTCTATGGAAGTGGAGCGTTCCATGCAACAAACACGGCACTGGAAGTGACCCACATATTAAATGACAACATTTGACAAATTCTAGCAGTTGATTACTGGGGAGGAGTAGACTGTGGTTATAATCAGAGTAAACCAAAAAAATGTGTACCTTTATAAACCTAGAGTTTAAATGAAACATCTGTACCAAATCATGTTTGTAGAACAGCACTGTAGCCAACTACCAGACCATATGATAATGGAGTGTTTTTAACAATCCCTATTTCCATCTCCATCCTCCAAATCAGATCCAGACTGTGCCCATTGGCATGAATTCTGTTGGAAACCAATTGGGATAGTGTCAGGCTACAGTGGATGCTGTCAGCTGAGATACGGATACCCATAAAAAGTTAGCGATTCCAATACCTCATGGAAATCATAAGCACAGGCAGAAACTCAGGTGAATATTAGGCTGCATTGTATGCTACAGTCTTTTCCAGGTGTATTTTAACAATGGCTTGCACCCTGAAAAGGGGTATGCTGCAGTGACTGTGATTCTTCAGGAAGTACAAGCATATAGCAAGGGTGTGGGTATTAGAACAGCAGCAGCAGGTAAGCTGGTGATAGACCGAGAGTGCTCAGGCTGGCTGAGCAACCTGCATTTGGCAGCTCAGACATAATTCTATGGGTCTGTGAAACTGGTATGAAAAATGTCAAGTAAGTATGGGGTTTTTTGAGTGATCCTTGTTGCTGTTAAGTGCATACAAATCAGATGAGAACTAGTTCAGTCTATTTCATTATGTACATTCTTAAACTAATATTCATTAGTATTATCTGTTTTTTATTATCATATTTTCTGAATTAATTATAAAAATGAAACAAATACCCATTTTTTAAATAGATTTTCATAATCATTACAATTTTTCAAAACAAGAAAAAAGACCATAATCCATCCTGCATTCTGCTTTATGGGGTGGCCCTGCTTAAGCCAGGGGTTGGACCAGATGACCTCTTCAAATCTCAACCATTGTGTGTAATTCAGTGTTAGTTTTGGATGGCCTACAATAAAAAAGTTGTCAAATAGGAAAGCATGTTCAGAATTCTTTGAACAGCAAGACTGATGTGCAAGAAAAATTGACATACTGCAATATTTCTCGAGTGACACTGACAAAAAGTAAAAAAGTAGTTAGCACATGGGGAGATCTCATCCTGAACAACTATAGATGAGTGCCATTTGGTAGGATAAACGGCAGGCTATATGAACAAGGAACAAATATATGAACAAGGATGAGTTGTGGTCTCTACATTTACATTTGTTTGTAGGACATACCTAAAATGCTGTAATAATCAAATTATATCATTAATTAGATGTAACCTGGCAGGTAACCTTAGAGGTAACCTGCATTGTAGCAATGAAGAGTTACACCTGACTGGGATTCCCATATAAGAACAAAGAACAAGTTTTTAAGATAAATTGCAAATTGTCCAATGAGGAGGTAGGAAAAAAAAATTACAGTATTAATTTCAAAACTGATTTTGATAGATTTTTGGGACCAAATACTTTGTTTTAAACATTCTTTACAAATTTGCAAATAATGAATAAGAAGCTTAAATATTTAGACAAAAAAATAGAAATTGTGACTAGCGGGTTACCAAATTCAAGAATAACTAGAGGAAAGTGAACGTCCAGTGTGCTTAAATATACTAAAAAATCTGAAATAAAAAGCTGTATTGCTTTGAGATAAACACAAAAGGAAAAAAAAAATAAAAAAGCAAAAGCTCAAACGACTTAGCAATACAAGCTCATCTTTGGTCTTACGTTTTATTAAACTTTTTCATAGATTTATAAATGTTATTGTCACGAGGGACTATTAGATCATCTGGACTGACTTGATCTTATATAAAAGTAATGTCTAGAGAGTCCTCTGAGAGAGCTCTTCCTCGATTTATTTGATACTATATAACTAATAAAATACAATGCTATTACACAAAATGAAACACTTTGTCATATCATTTTTTAATTAAATAATTCTCACAATATACTTCTTGAATTACCTTTTTTGATGATGTTTATTTGAAAATCCAATGAAAAACGTAATTCCTAGTATTTATCTGAGTTTCATTTCAAACTGTTTGCTTCTGGTGTTACAGCATCTGGCACATATACAAATAAAACCACTTGGTTGGGACCATCTAAATTTTCTTTATTTTTTGGCATTTTTCAGTGTCAGGCCATCAGTATATATTTCAGTATATTACTTTCTGAGTCATTTATAATGGCACAGATGTACTGTTGTATAAAGCTGAAAAAGTATCTTGGAACCTGCCAACATCGGTGTCTAGTTTCTTAAGACAAACCTTTTGGTTTGGAAGATTTTTACAATGTTTGATTAATGAAAGTTGTCAGCTTAATCTGCCTCGTCAAATATGCTACTAACTAAAACTCTACTTATATTTAGGAAGAGTGTTGGTAATTGGTGAAGTCATTCCAAATTATATAGAGAGACAGTTTCAGAGGTGTTTTTTTACACCACAATGTGAAAGCTATGAGTTATATGCTGTGCCTCATCGCTTCTGAACAGAAGAGCTTTATATGCTGTAAATCGATTAAATGGAATGGGTATTTTAGACAATTTAACAGTCCAGAGAAATTCTGGGACACCTTTTTTGAAGTATGTCACAGAGTTATTCTTCTCTCAACAAACGGTACATCTTAGAATCAAGATATTTAGATCTGTCTGGTATTAAACTCACTCCAACAGAGAAATTCTGAATTTTGTAAAATCAGTGAGCGTGACCACTATCATTTCATAAATCTATTGCATTTTTATTCTCATATCATCTACTGTTATTTAACTGTATTTTGTCATCTGTATGTTGTGTGGGATCCTGTTTGTATGGCATGACAGTTGAAAGTCTGGCGCACATTCTTGACAGCTGTTTTGAAGTGAAGACTGTGATGCGTGCTACATATGGAGGTGCTGAGGTTTGAGTGAAGACAGTGGAAAAGTCCAATTTCTCTTTAGGGATGACTGGGATAGATTTACAATATCTAAGCTCTCATTCAGGAAGGGGACTCCATAAGGATCTACTCAGGCAGATGCCTTTGCAAAATCAAAGCCAAAGATTCTAAGGCACATTTTGTGATACTACAGATTAAGTTAAGTAAAAACAAGTTAAATATTCAGAGCACTCATGGACATTGATTGCTTATACTGTTCTGAAATGGGAGCTGAATGGTACATGTTTCCTGATTGATATTTTTTTTCTTCTGATTTTTAAGATAAGTTTTTGTTTAATTTCTGTATGTCATTGTAAAGTCAGAACTCAAATTTATAACAGACTTTATGGATGACTTGAGAATTGTTAAATTTTAATAATATCAATCTCAATGAATTCAGATCTCCTTAATTAAGATGAAATATGTCTTAAAGAAGGGGAGTGGAAGGTAAGAGGGTTGGCTAGTAATTTTTTTAATCTCGATCTACTGAGATTTTTCTTCTGGGATAACAATGATCCCTTATTAATGATTTTGTGTCCTGTCCCATCAAAAACTCTTAATTCACACATCTGTATCACATAAAACCAGTACATCCTTATAGTTACAAGAATTTTTCAAATTTTAGGAACTCAGTAATTCTTTATAAAGAAGTGACATATAAAAATATAGTTGATTTTGCTTTAAGAGCGGAATAGAAATTCACTTTATACACTTGTATATTTAAAAATAAAGCTGGTCGTATTCTGCTACGCACTGTGGTATTCAAGCATATTGGAACTGTAGGCCTGCAACACTTACTTCTGAGAGTAGTACTTTCCAAATATTTCATATTTTTATCAATCCAGAATGTTTATCCTGAAATAAAATTATCCTGGGTGTTTTACAATACATACAGAGGTGACAGGATTGGCCGGGAAGGTCACTGGTTTGGTTATTGGCAATTTCTTGATTTTTTTCTAAGGCTACACATGTATTTTCATCCTTCTAGATGACGCATGGTGCTTCCAGTGTGCCGAGCGCCAGCTGTTAATCCTGGATGCATGTCTGAAGCAAGGGTGTGGTCAGAGGGGAACTGAGGAGCTCTCATGTCCACACTAATCCCTCTTCAGGACCACGTTGTACCACTAAGCAGCAGCTTGACCTCACTTTAAAGCATTGTTTGGGACTGGATAGAGTATTCCCAACCTCTGCCCAGTTCCACAACTCCCCTGTGCAGCAGAGGAGCTGGCAAGGCATGGAGAAGCACTGCTTCTCTCCAACACCCGTGTGTGGGTGCTCGGAATAGTGAGGCTTCTGGAACGTAGACCAGAGCATTGGTGCTCAATGATCGGACTTGATGATCTTGAAGTTCTTTTGCAAACTAAACGATTCTATGATTTGATAAAGCCAACTGGAGACCTACTTGCGATGCACTTAGATGCTGTGGTAATGGTTTGTACAGAAAAATCCAGACTTGTCTTAACCCTTGTGCTCAAAATGTTGATTACTGCTGAGTGTTTTATTTTGTAGCTGCACCTGATCAGATTCCAGTTCAAGCATGGAATCATACTTGTCCACTTCCAGTTTCAAGGCTCTGTTTTCATTTGATGCCACTGGCATTGTTTCATGGAAATTCATGAATCTTTGCCAAAATCAACCAACTAAGAGTAAGGTAGTCATCAAAATAAACTTCCACTCTCATTGTGTTTCAAAAAATTTAGCAGAGCCTCCTAAGACAGCCTGACAGCACTACAACTCTTTGTTGAAGGCCCTAAAACATGTAGAAGTATGAAATGTAAGTGTTCATATTTTCTGGCTAAAATTCCATCCAAATCATTCCAGGACAGAAAAACGTGCAGCTTCAACAGAAAAACTTTCTCCATCTGAAACAAAATACTAGTGTTGCTGTTAATGTAGTCACTTTCCCCAGGCAAGCTCCACCATCAGATGGTTTTAATTGAATTTTGACACTGCATCTAATCAATCCATATTAAAGCACTTGAGTTTAGTTTTATGTATTTTAAAATTACATATTTAAAGGATTTGAATATCAGCCACAGAATGATTCTACATTAAGTGAAAGCTGCTGGTAGGAAAAGAAAATTGGGAAAATGTCAAAGCTTCTTATTCAGCTTCACTCACTGTGTGTTTTACGTAGAGAAACCTTGTTTATCATAGCTTAGATATAGTTTATTATTAGAGCCCTGTGTTTTCATGGCATCTTGTCATAAATATCACAGAAAGTTCAAAATTACACTTTTACCTCTATGAAATGTTAATTTTCTGTTTTCTTCCATCCAGAATACAAAGACTAAGTAGTGCTTCAGTCTTCTAAAAGCTAGAGGGGTTTTACTTGAAGAACCAATGACCAAGTGATGGTTGGGTGGTCTGAAATTTACTCAACACCCAGATGTTAGATGGTTTCCAGAACCTCTGTGGTTGAATTTCGATATTTCAATTTTTTATTCTGAACACTAAATCATTATTTCACATTATTCAGGGAGTAATTGAAAACGGTTAGCTTCAGCATGATATAATAATATAATGAAAGCTTGAATTATAATTTATTTGACATTTTAAGTGTCACTGCTTACATTTTTAATTGTTTATACGTTATGCACTCATAAATATATACACTCACTTGTGGCAATCATAAGTTTTAAAAACCATTGCTTATTCATCATGGATGTACAGATGAACCTTCTGCATCTCCAAAGGAAAGTAAGTGAATCTTTTGTCCTAAAGTGTTCACCATCAATTGATTCTTTCTTTCTTTTTTCTTTTTTTTTAATATTTTTTTACAGCTGTTTTTCATACATCTTAGCAGTGCATTGCATAAATTTATCTAAATTATATGAAAATTTAAATGATGAAAAGGAGATTGTAAGGAAAAAACCTTTTTTTTTTTTTTTTCTTGAACTAAGTTGCATGTTATGTTTGGTTGCAGGAGTCATTGAGGGCCCCACTGGTGGAAACCACCTGCAGCAGAGGCTTTAGTGTCTTAGAGACTCAGGGTAAATTTTTCAAAAACATTTAAGGCTTTCTTTGTATGTGACACTGTTCATTTTTACTTGCTGTTATTTATCTTCCTGTACACAAACAATGCCAGAGAATGACCGTTCTAGTCCTGTTTAGTTTTAATTAGATGGAGCTGGGCTTTTATCAGTGGTGCCCAATGCCAGGACAAGAGGCAATGGGCACAAACTGAAACACAGAAAGCTCTCTCTGAGCATCAGGAAGCACTTTTTTGTTCTGCACGTAATTGAGCACTGGCACAGGCTGCCCAGAGAAATTGTGGAGATCCTTAGTTCTCATCTAAAGTATATTCTGCTCTCTCAGTTGCTGTCACAGTCCTGTGCTTATCAAAATTAAGTCAAGCTGATTAAAAAGCTTGAGAAAAATCTGCCATTTAACCCTAATTTGAAAGGACGATTTGTGTCTTGTTAAACAGGTGACCTCATGATTTGTCAAGCAACTCAGACTCACGTACTGAGGGCCCTACCTCCTGAGTCCTGAGAACCCACCTGTAATGATGTGCTCAGATTTGAATGATTGTCCTGAATCTGTTCAGGAACGGAGATTACCTCTACTATGTCCAACACTCACACACCACAGTTTGACACCTCTGTCAAAAAAAAAGGGAAAAATTAAACATCCTTTTGCAGACTCTCTCCTGTTGCTAGTTAAGTCTTTCTGCCTACTGATAACTTTTCTCTTGGAAAAACAGGACTAGGAGAATAGTGGATCAGTACAGATACACAGATCATTTACAGACATACACACTCAAAGACCAGTTGTGAACAACGTTCACATCTGGAACTAGCAGAGGTAACACCGCTCACCTGGTTGTTAGATTTCAAATTCTCTAGAGCATAATATTTATGGTTTCACTCTATTACTCTACACTGTCTTCAGTATGAGCCCCAAACCAACAATTCCTTGATTACTCATTGTAGCTTCCAGGGGACCAGCTGCCCTTTCTGCCACTGAGTCATTGGTATTAGACTTTACTATGCTTAAGTACACATGATGCCTGGCTTGGCATAGTCACATCTGTGTCATGAAAATTAATGAAAAATATTTTTAGATCATTGATTGATTCACTCATTTAACTCATTGATGCATTTTAAACTTCCCTCTTCTTTCATGTGCTGCGTCATTTTTCCTGGTTACAAACAGTGAACTAGCTTGTCAGAGATACTCATATCAATCTTTGGCTCTGATTTTCCAAGGCTATCTCTAGGGGTAGGTCATTATATAGTCTCTTAGGAGAGGGGCTAAGTCCCTCACAGGGACGTAGATACTGCAAATCCTTTCCAGCCATCCCAAACAAGAAGCTGTACTTTTCCACTGTCTGTACACCAACTCCACCAGATGTAGCATCCATCATATACTTAGTTTCAAAACAGCTGTCAGCAGTGTGTGCCAGAATCTCAGTTTCCCTGGCATTCAAAAGATATTTCACATGACATAAAAGTGGCAACATCAAATTAAAGGGATAATGGCACACAGTGTTACAGGAATATCTGATGGATTGGTGGAAGAGTAAACCAGATCACAGGCATCTTCATTGACATTTTTCCATTTACCAGCTCAGCTGAAGTACTTAGCTCTAGTACTATCCTCCCCCACAAATGTCTTTCTCTTCTTTCTTCATAATTTTGGCTTTGTTATATATTCCTTTCCTCTCAATTCCTGTATCAGATTATGTTTATGCTTTCAATTCCCGTTGCAGAAATTGCATCCAGGGTAGAATTATTTCTTCAGTCATCTACTAAAATGAGCTTCTTTCTGCCTTCCCAGAAACTTACCACTTTAAACAAAATGGCTGTATTGAGGTAGCCTGGCTTGTTTTTTATACATCTGGAGGAAGACATTTGCCATCCAAGGTGTGGAGTTCCAGAACAACCTCCTAGCATAAGTGGAAGCAAACAACCAAGTCAGCTCTAGAAGATCAGGTTCAGAAGAAGACTTATGGGACTCCTTTGAGGTGTGTTTGCTATGTTACTGTGTTATTCCTCGACATAGTTCTTTAGGGACAGAATATAACTTCAGTCAATCTGTGTATGGACTACTTTGACCAAAACAGGGCCGATGAGCCAATCTTACTTAGCAGCAAAAGTTTATATGGAAGAACTGCATTTATGTTGTATCTATACAGATGGGACCTGAAAATCCTGCATTATATACATCGAAAATTGTTTGGTGGGTTCAGGTTGTGGAAATGTGAACCAAAATCTGGTAGTGAACATGCTGGCATTGGCAGTCCTCCAGAGAGCAGCCTCTCACACAGCTCTCTTCAGTGTTAGTCTTCTGCTTCATGTTTCTTACGTGCTGTGGGTAACGTGCTCTCAGTCTGCTGTCCCTCCCCTGCTCATTGCTTTCAGAGGCAAGAAGAAGCCAGTCAACTTATCCGTGCTCCTTCAGATCAAAGTAAGTTTGGCAAATACCAGAAAAATGGTGCTCCAAGAAGCCCAGTGGCTCACTTAGTACAGTCAGAATTAAAGATCCTGCCAGAGAATTCAAGGAGTATCTTGTTTCACAACATCAGAAAGCAATAGACAAAAATCTCTTCCCCTTCACATGCCGGAGCTTATACTTTTTTATCTAGAAAGCCTGTAATATGTGGCACAGCCTATGTCACATTTCTTCACTTACCCCTGTTGACTCTCACCATGCGCACACTACACAGAGTAAATTTTGTATGGTTCTGTGCAACGCCATTTTAAAGTACTTTTAATGTACTTTTGTTTGGCTGAGTGTTCTGGGAGGCAGAGACTGAGGCCAGGAACTGAGATTTGTTAAATCTGTCTGTGTGAGTTCTTCACTGTATGGAGAGCCAGGCCCCAAACCAAAGGTACAAAATCTGCTCCTGGTTCTGAGCTGTTCACTGTGGCCATAGTGAACAGAGGATTTGAAGGATGGCTTCCCATTTAAACTCTTGGGAGCAAGGACAATGCTATTGTTAACAGAGGAACCAAGCACATCCTTACCATGGAATTCAAGACAAGTCCAAGAGAAGCTAAAAAAGCATATTCATAGAGAAGTATGCAAGATGTCTTGTCTGCTGAGTTCCAGCTTTCTGCTCATTTCTCCTGAAGGAAGCAGTAACACATTCAGAATGGTTTCCAACATTCTTTAATATGATTTTTGGATTGGATAGCTAGTTTATGGCCCAATACAAACCTGTGTAGCTACATTGCCCTGGATGGTGTGGTCCTTTCCCATCAAATGCTGTGTTCCAATATTCAATATAAAACTCTGTTCTGTTATAGTTGCAAGTGGGGACTGTTATTTTATGATTGTTGGTTGTATTTACTTTGAAAAAAATATCTTAAGAAAACAAATGCCTAAGATAGCTGTGCTGCAGCTGACAGACTTCTGACAGGTTTTCTGAGAACAGAAGGAGGGCCATTTCAAGCCATGAGCCAGAAAAGCCCTTAATTCCTAAAAATTCAGGACAAGAATGAGCAGTAACAACAGATGAAATGAGCACACATTGAGAAAAGTGTTTTAAAACACCTTCAGTAATGAATTGTTTTCTCAGCTAGGCCTACTGTGAAAAATTTGCAACTCTTTCTTTTTTTTTTTTTTTTTCCTTAGAAAATTTTTACATTTGTTTTAAACAGTGATAAATAGTTCAGTTGCCATAATGCCTTAGGGTTGATTGATTACTGCATACATTGTATGTGGTACATTTTATGATGTTTTTCTGACACTCATTTCCTGTCATTACTGAAATTTTATTTAATCTGGAACAATGTCTGAATTTCCAGATGAAAGGTAAGGACTCTGATAAAAAGGACAGGCCAATCATGTTTTCATGTTGGTGATAATCAGGAGAAAATTAATTTTGCACACTAATTAGCCAAAGTGGAATAAGAGAAGCCCTGTGTTCCATGGGGACATTTCATTAATCAGTAGATCTGGTTTTGCATGAACTAGTTACTCTAATGCCTAGAAAAGAAATTCTGTCTGATCTTCTGTGTGGGTTGGCAGGGAACAAGACAAAGGATGACACCTGGATCTTTTCTCCATTTCTTGCTGATAGGTGGTGTGGAACAATGTTTGGACCTGAGATCATGAAAGATGCTGTCAGAAACGTTTAGAAGTCTGGAAAAAACACCAAGTAGAGCATTTGCCCAAGCATATAAATAAATCTTATTTATTTATCTTAAACATTTAACTCTTCAACAGTATGCTAGGAGGCAAGAGTCTAGTTAGAAGCAGTTGTTTTAATACAATGCCACTTGCCAGATACAGTGAGTGTCATGTACAGGCAAACGTGACTGCTTGCATGGAGGACACTAGGTTGATGGCACCAAACAAATCATTCTACCTCCCCGCCTAGCACAGGGACAAAAGGGTTACATGCATCTCTCTGCTAAGCCCAGAGCGACCCTGTCTGTGAGAGGAACGTGACACCGTCAGTGGTTGTGTCACATTCCAGTGTCATCCAGTGGTCAGGAGCAAACTGTTCACAGAAGTCATAGGAGAAAAGAAGCATGAGACTTCTGTGCCTGATTTGACTGTTGGGGCTTCATATTTCTGGATTTTTTGTTGGTTTCTATTCCACTTAAAATCTTTGTGTTATATGAAGGCTGTTGAAAAGTAAAAGAATAAATCATATTCTGTGGAACTGGACAGGCTCGATTCACTCATGCTGGGATCACGTACAGTAACAGATGAAAGTATTGCAGTCAGCCTTTTTAAGGATCTCCCAAGCACAGGCAACCCAGGGAGCACAGCAGCACGTGCACTACATAAGGGTTAATTCAGCCTGGCACAGCCAGAGCAGTAATTACAGGCGACGAAGTTACGGGCTGTGGCTGCTGATGAGATACGCCTTTCCTGGGGTGTGCTGGAAGTCACAAGGCCAAAGGCCAAGTGACTTCACTCTTCTCAGAAGAGACTGTGACACACATCCTGGAATGTCGCATCGAAATTTCGAAAACATCTCACATGGACAGAGGCTTTCTACAAACAGCAGTGTGAGCCTGAGGACATTTTTCACTTATGATTATTGATTTAATAACCTGGCACATCTCTCAGAGCAATTAGGAATAGGTACTCAGCTGTTGTTTGTATATCACCCCAATACAATCACACAGTTTCATGACTTTCTTTCTACAACCTTCTTAGATCATCAGACAAGCTTTTTTGATCTGTTTAGATAATTCGAAGTTCCAGTCTGTAGAAGCTCAACTCTGATTCTTGATAAATACACACATCTCTCTTTACACAAAGGAAGATCCCTTTTCAGAACTGATGTTTTTAGGATTAAATTACAGAAAAAACTGCAGTCCATATGTGCAGTGCAAAGTAAGTAAAACCAAACACAACCCAAAGTGTAGTAATATCAGAAGAGCAATAATTTGAAATGAGGTGGCTTGTTACAAACTGCAGTCTATTTATTTGGAGCTGAAGTTCAGCCCAGCTCCTTTCTCCTCAGCCCTGGGAGGCTCAAAAGCTCAATTAGTTACACCTTGCACAGTGTTGTAAGACCCTCACCTAGTGCTCTGTAATGTCTTCTTCATGTTTTGTTATAAATTGGTACTTGTCTGAAGTATAAAAATGAGGGCCAGTGGTAAAGGTAAGAAGGACACCTAGGAGCTTGGGTATTAGGGTCAATATGCAATGCATATATAGTTGTGTTTCTGTAAAGATCTCAACTTTCAAAGAAAACAAAGTATTGCAGCACGCGATTACGATTAGTGGACCAATAAAGGGTGATGTCCTTTCTACCTTCTTAAAAAAATAACACAATTCCTTGTAAATTTAAAATCTGACCACTGCTAGGAAAAAAAAAATGCATTTGTTTTTCCAAAGTCTTTCTGTCAGTAGTATGGCAATGGCAATCACAGTACATTTAAAAACAAACAAACAAAAAAAAAAACAACAAAACAAAACAAAAAGAAAAAAAAAAACTTGATCTAGACACTAAGGTGTTACTGAGGATGCAATTCATATATATCTCTGTGGGAAATAAAAAGAAAGAAAGAAAGAAAAAAAAAAGGAAAGTGGAAGAGTACAAGGCTCCATGAAATCCGCGAGGATCTTCATTATAATAACTGATTAGCTTTGGAAAACACTGCTGTTCATGCAAATGTAAGGGTCTCTGTTGGCCAAGTTGCTGCATTGTGTGTTTTTAACTTTATTAAAAAGATACAGCCTGAACTTTCTTTTGATTAGTAGACTGCTAATGACTAGTTTGTATAAATCCAATTTCTGTTCTGCCAGTGCCAAGTGTACTCCTCCACTGCAGAGTACCCTGAAGCTACAGCCCACCATATTCAAAGTGGCTCCTCTGTGGAGGGCAGGCAGCTTCAAAGCAGGACAAGTCTCTGTGAAGGTGTGCTGCTGCCCTGGGGCTGTACTCTGCAGTGGTTTCACCCATTCAGGGGCTCAGGACTGGGGTGCTGGACACCAGCTGTGAGGCCTGGGGGGCATTTTCCCAGCTGAACAGCAAGAGGAAACCAAACTCTCACTGGGAAAGTATTTTATAGCTTGGACAGTCCGTTCTTTCTTTGTTTAGCTGTATATCTTGTTACATTCTTCAGAAATGCGATCATGTCTAAGCAGAATTAGCACGGTATCTTCTGGTGTTTTGCTGCCTTGTGGGACTGATAGGAAAATAGGGTGACACAATTACCTGCCAATGTTCACCTAGAAGGAAAGCAACGGCAAGTCTGTTGAAAAGCAACATTCCCCTAAATACTAAAGCATTTGTTTCACCTTGCTACTAAGCAGGAGCCTGCAAGTGAAGAGCCAAGAAGATTCTTCAGCTCCTGCTAACCGCTAAGCTCCTGTGATTTCAGTAACACTGTACAGCAGCTGAGGGTTCCCAGATGGGTCCTTTCCCCCTGCTCTGCTACTGACTTGCTGTATTGACATTCCCAATTTATTCATTTGCGAAGAAATGGCTGCAGCTGTGTTGACCACCTTGCATTGCTTTCTTTCATGATTAAGCAGCAGTTGGCAAAATATTCAAGCATCGTAGTGGAATAAAGCACTAATAGTCTAGGGCAGTTTTTCCATGGTATGAAAATGAGCACATTAATGCTTCTGTTTCAGATCAGCCGTCCAGTTAAAATGAAAAGAATGTGCACTACCATCCTTCCTCTTAGGACAGTCAAATGTATTCACCTCTGCTTAGAGAAAAAAAAGGCATGAAATAACCATAAATTGCTTCAGCAAATTACAGTCTAGACTTGCTGATTTGTTTTAACAACACGAGATATCAAACCCATATGCAAGCGTTATTGTAAACTGCTGTTCCTAAATGTCTGTAAACGTATTGTCCTGTAGACTAAGTATCACTGCAGCCAAGTAATTACTTAGATTTAATGTGGAATTTGTAACAGGAAAGGAGTATTCGCTGTGTCACTTGTAGCAGTCTGGTTTTTCTCCTCCCCTGACATCTTTAGACAGAGTGGTTGGGTCGTCACTATCGTTGGACAGAAACACAGCTCGCAGAAGATGAGAGGGCTGCTTGTGGTTAGGTAACACCAACACAGACAGTCAGCTGTGCACCTCTGAAAGGAAAATGGAACAGGAGTCAGGCTGCATTTAATTTTTAATGCTTTTTTGTGGTTGTCCAAGTTTATCTTTATAATTCATAGTACCCACAAGATGTACTCATTTCCTTCAGAACAGCAGCTGTGGAGGCATGGAGGATTACCTTTAAGGCTTTCACACAAATGAGCGTTGCCTACTTCTAGAAGATCATGAAAGCTGTCACTGACTATAGTTGGCCTCTTTTCCATTGATAGCTTGCGGTGTTCAGCCGAGCACACGCACATCACGTATAGTGCAGTCACAAATTCATAATAATTCCCAGTGAAAACAAAATGTGAGTGCAACCTTAGCTTTTCATGAGCCATGTGTTTTTACAAACCCCATCATTATACTACAGATTGGTACAGTTAGTCAAGATTTTCAAACCTAAGAATAAATGCAAAAAGAAAGCAAAACTTCTATCACACAGAAGTGTCACAAAATGAAAAAATATTGAGTAAACCTAGTCCCTATAAGTGAAATATTGCAAAAGTGCATTCATTGTGCACATGGAACAACTGGAACTGAAAAAAGGCATTACTCCTGTCGCCACACAATCCACCTACAGTGTCGATTTTGTTGTAAGTTTTGGTTCCTCTTTGTTCTGAGCACATTGTTCTCCTGGAATGCACATGCAGAAGGAGGCCAAGGTGATGTTGTCACCCCACTGCTGCTTGCCTACATGGACCCACCCCTCAAAATGCTCCCTGTGTGCCCCAGCATCAGACTAACTGCATTTAGCTCTTGTAAGATTTTCCACCCTCTCTCTTAGGATAACAGTTCCTTAGGAAAACTGTTCCTTAGGGAACAGTTTTGGGCACTGTGATGAGTCTTTTGCAGTCTTCTTTATACAATTGCTTTTTCAGTCTCAACTTTATCAAACTCAGCAGAGAAATAATATATGCCCTTCCTATTTCCTATGTGAGATTATGAGTGAGGAGGTGCTTCTTGACAGATGTCCAGTGAATATTTTCAGAAGTGATTTTTCAGTCAGATGAAGCCATTGCAGCTGTCGAGTCAATTTAGCAGTGGCATCTCAGTTTTCAAACTTCAGCCTTCTTCAAACTTCAGCAAGTCTTCTCATAGCTATGGCTATGTTAAGTTAGAACTTCATAAAAAGACAAAAGAGCTCTTTTTCTCTGCTTAAAATTACTTCAGCACAATTTTTATACCTTTGGAAAACTCAAAGGTGATGTCTCAGCACAGGAAGGCAAAAGACCAAGAAGTTTTGATAGTCCAAAGAGAAGACTGTAAAATTAAAGTAATGTTCAGATTTAAGTACAGCACAACTCCTAAGTTCTATTATTATTACAGAAATTCAGATACAACCTCTTTTGGCATCCATGGGATGTTTTGGTTCTATAAAGGATTTGGGACAGATCCTCTCCTATAGAAACAAAAGGCACTCATGTTATTGAATAAAGATGGAAAATGAGAAGAGTTAAAAGACTTTAGTGGAATATAAATGCATACTTCTATGGCCTAGATTATTAAATATTTATTACTAACTCTTAAGTTTCAGTTACATTTGCTAAAAGTTCATATCATGAATTGTATGTAAAAATATAAGCAGTAAATCCACAGACATTACAAACCAAGAGTCACAAACAGTTCTTACGCCACCTCAAGCAGCCTAAGCTATGGTCTTTAGGGATTCCTTCATCTTTAAAGTTATAAAAGCATTAATTTTCTTGCTTACTATCTGGAAATAGTGATATGGTAAAACACATACTATCTATAAGTTGTCCACTTGATGTGAGCTCTCTGCAAATGCCTAAATACACCATTCCACTATTATTTAGTGCATTAACTGTTTTTGACGTGTCAGGATCACATCAGAAGAAAATGTGTCCCATAGGATGACTTAAGAAACTGTTCGTGCTGCTATACACCACATTTTGTAAGAAAAAAAGTGGAATATAAATTCCCTGAGAGGTAAAAAGAGCACACTGTACAGCTCCAGATGACTATACTGACACTTAGGGCAATATTAATTAGAGACATATTGCCTCTTTCTTCTAATTTACTGGAAAAATTATATTGCAGTATATTGCAAATTCCTGCAATTTATAGAAATAGAAAATCACTTTATTAAGAGTAGATCAAGTATTGTAAGTTCTGGACAAAACAAATACCAAACATTATTTGTGGATCTCCTTAGTACACCAATGAATATCAACTATTTCATGAGATCATACTTACTCGTTTGTCATGAGATTGCAAAATATTTTACCTAATCTGTCAGTAAATACAAACCAAAATAAATAGTACACTGAGTAAAATGAAAGATGATACTGAAACTAATGATAAACTCCATTCATCAGTAGAAACTTTTTCTTTCATTCTGATTTTCAGAGGTAAAATAGCTTTAGAGCAACAGCCTGAACCACTCAGCAGAGAAGTGATCCAGTTACAACACTTTATGTATGGTGAGGTTCACAGTAGCTACTTTTTTGACAACTTTTGCACATTTTTATTACAGAAATAGTTTGTGGTTCATGTAGTGGAATAAGTTCTTGTTCTTTTTCAGTTAATGACCCTGGGGTTTTTACCAGTGATACCTTTGAGAAGAATGTTGTGGTTGAAACTTTCAATTGCTGTACTAATGTATCTCTGGTACTCATTGTAGAACTACTGTGCAATTGAGGGAAAGACAGTAACAACTATTATTTTTAGCAGCCATCTATTTGCAAAGCAAAGTGCTGATGACTAAATAATTTTTTACACATGTACTGGTCCAAATTCTACTTGTCTTTTGCAATCAAAGCTCTCCTTGATGTTTCTAGGAGAACTGAGAGTACAAGAATGGTCAATTAATTCCCCCATACATTGAAGGCCTTGTTTTTTTACTTTTCTACCCATTGAATATGAACATACCCCCGAAATAATATGTGGGATGGTCACAGAGCAAAACTCTATTCACTGAAAGTGAACAAAAATCCCTTATATTTATAATGGGTTTGTGCAGGCAGTAAAATTATTAAAACTTATGAAAGCTCAAAAATAATAATAATAAAAAACATTTTAAATGATACAGAGACAATCCATATTATCATCTAAAAACCACTAACTGATATAACTGATCACCACTCCTGTGCTCTCAGTGATTTCTCCCAGTTTACATGTGCTGGGGGGCTCCTTCCACACTTCTAAACAGTATTCAGTAGCTACATCTGAGTTAGCAAATCAGTAAGTGCACACAGTGGTCCCAAGAGCAGAAAGGCAATGTGCTCTACTTTTACTTTTAAATTGCTATACTAGTCCCTGGGATGACTTTGTGCAAGGCCAGCTAGCAATGTTCCAAGTTGGTGCAACTCAGGAAGAGGCACAGGCCTCTTCCAATGGTCTCTAGACCATTGTAGTCCAGATGTGGCAATCATGTTTTGGAGGATAAGAGAATTTACAGTAGAGATGCAGACCATCCAATGCCAGTTTGTTTCAGTACCCAAGATGGTCCTGCACCCATGAATGTACTTGTATACTCTTATTTGGTGAGCTCCACATCAGAGCCCCTGAGATCTCACGCAGCGTACATGCACTTCTTCTTCCAAGACTTTCTGGGTACAGAATATGGCTGTCTGAATATCACTGCCCAGAAGCATGAGTTTTTTTTGTACCACCACAGAAGTACATGAAGTTTTAATAACCCTCTTAATTCTCACTACAAAGGGTCTTCAGCCAGAAAGTTCTCACAACCCTGGCATCTGGGTTTGAGTTCAGGCCCCATGATTCATTTACTAGAGGCGATTCCATTGTGGAAGCATCTGAGAGATTTTTCTCTCACGACATCCTGAAGTTTGTTATTATAGTTAGGGGCGATATGGCCATCAGCTCTTATTTCTGTCTTTATGATGCCAGTTCTTCAGAAGACATTAGGAGTGTAAATGGCAGGACAGTATGGCTTCTTATGGTTGGGAGTTACTGTTAAAATGTATATATTCACCTTTTTTTTTTTTTTCTCTCTTGCCTGTGGAACTAGACTAAAGACATGTGCACAGTTTCCTTGGGTTTCCACAGTAAGCAATTTCAGCACATACGCTGTGTTCCTCTCTGGTCAAAGTTTCCATCTGCAGCTTACTTTCAGGAGCTGGAAGACAAGCAGTTGTGTTGCAAGGAAGGGGTGTTGACGTCAAAGCTGTGTCTGAGGCAGGTCTGGTGTGCAGCTTGAGATTAAAACTCCCCTTACAGTTTGGTCCTTTGAGAAAAGTTGTAGTTAGAAAAAAAAGGCAGTTGATTATTTTATGTGGTTATAGAAGTGTGTGGGTTCCCTGCTAAGTCTGGTTGCATAGCCACTGACAATCATCTGGAGATTTTAAGACCTGGAGATGAGTGAAGCAGAAATTTAAAAAATGACCATATGCAATTCATATTTGTGTCGTTCAAAGATGTTAGTTTTTACAGATCCTATGGCAGAGTTCTATTTATCCACCTCCAAGGACACGTCATGCATTTTTATATTTACTGCTGCCTTTTGCAAAACTTGCAGTTCCATGGAACAGCAAATGAGTAATAAAAATAAATGAAGAGGAACTATTTAATTAGAAAAAAAAAAATAGACAATAGAATTCATCACTGGACTTAAAGAAAAAAAAAAATCATTTTTAATTTATATTTATAGCACAATCTCATTAAAACTCAGGGAACTTTGTTTTGATTGTGTACTTGAAATTTTCCCAATGGTATTAATGTAACTAAGTCATTTATCAGTTAGGACACTAAACAAAAATAGCAGGTTATGCCCTTAAATTTCCAAGAAAATTGGTTGTAAGTTTATATCGTTTTGGAGCGGCACAATATTCACTTGAACTTTATGCTAGTGGCCTTTATCAGGAAGCAAGATGTGACAGAGGACCCAAGAAGCACTTGCAGATGTATTTCAGAATAAAATGCAGCTTGTTAGGGAATGTAGGAAATGCTTCTTCAAGCTTATCAGTCTCTAAATGGAAAATTAAAAAAAAAAAAAAGTGTTAGTACAGTACAGTACAGCTTAAAAAATTATTAGTACAGCTTGCAAAGAAGTATATACTACAGCACATTATATCAGCACCTCATACAATTTGTTATTATTTGCAATTGGGCTGTTATAAAGTCATGGCTGTTACAGCCTAGGGAGAGGGATAAAACCGGGCAGGTACCCCCTGGCTTCTGTCTGCACACCAGGTAAGCAGTGCAGAGGCTAAGCAGGCCACATGTGGGAAGCACATACAGTCTTCTCCATAGGTGCACAGGTAATTCATCAGCTGTCCTTAGGATTAATGCAGAGAAACTCTCTGTTGGATGCTTGAGTGGACCTTAATAGACGGAAGTCACGTTATTGTAATGACAGGGCCTCACTGGGGAATAGGCAGGAAATTCAGATGCTCAGTTGTCCATTTCCATCCTCAGTGGTATGATTATCACTGTCAGTGCTTTTTATTGAATAATAGGTAGGAAAGCACCTTACAGATAATCTAGTTCCAACACCCCTACCATGGGCAGGGACACCTCCCACCAGACCAGGTTGCCCAATGCCCCATCCAGCCTGGCCTTGAGCACCTCCAGGAATGGGGCATCCACAGCTTCTCTGGGCAGCCTGTGCCAGTGCCTCACCACCCTCTCAGTGAAGAACTTGCTCCTAATCACAGAATCACAGAACTTCTAGGTTGGAAGAGACCTCTAGATCATCGAGTCCAACCTCTAACCTAACACTAACAGTCCCCACTAAACCATATCCCTAAGCTCTACATCTAAACGTCTTTTGAAGACTTCCAGGGATGGTGACTCCACCACCTCTCTGGGCAGCCTGTTCCAGTGCCTAACAACCCTTTCAGTAAAGAAGTTCTTCCTAACATCTAACCTAAAACTCCCCTGGCGCAACTTTAGCCCATTTCCCCTCGTCCTGTCACCAGGCACGTGGGAGAACCGGCCAACCCCCACCTCACTACAGCCTCCTTTGAGGTATCTGTAGAGAGTGATAAGGTCGCCCCTGAGCCTCCTCTTCTCCAGGCTGAACAAGCCCAGCTCCTTCAGCCGCTCCTCGTAGGACTTGTTCTCCAGGCCCCTCACCAGCTTCGTCGCCCTTCTCTGGACCCGCTCAAGCACCTCGATGTCCTTCTTGTAGCGAGGGGCCCAAAACTGAACACAGTACTCGAGGTGCGGCCTCACCAGAGCTGAGTACAGGGGGACGATCACCTCCCTAGCCCTGCTGGTCACAGTGTTTCTGATACAAGCCAGGATGCTGTTGGCCTTCTTGGCCACCTGAGCACACTGCTGGCTCATATTCAGCTGACTGTCCGCCATCACTCCCAGGTCCTTCTCTGCCAGGCAGCTCTCCAACCACTCATCTCCCAGCCTGTATCTGGACGGGAACAGTAAACCACCATATAGCCAGAGGGACAACACAGAAGAAAAATAAAATTATTAGTATATTTGCCACATGGGAGAATGGAAAGGAGGAAAAAAAAATATAGAAGGGAGATCCTGGCTCAGTAAAAAGAGAATAAACATGGTGGAGATAGTCAGTGGTCACAGCCTAAGGGGAAATGGTGACAATATTTAGAAGAACATCAGAAAGAACAAAAGGCAGGATGAGAATCAGAAATCTGGGAGAATAAAATAAATAAACAAACAAACAAACAAAAAGAACAGGACTTAAGACCCACACTAAGAAAAGGCAGGTCTTCCTCACAGGGGAGCTCTTGTTAAAAAGTAATATATGTGCAATGGTAGAGAACAGAAGGGTTGACCAGAAAGGTAAATATGGTGTCAGATTCAAGCCTGGGAAGAGTAGGCCAGCAGGCAAAAGGATCCTCATGGGACCAGAAAAAATCTACAATTCATTCTTCACTTTGGGTTAAATGCCATAGTGAATTTCCTGCTACAATATATGTAAAATGACTGTATCATCTTAAAGAAAATGTTCACAGAAGTGCTGTAAATCAAAGAAAAAAAGTAGTCATGTGGTATGAAGCAAACAACCACAGATCCATCAGAAGAAAATCTCAGAATGTGGACCAAATGTTTGTGAGGCAGGCAGATGGTCAGAGAGAAACTGAACAGCTCTGGGGAATTTTCTAAAATGTTCAAGGCCAAAGATCTTGAGCGCATGAGAAAAAGTGAGGGATTTAGGAAATATGTTGCCCCAGACAATCTCCTATCCCACAGTCAACCTACAAAGTCTACCCATTACTCTAGTATCAAAACACATGAACTTCATGCCCATGACAGTATAAGATAATGACCCGAAGGCACTCAAGATTAGTATCTCTTCTTGGAAAAAACATTTTCATATTGCTTGTAGTAGTACGAGTTTGTGATGCTGTTTTAGAAGCTTTGAGAAATAAATCCTGAGATCTCGGTTGCGAAGAAGGGGGCTTAGAGTCTGCACTATGGTCGTATATCATAGAATCACAGAATTGCAGAATGGCCAAGGTTGGAAGGTACCTCCAAAGATCATTCAGTCCAACCCCCGTGCTGAGCAGGGTCACCTAGAGCACATTGTGCAGGATGGCATCCAGATGGGTTTTGAATATCTCCAGAGAAGGAGACTCTACAACCTCTCTGGGCAACACGTTCCAGTGCTCCGTCACCCTCACAGTAAAGAAGTGCCCCCTCATATTGAGCTGGAACCTCCTGTTCTTCAATTTGTGCCCGTTGCCTCTTGTCCTGTCACTGGGCAAACATGAAAATAGTCTGATTCCATCCTCTTGACACTCTCCCTTCAAATATTTATGTGCATTGATGAGGTCTCCCCCCAGTCTTCATAATACTTGATACTTGACCTTTCATTGAAGCAACCAGTGAATAGGTGAACATAGCAGTTTCTCTAAGAGTCTTGAGGACCACAGAGAAAGCCTATGAGCACCAGCCTGGGAGGCATTGGCAAGATACAAAACATGTGTATTTAGAGGAGATAAGACACACAGGCCCTTGGACAAGCTGAGATCTTTATTCTTTCCCACTAATAATATTTGCATTAGGATGCAGGTGCCTCCTGTTATTTTGAGGCGTTCCATCTGTTTTTTCCTGCCGGGACTTAAGAAGCCAAATACACACAAAGTGCATCCACCCACTGCACAGCATTACAGCCTTTAATGGTTGCAGAATGGTGGTGGATTATTTACTGGGAAGGCTGGAGGCAAAAAGGCACAGTCTCCAGAGTCATTTGGATGCCAATATTACAAACACTATACATATGATGATGATCTGTGTTACCTTTGGCAACATATGGGAAACTGGAGGCTTTTTTTTTTTTTTTGAATAATACCTGGATACTGATGAACTCATTAGCTGATCTGAAAATCTGGAAAGGACTCCCCAGAGCAATGCAGGTCCTAGTTCAATAGGCTAGGGAAATTAGGAAAGCCACACTGGAACTTTAGTGTATAATGATTACAAATTTTTCAGGATCACTTTATGGTCAATAGCATTTTTATAGCACCTTTGTTATTGAAATTCTTTACTTCTTTTTCTGCTTACTTTTTCTGCCTTCACAGAAATGCATGCAAAGGACAAAAAGTGTTTTACAAAAAGAAACAACACCTGTTTTATTACGTGAAATGTAACACATACACTTTTTTCTCCTCTGCGTCTATACGCCATACAAATCTAGCCCATATGGCATTCAATGTATGTGTTCACATTCATGCCACACATAGTTACCCTTCCAAGAAGTCACCTGCTAACTTCAGTGTTATTCTGCAGACTGGAAGTGTTCCTACCATTGCAATACTGCACTGAAGAAGATGCTGATCCACAGGGCAGATGCTATCCCTGATAAGTTCTAAGTCTCAGAGTATATACAACACTGATTTTTCTGCTGAATTAAGTATTGACTTAATTGGAGTTTTCTGCCTGCAATTTTGAGATCACGAAACTTGATTTCTGAGGCTTCTACATATTGCTTGGTGGTTTGTAATATTTCAGTAATGTCTTGAGGCTTTCTGTTTCATTGAAATTGCATTTATAGCAATAAATAGTTCAACAAACACTGAATTTTATTAAACTGGCAAATACATGTGATAAAGAAAGTTAAACAAGCACACAGTCAGCTGTGCCAAAAGCAAACAAGTGTTTTCTTTTAAATGCTAAAATAATGTGCAAATGAGACTCAGCACAACTGAAACCCAGAATAATTCCAAAACTGAAGTGTGTATAAAATTAAAGTTCAAGAGAAGAATGGTCACACCATCAGGCTGCAGTTTCACAACAGAAGGGATTCATCATTCCACAGTTAAGGAAATCCTTAGACATTTTTTCCTATCCTTGTCCACAGTGTTTCTTCAATATGTTTGACATAACAGAGAGACCAGATCCCTGGTCCCAAGCCGGACCAAATGATGTTTCTTTTTTAAAGCTCGTCGGGATATTTTTCACCTGACTGTAGTAACTGGATGAGAACCAGCAAACAGTTGCCCCAGCACAGCTGTAGACCTGCTGCATTCTCAGAGTTGAGACGATAAGATTGGATGTAGGCAGGCAACATCTCACATCAGCCTTGTAGCCTTATCTTAAGTATCGCATGAGGTTGTTCCCCCTGGAAGTACTGTCTTTCCCCTTTGCTTTCTACTTTCCCTTCCCATCCTTTGTCCAGTGAACTAGAGTGAAAGAAGAGAGGACAGCCTTGGCCTCACATTTATCATCTCACTGAGATTCTTCAGCTCCCACGGAATGATCACCAGTGCTCATCCTCTGGCCCATCTGCAGCAGCAGTGGCATATTCATGCTGATCAGCTGGCAACTTAACCCCATAAAACCCCAGGCGCTTTCAGTGAAAAATTAAAATAGTCCATTAACTGTGTTTGCTTTTTATTTTTCTTTTAATTAATTAAGCGCTTATATTTCTCCTTCTTCCCTCTTATATCATATCTTCAACATTACAAAGATACAGTTTACATTTCATGTTTTTATATGCTCACAGATATCCATGAAAAGGTGATTAAGAGGTTTACACTGGTAACTGTAGAAGGCAAAGCAACTGTAGTCATATCAGATGGTAAGTTTTTTCTTTTTCATACCAAAAATATAGGAAATCATACAAACATGAAATCCATCCCCTAATGGTCTGTTCTTAATGCCCTCCAGTGACAGACTCCACAGTCTGCCCAAGCAGTCTTTTACCACACTGAATTATCTTTACCAATTTTAACTCAGTGATCTTAGTGATAGCAATTTTCCTATATGTTGGACATGGTTGTGTCTTTTACCTGTTATATCTAGCCAGGGCTCCATTGCTCTCTTTCAAGTGGATCATCTAGTTAGGAACACAAACATTTCACAGGTTCCTGGCTGGCAAAGCATGGAGGCACTTTATACCAGTGAAGAACTTCCTTCAAGCAAGAACTTCATTGCAAGCCTGGTGACTACAATATACCTACTTGAACGAAGGAAAATTATTATTTTTCCCAGAGAAGCTGTGGATGCCCCATCCCTGGAGGTGCTCAAGGCCAGGTTGCATGGGGCTTTGGAAAACCCAGCCTAGTGGTAGTTGTCTCTGCCCATGGTAGGGGGGTTGGAACTAGGTGGTCTTTAAGGTCCCTTCCAACCCAAACCATTCTCTGATTCTATGATTATTGCCTTCACCAACCAATTAGTAGATGTAGAAAAACTTGCAAATTTCACCTCTTAACCACAGTGAAAGACCATTGGCACTTCCTAAACATCACCAAGGGAGAAGGGAGAGGGAGAAGGGAGATGACTCACATGAACTTTGTTTGGGAACTTTAATGACTCACTCCTGTGTGAGAGAGATGCTAAAAGCATTGTTTTCTCTTTCTCGTTTTAAGTGGCTGTAGCAAGGCTCAGGCAAAGAAACGAGATATTCCTCTAGGGAGCATCCATCTAACTAAACATAAGCATTTAGAGTGAAGACATTTGCATCTGAGCTAGTCCTCTTAATTTCCCTTATAGTTAATGGAAAGAAAGAATTGCTTTTAGGCTGTGGTTTATCTTAGGCCTTGGACACCTACTTTAGGTTGAGAAGCACCCCCAAAATTTGCTCTACTACCTACAAATGGACCCTGAGACAAATAGCTTGTATATAGACATCTGTATGTATATAAAGTCAAGTGAGATGAATACTACTACTGCTGACTCTTAATGTGAACAGTTTCCATAAAAGGACTCATATGACTTGCAGGCAAAAACACTGCCTTGTTTTGATTATTTTTTTTTTCTGAAGCTGCAGTCCATTAACACTCACTCATGCAGATTGTAATGATGTATTGTATATTCTTTTTTAAATCTTATGTAACAGCTCCAGTGTGTAACAATGTTATGGTAATTAGAATCACAGTTTAGATTATTATGAGGCATTTTCTGCCTGGATTGTACTTTTAAACTGTTATTTCTCTCATTTGGCAGCCATACTGCCAGGGATGTGGCAAGGCAGGGGAGATGTTAGGGTAGTGGGAAAAATGTTCTGCAAATCATCCACGAACATTTCTAACCCAAATCAAAGCTAGCAACACCCCAGGAAAGACAGAATCCTCCTTAGCTTTGTTTTCATTATCAGCCCATGAGAAAATTTCCCAACATTTTTTCCACAAAATCAAAGAAGGCAGAAACTGAGACTGCAGGACTGCTAGGGCTGCAGCTCAAGTTGCACTGCTGAAAGGATTTGCACAGAACCTCCCACGCCAAGTGGGCAAGTTCAGAGATCCACACATGTAAGTGCCAAAGCTCTGCCATTGCAGTGCTCACGTTCTATTATTGATCTTCAACAATTTGCGTGGCATCTGTCCCTCAGAAGAAGCCCCATGCTGAAGAAGAACTGGATGAAGCAATGAGAAGATTAGCACTCAGAGGACTGGCAAGTATCTAACTCAGCTCTTTGTGAAGTATGCAGTCAAGGAATTCCTGGCTCTCTAATGAATTTTCTATGCTTTCCCATTGAGCTGTTTCATATGGCTGGTGTGTTCATGGCTCTGCAGCCTGGTAGGATAAATACGCAGCTGAGGAGGCTGCTGAAATACTGTTGTGTGTTACAGCTGCTTTGACTGCAATGGTCGTGGCCACTGTACCTCCTCCAGCACTCCCCATCCTTTGGGTACGGACAGTACTTTTCTAATCACCAGCTTCGAGTGTGACAACAATGGGTTGGACCGGTAAAGCACCAGCTAACTGGTGGCATGGAAACTCATAAAGGTTGCCCAAACAGCCTGGTACACATTGTTAGGAAAATAAGGGGTTGAATGATGAATAACAAGATGTATGTTGCCACTAAGCTTCTAAGAAGTCAAGGGAGGGTAAGAGCTGAAACATCTAGAAAAATTAACACTGACGTTTTACACTCCACAAACCTTCCCTAATCACAGTAGGACCTGGCACTGAGCAGCAGCACACAAGACAAACATGCCTCAATACTGAACAGCCTTTACAACGATATGGTTAGAAACAGGGAAAAGGACCTTCAAATTGGACAATTAGGTGGTTTGTGCACGAATAAGAGATGTGTCCTTCATTCCACTTATGAGTTTAAGTAAGTTACAGCAGTGTTTTTTATTATTATTTTAATTTTCTCATCTCGGTGTAGCATGGCTTTCCAATATGTTCTCAAACAGACAGAAAATTATAATTTCTCTTGGAGTGAGATGCCTCTCTCATGGCATGTCATGGATTTCATTTCTGCTTCTGCTGAAGTGAGAAAGGATTAGCTATTGCTGACAGGCTCTCCCCATCATTTTGTCTTGCCAGATATGATAATCAGCCCTTGTTTCCACTCTGGTTTACTTTTTTTTTTTTTTTTTAAGGGTAGAAACAGAAATCATTGCATCCATGAATAAAACATGCTGCCCTACAGACATATTGTTTCCCCTCTAAGGCTAAAGATTGCCCTTACAAAAGTATCTTAGAAATATAGTGGAAATAATGAGACATAGCTGGATACAAGGAGAGAACTGGAAAAAGAAAAAAAAAAAAAAAAAAAAGGAACAAAATTAATAAATAAGGATTGAGGGAAAGCACGGGAGAATTCCTTGTGAGACAGACAAGGTTCAGAAATGAGAAGATGTTTTAAATGGTCAGGATGTCAGGAGGGTGTTAAAAAAACATTCAGAGAGCAGACTCATTCTAAGAGCCTGGGGAGAGCGCTGCAATTCCCTTAACTTCAGTACAATTTATTTCAAGTCAGACAAGAAAGACCCCAAACGTCTGTGACACACTATTGCAGCTATGAGGAGATGAGTAACTGGGCTGGGAGCTGGAGAAACGAAGGCAGGAGGGAACATCCGACCCTCCTCAGCCGCAGGCCTACAGGCATACAGCTGCCTGCAGGCCCCACCACCGTGGATGGAGGTCCCTGGGCCCCGCTCAGCTGCAGACCCTGACCCTCAGCCCTGGCTCTTTCCCACCTGCTCCTACCACAGCCAGCAGCCCTGGAGCACTGCAGTGTTCCCTGCCCTGGGAGAGGCACTCTCACAAAGCAGACAAGGCATCAGGTTTATGCAGGAGAGCCAGCCTGCATCCCACATCCCCCACCTCCCCGATGGCATTAGGTTCTCCAGTCACTGCAGCACATCCCTCCCTCCTGCGCCCAGCACCTTTGGTGGGGAGAACTGGGACAGCTCTCCCCATCGGGCTGGCCCCGTTCTTCATGTTTGTTAGGACCAAAACTAGGGCAGCAGCCTCGTGGGGCCCGGGCACCAGCCCTGCCCTCCCGAGAGCTCCCGCCGGCGGCCACTCGTTACTGCCGATTTTTTAATTCTAGCCATAGGAGTTAACAGCTCCCAACACTTCCCACCCAATTTAAGCTTCCGCAACTTATTACTATTAATGGATTCTTATACTTAATTAATGCCCACAGGATCTAGTTAAGACTATACAAAAATTCTTAATTAAGCATGCAGAGAGTTGTCTTTGGGACGGCAATTTCAAGCTTGTGTATACTGAGCTAGTAAATTCTAAAAATTAAGCTCATGTTACCTTATCATATGAACTCAGAAATTTGGATCTGCAATGTTCACTGCCAATGTTAAAACCAGTCTCAGGAGGCTCTCAGGATATAGCTTAGAGAACCATGTTGTGGAGGAAATACTCTTTGACTTGCTTAAGGTTTGCTAGTGTTGTCAATTCATCAAGTTGATTTATATTTCTCGTTTTCCCCAGCTTTCCCAAACTGTCTCCTCTTTGTCTTTTTTCATGGCGTGCTGAATGATGTAATTCTGGGAGTGTTCTCTATTTGTGAGTGTCAATAGCTAGGAAGATTGATCTCTTAAGCATAAAAACCTCCTGTGGTTATGGTCTCTTCTTGCACTTTACTTTGGTAGTCAGAAAGAATTCATTTTAAATTGACCATAAATACTAAGGCTGAACTAGAAATTCACAATGTTAGAATTTTTATATATATATATTCCAAATATGTAATAATAGTTCATTCTAGTCAAAACAAGGAAAAATAAATAAAATTTTCAAGATGACCTACAACATTTTTTATTTGAATTTCTCATTCATGGTGATGCTGTGATAAAACTAAAAAGCATGCTAAAATGTCCTTTTCTCTATATTGCCTTGTATAGTAATCCACTTGCAGAAAGTTTGTTAATTTATTTTCTTACCTATTTTTGTTTCATGCTGGGAAATTTTAAACAAGATGTATGGTACTGTCTAAAGTTCCAAATTTAATAAATAAGTGTCAGGTAGGATCAGTTTCAAAGGCAGCTGTATTATCATAGAATCATAGAATCATAGAATCATAGAATATCCTGAGTTGGAAGGGACCCTTAAGGATCATCAAGTCCAACTCTTGACACCGCACAGGTCTACCCAAAAGTTCAGACCATGTGACTAAGTGCACAGTCCAATCTCTTCTTAAATTCAGACAGGCTCGGTGCAGTGACCACTTCCCTGGGGAGCCTGTTCCAGTGTGCAACCACCCTCTCTGTGAAGAACCCCCTCCTGATGTCAAGCCTAAATACAGAGTCCTTAAATTCATACGATTCAAATGGCTTGAATTTCCTATATTATTCATCCAATATTTTCTGGGACTCATCTTTACCATCCCTACACAAGTTAATATCTGTAAGTTCTCTCTTTGAGAAGCCTGTCCACACTCTTGAACTACTGTTCAAACAAATGAATCGTTTGGTTGGCATCAAAGACAAAGTAATATATGCACTTTATCAATCCCCAGCTTCCATGGATCCTATACATGTACATTTTTCCATGTGCCACAGATGTCCCAGAGTTGTGTTCTCTTACCTGTCATCTACTTGAAGGATGCCACCATTGTTACAATACAGAATTAACCTTGATATTACTAACTAAAATAGGTTCTAAATCCTTTAGGTACTGAGCCCAAGTATCTCTATATGCCTTGTATCTCATACAGAGGACGGAGACTTCCATGCTATTCTATATTGGTAAACTGTAAATTCAATTACTATGTTCTTCCTTGGTATGCGTCAACTCTCCAAACTGTAATTCTGACTGACTCATGATTGATCAGACTGATAGATTTCAAAATAAAAGAGACTTTTTTTTTTTTAATAAGAAGTTGAGAAAAAAAGGATGCATTTTTGATTTTTAAATTGGTAATATTTAACGTTAGCTGTGATTTATACAACAAGCTTATTGTGAGCTTTGTGCAGTTTTTAATCAGTCACCTCAAAACACCTTTAACATTATTATGTGAAATTTGGATCACTGCTTTTCCTGTTGTTTCCTGCAGAAGTGGCACAAGAGCAGAACACGTCAGATCCAGAAAACAGATTTCACATGACTATTGCCTTTTTAGAACATTTTAAGCTTTATTAGCAAAATGCTTTCAACTTTGAATTAAGTGATGGAGCTTATTGGCATTACAAAAGTTTTCAAAACCGCTGTTTTCATTTCCAAGAAGAAAAATCTTAATACCAAAAACATTTCTGTTTCCAACTACAACACTATCTGGCATAAATGGATATCATAACCATAACTCCCTGCTCTTAGTGAGTGTGAAAGGTTCTCTCTTCCCCTCTTCCACAGTAAGAAGAGAAGAATGCAGTGGAAGGATCAGTTTTATACTCAGCAGAACACAATGTATGTGTTTTTAGGCAAGTTGCTCAAGACTACATCCGAAAAAGGCAGTAGGCAACACTTACAGTGCATAACAACAGGATCCAGTCTCCTCTTACATGTATAATGCAGGTGGAGGGCTGCATGTCTTAGGAAGCAATCCAAAATAACTGGAGAGCTGTCTAAATCTAGCTAACAGAGAGGTCTGAATTATCTCTGAGAACAGTAACTGGACCAAGCGCTTGTGAGGCACAATTTCCTACGTCCTGCTGAGACAGAAAGCTTTGGGCAGGTGCAGAAGCACAAAGCTCAATGTCCAGGGAAGTTAGTCAGAACCCCTCCCAAACACTTCAAACACACATTTCTCAAATTTCAGTATATTCAGCATCAGGTGGCAGCTGACAAGGCTTTTAAAAGGACCAAAATTTTTGATTTGTATGCTTAAAGGTTTTGTCTGTCTCCCACGTTATGCATTACAGCTAGCTCAGCAATCCTGAAGCACTGCCCTCTACAAGCTAATTTCTCAGTTTACCTCAGTTATGTCTGCGTTACGCTGTAATGTGCAGAGCAGGTGTGTGCTAAATCCTTTATGGACCTGGCACTAAACCTTTCTGTATTCAATTCCTCTATCTGTAAAACAGGAGCAAGATTTATCTACCCTACAGGAATATTATGGGAATAAATACATATATGTTTTCTGACATCTTCACAGACACAGGCATTGTAGAACTAGCTGGAAGGACAGCACTGCTATACAAGGACTAAACGGTGGTCCTTCCAATTCAGTGATTTATAAGAAAATTAAAAAACACCTCTGAGGGAAGAAAAATAATCAGGTATATGCAGTCTTTCTAGAGCATCATTTGAATTCCAGTTTAGACCTTTCAGCTGTCAAAGGCATTACACATAATTACGCTGTAGCTGGTATTAAGAATTAGTAGTTTATCGTAGCTCAAAGTAAGCAACATAATGAATACAGAAACACTTTTAACATTTTTTTTTGTTTTTCTTTTTTTTTTTTTTTAATTATTTTTCAGATAGTAGGGCACATTTACTGATGGAGCTAGGGGATTGATTTGATCATGGAGTCTGATGCCTTTTCTAGAAGAGCTCTTGTCAGAGATGAAAGTGAACAAGAAACAAGTAAGTTTCTAGTGATGCTTTCTGAAATAAATAAACAAACAAACAAATAAATAAATCCATTTGATATATCTAAGGTTAAAACATTTTTGAACACCCTTTTACTTTGTATTGCTCTGGAAGTGGAGTTCCAATTATTTCTTTTGCTGTGCTGAAATCAAGAGCTTACTTTACTGCAAAACCCTCCATCCACATAGTCTGTGGTCTGCACAAGTTACAGAGACGAAGGATAAAGAGGAGACAGAGGTGGCCTAATGCAGTATAACACAGCCTGTGTGTCACCAGCAGAGCTCTGCCTGCAACCTATCTCAGGGCTTCTCTGACTCAGCACCTGAAATTGTCATCTTGGTGGTTTTTAAAACAGCATGCGGCTTGAGGAATGAACAGAAGTCCACCATTCATCGTCTTCTCCAAAACCAGCCCAGGGAGCATGAAACAAACTAGTAGCTAATAAGCTTAAAGCAAACAAAAGCAGGTGCCTCCTCCTGCAGCGTGTGTTTAAATTGTAAAGATTTGTGCCACCTGAACTGTTTGTTGAAAGCGTCTACAGATTAAAAAATAAGGCAAATTTATTTACAGACAGTAATGGCATCTGATTCAGGATGTCCCATGCTAACATTTGCTGAGACCAGGGGAGCACTGCTTTACATTTGTCCTGTCCTGTATTTTTCCATAGCATCAGCCTTGGACATTGCAAGAAACAAGACACCGGGCGGGGTGGGCCTTCAATCTAGCTCAGTATGGCTTTGTATTGAGCTTGTGGGACATCAGGATTGGTGACATCTGGGGCTGACCCATGGATTTTGGTGCCTTGATGAGGAGGCCTCGGTGAGCTGCTCACTCCATTCGCCTGGCGGGCCTGCATGGAAGCCGTGTTAACAGTGGTCAGGGCAAGCAGTTTTTCAGAGTTTCTCGCTGTTTCTGTGAGACACAGCACCTCTGCTAAACACAGGGGAACACACGGCCCTGGGGAGCACACAGCCAAATGGCGGAGGGGAAGAAAAAAAAAAACACCAAAACCACAAGAGGCCAAGCGCCAGCTTTTTATTTACTCTCTGCCCAGAACGGCTCTTTGGGGGATCGCCCTACAGCCTCCTCCCGACCCTTGGTGCTAGGCTCGGGCAGGCAGCAACCCCCCAGCGCCGTCCCTCAGGTGGGGTCCCGCTGGCGGCCGCCCCCTCGCCCCGCCCGGCCTCGCCCCGCCGCGGGCGGCCGCCGCCATCGCCGCCAATGAGGGCCGGGGCCGTCACGGCGCCGCGTCACGGGGCGGCCGCCAAGATGGCGAAGGTCTCGGAGATGTACGACGTGACCTGGGAAGGTACCGCCGCGGACCGGGAGCCGGGGGCGGGCGGCTCGGGAGGCCGGGGCGGCTCTGGCAGGGGGCCTGGCGGCTGGAGGAGGATCTCGGCAGCCCGCGGGGGGCCGGCTTGGAGCACGGCAGCACCCGGGGGGGAGCCGCGAGGGGCCGGGGTGTCCCCGCGGGACGTGCTGGCCCCGGTGGCCGGGGACGCCTGAGGGGGTCGCGGGTCCCCCCTGTGCTTGAAGGACTCCCCGCTCCCCTGGGGGCAGCGCTGCTGCTCCCCCGTTGTGCTCCTGTGAGAAAATAAACAGCAACTGAACCGGGTCAGCAGTTGGTGTCAGCTCGCTTTTTTTGTTTTTTTTGAGCTCTAACCAAGTTTAATTACTCGCTCAGGTCTGTGTTTAAGCTCTGCTGGCCCAGGGCGCTGCAGATCCCAGCAGGATACCGGCCGGGCTGTTGGTGGTGCCACCAGAGGCACAGGTCGCTGGATCCAGGCCCTGCTGGCTGCTGCCACCATCTCGTCCCAAGATACGTTCCTCACCACTCACGTTATTCAGAAATTATATAAACACCAGCTAAACTTTATGTCCCTACCACATTTTAAGCTATGCTTCATGGCCATTATCAGTTTGGTAAGAGCAGTTCAGGAAAAATTAATTTTCTTCCTGGTAGTCAAGCTACACATGGGCTTCTGACGGTGCTTTGTCCAGAGCCCCTCCACAAGGAGCTGCAGCTCTGAACCACTGCAGCATCAGCTCAGGTTGTTCTTGCAAGGTTCTTGGTGGATGTGGCCACTGTTGGCCAGAAGGTGATTTTTTTTTTTTTCTCATTTGCTCTGCCCTTGTATGTGCATGTGGAAAGCCTGGGGTTCAGTTTGAAAGAAAAGGCTTCTCTGTTTCTTCCACTGTCCCAAACGCGTCGGGATAAAGTATGTCAATACCTGATCAATTTGCTGTTGTACCTGTGGTCGACCCTTTTTCTTTTAGTCAAAACCTCAAAAGCGATAAATTAGTTTAGGTCAAGGTTTAGGATAAAAAAGCAAGTATCTTCCAATCTAAGAAAACCACTATTGGCTTGAATGCCTGAAAATTATCTCATATTTTGCTAGATCTTGAAGACAAACATCAAGGTTTTGAAAAGCCTGCTTCACAGATTTTTATAGCTCTGATATCCATTTGATCATAATGATTTTTTATAGCAGTAGTTACTGTGGTTTACCTTAAATTGTGAGTGGCTCATCTCATAAGCAGCACATGTTCAAATGCAAGTCCCTATAGCACTGGACCCCATTAGTCTCCCATCAGGAACAAGTTAATCCTTCTATACAGTTTTGTCCATAAAGGAATAACCTTTAGCTAGATAGTCCAATGAGTTGCAAATATTGTATGGTAGAGAAATTAACGTGTTGTTAGGGAGAAGCAGTGTGATCTTTGTTGTTGTTGTTGATGTTTGTTTATTGTTTATGAAAAAATAATTGAGCAATTGGGGGAAAAAGTTAACAACAATGCTCAGCATAGATTGTTGGTTGGTTTGGTTTTGTAGAGTGGGGAAAGAGGAGGAACACTGCATGGGATATATTTTAGCAGATGTCAGTAGCCAGCACCTTTTTCTAAAAGACTACAAAGCAAAACAGAACGGAATTTGAAATGTTTAGTTTTCAGGTCAAATTGCATTAATCTCAGAAAATATTTTGTCTGGTATAGAAAAGGAATGCTTAAGGATGAAAAAGAGGGCTTCCTTTCCAGTGTGCATGGTGGTTTGTTTGTAGCTAACTTTCTCTTTGATGCTCACTTGCATTACCTTGATGTCCTTAGGCTAGTTAGCACTTTGGAAAAAGATGGCTTGCCAATGCTTTTATGTGTCTTGTGAGAAGGTAATAACAGTTGTGAAGCTCAACTGAAATAGAGACTCGTGGGGAGGCCGCTGCATGGGAAGGAAAGTTGTGTGGAGTATTACTAGCTTTATTGTTAGGCTTTCCCAAAAGTTGCTCTGAAAACAGCTCGTGAAAATAACTTTTTCCGTTTTTCCTTTGCCTGAATATAAACTGTTTCAAATATAAAATCAGATGTTTATATTTTTTCCCCTCATTTCTGAAGTGTCAGTGATTGGGAAGAGAAGTAGGATGTTTTGCGGACCAGTAATGTGCACTGGCTGTACACATGTTCTCTGTAATTAGCCTTGCCTTGTTTTGGCTGAGAGTATTGCAGAGGCAACGTGGCTTTAATGTAAAAGTCACAGAATGGTTGAGGTAGTCAGGGACCTCTGAAGATCATCTAGTCCAACTCCCCTGCCGAGACGGATCACCTAGAGCACACTGCGCAGGATGGCCTCCAGGCGGGTTTTGGATATCTCCAGAGAAGGAGACTCCAAGTCGGGTGTAGGATGCTCAAGTCATTTGAGCATCTTGACCTTGAAGACCTGTGTTGGTACAAGGGTCTAACTCTGTTTCAGAAGCACATGTTTGAAAAATTGTGGTGTTTTTTTCCTCTTTCTTACTTGATTTTGCATCTCTTAACAAGCGAACAGATTCTTGCAACAGGCAGCACAAAGACTCTTCTCAGAGAAGGCTTTTCTCTCTACTCCCTATGTTTTTCAGCGGATCCCCAGTACAAAGAGGCTTTTAATTCATGGGATGATCCAGTAGCATTGTGACTTAGTCCCTAAGAAAGAACCTGAACAGAACGGTTGATTTTGCAACCAGGTTTATAGTTGATATTTATCTGAAAAGCGTCCTTCATGTCTTAAGTCCTTTCTAAACAGGGTGGTTTTTAATTACATGTTGCTCAAAGATGAAACAGGGATTAAGGGGTTAGGGAAGAAGAATGAATGTGAGGTATATACTGAGGACTTGAAACCTGTGGTCCAACTAAACAATCAAAGTATGAATCCTTATAGAAAGAGTACTTAGTATCTGGTTGCTCTGGCCAAATTAACTGACACCTTAACAGAAAGAAAAATAAAATATGGATTATTTCCTTTGGCCTCCCGTGGACTGCATGCACGTTTTTAGGGAACATCAGATTTCATGGCAAGTGTGCGTGTTTCTTTGAACTTAAAATGTTTTGGGACGTATAGGCAGAGAACCTAAACCAGGTTCATTAGTTGCTCAAGACCATCCTGCATACACAACTGAGGAGTAATGTAATTAAAACTAGACATTTCTTAATCCCAGGGTGCTATTGTCCAACCTTATATTACATAACCTTTGTACATTCGCCTCTAAGACTTCAGTTATTAGTGGCTGACTCTTTTGATAGCTTTCATAGTAAAAAATTGACAACACTGTAAAAAGCCCCGGTAAGTTTTATTACAGTTTTTAGCATTTTCTTCTACCTTTTATTTAGAATTCAGTGCTTCTAAAACTAATGAGCTTTTTGATGGATTCACATGAATGAGAACATCGAGTTTTACTTTGTTTTTTTCAGTCGTCATCTGACACGCTGTACTCTGTTTTTTTCCACTGCGGTAAATTCAGTAACTGGTTGATGAATGGTAGATGTACGTTCTATTAGTACATAATTTAGACACTGTTCCATTTGGAATTGGACTGCAATGGAGGCATTGATAATTTCCCAGTACATGTGTAGTTAGGAATCAGATGGCTTATTTGCTTTTATGCGTGTGGCTTGTAAAGTTTTGTGACTGTTCATGTTCTCTCACATTCTTGCTGTCTAACTTTGAATTTCCAGGGACCATCGTGTGTCTAGAGCCATTTAACTTTGCTCATGCGTATGAAATGTAACCCTGTGGTGGTTTTGGTCAAGTTTCAAAACGCAAAATGTAGCACAATAACAGTGTTATGAGTGATCCGAGATGACTTCAGGTGGAGGGAAGAAAAGTCAGTGCTGAATTTTTAGCTGTCAGTTACATTAACTGTGTTTTTTGAAGTGCAAGAAAAGCTGACAGTGTTTAGATCTGTCGTTGTGTTTGTTTTTCCAGCTGTTGTAAAGTTAAATAAAATACTGGCAGTGGTTTTCATGGCACCTTTGTAGGAGTAAAACCACTACTTAATAGTAAAAACTGTTTTCCTTGAGTACCACCAAAATGTGTTCTTTTGTATGGGACACGTGCATGTATAGAAGTGTAAGTATGTGCACAAAGTCATTCTTAGCAATTTTCTAATCCACAGGATGCATAAAACCTAGGCTGGGTGATGCTGGGTGCATGACCTTGAGTATGCCCGCAGACTCGGAGATCCAGTTCCTAGTTAATGTACTCTTGGAACTGGAAGCAAACAAAAATCCTAAAGCTAAAGGAAACTGCCTTTATCTTATCTAGATGAGCAATGAGAGTTTTCACCTCTGAGCACTTCCCTGCCGTAGAAACACTTTGTTTCCACGTCTGTCTGTCTTGCAGCTCCCATTGGTATGAGCGTGCAGATTCTTTGGAATAGAATTTTATAACATTTTTCCTACACTGATAAAAACGAGCAATGAGTGAGTTCTCATTGTTTTTCTAATACTTTCTCTCTTCAAGTGAAAGTGTATTCATATGGAGCAGAAATGCAATTTTGGTTATGGTGTGTAAATATAAGTGTAATACTACTTGGAAGAAAACTCCTGAAGCTTGTGTTTCCTAACACTGGGTAACGTCCATTAAATTGTATTATTTTTTGGGTAACCAGGTGTCAGTTTTGAGTGTGTGCTGTTTTTTGTTTTGTTTTGTTTTAATGGCATATTAACTAAATAGCCTGCAAACTTAGAAGTTGAAATAATTATTTATATGACAGCATAAGCAAGGTTCGAGGTACAATTCCAGAGGTCTACCTGTTCTCTAGTAGTTTTCTTCTATTGATGGAAGTCACATTTTCAGATCTATTGCTTTCTAAATCATTCTTCGTATGCATATTTTCAAGAAATAAATTTCAAATTCCATTACTAACTGGAAATCGCAATATTTTAGTCTGATTTCTTTTCCTCTTTACCCTCAGATATGCGTGATAAAATGAGGAAATGGAGGGAAGAAAACTACCGAAACAGTGAACAGATAGTGGATGTTGGAGAAGAGTTAATTAATGAATATGCCTCTAAGCTTGGAGATGACAGTAAGGAAACATTTTTTACAGCATTCATTGCTTTTAGATTTTATGCATTTGTCTAATTTTGTTTTTCTCTTTTCAGACTCTGTGTTATACCTCTGTGTTGCCTTTGTGTATCTGCTGGTGTTGCTAAAATATATATTAACTTTTTATTATATCAGGCTGCCAAAATCCCAGATTTGGTTTCCCAAATATGGGGTGCAGTGAAAACAGATGGAAAAATTACCTGCTAGAACACTTAGGTTGCTGTACTATGAGTTAGACCATTATGTGAAGTTGTTAGTCTTTCATGTAGCTGTCATTTGACTGATTTTCTGTTCTTCAACAGCACAGCAAACGTCTAAAAGGATAATTTTATAATAGAGAAAGCTGTTCCTTAATCAAATCATACATGCTGCAGAAATTAATATTAAGGCCATTTTTATTATATCATTATATTTGCGATATTACAGATGAAGATTAGCTCTACATCTCCACTATCCATGCAGTTATTATTTTTACATTATTTTAACTGCCTTATACTAACTTCATAGACAGGAGGAGACAGAAACTTGGCATGTGATGTTTCGTACTGCAAAAGAATTGTTTGGAAACATGTCACAACTGTATAATAGCACTCTGTACTGTAAGCATAATAGAAAACAAAGTATAACAAAGTGTCACACAGGCAGGTTTTTATTTTAATGCTCATTCTTTTTTCTTCATTTTCTCTTCTTTAAAGTTTAGATAATTTTATATAGACTTCATTTTAATACATTTTTATTTTAGTTCTTGATTTTTTCTTAATTGCTGTTGTGTAGAACCTAGTGGATTTTGCAGCCACAATAATGCAATGTATTTACTAATATAAGCTATAGTATTCTAATAACTTTGTTGAGCTTTAGTAAGTTAACTTTAAATTTGAATAGCTAACTGCATCCAGTGTTTCAGAATTCACACAGTTACATTAATGAAGCAAAATGTTTTCCTGAAGTATCAGGTGAGGCATTTTTTGGTGCTGGCTTTGTGGTTCTACAAGTAGACCTTGATGTCAGTACTTTACTCTGGTTCTGCCTTGCAGAGCCTCTGGGCAGTAATTCTGTTGTGAAGCTCACTCACTTCTCAGAAACTTAGTCACCAGTGTTATACTTTTTCAGGTATAAACGTGTGGATAATCTACCCAAAGAATCAATCATGTATTCATGTGTTACATGTATCATGTAAAAGACTTCATAGCAGTGAAGCATGAAGTGCGTTTGGAGGTTCGGTACCTGAAGACAATGTTCTGTGCTTGTCTTACACTGTAACTGATGAATGCACTTGCTGGTAGGCTGCAGGATAGGGTTAATACAGTGACCTGCAAAAGAATTGTTATCATGTCCCTCTACTATAGAAAAAAAAAAACACTTTGATTTTACTTTCTCATTACAATGTTGTTAATAATCTATGAGAATTGTAGTTTATTGAGCCATTATTGAAGATCTTGGTATTCCTCTAAGATCGTGGCATTCCTCTCAGATCTTAACAGTATCCTTCTGAAACACTGTCCTAAGTAACACAAGCAAAGTCAGAACTTGTCATTCCTTTCTTGTTAGTGTCAAATACAACCTTTTCATGATGTACGTATCTTATTGCTTCATAAACCTGACATTCAGAATTCGTTAGATTAAGTAGCTGCATTTTCTAAGTTTCTTAGCAAATGGATAAAACTATTTAAAATTTATGTACGTAATTGGGTTCCCTTTTTTTAAAAGTACTGTCAGAATGGCAACTTTGTGCAGTTTAAAAAACAAAACAGCAGCAGCAATGAGACCTATAGCTCACATAGAATTCTTTATTGGATAGCTATGAAAGGTGAATGAGTTGTATATGATGGATGTCTTGTTGCTTAATGTATTTTCAAAAAAAAAAACAACTGGATATCACAGTGTTTAATTCCAGAATGTGTACAGAAGGCAAAATAGTGAATGCAGTGGGATAGATTTATTTGGATATCCGTGTAACTTGGGTCCCCAGGCAGAAAGCATCCAATATAATTGGAAAAAAAAAATGAGGATTTTATCATTACTGTAGTTTTAAAAATAAAAATAGCTAACTGAATTTTGAGCCTAAAGGGTGAGGGTATAATTATCCACTTCGTAATTTTCATGAAAACTAGGGATTCACTTGGACACTCAGTAGACCAAATTTATAGAATCAGATTTCAAAGTAGAAGAGTAAGACCCTTGGCTTTGTGTTATTTTTTTTTAAGCTTAAGTAAGAAAGTTTTAATACAAGTTAGAAAAACACATACCTACCACTGAAATGGTTATTTCAGGCTCTTGCTACAAATGTTCTTTTGTGAAATACCTGACATTTACATGTATTAGGGATAGAACATCAAAGTAGAGGTTTGTTCTAGTGAGGAGAGCTGTTCATAAGCTGTAAAATTGATTTTTATTTTATTTCTTTAACTTAACACACAATTTAAATGCTGTATGTATGTTATCTGTATTTTGTATGTATGTATTTTTACGTTCATGAAAAGGTTATGTAATATGGTAAAAAGAGAATATATGCCCTACAGATTATTCCAACGGGGAAGAAAGGTTACAGACAACTTAATGCAGTCAGTATTTGCAGCATTACATGTTTCCTTCTGCCATAGCATGTTTCCTTCTGCCATAGCATGAGTTTCTGTCACTTGTGTAGCTGTATTGTTAAGTTCTGTACATTCAAGAACGCGGTAGACCTAGAACAGAATTACTATAATCTGTCATTGATTTAGAGACATTGTTCAACTCCAAAAGAAGATGACGGTATTTATAGGACTTCTGGCAGTGAAACAGTTAAGGAAAATTTGTTTTCATTCTAGCCCAAATGGCTGTTCTCCAGGTCTGATCAGAGAGCATGTCCTAATGGGGATCTGTTTAAAAGATTGCAGCTATAATGTTAGGAATAGCAGAGGATTAGAGCATTTTGCCTTTCAAGATGTCAAAAGGTACTTTATGTTACTGAAAGCAATAAAACTGCTTTAATGTGTTTTTAATTAATTCCAGCAGTTTCTTTAAATGTCCCTGTTTCAGTAGTGATCCACAGGAGTAGTAGGGGAAAGATGAACAGACAGAATTCATTAACCTTGTTTACACTGTAGGTGTTTCCCATAATCTTAAAAAACAAAAACAAATAGCAAAACACAACAACAATTATCTAAATTTCATGTCTCTTTTATGTCCAGTTTGGATAATATATGAACAGGTGATGATTGCTGCCCTGGACTGCAGTCGAGATGATTTGGCAATGGTAAGTTTTCATGTTGACTTTTCTCTCAAACCTTTGGTTTTCTTCCTGGGTATTTCTTCCAGATAGCTTTTTGGACAGTTATAGGATATTCTGAAGTTCATAGCTTAGACTTATAGAATATCAAGAAAAAGACTGCTGGGAAGAAACCACCTCCACCCACCTTCTCTCATGTGTGACTTTTGTTTAGACAGATCGTGTCTCTTCCAACAGCCCTGAAAATATTTACAGCTATTCTGGTATGGGCTAAATGTCAAGAATAATACTGAAGTTGCCATATTGCACAGAGTGTGTTTGTTTATTAAAAACCTCTCCGATTATATTGTTTCTTGAATGTTTTGAGGTAAAATGCCCTGTCACACACATCATATTATATGTCGTGCTGGCTATTCTTGCTGACAAAGTCACTGCCTTATTGGAGCAATCCCAGCAGATGGCCACCAAGATGAATAAGGAGCTGGACTTCATAATGTATACAGAAAAGCCGAGAGATGTATATTAAAGTCCTTAGAAGGTGAAGAGGAGATCTTATTGTGATCTTCAAATCTCTGCATATATAATATTTAGTGGGAAGTTATAAAGAAAGTAGAGACAGACTTGTAGAGGTGTATCAGCAGACAGCTGTGATAGACATATGCAGCAACAGAGGAAATTCCGATTTCCAGCATTAGGAAAAACCTTGTAACAATGAGGATGGTGAACACTTCAGGACACGTGGCACGGAGAAGCAGTATTTTTTCCTTCTTTGGAGATGCTCAGAAACATTGTGATGTGGCCTGAACCACCTTCTGTCTCTGTTATGAGTGGGGATTTAGCACAGGTGACCTCCAAAGGCCCTTTCTAATTCAAATTATAAAGTGGTTTTAATATAAATATTGGTAATGGGTATTTGGTTTTAATATTTTTGTATGCAAATTTATTTGAATTATACAAGTAGCAATTCAGATAAAATGAGCTTGTTTAGAAATCTTAACTAATGAAATTTGATGCCACCACCACCCCTAAAAAAACCAAATACCATGACTTTAGCCGCTCCTCTAAAGGCAGGAACTGAAAAAGGCAAAAAACTGCTTTGCAGTTGAATTTTTATAATATTTTCACACGTCCTTCACAAACAACTGAAAAAAAAATCATGGGCATGTCTTGTGCCTTGAAAGCCAACGACCTTGAGCTCATTCAAGTAAAAAGAAAGATCCTTTCAAAAGTTCAGGTCCTTCATGGGAATTTCTCTTCTAGTGCCTTATTCTCCCTCAGACAGCAAGACACCACATAAAGTCTTTGAGCTTCATGTGGTGTCATTTGGGTGAAATTTAATGGCCTGTGATATACAAGGGGTCAGACTAAAGGATGTAACTGGGAGAAGGGCAATTTGAAAGTAGGCAGAACTAGACAAGTTTATCTCATCTTTCATATGTGTATGGTAAAATGGAGTACACTGGAAAACACAGCACAACTCACTGAACTTGTTGTGAACCCACTGAACTTCCCTTTCTTTTGTGTCCCAAAAGAAAACATTTGTAGTATATAACTGTCTGTTTAAACAAAAACAAACAGACTTACTGTTTAAATAAATGTATTTCTGTGTTCTGATTTATATCTAAAACAGTTTTGGTCTTTATTTCCAGGGTCTTTTTAGGAAGACTTTCATGAAATTGTTGAGGCAGACAGTGTTGAAAGATCGGTTTTGAAACACTGTTTGTTTTTACTCACCCTGGAAGGGATTTTGAATTTCAGTTTCTGTGCCCTCTAAGGTATATTGCTCAAGATCATGGAGTGCAGCATTTTATATGCAGCTCAGAAAGGAGGTTAAAAGCTTAGAGGGAAACTGAGATACTTCTTTTCTTTGATTGATTTATAATAAGTAGTTAATTATAATTATAATAAGTAGTTAATTCAATCAAGCCAACATCATATGTGGCTTTCTGCTACAGCTGTAGCCCCACCGTAGACAAGCAGCTTTGAAACTTCTGTTTTTTAGAAAAGCTTTGGACAGCTGTGATGCATTTTGCTTAGGGGAATGGGTCTCATCTGCTCCAAATGAGGAGGCTGAGATGGATTGCACAAAATCATTTATCTGGCCTTTGTTTTGTTTTGTTTTCTTTTTATTATTGTTGTCTTCTTTGTCATGCATGTGATGACAATGTATAATGCATGCAGCTACTGCAATTACCTGCTTCTTTTTCAAGCATGTGCTTTAGGGAAACTACTTACTGCTGGCAGACACCTGCACTAGCCATGTTTTACATGCTGAAGTTCAAGTTTATATTTCTTTACTTTTGAAATTTATTCGGATAGAGGGCTTTTTTGTTTTGCTTTCAAAAGTATTGCAGCAAGTTTTTTGAGATTGTCTCACAGCTTTTCATGTCACATTATTGCTTCTGATGTCTTTCTTAATCTACACGAGTTTATTTTGGCCTTGTGGCTGCTGTATTTAGTTGGATAGTGATCCTGTTGTCAGTTCTAATATGAACAGTTCTAATTTCACAGTACTCCTGCGCTCCACTGCTACCTCATCAGCGTTTCTTACGCTGTTGATGTCTTTCTTCTAGATGCTAGTTTATCTGCTGATTGTGGGGCACAATCTGCTAATTTTTACCAATTTGCTTGACTGTCTGTGTTTTTTCCTTTAACCAGTGGATGTGATGATGGAACAGATTATGTGGATAGGCCTTAGCCAGAACCTTAGATCTCAGGAACAGGTTGATAAGCTCAGTTGCATAAATTAAATGCTTTGAAAAGAAGGTTTGTGTGTAAGCTTTTTATGTAATTCAAACCACTGGTCTTTTGAAGAGCTTGGGGTCTATTCTGTCTTTTACCAAAGAGTAATGAGTCACCTACAAACTTTGCACTGCTATCTAGCCACATTTCTATTATGGTTATAGTCAGTTTGCTCTGGGGAAGTTGTGACTCAGTCCCTCTACCAAACATCCTTTTTTTTTTTTTTTTTTTTTTTTTTTTTCTCCCCTAATCAAGAAGAGTCTGCTTGTGATTAATTTTATCTAGCCCAGGTGTCTCATTGATTTCAGGAGTTAGAAGTTGGCTAGGACTTAGAAGTCTGCCAGTGGGCTCAGTCCAACCCAGTGACAAACATTTTCTTTGGATTTCAAAGTTTTATTTAAAAAATAAACACAGAGCATAGTATTAGCATAGTTTGTTCCGTTATGAGGTATTCTTTTATTAAAGAATCATCACATGAGCTCTTACCATTTATCTTTTTTCTTTTTCAATTTCTTGTGGTATTATGAAGCAACTAAGTAGACTGCAGTGTTTAATAGTATCAGAACAGTTTTAGAAGATGAGTTTAATTTTCTGGGCAAATAACTATTTCCATGGAGTCTTGATGATTTAACAAACTATATGGAAAATATTTTTTAGAATTAGCCTTCTTACAGACAAAGTTTCGTTTACTGAACTTCTCTTTATCAATAATTTTTATTACATATTTCAAAAATTGGTATTTGCTTTTAATCATTGCAGGCTGCTGAATTCATCAGTCAAGGACTTTTTTCCTTTCCTGCTTCAGTATAGATAACTATGTTCACAATAGTATTTTTGATTTTTCTTTGTACAGTTTTGTCTTCAGGAACTAAGGAGGCAGTTTCCTGGGAGCCACAGAGTTAAGCGATTAACTGGAATGAGATTTGAAGCTATGGAAAGGTAAAACCTAGATTAAAAAAATATAATTTCTGTATGGAAAGGTGCATGCTATTTCTTAAAAAGGAATTCAGGCATCGTAAGCACATGGCAAAGCAATAATGACCATTTTCTTTAAAGAAAATAATGGTGTGCATGATCATATTATGTTTAGACATTTTTATTGCATTTTTGCCTGTACTATACAATGTTACATTTTTGCAATCTTTCATCAGATTTCATAGATTAAAAAGATCTATTACTTGACAGTTTAAGCTATTATACACTTAAACACTAGGCATTTTTTTGGCAAGGCCTGTGAGGTATACATTTCATCTTACGGGTTTGGAGCAGCATGTGAAAATGAGTGACAGCTCTTTCATTTATTTATTTATTTATTTATTTATTTATTTTTGCTTTGTTGTACTCCTAATTACTGCAAAATAGAGGTTTTGTTGTTTATTTGTTTTGAGTGTGAATAAATCCTGTAGAATTTAATAAGAATTAAATCTATAGACTTAATTAGAATTAGAAGCAATTAAAAAAAACCTCCACCAAACCTGGAATAGAATGGCAGAAACTTAGAGTGACCTTTTTGAAATATCCTATATAATGGTTATAACATGCAAAATTTAATAGGAATTACTAAAATAATGAACAGCTAAGAAGTTAGTTTTCTGAGATGAATGACCTCAAGGCTTGAGGTTGACCACTTTTGTCTGCCTTTCGCCTTTGATTATTTCCTTAATACCAACATGTTGTTCTCAGGCACTTGTTTTGGGTTTTGCAGAGTGCAGCTATAAGTATGCACAGGAGTTTTAACTTCCTGTGCCTTTGAACTCCAGCAAATCTATTCCATGTCACATTCTGCATACAGAATTAATGAGATTTTGAGCTTTTGGCCCATCTTGGTAAGAGAGAATTGGAATTTAAAAGTAAACTCCTAAATGCTTTATTATAGTTTATTTATTTAGCAGATGTTACTTGCAAAATGAACTTTGAAAATGCAATTTGATAGGAGCCACTAGTGAAGGTCCATTGCTTGGAACAAAAAGAGAGGATAACTGGGCTCTGCTGCCGTAGGAACAGTCATAGTGCAACTAAATGTTCCACATTTCATACTCCACATCTTCCTGAAGAATGTCCATTAAAACTTAGCTTTCTTTCTGCCTACAAGGGGAATGGCTAGACCAGATGATCTTGGAGATCTTTACAAACTTATGTTTGAAACATTCTGTTTCTATGAATACAGTGAGAGATTGGCAGCACATTTCTCCCCATTCCCAAAACCTCTCAAAAAGTGCAAAAGATCATAATTCTGTTCAGGCTTATGTGACTATGTTGAAGATGTTACTGTGTGGGAGTACATCTTTGTAAGAGATGGTAACTACAAAACATCGACTGTTGTTTCAGCTGTGAAGTGGGATTGAGCTGCAGTTTTCCAAAAATGCCTGTAAAAATTCTTGACAGAATGTTGCTGTCAGTTTAGATCCTTGAGACTGGACTATCAGGGCAAAGGTATTAAGAGAAGTCAAGGTTTCATCTCCATGGGTTTTCTTTAGAACTCAGAGGAGAAAGAGGGGCTTTAGTTCTAGGTTGTCTTGTACAGGAACCCATTTTTAGGTATTCTGAGCTGTGCCTGGGACTGCAAGGGAAGCCTAGGGAGGCCTAGACAGCAGTGACCTTGCGCTGTATAGGAGGAGTGCACTTAATTCTGAGTGACTCCAGGTGTTGTTAAGGTCTTGCCTTCCTCAGCAGAAAGAAGAGAAAGTGAGGAATGTCCTTCTAGCCATTGATCAAGAGAATACCGTTCTGTACGGGGCTAGCTAAACAAGCAAATTAAAGCTTAGATTTTTAAAATCATAACAGAAAAGACTTGTATGAAGTTTTAAATTATAATAATGAGATGAGAAGTCATTATTTTGGATGGCCTTTGAAGTTTTGGGGTTTCTACTTCTTACAAAAGGACAGGTAATAGTTGTGATGCAGTGATTGGACCTATTGGGTACAGAAGAAGAGAACAGACAAGAGAGTAAGACAGCTTTGGTGTAGAGCCTATAAGCTGTTGGTGAAACAGTATTCCATGAATGAATTGCCATTTATTTTGTTTTTAACTCGGTGATATAAAATAATGCAGTTCATATTCAGCACTCACTTAAGAGAAATTCTGCATGATTATAGTTTGCATAAAGATAGGATAGTCAGAAAGTCAAAGAGTTCTGTTCTGTCTTAACAGAAATAAATGTGAATGATTTCTTTGAACAGGTATGATGATGCTATACAGTTATATGATCGAATTTTACAAGAAGATTCAACTAATACAGTAAGTTCAAAAGATTTGAATTGCAGTGGTTTGTTTGATAACATTTTGATGGTCTCACTGTGGAGATTAGTTTGCCTGTATTTGTTTCCCTTAGTTTCCTAGTGTAATAACCTGGTATGTTATGTTTGTTAGAACAAATGAGATTCTCTTCAAGAAGAGAAGGTATGATTTAATCTTTTCTTTAACACTGAATTTTGAAGACATAGGATTATAACTGTTAACCTTTCCAGAAAGCTTAATAGGACTTATATTAGGCCTTTCAGCTTTTCCATTTTCTCTGAATATTTAGTATTTAAAGAATCAATATAGTCTACCATGTGTCCTCTGTCTTCCTAAAGCTTAATCTTACTTGAAGATTAAGTATGAATGCACTCAGGTAGTGCTTGAATACTAGAGTTACTTTGATTTATTATTTGGAATGCCTCATTAGCTTTTGAAACAAAATGCCATAAAGCTGGCCAGGTGTATAAAGCAAAATCTGAGACAAACTATTTTTTTTTTTTTAAGGATTTTTTCAGTATTGGTTGTGTAAGCCACCTTGAGTTATTACATGCCAAAATGAAAGGCTAACTTGTAGCTGTGTGTATTTAAACGACTTTTTTTTTTGTTTGTTTGTTTTTGTTTTTCCCAGCAAGGATAAAATTAGAAATATGAAGAAAATACAGAGTTTCGTAATTTTTATGTCACATGGTGCAATGTCAGTTAACAACTATTACTATTCATTGTCCATTTGAGGTATATGTTTGTCTGTGTTACATGGTTTTGAGGAACTGGACCTATGTTTGATAGACTTCTATGTAAATATAATCATATAATGCTTTGTCAGTCTCATCTAAACCTTCACTGGTGCTTTTTGCACCTCAGCCTGTCTGCACTTGGTTTACTTGATGTGGTCATCCAGATGGGCATTGCTCCTTTGAAGAAATCATTAAGACATGGCAATTTGTGGGAATCTAGGCTAGAATGTGCTCTCACATGGAGCACTGATGCAGGGCAGAAAGCTGAAACAATCATTCTCCATGCTTGTAAGTGAAGGGAGGGAAGAAGCTTTGGAAAAGATTGTATAATCATTTAAGTTGCTACTTCATGGAACTCGAATATAAGGCACTTAAAACACTGTGAGAACAAGGAGTGTTGTGGTCTTACACCCAATACTCTAGTGTTGATATATAAAATACTTCCCTGACATATCTGAGTTCTCCTTTCAGATGACTTTTGAGGGAGGATTTTGGAACAAATGTTTTATCTGATATTATATGCCTGTAATTTCCAGGCTAGCTTATGGCAGGTTTATAAACGCTTGTATTTTTGCTTTCCCTTTAGAGAGTTCTGCAAATGTTTGATAAATCCAGATGACTGGTGCAGGTTTTAGGGAATATGTATTTTGGCAAGGTGCTGGTCACTACCTCTGCTCTTAGAGGAGATGGCAGATATCCTAAATGCAGCTAGCTAAAATGATGTCTGACAGGCTGTTCTGGGTTGTGTGAAAGGGTCATTCATCTCCTCGGGTTCCTGTAAATCGCTGGAGTTCTGGATCAGGGTAAAGTTTTCAAAGTCGATGAAAGTACCTTAAAGCTGCTGACTTCTTAATTTTAAAAGTGATTTAGGTAGGGGCTTACACTGTTGAAAACTATAACTATCTTTGCAATGTCTGTCTTCCTTGAAAGAATATAAAGCTATTTATTGAGGAAAAATTAAAAAGGTTACCTTTAGCTATTTCTGATTGCAACCTCATTGAAATGTTATCTATGAGGAGTAAAATTTGGAAGTGACTTACTGAACTGAGAAGATTGTCAGGGATAGTAATGGGTAAATGTTTTGACCTTCATCATATAAATGATTACGTTCAAAACAAGTGCTTTTTTCCTCCATGCTTTGTCTTAGGAAAGAAACAATGAAGCCTGAGTTATTTTTACTTCTCTAGAATCCATATCAGGAAGGGGAATTTCCTCAAGCAACTCCATCACAACAGATGATGATTTTCCATTAAATGTTCTTGCTCAGGCTGCAACCAGACCTCATTGCTTGTGCCCTTATTGACTAGGGTTGCCCTCAAAGATTAATTGAAACCCGAAAAGATTTACCCCACTTCTTCCCCTCTTTTGCAACGGAGGGCTCTGTCTGGGCAGCAGGAGGGAGATGTGATTTATGAAACCACGGCAGTTTTATTTTCAAGTTTATGTTGTTTGTTCTCTTCAATGCCTGGGGGTCACACTTTCCATCAGGATGTCTCTGAAGTGCCCCAATGGCCCCACCAGGACGGTGCTTTGTGCCTGAGAGCGCAGGTACCAAGCATGAGCCAGGCAAGCTGGTGCTCTATACAGACAGCCACCGCAGGAGCTTGCAGCGACACAAGGACTGAGCTGCAAGGAAGGGAGCGTGCTCCTCTGACAGCAGCAGTCCCACCAGATGGTGGGACAAAAAGAAATTCAGTCTAAGCACTGTAGAGCCCTGTCAGAGTGTTTTGTGGTCAAAGAAGGAACAAATTGCTGAAAGAGGGAGCAAACTGGTTTCCAGACCCACTCCTGCAGACTCTGGTCTCAGATTAGGACACTTAATCTCCTTTGAAATTCTCTTGGTGCCAGCACCTGAAGAAGCGGAGGCTGGTGCACTCACTCCTTCTGCAAAAGGCAGAGCCCCCCGACGTTTCCCCAAGAAGGACAGAAAAAAGCAGCCAATGAGGTTGTGAATCAGAAGCTTTATTTGATCAAGGTTTTAGAGACGTGGGGTGGGGTGGCACAGAGGTGTGCAGAGGTCTCTTCGTCCACAGCTGCGGGGCCCGTTGGTATGCTTGTAGGACCATGGCCGGGTAGGGACGGGATCCTTGTGTGCTTCCTGCTCCTTTGGTGGCCGTGGTTGTAGAACGCTGCCCCAGCCTTCAGGTCAGTGGCCGTGGAGGGAGAGGATGGTGGCAGACGTTGGTGTGCTCGGAGCTCTGTGATGGGGAGAGAAAGGAAAATGATCAAAAAGAGCAGCCCCAGCCTGTTGCCAGGGTCAGCCCCTGTGTCCCTGGGAGAGGCTCTGTGAGTCTGACAGCAAGGCCGTCCATCCCGGGTCTCCCTCATGGCCAGGAGTCAGCCGTGTTGGGCCAGGCCCATCACCTTCCCGCAGGCAGTGAGGCTGTGGTGGGGAAAGGGCTGGGGCAATCTTATCTGTCCTGGAGAGCGGGGCAAGTTCTCCGTTGGAGTGCTGGAAGAGAGAGTCCAGGGGTGTGCCATGGCTTCATTCCCTCACTGTCAGTGTGTCCAGCTGTAACAGAGGAGGTGACAAACAGAGCAGCCACCCCCTGCCAGCACTGGAAGCCATCCCTTCCCCCCTGTGCGAGGCTCTCCCAGCCTCACAACAGTGCCGTTCATCTGATGTCTCTGTGACAGCCAGGAGATGACGATCATAGCCCAACCACGTCATCGTCTGGCATGCTGTGAGACTGTGGTGGGGTGTGGGTTGGGGGTCGTTTATCTGTCCTGTAGAGCGTTGGCAGCTCTCCCTTCCAGCTGAGTTCTCTAGCTGTGTTTCTGGCTGAAAGAGAAGCACCAAAGGGAGCAGCATCCCCTGTGACCACGGGCAGCCCCTGCCTCTATGCCCAAAAGTCTCTAGCGTCTCACCGAGGCTGGCCGTGTCCCGTCATCCTGATGGAGTGATCACTGCCGTCCTGGCCCGAGCGTGTCACTGTCCTGCTTACTATGAGACTGTGGTGGGTTTGGGTTGGGGCAATCTTACCTGTCTGGAGAATGTTGACACATTTCCAGCTGACATCTCAAAGGGAGAGGCCAGGAGTCTGCCGTGGTCTGGTCCCATCACCGTCTGTGTCTGGCTTTAATAAAAGAAGGAACAGAGCAGCATCCCCCTGTGTACACGGGCTGCCCCTGCCTCTGTGCCCGAGGGTCTCAAGCATCTCACCACATCCTTCTGTCTCCCATCATCCTGGTGGAGCCGTCACTCCCGTCCTGGCCCAATTCTGTCACCTTCCTGCTTTCTGTTAGAGCCTGGCGGGTGTGGGTTGAGGCGATCTTACCTGTCCTGGAGTGTGTTGACAGCTCTTCCTTCCAGCTGAGTGGTTGAGGGCAGTGAGGCCAGGTTGTGCCGTGGTCTGGTCCCATTGCTGTGTGTGTTTCCAGCTCTAAGAGAGAAAGCCAAAGGGCAGCAGCCTTCCCCTGTGGCCAGGAGCAGCCCCTGTCTCCCATCCTAAGGCTCTCCCAGCCTCACAACAGTACCGTCCATCCAGTTTCTCCCTGTGGGCCAAGAATTATCCATGTTTTACCAACTCCACAGGCCTTGTGATCATGGTGGGGAATAGGTTGGGGTAGCTTATCTGTCCTGTAGAGCGTTGATACATTTTCCAGCTGAGGTCTCAAGGGGAGAGAGGCCAGGAGTGTGCCGTGGTCTGGTCCCATCGCTGTGTGTTTCTGGCTTTAAGAAGAGAAGGAACAAACAGAGCAGCACACCCCCCTGTGACCACTGGCAGCGCCTGCCTCTGTGCCCGAAGGTTTTGAGCGTCTCACCACGTCCGTCTGTCTCCTGTCATCCTGATGGAGCGGTCACTGCTGTCCCCGCCTGGTCGTGTCACCTTCCTACTTGGTGTTAGAGCCTGGTGGGTGTGGGTTGGGGCAATCTTACCTGTCCTGTAGAGTGTTGACAGCTCTTCCTTCCAGCTGAGTTCTCAATGGGAAAGCAGTCAGGACTGTGCCGTGGTCTGGTCCAAATGCTGTGTAATTCTGGCTGAAGGAGGAGAAGCACCAAAGGGAGCAGCATCCCCTGTGACCACAGGCAGCACCTGCCTCTGTGCACAAGGGTCTCTAGCGACTCACCGAGGCTGGCCGTGTCCTGTCCTCCTGATGGAGCCATCACTCCCATCCTGGCCTGATTCTGTCACCTTGCTGTGGACTGTGGTGGGGCGCGGGTTGGGGCGATCTTACCTGTCCTGTAGGGCGTGAAGAAATGCCCGGCACAGTGCTGGAAAGGAGCGGCCAGGAGCGTGCCATGGTTTAGTTCAGCTCAGTGTGCTGTAGGGCACTGAGAGCCATTTGAGGTGAGGGCCTGAAGAGAGAGGAAAGAGAAGCTGAATTCCTCTGGTTGAGTTTGTGCCTGGAGCGGAGGCTGCAGCAGGAGGAGCAGGCAGCCGAGCAGCCTCCCCGTCAGCATGGGCAGCCATTACCGGCCTGCCCAACTGCCGCTGGGGACAACATTCCGCACCAAGGCCGTCCCCAACACTTTGTGACATATGGGGCACCCCCTGCCTGCTGTGGCATGGGCGGGGCATTAATTCCTGGGCAGCAGGCTGTGGGAGCATGCTGGGGTCTGTCTGGGGCTGTGCTGCCTGCCCTGAAGAGCTCTGAGAGCTCCCTGCTGAGGGAAAGAGGCCAGGAGCATGCCACCAAATGGAGCAGCATCTGCCTGAGACCACAGGCTGCCCCTGCTTCTGTGCCCGAGGGTCTCCAACGAATCACAGAGGCTGTCCATGTTCCAGCATCCTGATCCAGTAGTCACTCCCGTCCTACCCCGATCATGTCACCGTCCTGCTTGCTAATAGAACCTGGTGGGTGTGGGTTGGGCCTATATTACCTGTCCTGGAGAGCGTTGGCAGCTCTTCCTCCAAAATGACTAGTCGAGGGCAGAGAGGCCAGCATTCTGCCTTTTCTGGCTGAAAGAGAGAAAGCACCAAACTAAGCAGCAAACCCCTGTGACTATGGGCAGCCCCTGCCTCTCTGCTCAAGAGTAGCTAGCGACTCACCGAGGCTGTCCGTGTCCCGTCGTCCTCATGGACCGGTCACTGCCCTCCTGGTCCGAGCGTGTCACCATCCTGCTTGCTGTTACAGCCTGCTGGGCGTAGGTTGGGGACATCTTACCTGTCCTGGAGAGCGTTGGCAGCTCTTGTTCCACCTGATTTCTCAAGGGGAGAGTAGCCAGGAGCATGCCATGGTCCGCTCTCATCGCTAGGTATGTTTCTGTCTGAAAGACGAAAAGCACCAAATGGAGCAACATCCTCCTGAGACCAAAGTCTGCCCCTAATTCTGAGCCCGACGGTCTCCAACGACTCACCGAGGCTGTCCGTGTTCCAACATCCTGATCCAGTAGTCACTCCCGTCCTGGCCCGATCATGTCACCGTCCTGCATGCTAATATAACCTGGTGGCTGTGGGTTGGGCCAATCTTACCTGTCCTGGAGAGCGTTGGCAGCTATTCCTTCCAGCTGACTGGTCGAGGGCAGAGAGTCAAGGATTGTGCCATTTCTGGCTGAAACAGGAAAAGCACGAAATGGAGCAGCAACCCCCTGTGACCATGGGCAGCCCCTGCCTCTCTGCTCAAGAATATCTAGTGACTCACCGAGGCTGTCCGTGTCCCATCATCCTCATGGAGCGGTCACTGCCGTCCTGGCCCAATTATGTCACTGTCGTGCTTGCTAATAAAATCTGCTGGGTGTGGGTTGGGGCGATCTTACCTGTCCTGAAGAGCGCTGGATGTTCTTTCCAGATGACTTCTCAAAGGGAGAGTCACCAGGATTGTGCCATCGTCTGCTTCCCATCGCTGTGTGTGTCTTGGTTTAATAACAGACAGAACAAACGGAGAAGCATCCCCGTGTGACCAGCCGCTGACCCTGCCTCTATGCCCAACGGACTTGAGCGTCTCACCACGTCAATCCGTCTCCCGTCATCCTGATTGAGCGGTCACTCCCATCCTGGCTCAAGCATGTCACTGTCCTGCTTGCTAGGAGACCATGGTGTGGTGTGGGTTGGGGCGAAATTACCTGGCCTGGAGATCGTTGACACCTTTTCCAGCTGACTTCTCAAGGTGAGAGAGTCCAGGAGTGTGTCATGACTTCATTCCATCACTACCAGTGTTTCCAGCTGTAATAGAGTAGGCGACAAACCGAGCAGCCACCCCCTCTCAGCACTGGAAGCCATTCCTTTCTCCTTGCACGAGGCTCTCCCAGCCTGACACCAAGGCTGTCCATCTTTCATCTTCCTGATGTCCAGGAGATGCTCGTTGCACATTAAATGTGTCACGTCCCCGCTTAGCTTGGTGACACCGTGGTGGGGAATGGCTTGGGGCTGTCTTATCTGTCCTGGAGAGCGTTGGCATCTTTTCTGACTGAGTTCTCAAAGCAAGAGAGGCCAGGAGTGTGCCATGGTCCAGTCTCATCACTAGGTATGTTTCTGTCTGAAAGAGGAAAAGCAGCAAACGGAGCAGCATCCCCCTGTGACCATGGGCAGCCCCTACTTGCGTTGCTCAAGTCTCTCTTGCGACTCACCGAGGCTGTCCGTGTCCCGTCATCCCGATGTAGCTGTCACTCCTGTCCTGCCCAGATCATGTCACCTTCCTGCTTGCTGTGGACCATGGCGAGTGTGGTTTGGGGCAATCTTACCTGTTTTGTAGTGTGTGGACCATTGTCCAGCACAGTGCTGAAAAGGATTGACTAGGAGTGTGCACTCGTTCAGCTTAGTCAGTGTCCTGCAGGGCGCTGAGAGCCATTTGAGGTGAGGGCCTGAAGAGAGAGGAAAGAGAAGCTGAATTCCTCTGGTTGAGTTTGTGCCTGGAGCAGAGGCTGGAGCAGGAGGAGCAGGCAGCCGAGCAGCCTCCCCGTCAGCACGGGCAGCCATTACTGGTCTGCCCAACCGACGCTGGGGACAACATTCCGCACCAAGGCCGTCCCCAACGCTTTGTGACATGGGGCACCCCCTGCCTGCTGTGGCATGGGCGGGGCATTAATTCCTGGGCAGCAGGCTGTGGGAGCATGCTGGGGTCCATCTGGGGCTGTGCTGCCTGCCCTGAAGAGCTCTGAGAGCTCCCTGCTGGGGGGCTCAGGAGCGTGCCCCAGTTTGGTCCCATCGCTGCCTGTGTGTGTGGCTGGGAGAGGAGCCCCTAAACTGCCCCCATGTCTGTGCAGGGTGACACGTCTGTTCCTGCCCACTGTGGAAGCACGAAAGAAGAACTAAATGAATAATAAACACTGAAAAGCCCAAAGCCATGGGTTGTGATTCTGGGGAGGGGAATCAAGCAGTTGTAGCAGCAATTGCAAGAACTCTCAGCAAAGGGGATTAAAATGAGCTTTTTTCAGCTAAAGAGTAAAGTTGAGGAAAGACTAGGGAGAGTTCTTTAAAGGAAACGTTTTGCATAGTTTGGGAAAATACCACTGAAGAGTCTGTCTACTTACATGATTTGAGGCGAGATCAAATCGTCTTAAAATTGTGCAGTTAGTTCCATTGATTTCATAGCAGGATGTTATTTTTTCCTGGTTGTGAATCTTCAGTTCATTGCTGCTTTTTCTGTCTTTTTTTTTTTATTTTTCTAGTCCCTCTCCTTGAGCAGAAACCAGGAGAGCACCTCTGTGAATACCTCTAGCTGTGCACGGCTGAATTTCAGTGTGTGGGGCGTTTCTGGATGTGCCTCCTACAAGAGTCGGGCGCGTGACTGTGCAAAAGTAGCGCCGTCCCCTGGGCTTTTGTTTTTAATCAGTCCCAGTTTGTTTCTGGCAGTCGGGTTTGTAAGCAGGAGGGAGCCAAGCTGACTAGGAAGAAGTTGGCCTAAAGTGGGCTGTGATGGCCAGCAATGGCAAGGCTGGTACATGTGAGAAATGTGCAGGAAAGCTATGAGAGGCACTTAATCTCGCAGGTGAAAGCATGGTTCTCTTTGATTTCCAGCAGTGGGGCAGCCCCCACAGCAGCTCCACCTTGGGTCCAGCCCTCAGGTGTTATCCAAAGGCCTGGCTTTTGGGCCTGAGGTGTTTGTAGCAGCCTATGCTCTTCCCGGACAGTGGCAACACTTTCATTTGGCTTTTAAAAAAAGGGGGCAGCTTCTGAGTATGGGGAAGGTTTGGCACGTATCTTTTTCCTGTAAAAATTTCAAAGGGAATTCTCTGGTTTAGAAAGTAGGAAGTTGACTCTCTTGATTGAAGAGTGACAACTAATAGCATTGTTGGTGTGCTGTTCATCACAGAACTGAGCGATGTTAAGATGTAAGCTGCCTCTAACAGGTTGCTGGCTGGTCTCGGCTCCAGGTCACTGAGAGTGGAGCACATACTCAAGTATTTTCAGAGAAGGTAGCGTTCCTGATCCCCCGTCCAGTATCGTCTTCTTGCATCCCCCCAGGGGTAAACTGCACCTGCTGCTTCCCTAAAGTGTCTGTACACCAATGCACAGAGCATGGGAAATAAACAGGATGAGCTTGAGATCTGTTTTTGGTTGCAGGGCCACGATCTCGTTGTGATCATTGAGACACGGTGGGACAGCTCGCATGACTGGAATGCACACCAGAAGGCTGTGCTGCCATTCAGCGAGACCTGGACTGGCTGGAGAGATGGGCAGGAAGAAACTAAATGAGATTTAATAAGAGCAAGTGTAGAGTCCTGCACCTGGGAAGGAACAACCCGAAGTATCAGTACAGGCTGGGGGATGACCTGCTGGAGAGGAGATCTGAGGAGAAGGACCTGGGGGTCCTGGTGGACGACAGGTTGACCATGAGCCAGCAGTGTGCCCTTGTGGCCAAGAGGGCTAACGGGATCAATGGCGTGCATTAAAAGGAGCGTGGCCAGCAGGTCAAGGGAGGTGATCCTCCCCCTTCTACTCTGCCCTGGTCAGGCCTCACCTGGAGTACTGTGTCCAGTTCTGGGCTCCCCGGTACAAGAAAGACAGGGATCTCCTGGAAAGAGTCCAGCAGAGGGCCACAAAGATGATACGGGGCCTGGAGCATCTCCCCTATGAGGAAAGGCTGAGAGACCTGGGTCTGTTTAGCCTGGAGAAGAGAAGACTGAGAGGGGATCTCCTCAGTGTATGTAAATATCTGAGGGGTGGGGAAAGAAGGATGTAGCCAACCTCTTCTTAAGGCTTTGTGGGGATAGGACAAGGGGCAATGGCTGCAAGTTAAAGCACAGGACGTTCCGCACTGACATGTGAAAGAACTTCTTCATGGTGAGGGTGACGGAGCACTGGAACAGGCTGCCCAGGGAGGTTGTGGAGTCTCCTTCTCTGGAGACATTCAAGGCCTGTCTGGACGCCTACCTGGGCAGCCTGCTCTGAGGAACCTGCTTTGGCAGGGAGGTTGGACGCAATGATCTTTCAAGGTCCCTTCCAACCCCTACATTTCTGTCATTCTGTGATCTGTTACTGAGGAATAGAAATGTGTAACTGGGGTAGCTAAGGTATGCCAGAACCGGATATAAAGTGTCAGCACTTAGATGAAGTAAACTATTTAAAGTAAATAACTAAATAATTTTTAAGAAAACACATCTTGAAATGTTAATACCAAGTTGAACACTCAGGCAACAGTAGTAGATTTTTTTTTTTTTTTTGTCTTTGAGCAGTGATTTAGCCATTTCTGGTGTGCAGATGAAATGAACTATTGCAACTCTTCGCTCTTATTTTTCTTTCCCTAAAGCAGTTTTTCTTCAACTTTGCTTTGGAAGACAAATACAGGTGATCTGCAGTTGTTCTGTGAAAGTCTGTAGTGATTTTGAGTAGAAGTTTGAGCACAAGCAGTGTAGTTGACTGCTGAAAATTTTGACATGTTTTAGAAGTGCATGACTAAAGGCTTTCAGAGATAGAAAGTCTTCAAAGTTTTGTTAAAATAACATGAAAACCATCTACAGCGAAGCCACAAGAATAGGTCACCTAGGTGCACATCTTCTGCTGAAGCCAATGGAAAATGGAGCACCATCTTACAATGACATCTGTAGGCCACGAAACTTTGAAGGGTGCATTTTTGGCACTTTTCAGCAGACTCAACATGGGTAATGTAATCTGAGTAAGTGGCTTGTAGGATATTTTTATAAAACAAAATAATTTATTTAAAGAAGTAAAATGCCTGATTTGGATTTCCTCCATAAGAAAATGATAAAGACCCATAAAACATTAATATTTAGAAGCATAAGGGGGAAATATTCGAACAGTTGCATCATTTCTTAGATTTCTGAAAATCTTAGACCAGAAGCAAAGAGTGTTAAATCCATTGCAAAAGTTCCTTGCTATATAACTGTAGGATATGTTGGCTCAGTCTTGCATGTCAAAAGTGAAAATTAAGTAGAAAGTTTTGATAAATTGACATGTGTAGATTTCTCTGTGTCTTTTACCTGTTAATTATTTCCATGCACACATATGGCTGCTGTAGGAAAGTAAGTATTTCAAGATTTTAAAAAAGAAGCTGTTGCTCAGTTTGTCTTGGCAGTCACCTTACTGTATAGAAATTTCTTCTGGTGTGCTGACACATGGAGTTGCTTATATATATTAAACATTCTGGCAAGTGCTGTGAGTGAAACATAGACATTTGTTCACACGAATCATGTAAAAATCATACTTTGCATCAACTGACAATTTCAACTACAGAGAAGAATGGTAGAAGCTTTTTCAAAAAATCTTTTATTTTAAACATTTAGCAGGCTTTTCTGTTATGTTAAGTGAACCTTGAACTCCAATTATATAATGGATGCTTACCCTTTCAGATGAGGTTTTGTTTTATGAAACTCTGAAATTAAGAGTAGTTATTCTATTTCATTTCTCAGGATAGAATTGGAAGTAGTCTTTGTTTTTTATAAGACGGTCATCTCTCTGTGCTTTACTTCATTCCAACCTTACTTGCTGAAAAAGATGACTCATTTGACAATGGAGCAATGTTAATGCTGTCATTTCAGAGATCACATTTCATTCATCAAAACTGGTAGGCATTGAGTAACAGTCTGTCCCTTCTAAAGAGGTTAACATTCGTGAATGAAATGTGACTTTGTGAAAACCACAAGTTGCATGCATTTTAATAAAATAGGAATGGCAACCTTTTCCTTTCCTGTCCATTTGCGTTGAAATGCAAGCATATTTAAGCTGTAGCTGTTTTTAAGGCTGCTTAACATTTTCCATTGTAGGTCCGTTTTTATTAATTAAAATTTAATTTAGTATCCAATTGAAAATCTTTATACTGATGCCAAACAGTGACTGAGTTGTTTGTAGACAAACATACTTAGGCTGTTTCTCAGAACAAAAAAAGGGGTGCATTATTTTTTTAGCAGAAAGGAAGGTCTGTATGTTTGTTTTTGCTGTTCATTTATTTCATTGAGAAGACCTCATCCTGCTTTGGAGTAAAACGTTGGATACCAACAGGAAAAGAGCGCTTGGTAGAATGCGACTTGTACTGTACTATGAGAAAAACACCCAAATTGGCTTAGTTACAGGCATTTGAAAGTCTTCATTTCATGTACTCAGTAGAGACTGATGGAATTTTTATTAAATACATATCCTAAAAATCCCATTTGTATTGAGCGTGATCTATCCCAGGCTATGGAAACTAAGCAGGACTTCTAGCAGTTGTTCCTCGTGGCTGTAGCACTGTGGGAAAGGGGCAGAAAGTTGGGAGAAGTAGGGAGGCTCCTTTCTTTCCTGAGTTGGACCCAAGCAGTGAGTAAAGGAAAAACATACAGAAGGAACTGAATAAAAAGTGAGGAAAGCAGAATTGTGAGGGCTAAAGAGAGAGGGACAGGTTAGGTGGTTAGTTAAGAAGAGAGGTCAGGTCAGATGTAGGGGAACAGATGGTTTGAAGGGTGTGTAGGAGATAAAAACAGAGGGATTTGTATTGGCATTTGTGTCTTGGACCACCCCCCCCCTTTTTTTTTTTTATTTTTTTTAATAAAAATCACATTTTGCCTCAAGGCACCATATTTTCTGCTGTCAATAAACAGCTTTGAGACCTACTGGTGCAAGTTATCTTTATTCCCTATAGTACCTGGTGTGTATTAGTTCTGTCAGTAACTGTTTTAGCTCTAATCATGAAGCCATATACCACTTGAACGTTGCAAGTAACAAAGCTTGCAGTTCTGCAGGATGGAATTTCTATTATTTCACTAAAGAGAACACAGGTATACTTTATACCTCCTGAAGATAGTGCTGAATGGTGAGCATGCTGTTTAAGTAATGCCAAAATCTGCACGCCCTTGAAATGACCAGTAGTCTTCTGAAGTGAGTAGTGAAGTTGAGCTGTATTGGTTAAGATCATAAAGGCTAAAATTTGACACGATTTTATAATAGGAAATTTAAAGCCAGAGTCAATCTCTAGGTGTTCTTAATTTGTAACTTCATTTTCACAATGTTCTCAATATCTTTATTAGTGTTATGGATACTACATTAGCATTTATGTTCTGGATAAACTGCTTTTGTAAAATTTGATAGGAAATTTGCTTGGAATTGATACATCCATATTTTCTAATTGATGCTTAAGTCATAATTTCTTGGGACGAGGCTCTTACAGAAGAAGTAGTGTCTTGAGTGTTTTTTTCCTCTCATTTGTCCCACAGCATCCATGTGAGATGAAACAGTGCTGTCATTTTACATGTGGAGAGCAGATGAAAGCACAGCTCTGCAAAGTTTTTTAGGGCTCAGTTTCAAAGTAGACAGCTCTCCGATTTTGCCATTAATTTCAATTCTGTAATGGATATTAAATGAGTAATTTTTAAACTATGTGTATATGTCTGCATCAGATTAAGTTGAATGCCTTTTTGCATTACTTTACCCTAGCAAAGATTTCTCCTTTTGGGGAGCAATTTAAATGAAGACCCATCTATTTGTAACTAAATAGCTAAATATTTTTGTGAATCGGGCCTTTCTTGTAGTGGCCTGTCCAGGAGCACAAAGAAGGCTGATAATAAGAAACGAAATGGGGTTCATATGTCCAAGTGTTGGGTCAGTGTCTAAACCACTCCACTGTCATCCTCGTACAGCTGCAGTTTGTCCCGATTCTTCAACTCACCCATCAAGAAGATTGCAGAGCACTTAGTCAGCAAAAGGGGAAAGTGAGATAAGACACAGTTCTGTTTTCTAATCCACAGAAAATCTGAAGTCTGTATTGGTGTCATTCTTCTGCTGTTTCTCTTGACGCTTTTTCAGCTAAGCTTTTAATACAAGAAGACACTGTATATGCTTGCTTAGCTTAGGGCATGTGAATAATCTCATTAACTTTATGGATCTAGTAATTGCGTCTCACTGAACGAAGAACTAAAAATGGAATTTTCATAACATGATAGTGAAGTACTTTAAGAACCCAGAAAGACCCTGTTTTCACCCAGAACAGCTCTGTTTTTCAGAATGAACAGGAACAAGTTATGTGCATAGAGTTATATGAATTAACACTTTTCTATACTATTTTGAGATTATTTTTCCAGTCAAGCCATCTAGAGATGGGAATCCACACACTAGAAAGAAAAGAGTGATGTCTTAGGAATGTGTATCATGTAAATAGGCAGGAATTATGTATCATTAAATCTGAGCTTGTTCTTCCTAGCTTTTTTTTATCATTGCATATTACTGCTACCTTGACTTGATAGGGAAGGGGGGAATGGCTAAACTAAAAGAGGGGAGAGTTAGATTAGATGTTAGGAAGAAATTCTTCACTCAGAAGATGGTGAGGAAGTGGCACAGGCTGCCCAGAGAAGCTGTGGATGCCCCATCCCTGGAGGTGCTCAAGGCCAGGCTGGATGGGGCTTTGGGCAGCCAGGTCTGGTGGGAGGTGTCCCTGCTCATGGCAGGGAGCTGGAACTGGATGGACTTTAAGGTCCCTTCCAACCCAAGCTGTTCTGTGATTCTGTAATATAGGTAAATTATTTGTTTTCCAGTTCCTTATCTTTATCAAACAAGATGTGAATAACAAGCACTGTTTGAGCACTGTCTATCTATTTATCATCTGAATAGTGGTAATTCTTTTCAACTCCGTCAGTAGCCGTACATTCATTTTGAACAGACAGAGACCCCTCTGAAGCTCTTGCAGATTTGTACATTGATCTACTGGAATCTTTTAAGTTTCAAAAAAGCAGAATTGCTTACTAAATGAAATACCTACTAATAGAGGGAATTCTGTGAAGCGATGTGAACGTTTCATTAAATATGTTGCTAGCCCTGCCAGGAAAGATTCCACTAGTCCTATACTTAGGTTTGTATGGTGGTAGGTTTAAGGGGAATTGACAAAGAAAGTTTGGCACTGTGCCCGGCACAGGATGGAGTTAGTGAGAGATATGAAGAGCTGCAGCTGCTTCTTTGGATAGTCCCTGAGGAGATCTGGTGATTAAGCTGGGGATGTACTATATGGATCCTAAAAAAATGTGTTCATCTACTGACACTTCTGACATGCATCATCCACCTTTGTGAGACTTATTTTGCTTCTTGATGAATCATATCAACGAAGTGAGATAGCAGCAAAGTATCTTCTAACATTTTTCCTGTGTTTTGCTTTTGTGGGTGTAGCATTTTTTTTTGAATGTTGGTGGGGGATTTTGTCCCTTGAAATTAAGTATTTGACAACAGAAGAAGGGCTATACTGAAATTGTGCCAAATGTGCATTTAGCTTGTCGTGTTCTGACAGTGACCAATAGCAGATACTGGAAGAAGTGTATAAGAACAGGGCAGTCGTGCAGTGTGCTCTAGTTTGCCCTGCCAGTTTCTATTAATCTTCTTGCTATGGTTTTCCTGTGCCAGAAGTGGTAACTGTATATTTTATAGCTCTTCATTGCATTGATTTTTTTGAAATGCTTTTTTGAACTTGTATAAATTTGTAATAAATATGGTGTCTACAGTATCACTCAGTGATGAAGCCTCATCATTTACTTGTGGATTGGGCACATCTTCAATTATTTATTTATTTTTGAACCTTCAACCTAACAATTTCATTTAATATCCATAATTTTTCTGTTATGGTAAACACAGTTGTTTAGTTGTTCACTTTATTAATTCTTTATGATTTTATGGATCTTTTGCATTTTTCTTCCCTCTAAGCTGAGGGAAGAGAAAGTCCTAACCTAACCTGTCTAGCAGTTCTTGTTTCCATTTTGTACCCTGAAACCCTGCTGCTGTTCCCAGCATCCTTTCTGATTTTCTTCTGTATTTAGATGAGGAAGGAGAGCACAGATCTGCAGTGAGTATTCAGAAAGCAAGATCATTATGGAATAGTGCAATGACAAAATGATACCACTGATGTGTGCTGCTCTGTAGTCTTTTCTGATAATTCTAGTATTGCTGTTGGTGGGGGTTTGAGCAGATATATTTTGTTTGTTTATTTAAGACCTTTTCTCAACATTGAACTGACATTTTGTAGAGCTGTTCATTGCAATTCCAGCATCTTTTTTCTGACCAAACAAATTCAGGGAACTTTGCTGCATACGTTAAATTAGTATTGTTTTACCCTGTATATATCCCTTTATATGGATTGAGTTTCAAGGGCCGTTTTTTCACGCTGGCATTCTCTGTTGTGAATGTTATTCTTTGCAGTTGACTTCTATACTTGAATAACTCATTATCATCAATTAACTTGAGCACATCTCTGTTAATTCCCCTGTTAGATCACTTATGACAATGCTGAGCAATAACTCTTAGTACAGGTGACTCTGGGATTCTCAGTGAAGAGAACTGACTAGTAGACAATTATTTTTTTTATTTTACATATTGTATTTTTAGAATAAATTTATCCACACAAAGACCTTCCCTTCTTACTCTATGGTACTTCAGTTTCCTCCAGAGTTTCCAGTGAGAGATCCTTTTGAAATTCTTGTTGAAGTCAAAGTTGACTTTTAAATGGAGCTTTATTCATGCACACCATTAGTAACTCTCTCAAAGAACTCCAGTAGATCTGGGAAGCTTTACTTTCGTTTGTCTAAACTGCTGAGTTTTCTTTGATATATAACATTTTTCATGTTTTCCAATTCCAGGCATGAATTTTTAGCCTTTATAGCTTCTACCAATTTTCTGTGTGCTGGTGGTAGACATTATGGGTTTGTTGGATTCCTCTCTGGAACCCTGTAAAAAATTGTGTTGACCATTGCTACTTATGCTTGACGTTACCCATAAAGCAGCAGTTTCAAGTCAGTAGCTCTGTGCCTGCATAGATTCATTTACAAGATTTGGCCTGATTTAACTGTCTTCCTTGGTTAACTTAAAAATAAATAAATAAATAATAAATAAAAAATCTGGTAACAGTATATTTGTTGTGGTGGTTGTATTCAAATGATGTGGTATTTTTTGACGTCCACATAATTCCTTCCCTTTATCTTTGTTGTAGTTGTTCACGCTTTTAATTTGCATACTCCAATTTGAAGGAAATTATTTTAATGTGTCAAACTCTTAGGCCAAATGACCCTTTTCTAAGTTGTTATATCTTTAACAAAAAACAAACTATGAATTTATTTTAAGTTACAATATTAACATTGCAGCAGTGAAACAAATAGGAAATTGCTCCTTTCTTCGACGTGTCAGTTCTTGACAATTCTCCTCCTAGTACCTTATTTGCAACCATGAAATTAGACAGATCGTAGACTCTCTGTTGGTATATTGTACTAATCGAGTGCAGAAGTTGATAAATGTTCAAATCCTAACTTCACTTTGAGTCTACTTAATGCTAATTAAAAAGAATCATGACAAATGGAGGATTAGTTCTTGTGCCAGATTGGGGATTATTAGTCTTTAAAAGAAATAGCTTGGAAAGGTTCACTGTTTAATAAATGTGACATACTAAAGTACCTTAGTCCAGATGATACTGATTACGGTATAAGTGTTTCTTTAAGATGGCATATATCTTTCCATTAAGAATGCTGGATTTACAGAATCAGCCAATAACCATTCCAGTATTTTGTTTTAAACCCTGGAAAACTGATAGGGGGAATTCCATGTCATAGGTTCTGCACGGTCAAACACTGCATATCTTGTTGCAGCATAGAATTTTTTTTTTTTTTCTTTTTCAATTTAAGGTGGAAGGAGACTGAGTTCATTTTCGTATCAGACTAGTTCCTAAGATTCTTATTGTTGTGATGTGCAGAACTGAGATGTAAGGTTTGAACATTATTTTCCTATCTTTTTAAACACAATTGTTACAACTGTTTTAGTATACTACACAGATTTCAATCTCAAATCTGGTAGTTGAAAATAGGTCTCTTGTGACAATTCTTAGTGGACTTGAAGTTAATGATTGCACAGGTTTATACTCTGCGTTCTGCAGTCTTTTAGTGTCTTGCAGTAGGTCAAAATGAGCTCAGAAAAGCTCAAAAACGAGCTTATATTTTGAAATGTGAGACTTACACTAAACGAAGTCCTGAAACATTAATAAAACATGAAGTGACTTTTTTTTTTTTTTTCAAACCACCTGTTATTAAGGCAGGTAACGAGTGGTATGTATGATAATCTTCTGCAGTACTGCTTTGAGTCTGCCTTTTTTCTTAAAAGTAACTAGTTTTTGCCTGGTAGAGTGGTTGTTATCATTGGTAGTGGTGCTGTGCAGTAAAACACTTGATTTAATTTGATGGAAATAAAGAAGAAAATGATGCTATGTTTGTCATTATGTAGCCTACTCTCAAGATGCTCAGGAATGCTCAGGAAGCATCCTGGACGTGAGGCCCAGCTCACTGAGGAGGAAAGTGATGCACACAGGGACCTGGATAGGGTCAGAGACAGCATAAATTAAAAAAAAAAAAAAAAAAAAAAAAGAGAGAGAGAGAGAAGTTTACAACATACAAAATTGCCCAGGTCTGGTTTTAGTTTTTAGGCCTTTTCATACTTTTTTTTTCTTAAAACAGGGAGTACTGGAGTCATATTGAAATCAGTCTTTATTTTAAAAAATTAACTGATAGTTTTAATGGTCTTTTAAGAAAAGCGAGAAAGTGAGATGAAGGAGTAGTTTGTGAGTACAGGTAAAAGCAATACTATTTTGTTTCTAGGTCTTTATTTTTTAGAAGTCTTATGACTCCTAGGAGTCACAGATCCAAATACTTTCAATCTCTTCTGAGCATCTATGTGAATGTCTCTTGGCAATGTTCTCTGAACATTTTTGTATTAATTTTATTTACGTGATTGAAAAATGCTGTAAATTACTTTTTAAAAGCCAAACCAAAAAAACAACTCTACAGCACCATTGGTTTCTTCCCAGCAATTTTAAATACTTTCAAAAATTCTGTGTCACTCCAAAACACATTGTGCATCCATTTCCCACATATTTCCTTTGAGTGTCAGCACTGTTTTGAATGTCAGTTTGTCTTAGTTTACAAAGAGTTCTCTTTAAATAAATTAACTTATCCCAGGACTTTTGAAGGTGTGTTTGTGAGTGAAGTGAGTGCAGATTTCAAGCCCAGATGCTGTTTTATTTTCGATAAGGGGAATGAAATGGGAAGTTTTAAATACTGCTTTTCTCAACTGTGAACTAAAAAAACGTTATTTTGAGGAAATGTTGTGTGCAGTTTAGAAGCAAGTAAATCCATCAAATGTGCATATAATTAATTTTACTCTCAAGTGCTACCATCAGATCTCAGTAATCATGACTAATCCTGGTATCCTCGATATTTGATTACATTACATGGCATGCTTTTTATAGGTAAACATCAGTTTAAGTTTGTGACTAGAAATAGTTGTAGCTTTTTGTAAATTAACATCTTGAGGCTGCAGTGATTTACATTATTTGGGAGTCCTGTGGTCAAGAAGGAAAGCACCCATGGAGAGAATCTGTTTGCAGACGCTTTTGGAGGACTTTGCATGCGATTGAAGGAGTTACGTTAGAAATGAAGAGGATGGATGGCTTACATGTAGTCTGTGCCTGGTTGTCATTGCAAATTAAGTTGTCAGATGCGTTGATTGATTTTAGATATTAAACAGATGATTTCAGTCTCACGCGGGTTATTTTTGACCATTCTGGTCTAATGATTTTTTTTCTTAAAATTTTGCGAATAACAACCGAATTTTCAATTTACAAGCTGCATTTTAAAGTAGCTAGTCTGTCACCTGCAAAAGAGACTTGTGTCTTCGTAAGTCATAATTGCACGCTGTGCTTCTTTGGCTGAGGTTATCCCCACTCTTCCCTGCTTTCAGGTTTCCTGCTCAGCGAGCAGGTCACCGAGCTGTGTAATCCCAGCCTTGGGCAGGCAGCTCAGCGCTGCCCCAGCGTTTCCCCCAGGGCAGGGATAACGACCTGCTTTATGAAATGCTTGGAGACCTCTTCAGAAAACTTGATAGGGAGCAATGAAGTTGTTTTTTTTTTTTTTTGTCATCTTTTTTTTTTTGTTTAGTAGTAGTTGCAATTTGATAAACATGTGAGATGATTCTTGTAAGATTAAATACATACATATATATATAAAATCGTGCTGTTATCATTATTTCAAAAGCTTTCAGGAGAATAAGCAGTGTATATTATTGTTAGAGTGATAGATGTGGTCAGCAGTTAAAATTTCCCGAGCCGGTTATGGATTTTGGCCAACCGTCTCCCAGTAATAGCAGGAAGATGAATGTAGTTTCACAGGTTGCAGTTTGACAAAGCAGCGCTGGATAACGGAGTGACTGTGGGTAAACCCGCCACACTGCCTGTGTCCTCGTTTGTCTCCTGATCCGTCCTACAGATTTTCTCTCTACCTCCGCGTTGTGTTTAAGCAGAAGAGTGATAGATTTTTAGCTCGAGTCATTTTCACTGAATTTGCACTGAATGTGTGTTCGTGAGGGAGGTGAAGGGGACGAGCTCGGAGGAAAGAATGAGCTGACAGCATTAAAAGCACTTCTGGTTTCTTGTGTTACCAACCAGCCTGAACTAGTTTACGTAAATGATGTGCTCCAGTGCTCTTCCAAGAGAAATTAACATTGTCAAATGATGATTAAAAGATAAATTACATAAAAGAACAGTCACATTTAAAATACCGTAAAACTACAGAAACCCCTGCAGGGTTAATGTGACTGTTACCGTAGGAAGGTACATCATGAAGAAACCAGTTTCAGAGCTATCTTGATGTCAGAGGTTAAAATCTTTTGAGGTTTTGTGGCAGAGTTGTGTGTTCCCGGGCAGTCAAGGCTTCTGTAAGGCTGTACCCAGCTGTGTAACCACTTCATGTGGTACAAAGTGAGCTGAGAGGTACAAGGAATAAGCACTGGCAGTATGTTACAGGAAAAGCATACAATTTTGTCATGAATATTATCTGATGGAGCGATGGCCCAGATGGCGTTCGTTCTTTGGGGCACTTTGTGCTGGAGTTTGTTTTTCCTTCCATTCTGTCAGACCCCAGCTCTGATGACTTTCCGGCTGGTGGAGGTGTAGTGCTGTCAGACTGCTTAGCGAGACGGATAGCTGTTGTTTTGAATTACACCTGAAGTGCACCTCAATTTAAAACTCCCAGAGGTTAGGTGTTCTAGAGGGATATTCTGCCTTTCGAGAACTGTAACCAGGAAACTTCAGAAACTGGAATTTTGGACTGAAATCTGGTATAATCAGCTATTAAAACTCTATATCCTTTCTTTTGGTGTTCTGTAACAACTTATATGGAGTTTGAAATATGAATAAAGTGTAATTCTTAACTCTTTGTTTTTATATTGTGTATGTTGAAACACATTTTCCACCTATGTATCAGAGTACTCTTTGCTTTTGCCATTGAAATGGCCGCTTTATGTTCCCTTAACATTGAAAAGCCTGATTTTTTTTTCAGAAGTGGTGTGAAGGTTGCATATGAACTTGATGCATGTTCAACAGGAATTAAAAGATTGCATTCAGCACTTTGACGAGAATCGTTAAAAGTGGCTGAAAGCCATAAAGTGGCAACCAAGGTGCATCTGTGGGATTCTCTAAAACCCAGTCCCCATCTCTCCTCTGTAGTCATGGACCTTGTGAATGGCAAGGTGGGGGTCTTTGGAACGGCTGAAGATTAGCGTCCCCTGCTGTTTTGTAATTATCAGAATCTGGACAGTCATTTATTTGAATGAAATAATGCATACAGTTTGTACTTCCAAAGAAAGGCGTACATAATGTGATTGTAAGAAGAGGTTTTCAGTCTCTCAGTGGGATGTCATAGGGTATGTTTATAAACTCCAACCTAGCAGTTGCTCTGCAGTGGAATTCCGCTGGTATTGAGATAATAATTTGCACAGTCAAATTGCTTTCTTTACAAAAACCCAGGGAATTATGAGACCTTAATCCTTTATTAATGTCAACCCATAGGCAGCAAGAAAGCGTAAGATTGCCATTCGAAAAGCCCAGGGGAAAAATCTTGAGGCCATCCGAGAGCTGAATGAGTATCTGGAACAGTGAGTGTCTCACAAGAATACGGATTGTGTTTTGCTATTCTGATAAATCTTTTTAATTAAAATGGAATTTGCATTTGATTTACGCTTTGCTTCCAGGCTGGTCATTTACAGAATCCCTTCACACATTCTTTTTGTTTTTTTTCTTCTCTTGCCTTTTTCTGTACAGATTTGTTGGAGACCAGGAAGCTTGGCATGAACTTGCAGAACTTTACATCAATGAGCATGAGTAAGTTGTTTGCTGAGTCCACATAAAAAGTATTAAATTGAACTACGCTCTGTGCAAATCAAAAACCTTGGTGATTGTTTTGAAGGAATAGTGTTAGAAAGTATACAGTCTCATTTCCAATATCAGCTTTGTCAGGAAATAACACAGAATCAGCCTTGTCTGACTACTAGTGCTTTAACAAGGTATTTTATTTTTAAACAGAAATAATTTACTTAATTACTAGTATGTTTCAGTCGTTTTTTAAATCCATTATTTTAAAATAAATGTTTTAAGTGTGGCAATAAGCAGTATGCATTTTCTATAATTTTTCACTCAAGTGATATATTTTACTAGTTACAGATTTTAAATTCTTTACCTCTAAAAACAATTTATCACATCATTTGTATGTAGCATTCTTATTTTCTCTTAGCCTACCTCTGCAAGAACTTCTAGTAACCTTTCAAAAATAAATAAATAAAACATGGATCCAGAGTTAGAGGAATTTGGTCGCCTGGGTACAAAACCCAGTGCAATCAAGAATGCTGAGTGTTGTAGTAACTTGCTTATTGGATATTTAATGTTTTTGTTAGCTTTTTTTATTGCTGTAGTGACAGGAGGAAATCCCAGTGTGAGAGGATTAGCTCAAAGCCTTAGTGCAAGTTTTCTAATATCACAGCATTAATTCTAACCCCCACCCAAAGGCGTATTTCCCCCCCACTTTAGTTCTTCAACCCAGCCTAAATTATATCACATTGTTTCCTTCCTTGCTTTCTAGAGAGTAGTAAAAGAATCAAACTCTCAAGAAATAGCCCTTCTCACTGCAACGAAAAATTTGTTCCCCCATTGTCTCTCCTTCCACCTCACTCTCACAAATAATTATTAAACTCTTTCAAATGCTGACTTTGGGATTAATCTAGAATTTTGATGTCACAGATTTCCATTTCTTTTGAGAAATTCACCAACTTTTCCAAGAAAATGGAAATTTAATATTATGTATACACATATATTTAGAAATATATTTAAGCTGTCAAATCTGTTGGTGGAGCTGGAATACGGCTGTAATAGAATAAATGGAATACATATTCCTTTACAGCTTTTGTCAGCATTTTTTTTTCCTGTAATCTTTATTACAAAATCATATAATAAAGCCTGAGAAGGAAATTGGTTTTGCTTGTATTTGCCTTGGTTTTTAATAAAAAAAAAAAAGATGAACTTCCTTCAATTTATTGAAAAAGTTGGCTGTTCTCACTGTAGTTTTATTTTACCAGTATCATTAATTATTACAATTATTGTGATTTGGAGAAAAAATCAGTCGGTTAAAATAGCAGCTGAATATTAATTTTAGAAATAAAGGAAATATTTCATCACTTTTTTTATCAGTCTCACAAATTCTGTCTTGCTTGTGAAATCACCATGCTCTTACTGTTGTTAACAAACACTCCTATATTTACAAGGTTTTTGTAGTCCTCAGTTCTTCATTCTGTTCCGATAGGACTGCAGCTTCTGCTTTTGGAGTGTTGGTCTACTATCCTTTTATCTCCAAATGAGATATATCTCATTTGAGATATATATCTGACTATTGCTATGATCATAGGAAAAAAACAGTTTGCTTATTTTAAGAAATAATACTTGACTGATTATTTGGTTTAATATTCTCATTGCTGCTAAATTGGTTCTGCTCTGATATTAAATATCTACCAACACTGGCATTATGAACTTTGTCTCTCTGTATTTTGGACTCCTGTCATATAAGCTCTGTGTGCTATCACATATCTGTAGAAGACGCAAATTCTGCAGGAAACCCTATTAGTCAAAATATTGTGAAGCTAGGATTTTTATTAACCGGAACAAAGTTGTTATAAGCTTGTCTTGTAATTCTTCCTGAAAGCTTTCATATAAAGAACAAGTCTTTTGCAACGACAAGTCGTTGCCAGTTTGGACTGGTATAATGCTATTTTCTTGCATGCATTTGGGCTGTCTGACTTTTAGAACTTTCCTTATGTTTTTTGATCGCATTTCTGTGGTTGAATGTCGATAGATAGATAACCAACGGTGTAAATGCTCCAATCTATACCATGCTAAATCAATCATCGTGTAGCTGAATTTTCTTGTAGAAAAAAAAAAATGAACTATGTTGTAGTTGGTGTTAGGTGTATACATTTTGTATATTTCTCACTGTTTATGATGTAAAAAATAGTGATTTGTGGTTTCAAACATCATTGAAAATTAAAAAATGTCTTTTGATTGTAAATCATGGAGTTATGAAAAAAAGTAAGGCTTCTTGTATTGTATTGTAGAGAAACTGAGGGAGAGAGCTGTGTATTCTTTTGTTTTTATATGCCACTGTTTTTATGTTCCTCAGCTATGCAAAGGCAGCCTTCTGCTTAGAGGAGCTTATGATGACTAATCCACACAACCACTTGTATTGTCAGCAATATGCTGAAGTAAGTATTTTCAGAAAAATCAATTATACTTAAATGTGTTCTGCTTTTATGTTACTGAAGTGGTGAAAACAGAATAAAAAAAGTTTCTTTAATTTTCCCTAGGAGAATGTTAATTTCTCAAAGAGCTTGAGTGTTAAAAAAAATATTTTGTTGCTCAATGTGACTAATGTATAAATAAGAGTAAGGGTAAGAATTATTGAGGATAAAAATTCCTTTTAAATGAGCAATTCTTGTTGAAATGTTTATGTGCTTTTCAAATAAGAAGTGAAATTTTTCAACAGTAATGGAAGACTATACATCATATCTAGGAAGTTATGATGTATTACCTATTATTGTGGAGCCAGGTCTTGGAATCCTTCAAGTAAGAATTATTTTATTGAAAGAGCACTGGGTAGAAAGAGGACACTGAAGTTCGAGCTCGACGTTTTTAGTCATTTGTATTCATTTTTCAGATGTATGATTTTTTTTTCCCTAAACTACATTTTAACTGCGTGGAATTAATTGGTTTTGTTAAAATGGATAAAATTGAATTAACATCGAAAGTTGAATGTCTAAATAACTTTGTGGTAGAAAATCTGTGAAGCATGTCTTCTAATAATTATCTTCCTTGTTTTAATAACAGGCAAAACTAGTAGAAAATAGTGGAGTGATCTTTAAATTTTGTACACTGTTTTGCAGTTGAATAGCTAATGAAAGACAATTTTTTTGTTTTTTTTCTGTACTGGTGTATGCTACACTGAAGGAGTTTAGAGTTAGTATGGATTTATAGCAGTCAGAATTTAGCTTTAGATTGAGAGTTTGTCATAATTTCTTAAGAGGCTATCCCAATATTGTAAGTATGAATAGGTGCAAAATAATCATTTTTTATTCTTTTAGCAACTGATTAAATTAACCCTGACTTTTTTCTCTATAATTAAATATTTTTGTGTTTATTGAAAAGAGTTAACATTTCTCACAGGCCAGTGTCTTGCCTTTGGTAGAACTTATCTGAAATATTTGTGTGAAACAAATGTGACAAGAAATTTCATAATATCTTTGAATCAAGAGCAAATGCTAGAGGCAAGAGTGACATGCAACTTTCAAGAGCCTATCATTTTTACAGGTTAAATACACTCAAGGGGGGCTTGAAAACCTTGAGCTATCAAGAAAGTATTTTGCACAAGCACTGAAGCTTAACAACAGAAATATGAGAGCTTTGTTTGGACTTTATATGGTAAGCACCTTGATTATATATTTTCCATGTTATCATTTTGAATGTCTTTATGTGTGTATGTTTTCCTTTACTATTTGCTAGGTTTTCTTCCTTTTGGTTTAACTTAGTGGTTTAGATTGTTAACACTGTTACTAAATATTGAGTATAGACAATTCTGTGCCAGTGATCAAAAGTAGTAATAAGACATTGAAGTTGTCACCCCTATTCCAGTATGTGCATCTTGCTTCCAGTATCCCTGATAGGGTAATGATACATTATTAAATCAGTTTTCAAAATGTTTTATTAAGAAGTATAAACTGTAATTTTAGCTGCTTTTGAATGTGCTTTCCTATAGAAGCAAGGTCTCTCCTTCATATACTTCCATATGTAAATTCAAACACTTTTTTCTTTTTTTTTTTTTTAATTTTTCTTTTCCCCATCAATATTCTCACATAGTTTGACTGTCAGTGTAGACATTTTCCGAGGTTAACTATCTTTAGCTATCAAGCTATCTTTCAGGTCAACTTCAGCAAAGATTAATTTATTTTAAAATATTTTTAAGCATTATTGTTTGTTAAAATTTCCTTCACCTCAAGCTGTTTGGGGCGTTAGGACTCCCAGAGGCTTCAGTTGCGTAATATTAATTAGTGACTAACACTAATGCATCTTCAGACAGTTTGGATGGCTATAAATCCCCATGTTTAGGAGTTCACTTGTGTAATGTCATCACGAGATGCCACCTTGCTTGTGTTATCTATGAAGCGCATTGAGATTGGTTATTTTCTGCAACTTCAAGAAGCTGATCTTTGCAATTGTCTCCTTAGTTGGAGTGCTTTTAAGCTGTAAGTTTTGCCCATGTTTTCCAAATAATTATGATAATTAACACAGGAAAATAATTTCTTGAAAAAGTATTTGAAGTTATGCTCTTCTTTGCAGGATGTTGAACTGCTGAAGGGTAGTACCATACTATGACTGATAACTGTTTAAAAACAAACAAACAAAACACTTTTTTTTTTTTTATCTGTTTGTTTTTCTCAGTCCAATTTCTAAATAGAATTTTCTACAATTTCAAAATTAATCTTTAGCCTGAACAGAACTATTGACAAGAATGTGATTGGCCATTAGTACAGTAATTAGAATCAAAGAATCATCTAGGTTGGAAAATACCTTCAAGATCATGAAGTCCAACTGCTGACCATCTGCATCCCATCACCAAACCACGTCTGTCGGTGCCACATCCATACATTTCTTAAATACCTCCAGGAGTAGGGACTCCACCACTTCCTGGGCAGCCTGTCTAATGCTCGACTGCCCTTTCTGTGAAGAAATTGTTACTGATGTCCAGTCTAAACCTACCCTGGTGCAACTTGAGGCTGTTGGCTTGCTTCCTATCAGTTGTCACCTGCAGAAAGGGACTGACTCCCTCCTTGCTGCAACTTACCTTCAGGTAGTTGTAGAGGGCAATGTGGTTTGCCCTCAGCCTCCTCTTCAGACTAAACAACCCCAATTCCCTCAGCTGCTTCTCGTAAGACTTGTTTTTAGTCCCTTTGCTAGCTTCAGTTGCTCTGCTCTGTACATGCTCAAACATCTCAATATCCCATGTACAGTAAGGGGCCCCAAACTGAACACAGTATTCGAGGTGAGGTCTCACCAGTGCTGAATTCAGAGGGACAATCACTTCTCTTGTCCCGCTGGCTGCACTATTTCTAATGTAGGCCAGGATGCCATCAGCTTTCTTGGCCACTTCATGTTCAGCTGGCTTTCAGCCTGCATCCCCACGTCCTTTTCTTCTGGGCAGCTTTCCATCCACTCTTCCCAAAGCCTACACCTCTGCATGGGGTTGTTATGATCCAGGTGCAGGACCTGGCACTATCCCTTGTTGAACGTTATGCACTTGGACTTGTCCTCTGTCAGATCTTAATGTCCTGCCTGTTATTTTCAGTCTATAAGGTAGACTTAGAGCCTGTTATTTCCACAATGATTTGACTGTCCACTTTGAGCTAATATGAGAGTTTGAGAAAAGTGGTTTTGTCACTGCCTGACAGTTGTACAAACAAACCCTGATTTGCACAATTTAAGTACACTACTGACTGGTCAGTTTCTTCAGGTTCGTGGAGCTGGCTGATGGATTTCACTAGGAGATGCTTGCAAGTTCAGCTTGCCATTGCTATTTCTGTATCTACCCTTTGGCTCCTAGTTTCTTTTTAATGTTGTTTCTAGACTTCAGGATCTGCTTTTACTGTGGCTGCTACTTTAGTTCTTGACAGACATGCCCAGCATCTGTAGTCCCTGAAGACAGTCTGTAACCGTGGTAAATTCTCCAAAAGACTTTTGGCTGCATCTGCTGAGGAAACTGGTAATGCTTCCTCAAAGTCAGGAAACTGTAGAGAATTATGTCTCAGCTTAGGGCCACGACTGTATACTAGATTGCAAATTTAAGTCATGGAGACTTGGCTTCAGAAAGAACGTTCATGAATTTGTAGAGGCTTCTTCCACTCCTTTCACTTCTGGAGGTAGTTGCAGATAAATAGCAATAGGGGAAAACTGTTTGAATTCTGTATGTAGTACTGACGTAGGCATTGGCTTCATGCTCTTTTCTTGAGATCTCTGTAGGTTTCCATTGATGAATGTAAGTTCTTTGCACTCGAGTACTTTTGCACTCAGAATAGCAATGATTCCTTACAAAGTGGATTTATTTGTGTAACTGGAAATGTTTCCAAGATGAGTTAAGTTCTTAAGTAATTCTTCCAAGTGAAGATGGGCATAGTTTTTCTATAAAACCTGCTTCTAAAACTTTTCTAATGTCACCAGGAAAAAATGGCAGTCTGGACACACAGAGGATGCATTTTTAATCTCCTCTGGTAAGAAATCAACTAGGAAAAACTAATTTGTAACTCTTACTTTAGGAAAAGCGAATTGGTTTGGCTGATTATGTCCAGGTTCTGTTCTTAACTCAGTACACAACTGAGCTTAAGTCTACTTTAGCCTTAATTAGAGCAAACTATAGCTTAAGTCGTTCATGTCATTCTTAATTGGATGCAGTTTACCAGTTACCAGTTTTTCTATATCTGCTGTTACCGGGGCTCTGTATGCAAAGGTGCTAAGTACTCTCAGTTTATTTTATGTATATATATTTTGTGGTTACACTGCTTTTTTTTATGCTTTCATTTCTAGTCTGCAAGCCATATTGCATCCAACCCAAAAGCAAGCGCAAAAATGAAAAAAGATAATATGAAATATGCCAGCTGGGCAGCTAATCAAATAAACAGAGCGTACCAGGTTAGTACATAATTGTTTTCTGATACTCTCGACATACTCTGTAGTTTTGTCTGCAATTTGATCAACTGCCATTCAACAAGTTAGATGCGATGTGTGTAAATCAACATAACCTGCATGGATTTCTTGCTTTCTTCTTGCATGCTGTGTCTCGTTTCCCAGAAATTAGCAGGACTTTTTTTGGCTTCAGTATGTCTGACATTCCAGTAAGCACAATGTCAATGGAAAACACTAGTCCTGCAAGATTTATGAGAGAAAACAAACAAAGCAAACCTTGAAGAGCAGAATACACAATAGACTCATTATTGACAGAACAAGACAGGTTTTAAAAGATGTGTGAATTTTGGGTGAAAACTATTATTCCATGTGTTACGTCTTAATAAAATGATCTGCTTAGATTTGAGGGGCCTTGAACACATGTTTTAAGTAGGGATAATGATTAAGGTTTCCAGTTCAAAGCACCAGTAGAGACCCATTAGTGTTTCTGAGAAATGGCCTCCTTCAGGATGCATCAGAATGGGAATGTAAAGTCAGTGTTGTCTGTGGGTTGGTGGCATACCATGATTAAGACCTAAAAATATGCATCTCCAGGTTCTAATTACAGTGAAAGTTTAATTATGGAAGTTTGTAGTTACTTGACTCACGGCCAAATAAACTTGCCGTTTCTTTTTTTTCCTCCACATAGCTTTTTCTGTTAGCATCACTATCTCTAATATGACTACTACTGTTGTTGTTGTTCTGTATTTTTTACTGGAAAGTGCAATGCTATTGTTTCTGTGAAATTATTTAGGAAACCATGTTAAGCATTTTTGGTTGATGCTTACCAGAACAGATCATGTTAGCACAACTATATATTTAAAACAAATGTCATAACTTCTTTGTGACTTCATACTTTTGTGATGCACTGCACACTTTAGCAGCTCTTTTTGGCTGTTTGGAACATAAAGTGATGAACACCATATCTGACTGGAATCATAGGGGGAGTTCAGCTATGTAGAAAGTGTATCTGTTCAACCTAGGATTTGGCAAGCAACTGATGTGAACACCCCTTTCATCTTCAGAGGAGTACCATAAGAAGCTGTAGTGACTACAGCTGGACAGGACTTCCTAAGCCCAACCCTATTGAGCTTGCTACTCTGACATGACTGCAGAAGGGTTTGGCCACTCTAGTGTTTGTCAGAGGCTTACAACATCCAACTGCTACAGCAAATGGTGTTTGGTGATGTAGTAGGTGGCAGTTTCCCCTATGAGTCAGTACTGATTTGTTGCTCTCTTAGTGTGTTGAGTGGTTGGAAATTGTCATCTTTTGGACCTAAGGATGAAACCTCAGTGGCTTGTGCCAGTGGAAGCCCTCACAGCCTTCTTCCATTAGTGGAGGATTGTCTAGCCAGGTTTTAAGCTAGATACCTGCATTATCTCTATAAATCCTCCCCACTTTCCAAGCATTATCCAAAGTTCTTTGCAAAGTGAAATAAGAGCCTGAAGAGCCTGTTGAGTTTGGCATTGACATGTTTTATTAGTTGGACCTTCTTACACTGTTAAATGCAATTTTTCCTTTAGTCATGTTCTAGAGAATAAGATCCATTTTGAATCCTGACATGGGTGCCAAGTCAAATTATGTGCATTTGTGACTTTAAAATATGAAGCTATTCAGAAAGTTATTTTCGAGCAATTGTCTTGCAATGAGATCTGTCCCCATTTTCAGTCTGGATTTTCAACTTCAAGTACAAACATAATGCTTAGTAATTTTGGAAACCTGCTCTGTTTTTTCAAATTCAACACCGGCTATAGTTGCATTTTTTTTATTTTTCATACAGCTTACTTGAAATATTTTTGCTGGTTCTTTTATTCTCTTACAGGTAATTTTATTCAGCTCATGATTTTTGCTTTTCCTGTGCATTCCTGTTTGAAATCAGAGGAACATTTTAGTTTATTGTCATTTTAAAAGAGTATTTGAGTGTAAAAAGAAAATACTGCTTTCTACCACTTTTCACTACTTTCACCAGTGTCAGACTACAGAGCAGTTTCTTTACAGAAAGATGTGGTCATAAAGAACAGTCCAATTAAGCTTTTGGGTTTGGGTTGGATTTTTTTTTTTTAAAGCATCAAATATCTGTGCTTTATCTGGTTAATATTATTATTTTGATGATAAATACGTACCCATTTGTGCTGATAACTACCTCTCAGCTATGCCTAATCTGGGAGGGATGTAATTTTATGAACGAAGTCAGGAAGATTTTGTAGCTAGAACTGCTACTTGGAGCTGGAATTCCTGGCTGCTAACACATACTCTTAAAAAATACAAAATAATAATAAAGTCATCATCATTCTCTAGGCCACTTAACTTTAATTGAGTGTGTAAAAAAAGCAAACGAAATTAAACTTTTATTTGAAATGTTACAGAAGTACTGATTATTTGAAGAGTTGTTACAAGTTCAGGCTTAGTTTTGTGTTAGTTTATCACTGGGAAGCTCTGGATTATTCAGGCGGTGCCAATCCTGTGCAGAAGCCTTTCACTGTCCTGGCTGAGGACACGAGTCACACGGTTCCTTTAACCTCGACACAAACTAGGGCTACCTCTAGTGCTCCTCAATTAGGTAATTGGTTTAGCATGTCCTCTGGTAGAAGCGTTTCAGCAGAGGCAGGGAAGTTTGATTAATGCTCACAAAAATCTTTAATGTGATCCTACTCACAGTAATTTTCCAGATACATGCTTCTTGGGTATATTGCTAAATTCTTCTGTGTTAGCAATCCACATGTTATTTATGGTTGGAGAGGTGATTTTGTTACAAACCATTTGGGAGACAGAAAATTAAATCATGATTTTAAGAAATGGATTCCGGCTCAATCAGTCAAATTGCTGTGTAATGGCAGAATAGACAAAATAATTGTTCGTCAGGGCAAATTTGAAGTGATTAGATTTCCAAGTATACTTCTGTTTGTTATGACGCAGAGTTTGGTTTTGCTTGTGTAGCTTGAAGCACACGTCAATATCATGAACGCAGCCGCTCCTGAAACTAACAAGTAACATTTTTAAGCTAATGTCTTGTGTCAGTTTTGCTTTCAGTGTCCCTAAAGACAAGGAAAGTAAGTGAAATTCTTATTTTCAAGCTTTCCTCTGCCTGCTTTCTGTGTGTTCTGCCAAATGTACTGTTTGACCTCAGGCTTCTGTGCTTTTTTATCGAGTCTCTGAAATGCTTTGAATTGGAACAGTTCTTCTATCGAGGATTTTGAGTTCTGTTCTCACATTTGCTTGTTTGTATGAAGGGGTTTGGACCTCCCCAAGTATCAGCTTAGGACTGTTCTTGTTCAGTGTGAAGAAAAAGAGGACATTGTATTAAGTTCAGATTCGAGCAAAGGTTTCTTCTGTCACCTGAGAGAATAGCTTTGATTTTCCCCTGAAGTTGACTGTTGCAGGGCATTATGGAAACTGCAGTCTGGCGAACGGATTTGTACATGATGCTAGGGTAAAACAGCGAACGTCAGTTCACCTTCTGAAAATAAGAAGTATGAAAATACAGTGTTTTCAATATGTCCTCTAACTACTGTTGTCACAATAGCTGCATTTCATTCTCCTAATTATTTAATTTGAAATAGATTTTCCTTTACTGTACCAAAACTGTTTCTTTAAGAACCCGGTACTGATTGGGAATCCCAATGTTAGATTGTAGCCTAGGGGTCAAAAGCAGGTTAACAGGGCCTGCAGCTTGTTGCTGGTGTGATATTACCTGGGTCTGATGACTTAATCTTTCTTAACAGGTCATGAAGAGTTTGCTAAATTAAGTTAATTACAAGAGAGAAGGGACACATCATAAATCAAAGACTAACTATGCAAGACAACAGTGGTATTTGAAATAAAAAAACATTAAATTGAAAATTTATTGAGTGTTTAGATGTTAAGAATTAGGTAGAGAATTGGCTATTTTACTAACTGCAAGTTATAGTTACGCTTCTGAAATTTCTTTACCACCTTCCCAACCCCAAATGCAAAACTTCTTTTTAATGCAGGTGTATTAAAAATGATTGAGAGTTTCATTTGTCTGAAGACCAACCTAGTCAATAAATCCCCTTTGTTAGATGGGGCTGATGAGCGACGGGAGCTGTCAGTACAGTTAGAAAGCCCCTTTTGAAGTCAGCATGGAGTAATCAACATCTCTTACCCTTCTTTTCCTTCCTTTCCCAAATTTGGTTGCAAGTATCTTAGGGAATGTAAAGCCATAGGATTGGAAAATAGTATCTTTTAAGCCGTATTTTTCTTTGTTATCAACACAGGCTTTATTTCAAATGCTCTCTGAAATAGATGTTACAGCAGTAGGTTACAATCAAACACAAGGTCATTACTTGCAGTTACTTTGAACCATAAAATGTAATTTGTACGATGACGTCATTGTTCTGTAGTAGATTTTGGTAAGTAGAGCTTTCTCCGTCTTGCTGGAACAAAAATAGAAAATAGATTAGCTCCTTGATTAGCTATCAAATCCAAGTCTTGCTACTGTTTAAATCATGAATATAATCTATATTGATTCACATCAAAAATTCAAGTAAAATAAAATTTGTGTTAAAGGTTACAGAGCAAACAAAACAACAGGATGATCTCTGTCATTAGATAAATGTTACTGTTACAAATGGAGTATTTGTTAGTACTCAGTATCCAAATTCAGAGCAAATGATTGAAATTAAGAATTTTGTTACATATTTTTCATGACTTACTAGAGGAAGGATAACATAGCTTGTGTTGTAGTAAAAACACTGTTTTAACGAAACATTAAAGAGGCTGTGCTTTTGGGCTTATAGTAAATACAGCTAATAATTTTAGAGCTCTTTTTGTCATACTTAACTTTTTAGAACCATTTCTTGTACAGGATCCATGTTCAGAAATTTGTTATATATGAAATCTTTTTTTTTTTTTCTTTCCAGTTTGCAGGTCGCAGTAAGAAAGAAAGTAAATACTCTTTGAAGGCAGTGGAAGACATGTTGGAGACCCTGCAAATCACTCAGTCTTAGGTTGGCACAAAGACACGTAATACTAAATTCACAGATTCCCTGATCAAACTTTAATGAGCTATGGGTTATGTTACTCAAATGCTGTTAAAAATTAATTTTGTATTGATTAACGTGGCTATCTAAAATAATGTTTTATGAGAAGTAAATGACTATTTATTGCTGCTATGAGAAATGTGACAAATACCCACTGAAGTGAATAAATTACCAACGAAGACAGCATAAAGAAGTGTAATGAGTTGCACATCAGTATCAAGATTTTTGTATGTACAGTACCTGCTTTTAAGCCATAATTTGTAGAAATAAACTTGTTAAATGACTAAACGATACATAGTGATTTATTGGACTTGCCAATGGAAGTTACAAATTTATATGTGTAGACTAATAACATCTGTTATAAGTTTTTATCATATTTGAATATTTAAGAGTTAAATATCTAAAGTAAAGCATGCTACAGATGTAAATTTTTTGACTATTTGCCATATATCAAGAAGAGGTTATCACGCAGGAATACACTTTATTAGACAAAGAACTTAATTTTATTAATGAATTTTGGTATCTTGTATTGTAGAAATGGAGAAAACTTTTTTGTATACTTTGCTTCAGAGGGTGTCTTGAACTGGCTTAAGGCCAAAGACATTGATCTCTGTGGCTTTGCAGGCAAATGGTTCCATGTCCACTTAATTTCTCCAATCAGTATATGCATAGGCACTTTTTTTTGTTTTTTACTTCTTCTATGTGTCCTTTGTTGTATGTGTGTTCCACATCACGAATTTAAAAACCATCTGAATAAAGGGCTGCATGCTGGTCTGTACTGATTTTGTACCTACAGTATGGCTACCTGCTCACTCTGGTGTAAGCTATGGTATGTGGGCTTCTATGCAGTAACCGAGTGTTACTGCACTGTACGGATAAGACACGTTGTTCTACTGCCTTGTACTTACTGGAGGTTGCAAGTATTTTTACAGGCATTAGCAAGAAGGATCTAGTGCACCCTAAGTCTGTATCGTGTTTGTTTTTTAGGAGCTTGCTAATTTACTCAGAAAACCAGCCAGCCACCCTAACCCATGGATTTTGCAGTTCTGATCATTCTCGCTGATGTTCATATGTATTCTGTGGCAATTCAGTTGCACAGCTGTCGTTTCATTTATCACTGCTTCAGTCATATTACATGACAGCAACATGCCCTTGACAAATTCTAATAAAAATATTGTGGTGTCATTTTCATGATTGTAGTCACCATCCAAGCTGAATGGGTTTCAGATTTTATACTGCTTGCTCTGTGTAGACGGGTAGGTTAAAGTCAGTGCATTGATGACCTTGGACTTGAGGTAATAAAGCTGAATTCTTGCTCAAAGGCAAAGCAACAACAAAAGATTCTGTGGGTTCAAAGCTTGAAAATATGTATAACTGGTTGGTGCACTAATCCATTTCTCTAGGAAACATACAATCTCGTTCCCATTATCCATGAAATATGTTACTGTGAGCAGTGAATATAATGGTGTGACAGAATGGGTGCTATTCCATGAGTATATTACATGTCGTATCTCAAATTAACTCAATTTGGTACTGATGAAACATAAAACTGCTAGTACTGCATAGTATTTGTATTAAGTTACCCAGTTCAAACTTGGAGAAGTGGTGCAGATACTTCTATGACATAAATTCACTAATTGACTTGGAAACAGTGTTTGCAGATAGATTATGTCTGTTTCAGGTGGAAAAGCAAGGAAGTCTCATAGGTGAATCTCTATGTATTTTTGTTCAGATTTATAGTCTTTTATTGTATGAGTGTGCCATCTAGAGTTTTAAATCCTCATCAGTCTTGTTTTTATTTTACTTACATCTCTAATAACTTGGTTTCATTCTAAAATTAAAAATGGTGGGCAGATGTACTGTAGACTAAAATTACTTGGACTAAAGAACAGGTCAGCAATCAGAATTCATTCTGTACAGTGGGGTTTTGCCTCATATACCCTTCCTAAATGTAAATCTATGTTTTGTTATGTCTGAATTATGACATTATGTCCAAATGTTTTTTTACTGAAAGTAGTACTCTAGATACGGTAGCACGAAGAAGCTTGAGTAGGTTGATCTTTTGAGTTTGTAGTACAGTAGATGCATATTTTAAATCTTCAGCTTGATGGAAATGACCACACTGATTTGTAGAAAGGTATTCTTGCTGTTCAAGTGTGGAATTTGCAATAATGAACAGCTCACCTATATTTAGTCAGTTATACGATGAATTTGAATCTGTTTCTCTGTGAAGTTAGTGTGCTGTTTTCAGAGATTTGGTGACAAATCTCATCTCATTGCTTAGAACCTCCTTGTTTTCACTAGTACTTAGCATCCTTTTGAAACTGCTTCTTAGCAGTCTGATTTGTGCTTGTATTTTGGCATAATTCCCACATAGTTGAGCCTACAAATTGACCTAGCAAATATTTCTGACAAATCTGTATTTACTTCAAAGATAAAGTAAATTACTCTTATGAAAATCCACGGGCGGCCTTTGATACAACTATTGAATTTCAGCAATGGGGGATTCAATTTTTTCTGTAGTCAAGTGAGGGGAAAAAAAAAAAAGAAAAAAAAAAAAAGGAAAAGTAACTGTGTGAAATGCCCAGCAACTTCAGCAAGCAAAGGGTACAGAGGAGAAGCTCTGACAGAACATAATCTTTTTAAAATTCATTTTCCACTTCTAGTAAATGATTTTATAATCCGTTGCTGACGCTGTCTTGCGTTAGAGAATATGTTTTCAAAGAATGGGTTACTTAGTTAACAAATGAACTTGATTAAGTTCTGTATTGTACTTTGACAGCAACAAATGCTGCATAAAAAATTACCAAGCATGCCGTCTCCTCTTTCCAAAATAAAAGGCTGTGCTTTCATATTGTCTCAGTTGACAGAAAAAATTTGAAGCCTTTGCAGTGCGGAAAGCGCAGCAATGAGTTGTGTCTTTATTTTATGCATCTGTGCTTTAATAACAGGCTTGATGCAGAGGGCTTAGTGTTATCTGTTGAAGTAAAGGTCATCGAAGAGCCAGCAAATCCTCTGATTCTGCCTTTTGTAATACAAGTTACTGATGACTTTTTAAGAACCTTTTGTCCAAATGTTATACAATGCATATTCTCTAGTCGCAGAAAGCACATCTTATTTAGAATATATCCCTAAATCTCTTCAGTTTGGTGCCCAGAATATCTCACAGTTGCTATTGGAAACTCTGTTATTAGTCAACGGAGGGCTTCCTCTTGGCAGCGTTGTATTTGTGATGGCATCCATGTTTGCTAGTCACTGCATTTACAGTGGAACTTGTATTTCAGCCAGCTTTAGAAGGGAGGGGAAAAGGAAAGCAAATTAAACTTGACTTACTGGCATGAATTTGTTAGCTTCTTGTTACTTGCACACTCATCTTCCAAGAACACCAACTGTAGCTGTAGGCAGGTTTGCAATAATAGTTCTTTTTGTAACTCAAGAGCTTCCATGTATTCAGCTGTAAAACCAACACTCCATTGCAATCTAAAACATACAGATTTCAGTTAGACAGTGCTGTGCAGTGTGCCCTTACCTTGAAGCTCGGGGACAGGACAGTTCTCCCACCCTTACTCACTCTTGGTACTGGAGAGGAGAGCATTAGAACAGTTCCTTTAATGTTGGGACTTTTTCCTCTGGAAAACTACTACTACTTTAGCAGTGTTTCAAGACCTGTTATTACTCGTGTTGTTCAGTGCTTGAATAGAATTTTAGGACTAGCAGTTGTTCAATTACAGATATTTGAGTGTTTGTGGAGAATAAAATATGTGAAATTAATGCTCGATCTTATCTCTCTGATGCTTAGATATCTGTATCTTCTTGATAAGCACCAGCTGGAAGTTGGATTTAACCCAGAAAATAGTTTTCGGAAATAAGTAGACAGTAATCCACCTGCCTCTTCAAAAACATAACTGGTAAAGAGTTGTTTTTCTGATATTGAATGTGAAATGAAAAACTTTTATCAGTATACTTTATAGGTAAATTTATTTTGTTGTGTGATGACAAAGTCTTCCCTTCTGTATAAAGTAGGGCAATTCTCTAAATGCCTGTCTAGGATGTGGGAAGACCAGAAAACAGTGCAAAGGCCTGTTCAGCCCATATGTCACAGTAGGACTTTCTATGGCAAGTCTCGAAGAGAACGCCATTCATCAGCCCTTGGGGATCCCACAGGGGAGCATTCCTGGTGTGTAGGCACCAAGCCCGATGAACAGGGCTGAATGAGACTGGACAGCACAGCCCAGAGTAGGTGGCCAGAGATGCAGCTGGTGAATCTCCACCCAGCAGGGTTGAATCAGCGTGAATCTGTCTGCAGGACTCTGCCCCTGCTAGGGACTGTTCTTTGTACTTCCCTTTTCTCCCCCTTGACTTCTGCACAGTAGGACTCTTGCAGGATTCATGCAGATGTGCAGCCCTGCTATTTTCACTGGTGCTACGTGCAAAATCCTGAGGGTAGAGGTGGGTCAGTTTGCTGGTTTGATCCTGAATCTGTGAAGATTGTGCTCTTTCTTGGCTTAGTGCACCTAGAGGTCAAGCACAGCCTTTTGCCATGGACAGAAAGGGCATCAGACAGCAGACCTGTCCTATGAAGCGTCTGCACTCTGCTCAGTTCCTTGTGGGTGCTTGACAAAGAATGTGTGGATTTTACTCTGCTGAACAACGTGCACTCGTATAGGATGATCTGTTACTCGTGGTGTCTGTAGTTTAGTTCTAGCGATCACTGGGCTGTCTTTTGTGTGGGAGAAAGTGCATGAAGTGAGAAACTAAGTGAAAACATTGCCAGACGGGAAGCCCTTTATCCAGGGTCACAGGGATGGCTGAAGAGGCACCTTTTCAGATCGTGTGAGTAAGCATAGGTCCAGTAGTTGTCTTCCCTATGGGAAATCACGAAGTATGATGCATTCTTGCATTGCATAACAATGAGAGGTGTAAGGCTGTATTAAGAAAAAAATGAGAAGAAAAAAAAATATTTCTCCTCAGCTTGATGTATTTTAACCATTTTCAATATGACCTTGTTGAGGTTCGGACTCGTCATGCCATTTGGCTAGCATGGAGTCATCTGCCTCAGGGCTGCCAGTGGAGAAAGACACATTGAGAGTGACTGCTCCCTTGGGAAAGCTATTGATGGGCTTCCATCATAGCAGGTCATGACCTATTTGCATTGGCAACAGAAACACTACTTGCCCATAGACAGTACTTGCTTAAATAAGACTCCTCTTAGGATTAAGGCCAGTTTTCCCCAAAGAATGAAGGATCTTTTCTCAAATTTATACTTTTTTTTTTCTCCCCTCTGTAGCAAGCTTTTAGGTTTTGGACATGGTGTTTGGAAGTGAAACTTTAAACCAGGCAGAGGTAGTCCTCCAGGGAAGAGACTGCAAAAGTCAACACTGAAGCAGTTTCGAAAAAGTGAGCAGCAAGTAAAATTAGCCATTACTCGTGTTTATTTAGGTAATTGAGCTTGACACAGTGGTGTGTCTGACAAGGTGGTTTGTGTTTTTTGTTCCATTAAATACAGATACAACACTCAAAGCTGTCACTGGCCGTCTGAGACAGTTTGTTTCAGTTTAGGCTTTGGAAATCAGTAAATGTGGATGGATCACGATGTGGGCAGCACGTAAGAAAGCTACCCGGTAGAACAGTATCTCCTTCCCTAGACAGCCATTGCAGTTTGTTTTGTTTCTTAGAATCAAGAATGAAAACCATGAAATAATATTAATAGGCCTATTGGAAGTCAGTAGATGCCATGTCCTTATAATTCTCTAATCCCTGTTCTTACTCCTTTATGGCTTTTTCTTTGAACAGTTATGGGCAGTTTGGGCATTACTTTTTAGCAAGCTTTATTGTAAGCTGGAAATACATTTGAAGGGTTCAGAGAGAAGATGAAAATTCAGAAAAATAAAGTAAACACCTGGGTCTTGCTGACTGAAATTGAGATGAATTGTATATAAAATGAACACAATTTCTGTTCTGAACATACCGAGAACAGTTAGTGAATTGTAACAATATTGTAATTGTAGCCGTGCCAGGCTTTTTGATCAAAACTTCCCAGAAATGTGATGTCTGTATGGAGCCAGAAACTAATAAGCTTTTAAGTAAACTTTGATTTAGTTAAGTGTAGGCACCGCCCAGACTGAGGAAGGAACCTTTGCTAATACGGATATTTCACTCCTCTTGGGAAGCTCCGATATTCGAGTAATTTTGAGCCTGAGTAGCCATGTGAAAGAAATGGCTACATCTATTATCAGAGTAGTTTCAAGGAACATCAGGGCTTTCCTATACACAAACCATCTACTGAGTGAAGCAGAGATGTAGATGGTGTCACCTGAGAGCAAATCAATGCACAATGCCATCGCTTTGGGAGAGAATTGGATGAAGTCTCGCAAGAGATTTATGGCTATTTTTCTTCAGGCCCCTTTTTGTAAAGTCTGGTGGGGGGGGTGGAGGGAAGCCCTCTGTGAAGAAAGTTCATTTAGGTTGGCTGGTATCTGGGTTTCAGCTGTTTAGCTACTGGGTTCCAGGCTGAGAGCACGCAGGCCACCTGCACCAAGTGGTGGGGCTTGTCACCCTGCTGTAACATCTGCCTTTAGGACAGGAGCAACCTTTTGCATGTTCTTTCAGTGCCCAGTTGTGGTATTCAGTCTTCTGGATGCCTTTATAATATGAACAGTGCTTTTTTAGAAAAATTTCAGCAATTTGCCAGTTCAGAGGGGATCAGTGATCTGAATTATTTTCTCCAGCCCTAGCCAGTATACATACAAATATTTTATTCTATTTTATTATTTTTTAAAATGAGCTCTGAGGCCCTATTTCTGAATTGCTACTTAGACAATGAAGTAAGGGATTGAATTCTTCAAGTCATCAGCTTCCATTTGGCTTTGCTGGCACTTTTTTGATTCCAATTTTTTTTTTTTTTCCAAATCAGACCACATACTCAAGTGCTTAAGTGCTTAGACATGAATTTGATTCTTAAATTTAGGCACCAACTTTTTTTTTTTAATAAATCTTTCAGTTGCAAGACTCTTAAATGGAAGCAGAATGGGTAGTTGTCCAAATGTCCCTGTCTGTGTATTTGTAAGCTATTGAAAAATACGTTTTCATGTATGGCCATCGATGTGTCAAAATGTAGGAAGAAAGCACCAGATGTGATTGGTAATTAATGCAGTAAGAATAACATCCTGAACCAAATTAATTCAAGGACAGCTGCAGAGACTGGAAATGATACAAGTTAGTGAGGTAAAAGATCTACTTGAAATACAGAAGATGTAAAAGGGGCTGTGCTGTGCTGTGGAGCTGCCTGGTTGTTTCTTCATGCTCCTTTCATTCCTGCAGCCTCTTTCCTGTTATATCACCAGTTATATTACCAGTTGCATCTTCTGCTGTGGTTCTTTGGGGCAGGGTTTCTGTCCTTACACTGTGGTCATCTATGACATGCACGAGAACTGAGAGATGACATCTACCCGCTCCGGGGTGATTGATGGTTTTTTTCCTGTTGTTTTGTCCTGTTTCCTTTTTGGTGGTGGGTGAGGACTGCGGGCGTGTTCTTTGGCAGCGGTCAGAAAATATCAGAAGGCTGCCAGATGTTGGTTATCTTCACCTACTTCTGATTGCTTCAAGTAAACCAAACAGAAGGGCAGGAGGCTTCAGGAGGATCCCGCCTGCCATCAGGACCCCAGGGAGCTGCAGAAAGTGGTCCCCAGGGAGCTAGCTCTTCGGTTTCACCACAGGGCTGGGAGGGAGGGAGGGAGGGAGGTCCCACTTCGAACTCTGAATACTGAAGGCTATTTAAATGGGAAATGATATTACTGAGGACTGGCCAGAAGGCAAGAATTCCGTTTTACAATAAAATTGAAGTTTGACGTGTTTTTGTTCCACATGAGAAAAAAACAGAAACCTTTTCATTGCTAAAAAAGCTGTACCCACAAGGTTGAAATCCACACTGGATTACCGGTAACCTAATGACTGACTCATTTCCCCAGGCTGCAGGAGATCAAGATTTAAGTTTAGTCGTCTACCTGATTAAGAGAGAATTTGAACTTGATTTTCTCTTATTCCCGGCAAGTGACCCAACCATTGTGTTGCTGAGTCAGTCTCTGGCCCACCGATGGCTGGAAAAATGGAAGAGCTCAATAGGAGAGAGTGGCCAATTAGCTTTGATAGGTTGGGTTTCTCTCTTGCAAAAATTCTCTAAAATAAACCTAACCCTGAGAAAGCTTCAGTCAACCATTTTATTTTTCATTTATTATTTTGAAATTCATTGAGCTTTTATGGGTTCTAATGACACCACTAATGGTGATATTTCACAACCAGGACATGGACTTTGTGATTTCTTTAACGTACAGTGGCTTGGCAGCACTGAAAACAAGCAATTTACATCTTTTTCTCCTAACAAATCTGGAACTTGACAGAGAAAGGAAAAATGAGAAATCTCTACTTTTTCTCTTTGCTTGCTAATGCGCTTTGTGCAAGGATGTGAATGGGTCTGCTGAGCTTTGAGGCAGCTCAGGACAGCCAGGAAAGCCAGAGGCTGCCTGGGATCAAAAATTTTATGGTGCTTTGCCTGTGTCTGAAAAGGCAGAGGTGAGCTGTTCATCCTGAGCAGCCTGCCTGTCTTCTCTATGTGCAGCTTTCTGTTCCTGCAGTAGCTGGGAAGAAGGGACAGGGCTTGTGTGTAGCTTGGGCAGCAAAAGGTTCCTATACCAGCCATCATCTTCTCCCTCTCTGGAGGAAGAGCCGTCTTCTGAGTGTCCCAGGAGAGGAGGAAGAGCCATCTTCTGAGTGTCCCAGGAGAGGAGAATGAGAAGAAACTGTACTTCTTTCAGAGCAGACTCAAGGCAGGAGGCTGCCTCGGGAGTGGTGGCTGTTAAGTGCAAGACCCCAAGTGGAAATGTGAGAGATACCAGTACAGACAGAGCTACCTACAGGGACCAATTTCAGCCTGGGGTCCTCAAGTGCAGACACACCAGGGGGAGAAACTCCTTGCTGTCTCTGCAGAGCCTGGATCCTGGCTTTTATTCGCTGACAGTAACCCAGGAAAGCTGTTATGCATGTAGATGTTAGCAGGGGCAGGCTCCAGCTCAGGTAATGGCTATGGCAAGGGGAGACGCCAGGAAATACTTTGGCTTGGCAGAGATCTCCCTCCTTCTCTCCCTTCCTTCGTAAGAATGCAAAAAGAAAAAATATCAGGGAACAGTGCTTCTGCTAACTTTAAATGAAGTTCTGTATTATGTAAACAATATATATAAAATGACTTCTGTGGAGTGTAGAGGAAGAGAAAGGTGACAAGAAGTCCTCGCTTCTGTATGAACCAGTAGGAGATGGAAAGATGGGCCAGCCTCATAAATCATACTTCTCTTGGCAGCTTGAAAGAAGAAACATCACCTAGACGCTTTGCATTTCTTTCATGGAGGGCTTAATACATCAGCAAACTGCTGAAGTGATAGCTTGAATAAACTGAGCAATATATCAGGCATATGGATGCATATTCATATCCTGACAATCAGTTACCTTGGCATGTTGCTTCTACTGTTGTCGCTTGGCTCACAGGGCAAAGGCACGTAGCTGGTGCTGGTAAAGAAGATGCCATTTCAGTAATGGCAGGTCTTTTAAAAACAAGTTGGTTTCTCATACCTGTTTAAGGTTCATGGGTTTTGGTGTGTGTGTGTGTGTGTGTGTGTGTGTGTTTTTGTTTTGTTTTGTTTTTGTTTTTGTGTGTGTGTGTGTTGTTTTGTTTTTTTTTCTATATGATTTTAGCTAGGTGAAGTTAATAGATTTCCTTATTATACCCATCTTTCTCTTCTTTCTGTAAAAGACACCTGTAAATGCTGGGTTTTGTGGTATCAGGAAGGTGTCTTACCTCCTGAGGCATTCAGCCTGGGAGGGTATGATCCCCCCTGCCATAAAATCTTTCTGATGAAATCTGTATGCAGGAAAGAGGTAAGTTTGCTGGAAATTATCTTTGATGAATTATTTTTCCCCTTGCAGAGTGGAAGAGGAATTAGTCCATCTGTTATGATGAGAGAAATCTTGCTAATACATGTATGCGGGCGATGGCATCGTTTGTCATTAGCATGCAGAAGCCTGCCACTGACTGAGTTATGTTATTGACTTGGCTTTGCAACTGAAAGCAATTCAGTAGCTTGGGCTGCTTCTGCTTCAGGTTTCGCTAATGCAGAATTGGATCAATGGGACCTGTTGTGCACAAAAAGTCACTGCTTAGAGGTGTTGCCACGAAATTAATACAGCACTTACCAGTTTTATCCTGCTTAACATCATAAATATTGTATTACTAGTTGGCTGACCAACCAGCTACATCTGTCTGGGGAAAAAGGTAATTTCTGTGTCCAGCCACTTCTCACAGGTAACAAGAAATTTATGTCATGTGGGTCACCACAGTCAGGACTTAAGGTGACAGGGAAGTGTAGGGTAAATTTGGCAGAATTCATGTACATTTTATACAGATTCCAGATGTTTTAACCATTCTGTGCATTTGTTTAAAAAAAAAGTCAATGTTTGAGGTGGCTATTTTATAATAGTCGATGGGTATAAATTAGAATGTCTTACTAACCTAAAACTTACATTACTTATTCATGGTTTATTTTCTATACATATACAGCCTTTGATCCTGTAGTCTTAATTGAGTTTATAAAGGATCATCTGCCATCTAGATTAAGAAAAAAAAAATCATTAAAATACGTTGTATGCAGAATCTTTTAAATGTTCAACTGCAAAAAGATAGATTATACAGTAAAGGTTTTTTGGAACAAAGTATAAAAAGTGCTTGAAGGAAAAGGGAGAAGTATTTCAGAACACTAAAGGGGTCACAGCTAATCCTCAGATGGATCACTGTATATTGGGGGTCAGGTATAATGATATAATTTAGCAGGAGGTTTTATTCTGATGTAGACATGAACTTGGTTTTATGACTTAGGGCAATGATTGTATTCCCTTAAAATACTAATTTGTATTAGTGTATAAATCCATTTTAGGCCATTTTTTAATTACAAGCATAGTTTTCTATACATTCAAAGTGCTGTATTATCAAGTACCTTGCAATGAATTAGACACACAGCAATTCAAGTGTTTAAAGTACATGACAAAATAAGAAACTGATTTAAAATTTTGTCTTATTTTTAAACTATTTTTTCCATCTTAAGTCTGGAAAATAAGCAACTGAATTTTTTTAATTATCATTAGGCAGCTCTGGTATAATTTATGTTAAGAGGTTTTGGCCTGTTTATGTGTGCTGGAATTTGCCAAAATTAGTAATGCGATATTCCATCTTTAGCAAGCCTATAGAGCAATAAATAATGACACATGACTGTATGTGAGTGTTGTTAGTTTAATTTTTTTTTGTGGTGTTCATGAAATGCAACGATCTTCCAACCCAAATTCTGCAGTATTAGGCAGCAAGTTGTACTCTGAACTAAACCAGATGCTGATCAGCTCTGTTCCTATTATCGACTTGGGGCAGAGATGGTAACCAGACCTTATTTGCAATGTTAACATTTGGAACAGATTAACAGCAGTTAGACTGAAATGAGAAACCTCCACTTTACTGAAAAGGTTCAAAACATGTAATGCTGTAAAAATCAGGACGTCTGTAGTATGCTAGATAGGAATAAATAAGTTAACTGTAGGCCACACTTTCCCCTTGCAGGATGTGTTGTTTCCAGTTTACGAGTGGCTCTTTTAAAGGACATGTTTATGGGGTATAGTGAGGTTTAAGCCCTGATAAACCATCTACTTGATGAGGTATAGTATATCAGAACTTGCTGTGTTTGTTCACGGCGAGGTAGCCTTTCCTCCAGCAGAGTTGTACACTAATTTTCAGCCCTGGGGACAAATCCCTTGTGAGCTTGTGAAGCTCTGAGACCCAAGATGCTTTTGAATGCCAGCTTTGTGCCACCTTTAGAAGTGAAACCAGTGAGTTAACGTGGCCCAGAGATGCCCAGTGGAGGATGTGGAAGGCGTAGTGGCCCATACGCTGCATGTCTCTCTGTGCCTGCTCATGATATCTCGGAGGATTCACTGGGAGGGGGTTGACCTAAGTGTAGCAGAAAACCTAATTCTTTTTAGGCTGAGAATGGGCTAAGCCTTGTCATCTGCTCGTCAAGGTCATGCAGTTAGGGCTGCAACCACACACTTCTATAATGTGTTATGTCTGGTGCTGTATTACCTTCCTCCTCCCACCCTACGTGTTTATTAATGGGGAATATTGCTTTAGCATGAGTCAAAGAGCAGGATTCAGGCTAAGGAGAATCTTTCTGCAAAAGTCATTCAGAGACATTGCTGTGTCTTCACTGTGTCACCCGCTGCCTGATTTTTCTGTGCAACTGTCAAGAAAATACAGTAATCAGGTTTGCATGGAATAAAAGCTGTTTTAAACCCATACTGAGAGCTTCTATTTGACCATAATTTTATTTACGGTAGTATATATGGATGTTGGGAGAGGTGAAACTATGAAAATAATTATCCGAGTAATCTGGTTAAATTGTTCATGTAGTACCCAGCTCAGCCAAGGAGCTCACCCACCACAGATCACTGCACTGGGAACAGAGCCAGGCAGCTTTTCTTCAAGATCTTCAAGGAGGAGTTCCAACAGCAACATGCTTTATTCATGGGTAGAGGTTATTGTGGCATTTCTGAACACTCAACAGTATAAACTAAATGGGAAATTAAATCTAATCCACTGTAATTACATGGGGTACCATACTGTATGGATTTCCATTCATTTTACATTGACCTGAAACACATTTTGGTTAAGCAGGTTGTGTGTCTGGAGATAGGTGCTGGACTGAAAACTGTGGCTGGGATATGATTTTGGTTGTCACATATGAGCAAAGTTTGTATGTATGAAAGTTGCGGTCCTTCCTACAGAGAGCAGCAAAAGCTACTCCTGTCTTTTGGGAAGGAGCAAACTCATAACATGAAATCTTACATGCCTGTTGTGCTCTCCCTCTTCCCAGCAGTGCAGTTACAGCAGGACTAAAGTCATCATGCCTGAGCACAACAACAGAGCCCTCCGTGGGGTGAGGGACCCTTAGTGCTCTGCACGAGTGGTCTCTGCTCAGGGCAGGTGCCAGCCAGGAGGGATGGATTCGGCATCATCCTCTGGGGGAGAGAAGGGGAGCTGTGCCCAGGCAGGGCATGGGCAGTACTGGGATGAGTTGCGGTGCCAGGAAGGCAGCCAGAAGAGATACCAAGACTTGGAAATACTTGCTTCATGCAAGCTGGTTAGAGGCATCACAGAACCACAGAATGACTGAGGTTGGAAGGGCCCTCTGAAGATCACCTAGTCCAACCTCCTGCTGAGCAGGATCACCTAGAGCACGTTGTGCAGGATGACATCCAGGTGTGCTTGAATATCTCCAGAGGAGGAGACTCCACAACCTCTCTGGGCAACCTGTTCCAGAGCTCTGTCACCCTGACAGTAAAGACGTGCCCCCTGATATTGAGCTGGAACCTCCTGTGCTTCAGTTTGTGCCTGCTGCCTCTCATCCTGTCACTGGACACAACTGATGGCTTACCCCCATCTCAGCTCATTGTTATGAGTGAGCATCTGTACCCTACTGAGTGAACGCACCTAGAGATGATGTGCTTTTATGTCATTATTTTTATTCCTTTCAAATTTGGTTAAGGCAAGCACGTTTGTCTTTTTCTTGACCTTCGAGGTATTTGGGCCTTAGGAAAATTGATCAGTTCTTTCTGGAATTACAGGTCAGTGTAAAGCTGTCCCCGGCTGTGGTATTACGTGGGAGCTGGTGTGTATTTCAGGTTGTAGCTGGACCTTTTCCATGCTCCCTATGTTTCAAATCAGGAAGAATATTTTTCAGATGGGGAAGAAAAGCTGTGAATACTTTTCTAGTTATAATAGTATTTTCCATGTAGAAGAGAAAAAGAAGTGAAAGTAATAAGCTGTTAGTATTGTAAAGCCTGACCTTATAAAAGATGTATGTGGGGGATCTTGAAGGAGGGATGAATTTTTGTCCCCTAGGTCAGATCCTGTTATGGAGGAGGCTTAGGGAGGAGCAGCTTAAGGCACAGACATGGCCAAGCCACGTAGGTGGGCAGCTCTGAGGCACAGTTTCCGTAGCTGTCTGGGTTCAAAGCAGATTTTGATCGGAGACTGAATTTAGAGTATCCTAAGAAAGTGTGCACAAAACTCTGTGTCTTTCACCTTTTCAGTCCTTTGTTATCTCTTCACCTTTTCATCTCCTGCACAGACAGGAGGCATGCAGCAGTGTCAGGCCTGTCACTGAGTCCCATTTCTTATTAGTGAAACTCTTGCTCATCCTTTACCCTGGTCACTGTGAAAGGTTTGCTCAGCAGTGGAGTATTTCCATAGGCAATTTTGTGTTCAGAAGACAAATGATACCATTTCTAGCTCTTGCATTTTAGCTTCTCTCTGCCTAACCTTTGCAGTGAGCATTCCTATTATAAATAGTTCCTTAACCCTTCTTAAGCTCTTAATGTAAACCACTGCTGGTATAACCAATATAACATACTGGAAATAATGACTGAGTTTTAAGTATGGAGTTGATATGGTGTAAAAAATGAGTCGCAGTTTGCAATAAGTTTAGATTTAAACCCAGCAAAAACGTAATTGCGGGTTAAAAAATGGCGATGTTTGCAGCCTAGGAATTTTGTTTCAGACTTTGGAAGGAAAAAGGTTTGGCTTATTTTTTCCCACTTTCAGGAACAATATTATTTGCTGACCTAATGGTTTCAGATGCTGTTAAATGAAAAAATAAATATATATATTTCTGGAGTGAGCACATCTTGCAGGTGCTTTGTTGGGATATTTCTCAAAGTTGTCTCAGAGCTTCATAAAGTGGCTTCCAGGCAGCTGTGGCTGGTGCTACATATGCTGGGGTGGTGCTGGGGTTTCTGTGTCCGGTTCCCTGCCTTGCCTGCTGGGGGCTGCACACAGCAACTTCTTCAGGACCACAACAAAAAAGTGTTATATTTCATGTAATGCAGAAGAAAAAGGATTCTGTGCGCAGAGTCTGAAGGAGAAATGACTCAGCTCATTACACATATGCTTAACTGAGATATTAACTGGACTTAATTAGCGTAGCTGGAACTTCACTGTGCACCCAAGCCAGTGTGTAGCTGGGGGGGAGGGGTTGCTCTTATTAGGAGCCCATGGCCCTTTCAGGTGATGAGTAACAGAGAATGTTTTACATATCACAGATTGGCTTTTTTTTTTTTAGTAAGTAGTTACTCTCTCAGACATTTAGGGCATGCATTTAGGTCAGCTGTGAGCTCCATTAAATAGAAAGCACATCCATTTCATGGTGATTCTAACTACAAGGAAACTCCTCCTCACCTTCCCCTTTCTTTCCAACTGCTAAAGCTGAGTCCTCACCCTGCACAAGCTACCCTGCTGTGCCTCCTCATGAGCCTTGCCTCTGTGCTTTGCTCACTCCTCTTATCCTGGCAATGAAGTGGCTAAACACTGAAATTCAGTGGGGTGAGAACTCCCCTGTTAGGAACCTCTGAAATTTTTCTCATGATTCCAGAGTCGTCAGATGCAGATAAGGCAAATCAACTTGAATTTGTTTAATAGACATCTCAACTGGCCCTATTAAACAAACAAACAAACAAACTCAGCCTACTTAGTTTTGTGCTCTGAGGTTCCAGCATATGTATTTGCTAGGTGGAAGCTGGCTCAGAAGGCTGAGATGTAGGCTATCCCATCCCACTGTGTGTGTCTTGCAGTGGCCCCCAAGAACAGCCAGCTGCTCTTCAGGCATGGTAAAACTGGCCATGCACAAACCTGAAAAGACCCAAATGAATAACTTCTTTTTAAGGCAGCCTATGGTTTTAATGATGTGATTGACTTTAATTTATTTAGGAAAGGTTTTAACTGTTTGTTTGTTTGTTTGTTTGTTTTGCCAAAATCTTTTTTCTCAATAGAAAATTCTTTTTTCTTTTCATTTTTTTTCTATATTTCCAGTTTTGACTAGTGATCGAATATATCAGTTCATTTTTGCTTTTTAAGAGTCATCTCTTTTCTTCCCTCCACCTCTTTCTAAATACAGAAAGAAGCCTTTTTAGGGAATTTTCCATACATCAGCTACAATGCTGTTTCCTGCCTCCACAGTACCATCGCAGTGAAGTAGGGGCACTACACCACTCAGGGTGCTCAGGGATGTATATCGTGATACCTGTCCCAGAGGCATTACTATTTAAGGCCACATGCAGCAAGCAAGTGTAGCAAACATTTGGTAAGTGGATAAAATGAGTAATTACACATTTTGGCACTGGAGTTGGCCAGAAACATATGGGGATAAACTTTGACTTCTGCTATCTTCCTTCCCCCCGTGACAGCCGTCCCTGATGATGGGCAGTGTGCCAGCAGTGGGGAGGTGTGAGGGGACGGCAGGAGACTGCCCTCGGCCTGTCGCAGCATCTCTTTTCCCCTCACTTTGCTCAGTGCACTAGAGGAGAGATGGGAAGGCAATTTTATAGATTCACCAGAGAAAGGAACAGCATGTTTAAACACCGATGTGGAGAAAAGTACAGACCCCATTTATGGGACAAGTTGCATACACATTATAAAAATCTCATTTGAAAACTAAAAATATATAACTGTTCAAATTCAGTGATTAGATTGATGCATATCAGCACTTCATACCACAGTACCAGTTTCTGAGATCACCTAGATATTGTCTGTCAGTAACTTCCTGATGCTGGCCCAAAGTATTAGAACTGTTTTCATTTTTTTTTCCTTTTTTTTTTTTTTTTTCTTTTTTCTCCACTTGTTAAACATGAAAGAGAGACAGGAGAAATGCTAGTCAAAGACGAAGGTTTTACAAGTATTTCCCATTCACCCGATGTAAAACAAATTCTTTACAGCATAACTGGAATGTCTTTGTGTATGTCCCGGGGTGGTTGTACCCAGCTTTGAGACCAGAGCAGTGCCTTTCCAAATGTCATACACTTAACTTGCTGCCAGCTTTACATTTAGCCTTTAGTCAGAGATGTATGTCATTGCTATTTTACAGCTGTCAGGACACACTTTTAAAAAATCGAAGCCCTATGCACCAGATGTTACTGAGTCCGGTGTGGTCTACCTTGGACCCCTTCCAAACCTGCCTGCATATAATTTTCAAGTCCCAACAGCCCTGCAGTGCTAGAAGATAAAAAACTGACCATAACTATACCCTTTCGTATTACTCAGAGCTCAGTTTAATTATCTGAAACACTACCAGATAAATAGTTCAATCAGAAGAATTCCACTTAATATTAACTACTACCACATCAATTTTTTTTCTAATTTGAGGCAGGTTTTGGATTACCAGCTCTAAAGTCTGAAAAGTTCCAATCAATGATTAATATAACTACCCAGAGAGCTGTTTTTTTTTCTTAAATTGTGAATAATGGAGTGCATTTATATGGCCTTATTGGGCAAAGCACTCCATGAATTCATAAAACTGAGTTTTATGTACACATGGGTGGGGTGTATGTGTGTGACTTGGACCTGATATTTTAAAATTTCATGCCTTTAATTTTAAATAGGGTGACCTCCAGGAATAATATGATTTACAAAGCTGCTAAGCAACCAGTAGTTCTGATGGTACCCTCTCCAGAAAGCACGCTATTTCAGTCAGACTCGTTTAAGTATTTGTTTATGGTCAGGTAAATGTTTAGGTACTTCCCTGAAGAAGAATGTTCTCTGAGCTCATGTCACTCACTCAGAGAGGGACATAAACCAGTGCATGTAGTGCCTACAAAGGCTCTTGCAGAGACACAGTTCTGACTGTAGCCTAGCTCTGAAAAGGTATTTAAGTTTCTAGTCCTCAAAGAATAGCTTTGTGGGCCTGAACTATTACCCTGAAGGCATAAGGATTAGAAGTATTCTAGCGTTATGTGAAAAGCCCCTCTTCTAGGTGGTATTTTCAATGTGTCCATTATTATCTCATGTTACGACAGTATTTTAGATAATATAATAATATTAGTAAAGCAGTTTAATAATTTATTTTGTATTCATTGCTGACTTTCTTCTTCTTTCCCTTTATTGATAAACAAGATTTTGAATATATTGTCTGTGTTAAGTTTGTCTCACTTGTGTTTAATAAAGTTGGATTTTTTTTGTTTGTTTTTGTTTGTTTGTTTGTTTGTTTGTTTTTAACATAACTGCTCCTTTAGATTTGGAGCAGAAAAGTGTTCAGAAAAACAACAAACCAAGAAGCAATGGCTGATGCTCAAAATGCACATGGAAGTAGAAGCCATTTGGTTATGGATTCATTTTATAAGCACACAGAAGCATGTTCAAGACCCATGTGACGAACCAGAACTATGAACAAGTTTGATTTTGGTTATTAAGTATTAATCACATTCCTTTCATGGGCAATCTACAGGTTAGTTGTTATTTCCCTGAATGATGCATTACATTTCAAACAGTGGTACTGTGGGATGAACCTAAATGAGATCAAAATGTGTAATGGAAGAAATATCTATTTCTGGATGACTCTGTGCAAAGCTGATTTCCTTTAAGACTTTTTAAAAATAGGAATAGCAATACTATTAAGAAATCTTTCCAATGAATATATTCTCTTTTATAGACTTGTTTTAATTGTTTCGGTTAATTAGACCCCTTGTTTCACATGTTCCTTTTATTTATTTATTTACTTACTTATTCATTTAGATTATCATCCATTTCAGCTCCCTTTTCAACTCTCAGTTTTGTGATCTCCTTCATGAATTTGCTCAGAACTACAAAGAGAAGTACAGATTTTTACCCCTTGTGCCTTAAGAATACTTTCATTTGCCAAACTGTCTTCACAGCTGTGGATACGGCTCCCTGCTCCGCTTTCTCAGAGCTTCATTTGAGCTCCTGCTAAAACTGAAAGCTTTTGGGGAAATAAATATAAGATGTCAGTGACTTAAAGCCCACTGCTGTAAGTTTAAGATGTTTGGCTAATATCACATCACCGAAATGGAACAGATAAAGATGAAGTGTAAAGTATATGTAACGTGGCTTGCAGTTAAATGCAGTAATTGGAGAATGCAGGCAGCAGATCTGGGAAGGTGATAAGGTAAGCAAAAGCTTCTTGGGAAAGGTAAACTATCTGAAGAGCTGACAGTGATATGCACTGACTGGAAGGAACCCAAAATTGTTTTAGCCTTTAAGCATCCAACAGACATTGGAGTAATTGAGTAATCATACACTCTAGGTCCAGTGTTCCTGTCACTGATACCCCATGCATCTCAGTTATTGGTGTAATTTAAATCTGATAGCTACATAATGGACCAAATTCTCTTCTCTACTTTTCATAAGTTGCCCTATTGGATTCAATATGAAGAATGTTTGCATGAGCACACTGAGTAGAATTTGTGTCATGAGGCTTATTTGCTTTCTCAAAAAATGGTGTCCTCTGTTATGTGTATTATACAGTGCCATATAAGACAGAATATTTGTTCTAAAGGAAAATACCCTAAAGCACTGTAGGTTAGTTTAAATTCTCAAAAAGGTGTAAACTTTTCAGTTTCTTCCAGTGTTTAGGCAGTTTTCCTCAATATTTATGCCAAAACTTGTCCCCAAGTCTCTCTTACTTTTGGTGCCAGCGCTTTGAGAATGTGTTAGATTCTGCATCATAAAGGATGACGCCTGTCCATACACATTTCTCAGAATGACAGCTTCTACCTTTCAAGGGTCATTTGGGTCAGAAATTTTCATTAAAAAATATTTGAGTACATGCCACATACCTTGTCTGTTTATTCAATCTTATTATTCAACAAAACATTTCAATATTGCTAAGCAGCCAGATCAGAATAAGCTCATTGGAGCATGGGAACATCTTTTTGTTCTACTTTTATATATAGCACCTAATACAGCTGAGGCTTGGGGTACACAGGCTGTACTGCACTGCAGATAATAAATACTAATAATCAGGAGAGCTTTAAGGTGTGACTTTCACAATGAGTGTAGAGCTTCATAAAACAATCTGGCCCTAATTTTCCCTGTTAAACAGGGGCAGCATGCTTGTTTGCGTCTCCTTTGTGCTAGGATGATTGATTAGTGTGTATGAAGTGCTATATAACAGCTAAAATTGATCCAATCAGTCCCACGGCCTGCTGTGGATAGAAAGCCAGGCTTGCTGCGTAATACAGAAAATTGCCCATCACAGTTTTTCTGGCTGGCAGCAAAAATGCAGTGGTGGAGGCTTTCGGTAGAGTTGTTTCTTGATGATAAGTTAGTTAAGCTCATGCTTTGTTCTGAAGGTTTCTTTTACAAACTTCCTTGTTTTTTCTTCTACCTCAATTCCCCCTACCAATAGAGATGCTTTTAGGTTGGGTCTAGTAAAACAAAACTATCCTGGTGAACTAAATCCATCTTTACTTCTTCTAAACGAGACATGGCACTGTTGTGCAGTCGGCCATACTGCATAACTTCTGGCACAGTTTGGGCTGCAATTATTGTAATTTCTCCATGGAAGAGTGCTCATGGAAAGGGCATCCCAGCAGCCTGGGGTCAAGGATGAGCAAGGAACTGTTACAGGTGCCAGTTTAGACAAGAACACCCCACTGGAGGAAGGAGAAGGCACGTACAGCTGTACAAACATGAGTGGTGGTGCACAAAGCCAAAAAACAGCCTGGCACATGTTACTAAATAAAATGGCAACAGCTCTCTGCCGAAAGGAGACAAAATGTCTTCTGGTCGTAACCTATCTCTGTTCATCATTTATAAGTCCATCTATATCTGAGATATCTCCTTTGTACTTGGAAATGTCACGATCAGTCTCGAAGCTTCGAACACTTCTCTCCATCATCATCACTGCAGATAGCAGCACTGTCTATTTGTCACTCCATATAAAACACAAATCATCTTCCCACATCTCTTTCAAAGTTTCCACTCTTCGATGAGGGAGTGAGGAGAGAAAAGTGTTGAAGTCTGCCTACCATCTCTAAGACATGGCATTTCCTATCCAACTGTGCAGTTAAAGCTCTCCCTTTAGCTTTCATCTGCTCATATCTTGATTTTTCCTATATGCTCTTTTTATTTTTGATAAATGCTGTCTTGTCCTTCACTTCCATCCAGCATACTGCTACATAGGTATTTTTTCTGCCCCATTGCTTTGACCATAATACTTTTCTTTGTAATTTGGGTTCACAAGGGGAAAGTCCTGTTTAATAAACTTAATTTCTTTTTTGAAAAGGTCACCCACCTAGTTGCCTAAAGGAAGCCAGATGATGTGATATTTTTGGATTGCAGCAAAACTTTTGATACCATTTCTCACAGTATCCTTCTGGACAAAATGTCCTGCATACAGCTAGCCTATAATGTGATGGATTTATAGGTCAGGTTCAAGGGGTTATAGTAAAAGGGGTTACATCAGGCTGGTGCTCAGTCACTAGTGGGGTTCTGCGGGACTCCATTTTTTTTGTCCAGCTCTCTTCAATGTTTTCATAAATGAATTGGACATGGGGCTTGAAGGTACACTGAGTAAGTTTGCAGATGACATTAAACTGGGAGTAGCTGTTGACTCCCTCAGGGGTGGATAGGCCTTGCAGAGAGATATTGACAAATTAGAGAGCTGGGCAATCACCAACCACATGATGTTTAACAAGAGCAAATGCTGGATTCTGCACCCAGGATGGGACAACCCTGGCTTTTATGTACAGACGGGGGGATGCAAGGCTGGAGGGCAGCACCACAGAAAGGGATCTGGGGGTTTGGTTGACAGCAAGTTGAGTACAACAGCCAGGAGTGCATCCTGGATGCTTCCTGGGGTGCATCAAGCACGGCATTGCTAGCTGACTGAGGGAAGTTACCGTCCTGCTCTGCTGTGTGCTGGTGTGGCCTCACCTTGAGCACTGTGTGCAGTTTTGGGCACCACAGAAAAAAAGTACATAAAACTATTAGGGAGTGTCCAAAGGAGTGCTACAAAGATGGTGAAGGATCTAGAGGCAAGATGCAAAGAGGAGAGGCTGAGGTCCCTCGGTTTGTTCATCCCAGAGCAGAGCAGGCTGAGGGGAGGCCTCATGGTGGCCTGCAGCTCCCTCACAAGGGGAGAGGAGGGGCAAGGGCTGAGCTCTGCTCTCTGGGGACAGCGACAGGACCCGAGGGAACGGCATGGAGCTGGGACAGTGCAGGGTCAGGCTGGGGGTTAGGGAAAGGGTCTGCACCCAGAGGGTGGTCGGGCAGTGGGACAGACTCCCTAGGGCGGTGGTCACAGCACCGAGCCTGCTGGAGTTCAAGTGCTTGGATAGCGCTCTCAGACATGTGGTCTGATTTTTGGGTGGTCCTGTGTGGAGCCAGGACATGATCCTTGAGTGTCTCTTCTGACTCAGGATATTCTATGGCTCTGTGATTCTAGTCCTTCTCTGGCTCCCTCTTTCTCATTTCAAAATGAAGTTCCTTTGTATCAGTCCTGAAAACTTTTCAAAACTTTACCTTCATATCATTCCATGTACAGGGGTTGATTCCACCTTTCATTACCCGCTCTTTAGATTTTCAGACAGAGGTTGTCAAGCTCCTTCCCTCACTGTCCCACACTGTGGGCAAGATCTCTGTCCACATCCCCAGTCCTTATAGCCATACATGGTCCTTCACTTTACGTGCTGCCTATGGAAAACCACACAAATATGAAATGACACTGGCTATTGATAGCTCCTATTAATTTATACCCTCTTGCCAAACTGTATCCATTAGCTTTTGTTTTATATGTGATTGAAAAGCCAAGGTTTGCAAATACTTTTAAGCTTCTTACACACATAAATTTTATTAAGACATAAAATTCTCAGTATTTTTGTGAAGTCAAGTTTAAATTCTTCTACAGGATGTAGCATATATTTTTAAATGAAATAGATCTATAAATAAAAATCTAAGCTGTTATTATAATACAAATTGTTTTTTAACAATAATAGTACTTGGAAGAATGCCTGACATGACTTCTTTCTGCAAGAAATATACACTATCTTCTGCTGCCTCACAGTGTTTGTCTGTTTTCATATGTGCTGTTACACTTTTTATTGGTCTGGAATAGTAGTTCCTGGCTGCTATTTCTGATTTCAAAGTAAGTGTTGACTCCAGCAATTTCCCGAGGTGGCTTTTTTAAAATTAAAATCAAACCAGAATCTGGTTTAAGAATATGACTGAGAGGAAATGGGACATATTTGCCCCTATTTGATTCTGAATGCCACTAGGGGAGTTAAAAAAAAAAAAAAAAAAAAAAAAAAAAAAAAAAAAAAAAAAAAAGCTAGTATTTTCCTAAAGGTTTTCTTTTAGAAAAACTAACAGAAAAAGAAAATAAAAACTAATAGTAACAATCAAGGTGATTTGATTTTTGTGGCAAACATTTTTAATGCTGCTTGCTTCCTTCTTTCACAAACACACAATTATTTTATTCAATGCTAATAAAGAAACACAAATCATGCAATATGCATGATTTTATTCTAAAAATGGATCCAGCTGCCTTAGAGATTTGTAAATGTTGGAATAATATATGAGATCGCCTTTCCCAGTGCCCCGTAAAGGTTAGACTTTTCCATTGAGAGATGTCAGCTAAGGTGATTATTCTGTAAGCAGACTAAGCCTTGGGATTTCGTAGTAGATCTCAAATGTATTTAGCTAGACTAATTAGCTCATTTTAAATTATGGAATTTGCAATTTTGTTAAAAGAGGAGCTCGTTTATATTCTTTATAGTATTTCTATAGGACCAGTTCAATGTAATTAAATGAAAAACAATGCAATAAATTCTTGGAAACAATCCCCTATAAATATTGGTTTATCATTTGGCATTCTCCTCTCATTTCCACCGGATACCAGTGGGATTTGTATATCCGCTTCCTTTATGTTTCTAATTAAGAAACCACGTCAGATTTGTGGAAAACCTACACAATCTGTCACTTTGACTGCTGAGGAATGGGCATGCTTCCCTGACCCCTATCCCCATCAATCTGAATAGATCCAATTTCATTGATTTATATCGAATAGAATTTCATTGGTGGCTACTGCATAAATCTGTGATGACTTTCACATTTGGTACCTAAACAATGATCAGATGGAATGTGTCTGTTTAAAAGCGACCTTTCTCCAATTTTTGAACTTTGGCCTATAACAGGAGAAGAAAAGGTTTAGTTGTTTTCATTTCCAAAGAGTCGTAAAAGTTATCACTGCCTTCTGCAAGGTATTTGATTCATTTAGATTTTTTATTTTTTTTTCTCCCTGAAGTCTGACATTCAATCATGCTTAAAACACAATTTATTCACAGAGTTACTTTCATAAATGTAGGATGACTAATTGGGATAGGGTTATTGCTATTTTTTTTAAAATAACTTTTTCCCTGTGAAAGCATATCTTGTGCCAACAATTCTGAACTAAAAAATGCCAAATTGAAGTGCACTGAAATACTGAAGATATTTTATTTGTTTCCCTACAAATGTTGAGACAGACCTTTTCTCTTCTCCAGGCTGGGCCACACAAAGCTCAGGGGCAAGAGGCAGGAGTGGAAGGAGCTGTAGCACCCCCTTGTTCACATGCAGCAGCACCCTGCATGTTGTGCTCCTGCTCCCACGCAGCACTCACGTCCTCGCCTGGACCCAGAAACCAAGTAGCCCCTCTCTCTGGCCCTATGGGTGGGCACCATGGCCCAGGTTGTGCCTGTGCATCTGAGCTCTTTTCATCCTCCAGATTGCTGCCTACTGGGAAAAGTCCTTGGCATGTGATATCTACTACAGTGTGCCCAGGTATTGATGAGGTGTAAGGAGACTGATAACTAACCAGCACGGATGGCACAAGCCAACACTTGAGCCTGGTTCCTGACCCAGTTTGATTTCCCCGTGTAGATGCAGCAAGTGTTGCTGCGGTGGGCCCTGCCAGAGACACCGCACGAAGCTGGGGAGGATGCAGTGGGAGTGATGCACCTCCCCTCCACTGCGCCTTGGCTAGCCTCACGTTTTCTGACACTCCCATGTGGAAATGATACTTTAAATCTCTTATCGTATTTCACTCATTGGCTTAGCTGGAACACGCAGCCACCCAGGCTCAGATGTGATGCTGAATCCCGATGTGACACTGTCCTAAATGCTGCCATCACTTGTTCTGACCCTGGATACATCTGTGAGGAAGCTGTCAAGTGTGTGGTGAGCAGTGAAGATTTGCCTACTTAGAACCAACTGCCTGTGTGCACACTGCCCTCACGTGCTCAGGTGACACTACATTTGGGGGGCTCTTATAGACTAGGTATCACCTCTCATGCACAGCCAGGGTGCAGCCTGTGCTGTTTGCAGTGAGGGTCTAGACTCTGTTGGGCAGTGCCCAGTGCCAGGGCAGGAGGCCCTGGGCACAACCTGGCCCCCAGGAGGCTCCCCCTGAGCACCAGGAGCCTTCTGTGCTGTGCGGGTGACGGAGCCCTGGCACAGGCTGCCCAGAGGCTGTGGGGTCTCCTCCTTGGAGCTCTTCAGAAGCTGCCTGGACGTGGTGCTGGGCACCCTGCTCTGGGTGTCTCTGCTTGGGCATGGGTGGCACCAGGTGGCTCCAGAGGGCCCTGCCAGCCTCAGCCACTCTGTGATCCTGTAACACAATATGTATGGTATATACAGACAGCAAAAGCATCCAACAAACTTGATGTTTATAGCTCAGCATGTTGTGCACCATAGCATTTTCTGTCAGCCAGGGGTGCATGGTTATCTTCAAAAGAGTGACTTAGGAATCCTCTTCCAGTCTTATGACCAAAGTCCTTTGCTATTTTACTCCACCACAGATGGATTTGCAGGGTCTGTGTGCGGGCTAATGGGTCACTGTGCAGACCACCCCCTGTACATCATCAGTCAAATTAAACTATGGCTCAGCTTAGCTGAACGAGAATTGAATCTCATTTGCATAAATTTGATTTGCACAGCCAAAGCAAGCCTACCATGAAGTAGCTATGATGAAGTCTTCCAAAGCACCCCTTTTTACCTCTAGAAGAGAACATGTAGGCCAGTCTTTGATACTTCGAAGATTTTTTTTCCTGGAAATTTATTTAAATATTTTTCCTGTTTATTTTTTTTTTCTGGTTGCTGTAGTGCTAATTCCCATTCTAAAGCACAGACAAATGGGTTTTTTTTGTTGTTTTGTTTGTTTGTTTGTTTGTTTTTTTTGTGTGTGTTTATTGTTTGTTTGTTGTTGTTTTTGTGGTTTTTTTCTTTGTTTTGTTTTGTTTTGTTTTTTTTTAGTGTAGGTTGCCCTGCAAGAGCGTGATTTTGGAGTGTGATATTTTGTTACAGGAATCTGGAAAAGTTAAAGCCTTTCTATTAGTATTTTGAAAGCACGTAGGAGATGGATCTCCACTGGGTTCCCCAGGTTCCAGGAGCAGTCTTCCCTGCCAGAGATTAGTTAGCTAGTATTTAACATGCTGTCACTCTCCTTAATTATGGGTACTGCAGAATTTCTCATCTAGATTAATATCTTATATGTAATTACTTTCTGTTCTGTAGTTCTGCATCATAAGCAGAACTCAGGCCTTGTGTTTCACAGGTCTGGGGGCAGATGTGGAAAAGGAACATTTCCTCCTTTCAGTGGAGTTTCAGTGTCAACCAAGCTGTGCTACCTGTTCCGCTTTCCCAGCCACATAGACCTTGGAGGTGAAAGCATGGGTTGAGGGAAATCCAGGGAAAACCTGGTAAATACTTTGATCCTAATGCTTTGCCACTCCAGGTGCAGACGTACCGTCTGTGAATACCTTGGAGCTGGGTGCTGCTGGCTGTGAAGGTTTATTCTGTTTGCTGACAGAGCTCTGAAACATTTGGATAAGAATAAAGATTACTTTTAGCAAACTTGAGGTGTACAGGGCTATGTAATGTCTTCATACACTTGAGAATGAAGCATTCTCTCTGACATTTTAGAGGGAGTCTATGACTGACAATGTAAATGTAATGCTGCAGACCTGTATTTCAGTATGTGCAGCAAGGATAAAATAGGGAAGTCTGTGTAAGGAATAGAAATTTTTATGCTTGTAGTCTCTATTTAAAAGGCATAAGCACAAAAAAGAATCTACTGATGACTACTTCTCTCTCTCTCTCTCTCTCTCTCTCTCCCCCTCCTTTTAACAAATAAATTGTACCTTGTGCTCCCTTTTAAGTCAATAGTGAACAGATGTTAATGGTCAGGTTTAATATATAATAACTCTGTGTTTCAGAAGTGTAATACTTCCTAAAAAACAATCCCCTGAAATAGGTGATGTTTTGGGAAAGAGGTGCGGAAGAAAAGAATGTGATGAAATATTTCTTCAAATTTCTCTTAGAAAAACATTCGGGGTAAGAGCTTATCCTGGGAAAAACACTTCCAGCTCACACTCCTCTGCTCTGCTGTGGTCGGAGGTGACTGCCTGTGCCTGTGGAGGGAAGAGCAAGAAAATGCCAGGAGGAAAACACTGCCCCTCTGTTTTTCATGCTGAAGTGAACAGTGACAGTGAAGCTTAGAACTGAAATATTTTCAGCCTTCATGCTCATTAAAAATAAGCTAGCAGGCCACAGCCAGAAAAATGATACATTTAATTCTGGTCATAAAGACTTTTCTACAAAGCCAATGAGATGCAAACTGATATCTGTAATTTCTCTGGTTGTCACACAGTAACCTGAAATATGATAGCCAATGTTGCCAATGACAATTCTTACCGTCACTTAAACATGAGGGAAAAGAAAACAGCCCAGAAGAGGGCTTTTCATCAAAATCCAGTGTGGGGAAAGCAGGAAGGCAGATGGACCTGACCTGGTTCCTGCACTCTCCTTGCTTTGGGTGGATGTCTGTGAAGGGATGTCACCAGCCTGGACAAGCAACTACCCTCCAGCCGCTGTGTCTGGGTGTGCTGGGTGCATGGGGCCTGAGGTGTCCTGTCCTGCGGTGACATGAGCCTGGTGGCCACTGGATGTGGGGAACAGAGCCTCTCCCCAACAACTCCAGCCTGGTAGGGGAGGCCAGCACTAAAAATGTACGCTCAAATCTCGTGGAAAGCAAAAGGGCATCAGCGAGGCCTGGAAAGGTTTTGTTGAGAGGTACTATTACCAACCTTTCATTGCCAAAGTGAATGTGGAAATACAGGTAAGAAAAAGAGGAAAAGGAGGCTGACAGTGTCATGAGCTGCATTAGGAGGAGCATTGCCAGCAGGACAAGGGAAGTGATCCTTACCCTCTACTCTTCACTTCTGAGGCCATACCTAGAGTGCTGTGTTCAGTGCTGGGCCCTCAGTACAAGAGAGATCTGAACATACTGTAGAGTGTCCTATATAGGGCCACCAAGATGATAAAGGGACTGGAGCACCCCTCCTGTGAGGAGAGGCTGAGTGAACTGGGCCTGTTCAGCCTGGAGAATAGAAGGCTCAGGTGTATCTCATCACTGTCTGTAAATACCTGAAAGGAGGGTGCAAAGAGGATGGAGCCAGGCTGTGTTCGTTGGTGGCACTGTGCACAAACTGCCCCCCAGGAGGCTCCCCCTGAGCACCAGGAGCCTTCTGTGCTGTGTGGGTGACGGAGCCCTGGCACAGGCTGCCCAGAGGCTGTGGGGTCTCCTCCTTGGAGCCCTTCAACAGCCGCCTGGACGTGGTGCTGGGCACCCTGCTCTGGGTGTCCCTGCTTGGGCACAGGTGGCACCAGGTGGTCTACAGATGTCCCTGCCAGCTTCAGCCACTCTGACTCTGTGAGGAGGGTTAGCAGTGCAGCGTGTCAGGTATGCACCCTGCAGAATGGGTTGCAGCACCCCATGGAGAAAGGGTGAACCTGGCTGTACCTATTGGTCTTGTTTGCACTTCTGCCCTTCTGCACTCATCCAGATCCCACAGCCACCAAATTTAGACCCCAGGTTTCTGGCTGGGGCCAAACCAGTGACTTCCAGAGCATTGGCAAGGATCCTGACCCGCCTGACAGACCATGCCCACAACTGGAAGGCAGCGCCTGCCTCCAGGACGAGGTTTACAGAGGGCCCAACACCACAAAGCCTTTGGGAGGTGTTGCAGCACAAATTATTCACTTCAGCAGTTCCTCCTGCCTGAAAATTACAGATAGAAATGACACATGAAGAGCAAGTATTACACATGTTACTTTATCTTAAAATTAATAGGCGCTGGGAAGCTATCTGAGGCGAGGGAAGAGCCGAGCAGCAGTGCACAGAAGCTAATCCATCATGTGGGTTAAATTAGGCCCTGCGAGCTCCCGCTGGAACCAGGGGTTACGCAGGGTGTAGACCAAGGCAGGATCTGGCGGCTGCTGCTACGGCAGCGATGATATTTTCTGCTTGCTTAAAGTTTATCTGCCGCTCCTCTCATTCTCCAGAAGGGAGCTTGCTTCTTATTTCAGGTTTAGCAAAGATTTCAACTCACCTCTTGTTGAGTGTACCTTAGGGTAAATACTTCATGACAGATTTTGAGGAGAATGATAAATTTCTTTGCTTAAACATGTTTTGACTGCCTGTTTTTCAATAAAGAATAATTGAGACTTTTTGAGCTTTAATAGATCTAATTACAGATGTTGGGCTTCTGCCAACTAATTTGTTCTTAATTATCTCTAAGCCTGGGGGATCCACGTAAAAACACTGAAATAGTGTTGGCATGTGAGAGAAAGGATCAGAGAGAGACTTTTCATGGGATGCAACTAAGAGAGCAAGAATTAGGCTATTATGGTATTAAAAAAAAAAAAAAAAAAAAAAAAACAAAAAAAAACATATTTTAAGACAAATTTATTCTGCTATACATTTCATCCTGGAAGACTACACAGAATAGCCCAACGATTTGTGCCCCGGCTGTGGGTATTGATTTGTGCTTCACTTAACCTGTATTTACAGAAGATCCCCTATAGTAAGAACCCCAATGTATCGGTAACACTGAAAGATTACAGACTATCCCACAAGCACTGAACACAGGGAAGTACAGATGAATGTGTAACAGGCAAATTCTTGCTTTTAGCAAAACCCAAAACACAACAACAAGGAAAACAAGACATCACCAGCTTCACCGCCTTGCCATGGGGTCAGCTATGCCCAGAATCAGCAGAATGGGCAGCCTTACTTTTTAAATTCTTTTCCACTCACACAGTTGTGCACTTATAGATATAAATAGACAAAATAGTAAGAAACATTAAATAACTGATAATTTATGATGAGTTAATGAAATCTCTGAGACTTCATGTGCTTGTAGTGGTTTTGTAAACATGCATGTGGCCTTATAAATACCTTTGTGGTAGGGTTGATACTGACACCCATTTAAAAGATAGTGAAGCTGAGTTATTCCCAAAGCTGCCTTTTAAAAATGCAATGGTGTAAAAGGAAAGCTTGGTTTTCACTTACCTGTAATTATTTTATGTATCAGTTACAAATATGACCTCATTAATGATGAGTCAGTTACAAAGTGCTGTATGCTCTTTGTGCTCCTAGGAAATGCACCAAACCTGTTTTTGAACCCCTCCTCCTCCAAATTACAGTATCATGTACGTAAGAATAAGTGCCTTTCAAAATCGTTACTTGGCATGTGCAGAAAGAGAGACAATTCCAACAACATCAGATTAAAAGTCATTTTAAGACAATTATTCTTTTTTTGCCTGTGCTACCCAGACTTTGAGAAAGCTTGCTAAATGGATTTTAGGAAATTTGTGTTAGCTCCAATGGCTGGTAAATGTTTCACTCTTGTGTCTCAGTTTCCTCATATGTCGTCACTCCTTATATGTATTCATTGCTCAATTTCTTTTTGTCCCCTGTGGATAGCTCTTGAATATTTAACATTTGTGTCAATTTGTTATGATTGACTGTCAATTTGAAGACTTAGTTTCCAACACTCGGTTAAGCATCAGTTAATATTTTGTTCTCCAGCTATATTACTCCATTTGAATTGGAAATCTGCTTTCTGCTAATTTGACCAGTTAGGCTGATCAAAAATGATTGATGTTTTCTATGAGCAGAACTGAATTTGAATTTTTAATGTTTTGCTTACTTTTGCATACTTTACCTATGGAATCTGGATTTTTTTTCAGTAAGATGTACCCTCCTAGTTTTTATCTTATTATTTTCTTAATCTGCTTAAAATATCCATCTTCCCTAGCTGTGAAGGACATTCCCCCCTGCATAATATCTGCTTTGAGCAGGAGTTTGGACGAAGTCCTTCCAACCTTTGCTGCAACTGTGAAATGGAGAAACAGGATTTTATTATTCATTTATTTTAGTTACATTGCTTTTATTTAATATTTAATATTTTCAAGTAATATGTATAGGACTGCCTCCACCAAGAAAGAAAGAAGGGTGATTGTCGTGGGAGACTCTATCCTTAGGGGGACAGAGGGCCCTATTTGTCGGCCTGACCCTACCCGTAGGGAAGTCTGCTGCCTCCCTGGGGCCAGGGTCAGGGATGTTGCCAGGAAGCTCCCCAACCTGGTACGCCCCTCTGATTATTATCCTCTCCTGATAGTCCAGGCGGGCAGTGATGACATTGATGACAGAAGCCTGAAGGCTATCAAAAGAGACTTTAGGGGGCTGGGACGGTTAGTGGACGGAGCAGGAGTGCAGGTAGTATTTTCGTCCATCCCTACGTTGACAGGGAGGGGTACGGAGAGGACAAGAAAAGCCCACCTGTTAAACATGTGGCTCCGGGGCTGGTGCCTACGCAGAAATCTTGGGTTTTTCGACCATGGGGCAGTTTACTCAGCACCTGGTCTGATTGCCGTAGACGGGTCCCTATCCTTTAGGGGAAAAAGGATCCTGGGCCAGGAGCTGGCGGGGCTCATTGATAGGGCTTTAAACTAGGTAAGAAGGGGGATGGGGCTGAAGCAAGGACTGTTGGGGCTGTGCCAGGGGGAGCAATGGCAAGGCCGGAGGATAAGGTAAAGGCCCAGCTGAAGTGCATCTACACCAATGCACGCAGCATGGGTAACAAACAGGAGGAGCTGGAAGCCATCGTGCAGCGGGCAGGCTACGACTTGGTTGCCATCACGGAGACGTGGTGGGACCAGTCTCATGACTGGAGTGCTGCGATGCCTGGCTATAGGCTCTTCAGAAGGGACAGGCAGCACAGAAGGGGTGGTGGTGTGGCTCTCTATATTAGAGAGTCTTACGATGTTGTAGAACTCGAGGCTAGGAATGACAAGATCGAGTCCCTTTGGGTTAGGATCGGCAGGGACAACAAGGCTAGTGTCCTGGTCGGGGTCTGCTATAGACCGCTGAACCAGGATGAGGAGACGGATGAGGAGTTCTGCAGGCAGCTGGCAGAAGTTGCGAAATCGTCGGCGCTTGTACTCGTGGGGGACTTCAACTTCCCTGACATATCCTGGAAGCACAACACAGCCCAGAGGAAGCAGTCTAGGAGGTTTCTGGAGAAAGTGGAAGATAGCTTCCTGACGCAGCTGGTTAGTGAACCTACCAGGGGTGGTGCCCTGCTAGACCTTCTCTTCACAAACAGAGAAGGACTGGTGGAGGATGTGATTGTCGGGAACAGTCTTGGGCAGAGTGACCACGAAATGGTGGAGTTCACTATTCTTGGCGGGGCCAGGAAGGGAACCAGTAAAACCACTGTATTGGACTTTCGGAGGGCTGACTTTGGGCTGCTCAGGACACTAGTTGGTGGAGTCCCATGGGAGGCGGTTCTGAAGGGCAGAGGGGTCCAGGAAGGCTGGGCGCTCTTTAAGAGGCAAATCCTAATGGCGCAGGAGCGGTCTGTTCCCATGTGCCCAAAGATGAGCCAGCGGGGAAGAAGACCAGCCTGGCTCAACAGAGAATTGTGGCTTGAGCTTAGGAGAAAAAAGAGGGTTTATAATCTTTGGAAAATTGGGCAGGCCACTAAGGAGGACTATAAGGATGTAGCGAGGCTGTGCAGGGACAAGATTAGGAAGGCCAAAGCTCATCTGGAGCTCAGTCTGGCTACTGCCATTAAAGATAACAAAAAACGCTTTTATAAATACATCAACACCAAAAGGAGGACTAGGGAGAATCTCCATCCTTTACTGGATGCAGGGGGAAACTTAGTTACAAGAGATGAGGAAAAGGCGGAGGTGCTTAATGCCTTCTTTGCCTCAGTCTTTAGCGGCAAAACCGGTTGCTCTCTGGATACCCAGTACCCAGAACTGGTGGAAGGGGACGGGGAGCAGGATGTGGCCCTCACCATCCACGAAGAACTGGTTGGTGACCTGCTACGGCACTTGGATGTCCACAAATCGATGGGGCCGGATGGGATCCACCCAAGGGTACTGAGAGAACTGGCAGAGGAGCTGGCCAAGCCCCTATCCATCATTTATCAGCAGTCCTGGCTATCGGGGGAGGTCCCAGCTGACTGGCGACTAGCAAATGTGACGCCCATCTACAAGAAGGGCCGGAGGGCAGACCCGGGGAACTACAGGCCGGTCAGTTTGACCTCAGTGCCAGGGAAGCTCATGGAGCAGATCCTCTTGGGAGTCATCATGCGGCACTTGAAGGGCAAGCAGGCGATCAGGCCCAGTCAGCATGGGTTTATGGAAGGCAGGTCCTGCTTGACGAACCTGATCTCCTTCTATGACAAAGTGATGCGCTGGGTGGATGAGGGAAAGGCTGTGGATGTGGTCTACCTTGACTTCAGCAAGGCTTTTGACACCGTCTCCCACAGCATTCTCCTCAAGAAACTGGCTGCTCTTGGCTTGGACTGGCGCACGCTTTGTTGGGTTAGAAACTGGCTGGATAGCCGGGCCCAAAGAGTTGTGGTAAATGGAGCCAAGTCCAGTTGGAGGCCAGTCACTAGTGGCGTCCCCCAGGGCTCGGTGCTGGGGCCGGTCCTCTTTAACATCTTCATCAATGATCTGGATGACGGCATTGAGTGCACCCTCAGTAAGTTTGCAGATGACACCAAGTTAGGTGCGTGTGTCGATCTGCTCGAGGGTAGGAAGGCTCTGCAGGAGGATCTGGATAGGCTGCACCGATGGGCTGAGGTCAACTGTATGAAGTTCAACAAGGCCAAGTGCCAGGTCCTGCACCTGGGGCGCAATAACCCCAAGCAGAACTACAGGCTGGGAGAGGAATGGTTGGAGAGCTGCCAGGCAGAGAAGGACCTGGGAGTGATGGTGGACAGTCGGCTGAATATGAGCCAGCAGTGTGCTCAGGTGGCCAAGAAGGCCAACGGCATCCTGGCTTGTATCAGAAACACTGTGACCAGCAGGGCTAGGGAGGTGATCGTCCCCCTGTACTCGGCTCTGGTGAGGCCGCACCTCGAGTACTGTGTTCAGTTTTGGGCCCCTCGCTACAAGAAGGACATCAAGGTGCTTGAGCGGGTCCAAAGAAGGGCGACGAAGCTGGTGAGGGGCCTGGAGAGCAAGTCCTACGAGGAGCGGCTGAAGGAGCTGGGCTTGTTCAGCCTAGAGAAGAGGAGGCTCAGGGGTGACCTTATTGCTCTGTATAAGTACATTAAAGGAGGCTGTAGAGAGGTGGGGGTTGGCCTGTTCTCCCATGTGCCTGGTGACAGGACGAGGGGGAATGGGCTAAAGTTACGCCAGGGGAGTTTTAGGTTAGATGTTAGGAAGAATTTCTTTACTGAAAGGGTTGTTAGGCACTGGAACGGGCTGCCCAGGGAGGTGGTGGAGTCACCATCCCTGGAAGTCTTCAAAAGACGTTTAGATGTAGAGCTTAGGGATATGGTTTAGTGGGGACTGTTAGTGTTAGGTTAGAGGTTGGACTCGATGATCTTGAGGTCTCTTCCAACCTAGAAATTCTGTGTGATTCTGTGTGATTCTGTGTATACCTATGTCTGCTAAAACATGCATCCACTTCTGCTTTCTGTTTTTCTTGACTTATCCTAAATGCACAAACCAAGTGCAGGACATATTTGTAATCATCCTGATCTCTGTAGTAGCTTTTAACATGTTTTTTATCACTTCAGTGTCTGATCTCCTGTTGGAGACATAGGGACCAACATGCTTCTGGAAGACTCTCTTCCCATCGTTGTTTCCACCTGTGATCATGCATGTATTTATTAGGAGGATCTACAACATTCTTGGCATTTGGGAGAGGAAGGTTGAAGATGACCCACCTGTTGGGACTGGTAAAAGGCTTGGAAAAAGTGGGTACAGGTTGAGCTTGTGATGCAGGTAAGTGGGGAAACAGTAATGCTAAGGAGAGTTTTCAGGGTTACTTAGACTGGGTATCTGGGTGTCTGTGCAAGGGGCACAGTGGCCTGACCAGAAGGAGCAGTAGGGCAGACAACCCCTCACACTATTGCTGCGTTGCAAGAGGCCTGAAGGATTTAGGAAATCTCTGACTCTTTGGAAAGGATCTTCACAATATCTGGTGATCATTACAGAATTTGGAGTGATAGTGAAAGAAAAAAAAAAAAAAAGATCCATGTCTTTTTAATGAAGTGCACAAAGTTAAGAATTACTTCTACCTTTTCCTCAATGGCTTTGACTCTGCTTCTCTATGTTGTGCTGCAGTGAAGTCTGGCATTACAATAACCTTCAACATAAAAGCTGTTACGTCCTTCTGTATGTTATTTGGCAGCTGAAAATGTTAGTAATGAAAACTAAAAATGCTCAATGTTCAATAATTAAAAAGGACAGCCATTAGAGTATTTATATTAAATAAAGAAATAGATATATATAAAATAGGAACCTAATGTACTTGATTGCTGTTCAGTCTTTTTCTCCTACCACACAGCTGTAAATTTTCAAAAGCGATTTTTCTTAATAATGTTTTTCTTAAAAAAAATAAAAAAATAAAAAATACATCAGTCCTTATCTGATGCAAATTGCTCCAGATCCATTGACTTCATCAGAGCTATGATGATTTACACCAGATGGCCCACCATGTTTGATATTATTACATTAAGGTATTAGCATATGTATAATTTGCTTTGTACTTTTCTTTATCAGTAGTATTTGCTTTCTATCAACTGCAGTGGACCTTTGCAACCTTTACTCAAGGCAATAAAATCCATTCCATGTGAGTAATCATGTTCAGTAAAGAATAAATACAATATAATGTAGTTAAAACATATTTGGTGAAGACCTCTTTAGGCTTAAGCCATATTTTAAGCAGATTAGTAATGCTAGGGAGCTGTGATTGTGTCTGGAGTGTTCTTCATGTGAGAAAAATGTATTTTTTTTTTAACAAAAATATATGCATGTTACTTGAAATATAATTCAAAATTTACTCTACCATAAACACAGGCTAAGTAAAATCATAAATTTCACCTGCATTTCCTCTTGGACAGGAGCCTTTTTTCATTAATAGATGTAAAACCATAGCTAGGTTGTCTTAGACTACAGATAAGTAATTCTATCTCTTATAGTAAAGGGAAATACTGCTAAAGCGCCTTCATAAATACTCTATAGCTTTCCAAAGATGGGTTTTTGGTTTGGCATATTGACTTTGCATTTATGAGACAAATGTAAGAGAACATCTGGTTTGTTTTATCATTAATTCTGGGAATGTCCATTAATAATGCATTTTTGGGAATTGTTTTTGTTATTCCTGGACAGCACTGTAATGAACAATCCTATGCTTGTTCTGTTGGGAGACACATTTCAGTTTAGAGCTTGTTTTGCAGACTTAATTATATTAGTTGCCATCTCCTTTTTATTGCCAGAAAGTGTGTACTATTAAAATGAATTGCTGAGAAAGCTGCCAGTGGCCATTGTGGAAAACTAAACTTCCTAGTAGTTTAGAGAAGAGGCCTTTTGCCTTTTTCTGAAAATATTTTTCTTTTTTTTTTTTTTTTCTTCCTGTAATTCTGGCCTGTATTCATACAAACTTAGGGAAAACACTGTATTAGTAACACACACCTTTTTTCTTCCCAGTTATCAGTCTAACTACGAAACAGTTATGAGTGGATAAATTGTTCTGGCTGTTGGCAGGAAAATGAGACACCAAACACCTCAATCTTTTTCTAGAAATTCTAGCTCTTGTGTAGCTGGATCACATAACTTTATAAATTGAAGCAAGATTTTCCCAGGTCAGTTAGGCAAGCAGTAGTACACGGTGTATTGTGCTTGAAGGCCACACCTATGGTAGCTTGGCATGGGTAAGCAAAATCTGGAGCTCCCATCAAATCCCTAGGTGAAGGAGCTATGGGACTCAGCACTGGAAAAATTGTATTGTCTGGTGGTTAGGAGTAGAGTCGGGAAACGTACAGTCTATTCCCAACTTTGGTCTGATGTCTGATCCATGCAAAGTGTCTCTGCTTTATTTATAGCATTGCAGTAATGAATCTAGTGTGAAGCTAATTAAAATCACATGAGATTCTTTCCCTTAACTTCCTGGGCGTCAGATTAGACCCCCACACGTACACTGGGGATTTCTACCTCATGCCTGTTGTGGTCTAAAACCTAAACTTTCATTCTGTTTTCTTTCTACTTTCATCCGCTCTACTTACCTAAGAAGGAGCCTTGTGCAGACGCCAGCTGAGCAGTGAGGGTCAGGAGACAGTAGTAGAGCAGCGATGCTGTGGCAGAAGAGGCACCCGTGGGAAACAACAATGCAACATGCAACTGAGCTCCCAGCGGTCATGAATGATGCCTGGGCTCAGAAACAGTGAGAGAAAAAAAAAAAAAAGAAAAAAAAAAAAAAGAAAGAAAGAAAAAAAATCCAGGTCCAGGCAGTTAAAATATTTATTTGTTAAAGAACCACGGATTTTTTTTTTAATTGCACTGATATTTTAACCCCAGACACAGATTAGCAGCCATCTCTTTGGTTCATTTTTCCAAGAAAAGGGAAGAAGTTTCTTCAATTTCTACCAGCCCAGCTATGTATATGGCATCACTTACTGCACTGACTTTATATTTTTCCAGGACCAAGTATAGAAGCCTCTGAAGAGATCAGCAGCTGGGGAACATTTTGGATATCCAAATTCCTAATGACCCCAGAGTAGTATTCCCAAACCTCTTGGCAGCTCCAAATTTCATGCCAAAAGTTGCAGGCATCTGTCTTACATTTTGAACATTTGTCATCAATATTCTTATTTAATTTAAACATCCGCTTAGGGGGGTCACGTATTCTCAGTGAATAAAATTAGCTGCATGTAACCAATCTGTGAATTTGAGTTTAATCATAGAGCTCCGGTCTGGTTACAGATGTCTTTGTCCAAGGACTGTAGTTTACTACCGAATGCCTTCCCCATTAGCTTTGGGATTATCAAGCAAGGATTTATACCGTGTAGAAGCCTTTTTCCTTTCTAAATACATAACTGAATGCTCTCACTGGGGGGATTAAATTCAGGCTCTCCAAAAGACCTACAGCTGGTTATCTCCTTTAGCAATGACTTTGCAATCCACACTAAGGTGAGGGGCAGGGCATGGTCTCACTGCCTCAGGAACACAGCAAAGATCAAATTGCCAATGAAAGTCACAATTCAGTTCCTGCTCCCTGTTGCTCCTAGGGGGAGGAACAAGCTTGCCACCACCTAGTTTTCTGTGTCAGTTTATTACCAGCTCCTACCCTGTCAGCTGCATTGGGTGAAGCTTTGGGGATGATAAGTCAAAGCCCCACCAGACACTCCTCTGTGTCTGCCTCTGCTGCTTCCTTTGCTTGTGGTGCCTGTTTAGTGCCCTGCACAGGTGCAAGACGGAGCTTCTGGAAGGTGACAGGTTGCCTCTCTCTTAAATGTCATTGTTAGGATGTGATAATTGGTCCCAAACTCCTCAAATCTTTCTTTGTATCATAAACATCCTGCACAGATGTGATTCTTAGCTCTTCATATAGCAGAACATAATTAATTCATCACTGCAGTTCATTTTAACAGAATTATAGCTTTGATGTGACAGTAATGGTGGTATGCTAGCAGTATATAAACTACAAACATTTTAATTAATATTCTTATCCGTAGCATATCAACATTCCAAAGGAAAATGTTGAAACAGGTTCTGATATAAAGCCTCTTCTCTCCATCCTGGCATAAATAGTGTGTACAAATTTGTACAACATTTAGCCCACAGCGTATGTAAGCAATCATAGATTATAACCTGTTCTGCAGATGAAACTGCAGTCCATAAACTAGACATTCCCACTGCCATCATTAGATCTAGAACCAATCCTCCCCAAGGAAGAAGTTTCTCATATAACCCCTCAAGCTGGTGCATGGTCCCCACATCTACAGAGTCTAGGAATAAGCACATTGATTTACATGTAAAACCAGCTAATTTTGATGTTACAATCAATCAATAAGAGTTAAGGATGAAATGAATCTGAGACCTCTTTGCTCTGATGATACATACAGATTTTCTTTCACTGAAAGACATTGGATCCTTCAGTCAATACTGAGTTTCCCTGGGTAGCTACACAATCACATTCATCTTTGTGTATTAGGATGGCTCGTGGCTTCAGACAGCTCCAAGCAGCACTGTGAAGGTCTTGTGTACAAACCTGAGTCCAAATAACATCGTGAATATTGCTGTATATTTTTCTGGAATTCTTTGTGTTTAAAAACAATATATCTTTGCTTTGTATTTTGTTTCAAATATCTTTGAAATACTGAAAAGAGGCAAAAATGTGAATCCCCATTTCAGGGGATTTTTCTGAATAATGCCTGTAATTAATTAAGGTTTCTGTTGCGATAGTAAGTTCATACAGAAGTAGAAATCAAGGGTCATGAAAATTACTTTGCTAAGGGATCCATGAGGAGCCAAATGGTTGATGTGCATGAGCTGTGGAACTAATTCTCCTTCAGGTAAGCCCGAAATACCTTCCAAGAGACATACTCGTCAGCTATTCATTAACGTCACCAGACCAAATTCTTGGAGTGTTTGTACACTCTGGTTACAGTGGATTGAATTCAGTTCTGGCTTTTACACTATCCGTATTAAAAAACTCACAGGAGTGAGTTACTCAATACAGCACACAGACACCTGGAGGCCAGAGGAACACATACGGTATTTATCTTCCTTGGTCGTTATTGTCTGACAGAAGAGCACAGAGCTGTCATTCAGGGTATTGGATGTAGGCCTCCATCCTCACTCAGGCTGATAGGAGGGGTGGTTTTCTCTGGCGCATCTTTCACAAAGACCATGCTGAGAGGAACTGGAGCTGCAGTGGGAGATGCTATCTTTCTGCAGCCTTGTAATCAGATCGCAGTGGATGCTTCAGACCCAAAGGCCAGAATTTACTTCCCTCAACATACTCTTTGGGAGCTGTCACTGGCACTTCTGCCACCAGTGCCTGGTAGATGCCTGGAGTTTTGCACCACATATGTGCTCTGCCAAGCTGTGACACGTCTCATAGCCATATGCTGCTAGGGTGCCCAAACCAGGCATTTCATTTCCCATCTGCATTTCCCTGCTCCATGCTCAGGCACTGCCTGATCACACCTCACCCACCCGTGAAGTCCTCCTCTCTTGTCCCAGCAGAAGGACCACATGGACATCCCATCACCTGCGAAGTGGGGTTCTGCAGTGCAAATCCCTGTCTGCTCAACTGGATGTAGCCCAGACTTTTCTATCTCCACCGTCTGGTACTCCGGGGCACATCTGTGTTTCCTCTCCATGCTGTTCCACTTTCTATCAATGTACTAAATATTCATTAGCATAAAGCCTGGACCCTGCAGCCTTTTATATTTCACTAGCTGTCTCCCTGCTGAGATTAAGCCAGTCCTGTTATTTTTTTCCTCCTTTGCCTCTGCCAGCTTCATCTGACTGTGACTCACAAATACAAATAAAAACAGAAGATGGATTTGATGTTCTCTCCAGACTTCAGGGTGAGAATGCCTGCAACTCTACTATTGCATATGAAAGACACTGTTGCTGTTTTTTGGGACGGAAGAAAGGAAATGCCTCAAGAATCACTTTTCCTAATTCTGTGACTCCAGAAGAGATGGATGTCACCAAGATATTTGTTTTTTTGAGGCATAAGAATTAATTTGTACCTTTCTCTGTTTTTTTTTTGTTGTTGTTGTTGTTGTTGTTTGTTTGTTTGTTTTGTTTAGTTTTGTTTTGTTTTCTATTGTCTGAAATATATGTTGGAGCTGGGATTTGAGGCTGATTGCTAAGAAGATGCCTGAATTGTCTGTCTCCTTTTGCTACTGAATGTGACACGGACCACAGCCTGGAGGGGGGACATAAGCACTGGGCAGAACAGGCAGCAGCCACCGGTGGCTTATCCCTACCTGCTGGCCACAGTGCCTTCCCCAGAGAGGCTGCTCTCTGTTTCTGCTCTGACAGAGGCACAGGGGAACAACAGGAACAACAGTGACAGTAACAGGGAACTGCAGGTACCAGGAGTAACAGTGACCATGTTTTGCCATCTCCCTGTGGAGGTATAAAATCATCTGGTTGCCAGAGGATCTGTAAGAGGCAGAGCCAGTGAGGGTGTGCACCCTCTTTCCCCCTCCCAAGCTATTTTACGGACATGCAAGCTTCTTGGACAAGAAGCAGAAACTTGGTGAAGCAAAAAGAGCTAAAAGGAGCAAGAGCTAACGAGCAAAGCAAAGTCCTAGAGCCTCCTGAACAAATGGAGCTGTGAGCATCACCCTGGAGGACATGAGCCAGTGCGGCTCAGAAACCTCCAAGGCACAGGGCTAGAGACATGCCCCATCCTGCAGGACACCAAGAAGCTTTATTATTTTGTTCATTATTTTGTTCTGTAATAAAAACTGCTTCAGGGATTGGAGGTCTGCTGGTATGCTGGCTTCACAAAAAGTCTGGGGCAGCTTCACTTCAAACTTCTTGCCAGTTTGAGTCCCATCTCGGCATTCAGCAGGGAATTGAAAAGCTGGATATGTTTCCGTTGTCTAGATTTATGTCAGTTAAGAAAACCTGGGATAATTTAAAAAGCTGGAAAATAATGTCAGCTGTTTTAAAAGAGCCCAGTAGACCTGGGGATTGGTACTTGTGGGGTTTGTGGTCTGGACAGGGCCTGTATCTGCTCTCTTTAATGTCATTCTCACGGTTGCTAGGACAGCACCGGACTTCCAGAGAGTTTTCAGGCAATCTCAGTAGTCTTCCCACTCCTGCCAAAAACTAGTCTCAGAATTAATAACTTTTGTCTCTCAGCTGTTGAGTTTCCTTTTAAAGCTCCTAGCCCAAAAATATATTCGTTTTTGTTAGCTGTACTAGTGACTTGGACAAGCAAACCCTAAGCACAGTTTGTATGCCCCTGGCTAAGGAAGGTATTTGGCTCTGCATGAATTCTGTAATCCTTTTGAATTTAATTATTTGTGCTCTAATCTCCACTAAAGACCCCATAGCCACAGGACTATAGCAGCATCCTCAAATCATAACAACATCCCCAACCCAAATCCCTAGGTTCTCCTATAAAGCAGGCAACAAGCACGGGTATCTATGAAGCACTGCTTTGGGGAGATCCTGTCCATATAAGTGAAACTTGCTAAGGGCAAGGATATGCCCCAGATCACTTGTTCTGCCCTGCAGTATCTCCTGCAAGGAGCCTTCAACTCTCCTCTGAAAGTCAGTGCTGGCAAAGTCATTCGGACCTCAGTCCATGGTCCTTCTCATCTTGCAAAGTGCAGCTGCTCCTTCTGCTGGTTCCAGTGAGTGCTTAAAGGGAGGAGCTGAGCTCTGGTCTCCTACACCCTGGCAGAGGGAATGCTTTCTTTGGCAGGGTGAGATGATACGATGAGCAGGGGCAGCCTGGAAGGGAGGCTACAGATACAGCCTGACCTGGCCTGCAGGTCCTCGTGTACCTTTGCATGAAAAAGAGGCCTCACTGCTCCTTGGCAGGGCCATGCAGACACCCCTCAGCAAGCCTTTAGCCCTGGGCAAGTGGAATCAGTCACAAAATGTCAATGCCTGGTGGGATATGTAGTTTCTGCAGGAATGTTGTGCGAATTTTGACTTTGGTCCTAGGTATTCAACTGGGATTCAAGCAGAATTTGTCATGTCCCTGGTGTGGTGTTACTCTCTTTAAGATTAAATTCCTCAAGCTGCCTTCTCTTTTCTGAAACCAAGAGCCATAACTAATTCTCAGGTTCTCTGATCTGTAGGTACTTTGTATGCAAAGAAATGTGACTGTGATGCAGTAATAGAGTGCTTCATGTCACTATTGCCCTTTTTAGTTTACAATAGCAAAGAGTGAGGTGCAAAGGCCTGTACATACCACACAGTGATGTAATTTTCACACTGGGATCTATCTTACAAAACATGGCATGAGTTTCCATGACACAGATTAAATTTTTAGTGGATAAACCCAAGCATTAAGTAAGGGGAAATAGCTAATTGTGTGAGAGGACCGGAGAAAGCATTGCAGCCAAAGGTTGTGTGATTTGTCCTGTCACTCCTCATATATTTACTTAGTTATGAGCACTTTTGTTGCCTGTCTGAAGCTACTTTACAGAAAACTCTGAAAAGAAGCTTTGCAGATGAGATATGAGCGAGGGCAGATGATGCACAGTCAGAGCAGGGAGCATAGAAGTTATACCAAAGAGGCATGTAGAAGAGGCCAACATTATGAGAAAAAGATCAGGGTCAGCTGTATTAAAGACCCAGATAAACTGAGGATGATGAAGCATGAGGTAAGGTCTGAGGCTGCTCTGACAGACAGTGCCGGCACAGCAGGGGCAGAAGCTGCACTTAAAGCAGTTTGTGACAGGGTTGGAAAAAAGCTCCAGATAGTGCCTGTGAACAGAGCTGTCACTGCTCTTTGAGAGGAAAAGGTGATGAGGTGATAACTGCAGCATCAGTGAAGTCAAAGAGCTGCTTTCTAAAAGCAGAGGGATTAGCTATGGCTTTATTAAAAGGAGAGATAAACGTGAAAATGGCAAAGAAAAAAAAAATCCCTATTTTGTCTACTTTAAAGGAAGGCTGCAGGACTGCATTAGCACACGCACACATACACACACCATCTGCTGTTTTGTCCTGATGGCCCAGCTTCCTGACCTGGCCTGGTTCAAGCCTGCCACAACCTCCCTGCTCCGGCTGCCACTGGCCTTCCTCAGCCCAGTGACTCACTGCAGGCTCTGCCCCAGCTCCGGCCGCTGCTCTTCCTCGGTGTGAGAGCTCCTTGCAAATTAAAAGGCTTCCTGCTGAAAATTTAATCCTGATCCATCTCAGTCTCCTCTGAACAGCATGCTTTTTTTTTTTTTTTTTCTAGATTACCTATATCAGATCAATTGTGTTTGTTATTCAAAGCTGTGTGGCAGATGATTTAGGGAGGTGATTGTCAGACCATCCACATCTTTTCTTTTAGATCAGATCCTTGCTTATAAAGCAATAGTTAATGTCTCTTATTATCCATAGAAGTACTCAGATGATTTTATTTAGTCACATCAATCAATGATTATTTTGAGTTGTCAAGGCTTTTCTCCAGACAACCAGAAAAACTTCTTAAAAATATACTATTGTTCGGTTTTCATTAGGGGAGTAAGCCTGTAAAAAGCAGAATTTTTAATGGATAATTGGTGGAGGTTTAAGAAAGCATTCCAAATGGATTTTATGATCAGGTGCTTCTTTATAGCCTTATATTCACTGAGGGTAACAGATTCAATTTGAAGGGGGATGTGAAGGTCACTGCAATGTCGAACCACTCTGGAATGAAGGATTGACATAAAGGTTCAGCCATAAAATGGTAGCTACAACTTACTGAAATACTTTTAAGGCAGCATGGTTTACTAAGAGCCATGAATGAAACAGTTTATATCCACTCCTCAACAAAGCTGGAGGCAATATCCTAGAGATGGGTTATAAAAGGTAATTACAATTTTTCTTGGAAATTTTCTATTCCTACTTTGCAAACCTTTGAGGTAATCATAAATGTCTGGTTTAATGAAAGCTGAATAGTGCTCAGTCTGAGATTTGAAGTTCGCTTTGTGCTCTGCATAGGAGTTCATTAAAAATTGTCTGACTGCTCTCTTGGGACTCTCTCCTCAGCTGGTGGAAACTGGTGTAGCTCCACATGCTTCAGGATCTGTCTTCCCTTCTCCTCTTATGTGTAACCAGCCTCTTAAACTAATGAACAGAGATCTCAGTTTCATGCCACAGTTAGAAAGGGAAAGAAGATAAGATGAACTCATATAACAGCCTTGAGCCTCAGTTGTTTTATTATTTAGTATATCAGAAACAGAACTACAGCACTTCATATGGACTAAAGGTAGGTCGAGGTGGGGCAAGCAGTCAATTTCACCACAAAACAAGGAACATCATGTTTAATAATTTGTACTGTGGTACCCCTGGAGGTGAAGTCTATTGCATTAGCAGGGGGCTGGATAGAGAAACAGAAGGAGCCTGAATAAATGTAGGAGATGCTTCATCATTTCTGGGGTGTGGGATGAGCCAGAGCCCAAAGGGTGGCTGTAATGGGATTTACACCCCCCACACAAAAGAGCTCCTCTTCTTCAAACCCTTTACCCCTCAAGCATCTGTTCATGTTATTCATGTTTTGCTCAGGTGTCAGTACTGCACTGTTCCCTCTGGAACATGAGCAAGCAGGCTGAGAGCAGACACTTGCTTCTGCCTGATAAAAAGTCTTCTGCCTGGGGACACTGTCTGCCCTGACGGCCACCCTACAGGGATGGTGGGAGTGCCTGGAGCAAGACCTCAGGGGCTTTAAAAGGTAGCAGCAAAAATATCTATGGTCTGCTCAGACTGTGCCCATGAAGGAAACCTGGACAAGGATAGTTTATAAATGGTTTTGTTTTGACTAAATTTGATATCCATGAAATTTAACTGGTTAGAAATGTACTTACATGCCAACTCACTGATTGTTTAAGACCAGAAACAAATAATTCTGCTACATATAGCAATTAATAGCCTTTTAATAGCCTGCAGTGCTGGTTTTCAGGAAATAATGTTGTACTATTAACATTCCTGTAAAACCATTAGTCCTAAATGCATGTAATTGATGGCAGTACTAATGTTTGCAAAATGAACTGAGGCTGATTTATAAGTCTGATAATAAAATAGTTCAGTAAAGGGCTTTGATCTAATAGCTGTGAAAACAGTACACACACCTTAAAGATTATCCTTGCAGATATCCATCCTCCTTTCAACTTTTACTAGCTTCAGACAAAACGATTTGGAAAGGAAGAATCCCAGCTAAATACATCTTGATGGAGATGACCATTGATCAGTTGCACTCTATTTTCCTTCCAAATGCGAACATCCAGTAGTACACTTGGGCTATTTTCAGTGCTACTTTATTCAATGCTATTGATTGAGATGAAAGAACATAAACACCTTGCCTGTTTTCTTAACTAATAGAAATGGTCAAAGGTTTTACCTAACCTGCACACACTGAAGTCTAGCAAACTAGCTCCACCAGCATGATCTTTCTCCTGCAAACAAGTACTTAAACCTACAGTATTGTCCATGGTAAATCCTCATCTCCTTTGTGCTGTTGCATCCATTCATTTTTTCAGCTTTTATTTCCTTCTCTCCCTTCCTTATATAAATTGAAATTTGAAAATAAAAAATCACTCAATATAAACTCAGGTTTTCCATAGTATTGAAATGGTTTATTTTGTTCACTAAATAAATATTTTCAAGTAGTTTCAGTTATGCTTAATAAAATCAAAAGATTGATTTCATAAAGCTGGTGAGAGGTAATATTCTTCCCATATATGGCTCAGTATTTAAAGCGCTTTGCTAATAGTCTCTCCTCTGTTTTCTAGGACTAGGCCTTGATAGTGCACTACAAGGTTTTATGGGCTGGTTGTCTTAATCCCTCTGGATGAAGATATTCTCCTTTGCATAAATAATAATTCTTTTTTTGTAGCCATTCAGTATGTTGACTGTCTTGGCACCTTCTTCAGTCACTATATGCCATAGCTTTTTCTTTCTCATCCAGGCATTGTGTAAGCAATTTAGAGTGGAAAAAGGTGTAGGAGAAGAGCTCCTTCTCTGTAAAGCTCCTAATCCAGCAGGTAGGACACCCACATGGAGAGAGGGAGACCTTGGAACAACCTCCTGCACTGAATCAAGCAGCAGGAGGACGGGAAGTTGGATCTCTCACAACCCACGTGCATGCTATTAACTACTGGGCTGGAGAGGATGAGAAGAGGGAAAGGGGAAGCTGGCAGCACTGCATGCTCCCACTGCTCCTGTGCATTCAGCTTCTGAAACCAAAATAGCTGTTCTGGAAAAGCTGATGTTAACAACTCCCTTCCCTTCCCTTCCCTTCCCTTCCCTTCCCTTCCCTTCCCTTCCCTTCCCTTCCCTTCCCTTCCCTTCCCTTCCCTTCCCTTCCCTTCCCTTCCCTTCCCTTCCCTTCCCTTCCCTTCCCTTCCCTTCCCTTCCCTTCCCTTCCCTTCCCTTCCCTTCCCTTCCCTTCCCTTCCCTTCCCTTCCCTTCCCTTCCCTTCCCTTCCCTTCCCTTCCCTTCCCTTCCCTTCCCTTCCCTCTCTCTTTCTCTTTCTCTCTATGTAACTTGATTTTATAAATTAATCAGACCAAATAAACCTTGTGGGTTTTTTTTGTTGTTGTTCTTTTTTTTTTGCAGAAGAGGAACTTTTATGAACTCAAAAATAGTAATTGTCCTTCTACATGGATGGTCTTAGTTAGTTAGTAGCTTTGCTGAAAAACTAGAAATTAGGCCTGTATGTATCCACCTGATAGAATCAGTTATTGAGAAAACTGGAATGGGAATTACTTCATTTTAATAGCATAACTTTAAAGTTATGTAGTATGGTACCAGTCCTTATAATTTATGTGTGTAACAGGCACATATCACATTGCAGGTTGTATTAACTGCTGATTGCTTTTTTCTGCCCTGACTGAAAATATTGCTAACAATAATCCAATTCCATTTCGTTGCACAGTGAAATTGCTGTTCACCATGCAAAAATTGCCTTCAAAAAAACCCTTTGGATTTGTCATCACCATTTGAGTGATGGTACCGGGAAGAATACTTCATGGTCGAGGTGGCTCCAGCCAGGAGGAGGGCTGAGTAAACTCTGCAGGCCACTCGCAGGCTGGATGTTCACTCTGTGCACGGCTCCACAGTCATTAATAACATATCTGTGCACGGCTGAATCACCCACCCGTATAAATCTGCTGTGGACCAGGTCTGCATTTCTGTCAAATTAGCCGGAGCAGAGGCCGTGGTGTTTACGCAGGCTGCGTGCCGGCTGCTGGCGTGCTGCCAGCTGTGGGAAGACAAAGCCGCGCTGGAGCTGGCACCGGCTCCCGGCAGCCCCAGCACACACTATCTGATCTGGCCCAAGCTCTGCTGAGACCAAGGCACCCTTTCAGAAATTTCTGAACGTATCTGACCGCGCAAAATGAGCCTGTGCTGGCTGGGAGCTTGGACTCATGTGCCCTCAGCAGCGTTAGTCTGGCCGGAGGGCCTGCGGGGCTGGGGCGGACCTCAGGCCTGTGCTGGGACCAGGCCTGCAGTGAGGCATGCTGAGTCCTCTGAGCTTGTCCGCCTCCTTCTCCTTCTCATAGAAGTGGGGGCCATGCTGTCATTCTAAGTGCTATAAAGGCAAATTCATTGAGGCTGGCCAGGACCTTCAGTCTTGAGTTGCACAGAGTGTGGTGGTGCAAATATAATCAAGAAAATGCACATGTAAGGTTAAAAACAAGGAAGCCAAGCAAAGAGCAAGAAACTACTTCTCTAACAAAAAATCTAATAAGTTTTAACTTCATATCAGTGACCTTGCCATAGCCTATGCATTCTTAGTGACAGGGTAAAACGCTGTGCAATGCCTCCCCATGAAGCACTTTTATTTTCTCGTCATTAGTTACTTCAGTGAGGAAGGGCTACTGCTCCCAAGATTTACTTTTGCTTAAATCTGAGCGGTAAAATTCAACGTTTTCTGCTGGAACTGTTCTGTATACAACCTGTCCATTAGTCACCTAATACATTTTTTATCACTTCATAGTTCATTTTCTTCCTTTGACCTTTGAGGATTCCCAAGGAATTCTAAAACCCATTAGTATCTATGAACACTCACAGTAAATCCATAAATGATTGCTTAATGGTCATTGCTAATCAGAATTAAGCAATCTTGGCATAGCTCAAGCTTTTGTATGGTATTATTTTTTTTCTGTGGTACACACATTTTTTCTTTATTTATTTGTAGTAGTTATTTTAAGTATCAGATGATAAAATAAATGTGTATTTCTGAGAAAAAGCCAATAAAATACTGTATGCATCAAGTGCTGAAGCCACAAATGCATTTAACAGGGGGTAGGGGGTGGGGGGGAATGACTGCAGTTTTACAAATGATAGAGGGACTGTTTAAGAGCATCACAGGGAGCTTACATAACTTTGATAGGGATGGATGCAGGATCTCAAAGCAAAAGATAATAGTGGTTAGAGCAGTAAAAGATGAACTTCAAAAGGTTTGATTTCTTGTAGATAAACCTCCCAGTGTTCGGATGTTTATCTGCTGCTTATCTAATCTGGATGGTTTAGGGCTGTTGGAAGTCTCGTAAGAGTTCGCAAAATTCCCTGGTACCTTCACTTCCAGGTAGGCTAGAAATGAAGTGAGAATGCACACACTTGCAGTATTTTGGCACTTTTGCTTTTATTGCCCACTACAGCCTTGAAGTACGGAGGTGAGAGCAAATTAAAAGTAGCAGACCAAACACAGCCCCATCAGGTCTCTGCACTGGACATTGTGCAAACATAATGGCACAGACAGCTTTGCCTGCCTCAGCGAACTTACCATGTACAAAGGAAATGAAGGAGGGCTACACTGCACAAATAGAATGGACAGGTGTTGATTTACAAATGTTCTGGAGTTTTCCCTTTATTTTTGCAGTAGAGTGCAACATCTTTTTATTATTTTTTTTATATATATTTTTAAATTTTTAAATTTTAAACACAAGCAGAAAGTATGAGTGATGCAAAGTCCTGAGACAGTTCAAGACCTCTAATGATTTCAACAGACACTTCATTATCCCATCTCTGGATGACAGCAAAGTTATGTATGTGAAATGCATATGTCGGAATACCAAGACACTGATCTGTTTCAGTGCAACCTGTTTCTAATATGAGTATCTATGTGTGATACCTGTTTAACCTGCCTAAGCAGCGAAATCACAACTCTTTGGAATTTATTGCTAGACTCAGAATTGCTGGTTGCTCCTTTATAGCTCCATCCCCTCATGTCATGTGAGCATGGGAGACTCAACTCCGTTTTGAAGATGTAAATTTCACATTCTAATGACTACAGAGGTACAGATGCAAAAAAAAAAAAAAATCCAGCTTTTATTATTTTTAAAAAATTTAAGTTCTTAAAGCCAAACGTTAATTTTCAAGGCTTGATTCATGACTGTGAATGTCTAACACTGGAAGCATTGGCCTCGTTATTCATGATTCATTGGGAAATTACAGAGCTGTAAATAGATTTTGCTTAGTTTTTATTTTTAAATAGTTGCATTTCCATTGTGCGCCAAATAAATCTCAGCTCTTATGCAAGATAAATGGTATTGGAAATGGGAACTGATAAATTGAGGTTATCTGCTGTTAGGTGTCTTGGAGGAAAGGCAACTGAATTCAACATAAGAATTGCTTGAGCCAGAAGCGAAAGTCATGGTCTAAACATCTGAGGCTGATGATTTTTTGGCTGCCTTGCTCAGTGTCTTTGTCACGTGTTGTGATCCACTCTTGGTTTGGGGGAGCAGTGAGAGAGCACCGAGGCTGCCTGATGTCGCTGGGTGTTGTTATGCTCTGCCATCAGTCATTGCCAGGTTCCTCATCCAAAGCCCAGCGAGGTCCAGCAAGACCTTTCCAACAATCTCCATGGTGTCAGAGCAGCCCCTGCATGCCCAGAATATGCCATTTGCCAAAGGCTGGGCTCTGCTCTGCTTAGGCCTTCTGCAGAAAATATTTGCTTTTCTTTCCTGTATGGAATATAGTTTTAAAAACAGAAATTTCCAAATATTTTACGTATACGTAATTCAACAATTTGAAAGACACATGCTGTTAGATGAGCGCCTGCATTTGCCTGGCTAATCAATTAGCCAGTGATGTATTTAAGCTAGATTGCTTTCACCACTTATCAAATGTGTTCTGTTTTCCATCTGCATAGATGTGATGAAAAAGGGTTCTTGCTTTCAGTTTTAGTTCTTATAGGAATCCAGTTCCAGTTATCATGCACTGTCATGCCATTGGGTTTGACTTGAGGACATGAGCTGACCGTGAACCGCAGTGAGGTCCCTTGGAAAACAGCAATGCAGCACACTGAAAAAAAGCCCTTGTTTAAGGTCATGGTCTCTGAGGTGCAAACCAGCACAGGAAATACAGCACCTTGAAGATTGGGCCCTTAGCAAGGAGCAGCCGGGGAAAATATTTTATTAGTACTTTAGCTGACTGATTTTGTTTCAAGAGACCATAGCAGAAACAAACAGAATAATTGAGGAAATTACAATAATAAACCCTTTTCTGAAATGGTATTTAAATACTGACAGCTGATGAAATGAGTCCAGAAACATGCATAAAACAAGAAAGGAAGAAAAAGAAAAACATGTTCTTGTTCATGAACATTGAGCAACTTGGCCCACACCAGCCTCCATTTGGCCTTATTTCAGCAGGAAATTTTTTTGTAAATCATAAATTCCTTCCCAAAATATACACTGTGCTAGTTTAAAAACAATCAATCATTCATTTAGAAATTGAGGACGAGTTTGCGGAGACGGCTGTCTCATTTTCAAGTAGCTAGTCAGAGATGGCAGCGGGACTCCTGCCTGCAGAGCGGACTCGGTGCCTGCAGTCCGGACCACACCACCGAGACGGGGCAGATGCACTGGGAGGAGGAGGGAGATGTGCTGGAGCAGCAGGGCCCAATGCTGATGGTGCTGCCAGGGCAGTGTCAGGAGCACCTTGCCTTGCCTTGGGGCAAATGGTTGGCTACCATGAGTTGTTCCCATCTCCCATGGATGGCGTCTCATCTGTCTTACACAGGCAGAGTTTGCAGCAGATGGGCTTTGGATCGCACCCTGCGTGTTCACCTTCTGCGGCACCCATGGGAGCACACGTGGAGTGTTTCAGTGAGGTCAATGCAGTTGATACCAGACGTAAAATTTGCAAGCATAGGGCTTTTAGGGCAGGGCTGGAAAGAGTCAGCTGGTGTGGCTCAGGGGTGGTGGAGAAGGGGCTGGAGAATTGTTTGGGATGTCTTCAGAGCTTCTGGAAGAGCGTGTGCCTTATATACGAGTTATTCCCTAATGCTAAAGCTGCTGCCAGCCTGCATCCTACTTCAGACTTCAAAATTGGTCTCCATCTTCCCCACCCACCCCACTTTTTAAAAAAACTTTATATTTATGTTTTTGTTTTGTTTTGTTTTTTGTTTTTCACATCTGATAATTATGCTAGATTAAGTACGAGAGCTTTGATCTTCATATACAGCATTTTTTTGTTATAAATCTACTGGCAAGGGTGAAAACAGAAAATGAAAACTCCAAATATCTTGGAGTAGTGTGGCAGCAGTAGTGAAGAAGTAATACAGAAGATCTTTTGAAAAAAAAATATACAAAACAAAGCTTTCTATTTAATAAAATGAAACAGTATTTGAAGCATATGCCCGTCCAGATCAAACAGAACTGTTATGTCAATTTTGAAAAAGGAGATATCTCTTTCTTTTTTTTTTTTTAATGATATTTAGTTTTTTGAACCCCAGTCTAGAAGGTTTAGGAATTTGGATTTTAACCAGTCTGACGAGATCAGAATCTTGCCTTGTTTAAATAAATGATTTAAAACCATATTCCCCAGCGGCTCAACCTCCACTAGATACTGCTGTTGAAAGTCTGGTCCCTTTGTTTGTTTGCCAGAAATATGACTATGTGCATGCGCTTTGTTTTTGAAGTCTTACTATTAGTGGACATGAGTCTGTTTGTCCTGTCAAGGTCTTCAGCCAATTCAGAACTTGAAGCTTTCTTCTGTTTCAGATTTGATGAAGTGTCTCCATTCTATCCAGCTATATATCTCATGGTCTAGCAAGGGTATTCTCTCTACCCACAGATGTTATCTTGCACCAGCTCTATCACAAGCTTTTGATCATTTCTCAAACAGCCATGGAAGAAGATGTCTGTTTTTTTTTTCTACTCATTAAAACATAATTTGATTATTTTTCTGGATCTGTTCTCCTTTGCACTCATCAGTCCCAAGCTGCCTGCTCAATTGCATCCCCATCTCAGGTAGGAAACCCACAACACTCGCATTCACAGACAGAGCAGTCAGGCTCAGCACTACCCACAAAGCATTCCAGATACCTTGTGTTGAACGTGTTTGTATGAGTGCCCAGGGATACTAGTCAGACTGGCTAGACCTTTTAATTGCACCTAATGGATCTACCTGCACATATTTGAAATACTGGCCTTTTCCAGAAGAACTGTATGAATTCCCTAGTGACAGTTTCTCACTTTTCCACATTAAGAATATAACTCTCATAAAGAATTTTATAGTACTTGGTTCAGTGAAAACTGATGCTCACATTGCACTAGCATGAAACTGCAGAATGATAGTTGCAGTGCAATCATATGCAAGGGGTAATAGTATCAATATCTCACTGAGTGATTTTTGAGTAGTTACTCTCTGAAACTGCAATTGTACCTAATTATAATCTCTTCTGCAGTGATGCAAAGTCCATGAAACTTTTCCCCTACAGGCAAATACATTTTTATGTGCAGAGTCTTAAGCCAAAGACTGAATTTAGATACCTATGAGTTTTCTAAGTAACACTGAGTGAAGAATGGCTGCACAGTACTCCCTTTTTGCTCAAGATTGACTTTGGTATCACAGTAGTCCTGTTTATGTACCGTATTCTTCCCATTAAAATGATGTCTTTTGATGCAAAACCAATAAGAAATAGTTGAAAGATATTTAGTTTTAGAAGCACTACAGCTTCTTGAATACAATTTCATAGGACTACAGAAACAGATTGTACATCCTTGGGCCATTTTGCACAAGTGTTTAATATCAAAGGTAGCGTGAATACTTAACTGCTGAATCTGCAATTTAAAAAAGTAGGTTTTGTTCCCAGACTTCCTAATAGGAACTGAGTTGGATTTTCTTTCCTCCAACAGTTTTCTAATTTTTCTGATTTTCTTCAGAATGTAGTAATTTACTTTTCTTGTTTCAATGTCAGTGTTGTATGGTATATTAAATAATATTTTAATATAATATTTATTTTTACTTATATTAAATAATATTTTTCACTGCCCGTCCTTTCCTCTCTTAAAGGACTTCTAGACAACAATCTTATCAACATAAATAAGCCTTGTTATTTTTTCATTCATTCAGCTCTAGCAAATTTATATTATTTTTTTTCTTGTAAGATATTTCTATTCACTATTTTCTTCACTAACCTACATACTTTCTAGATCGACTTTTATAGTTTGAATTGATCTTTTCTTAACAGGGGTGGTAGAATACAGCTTGCAGTTTTGGGTATGGTCTCATGCAGCTATAATGGCATTAATATTTTTCTGTTCCATTTTTTACTATATATCCAACCAATTGTTTTCTGCATTGCAAATGGTTAATGGTCCTATCTATCTGTCAATTATCACTACACAAAGTTATTTTTTATATCTTTTCTTCAGATTTCAGTAAAAAATAACCTAAATTTTCAAAATTTAAAATATCAGATTTTGTTGCTGGACACATTTTAATCAACTAGTGGAAAGTCAAACACATGAAGTTTTGTGGAATTTTTTCAACCCTTTTAAGCTTATTTTTAATAATTTTATTGTGAATCAGCATTAAAAAATATCAGGCAAACAATGCTACTTGAAACTCTTAAATGTTGATGAATGAATGTGATGAGTGCAGAGAATATTCCCATACAGTTTTGTCTGTAGTGGGGCAGGGACATCTGAGCCCTGCATCGGTATAGGGCATTCAAAACTGAATCAAAGTGACTCTCGTGTGGGAATAATCTTTGAGATTCCACAAACGATGGATGCTTTACTATCGAAAACAGTTTTCAAAATACAAAATTTTGACGTACCTGTAGGCTGGGAAAGGGAAAGAGTTGTGCAGTGCATGGGCTTGCAAATTATATACTGGATATTATATTCCAGCCTGCCAATTTGGCTTTGCAAAATTCCTATGACACGCATGTTAGACTTAGAAAAAATATGCATCAATATGTTTTAAAGTATCCAAAGAGAACACAGAACAGTTTACCTGCTGTGTGAATTTCAGCAACAGTTAGAGAATATTTGGGTTCTTTGTAAGGAACTCTATTATCTTCTCTGATGTGTAGCAAACTTTTAACAATTTTTTAACAAATTATTTTTAATAAATACAATTTAAACTTAGGTAGGTATTGTGTCAGACTAAATAAGGTGGGTTGAGAACTGGCTGACTGGCCGAGCTCAGAGGGTGGTGATCGGTAACGCAGAGTCTGGCTGGACACCTTTGACTAGCGGTGTTCCCCAAGGGTTGGTGCTGGGTCCAGTCCTGTTCAACATCTTCATCGACAACCTTGATGAGGGAATAGTGTCCGCCCTCAGCAAGCACACCAGTGACACAAAGCTGGGAGGAGTGGCTGACACACCAAAAGGCTGTGCTGCGATACCTGGACTGGCTGGAGAGATGGGCAGGAAGAAACCAAATGAGGTTTAATGAGAGCAAGTGTAGAATCCTGCACCTGGGAAGGAACAACCTGAAGTATCAGCACAGGCTGGGGGATGACCTGCTGGAGAGGAGCTCTGAGGAGAAGGACCTGGGGGTCCTGGTGGACGACAAGTTGGCCATGAGCCAGCAGTGTGCCCTTGTGGCCAAGAGGGCCAATGGGATCCTGGCGTGCATTAAAAGGAGTGTGGCCAGCAGGTCAAGGGAGGTGATCCTCCCCTTCTACTCTGCCCTGGTCAGGCCTCACTTGGAGTACTGTGTCCAGTTCTGGGCTCCCTGGTACAAAAAAGACAGGGATCTCCTGGAAAGAGTCTAATGGAGGGCCACAAAGATGATACAGGGCCTGGAGCATCTTCCCTATGAGGAAAGGCTGAGAGACCTGAGCCTGTTCAGCCCAGAGAAAAGAAGACTGAGAGGGGATCTCATCAGTGTGTATAAATACCTGAGGTGTGGGAGACAGAGGGATTTGGCCAACCTCTTTTCAGTGGTTTGCGGAGACCAGACGAAGAATAATGGTCACAAGATAGAGCACAGGAAGTTCCGCACCAACATGTGGAAGAACTTCTTCACAGTGAGGGTGATTTGCTGGAACAGGCTGCCCAGGGAGGTTGTGGAGTCTCCTTCTCTGGAGATATTTGAGGCCCATCTGGACACCTACCGGGGCAGCCTGCTCTAAGGAACCTGCTTTGGCAAGGGGGTTGGACACAATGATCTCTTGAGGTCCCTTTCAACCCCTACAATTCTGTGATTCTGTGATTCTGTGATATTATTCCAGCCATAGTTTATTTCTTTATTCATTGTTGCTTCTTCAATTTTTGACATAATATAGGCATAAATAGTGACAGAGCTGCAAATAATAAGGTACCAAGGGCCTTTAGGGCTGTGCTGACTGATAAGTCTGCCACAATTAGCAATGTTATCTAGACAGAAAAGTTTAATGGGAATGGTGTCATATTCAATGAAGGGCTTGTCATCAGTTTTATAGTAAAGAGTGATGAATAAATTTTACTTCCATCCCTGTTAAGCTTGCTTTATTCAGCAAATTATCATCATTAAAATTTTCTATTGTTTTGCTTGTTCTAACCTTGAAAAAATTCCTTACAGTGAAAGGCTCCTAGGCATTGTCAAAAAGTACTGAGCAACACTGGACTTCATTCCAAGTGCCCAGGAGATACTGGGAGAAAATAGACAGAAATCTAGTAGAAACAGTGATGCAAGAGTCTGCATTGCACCTTGTTTGGTTCACATATGAGGGATGCTCATTCCACAGCCATCCCACTCATCCAGAGTTGCCAGCTTCCTCTCTGGTCTGTGAAGAACACTCAGGCTGTTATTTGTGTGAACTGCACCTTCCCTGGATTTCTAATGTACACAGTGAAATTTCTACCCCTCTTCTCTTAGTGTTGCAGAAGGGTTTATTTTAACTGGTGGGCAGCTGCCACTCACTGATCACTGATCTCCGCTTCCTCAGGATTGAATATCTGTGTTAGTGACCTTGGTTCAGGTAGCAACTGATGTCAAAATAAAAAAAAATAAAATAAAAAAATAAAATAAAAAAGCAACACAGCTATCTTAATCTAGGGAATTAATAACAATGTAGAATTATTGATAGAAAACTGTTAACTTGAGCTGCTTTTACTGAATTCCTGCAAGAACTTGTTTTGGATCAATATTACTTAAGATATTTGTTAGGTTAGAAGTAAAATAATTACTGAAAAAAAAATCTACAGGCAGAACACAGTTGCTTAGGGGAAAATAACATTGATGACAACACTTGTTTACAGGACAGCGTGGTTTATGTTGCAAACTGGATGTAATCCAGCTACTGCACTTTAATAGAAGGCCAGAGATTAAGAAAAGGGATCTCATATGGGGTGGGAGGCTGCATTCAGGAAAGCATTTTTTTGGAATGATAGTCTTTAAAGGACATTTACCCTTTGTTCTCAGTGTGATAGAGAGAGATGATATAATCCTTGGATAAAATGATAGCAAAAGTGAATAGGCAAAAAGGACTAGGAAAGTTATTCTGTACATGTAATGAAACTCAATCTGACCCTAAATGGTACTGTGGTGCATTTCATTGGTTGCCTGTCAGATGCCCACTTAGCTGCTCTCTCACTCCCCTTACTCAACAGAAGCAGAAGAGAAAAGAAGACAGAAAAATTCATGGGTCAAGATAAAGATGTGGTGATTGCTCACCCATTACCATCATGGGCAAAACAGACTTGACTTGGAGAAAGTAATTTGTTGCAAATCAAAAATTAAATAGGATACTGAGAAACAAAGGCAAAACTGAAAACATCTTACCCCCACACTCCTTCTTCCCAGGCTCGACTTACTCCTTCATTCTCAAATCTTCTAGGGCTGCACCCCAACACCCACCAGTATGCAGGGGAACAGGGAATGGGAGTTGCGGTCAGTCACAGCACTCTGCCTCTGCCGCTCTTTCATAGTCACTCTCTGCCCCTGCTCCATGTGGGGTCCCTCCCACAGGATGCCGTCCTTACCAAACTGAGCCTGCCAGGGCTGCCCACAGGCAGCAGCTCTTCAAGAACTGTTCCCACATGGCTCCATACCACAGGGTCCATCCCCCAGGAGCAAACTGCTCCAGCACAGGTCCCCCACAGGCAGCAGCTACCCCCAGACCCCTGCTCCTGCGGGGGCTCGCCATGGGCCACAGCCTCCTCCAGGCCACATCCACCTGCTCCACCGGGGGCTCCTCCACCCATGGGGGGGCTGCAGCGTGGAGATCTGCTCCATGTGGGACCCATGGGCTGCAGGGGGACAGCCTGCTCCACCAGGGGCCTCTCCCTGCACAGGCCACAGGGGAACTGCTGCTGCATGCTTGGAGCACCTCCTGCCCTCCTGCTGCACTGCCCATGCTGTTTACAGGGCTGTCTCTCATGTTTTCTCACTCCTCTCACTGCTGCTGCAATGTTTTTTACCCTTCTTTCAACTACTTTTCCCAGAGGCACCACCAGCTTGGCTGATGGGCTCAGGTGTGTCCCGTGGTGGCATCAAAAAGGTCACTGAAAGGCTCTTCATGTAACTAACTCAGTTCATGGTATTTCACTTGAACCTGCTTTTGACAGAAGAGGAACCATATGATGGAAGAGGAACTCCCGCCATCTGCTAAGAGAAGGCAGCAGACAGTGAAGTGTGAGATGCTTTGGCCCTTAATTGCATTTGAGGCACAACGGAAAGGTTGGGAACAGGAAACAGATCATCAGGTAGACAAACCTGGCAAACTAGAGGTGGCCTATGTTGACCACCCCTTCTCAAGGATAACATGGAGATATTTGACTAGACTCAAGAATTATTGTAAATTTTTGTATGGTGGAAGAATTAGATGGTAATAATGGTGTATCTGACTTGAAATATCTGTGCAATTATCCACAAATATACAAAATATACAAACTACACATCAGAAAGATTAAAAAAAGAAAGGAAGAAAGGAAGAAGGAAAGAAGGAAAGAAGGAAAGAAGGAAAGAAGGAAAGAAGGAAGGAAGGAAGGAAGGAAGGAAGGAAGGAAGGAAGGAAGGAAGGAAGGAAGGAAGGAAGGAAGGAAGGAAGGAAGGAAGGAAAGAAAGAAAGAAAGAAAGAAAGAAAGAAAGAAAGAAAGAAAGAAAGAAAGAAAGAAAGAAAGAAAGAAAGAAAGAAAGAAAGAAAGAAAGAAAGAAAGAAAGAAAGAAAGAAAGAAGGAAACCTGACTAAAGTACATTTTTAATGAAAAACAAGAGATCTAAAATATACAGTTAGTTTTTGTAAATGGATGTAGATACAGAAGCTTGAGAATTTCTGTACTAAATCAGACTTCTAAATTTTAGACCATTTAATTTAGCATTGGGTATTAATAATTGCATGGTCAGTAACAGATATTTTGGAGAGCAGACTGTATATGGGATAATATGAAAGGAATTTCCTAGCTCGTATCAGTAAGTCACTTGCACTGTGATGGCTGAGTTTCTGCTTTTTGTTCTTAATTGAATGTAACTCCTAGTCTGTTGCTTTTTCAATGTAGGTGTTGAAAAGAGGCTGAGTGTATGTTTCTGAGCCTAGTCTGTGGTATCTTCTAGTTTTATTTATTAACCAAAGCACATTATCTTAAACTGATTATTTTGTGGGGCTGTATCTTAAAGTAACTTTGAATAGTTAATTATATTAATATGCATATGATTAGTTGATGTTTTTATCTTCACTTCAGTGTTGCCAATGTAGTTTTCTTTGGGATTATTTTAAGAACATATAATCACAGTTAAAAAAAAAAAAAAAGTTGTTAGTATTTAATTTATGTTTTGTCTTTGGTTTGATGGTGCCTGTTGGCAGTGAATTCCACTGTGTTATGTGCTGTGGGAAGATGATGCATCTCTTCAGTATTTGAATCTTGTTCTTTTGCTGAAAGTCCACTGTAGAATGTGAAAGGACCTGGAATATTCATGTCCCTTTGCATTTGTTACTTTGATTCTCCTCTATCCTAAAACAAGTTTTCCTTCTAATAATTCTTATCACTCATTTCTATATTTCTTTGAATAAATGTATATTTCTGTTTTGTTTTTTGTTTGTTTGTTTTCTTTTTGTTGTTGTTGTTTTGTTTTGTTTTGTTTGGCACAAGAATGTGCTTTATCCTCCTCAGTAACTACTTAAAAGGTTGTGTCTAGTCCAAAACAGTCATATAGAATCTCTTGATGGGAAGACCAGTATACAAAGAGAGTCTCACTGCATTGTAAGATGAGTTTTTGAAATAGCTCAGATAATTCTCATTCAGTAGTTTGTCTGTCTGTCTCTTTTAAGTACAGAGGAAAATATAGAGTCTCTGTTATAAGACTGCATATTGACATTTTGGACAGCTAAGGTTAAATGAGATCAATCCTACCCACATGACTGAACCTGAATCAGTATCATGGATTTGTATATCACCCAATCATTTCAGTATCACATTCCATACTGTTCTTTACAAACCATAAAATTTCTTTTTTGTTTTGTTTTGTTTTCTTTTGGAACTCCTACTTCCAGGAGGTTTCTTTTTGGAAACTTCTACTCAAAGCAGAGCCAACTTAGCTCAGGTTGCTCAGAGACTGGTTCTCTCAAATTCTGAATATCTCCAAGGATGGACACTCCTCCGCCTCTCTAGATAGTTTGTTCCAGTTAGGAAGATTTTTTCCTTATGACTATTTTGAATTTCCCTTGCTGTTATTTGTGTCCCTTGTGTCTCATTCTCCCACTGCACACCACTGAGAAGAGTCTGGCCCACCTTCTCCTCTGTATTCTTTCATGATGTAGTTGTAAGCAGCAGTAAGGTCTTATCTTAGCCTTCCTAAGACTGGAAAAATCCCAGTTCTCTCAACCTCATCTTGTATGTCCCTCCTTGCTTGAGCTCCTTAATAACCTTCAAAGCCCTCTTCTGGACTTCCTCCAGTTTGTCAATGTGTTGCTTGTATGGGGGAGCCCAGGGTGGGACACAGCACTTGAGATGAGCTTTTCCTCTGGTATTGACAGGAATAAACACTCCCCTCGACTTGCTGACTATGCTTTTTAATACAGCCCCCTATGAGTTTAGCTTTCCTGACTGCAATTCCTAGAGGTGTACAATATGAAGCCTGGGTCCTTTTCAGGGTAGATTCAGTTACTGCAAAGCTCACTTGATATAATTACCGTTGTGCTTTCCAGTGTGAATCCCTTATGTGCATCAACATGGAATGCTAAGTGCCATCACTCAGTCGCTGGGCATGGGATCATTTCAGCCATGATCTAAACATCTGTTGTCACTCTATAGGCCATGGAGAAAGAAAGAAATCTGCAGAGAGTGATTCTTCTCACCTCTTTTAGAGTCTTAAGTTGTGAGGGAGTGATGCCTTGTTGGTGGGATCTGGCTCTTTTCCTTGGTTACAGTGTGAGCCTGGAGAGCAGGCTTAAACTAAACGCTTAATCATTTGATATATATTCTTAGGTCAAATGAACCTTACCCTTTCTGCAGTTAGGTCCTGTTCTTGTAGTCTTCTCTTGTATAGGCTAGGCAAAATGTGTTTACAAGTAATCTGATGCCCATATGCACAGTTTTCATGCTGTTGTAAATGTTTTCTGTAAGTCTGACCTCCAGAGTAATCAGGTGTGGTGAGATAGATGAGCCTACTTAAAATTTTATTTTACCAAGCAAAACAGATAAAACTCAGTAACTGTTCATCTAATTGCTCTAATAGCCTCATTCATCACATGACCTTGGTGATCTGATGTTTTCCAGTCTGTTTCACTCTTGTAATTCTTGTAGTAGAGGAACAGAGAACCAGTGCCAAGTCTGAGCAAGAAGAGATCCCCTCAGAGAACAGCCAGCACTGGACAGTTGCTGGCTTTGGGTTTCAGCTAATCGAAAAATCAGTGACTGTTTAGTTGGCCAATGCAGATGGTTGCCATCAAGACTGATAGCTGCTCAGGCCTGCCTGATATTGGACAAGGAAATGGTGGCTGTGATAGTGTGACTTTGGCTTTACATTCAAATAGTTAATTTTCATTATCTTTTTAAAAGGCTAGTTCTACTTTCATGTAATATGTTCACCAATGGTATTTATAGTGCTTCACACTTGGAAGAAGAGTTGAGTATTTGTTGCTAGAAGGAAATATTCATTTCAACTTGATGTGAACAGCTTTCAAATTTGGAGCACTAGCTAAGTTCTTCATGGATGACAGATATGTTATTTCACATAAACTGGGACAGTGCTATCCTTCGTTGTCCTGTATGTTTTGGGAGCCTCACACCAATAGCTGAGAATGGAAACACATCTCGGCTAATGAAACCAAACTAAGCGTGAAGTGAAAGAAGGTAGGTTTAGACTAAATATAAGAAAGAAATTATTCACTCAGAGGGCAGTGAGGCACTGGAATAGGTTGCCCAGAGAAGCTGGGGAGGCCTCATCCTTGGAAGTGCTCAAGGCCAGGTTGGATGGGGCTTTGAGCAACCTGGTCTGGTGGGAAGTGTCCCTGCCCGTGACAGGGGGTTGGAACTAGGTGATCTTTAAGGTCCCTTCCAACCCAAACGATTCTATGATTCTATGAAACCAAACTTGGAAATGTTGTAGCCTAAATAGCTACAAGGAGACAATTGACAAAGAAAGGAGACAGAAAGTCTCCTTTCAGAAGAAACCAAGAAAAGATGATGGTTACACATCTCCTCACCTTTCTGCCCATCATCAGTCATTAAGACTTAGCCTGTATTTGTCTGTGAGTGGGGCAGAAGCAGAATGACTGTATTCTTTTGTCACCCAGAGAACCAGATGGCAAAATTTATCATCAGCTTCAGAGGTTCACTGCTGTGCATCAACTCTTTGTTCCCTCCATCCCTTCTTGTACTCAGGCTGGTGAGAAGCACAGAGCAGCAATTAAGTTGTGTTGTCTATTCAGGTTTGATATTCAGGTTTGAACTCCACTGGGGCTCACCTGAGCAACTTTCAAAATCCACAGCTGTTGTCAGATGTTGTTTTCATTTGCTTAGTAGCACGTCTTACTCAGAGGGGCATTATATTTGGGCTCTTTGATCTATAGCATTTGTGTTTGTTCTGGATCCAAGAGGTGGGTATGGTTTAGCGAAAACAAAAGCCCTCACAGAGAGCAAGTATGCAAGAATACGTAAAAATGATTTCTCTGATATAATTTAATCTGGTCTTTAAAAATGTGAAATAATCTGTTGAAGGACTGAATAATTAACATATTAATTATTCCTTAGAATTGCTACTAGCCAAACTCTGCTGACAAAACTGTTCTTCCTAGCTAAAATCTTGGGGTTTAGAACACAATTTACATTGTGAAGCATAGAGTAATGAGACTAATTAGGTGTGTCAACTGTTTGTTATTTTAACATCTTTATGACTCCACTGCATAATTTCAACTGTTGTTTTTAAATGTTTTAGTTTAAAACGGACCTTGATCAGTACTGCTATTGCAAGCTTTTGAAGTGAGGAAACAAAAATGTTTGAATTCAGTGGAAGAAGCATAATGAGAAGCACCATTCTTTACTTGGAGTGGCAAAATTTAGGCTACCTTAGGTTAAAGTGAAAATGAATAAAAGTCAATTTAGGTCAGAGATTTGACTTGGAGACAACAGGAAAGTCAGAGGGCAAACTCAAGCTGTCAATAGAAACCAAAACCTTATTCTCACTGTTATTTTAATGCCAGATTTTCAAAATAAATAAAATGATTTAAAATTCACCATCTTGCAGTGTAGATATATGTAAGCATAGAAGGGTTACAAGTAAAAGCAAGAAACCCATTGTCTGGGTGCTGTCAAAACCAAATGAAATATCAGGAAACAAAGAGCAAGAGAAAACATTGTTTTTCCATCATGTAAGACCACAGTACATCTACTGAGAACTTTTTGCAGTTCAGATGCCTTGACTCAAACTGATGTAGTAGTATAAATAAAGATTCAGAGGAGGAAATCAAAGATGATCAAGAATGTGGAAGAACTTCAACACCAGAAAGAGGTGATCCAGGACTCTTGATCTTGAAAAAGAGATAAATGAGGAGATAGGACAGATAGACACCTAATAGATAGATAAAACAATGTGCGATGTGAGGGATGCAAGTAAGAAGTGGTTGTTTACTGTTTCTCTATATTGGAAGCAGAGATCATCAAATTAAATAACTGGGTGATAAATTTAGATTAAACAGAAGATGACATTTTTTAATCCACTGCTAGTGAGTCTGTGGAACACACAGTTTTATGGTCATATGTGGATGCCAAAAGGTTTACATGGCTTCAAACACACACAGCCAAATTTGTGGGAGAGAAATTCCTCAAGGGCTATTGAATACATAGATCCCACTTCTGGAAAGGAGGTTGCTGAGCTGCAGACTGCTGTAGGCTAGAAGTGAAGACTGGGGAATCATCAGTATATATTTGACCTGCCTTTGGACTCTTCTCTTGGCCCCTGTCACCAGCTGTTGACAGAGTTTGGCCCCCAGATCTTTTGTGTGATTCCTTACAGATGCATTCTTACACCACTGCATGGAGACCGGCAGCGCTGTTAGACCTGTCACCATCACCTCTGTAAATGTCTTCAGCTGCAGCACCTTAATTGTGAGTGTGAACCTACAGTCTTCTCACAGTGGACACAGGACTTGTGCATACTGATAATGATATTCATGAAAGTATATTGAAACAGATTTATGGATAGCTCTAAGCCTATGAGTTTGTTTGCCTGGGACTTCGAGGATGTAAAAGTCTGTGTTAATACTGGTCGGAATAAGCTTCTAGCCATTAAAACTCCCTTCAATTTATAGCTGAATTAGTTCTGAGTGTCATTTCTGACACTTAATTCAGCAGGGTGTTCAAGTGATTGCTAAATCATTATGCCAAGGTATATTCTTTAGGAGTTCTTAGCTAATTGCAAATAAAACAATACCATTTGTCAGTGAAGTAATAGAATACTTATTCTTCCCCTGAAACCTGCACCTCCAGTAATTCTTGGTGATACTCACTGGCAATAAAAAACCTTGGCAGTAGCAGCTGCTTTTCTAAAGGAATCAGCTGCCAAAGGTGTAAATGACAAAGTGGCTCTGAGTTTCTTCTTACATTATTCCTGACATCCATAAAGCAAAGACGCAAGAAAATAAGCTCCCAATGTTCCAATAATCAAGGTCTGCACAATTTTTTCTACTCCATTGCCAGCAACTTAAAGTTCCCAACGTTTGCCTTGCTGACAATAGCAGGCTTCAAATTGTGGGTGAAGGAAATCTGGGAGGACTGAAAATCCAATCAACTTTAGAATTACATCTTGGCAAACTGAGTTGAAATCAATCACTGAGATCTGATGAAGGCCAATTTGAAGTGGTTGGAAAGAGAAGAAATCATGAAATTGATAAGAATAGGTGAAGAGAGGGAAATTGGTTCAGTAGTAAGTAGTTTAACACAGAGATAGGGTGTGGGGGTATTATTGCTGAAGATAAATTGAGCAGGGGTCAATGAAGAGTGAGACACTGTCATAATAAATTGTTCATACTGGAGGAGTAATTGAAATGACTCTGTGAGCTGCAGTGGGAATTGGATCTGCCTCTTTATACCGTTGCAGGAAAATTTAAGTTAGCTTTTGGCATTCAGTTTTCATGCGGATAAAAATGCTTTCAAAGGAAGATCCTAGAACTTCCACCATTGTGGAATATAATGCTTTATTTGAATTAGTTTCAGACTAATTGAATTAACACTGTTGAAATGTAGGAGGACACATGTCTGAGTTCCCTGGAAAACACCTCAGTCTTACTGTTGTTCTATTAAATCTGTGAACATCTCTATTTTTCCTCAAATGCCAAAGCCGAAAGCCAATAGTACATTTTAACATATAAGAAAGATGCTTCACTTACAAATGGTGCAGCTGAAGTGCTAAAAAAATTGTCAAATCAAATTAATATTCCATGGGTCTTGATCCTGGGCCTGCAGTCATTGAAGAAAAAAAAAAAAAAAAAAAAAAAGTTGCTAATAGTAGTACCTCTGTTTAGGTGAGCATTCTCTTGTTATTAGGTCATATGTCTTCTGGCAAGGTCATGTCCAATAGTTTTGACCAATGTCTGTAACTTCTAAAGTGTTGCTAAGTGCCTTCTCTTAGCAGTTACTTTAAGGGGTGATGGGATAGAAAGCAAAACACTTTAACAGATCCAAAGGTTACAACAGCAGCTGTGTTGGTAAATGAATAGTTAAAGCAAAAAGGATATCTTAAAGAATAGTTTGTAGACACTGTGCGTTTTTTTTTTTTCTCTCAGATTTTAATATGATTGTAAAGCCACGAGCAGAGAAAGACAGACAACAGGGCAATGTTTTTATCATGTTTGAAACAAATGCCAGTTGACATGCAAGTTTTGATTTTATCACTTTGGATGCCTAGTCAACCGCTGGAACATCTGATTTCAGCAGTATCACATCAACCCAGCTCTGCACTCCAAATAAGCCTTGTTAACTTGGTGTGCACAGTCCGACATGCAGAAAGATGAACTTCTGTTTAAGAAATATTAAAAAAAAAAAAAAAATCATCACATTAGCAGATATTAAAACCGCTGTAGTAGCTGAGGACCTGAGACTGCTTCCCTTGAAATCAGTGGCAAAATTCCTGTTTCTTCCAGTGAATGCAGAAATAAGTTCTATGCCAGGAACTTATGATATCAAGTACTTCTTTCTGTCTTGATGAAACTGTGCCTGCAATTGTCCTTTGTTCAAGGAACAACACTGTATCATGAAAAGGACTTACAGAGTGTAATGAGAGCATTTTAGTGGTGTCATTGCTAACTGGAATCATAGAATCATAGAATCATAGAATATCCTGAGTTGGAAGGGACCCTTAAGGATCATCAAGTCCAACTCTTGACACCGCACAGGTCTACCCAAAAGTTCAGACCATGTGACTAAGTGCACAGTCCAATCTCTTCTTAAATTCAGACAGGCTCGGTGCAGTGACCACTTCCCTGGGGAGCCTGTTCCAGTGTGCAACCACTCTCTCTGTAAAGAACCCCCTCCTGACGTCAAGCCTAAACTTCCCCTGCTTCAGCTTAACCCCGTTCCCGCGGGTCCTGTCACTGGTGTTAATGGAGAAAAGGTCTCCTGCCTCTCGACACCCCCTTACGAGGAAGTTGTAGACTGCGATGAGGTCTCCCCTCAGCCTCCTCTTCTCCAGGCTGAACAGGCCCAGTGACCTCAGCCGTTCCTCGTACGTCTTCCCCTCCAGGCCTTTCACCATCTTCGTAGCCCTCCTCTGGACACTCTCCAACAGTTTCATGTCCTTTTTATACTGTGGTGCCCAGAACTGCACACAGTACTCGAGGTGAGGCCGCACCAGCGCAGAGTAGAGCGGGACAATCACCTCCCTCGACCTACTAGCGATGCCGTGCTTGATGCACCCCAGGACACGGTTGGCCCTCCTGGCTGCCAGGGCACACTGCTGGCTCATATTCAACTTGCTGTCTACCACGACCCCCAGATCCCTCTCTTCTAGGCTGCTCTCCAGCGTCTCATCGCCCAGTCTGTACGTGCAGCCAGGGTTTCCCCGTCCCAGGTGCAGGACCCGGCACTTGCTCTTATTGAACTTCATGCGGTTGGCGATCGCCCAGCTCTCCAACCTATCCAGATCCCTCTGCAAGGCCTTTCCACCCTCATTCGAGTCCACAACTCCTCCAAGTTTGGTGTCATCAGCAAACTTGCTCAAAATACCTTCTATTCGTACATCCAGATCGTTTATAAAAATATTGAAAAGTACCGGCCCTAAAATGGAGCCTTGAGGGACCCCACTGGTGACCGCCTGCCAGCCTGACGCAGCCCCATTTACCATAACCCTTTGGGCCCTGCCCGTTAGCCAATTGCTCACCCATCATATGATGTTTTTATTTAGCTGTATGGTGGACATTTTGTCCAGTAGGATCCTATGAAAAACCATGTCAAAAGCCATGCTGAAGTCCAAAAAAATCACATCAGCTGTTTTCCCTTGGTCCACCATATGGGTGATCTTATCATAAAAGGAACATAATTAATAAAAAATAAAAGGCCACGTTGTAGCTGCTGAACTAACAAAACCCACAGAACTACTCTGCTGATTCTCCAATACCTCTCTTCCCCTTTAGAGAAGGAGCCTGCATGTTTACACAGTCTTACTCTAAAGTGAGTAGTGGAGATTAGATGCCACGTAAATCAGGCAAAACAGATGACAGTTTGGCAAAACCCAGCCAATGATTCTGGGAGGCATCTATGTCCCCTCAGAGGTGTGGGGCCATGTAAGTTTAGGTCAACCTAATGTGAGGTTGAAGATAGAAATGATATATAGAAAGCCTTTAGGTTAGATTTATGAATATGTGCTATCTCTATAAAAGATGTAGGGGATTACATATCTTTACACAGTTGCAAAAGGGGGAACAGAACAAAACAATCATGCCAAATTTCTCATCTGGGATAAATGACACAGTGAAAACTGCAAGAAAAAAAAAAAAAAATATATATATATATATATATATATATATATTCGGAGGGGGAGGAGGGGGGAGTGGGTTTGGAAGTTGAGAACAAATGTTGTGTTCTCCTTTCCATTAATTTCTTTGGATTTATTATTTCTTTCTGATTGTCCTCTTGAAACTGACCCCTGATTCATATAGTTCCAAATATGAAACAAATTAGATGTTATTGCACAACTGAATTAAAGAAAATGAAAAAAGGGGAAAGCAAAACAAAACAAACAAAAAAACTCTCCGCGACAGTCACTAACAATTGTTAATTTGGTGTAGAAAAAAAGGACCGAAGAAATGGAATGTTTTGTAAACCCCCAGGGCACTATCCAAACAGTATCCAAATTCCAGAGGCACCAGGTAACCTGGCATCATTTGGCATTTAGCTGATTCCAGGAGGTGGAAGTAGAGAGGTGTATGAACGTGAAATATACACTGATTTTTTTAACCTCAAAACATTTCCTTAGTTCTGAATTATGGTTCAGGTCAGTTTGTAAGTTATATGAGCCAGTTTGCTGATCCCTAGATATGAGACTCAGGGGAGATAAAGCCAGACTCCAAAATAATCATTCAAAAATCCAGTCAGAGGAAGGCTGAATATGATACTTCTGGGGATGGTGGCCTGTGGAGGGAAGAAAAAGAATTTTAGATGGGAAATTACTCAGAATATCATAAAATGGGGGGGGGGGGGGGGGGGGGGGAAGAGAGAAGGAAAGGAGAGCCCTCTGCATTATGTGAAAATAATTTCTTATACAAAACTTTGCATAGAAAAAAAGTTATCTGTCTTTCCAGCTCTTCCTTTCCTATAATTTTGTGGTTGGTCCACCACAGAGCATGACTTCTCAGTGTGTATTCTTCTTGTTCTTTACAAAGATCCTCACTGCTCTCATCACCAACAGCATCACCGAAGATCTCTGGTGATCTCTTGATTTAGAAGATTCAAGAATACTCCTGGCTTTTGTCAAAAAGGAAGCATATTTTAGCAGGAAAGCAGGTAGCATCTGCGAAGATACCTGCGAGACAAAAACAAATAAACTTACAGGTTTCCTTCACAACCTTAAAGCCTGAAGTTCAGGAGATGAAGGGTTACAAATATACATACTTTTAAAATTCCTGTCTTGGCCGAAACCAGCTGGATGTGGATTAAAGTGACCATTCATGTGTTTGGCTGGTCATCTGCATGTGTAGTTAGTGAAATTAAGAATTGTTTTCAGCTATATGCCTGCATTTTGCACGCATACTTCTGTACTTAAAACATCTGAAAATTAGGTCTACAGCATCTTTGCCAATGTTTCCATCGGTAAGTGGGGGGAAATTGTTCCTTCAATAAGCACACAGGGATATTGTGAGGCTAAATTAATTCTTTTGGAAAGCATACTGAAATCCTTGGAAGAAGAGCACAATGTAAGTGCAAAATATTTTTTGTGTTGGCTGAGTCACATTCCCCTATCCTATGTGTACAGCTGAAATAGCTGTTTAGTATTAGCTTTAATTAGGAAAAGCCTGCAAAGTGTTCTGTGCACTGTATGGTATGGTCATCATTGATGTAACAGCACTGGTGCTGGAGGTCCTGTGTGCTAAGTACTTTCTTATGCAAAAAAAAAAAAAATCAAAAATGGGAACACAACAGGAATGCAGGTGAACCCCATATTCACCAATGCGTACATCTGCTGTAGATGCCTTGAGCCCCCCAGTTATGTAGATTTTTTTTTTCCCAGGAAAGAGATTTTTTTTGTTGTTGTTTAAATTGAGGACCTATTACAAAAAGGTACTCTGGTTGAGATTTTCAGAAATAGATGTGTGTATTTGGGTAACTAGATGCACTGCTATAAATATGATTTTAAAATTGTTCTGTCTCCTGCCATGTCTGTGGAAGTCAATATTTACTTAGCCTACATGTTGTTACCATGAACAGATCAGGGTCATAGAGACCCCACAGGCTTCTTATCTACCTAAAAACACCATAAACACATTCAAAATTGTGTGCTTAAAAAAAAAAAAAAAAAAAAAAAGAGGACAAAAACACCCCTTTGAAAAGCCAAAACTTGTGTCCGGGACTCCACTTGGCTGCAGTACAGCAACAGCAGCTCTTGACCTGCCAGGCTGCTTCCAGATTTCAAGTGGTCTAGTGAATTGTGACAGACTGGCGTCAGCCTTGTATTCCTATCTTATGAAACATTTTCAATGGAATATTTTAATTAAGATCAGCTTTGCACACTGGCATCAGAAGACTCACAATCTTCCCACAATCGAATATCACTGGAGAAAACAGTAAGCAGTTGACTGCAGCTCTGTGTTCAGCTTTGAACCAAGGTGGGAACCTGCCCCAGTTTCTCATGCAGTGTCCTGCTGCAGCCCTGCTCATACAGCTTAGCTTGGACTCCGATGTAAGAAAGGGCTCTGTGTAATGTATAAAAAACCACCAGTATATCTGTGCCACAAATACAGAACTCACTCCATGGATTCAGATGGATTTTCTGACATTCGATGAGTAAACGTGTAATGGAGTTGGGAATTAAAATTAATTAAAACCAGGGCTGCTTCAGAAATCCAGTGTCTGAATCAATTTGTTTGTGTTCTTTCCCCCATGGACTTCACTCGCTGAGCACTGTTTCCAGATTTAAGCCCAGTCCTTTCCCAACAAAGGTGCAGGCCGCCGGAACTGCATTCTCTAAACTCACAGATTTCAGGGCAGCTCAAGCAAAGACCCGACTAACTCGTACATGGAGCAGTTGGCTCTGTAGATGCAGTGGCCAATCAGCACCTCCTCTGTTAATTTGCATATAATGAGTCTATTGTTTGTAACGCATTAGCATCCAGAGAGAGCCTGCTGGCTTGTCAGGCTGCTCTCTGACGGATTACTTGGACCTGTCATGACTCTTTAGGATCCCTGCTAAGAGGCAGGGTAAATTACCCTCTGCTGAGCTCTGTGCTGCTGTGGCTAGGCTGTGGTTCATTTAACTCGAGTTCAGCTATTAGCAACCACACTGCAGCATGTGCTGCAGACAAAGAACCTTGGGGTTTTGTGCAGCTTGAGCAGCAGGGCTGGAAAGGTTCCTCGAGAGCTGCTGGCATGACACTGCTCTGAGCAGAGGGGCAGATCCTTAGGGGCTGGTCGTGCTCATAGCCCTAGTGGCTTTAGTAGCTCTAAGTGAAGTCTGTGTCCTTGGCTGTTAGTGCCTGGTGGCAGAAGACATTGCAGGGAGGTCAGCTGGTGCATTTTTCCACCTTTCCTGGTGTAATAACTGAGGGCATCCAGTGAAGCTAGTGTATGATGGGTTCAGGACAAAGGGAGGCAGCTTATTGTTCAGGGTGTGAGAGAGTTGTGGGACTCCTCAACACAGAAGACTGTAGGAACACAGTTCCCATGAGTGCAGGAGAAGTTGGATTGATCGTCAAAGACAAAATTTGCTGTAGGTTACTAATATGAAGACAGCATCTCTTCCCAGGCAAGTTCCCAAACCATAAGGTGCTGGACACTATGAGAATGCTGAGGGATGTAATGCCAGATCCTCGCACTGCTCCTGTGCTCTTCACCTAGGTATCTGCTTTTGGTGGCTGATGGACACATGGCTCTGGGCTAGACTATACATCTACCCAGCATAATTATTCCTCCACATCTTGTGTATGTGTCCCTTACACCCTCCTACTTTCAAGCCACATACTAAATTTCTTGGTCACAAGCCTTTTAATTAATTCAGGTGTACTTGTGTACTTGATCTCCAAATTTCAAATTAAGAGAGAAGTTTACAAATGTACATTGGCCACGGCCTAAAACCAGTATTAAAGCATTGCTGCCATTGGAGTTGTGTTGGTGATTTTTTTGCGAGGGTCTTCTGTACTGATAGTTCTGCTCCTCAGAGCTGAAATGTAAAAGAAATTTGATACTAAGACTGCCAGTTTCCAAATCAGTGGAAAGACAATGTTGGTACCGGATTTGGGCTTCTCATACAGAGAATATGTGCACTGTTTTAATTATTTAAAAACACTTAAGAGATGTCACGAAACAAGGATACATTAAGCTGGAGTTATTGCTAAAAGAATATATTAACTTGAGGATTAAAAAATATTACAGGAATGTTGTTATTATCTCAGAACCAAGCATTATGAATCCAGGACATGCAAAGTTAAGTTTACACAAAGAAAGTTTATACTTAAAAAATAAATCTAGGCAAATGAAGATGTGGGAATGCATATTTAAGACAATTGAATGATCATAACAATCTTATTAAAAGAAACTTTTAGAAACATGAAGAGAATAAGTATAATGAAAGTGAATATGTCTGTAAAAGTCGGTTTTATCTGATTTGTGGCTATGCACATTTCTGACTGAAGGGAAGTCCAGAGCACGAGAAAATTATATAACATTCCAGTAAGAGGTAGGATCAGACTTGCTTTCCTCTACTAAGCTTGGAGATTGAAAGCCTGAGGTGTTAGGGCTTACCTATTAGACTCACAGAGAGCCCCAGAATCTTGTAGAGCCCTCACACAAACACATGCTGTTTTAGCTTCACTGCTCTTGTGATCTACCCTGATGGAAAACAGCCTGTTTGGGTATGTCTACATAGATTATAACTGTTATCTGTCTCAGCCTGAACTGGCTCACCCATTCTGAGATCCCACCACTGGGATGCAGCCACTTCCAGGAGGCTGCCATGTACAGCTGAGATGGGTGGACTGGTGTGAGTACAGCTAGGAAGCGTTGCATCAGTACCACAAATGCTGTCAGTGGGGTATATGGTTTTGCTAATATGGATAAGGAGTAGCTGTCACTGTCTGCTGGGAAGGTTTCAGCCAGGTATGCTTTAAAAAGTGGGCAAGGTAAAAAGGACTTATGTGTAGCTGTGGGAAGAAATAGGCAAAGAGTAATTCCATGAACACCCATTTGTCAACAAATGTTATAATACTGTTTTTAATATAAATTTGCTTACATAGCAAAGAGGATTTTCGCTATAGTTTCCAAATACTGAAATACTTTCCTTTGCACTTGTTCACAGTGTGATTATCTCTGCCCCCTGTGGAAGGCTCAAAGACTTATTTCATATCACATCCAAACGTGATATTGTGAAATGTTGAACTGTCTGAGACCTTGGATTTAAAAATAAATTAAGATTTCATTGAAAGAAAGAGTTCCTTAGAAAGTTATTTTGATATAAAATACTTTCAAAGCAGATAGTGCTTAGATGGATGAAGAACCTTGCTAGTTTTCCAAGAGAAAATTATACTATAGTGTTAAGGTGCTGGTAATATGCATATATTATTAGTGAAAGCTTATTCTGGATTTCCAGTCCTTGAAGTAGACATTCTGAACTAAAGAGAATACTGTGAACTTTTTGATGAAAATGTTTCCCTAAATGTGAATGTTTTGATCCAGCTGCTCTGCCAGCACTGCCTCTGAGCATGCGACCCCTCACCCCAAATACCAAGCGGTTCTCTAAAAGGCATTGCACCAATGAAGAGGACAGGAGAGGCGAGTGTCATGTCTTTAACCTTTCCTCCCTCCTATACCCCTCACAACACCGGCTGTCCATCCATCTGCAAACATTTTTTCTAAAGCAAGGGAATCCTGAGAGTCTATCCATCCCAGCCTGATCCTTTCAGGCTGCAGCCTCTCCTCCTTCACAGATGAATAAATGCTGCTCCCTGCTGGAAACTCTCAGTACTGTGCTGGCTGCTGCTGTTTCCTTAAGAAAAGAAGGTTATGTAACGAGTAAATAAATACCTATTAACAAATCAGGCAAATGCAGTCCCCCCAAAAGCAAATGCTCCATGGGCAGCATTGCCACAGCTCCTACTGTCCTCAGGGCCACTTTGCTGCAATGCTTGGAGAGAGCCACAGCAGTGGGCACCCTCTCATCCAAGCACCAATTTTCTCTGGTGGCACGAGAGAATTGAGAGAAGCTGCACCTGGGTGCTGCTCTTCAATCTCAGGTAAAATCCTGTATGTTTACACACCTACAAATGCAGAGCTGTTCTTGTTGACTCAATGCATAAAAAGCCACATTATCTTGTGGACAAATAAACCCTTCCTCATGTATATCTTATATTAAGCATATACATGCAGAGAAGCAGGCAAAGGAAAAGGAATCAGTCTTCTATGACCAATGAACATTCTCAACAATTATGAACTTGATTCCCTAAATTTATGACATCTGAAGCATGTCCACTGACATATGATGGTCGCCTATATGGTGGATCTCCCTGGGAGGAGAGAGAGGAGATCAGGCCATTAACAAGAAGTGAGCTTGCTTGACAAGCTGTCTTGCAAACCCACTTTATGTGGGCTAATTTAAGCAGAAAATACATTTTAATACGTTTAATCGTGTTAATAATGCTGTCTTAAGTTAGGCAAAATTCTGAACATTTGTTACAATCCATTTGACTGAACTTCACATAAGGTGATGGTGGCAGCACCCTTCAGACCCTAATGGGAAGACACTGTGTACTAAATACCTCCACAGAGTACAGATAAATCCTTATTAAACTGAGCCCAAGAGCTGTCAGATCCAGGGAATGCTACTTCCAGCACTCACAGTGCTGCTGTCTTATCTCTCCACAGGCTGTTCCTCTGCACAAGAGGAGGGTACACACTGTGGTGCCAGTGTGCTTAGATGTGTTTGTACCTGTGAAAGGACTGGAAGAACTCTTGTAGGGCACAATACGTAATTTATGGTGTTAATTTAACAGTGTGTATAGTACAACTGCTGTCAGTAATAGAAGTAATGAATATCAACCAAGGAAAAAGATACTTGTAGAGGCAACAGCTATTCAAGGAATAAGAGGCATATCAAAGTATGACAACTTACTTGCCTTCTCCTAAGAGGAGTTGCCTCATTCTTTGCCTTTACTCCTTCCTCAGTTGTGGTTTCTTATTATTGAGACATCTTTTTTTTTGTACCCACTACGTACAATGATTCCTTTATAAATACTGTATTTACTAAGGACTTAAGCCAGTACTTGGTGACGTTGGTGGGCTTAATTTCACTGACTTCAGAGGACTTTGGAACACACTTTCTTTGTGAATTACAATGTTAGGTTCATTTCTTAACCCTTTTCTTAAGTGGTGGAATATCAGTGTGGGAGCCAATATGTTCCCAACTGTAAGCTTCGTCCTGTAAGTTCCCGCAACAAAACCTGGACAAGATGTGCTGCATTGAAAGGAAGATAGCCAAGGCAACATGGAAGAAAGCTGAGGTTCTGTTTTTCCAGCTTTGTGGGAAGTGGATGGTAATTGTGGTGATTTTTGTTAGTTTCAGGCCAGAGTTGCAGTTCCCAAGCTGGGTCTTGGTCCCTGGCTCCTCTGAGGTCAGGTTGGAAAGGATGAATCAGAGGTGAGATCCAATGATGCTTTAAGATCTTTCCCGGCAAAAACAAAATTAGAGGAAAAAGCAAAACCAAATACCCTCAGTTAATGCTCTTTCCTGAAGTCCAAGAATAACGGAGGACTTCACATGGAGACATCAGTCTCCCAATTGATGTGCAACCTGAAAATAAACAGAAGTAGGTGCATCATCATGATACTACAGATTAAAACCCCAAAACTCTGGGCCTGTTCCACTCCTTTCTTTCACCTTTTATCTCCTGTTGCTCTCTGAAATTTAGCTTTACTCCTGTGCAACCACTTCTGTATACATTTGTGTCTTCTGTGGCCTCTCCACTAGGCTCCCTCTACCTGTGGCTACTGTTTATATTTGTTTCTCATGTTCATATGATACATAACATTTCTCTTCTCTTAACCATTGCCCAGTGAATCCAGCTCTTCACAAGCTCTTCTCCCCTGCTACAGCATTCGTCTTCTCATCCCCTGTGTGGCTTACGGTAACTTCTTTTCCAGTGTGAGTAAACAAAAACAGAAATCCTCCAGAAAGTGAGTGGTGTGAGCCATATCCACAAATGTTTATGGATCATATTAGGCAGACTTTACATGCGACTTTAACACTAACTTCCCATTAGAGGGAGCAATGCCTATGGAATACATAAGATTTCTGCATCTGGAAAGGAATATGCATTTAATGTTTCTGTCTGCTTTTATTTTGTGTTTTGTCTTTAATGTAACACCCCTCAGTGTATCTGAGCATTTTTATCTTCTTCCTTCTTAATGTGCAACAGCATCTTTTATTTAGGTGAATGCTTATTGTAGGCAGAAAGGATAAATGAGGCCAGAATTTAGACAAGGAGGCGTTCTTTGTTTTGTTTGGTTTTCATATGCCATTTAATTATTATTTTTTTACATAAGAATAATAACAGCTTTAATTGACTTACAAGGTACAACATCAAGTGAAATGTTAAAGACTGTGTTAAATAAATCTTTTATGCAACAATATATGTTAAGTACGTAGTTACTACTATGGCATCAATGGCACTCATCCTGAACTGTCTCCTAGTTTTATTTAAGGTAATTAAAACACAACAAAATAAAAAGAAATAATGTTTTTTTAATTATTATTATTATTAATTAATCTGCCAAGCTCAAAAGAGGTGTGAGCTTTGTCTCCCACTCTGGGCCTGTTGCGTGCCTGTTAGGTGCTAAGTACAGCAGGACAGACAGCAACTACATGAAAGACACCAACAGTCTGGACTGAGTCCATCAGAGGGTCACCACAACACTGAAGAGGTTGGAGAACCTGGTGGAGAGCAGTGTCTGAAGGAGCTCCTTTGCTCAGCCTGTGGGAAGAAAGTGACCTAATTGCTGTCTGCAGCAGCTACCAAAGGGATGGTTAGAGAGAAGGCAAAGGAACAGATGTAGCTATCACAACTCACAACATGGGAAATTCTGGTTATATACAGGAAAAAGAAAAATCTTCATAAGTAGTCTAGTGGTCAAACACTGGAACTAGTTGCCCAGAGAGGCTCGGGAGTCTCCTTCTTCAGAACTCAGCTGAACACAGTCAGGAACAGCCTAATCTAACTTTGAAGTCAGCCCCACTTTCAGGAAGATCTTGGCCAAAATAACCTCAAAAAGTCTCCTCTAACATGTCATCCTACTTCTCTATTTTTCTTTCATATGTCCTATATTACTTAGGCATACAGGACAGAATACCTTTACCAATGGATCAACTACAGGTAAAAGTAGGAGGAAAGAGATCAGATTAAAGTGGAAGATAAAGGAAGCAACATGGCCATGACTTGTGTTCTTAAATGACTTTCATTGACTTCTCAGTATAGAAGCAATCACGAACCGACTTCCATGTAAGACATTCTATTACCAGTGTGGATAGCTATTGACCACGGCAGTCATGAATGATAAGAATGGCTTTGAACTGTGTGTTCACAGCAGTTCCCTGTCACAGCAACATTGCTGCAGGGACAGAATAAAAATGTCAGGTTCCTGATATGAAACATGGATGTGATGACAATGCACCCCAAATAAAACCTCAAGTTAAAGATCTTAAAATTTAAATGTAATGCTGTTGCGTCTTGAGAATGGCAGACAAGATTGTTTTCAGGAGAGGGTCTTCTGAAAGTCTCGTTTTTAGATTCCCAGTCTTTTTTTCTTCAGTTATTCTATGGGCTGTAGATTAAAGTGGACAGTTAGGTGCTGCTTTCTCTTTAAAGATCTGGTCCTTAGATATTTTTATAAGTTACAAAAATATTGACAACACTGGAGACGAGACCACTCAGAAGAAAATACCAAGGTATTCAGCAAGACTTATAAACTAAGGAAAGAATAGAACCAAACCCATGAGGTTTGTAAGGAAAAAGACAATATGACCAAAAAGGGCCTGGACACCAGGGAAAGTATCAAAGAAATTCATCCTACATTTTTGAGGAGGTATAATGGACAGTCTAAGATGTGTGTGTTTGTTTGTTTGTTTTGTTTTGTTTTTCTCTATTATTAGACCCAAAAGTCAACTGTCAAAGCTAAATAAATAACTTCAGAAATGTGTGAGCACATTTGTGCATTGCACGAATTATGAACTGAATTCTGTGAATTAATATATGCCATTAGGAAAATTAAAAACTTGGGAAAATTACACTATTCTTATCGAATATTCTCCTTTACAAATTACTTTATACCTTTTTCTTCCTTTTTTTTTTTTTTTCCTTTTTTCCTTTTTTCCCCCTCACATTGCCAGAATCACTGCTTTCTGAATATGTGATTAGGTGATTTCCTTTTATAAAACTTCAAAAACACTATTTTGTTTCATTCTCAATGTTCAAAGTGTGAGACTGAAGTTAATTTTGAACCTGATTTCTTCCTTACCTGATACAGAGGCAAGAGTAATGCATCCAGCTGTGAGATTTAATTTTTGATGTCTATTAGTGCTTTATTTGTGTGTTTCCTATAGTCAGTTCTGTTAAAGTGATTTTTCTGGGACTGGATTACAATTAATTGGTGACATTCAAGAAAAATAAATAAATAAATAAATAAATAATCTGTGATTTAGACATAGAATAAACAATTTAATAAGGAGATGCTTTAACACCTAACTCCCTACTCACTACCAACACCTCCTTCCATCACACATGCATGTTCTCTTCGCAAAGAGTGTGATTTCAATTTTCTTTTGGCAGCATTTATGTAGGGCTCTCTGTGGCTCTCTGTCTAATTGCATCTCACTAGCAGTATAACAGGGCTTATAAGGGCTTTATTATGTAACTGGCCAGTTTGGGATCCTGAATATGTGAAACCAATTCCCCTGGAGTATAGATGAGGTATAGTGTTAGAACCACTTGAGCCAAAAAGACAAATTTGGTTATATTTTTCCCCTTCCTCTGTGAAAAATAGTTCATAAGTCTGTTATCTAATATCATGTGGCTTCAGTGCTGAGACTGCCAGGAATTGCCTCATGGGACTATTCCTCATCTAAGAGACTTCTGCATCTTATGACTCTCTAGCAGTCCGCTGAGAGTTCCTTTACACTAATCTCCATCCCCAACTCCTAATTCATCTCTCAGGCTGCTCCAAGCAGTACCTTTCAGCTTTCATTTCTCCAAGGAAATTCATCAAAGGTGCTCATGCACAAGGGTAGGAATCAGCCTACTGCTCAGAGAGAGGCATCTTAGAGGCCCCTTTTGATATGTTCGTTAAGCTGTGCAGAGGAACCGGTGTTACTTGGGTAAGGTGGGCAGTGCAGTGGGCATCCACTTAGGTCTGGGTTTAGTGCAGATGCAGTTGCAGCATGGGAGAAAGGGGCTACAGAAGAACAGACCTCCCAGAAAAAGAGTGAGGCTCAGCAGAATCCTCTGTCTCTTTGTGGTATCTTGGAAGAACCCTGCACAGTTTGGAGCTCTAGGATTGAAACTGAACCATCTGTTCATCAGGTGAGAGATGAATCTAACAACCTATTTTTGGTATATCTCATTCAGGAGCTTCTGTTTTTCCTTTCTGCATTTTACAATAGGCACATGGAGAAAACACCCGTTTTGTGTTTCGCTTTTGCAATGAATGCTTGTGCAGAAGAATGAAGGAGGTTGGAAGAGCTTCTCTGCTGCCTACGGCTCTCTTTTCTACTTTATTGCTTCAAGAGGTGCAGAAAATGTTAATCACTGAACTGAACTAAGAAACAATAAGTAATGCTATGTAATAGCTGTGCTTAATAAAATAAAGAACATCTGTCACTCAAGCTCTGCATTTCCTAAGAATGTAAGAAATAACTGATACGAAACTGCAGCAGAGGCAGCATTATTTATTTTTTTTTCCCCATATAAAATATGTCTGTATTGAATGAATCTTTTTCTGAGCTGACATTAGACTAATTCACTCCTGTCCATTCCTAATGGATTGAATGCTTGGAGTCAAATGCCTCTTGACCTTATAAAAACTTGATCAGCTACTGGAAGGAAAACAAAATCCAACAATACAGAGCCTTTCTGATATAAGTAAATCAGGTCCATTTACCTGTTCCCACTAGCCTGATGTACTATCCTGCTGCATTCCAGAAATACTGAAGCAGCCTTTTCTATGACAGCCATTTATCCTCACAGAGGGTAAGATAGTCGGCGCACTCAATAGCCGCCTCTCCTGCCGCCTGTTCTCAGGAGTTGGAACAGTAGCAATTTGTTTTATGGGACACGGCACTCTCCTGCCCTGCTTGCATGAAGAATCGGCCTTTTGTAACCCCACTCTGTGCATGTTCAGTGCCCGGAGATCGCCTTTCTTGGCACACGCACACGCGAGCATTTCAGAGGCAATGTACGCCACTCTGTTTCGCCTGACAGATATTTTATTCATGGAGGCTAATTTACCTTTTTAGCCATATGCCCACATAAGTGCGATAAATGGGAGTCCTGGCTCCAGCCTAACCTGTGGACACTGCTATCCAGAGGCAGCTCCTCAGGGAACATCCTCTCTTCCCCTTTCCTTCTGGGAAGCAAGGATATGTACGAGGTGGGTTGGAGAGAAGTGCGTTCCCTGCTAGCTCCTTTGGCCATGCACAGGAGCAGAGAAGGGATGCTCCTGCTGCTCCTGGCTCTGAGGCAGGGAAGTAAGGTGAGTGAGACGATGTGTGGAGAACAGAAGCAAAGTGGGTATTGTACGTGGCATGCATGAGGTGGCCCAGCAGCTCTAACTCAGGCCAGCAAAGCACATGAAAGCTTCAGTGAAGAGCAGTTAAAATCAGCTACTGCATCTAAGGTTACAAGGGACTGTAGTCACCTCTCTGATCTCCTGCCTTGCACAGCACACAGGGCATGTATTACAATTAAAATAATAGTTACTACTGCTATTCTTTTAGGAAAACCATTATTCCTGATTTTAAAACTTCCAGGGAGGCAGAATCCTGAGCCAAGTGTTCACGTCGTTAATTACTCTCACTTGCTTAACTACCAGCTGCTGGGCAGGCTATAAATCCATCTGCAGAATCCAGGTGTCCTCTACTATCAATTTCTGGTTGCCAATAAGTATTTATAGGCTGGGGTGAGAACATCCTGTACTTGTGTGTGTATCTGTGGTTAAACAACGCAGAACATGGGGCTTCACCGTCATGATAAATCTTTTGAGCTGGTCTGGTGCTGTTTTGCTTCACTGTCAACTAGTGCTGCTTCAAAAGGCCAGATCATAACCCCCCTTTTTCCTTTGCTTAGGAAAGATCAAAATATAATTTTCTGTTGAACTGTGGAAGCAGCGTGCTTTGCTTTCCTTGTTTGGTATTAGATAATAAGGAGATGCTCTCTGTGCCTTTGTACATAGGTATGTAGCAGTACAGTGCAGAAGAACTTGGAGGCAAAAGGCAGTAATTAATGTGCCTATACATTTCCCAGGAGGGACTAATGTAAGAAACTTGGTCTTCAAAGTGCCTTTGGTTTAGACCTTGTTTAATCTGTACTTTCTTCCTGCCTGTGCTGGTATAATTTTAATGGGTGATTGCTTTAGGAAAATACAGCTTCACCTCTGAACATGATTTATTAACAAATCAAATATCCTATCAGGATGGGAAATGCTGAAAGCATGCACATAGAAAACCAAATCTTACTTATTACAATCACATTCAGCAACCAAGAATTGTTACTATTATTTATTTATTTATTGTGAAACAGACTTGTTAGAGCCAAATCAAAACCAAATCAAACCAAAACAAAAACCAGCCTGCTTTCTCCTCATGATGGTGTCTTTTCAGCAGGCCATTTCCATGTGATGAAATAAGGCTCATACACTTACATTGTGTATGTATGCTCACATGCACGTCTGTCGGCACCCTTTCTTCCATAAACATTGATCCTATTAACCAATCCCAATCTAATTTGGGAGAAATGTTATATATATTGCTACACTTAGTGAAAGTTAGCAGTGGAACAGGAGACAGGGACCTTTAATGCTCCAGCTGAGGGAGAAACATAGTGCCAGCTCATACCTTGTTAGAAACCAGACAACGCAGAGAAGCAAAAACATCAACCACGTCTTTGGATAAGTTTCTAATAGCTGTGAGGCATAAATTTGCTGGAAGCTGAGCTTGCTTCATGCTAGTGCTCAGAGGACTTTTTGGTCCAGCGAATCCCTCCAGGCTTTGCCAGAACAGGCAGGAAACAGAAGGTGCTGGTGGAAATCATGCTGCAGGGAAACACTGCCTTGCTCTGCAGGTGTGACTTGGTTCTCCACATCAGCAAGATCAATGGCAATTGAAACCTCAGATTTCATTTCTGCTGCATCTATTTTCACCAGCTATGGAAGAAATATTTCTTCCTTTCAGAGAATTTTGCAGAATGTGGGCACAGTCACTGGCAAAACTCCCATTGATTCAGGGCCAGAGAATAAACCTCTTCACACACTGCAGCTAATTACAAGCTGTTTGCATTTTCAACTCATGCTAACAATCCAGTTGGAGGATACAGATTTTTATTATTCACAGCTTTTTTATCGTAAGTTGGAAAAATTCTTATTAATCCAAAAGAGTCTGAGTCTCCTCTGGAAAAAATAAATAAATAAATAAATAAAAATTAAAAAAAAAATAAAAAAAATGACATTTCTAACTTTGGAGGAGAGAGAGTTTTTATCAGGTAGCCATGCTCTGCACTGTAAAAAGTAAATAAGAAAGTGCATGACATCATTTATGAGCTAAGCAAGTGGCAAAATAATGAAATGCCTTTGCTGATGGGAAGCATGAACTGATATATGCCTCAGATATCTGACTCTTTTAATTTAGAAGCTGCTTTCTCCAGTGGAAAAAAATGTTTAAATACCCAGTATCTGCAATTTATTTCTGGTGTTCATGAATCAAACCCACACAAAAATGAGGAGATCAAAATGCAGCAGATAGATGTTGAACTGAGATGGTGATGATTAATGGCATTGTGATGAGAAGTAAATTTGTCAAAGACTGCAGTTCATGACTAGTTTTAGATGAACTACGGACAGGGAAGAAATCACAAAATGATAAAAAATCATTTTAACATGCTTGTGCAAAAGGCTTCAGCTACTCATTTCACGTATTTTCATTTCAAACTGACAAAAGCTAACCAAAATATTATTTATTTATTTATTTTAGTGGGAGGCAGAAAAACTAAAACTCCTCTACAGCGTCCTGTGGTGCTTGCTTATGTAGAGGAAAAATGACTTTTTATTTTTTTTTCTTTAGGTGACACACAGAGTGTCATCCAGTGACCAACTTGAAGGACAGGAATAGCCATCAGGACACCTTTCTGAGCAAAGAACATTATTTCTTAACTTCCAAGCCATCTCTGTTTTGGCAAACTATTTATCTGTCAACTTAAGGGATAAGATCAGGCAATGCCTATACTTTCCATATGCTTCTTTTGCTACAGATCATTTGGCCAAAGATAACTGAATATCTGAATCTGACTTAGTTTATTATTTTGAAATATTTTGGTTCCTGTAAAAGCATATGAAAACTGAACATTTCTGCAGGGCATGTGGACCATTTTCCTACTGCTGGCACAGTAAAAAATAAACCAGCTTCACTGCAGAAGGGCAGAAGACATTTTGAAGGTTTTTGAGAGATTAGTTTAATTAGCCAATAAACTAAATAGAATACACATATTTCATCGAGATAGTAGAAATGCATTATCTTGAACAATAAACACAGCATTCACATGCAGCTCATGAGAGCAAAGACACTGAGTAATACGAGAGAGAGAATTAGCAGGAGAGGGGAGGGTGAAGGAGGAGAGCAGTGAGGATACAGATGGAGCTGGCAGAGCATCGAGGACAATTGACATGAAGGTTAAGGACGTAGGGCTACAGATGCAGCCACAGTCAGGTCAAGCTCCCTTTGCCCAAACTTAGATTAGCCATGCATGAGGCTCTTCCACTCCACAAACCACGTAGCTGTTTTAATATGCTGAGAGGCAGAGTATATTGCTCAGGCACTGTGCCATGCTACGGCAGCTCTGTGCTTCTCAGGAGCTGAGTTGGCTCTGTGTCTGGTTAGCTCAAAAGCTTGCACAGCTCAGGCAGCGCTCTGTCTGTGCCCACCCGCACAGTTGTGGAGAAAAAGGAAAAAACAGACTCAAATTTGGAGCATCAGAAAGCTGCTGGATTTGTTCAGCTGTTCATGAAGCCACTGCCTAAGGTCTTGGGGTCCTTAGAGAACATGGAGAACATAGAGTGTCCTCAAATTAATTGGGGAAAAAAAAAAAAAAAGTTCTGAAAGATGACAAAATGATTTAAGAGAGAATGTAAGGTCTGTCCAAACTGAAAGAAGTTTTTGCTATTACTATCACTGGAAACAAAATTGGGCCCATATAGTGTAGCCTAAGAAATGACTGGCAACTCACATTCCCCTCCACTAAAATAGAAATGAATATGGGCCTTGAATACATTGAGCATATCTAGAGGACATATTTTATGGAGACATTGCTATTAAAATCAGGACTTTATTATTTATGGTTCATTAGTTTAAAGAATGAATAATTTGTGGGTTTAGTAAATAGATACATCGTGACTTGAAAAATGTTGACCACCACCAAAACATCCATTATCCATTGTTTTTGTATTCCTCTCTTTGCCTGTCTTTGATTTTCTTTTTCATGTGTTTGGACTGACATTCTCGATTAGCCTCCAGTATTACAACAGCATAAATCAAGCTGACTAAATTCAGTTCAATATGAAATGTGAAATGTATTTCCCCAATAATTATTGATTGAAGCTATTTACATTACGAAATCCATATTTCTACCTACTTGTTGACAAGACCTTCAACCCCTCCCAATTTCTTCTAAGTTCCATACCTTTCTTCTGACAAAAGAAGCATGAAAAATATTTTTCTTATTTTTTCCCCTTCTGTTCACCAAGATAAAAAAAAAATAAGATGCACAGGTGTCTGCAAGTGTTTAGAATACCTTTATTAAAATGTAAATGAAAGCAAACATGATCCTATATAAGTGGCAGCTCACATCTTGGATGAACATAGTGACTGACTTCAGTATCCAATGATAGCAACTTCTGCTCAAGCCAAAGGGAGATGGTCTCTCCTTTGGAGCTGTGGCAGATTCGCATCCTGTGATGTTTGGATATTGTCCTCCTAAATTGTAATGCATTGGCTCACCCTGTGTGTAAATAAATGACTGTACTTATTTAAGTAAGCTTCTTGTTGTGTGTTGTAGCACTTTTAAATGGGATGTGGGCCATTTTCAGTGAAGGATTCTTAAATATTGTATAAACTTTTCATGTCAGTTCTCCATGGCCTGAATTCTAACCTTCAACCTTGTAAGAAAAAAAGTCACTAAAAACTGTTCTGTTTACTGTGATTTAGACTGTGATTTTGAGCCACAGCCTTGAGCTATTACTGCTGTGCTGTGGAGCATCCCCAGGAGCTGTTTATCTCTCTGAGTCACAACTCCTTTCCTTTCTTCTTGCTCTGGGCAAGAACAGCAACTTATTACTGACCTCAAATTTTATCTCAGGCTAACTCAGCCACCCAGCTGAAAAGTAGGCTTAATGTCATCTGAATTGGAGGGGACGTGTGAAATAATTGCCCTTTTCTTCCTACACAACGGGCCCAGAACCAGGTAATACGTAGGACAGCCAAAGATTAGGTACCTGTTTTTTGTTGGGCTGCAGAGCACTCACCACAGGCAAGTCCATTGATAGACGAGATCTGGGCTCTTAGACAAAAATCTCTGTAGGTATTTAAAAGGATATTTAAGGCTGTTTATAAAAACAGAAACCTATTCCATTACCAGGCTCACACATGGAGCTGCAGTAGTACCTTTGTCAGCTGGACAGTGCTCAGTGCCACCACAGTGGTTGTGCTCAAGTGGTTCTGTATGCACACAGGTGTATGTGAAGCTTATGAAGAACTGTGGAGCTGGCATCAAAGCGGAAAGCAGGAACAGCACAAACAGAAATAATTTATGACCGTGAACTGCCCCAGACATGAACACAAATGGGAGTCGTCTGGATAAGAGAAAGTTTGACAGCTCTTTGAATCAGAGCACTAAATAAAGACGTGCATTTGTGGTGCTCCTGGAAGGACTCTGCTTCCAAAAATCAATGTAAAGATCTGTTCAGCCCAATATGTGGCATTTTTCTCCCCTTCTCAGACAGACTAATTTTACCTAGAAACATGCTGTCTGTATTACCTCTCCTTTTTTCCTGTAGATGATAAGGCATTGTCCCAAACTGACCTAACAACAGCAATTAGAGAGATGAATTGTCACTTTAGGTTACTTAGACAGTGGTTAAAGTTGATAGAGGTTCAGGCTGCTTCTTTGCAGATGGCCCACAACAGAGCAGTCCCCTGAGAAGCCCAGCCAGAGCTGCCAGGCCCCAGATCACTCCTCAGACACCAGGACGGCGGCCGCAGCATTTGTTTCTTCATGATGATATCTCACATTTGCTTCTCTCCATACTTCTCTGTCCCTGCTAGACAGCTGAAAGTGTACACTCAGCACAGCCAATGTTCTCTCTCACACAAAAACAAGAAATACCATTAGTGTGTGAATGATGGATGAGGTGAGCAGTTCCTGTACCCCTCCCATTTTGTTCAGGGATTGACTGTGAACAGATACTTGTCTCCTTCCCTCCCACAGTCCATCATGGACCCAAAGGTTTGACCCTCACTCTCTGCACACCACTCTTCCTACAAGCAACTGCTTCCCAACAGAGGCTGCAGAATTAGGCATAAGGCATTAGGCATATGACAAATGATGCTCTTTTTGTAGACTGTGCAGATCCGGAGGTCAAACACACTATTAATAATTCTCTGACTTTTTAAAAGCTGTATTTCCTCCATTTGTTGGCAACATGATTTGAAAGGTCTGTACAAGCCACTTAAAACAGCAGCTGAACAGAGGCATTTCAGCACTGTCCAATATTGATTTTTGTCTCTAACTCGTCTCTTTGCTCAGACTGGTTTCAATATCCTGTGAAGTTTAAGTGAAGATACTTCCAATCTCGATAGCTGTGCACTGCCATTTGATACTATAGGTAAGCCAGTCATATTTTCCTTAGTTTGGCAAATGGCAAGTGTGCCAAAAAATCTCCGTCTTAGACCACTGCTGCCTACATCAAAGAAAGGCTGGGTGAGGAGCGAATGGAGGCGGGTTGGAACGGGGAACCCAGTCACCAGGCTGCTTGCCAAGCTGAACCTGTTCCAGAAAATAATAAAAATAATAATAATAATAATAATAATAATAATAATAATAATAATGGACACAATATAGAGCTGGTACAGCAGATTATTTCTGCCTGGAAACAAGGAGCCCTAAAGAACAAAGACCTTCGGTAAATTCAACAAACTAGCTGGTGTGCTCCCGTGAAACAGAAACTTAAAGGAAAAAGGCATTCAGGAGATTTAGCTAATCCTAACCAAAAGCTTAAGAACACAAGCATATGTGAAACATGAAGACGTGAAAGAGAAATAAACATTGTAAGCATTGGTTTAGCTCATCATAAGAGTGACCTGAAAATTAAGACATTTTCACACTGGGGAAATTAGGGCAAATAATATTGGTTACAATAGTATTGTGCAATATTTGTGGGGGCAACAGACAAAGAGAGAAAATGAGATCTTGCTAGAAGAGAAGAAAAGGTGGTAAGGAAGCACTCTATTTACACTATAAAGAAAAAAAAAAAAGGAATGAACTATTTTTCTGCTTTGTGAAGAGGGAGAGAGGAAAATGATGCTCAGAAGGCTGAAGTCCTTCAGCCTAGTTTTTTCTTTACTTCATTAAAAAGTCTAAAACAACTCAGACTATACACAGAATTTAGAACTTATTAAGAACTTAGGCTAGCAGAAAGCAGAAAAAGAGGTTACATAGATAAAATATTAATTTTCAAATCATGTGCGCCTTGTAAAATTCACCCGAGTGCCCAGGGAATTGGGTAACGCAATTTCATAGCCATGAGCAATTATCTTTTAGGAGTGATGCAGGGTGAACGAAGTTCCAGAAGACTGGAAAATGACCTCTCAAGAGATATTCCAGCCATGGTTACCAATCCTGTAAGAAGAGGGGAAAAAAGGTAAGATGTGACTTACTGATTTGTAGTTTCTTCTTTGCCACAATGTCAAAGCAGCTACTTGATATTCTCACTATAGGCAAACACAAAGTTTTGAGAACACGAGGTCAGACGGGATCAAATCAAAGGTCCATCTATCAAGAAATTGTCTCAGATAGTAGCCTACAGCAGATACTGATGTATCTAAGACAAAGTGTAAGGTCAGCATGTACCAGCATATTCTCTCAGCAATCAGAAGCTTAGGGACTTTCAGAGCTAGAGTCTTTGCATCTTTATGTTAATAGCCCTCCATGATCTTTAATAGTCCTTTACAATTACTAATCAAGAGATCTTGAGTGCTGTCTTTGTTATATGAAATAAGAAGATAATATATAGAAACTGAAAATAGCCACGTACTTTCCACTACGCTGATTTTCAGTAAATATATTTTTGTTCCCAACTTGGATATATTATCAAATACACATTTATTGCATGAACAGCTCATCTTTGAGAAAAGCAATACCAAAATGTCAGGACAGCTACTTGGTATCATTTACATTTGAGCGGTTACTCTGGCTACTTTGTCAGAAGCTGCTTCATGCTATATTTGAACCAAATTTATTTTAAGCTATAAAGAGACAAAAAACCAATCTCCTCTGGATGGATACACTACAGTGGAGACTAGTGATTAAAGGACTTTATTTACATTTCTACCTGATCAACATCTTTTAGATACTTCTAATGGGAAGAATTGATTTTTTTCTTTACAAAAGGGACTTAATCAATTTTGCTTCTGGAAATGTTTTATTCAACAATAGCTAAGTTTCCCTGAATACACATCTGTCAAAACAGAGCCTACTATTGGAAAAGAGAAGCCTTTTGTGCTGATATAAAGATACCTGCTTTATTATTTGAACAAAAGCCTATTGATTTTTTGAAACATAAAAAAGAAGCTTACAATAAATCAAATGCCTTAAATGTGCAAAATCTTCCCAAAATTCCTGCAAATATTAGCAAAATTTAAGTTGGGTTGACTTTGCTAGGAATTTTTTAAGTGTTTTCTACTTGAATGGCTCCTAGGAAATGGTATTTGTAATGTCATTTTTAAAGAAAAAAAAAGTATACATATATATATACATGTATATACTTGCCATCCCTTTTGGTTTCATTTATTTTAGGGGTTTTGTGATGAGTGAGCTCTGTTCTGTAGTACTGGGCTGTGACCTAAGAGGTCTTGATTTCTGTTCTCAGCTCTCCAGCTGGCTTTCTGGGTGAGTCACTTCATCTGTAAAACAAGGGCAGTATGTGTCCTATACACTGCTTTGATACCAAGGTGCAGGAGGCTTTATGTAAACATTATGCATCATGCCACAAGAGATCTCACTTCTCAAGAAGCTGCATACATTCAGATGGAAGCACTTTCAGAGATGGTCTGCAGGTGAAGAATAAACACGTGTTTTAGATTGCAATGCCCTTATTTAAAAAGACGATCAAACACACACACACACAGTGCAACCCAGTTAATGGTAATACCTCAGAGTTTTTACCACACGTAAAGGTGGAAGAGTCTACACAGGAGAATAAAATTATTTGCAAATCTTTAATACAGCCAGTTCCCAAAAGTATTTTAACTGGATTTGTATTGAAATCTAGTAGGCAATTGCATTATTTGGCTGAGTTTCTAGAAATGGTAGGACATTGATGCTAACACAAACAAATATTAACTGTGTACATTTCAGAGAGATTCTTGACTTGTCTGTTTTTATTCAAATGTATAATAGCCACAATTTCATTTAAGCTGGTGAGAAAAATCAAAGAATCAATCTTGTAGTTTCCAGGATTCTTGACCTTGCCAGGACTTATGCCCAAGAGAAAATAAGTCCTTGTACATACTATATATGATGATGAGTCCTTCATCATTTTAAAAGATAAGATTAAAAAGAATCCTGTAAAAACAAGTAAAAAATAAATTAATGTTTGCTTTCAGTTAGAAAGCCTCCCAGATCTTTAAGCTGATGGATTGTCATATCTATAAATACACCTACTCTCTTAACCTCTTAATAACCATGGGTTGTACACCATAGACTATATCTGGCATGAGTGCAATTTACTGCAGTCAATTTAGTTACCTCGGGGACACATTTATTACTGTTATGGCAGCAACAGCCTGAAACCCAAATAGAGAGTGGGGACCCTAATGCACCAGGTACTCTGGAAACTCATAACAGAAGCAGACAGCCCCTGCTCCAACCTCAATCCAGAGTCATCGGCGGTGCTCCCACACACGCTTTGATTGACACGACACCAGCAGGGAGAGATCTGGTACTGTCATGCAGTACATGAAAAACAATGTTGGAAGGCATGACCTGCATGCCATACACTCATACCACATTTGGGTGGGAGCAGAGGCTGGCAAGGGTGGGTGAGATGCTGAGCTGGCATGTGCTGGGGTTTTGGGAAAAACAAAAAGCACAAGCCAGGAGCAAGCCACGGCATGGCTGGGGTGAGGACATGGTCCCAACGTTGCATTGTGCATGGTTATGGCAGGCAAGGTCTCAACACCCACCTACTCTCCCAGCCACCTGCTTGCACAACCCCAGCTGCCTCCTCCTCTCTGTTTTTTGGAAACATGGAGTTAGGTGGGACACCTGTGTAGTGAAGTTTTAAAGCCTGTATCCTTTGGCACTTTCTGACTGATCAGAGCTCAGCGAAGGGCAAAGATAACCACGGCACCAGAGATCAGCTTTACAGATTTTTATTTTTTAATCTGTACAGAACGCTGTTGCTATTATAATAAGGCATCAAATGCACAATCGAAAAGCTCACGATGAACTGTGATGTTTCACCCTTGAGTGGGTCAAAAAGGAGTTTTACAAGATTAAAGCCATTGCTTTCCCAGTCGGTAAACTCGATATTCATTACAGACAGATTTTTAAAAGAATTACAAAGATTAAAAAACTGTAAACATATCAAAACCAGCAACAACCCAGCATAGCTTCCTAGGAGAGAGTTTTGGGTTTCCCTGCTGTGGGTCAGGCCTTGGGCTGGCAGTGCAGAGGTGAGGCTGGCTGGGCTGGGCTGGGTGCTTCACCACGGACCTTTCTAGGGGGCAGAGTCCCACGGCACAGCTCTCAGCAGTTCCCAAATGGCCCAGCCTCTGTCACAAATTTCTGACTGAGAAAAAGAAACTGAGAAAACCGGTCCCCGGGGAGCTGTTTCAGCAGCAGAGGGTACAGGGAGGAGCCCCGGCCAAGGCCTCACGTTCCCTTGGTGAGGAGGCAGAGCCCTGCCCCACGGGCTGGCAGCCCCACTGACACGTCATGAGGTAGAAAATGGGCAAACATCACATTTTGCTGTGAGGGTCAGTCAGGAATAAACTGTTCCTTCCCCAGCACAAATCATGGTTTGTTTCTAGGATGCTCCAAGGGGTGCCTAAAACACACCTGGTATGCCCTACAATTCACAGCCCTCCATTGACCCAGGCAACAAGTTTAGCCGAGGTGATGGAAAAATACAATTTTCCTTAAACTTGTACCCTAAAAGCATTTACATTTTGAGTAGGGGAAATCAAATTGCTAGGGTGTATGAGTAGGCAATCAATCTCCCTCAGCCTCAGCCTTTGGTACTGCCATTTGTGACCATTCGTGGACACTCATCCACCAGGCAGTGGACTAATACATTCATTTCCCACAACCAACCACCAGACAGCAAGTGTTTTGGTTTCTCTTGCACTGTACATCACTAGAACCTGAGAGTCCAGAGGTTTTACATCACATCACCAACCCATACAGCCTTCTCGTTTGTTTGGTGATCAGAGAAATGTCCTGAGTTTTGTCTACTGAACTCCTGCACTCTGTCCTCTAATTCCTGCCTTCACCTTTTCTGTAGCACACTTTAACACCAAAATAAAGAAACTGCATTAGTTCTGCTTTTTTATTATTCCTTACACCTCTGTGGTGTATACTTAGATTATTAGGTTGACTTACGTTTCCTTAAAATGCTCAGGGAAAATTTGAGGGTTCATTTAGGTATTGCAGGCTTATGATCTGTGACAGGCATTTTACAAAGTGTCAGAAAACTTCTCACTTGATAATAATATACTGACAGTCTGGGGAACACGCTCTTTTCTAGTGCTAATAACCAGCATTAAGGCATGCCATGGTTCCTACAAGAAATCTGTGATCCTTACAGTGTTAGCTGTCATCTTTCTGCAATTATGGAATGTACTCCAATTTTATGCATATGTATCATTAAAAAATAAAAATAATGGCTCTCAAAACTGCCAGCCTCAGTTTTAGAGCTTCTGCCAAGTACAACGGTTCCCATTAGGGGTAGGAAGCGATGAAAGGGTTTTTGCCCCCCATGACATCCGTCCTCTGCCCCACAATGTCTGCTGCCCCTGGCCAGGCATCGTCTGCCCTCCTGCTTGGCTCCCCTGCAGTTTTGGAGGTCATGGCATCGTTTCCTGTCCTAGGGCCAGGGCAGGCAGCAGCACTGACCCCACCACACCACCTCAGTTGGTGTTAACAGGCCCTGCAGGCAGTTTCCTCATACCCAGGAGCAGGCAAAGGGCAACTGATGAGGAGCCTTCCTCCTCCATGTCTTACTTCTTGGGCTATTTTACTCCATATTCTCACTGATCCCAATGGACTGAAGGTTTCTCCTTACATATGTAAGCTCTTCTTTTTCACCATAGAAATTCAATCCTGAATCCCTGATGACACACCCAGACGGATGTAAGCTCTCCCAAGATGACTGCTGAAATGCTGGCCACTGTGAGTTCCTGCCCTCAGACATGCTCTATATCATGATGTAACTGGTAATAACATCTACTAGGCAGTAGCACTGCTGAATAAGGCTGCTCCTTTAATTGCCAGCTAACACTGAACTAAAGCAGGAGTTAGAACAGATAACATTTAAGTAGCATCTCTTTTGCAGGGCCAAAGTTAAAACCTGATACATCACGCTATTTACAGCGACCAAAGGCATGAACCTGGAGCAGCACAGGTTCTCCAGCTCTCTGTCAAGGGCACCTACACAAGCACCCACGACCAGTAAGCACAAGGGACTGAACACAGGCAAGTGCCAGGCACAGGCATGTGCCTCCTGACGCGAACAAAGAGGGCTTGAATGAGATGGCAGAACAGTGTTCGGTCTTTTCCTGCACAAGGACCCCACATTTCTACGTGCCACTCGTGTAATTTCTGCAACTGAAAAGTCCATTTTTTGGATATACCATAATTTGGGGCACAATTAACACACAGAAGACAGAAAACAGGTGGTCCCCCTGGCACACGTAATGATGGCTTGGAAGGGACCATAAACAGTCTCATTCAGGTGTAAAATACAGTTTTTCCTCTCACTGCTCTGAGTCACACCAGCCAGTATGCTCCAACCCTCACATCAGGCTGTCCTCCCAAAATAGAGCAGGGCAGTATTTGTGACCCCCACCAGTCACACTAGACTGAGAAGGAAACCCAGAAGCCCTGGGAGTTCTGACTGGGAGAAAGCAATGTCAAAAGCACCAGGTCCCAGCACCACCTGAGCAGGAGGATTTCTTGTTATTCTGAACCTCAGAAAACAAGAGGTTGCCACCTCTTCCTAAGATTCTTCTCAGATATATCACAGCAGGAAAGAAAAAGTCTCATTTGTACAAGATTTTATATTCCCGATGTTTGAGATTTAAACATGACTGACAAGGCTGTGACAGTGAAACAAGTGTTTCTACCGTGACTCTGCAGCCAGGGTCTGTACAGACAGAGCTTTTCACTCATGTTCGGCTTTGGGAGGGTCTAGGCATATATAGTATTAAGCACTGTTCACTAAGAAATGACAGCAGTGCATACAACAATCCTTGTTGTTTTTCCCAGCATCACAAGAACACCACTCCACACAAACACGCTGATACTAAAGTAAATACCATCAGCAGTACAGGTTTTTGGCTACCTTGCTATGTAACTGTGAATAATAGCATCATGTATTCTTGATCATCCTCTGTGTTAACTAAGTCCTATGTCAGACAGTCCACCTGTCTGATATTTAACCTTTGTATTTCCTGACAATGTATTTTTTATAAATAATTTGGTTTATATTGAACAAGCCCCAGAAGCTCCATCCTGACCATTTCTTTCCAGTTATGAGAAGGCTGGCAGCCTAGTGACATAAAACTGAAGTTTCAAAGGACTAGTGTGATGCAGACAGGCCCAGTATAAGCAAAGCCCTTCAGCATCCATACTGAAGGAGAAGTGTTCAGTCTCTGCATCCCGATGCTTTTTTACTCTTTGGGTCTTTGAGACTCCAAACAAGAGGTCAGTGAATTCAAGTTATGGCAGTTTTCATACAAAGACATCTGTCCACCAGCAACTAAACTTCTTTTATATGGGCCGCTATAGCTATCAGAAGTTAATGACTATCAATCATGGCTAATCTGAACTGAAATGGAACCACTGACCTCAAGTTGAAAGAACCTTTTGTCTCTCACCAATACCATCATGAGCCATATGGTTCCCTGCCCTTTGCCTTTTATCTTTATATTTTAAATAATCACCACTAATTGTACCGTTGTCTGAAAATATGCGAGATTTGTGGTAAGTCATGAACAAGTGGTCTTTTTTTCCATTAAGTCTCATTCACAGAAAATAAGGGATCAGCTTAAAGTTAAAGGATAAAAAAGCATCTCTCTTAATTAAACATCAGCCTTGCTATTTGATTATTATTCCCACTTTTTAACATGACATCAAGTAGGCTGTTAGTAATCCCTCTGAAGACTGCAACAATTAACAGTTTCCAAGGTGTCAAGGTCACTCCTGTTCTGTATGGGAATAATAAGAAAATTATATAGGCAAGACACCAAAGGAATGTTTTATGTTAGGATAAAGGAGTTACCTACAGAACCTACTCACCACAAATCTCTTTTTATTAAGTAGTTTTCATTATTTCATATCAATTGCATTTTCTGTGGCATGTTTTCCCTTTACAACAAGTGCTCATATACTGCTAACATTCGATTATAGAGCTTAAGAAAAAAACATTATTGTCAGACAAATAAATGCATCACCAGCTATCTTTAGCCACATCTGTTTTCTTTAATGAAACATGTTTTCTCGTAGAAACGCTGCCTTAAAAATCATGACCACTCTAATTATCTACGGCAAGCACATCTTCCTCAACTAACGACAGCTCGAGCATATTATCATTTGCACCAGACTTCATTCTGAAATTGAAAGACCCATAGAGCTTCGCAGACTCCTTGGAGGATGCAAACCTGCTCCTCCGGTACAGCTCCCCTTTCCACATGGACATCATCAGCAGGCTGGAGAGCACCACTCCCCCCAGGGTTAAGAGACACAGCCCAGCAATCACACAGCGGTCCAAGTGAGCCCCGATCCTGGCGCTCTCGTTCTCCAGTCTCTCCATCTCCCGGGCAGCCACTGTGTTGGGATCCACAGTCACGTCTCTGGGTACCACGTAGGAAATGATCACCAGCAAAATCCCGCTAACAAGGAACAAAATGGCACTAATGAACCCGTAGTCCACGGATTTCCCAGCTGCTGCCTCCGAGGCCGTGTCATCCTCCTCGGAGACCAGGGAAGGGGAATCATGAACCCACTCGGGTGGCAGCTCCCGGCAGGAGCGCTGCAGAGGAGCATCCCGACAGCCTGTTGGACTAGGGGGACTTCTTGCGTGCTCCAGGTTCACATTCTCATCCACGTAGGTGAATGACGTCTCGAGTTCCTGGGCACAGCAGCAGGCTTTCTTCTTCCCTGCATCCCCTTCCCCCGGGAGGCTCTCGGGCAGGTGGCAAGGCTGGGAGGTGCTGGGGGGTGCCGGGTGCTCCCAGGGAAAGGGGCCCGAGGCAGAGGACAGGGGAACCGGGGCGGGCTCAGCCACGGGGTCCCTCTCTGAGGGCTTGCAATTCCTTTCACAGTGCAGGGCTGCTACGGCAGAAGCTGCTTTGGGGTCCACCTCACCCCTCTCATGCTGCTGCTGCTGTTCATAGGGAGAGGAAGGCAGGCTCCAGCCTGCAGCGGTGCCCAGAGACCCCTGCCTGCTCTCCTCGGCCAGGTAGAGAAGCTCCATGCAGGCCATCGGCCTCGTACCGGTGAGCCCGGACTCCTGGGCTACTGCATCCTTCAGCAGGCGCTGCCCCTGACTCACTGGAGCGGTTTCATGGTACCGGAGCCGCCGTATCCCAGAAATCTTCTACTCTTTCAGCAGCGTTTTGTTAGGGACATGGCTTGTGTCAGCTGTTAAATGATTAAACAAATCCCCTCTGACGTTCATTTCTTTTCAGTCTGCAAATGAAATAGCAAAGGGAAAAAAACAAACAAAACACACAAACAAAACACAAAACAACAACAAAGCCAAGCCCGACAACCTCCTGATGGTACGTTAATAAACCAAAGAGCAGATAACACAAATATAATACATCAGTCTCCCTCTCAACTGCTCGAGGGGAGATGGCAAACACAATTGTTTTAACCACGAACTTAAAACTGCAATCCGCTTGCAGATCCAAAATCTATTAGGGAGTCTAATCAACCTTTGACACCGATATCCAATTAAGGCAGTAAGTCATCTACAGAGCACGGGGTAACCCGAATAACTGCGGAAAATGTCAGGGGAAAAAAAAAAAGGCATCTTTTTTTTTTTTCAGCAGTAAGTAACTTCCCCTCTCCGAATTAAGGATTTGAACCGCAGACGCACAGACTAATTAGAAAGAAACACGCAAATCCCACGCAGCCCCCTAATCCAGGATCTGCATTCTCCGGTGGAAATCTGATAATCCTACGGGAAAAGCAGCGCTTTCCTACAGCAGATCTCCCGTTTGATTAAGAGCTTTGGGAATGCAATTCCGCCTCGGAGACCGGAGGGCTCAAGGGCGGAGATCGCTCCCGGTCCGCAATTAATTCATTATTCCCCCCCTCGCAGCCCAACTCCCCGCACCCCCGGCGCAAAGCCCGCACCGCCCGGGGGATGCGCGGCACCCGCAGCACCCCATGTGCGGGGCAAGGCAGGCGGGGCGCGGCGGACACACGCACACGGGGCTCGCACACGCACACCCGGGGCTTGCACACGCACACGCGAGGGCTCGCACGCCACCTACCCCGCCGCGGCCACCGGCAGCGCCGAGCCCAGCCGAGCCGGGCAGCGCCGAGCCCAGAGGAGGCGGGCGGGCTGCGGCTGCGGCACGCTGGGAGTTGTAGTCCGCAGCCGGGGGGGGTGGGGGGGTGCCTGGCCTGGCAGCCCCCTCCCTTCCACACACCCGCCTGGTCCCCCAAAGGAACCGCCGTGCATCCTTCAAGGATGCCCGCTGCGGGATGCACGCACGGGGTGGTGTTTCCCTAACCACGAGAGCTGGCGGTGGGCTGGACGGGGTGGTGATGATAACGCTGCTTTCACAGCACGGCGAGGGGTGAGACCTGGAGAAATGTTCTCAGCGCTGCCAGACTTGCAGAGAAATCTCAGGAAAATACCAGGCTCGCCACCCGCCGTCACGCGCTTTCTGTGGCAGGCATAAAGGGAACATTAAAAACTCTGCTGGCAAAAGACACAATAAAAACAACGACCGGCTGGCATGGACCTTTGCTGACTTTTCTCGTCAGTGCCTTCTCTGAAGTGATGAACTGGGATGTGAAAATAAATTGTGGAGCTGAGATGAAGGTTTATCAGAGGACACCAGGCTCTGGGGGGTGTGGAGGGAAAGACTTTCGGTGTGGAGCTGAAATGAGGGGGTCCGTAGGAAGAAGAGGGGAGCAGCACCTGCCTCCCTGGCTACCGGGGAGGAAAGCAGGGGCACAAGGTGGAAAGCAAGCTGGGAAGAAACTACCCCAGGCAGAAGAGAGGACAGACTGACTCAAGGCGTTGTCCCAGCATGAGGGAACAGGGCAATTCTGTGTAATGTCTCTGCCAGTTCTGAAACACTGTATTAGGCAAACAAACCAATGTTTTGAGGACAAATCCAGACAACACTCAAAGACCAAGCACAGAATATTCTAATCTTTGTGGCAATAGCCCTCATGAATGTCAAAACCATCAGGACACGGCAATAATGGGAGACTTCCACAGAAGAATTTTTCCCCAGTGCCCATCTGAGACGGCTCAATGCTTTGGGCTTGCTTGGCCCATGTTATTGAAGCAGCTCCAGGCCATGTTTCCATTAGCAGAGCGCAGTTTCAATGCATTGAATGCTGTGTTATTTGTTCTTTGAAGAAAAATTGTAAGGAGAAAATTATGGAATGGGGAAAAGTGCAGACTGTCCTTGGAGCTCTTTGTAACACCCTGTTTGAAATAAATAGAAAGAAGCAAATAAAACCTAATCAAAGAAGCAAACAAACAAGCTGATCTACAAATTGTCCAAATACTTTAAAGCAAAGCAAACCCAGAAACAAACACTCTTTAAGTCTACAGAACATTTCTATTTGGGAAACAGCAGGATAGGAATATACAGCGGGCTGCACCTGCCACATCTGACAGACAAGGCTTAATTAAGTGACTGACAGGAGAAAGCTTGGTGTTCGCCCCAGCAAAGCAGCCTGGAAGAACACAAGCACCTCTCCTGGGCCTCAGCACTATCTGCCAAGGCCTTGGGTGGGCAGTTTCTTCCCGACAGCCGATACAAAGGCAGGAAATTGTTGTCAGAGCACAACAAATGGCCGTGTCATTGATCCTTCAAAGCCCAGGAGCTACAACACTTATTCTCAAGCATTTGCTAGAACTGCAGTTATTTGTTATTTACCCCCACACAAACCTCTTGCTGAGCAACCACCCACTCTCCCTCCTATTGTGTGCCAGTTTGTATTGGGCATGTATGTTAATTTGTTGCTAATAATTATGGTTCCGCAAAGTGAAGAGCAAATGGAGAGGGAACCACGACTCTGTCAGTCCAAATGCTGGTTAGTCTTTTACATCTTCCCAGGTGACGCTGTATCTCATTTGCCACCTACGGTGACTGTAGCAAAATCATTGTCTAGTCACACTCCATAATTCTGATATTTCTTTTTCTTCCTTTGAATGCAAAGAGTTAACAGCATTTTTGCTTAAAGAATGTAAGTGATTGTTGCCAAAGCTCTGAGGTGTGGAGGTGGTAAGATGAATGCATAGCAACACATACTCTGCAAACACAAATACAGCTGGTGAAAAGATTAATCAAGCAAGGGCAGGAAGTAAGAACATTTGTCATGGAAAAAAATGGCCACATAGAGCTAAAAAACAGAGTGATGGACACACAATGGGACAGGAATAAAAGACTGGAATAGACTGTCAGCGTTGATGAGCCTTGTTCTCTCTGTTGCAGCCTAACACATCATAAAGTCTTTTCAGAAACAGAACTTCACTGTGGTAGCAGCACAGTGAGGGTATGGGATGTGAAAGCAGACTGATAAAGGTGTCTCAGTTTGGATACATGGGGCTGAATCTAAACCATGCTCTAGACCTGCTTGGGAGCCTTCTTCCAGTTGGCCCAACTAAAAATGAGTCTCTGAACTCTAGTTAAAAGTCATCAGGTGGATGACTTTTCTGTGCTGGGTAAACTGTGCTCATTGTAAGACTGGAAGAAGGCTTGTGAGGATCTAAAAGTGGATTCACTCCATCTATGTTTGTATTTGTAGGGCTAAGGGCCACATGAGCCCTGAATATGTCAGGGGAAACAGGCAAAACTGGAACCAGTTTTCTGAGTGATGCATCTCATCATGGGGTGATGAAGGATGGGTTTAGAAATATTCTGCTTGCTCTTACCAGTCCAGGTAATCTTCCAGTGCTGGGTGGGTTCCTCAGTGAAGCATTCCCCCAACCACTTTTTTTTTTTTTTTTCCTTTGTATCCCTAACTTTCAGTGGAGTCCTTTGGTGCTCTTGGGTTTGCAGAATCTTCAGTTCCTCATCCCACATAGTCACAGGACCTCGAATCCGATCCCCATGCAAGTGCTGCAAGGCTGCATAGCTTCTAAGATAAGGTGCACTCCAGCCAGTGTGCCTCAGAGCACAATATATTCAGGGAAGTCTAGGGAGACTGTTGCATAAACTTTCCATTTTCACTTGAATAGATCTTAATGCTGAATAAAATACGTTGGCTAGGAAGACAATAACAAGGGGCTGCAGAAAAATTTAAAACCTATAAAGGAAATATATGGACCTGCGTACAGGTCTGTGAAAAATAACCAAGGTAATAGAAGTGAATGAAGAGGTAAAGTCAAGGTTTATATAAATTGCAAAATAAAATAAAATAAAATGAAAAAGAGAGAGATACATATATATGTATTGCTTAAAAAATATAAGTATTCTGAGTAGAGCAAGCAAATATTTGGACATCTGTCTATGAAAAGAAATATCCAGCATTTTTGTGTGGTTAAAACACATTACTGTCACAGATCTATTGATTTATAAAGCAAAAGTAGATAGAAAAGCAATTTAATTCTACTTTGGTTGCTTCAATAATGCACATCCATTGTGCATTAATAAAAGACACAATAAGTAAATAAATTTACAGAGAAATGAAGAAATTGAATATGTGTGATAATGATGCACCAGAATTGTCAAGTGGAGATTAAATCCTTGCTAAATGCTTCTGCTTCCTATGTCTGGGTATGTGAAACCGCAGTCTGGATAAGTACAGCTCCTGAGCACGAATAAAAGAAGTTAATCTGTGGTGTTAGGACAGAGTAGGGTCAGCTGGAAGAGCAGCTGTAAGAGCGGGCCTGTTGACCACTTGGAAAACAAGGCTTGGTTGTTACAGCCCCATTTTGGGGGTCAGCTTGTTTGATGATTTCCAGCTCAACACAGGGACTCTGCAAGTAGGAGAAATGCAACTTAGAAGTGTAAAGCAATTACTTAAGGGCTAACACACACAGTAGGATTTAACGAGCTGTCAGGCTGAGCTCAGCTTCCCAGAGCAGCACCCGTGGAGCCTCTGGTGGGGCAGCAGGAGGGGAAGGGCCAGATCCAGCTCTCGCTGAGCCCATGCTGCCCATGCCACTGGCTCGAGCTGGTGACCTGACAGACCCCAGGCTTTGACACTGATTCTGAGCAGCCTCCCTGCTCTCCTCCTTCAGGAGCTTATACTCCTCCATTTTCCTTCCTGAGTCCTTGAGTGACTGCGAATCCCTGCCTCAACACCCCTTGACTGTGCTTTCGTTTTTCTAGCATCTCACAGACTTTCTCACAGCTCTTTCGCAGCAGTCTGGGCTCAGGCTGCACAGCGGGATGTATCTGAGCTGAATCCTGTTATATCCGAAGCAGGCTGCCTGCCTATTGCTGGTCACGCGGACACCACTCTAGGTGCCTAAGCAGTTGAATGCCAAGGTGGTAGAGATGCCTCCTACACTCACTAAATGCCTCCATACGGCTGAGAGCTGAGTTGTGGGGTATCCTGTGAAGGAGCCTTGGCAGGAGCCCCAGCAGCTCCTCCCTGCCATGGGCACAGGACTGCCGTGTGTCTCTGTAAGCATCTGCCCACTGATGGGGAAATATCAGCACTGTGCTGTCAGGCACAGCTGCAAGAGCCCAACTCTCCATTTATCTCCAACCATGGTCACATCTGGGGAATTAAGGACATGTTTCTCCCCTGGCTACCCCTCAGATCAGAGGCTGCAACCCTGCGTGCTCTGTTGCCACCATGAGTGCCAGATGTCACACACACTACTGATTCCTGTCATTGCCTTTTCCAGGAGCTTTACTGGATCGTTGTTCTCATCATCCTCCTGCCCACTTAAAAGGAAAAAGCGATCCACCTCCAGCAATCATACATTAGATCTAGGACTTGTAGTCCACCACATGTCCAGGACAGACTGCAAAACAAGAATTATGGAATGGTGGAATGTAAAAGATAATAGCATAATAGGCTACCCTGCAGGGAAGCCAACCTGAAAATCAAAGACTGCTTAGGGGAGGAATAAAGAAATCACCAAACATCTTCTAAGGAAGGGATTTAAAGGACATATGATGGTGCAGAAAAAAGGGGAGTATGACACAATATGATGAAATAATAGCTTGTCCCATAAACTGGTGATTTTTCTTTATGCTAGATCTGAAAACAAAAATTACTCATGGCTGTTGTGGTACACATAAAACTATGGGCGAAAGAAGAAAGTGAAGGCTGCAGTTTCTGACAAGACAAGGACACAGTCTTCAGTAAAATATGTATTGCTGGTGACAGAATGAGGTTTTATAGAAATTATCAGGAATAGTAGACAGAGATTCTCTATTATCAGCAAAGTGTTGAAGAGTATTTTTAACAACAATGAAGATGTGTTCACATTGGAGGGACAATACTGATAATTTATTGCATGAGTCTGTATTAAAAGCACCAAATCTAAAAGACTAATAAAACCGCCCCTTCTTGGCAATGCTTTATGTCCACTTGTTTCAAACTACATAAAAAAGCTGAGATCGTTATTCTCATTTTATAGGTGAAGAAGCTGAAAAAAAGCTGAAACAAGGGGAGTTTGTGTGATTTGTTACAAGCCAGACAACACATTAGCACCAAAATCAAGGTGAAAGAATAGGGACTCAAGTTTTGGTCCCCATTCCACCCCTTTTAGCCAAATGAAGTGGGCAAGGGATGACTAATGAGGGAACTAAAATCTACATACCCGGTTTGGGGATAGAGCTATTGACACAGAGGGAGAGCCATAGATCTGTATTGACCTCATACATCATAGCATCAAAGATATGCTGGCAGTGTATCTCCGTGGGGACTCAGAACAGTGCTATGGTCTCTGCAGGCTGCTGACGGTGACATTTGTGCCTTAAATAGCATCCAAGGCCCCTTCACCTTCCAGAACATCCCAGATTCAGGAGGGGACAAAGTAGAGCTTTCCTCCTCTTTCTCTTCATCTCTCTCCCAGGTCCATAAACTGAGTATCAGGTTGAATTTATGTATGGAGCAAAGCCTTGCCTGTGTGTTTTGTACTGTCCCCATTGAAATCACTAACATTTTTGTAATCAATTTAAAATAGACCAGGATTTCTGATTGCCCCTCCCCATCCTCTAGTAGTAATATTTCCTTGTAGGATGTTTTCTGCAAGGAACAGAAAAAAATGGTAGGATACAACAGCCTACAACATAGGTTAGATGAACAAAAGGGGAAATACAAGTCTAATTACAGCAATACAGACTCTGATAGCTCTGGTAGACTTTTCTAAAGTTTTTTTCTTTTCTAAAGTTTTCCACTCAAATATTGAAAAACAGATTGAAGAAAGTACTAGAAAATAAAATGCAAGGAGCAATCTTTCATGAGGCCACGTGTATGAGCTAGCCCATCTATCTTGGTGTTTTCCTTTCTGAAGTCCAATGCTAAGATTTGATCCTGTTTGCTTTCCAAGTGGGTGTGATCAGAGTGTAACTAGAGAGAAAAATATTTCATCTCTTTGAACAGTCAAACCTTTAAAGGTCCAGCCTGTCCCCTGAATTTTGAGAATGCAGCTTGAGGTTTTTAGACAAGACTTCTATTGATAAGTGGCAGGCATTGCAGACCAAACACCCACACAGAAGTAAACATTTAATTCATCAGATATGGTTAAGGCTGTTAATGTTCTTTTTCTTGTCACATAGCCACCGTTCGTGTTCCTAAGGACTTTCTATTTGCTATACTCCTTTGACAGCAAATTAGAGGAGAGAGTAACACCTCTTCTTAAGACTGAGCTTAATGAAGATATCTGTAATCAATGGAGAAAGATGAAACCTGGCCTGATGGTTTTGTTTTTCTTTAGTTGGGAGGCATGGAAGGAAATATGACATCATTCTGTATATTAAACCTACTCTCCTACAGCTTTTAATTGCAGCGAGTTTTGAAGCCATAAATTCAAATAGGCATAGCACGCAGTGTTGGCTCTTTCACAAACAGCAGAATTCTTTGTGAGTCACATGCTGCTGGAAAAAATGTTTTAGAGTTTTCTGCTCTTGACACGTCAGTGTCATTTTTATCTGGTTACTATGTTATGTATGCAACAGAACTGCAATGATAGTAAAATCTGCTACATGCAGACAGAACTGTGGGCACACTATGAAAAAAAGCAGTCGCTTACTGGAGCAGTTGAAGAGCTCGTCATACATTATTTATGGAGAATCAATATTTGTTTGTAATAGCTAAATATGCATGTTTATCTATCCATTCAAGAAAGCAAAGAGGTCTCTATCCCACTGTTGATGAAAAGCACAAAGCGGAACCACAGAGGCCTTGGTTTACATTGAATAATGACCTCTGGTAACGTCTGGGGAGACACCACAGACAGGTTGGATCTGCAGGAAGGATGTCTCTTGGAAAAGAAAAGGTGATTTTAACATGTGGCAAAGACCTTGTTCCTGTGCAAGCAGGTCTCCGATACATAGCACTGAACGCTCTTTCCATACTGACAGGGATTTCAGTGTAAGATACAGTGATGAGTAGCAGGCTCTTTGGTGAGGAATACATTAGTGTGAGGCCTCCTCGAGTGCGATCAAAACCGGAGTGTCAGTGTGTAGGACAGCAGGCCCGCAGGAGAGGACCACAGTGATATGAGAGCCAACGGGAATCCCTGAGGCGGGAGGCACAGAGGCTGAGCTGGCAAGTTGATGATGCTGCAGGTTCCCTGCTAAAAGATGCCTTCTCCTGGATGAGGGGCATCTGGAGGTGGGTGAGCTGGGAGGGTGATTTGCCCTCACTGTGATCTGTGTGCTACTTTGATGTCTTTCCTTGAATAAACATTTGTTTGCTTGTACACTTTTTCAGATCTCTTGTGAACAGGGAAATCAGACCTAGTAAGAACATCTGGTTTTCTGGCACTTCTTGGGTGGGGATTTAAACTGGTTTAATCATGTCCCTCATGAGATGTGAAATGCATTGATGCCACTATATTCTGCGCTCATTAACCACCTGGCTGAGGATTATGAGTAGAAGATAAATTAAGTTAATATGAGTTTTTCTGCTGTTCTGAAGCATCTGTGTATATATATGCATATGAATTTATACATATATGTATACATATGTACAAAATATATGCACACACATATAGTTATATAGAGATTTTCATGAAATCTGGAGAAAAATCCTCCTTTTACTCCAAGTGACATTCTCTCCTCCCTGCAATACTATACATAAAATGAACCATGGAGAGCTATTTTCCCAAGCAGCCGGAAATGCTGTATTTTTGAGGTGGTAGCTACATTTCAAAGCCAGAAATCTTCATGAAAGACATTTGTACAGTGCCATCTGGGCAAGTTTTTAATTAACATGGAAAATAAAAAATGAACAGAGAGACCAACAATTTTTTCATGTTCAAAGGCATAACTCTACAGGGAGAAAAATACCCATGGCTATAATTTCAAAGGATTAATAAAGAGCATATACCATGGTTTTATAAAAATAAATTTAGAATGAGAAAGGAATATTTTAAACATTTATGGTTAGTTTTATTAATTTATTAATTCTATGTCTTGGTTTCGGGTAGGATAGAGTTAATTTTTTAAACCACAACATTCTATTAATATAGAATAACTTTGTTTTATTAAGCAGAGATAGAAAGAAAGGGTAATGCCATCAGAGGAGTTAAAATATTTGTGTATTCTGAATGATGGATTCTTTACATCTAATCAAAAAATTAGGATAATTTTGAGGAAGAAACAAGGAGATGAGTATCCCTCTGTTTTGGTACACATAATATAGGAATTTGGCTATCCCTTTGTTTACAATGTAATCACCTCTTTGGTATCTGAGCATCAGAAGGTAATAAAACATATGATTACACTAGCAACCGAGTTTTCTGCCTGTTTTGTGAAGTGTTGAAAAAGAGGGAGAATGTGCATTGTTTGACTTGCATTGCTTTGCAGTCTTGGAGAAATACTGTCATCTTTTTAACTACTGATTTGCTTTTTCATCAATTTCTTGTTATATTTTTAAATCAGGAGCAATTTCATTCCTATTTTTGGATGACAGGAGAAATCAAAGGGTACTTGTGACCATGAAAGAATTTCTTCAATTTATCTCTGAATAGATAAAACTTTCTATATCCACATATATATGTATATCTTTCTTGTCTGTTAAAACTTAACTTCAAATTCAAAAATCAGCTTCAAATTGAGAGGGTGTTGTCCATTGCTACAAATCTATCGTGTCCTTTCCTTCCTCATATGGGTTCCATAACACTTTTAATAATGCTTTAATAAATGTTGAGATCTTGGAATAGAAAGACAACTTATAG